>NC_082671.1:11605000-12805000 GCF_025265405.1 Mesoplodon densirostris
GTTTTGTTTCCTCCTGCAGCCCCAGGGCCTAGCACAGTGCCTGCACACATAGGAGAATTTGTTGTAGGAACCACTACATTTGTGGGGAGAAAGGTAATTTTTTTGTTTGTCACAGGCTAATTAGGATTATGGCACCTCCCTCAGAGAGCACCACTGTCAGATTCCCTCTAGTTTGCTCTGGTGTCTTCGGTGTCATTTATCTTTAAATAATTGTGATGAATTTCAGCTGATCAACCATCCGATTTTTTTTGTTTCTTTCCGTACAAGAACACTTAACTCCAATGTGATAAAAGCTATTCACAAGCCTGAAGCTTGGAGGAAAGAAAGGAAATTCTTTACTTTTTGGGCTGAGTGCATTTCATCACGTCCAAGTTTTATTTCCCTGAGGCTTTTCTTTGTCAAGCTTGGGAAAGTGCTGTTTCCTAGGAGAACTACATAAGAACAAACTTCAAATATGAGAAAAGAGAAAAGCAGCCCCCAAGGCAAAAATCAAAGAAGCAGTTTAGATGGATTCCCCCCTCCCCAGCCCCGCCAAAATCTATGGCAATCGTTTTTTTTTTTCAAGTGCATTCCTTTTCTAACCTGACTTGAACCAAATGGATGAACAAGGACCTTTCAGACTGTACAAACCAAACTGGAAATAGATGAGAGTGTCAGCCAAGAGGCTCGGAAAGGATTTATCTTCTTAAATTTCAAGGCAGTAAGCTGCTTCTGGCAACATTTTCTCTTAGGAAAACTGGGTGAGTGTGTCCTGGGTTGGGACTGGATGGGAGTGGGCGAGGGTCAGCAGGGATGCGGCAGGCGTGGGGTCAGAGTGAGCTGAACATTACACGGGACAAGGGGAGAGAAGAAGATGCAAACTGGAAGCTGAGTGTCCCTAGGGACAGGACTGACTCATAAAATATTTCCATTGATTATGCGATATCAAGCCAATCACTTTCTGCCTTCTCAGGCCAAACTGGAAAAGCCCAGGCAGTCCTTGCTCCAAACCAGAGCAAAGAGGAAGCTTTCTCTTGTCAACAGAGCAGCACTTCCCAAACTCATACTATCTTAAGAGTCACATGGGAACTTGTTGAAAAGGCAGAGTCCCAGGGCCCTCTCTGGAGGTTCCGATTTAGTAGGTCCGGATCCAGGTATGAGATGTTATATTTGTAACAAGGATCCCGGATGATTGTTCTGATTGGGCAGGTTTGGGGAAAGGCGTTGGAGAGTTAGCCACATGTGTCCTCATTTTCTAATTCACCAATCTTCCAGGCGAGCCCCAGCAGCTGCCTTCCCCACCTTTGAACTCAAACCCAGAGGAAGACGCTCAGTCTTCCTTGTTTTGGAAGCTATAGTGTGATTCTGCAAACAGGACTCCTGTTCCGTCTCTGGAGGGATCTTGGAGGAGACCTCCCGGTGTTAAAGGTGGAAGTGGCTATGGAAGCAACAGCATCAGGAGAAAATCCCCTTAGGGATGGAGCAGGCTTCTCCACCACTAGGCATTCTGGGGCCCTTTCCTCATGCTCCCCGTAAAAGCTCATCTCCTCTCACGACACCCACCTCCACCTCTAAGCTCATTCCCGAAACTCTTTGTTTCTGGTGGAACTCCACGGCCTTATATTCATCTGTGCATTTCCACTTCCAACTCAACTGGTTCAAAACAACTCATCTGCTGTCCTCTCCATTTCCAGATCTGTTTCTCCTCCTGGACCCTCCACCTGGGGTCACCTCTTTCACAAAGTGGAAGCATCATCCTCCGAGTTACCCAGGTCAGGATCCTGGCCCCTTCCTCTTCCTCATTCTGTACAGCGAAGCCTAAATATCTGTTTAACTGCAGTGGTTTGCAAGCCTGGCTGCAAAACAGAATCATCTGGAAAGATTTAAACACATACCCATGCCTGGGCTCCACTCCCAGAAATTCTGATTTAAATTGGTCTGTGGTGAGGTCAGGCCATGGAGAGCTCTTAAAACTTCCTAAGTAATTCTAACATCAGCCAGGGTTCCCTCTCCAGCCGCCGTCCCACCCTTTCCCACCAGGCAAATCTGATCCATCCGCAGGGCTGGGGCCAGGGCGGGGAGAGCAAAGCTCTTGCCTCCGACACAAAATTCAAGGGAGCGCCAAAACCCTCAGTCATCAAGATAAATTACAATATTTAAAAAAACCAAAATTAGTGCAAAAAGTCCATGATCAACAACACAGAGACATTTTATAAAAGACAGGCTCTCACGGTTTGTTTGTTTCACAACCCTGCGTTATTTTGCAACAGGAACAATTTTTTCCAATCAGGCTGCGGTTCCCGGGCTGGTGTGCCTGTCAGGTCCCTCCCAGGGGTTTATGAGGGTTGACAAAGGCGTGTGAACAGATTGTGCTATGAAGGGCTCTAGATTTTTTTTGACTGGAGAGCTTTTGTTAACTTTTTCCATTAGGTTCAAAATGTGGGAGGATTTGTTGATAAGCGTGCTCAGGGATCCACATGCCTCTGCCCCAGCTTCCAGGCTGAACGGCCGCTCCTTTCACTGTCCTTCACACCCACATCCAGATTCCTGCTTTTGGGATATAAGCCCGGTGTGAGCCGAGGAAGCCCAGTTCTCCAGCCTCATCTCTTACTGCTTTCCGCTTTGTGTGTTTCTGCGCTGGCAATAATGAATGCCTTGCAGTTCTCCAATACGCCTTGGTTTTCTTTGCAGCGATGCCTTTGCACTGGCATGTTTTCCGCCCTGCAAATCTGGGTCATTGCAGTCAGTGGCATAGTTGTT
Organism: Mesoplodon densirostris; assembly: GCF_025265405.1. Taxonomy (NCBI): domain Eukaryota; kingdom Metazoa; phylum Chordata; class Mammalia; order Artiodactyla; family Ziphiidae; genus Mesoplodon; species Mesoplodon densirostris. The sequence continues at coordinate 11,607,740 of NC_082671.1, forward strand.
GTTGATGTCTGCACTGCGCCAAGACACCTGGCTGAGATGGTGAGTGGGGTTGGAATTCAGCCTTGCTCTGCTTACCAAGCTCCGTGCCCTTAGCATAGGCTGCATCCCTGGGGGCTGCAGGCATGTTTTCTGATTCATCCACCCAGAGGGGGCACGTTTTTCTACCTTAAACAAAGACGCCCTGTTAGCGGCTGCTCAAAGTATCATTCCCAACGTCATCTGCCCCATGAATTCCTAGCTGCCTCCCACGTAAGACAGAGCTCAAGCTTTGACCTCTACTGGGAAGTCTTTCTTGCCCTCGGTCTCTGAGACAGAGTGACTCTAAGTTACCACCTCGCCCTCTGCAAGCTTTTATGATGGCAGCTGTCCCAGTGAAGTGTAATTATGTGAACAGCTGTAAAGCTACACGCCTGGCAGAGAGGTCTGGCCTATATCAGTTAAATTCAGGATGGTTTTTCTTTAATCTAAGGGTGCCTTTGTAGAACACTGGAAGAACAAGTGGTAAAGTAAAATATTCAGACAAGTACCTCCTTGTTTTACATTAAGGTACCAGACAATTGGTTCAGTGGCTATGACAGTCAGTCAGGCTAGGCTGGGCTGGGCAGGCGGAGGTAACAACCCCACATCTGGGCAGCTTACAATAAGAAAGTTCTATTTCTTGCTCACACCGTATGTTCATCATGGAACCCAGATGGATGCAACAGCCACTGTTTGAAGCTCTGCTTGCCACATGGTGGAGGAAAAAAGTTCTTGACCTTGTTGGACCAACAATGAATTGCTTCTGCCTGGAATCAGCTTTGGAAATGACATCATTTCTGCTCTGACTTATTGGCCAGAATTAATGTCGTGGTCCCACCCAACCTCAAAAGGGACAAAAAGTGCCATCCTACCATGGGCCTGGACGGCAGGAGAGTTTGGAAACATTTGGCAAACAGCACTGCTGACTCCCAGAATTGACATTTTCCATAAAATTGAGTGACTTTTCTTATTTCCTAAATAGCCATTTCTACCAGTTGTTTTGGCCTTCAGAAAAATGCATTATCAACAGCAGGACATGGCAATAACAGCTATAGCTAAAGCACAGTCTTTTTTGGAAACCTTTCAGTGACATCTCTGTCCATAAATAAGGATTCTTTGGAGGTATGTGTCTATTTTATTTTGTAGTTCAGATTGTATTGTACAAAACAGCCAAGTGATGGTGGCCCAAGGGCAGTTTTAGATTCTTAGTATCTTAAGAATAAATAAATAAATAAATAGTCTAATCCATCCAATAGATCACATGAGATAAACAGTGGATGTGAAAACCATTTGTAAATTGTAAGATGCTAAAAAATAAGTTCTATTTAAAAACGCATTATTATTAGCCTAATGCACCAGTCAACCCAAATCTGTATGTTCTAAGATCTCCTCCTGCTATAGGTATCTTCTCGTTTCTTTTCCATAGATTTTCATTTGCTTTTAAAACAAACCCCTAATAAGAACAGAACCACAGAAAACATTCTTTCAGTCTGAATCAGCTATATATTCAAAACAAAAATTGGAAAGCTCACATTTCCAGAAACAAATTGCCCTGGGAATGATGCCACTGAATTAGACATTAAGGAATTTAAAAATGAGCTGAAGATGAAGTCTATACAAGTTTCTTCTGCATGCAAATAAAGTCCAGGTGGAAACTACATCCAAACGTTCCCTCTGTAGCATGTATTTTAAAAAGCCCAGCCCGCCTCCTTATACTCAGATGGAAGATGTACAAAGCCTTCAACTCTTAATAACAATAATTAAGGGGTGAATTTCAAAAAGGAATTTTAAAAGCACAATGTGCTTGCTCCCTTAGTGCATTTATATCATATAAAGAACATGTTACAGTTAAGAAGTGTCAGTTCTACAAATTGAAATATATATGCAATGGCATAATTTGTATCTTTTCTTTGTCTGTGTTTTACACCTTTTTAAATGGATAGCTTCTTCTCTATCTGCTTCACAGCATAGACCCCATATCCTACAGTTAGTGGACAGTAATGGATGGCAACTGAAATTCCTACCAGTTTAGTTTATCTTGAGTCCTGTGATGACACAGAACTTGTGACTCCACAATTTGTGACTGTAATCATGTGAAAATCCTGTTGAAATGAAAAATTACATTAACCTCCAATTAAAGAATTCATGTGTAAAAATGTGAATAAATCTCAGATCAAACATCAAACGTTTAGATGGGAATGGGTTTCTCTAAGAACATAGAAAAGTCAATATAATCCTCTAAATTTTCACATTAAAAAAAAGTCTGCCCAGAGGATTCTTTTCCAAACCCAGACTTGATTTAACCACATCCTAAATATGGTTCAAGTTCTAATAGTTCCACTATCTTTAGAAAAATCCAGGGACTTCCCTGGCGGTCTAGTGATTAAGACTCCACGCTCCCAGTGCAGGGGGCCCAGGTTTGATCCCTGGTTGGGGAACTAGACCCCACATGCTGCATGGCGTGGCCAGAATTAGGTTCTTACTATCTAAAACCTTGGTCAAGTGGTTTAATCTCCCTGATCCTCAATTTCTTCATCTGCAAAATAACAACATGCCTTGCAAGTGTGTACCTTGCCTGCGCATAAAGATTAAACAAAAAAATCCAGAAAGATAGCAGATGGTATTTCCAAAGTGTACTTGGTAGTTCTTTGAGTGATGGATGAGATCAGCAGTAGAAATTCATTCCTGAACTCACCTCTCTGACCTGACAGTTTGGCCATCTGAGCAACCCAATCCCTCTGATTTTCCTGAGACATTCTTTTTTTTTTTTTTTTAATAAATTTATTTATTTATTATTTATTTATTGGCTGCGTTGAGTTTTTGTTGGTGCACGCTGTCTTTCTCTAGTTGTGGCGAGCGGGGGCTACTCTTTGTTGCGGTGCGTGGGCTTCTCACTGTGGTGGCTTCTTTTGTTGCGGAGTACGGGCTCTAGGCGCACGGGCTTCAGTAGTTGTGGCTCGTGGGCTCAGTAGTTGTGGCTCGTGGGCTCTAGAGCGCAGTCTCAGTAGTTGTGGCGCACCGGCTTAGTTGCTCCGTGGCATGTGGGATCTTCCCGAACCAGGGCTCGAACCCATGTCCCCTGCATTGGCAGGCAGATTCTTAACCACTGCGCCAGCAGGGAAGCCCCCTGAGACATTCTTGAAGGCAGTCCAGGAAAGGCATTCTAATAATGCTTTAAGTAATGGTGATCTTTATGCCTCCTGAGGTAATCACTTTGAAGTCCTTTGAATAAATAAGTTCTGATATAGGTTAAAATGCAAACATAATTCTAACTAATCTATCTTTGAAGAGTAGCAAACATGATCTCTCACTGGAGACCAGCAGCTTAAAACTGGTCTGAGCCATTAAGACATTTTAAACAACTCCGGGGACTTCCCTGGTGGTCCAGTGGTTGAGAATCTGTCTTGCAATGCAGGGGACGCTGGCTTGATCCCTGGTTGGGAAACTAGGATCCCACATGCCACGGGGCAACTAAGCCCGCGTGCCACAAGTAGAAGCTCGTGTATCGCAACAAAGTGAAGAGCCCTCGCACCACAACGAAAGATCCCGCGTGATGCAACTAAGACCCAATGCAGCCCAAATAAGTAAATAAATAAATATCTTTTAAAAAAAGACATTTTAAACAACTCCAAGAAAAAGTCTTTCTTTACTCAGGTGTCAAGCTTGACTTCTCAGAAGTTAAGGATGCTCACTCCCATTTAGTGTTAACTGAGAAGCACTTCTTTCAGATACAAAATACAGAGGCTTTTGTACCAAGGAAGAAAAAACAAGATTTTCTAGTTTATTTCTCATGAATTGTGTACTTTTGAAATAGATGATTAGGCTTATTCAGAGAAAGATGCTACAGAAGTATCTTGTTTACCATCTGAGTTTGAAGAAAAAAAGAGACTTTTATTCTGCCATAAGTTAAGTAAGGCTTGGTGTGTGACAGCCCTGTGTCTCCATGTCATCAGAGAAAGTTTCTGGGAAAAGGTAGATTCGGAGCCGATTGTGGAAGGAGGAAAAGAATGATAAGAAGGCATGAATCTGGCCAATATGAAGTAGGTATAATCCTAGGAAAAGGGAGCATTTGTTTAAAAGAAGAAAGAAGAAGGAATAATGGGTAGAGAGAATGAGGAAACTTTAACCTGACCAGATCACAGGTTGACATAAGGCATAAGTAAAAGACCCTTTAAGCTTATGGAGAGATCATGAAATTTAATGTAGAGAGAAACAAATCCTTGATGTTCTGGATCAGGAAAAAATTCATCAAGATGAAGGATATATTAATTCTACCTGGGCAGGTATTTCATTAGCACCATGCTCTACTGAGCAAACCAGCCATGCTCTACCAGGAAGGTGTTTTATTTTCTTTTATCTCATTTTATTTATTTATTTATTTATTTATTTTTGGCCACACCGCGTGGCATGCAGGATCTTAGTTCCCTGACCAGAGATTGAACCCAGGCCCCCTGCAGTGGAAGCATGGAGTCCTAACTACTGGACCACCAGGGAATTCCCTCCAGCAGGAAGGTATTTTGTAATGAATTTTTTCATTGATACCCTTTCTTTCAGTAAATGAATAAAATCAGAAAAATAAAATCAGAAGAGGCTGATCTAAAATATTTAAGTGAATAAACAGCTTTTGCATTCAGTAAATGATAGATCTTCAGATACTCCACGTTGAATTGAGTAATTGAGTATAATATGCATATCATAAATAGTTTTTAAAAAATTTATTTATTTTATTTGCTTATTTTTGGCTGCGTTTGATCTTCACTGCTGTGCGCGGGCTCTCTCCAGTTGCGGCGAGCGGGGGCTACTCTCTGTTGCAGTGTGCAGGCTTCTCATTGCGGTGGCTTCTCTTGTTGCAGAGCACGGACCCCAGGCGCATGGGCTTCAATAGTTGTGCCTCGCAGGCTCAGTAGTTGTGGCGTACGGGCTCCAGAGCACAGGCTCAGTAGCTGTGGCACACGGGCTCCCCTGCTCCGCGGCACGTGGGATCCTCCGGACCAGGGCTCGAACCCGTGTCCCCTGCACTGGCAGGCAGACTCCCAACCACTGCACCAGCAGGGAAGTCCCATCCTATATGACTTTAATAGGTTTATTGACATTTGTCAGCTGACTTAAACACCTCTCACCCACAAAACTAAACAAAACAAGATTATGTTGAAGGTGTCATTGTCATCATTTTGGGGATAAAATCTGGGAGGATCAGTGATGATGGTTTTCCTCCAGAGCAGATGTAAGCCTGCATGGCTTGCTGTTCTCTCTCAAATTAGGTTTCTTATGTGGTTTGTTGAATAGTGTGCCACCTAATCAGTAGGTCAGAGTCTTAATGTTTAAACATTTCCTATTCTTTTATTACCAATAAGAGCAGAAGGTCAAACTCTTTGGTCGTTCACCTAAGTGCTTGCTTGTGCTGAGAACAATGCTCAGGGCACAGATTTTAAAAAGGAGCAGGTAATCTGAGTGCAGCAGAAAAATATATGAAATCGCTGGAACACTGTGTAGAGGGTGAGCCCTTGAACAGCAGCTGGGGACCTGGATTCTAGTCGGTTCTGCCCCTAACAAGCTATATTATCCTGGGCAAGTCCCTCTCCTTGTCTGTAAAAGGAGGTGTAACAGAGGAAGAACAGAACTAACACCATGTTGAAACTGCCTCTCTTATTCTTCAGCATGTGTATTCCATTACTTTAGCCTTGCACATCAAGAGTTAAACATTAGAGAAATGTTGCTTGTACCCAAATAGTTCATTAAGCTCCTGAAGAAAGTTTCTATACCACGGACTGGATCTGGATTAGTTATGACTATTACTTATAGATAAGTTCTCTTTCAGCCTAGAAACCTTGCAACTAAGCAGAGGTAAGAATGGTAAAGTAAAAATAACTGCTAGCAACTTGAAGTTTTGCAGAAGCCTCGGGATCCAGCCTACGTAAGCAAGCAGAAGAACACAGTTATGCTTCCCTTGAAGGCCAGGTGGCTCCAAGAAGCCTGCAATCCACCTTTATCCTTTAATCTTGAACCCTCCCGCTTCCCCTTTTCCCTTAGCATAGAAGAAGCCTGAATTCTATTCTGAGTTAAGATGGTCTTTAGGACATTAGCCCTCCATCTTCTCGGTTTTTTGACTTTCCGAATAAAGTTGCCGTTGTTTGCCCCAACACTTTGTCTCTGGACTGATTGGCCTGTTGTGCTGTGAGCAGTATGTGTTTGGACTTGATAACAGAGGAAGTGGTGTTCTGAAATTCTCTGCATTGTGTTATCTTCCCCCACGAAAAACGTAAGCCCCGTCAGAGCAGTGTTGTGTGCCTTGTCTGCCTAGGACTGAGTCCGAGAACAATTCCTGGTACCTTGCAGGTGCTCGGGACATATTCATCCATGCTGTGCAGTGGTCATTAAAAGGGCTTTTTTTCAATATATGGAGTCTTAGTTTCTTTTCAAAGTGTTTTCACATAGCAGGTGCTCAACAGTCACTGGTCTGAAATATCACATTTGATTCTCAAGGGTGCACGCCTTACTTGTTAATACAGAAATACAGGCATGGAGAAGCCTTGTAGAGTGAGAGAGGAGTGGCTTGAGAGTCAGAAGACCTGGCCCAATACAAACTACCGTGTGACTCTGGACAAGTCATTCCATTTCTCCGAGGCTCTGTTTTCTCATCTGCGAGGTGGGAGGCTGAATTAGACTCTAAAAACCCTTAGGGCAACACGCCTCTGACTCTGGTCCTGTTATACCTGTTATATCTAACAAATGGGTCTTAAGGATGGATATATCCACTGGGAAGGATGTGAAGCTGCATGAGGGATGAAGGAAAAGTAATTAGGGCAGAGGCATCAGTGCATTAGAAACATCAAGGCAGGTGGACTCTGCTTTTCGTGTACGCCTGAAATCCTTTATGAGCATCAACTCGGGTGGCTCTTCCTTTGCTGTTTTTAGTTCATCAAAGCAGGTCATTGGGCTTCCCGGGTGGCGCAGTGGTTGGGAGTCCACCTGCCTATGCAGGGGACACGGGTTTGTGCCCCGGTCTGGGAAGATCCCATATGCCGTGGAGCGGCTGGGCCCGTGAGCCATGGCCGCTGAGCCTGCGTGTCCGGAGCCTGTGCTCCGCAACGGGAGAGGCCACACCAGTGAGAGGCCCGCGTACCGCAAAAAAAAAAAAAAAAAAAAAAAAGCAGGTCATTGACCTCAGTCACACCTGCTGCCGTACTCACTGTCATGAGGGTGCTAACATCATGGGAGAAACCTGCCAGATCGCAAGCCCATGAGATGCACAATTGTGGAGATCCTGAGGGTTCTGCTATAATTTTATTGCAAATTCTGGGTCAATCATATTTAGGGGCCCTTTATAAAAATGACTAGGGGGTAATCCAGTACTAAGTTGCTACTGACATCTATAATTTGTCATATTAGCATGACCCTAATTTCATCAAACTAAGGTCTTTCGGTCCCATTAGTAAGAGGTCCCAATTTGTCCTAGCATTACTGGGGAAGGGAATCTTTCAGTTACATGAATGAAGAAAGAGGGACTCCCCTGGTGGTCCAGTGGTTAAGAATCCGCCTTCCAACGCAGGGGAGGCGGGTTTGATCCCTGGTCGGGGAACTAAGATCCCACATGCCACGGGGCAACTAAGCCTGTGTGTCACAACTACTGAGCTCCAGCGCTGGAACAAAGATCCCACGTGCAACTAGGACCCAATGCAGCCAAAAAAAAAAAAAGAAAAAGAATGAAGAAAGAGACACATAGTCACAGTAGGGTGGCCAGCAAGATTGTAATTATGCTTGAAAGGGCAGTCTCCTGATGAAGGGTCCAGATGGATAGAGAGGACTAGGTGGCAGGGAAGGAAGGATGAGCCGATGTTTTGTCGGCAGATGGGCTTCCAGTGGCCCATCAGGGTTACATTAGGATGATCTTCTGGGTTTTCACTACTCGTGTTTCCTGTGGACTTTATAATTCTGCATCTTGCTGAGGGCTTACTTTAGCCCAAGGGATGAAATCCTCCTGTGTGGGATCAACAGTCTGCAAAAGAAGAAATGCCATCATCAGCTTTCTGAGGCAACATAGGGGATAATACTCTCCAAAACTATGCTTGAAATGTTATCATTTCACCATCATTTAATCTTTTGATAATAAAAAAAAGAAAAAAATGTTGAGCCTATCCATATCACAACTACTTTACCATCTTCCCTCTTAGCTATTAACAAGAATGTTTTTGCAGGATTACTGGAAACTGAAAGTAATGTGAGAAATTCTTGGCAGAGATAGTAAAGATTTTCTCGTGTAAATGCCCTCTGGAGGATTAATTACAGCAAATGATATAGCTATGTCCTGGTCTGTGTGTCATTCCAGGAAAAGGCAAATTCTCAGATAACAGACCAGAGGGTTTAACCTAGTTAGAGTTGCCTAGTACAGTTCACTGAACAAACAGTCTGAGCATGACTTTCCCTCTTGGATCTTAGTGACTTCTGATCCTCATAATAAAACAATTGTGTCCCAAAGTGGTATTTTTAGCTGTTCGGATTTGTGTGTCTTCAAGCCATCACGGCACAAATGCAAGTTACTTCCAGTCCTGCTCAGCAGTGTCCCTCTGTTTTTGCAGGCAAGGATTAAAATTGGTACACCCATCTGGGCGTCCAGATGATGCTGACAGACCCAGCCCAGTTCTCGGGGCAGCCTGGGCTGCTGGAGCTAGACAGTGACTCAGAGAGGCAGCCAGCGTGGCCCAGGATACATTTAGACAACTGGTAATAAGAACAGATCTGACACTCATACGTATTTATAATCCCCTGTTGTCCCCAAGGCAAAAAGCCGTGAGCTTGCATCTCTTCACCCTCACACAAACCCTTCAAGCTGCCTTTTCTTTCAGGGACATTCACCTGCATCAGAATATACTGTCGGGCTTCCCTGGTGGCGCCGTGGTTGAGAGTCCGCCTGCCGATGCAGGGGACACGGGTTCGTGCCCCAGTCCGGGAAGATCCCACATGACGCGGAGCAGCTGGGCCCGTGAGCCATGGCCACTGGGCCTGCACGTCTGGAGCCTGTGCTCCGCAACGGAAGAGGCCACAGCAGTGAGAGGCCCAAGTACCGCAAAAAAAAAGGAATATACTGTCATGGCTGTGGCGGTGGGGATTGGGAGAGATGTGTCTGTCTCTTAGACCAGGTCCTTGCTCGATACATAGTTGTCCTTTGATGGTCTGGGATGTAGCCGTGTCATTTTGTTCCTGCTTGGCGGCTGCAGCGCTGAGCGCATGGACTGTTCTGCCCTTTCACTTGTTAGCTGTGTTACCTGCGGTCAACTTCCTTAATGTTTTGCTGCCTCTGTTTCCTGATGGGAGTAAAAGAGGGCTCGTCATGATCATAATAGTCAATCTATCTCATACGGTTGCTTTGAAGATTAAATCTATCAATATCTATAAAGCCCTTGGAATAGGACATGAAATATAGAAAGCACCATAGTGCTTTCCTTTGTATATTATAATTGGTGGTGGTGTTAGTGGTATAGTTATAATTGATGCTCCGACATCCTTCTCCTATGGGTGTTCTTTAGAGGGACTGAATCCTGTGAAAATAAAACATTCTTCTTTCAGCAGAAATGAACAGAATCCTTGGTTTAACTTTGTTCCTTGCAGCATAACAAGGCTCCTTCCCGCTCAGCCCCTTGGTAACCCGTGTTCTTCCAATAGTCTCATCAGACCAGATCATAAATCAGAGAAGCCTAATTCTCCAGCTTGAGTTATTGTTCATGAATTTACCAAAAAGTTGAGTGTTTCTCTCTATTAATCCTGCCACCAGCTCCTGGTATGGATCCGAGTTGAGTAAGTAAGATCTTACATTGATACCTGGAGGGGGCAGGGACACGATGGCCATCACTTCACCACGAGGAGCCTGAGCTCCCAGAGGTTGGGGAGCTTGGTTGGGTCTCAGTGTTGGTAAGAAGCAGAGCTGAGCCTCGAAGAGCTGAGCCTCGAAGCAGGGCATGTGAGGACAGGGTCTGCACCCTTTCTGCTGCCCCATTATCCTTGTCACACAAGCATCATGACAAGGAGAATGTCATTATCCTTGCCTGGTCTGTCCTCACACCAAGCAAATCCTGCCCAGACTCACGTCTTCTTCTGTACTTTACGCCAGTTCACTCTTTGTGACCTGTAGCTCTAGAGGGTGACAAAGAGAGGTGTTCAGGCTTGTCCCCCTGAAAGAACAAACAAAAATGACACTGCCTGGGACCATCCAAATTTGGTTTCTCCAAGAAAGGCGGGCACCTTAAAGCAAAAAATGTTGAGAATTGTCCAAAACAAGGCTATATTTGCCAAAAGTTGGTATGCCTGGTACTTGCTGTAAGGAAAACAATCTGAAGGACCTCTGTTTGCAAGAACATTTTTCTCTCGTTTTACATCATTTGATATTCATTGACCCATTTTTACATTTCATAGCCTCATAATTTCTGTCTTAATACCTTCAAAAAATCATACTAGATTTGTCTGTAGATATTTAAACACAGGATAGAAAAAATACCCACAATTATGTGCTCCTTTAAAATATACAGGGGTCTTGCTTTTAGCAAACTTGATATAACAATATTCTAATTCATCTAAAACAGATAAAGCAGGCAATAATTAGAACAGGAGCTTTCCCTTCATAAACAAAGATTCATGGCTGATATTCTATATTTAAGGTCTTTGCAAATTATATCACATTTAAAATTCTCAGTTAAAAGAGCAATTGATTTTAAAAGTTCAATCAGTCTACAGTTTTTGGGTTTTTTTTTTGTGGTACGCGGGCCTCTCACTGTCGTGGCCTCTCCCGTTGCGGAGCACAGGCTCCGGACGCGGAGGCTCAGTGGTCATGGCTCATGGGCCCAGCCGCTCCACGGCATGTGGGATCTTCCTGGACCGAGGCACAAACCTGTGTCCCCTGCATCGGCAAGTGGACTCTCAACCACTGCGCCACCAGGGAAGCCCCAGTCTACAGTTTTTAAGAAACACGTTTATAACATGGGGCAAAGAATATTTATAACCATTTGTTTGGTGTTTTGTAGTAATATGCCTGATTTCATTTTCATTCTCCATCAGGATGTTTTTATATCTTCGAACTAAGTCCCTAAGCCACTTCCGAGAGATAAAGACTAATCTTTTGAAAGACTTCCAAGGAAATGAAGTCCTTAATCCGCTTTGCTCATCTATTTCAGTGTGTACCGACTCTTAGTTTTGTATTTAATGTAAATGCTTTGTGCTTCGATTTGAGTCTATTTCTACCCTTCGTCTTTAGCTGGAGACAGAAAGCAGGACAACAGCCTCTTGGAGAGAGGTATTCATATGTGTGAAATTCCCTGCTAATCCCTTGTCTAACTCTTCTTTCAACTGAATAATTCTGGTCTCACAACCCAGTGGTAAATCAAATAATTATGTGACTGGAGTCATAGCTATAAATCAGAAGAGTCACATGACAAATGCACGCCTCATGGACTGGAACAAAATGTTGTGTTTCAGTACAGAATTTAGAGAGAACCTGAATGTACATGAGAAAGGCACATAAAGCTTGAGAACTACCATCTCAGTTTCATTGTCCTAACCTTTCCATGTAGGTCTGACATTATAACCCCTTCATCTTCTTTGTGGTTTTCCACCCAGCCTCTCCCACACTTCTCATCAGTGCATCTCGGTGCTGGAACGGGTATTCTTGTCAGAGACTGACAGATGCTGAGAACAACGACCTGATTGTTCCAGCTGACCACTTGTCTGTTTACACAACACTATGACTGTTCCTTGAGCAAACAAAAACAGACAGCCGTGAGCTGCGCTCCCACTGTCAGTTCATGACCTACAGCAACACTTAGGATTTTTTGAGTTATTGTTATTATACTGTACTGGTCTGGCTCTTATTTATTTTGTATCTCTTTGTATGTTTTTCCTAGCTAGGTGTCATCCTGTACTGTTTCTTGTGTTTTAATCATTCTTCTAAGTTTTGATTTTTGTACTTTTTCTAGGTGACCTAAATTCTGATTTCCTTCTCTAAGCTTAAGTTTCTGGTTATTCTGCCTAGTTTTGGAGAGCAATCTATATGTTCTTTTCTACACTATCGATTTTTTTTTCTGCCACAAAATATTGAGCTACATTGACAATGGCTATCACTGGCAGAAATGGATTTTCTAACCATGCTCCAGGAATAGGATAGTTATAAGGAAACATTGTTCTTTTTAAAGCTCTTGCTTTTCCACTAAGACACTTCTTAGATCATTTTAAACACCTGCCTAGTCTTTTGGCCGTATGGAAAATTGATCATTACAAGTCTCAGTGCGTTTTGAGTATTATGAAACTCTAAGAACTTTCTCTCTCTCTCTCTCTGACTTTTGTTTCCTGGAAACATAACAACAATAAAGCAAACAGAAGAAGTTTTATCCTATTTTTCGGTGAGAACTATGAGAAGTAGTTTCAAGAAAGATCAACTCTGTGATTCTGCCCCAAACCTCACATCATCAAAAGCAATGAAAAACTCTTAAGAGAAGGATGTATAGTGTCAATTTCCAACTCATGGTCAACTGAACTGAAAAGAATGAATGGATGCTTCCATCTGAACAGGATTGAAGTTGAGTATGTAATTAGCCATAGAGTACAGCTCAAAAAAAGTGTATGACTTAAAAGGAAAGCTTCTATTACTTTTTTTGAGCCTGGTGAGCATAATGTGCGCTATACAATATAGAAAATAACATCATCTTTGCACATTACAAATACACTGTGAGAAATCAGATGCCTATTAAGACACAAAATTTGATGTAAAACTGTGATACTGGGTTATGAATGATAGACCAGATATTTCAGAAAGGGATTAATGAGTTTTGACCTATTTCCAGAAAACTGAAATTAGCCACTAATTCCCCCAGGTTATGGGGGTCCAAGCCTCCTTGTTGTCATGGATAATATATTTTATTCTTTAACAGTATAGAGTCAGGTGGCTTGGTCTTATATAAGGATACAAATCCGACCCAGAAATTATTATGAAAATGTCACATAAGCAAGTTCTTTATTTCTATTAATGATTACACATCTGAGACTCTGCTCAGAATTCTGACTTAATGGCTCATCCTGTCACTTTTTGTAAACCTCGAAGGCTTTCAAGGAGTGAATGATTTACAAAGTAGGAATCCAGAAGTTATTGGGCTTTGAGACTCTAATGAGGTGATGAGTCGTACATATCAGTCTGTTATGATATTTGGGCAAGTCGGCTTTGAGACTTAAATTTGAAAAATGTCAGTCACTGGTGCCAGGGTTGCTTTTGCACTTGATGGCCAAAACATCTGCACTTAGCATGGTATGTCATGCAATGGCATGGCCCACGCCTATTTTGGGGCTGGTTAATTCATTTTATAGTGGGTGCCTTTCTTTATCCAGCATGGCTACTCAGAGCCACACCCTTTCTATTTAGGGCCTTTGAGTCATTTCTGTCTTGGCCTCTCCCCATAAATCTCTGTATTTCGGAGGAACTGATTATTCAGAAAAGTTTAACCTTGACTCTGAGTGTCCCCATCTCCAGGCTGGAGCTATGTAGCCACCCACCTAAATTCTGACCATTCCCTTTTCTTTCTCTCTTGGCTCATCCTCTTGCCCTGTTTCTTCTCCTGCTTCTCTTACGGGAGAGCCTCCCCAAGCTCCCCAGGAAAGTACCTCTTGAGAGTTGCTGATTCTCCGCTCTGAAGCTGCGTTCATAAGCTGGGAGTGGGCAGGCATTGCCTTGCAGAGGGCAATCCTGCTGACACGATCTATAGAGAAAGCACAGCTCCGGTATGATGTACAGCAGCAGGAAACCCCACGCGTTAGTGACCAGGGCGATGTAGAGGACAGGGTCGTCCCATTGGGTTGCCTGTCGTGAGCATGGAGATCCACACCACCCAGGTAATGATGGAGATGAGCACGGTGACCAAGATGAGCCTTCCGTGCTGCTTCCAGTTCTCACACGGCCCACAGAAGGTGGCTTTGGAGACGAAGAACGTGAGGGCCATCAGGAAGAGGACGTAAACCAGGAGGACCACGAAGTCCACGTTGAGTTGACAGGGTGTCATATCCATAAACATCGTACCTCTGGTCATGATGAGAGTCACATACTCAGTGGCGATGATCGTCTGCAACAGGCTGACACTGATAGCAATGCACAGAATTGTCATCCAAGAGGAGGACACTTGACCCTGGACCAGCTTCACCAGGTTGGAGGCATGAGCCAAGAGGCACGAAAAACAGAGAGCAAAGAGGACCCCAAAGAGAAAGTAGCGGATAGGGTCAGTCTGCTGATTGAGCTGGATGATGAAGGCAAAAGCAAAGCTGAAGAGCCCCAGCCCACCCAGGAGGAGGAGGAACTGGGTGGGGAGGACATTCCACTGGCTGCGGTCTTGAACCCTTCTCATGAGGAAGAGAAATGCCAGGAGCAGCAAAACTGTAACTGCTATGCCAACTGCTGCCAGGGACTCCAGAACTATGCCCCATGCTCCCGTGGTGTCACAGAGGAAGTTATAGTCCCCAGTGGACTCTTTGCAGTCCTCATACATGGTGACTTGTAGGTGGACCTCACGAGAATGGTCTTTTGTTCCCGTGCAAAAAAAAAAAAAGTAAAAGAAAAAGGAACAGGGGCTTCCCTGGTGGTGCAGTGGTTGAGAGTCCGCCTGCCGATGCAGGGGACATGGGTTCGTGCCCCGGTCCAGGAAGATCCCAAGTGCCGCGGAGTGGCTGGGCCCGTGAGCCATGGCCGCTGAGCCTGCGCGTCCAGAGCCTGTGCTCCGCAACGGGAGAGGCCACAACAGTGAGAGGCCCGTGTACCGCAAAAAAAAAAAAAAAAAAAGGAACAAACATAACTTCATAACTTTACCTGCACCCTCAAGAACCCCTGTTGCGTAGTCTTGGGCAGGACACTATAACATCTCTGACTCCCACATGAAGACACCTGGACCTACTGAATGAAATAGGTCAAAACTATCAACCCCTCAAAACTATCCTAGCTCTATCCTGCTGGGAAAGGAGAACTATCTTCGCTTAGGGGCTCCAGATAACTCATGAATTTTCACGTCATAACTTCCACCAAGGCTTTTTGAGGGCTAAGGCGGAATCTTTTTCATAAAAATCGGGCATGTGACAACATTTGCATGATGGTTAGGACTCCAGTTATAGAGGCTCCAGAACAGGGGTTGTCAACATGAATGGACCATTTGCTCATTCAAGACATGAGGCACAGCTCGAAGGAGACAGGCAGATGATGTTTCCCAGTCATTTTAATGACTCTTCCTTCTTTTAATTCAAGTCAATCCAAGGCAGCTCATTACAGTTAAATACCCACTGGTGGTCTGTCAAAGAATTTTACAAAAAGGTCTCTGCCTTCGATGAACTTTTTGGAGAGTTTAGCGCCAAACTCTACGCCTTGCCTGGGGTTGTCTAGAAGAACATCACACACATTCATTTGGAAACAAGTACCTTGCAGCTGAATACCCCTAGATCTACTCCCCTCCAGCTATTCCCAAGCCAGCTGCCTGGAGTGACCCAGGCTGACAGCTGAGGGCATGGCCCCTTCAGTCCCACTTACCTCCTCTGTGTGCACGCTGGAGGCCGAGACTGCGGTGGCTGCGAGGTTGTAACTGCCAGTGAGTAAGAAGGAGACGACCTCAGCGTCTTTAATCTCTCCCCAAACGGGCGAAAGGATGGAGGCCCGCACTCGGGTTCCTGCAGGGCCTATAAAGGGGTGTGGCTTTAGGAAAGACCGCCTCCTCCCCACAGCCTCCGATGTGACCTGGAGGCTGCGAGAGGCCCTCTGTTGGGCTCACGTGAGGACACTTTGTTCTTCTTCTGACCTGCTCCCTAAAAAGCCATCTCCAGTCTTCCCTACATCTTGATCATAAGATCCAAAAGAGCATCCATCCCAGAGGAATAAGACGTTTACTGGGCCATAAAGAAGGGTTACGCACATTAAAAGGGCCAGTGGTTGGCATCAGTGTGAATTAGGGGAGATTTGTCTTCTCTGCTCTGCCCGTTTCTTTTCCTCTCCTGTGGAGGTGCTTCCTCAGGCTTTGGCGGCCCATCAAGTGGGGTCCCTACCTGGACCAGCTCTCCCAGGATTGCCAAAGCCTTTGGTATAATTTCCCTCTCTCCTTGCTCTCCTCACCCCCATCAGAAGGTACTCTTTCTGGGTCTCATTCCATTGGGTCTTTCCCGGGGCCCAAGATAGGAGAACTTGCAGGTAAAAGTTCCAGCTGATATGGGTATAACATATTCTTTTTCTCTGTGGTGATGTATAATAGAGCGCACAGTACAGGGTCCAGGCTATGCTGACCGCAGGCCACCCCCCAAGCTCCTCTTCAAATTTACTTAACTCCTTGGTTCTTTTCCTGGATATTAGCCTTTTAAAAAAATGTTTGCAGGTTTTCCTTGCTTTCATTTTTTAAATGAATTATTATTTTTATTTTATTTAAAAAAACTTTTTATCGGGGTATAGTTGATTTACAATGTTGCGTTAGTTTGTGCTGTACGGCAAAATGAATCAGTTATACATATACATATATCCACTCTTTTTTTAGATTCCTTTCCCATGTAGGCTATTACAGAGTACTGAGTGGAGTTCCCTGTGCTAGACATTAGGTCCCTATTAGTTATCTACAATTAATTTTTAAAAATTGAAGTATAGTTGATTTACAATGTTATGTTAGATTCTGGTGTACAGCAAAGTGGTTCAGAGATATATATATCTTTGCTGTTTATATATATTCTTTTTCATGTTCTTTTCTGTTATGGTTTATTATAGGATATTGAATATATGGATATTTGCATTTGACAGAGGACTTCTGAAGACCCCAATCAGTGCTTGTTAGTGTGGTTTCAAGTGTCCCTGTGATCTGGCCCCTCCCTCCCCCATCCAACCATATTTCCTTCAGGTCTCCTGACCCTGGGTTTTATTCAGGTTGGTTTTCTCACTCCCATCTGCTTGCCTTCTCTTAGAGGTTGTCCCTGTCCTGAACTGCTTTTTTTTTTTTTTTTTTGCGGTACTTGGGCCTCTCACTGATGTGGCCTCTCCCGTTGCTGAGCACAGGCTCCGGACGCGCAGGCCCAGCGGCCATGGCTCACGGGCCCAGCCACTCCGCGGCATGTGGGATCTTCGCGGACCGGGGCATGAACCCGTATCCCCTGCATCGGCAGGCGGACTCTCAACCACTGCGCCACCAGGGAAGCCCCTGAACTGCCTTTTGCTTTCCTCCCACTTATCCTCTGTGCTCAATTCCCATTGATCCTGCTTCTTACCCAAATACACTTTCCCCACCTCTGAGGTCTAGTTCATCTTATCTCCTCTGTGAGCTTCCCTGATCACCCTGGGCCTCACTGATCACTCCTGCTGGGAACTCTACAACATGGAGGGTCTGTGCTGTCCAAAATGATGGAAATAATATTTTCTGCCCATTTTACTTGTATTAATCAATTTATTAATAACTATAAGCAATAAATGAATTTAAATAATACATCTATTAATTACTTTTATTTGTAATGGTCTCATTCCCTTGATTAGGCTTGTAGTTGCTTGGGGGTTAGGCTCCACATTTTATGTCCCCATAGCACCTGGCCCTGTGGGGAGCACCTCCTAGGTGATGGATGGGTTGATTAATTGAAGGATTCTAATGATAGAATTCCAGGCCATGTGAAGGTACTTTTTAGCAGTGTGGTTTTCCAACCAATGTTGTTAAATGGAAACCACCTGCCAATAAATCAGAATCTTAACAAATCCTGGACAAATTCATTCTGCAGTGGTGTTCTATCATATAAAGGCTCTTTAACTTTATTTTTTATTTTTTAAAATTTATTTATTTATTTATGACTGCATTGGGTCTTTGTTGCTGTGCGCAGGCTTTCTCTAGTTGAGGTGAGAGGGGCTACTCTTCTTTGTGGTGTGCGGGCTTCTCACTGCGGTGGCTTCTCTTGTTGTGGAGCACAGGCTCTAGGCACGCGGGCTTCAGTAGTTGTGGCACGTGGGCTCAGCAGTTGTGGCTTGCGGGCTCTAGAGCACAGGCTCAGTAGTTGTGGTGCACGGGCTTAGTTGCTCCACAGCATGTGGAATCTTCGCGGACCAGGGCTCGAACCCGTGTCCCTGCATTGGCAGGCGGATTCTTAACCACTGCGCCACCAGGGAAGTCCCAAGATTCCTTAACTTTAAAAAGCTTTTTATTTCCTCTGAGAGAAGATGATTCTAGGGAGAAGAGTCCTCCCCTTTACTTGCTTTGGGCATAATCACGGTCTGTCTGAAGCTGTAAAAGCTAATCTAAAGTTTACGTTAAGTGTAAAGGAATTTTCCAGATGCTAAAATGTGACATCCAGGAGGATTCACTCAAAGACCCTGTGAGCTGTGAAACTGCTGTTAGTAGACCAACAGGAAGATTTCCCATTTAATTCTTCCAAGAGGACTATTTTGGTGACCCTGTCTCTCCTCCCATCCAGTTCTGGCTGGCCTTTAGTCATGGCATTCCTCACTGTTGTGAGGTTTGAGTTCCTGGTGTGTTAGTCTTCTAAGGAGCTTCCTCCTGACCCCATGATGGCTTGAGGCAGGTGAATTAATGGGTTAATGACAACAAAGCCCTATGAACACCTTAGATAAAAGAACTGTCACAGGTACTAATTATTGTTATTTTAAAATCTGGAGTCATAGAATTAGCCTATCTGCTCTGGGCCCTAAGGAAATGAGGGCTTCCTTTGCTTACACACATCCAAATTACTCACACCTCTTTACTTTTGTCTTTTATGTGGTGACAACATCACACCAAACAGCTCAGATATGGCTTTGATAAATCAAATTATACTGATTATAATGAGTCCATTGAAAATGGAGATAAAACAGTCAAGAGGCCAAACGCCTTTTGCCAAACATCTATTTGCATTGTTTCCTTCTCCCAGAAACAGAGCTGGAGGGAATGTTAGAGGTGACCTAGTCTAACCCTTTCATTAATAATAATAATAAGGAAGCCACCATTATAACATGAGGAATTTAGCAATAAGGAAGCAGAGGCCCAGAGTGACGAAGGGACGCGCCCCAGTGTTGTCTGACTCCTGGTCCCATTCTTGCTGCTGTACCAGGTTGCTTTCCTGACACTTCTCACTTCGTGAGGACAGGCCCTAAGAGAGATAAGCCCTTAGATGTGATAAGTTGGTCATGACCTAAAAGAAAAAAAAAAGATTAGGAGAGCGCATCACATACCCTTCATCCCCAAACAGCTGCCATGGCAACCATGTGAGCACCAGCCAGCTGTGTGAGATGGGGTGAGTTAGCCGGGAACGTCATTCACTCTTTTGCTCACTGTCCTCTCCAGGGCTGGCTTCATGGGGGGGCCACCTGTGCCATTGTTCAGGGCCCAACACACAGAAGTGTCCTGTACTTGGAATCTAATGCTTTGCTGTCACTGTTTTGAAATTCTTATTAATTTAATTTTTGAATTTGTGTTTTATCAGTGAAGTCAGATGGGACAATGGAGCGGGCACTGGGGGCTTGGAGCCTCGGCTCATGCATGACCTGCCTTCCATGGTGTCTATGTCTCATTGCCTCCCTCTCTCTCTGGGACAGGTTCTCAGCCACCCCTCCATGCCACCCCAGGTGCACTGGGTCACCTGGTTTCCCCGTTTCTGCCCCTGTCTCTCGACGGCTGCCACATTCCACTGGGCTCACCTGTCTGACGTGGGTTGGGGTGATGGGCCCTTGGAAACGGGGGATTGACTTATGTCCAAGCAGGGTCCTACATTTTCATTGTGCACTGGGCCCTGCAAATTATGTAGCTGGCCCTGGGCATCTCTTTCAGTTTTCTGGTATATGATGGCTAACTTGATCAATTTCCTATCAGGACGTTAATGTTGTACAGTTTAATTGTATATTATAATGTGCAGTTAGTTGTGAAGAACGACAGTGTTTTATTTGGGTCAGGAAATTGTGAAGACTCTCAACTGAGTATTATTTAATTAGTATTCAGAGTATTTTGGGGGAAGGAAGTTATCTGACATTTTTTCCCCAGTTGGTGGCTATTATAACTTTTTTTTTGGGGGGGGTGCTACATTGGGTCTTTGTCGCTGCGCACGGGATTTCTCTAGTTGCAGCGAGCAGGGGCTACTCTTCGTTGTGGTGCGCGGGCTTCTCATTGCGGCAGCTTCTCTTGTTGTGAAGCATGAGCTCTAGGCACACGGGCTCAGTAGTTGTGGCTTGCAGACTCTAGAGCACAGGCTCAGTAGTTGTGGCGCATGGGCTTAGTTGCTCCACAGCATGTGGGATCTTCCCAGACCAGGGACCGAACCCGTGTCTCCAGCATTGGCAGGCAAATTCTTAACCACTGCACCACCACGGAAGTCCCTATTATAACATTTTAATTGAACTAATATTCATTGCTCTTATACTGGGTTGTTTTATCATTATTAGTAGAAAGAAGATGATGGGGAAAATGTAGAGGTATGTTCAAGTTCAACTTCTCGATCTGGAAGTGTAAACATGACATTATTGAGAAAAATGCTGACCAATAAAAATTTTTGTTTTATTTGAGCTGCATTCTGAAAAGGAAGAATTAGATGCAAAACCTTATAATGAAGATTATTTAAGTGTGATTTAATAAAATATGCAAAGCTTAACAAAAATGAGAGACAACATATAATTTGTGATGAAATTTTTACAAATGAAAACTTAAAATCTTCAAAATTAAAAACACACCCGAGAAAATAACATGGTAACCTGTCAATAAGTCCCTCACATTTCCGAAGGGAAAATACATAAATTTATGAATGATTTCTAAGTTGTCATCTACTGTTAATGAAAGAGACTTCTAATAATCTATTTAACAATGTATTAAGTGGCAAAAAGGTAAACGGGTCACACAGCTGCTAAAAATTATTCTTCCAGTATGTATGGAATAGTACATATGATTTTTGAGGGTAAAATGATAGATCAGCTGACAAATTAAAAATTAAACCTCTTAATATCTCAGAATATCTCACCAAATCTGTACTACTGCAGAACATAGGGAAGCAACGCTTTAATGCAATTATAATCTGATATAGAGTTTGTGATTCAGTTTGATAAAAGCACTGATATAAATTTCCAACACTTTCGATTAGATCGGATATGAGTGACAAAAGGATTTTTTTCTTTTTTTAAAAATATATTTATTGGAGTATAATTGCTTTACAATGTTGTGTTGGTTTCTGCTGTACAACAAAGTGAATCAGCTACAC
Organism: Mesoplodon densirostris; assembly: GCF_025265405.1. Lineage (NCBI taxonomy): Eukaryota > Metazoa > Chordata > Mammalia > Artiodactyla > Ziphiidae > Mesoplodon > Mesoplodon densirostris. The sequence continues at coordinate 11,628,947 of NC_082671.1, forward strand.
ATATACATATATCCCCATATCCCCTCCCTCTTGCATCTCCCTCCCACCCTCTCTATTCCACCCCTCTGCCACAAAGCATCCAGCTGATCTCCCTGTGCTATGCGGCTGCTTCCCACTAGCTATCTATTTTACATTTGGTAGTGTATATATGTCAGCGCTACTCTCTTACTTTGTCCCAGCTTACCCTTCCTCCTCCCCATGTCCTCAAGTCCGTTCTCTATGTCTGAGTCTTTATTTCTGCCTTGCCACTAGGTTCATCAGTACCGTTTTTCTTAGATCCCATATATGCGCTTTAGCATATGGCATTTGTTTTTCTCTTTCTGACTTACTTCACTCCATATGACAGACTCTAGGTCCATCCACCTCATTACAAATAACACAATTTTGTCCCTACAAAAGGATTTTTTGGTGGTGTTTAATTTCACTTACAACTGGATCATATCTAATGATCTCTGAGTTGGAAAATATATATATATGTTTTTTTAAATAAATTTATTTATTTATGGCTGCGTTGGGTCTTCATTGCTGTGTGCAGGCTTTCTCTAGTTGCAGCGAGCGGGGGCTACTCTTTGTTGCAGTGCACGGGCTTCTCATTGTGGTGGCTTCTCTTATTGCGGAGCATGGGCGCTAGGCGCGTGGGCTTCAGTAGTTGTGGCTCACAGGCTCAGTAGTTGTGGCTCACGGGCTTCAGTAATTGTGGCATGCAGGCTCTAGAGCACAGGCTCGGTAGTTGTGGTGCACGGGCTTAGTTGCTCTGTGGCATGTGGGATCTTCCTGGACCAGGGATTTAACCCATGTCCCCTGCATTGGCAGGCAGATTCTTAACCACTGCGCCACCAGGGAAGCCCAAAAATATATTGTTAATTCAGCCGTTTAAACTGGAAAACTGTAGAGGAATTACAAGCTTAGACAACAAATATGACCACAAAAATGACTAACAACCATGGTTTATTCATCATGAAGCTTTGGCACCTAAAGAAATTTTACTTGAACCTCACAAATGTATTGAAATCAAATGAAATGCCAGTGAGCAAAACCTTTAGACATATTTTGTTCAGATGTTGGAGCTGGCTATATCCACTTACGTACATGGTGGAATTCTTGGTTGCCAGATGGTAAAATACTAAGCTAAGCATAACACATACACTCAGAAATAAGATGTAGATTTCTTGAATTGAAAAACTGTCTCATTTGGCAGATATTTTTGGACATGGTATTCGGATAATAAAAGTGCACGTTTAACTGATTTTGGGACATTCTTAAGTACAATTTTGGAAGAAAATCATGATATATTTTAACATGTCAAACACATTCAAGGATTCCAAAAGACACGGTGGTTTTAAAAGATGGCTGTAATTCATCAAGAGATGGGGTTGAATTCCCCTCCGCTTGAAGCCCTGGCTGGCCTTAGTGATTCTCTTGTAACCAATAAAATGGGGTGGAGGTGATGATGTGCAAATTCTACCTAGCCTAGGTCAAAATATGCCTTGCAGCTTCAGTTTTGGTCCCTTGGAATGCTTGGTCTCTGGCTGCTTTCTCCTGAGACACAGTTGCTTTGTTCTTAGAATCCCAAGTCACACAAGAGACCCCATGTAAGTTCTCTGGTCAACAGCACCAGCTGAGTCCAGCCTTCCAGCCATCATGGCCAAAGCATCAGACGTGGGAATGGAAAAGCCAGTTGAGAAATGGATCCTCTTGTTCCAGCAGTTCAGTTAAACCTTCGCTAAACAGGATTTATGTACATGTCAAATGCAAGACTTACTTGCATTGCTATGAGTTTTCTACAAGTTAAAGTTTATTTCTATAGAGTTCTAAAATAGCCTAGTCGAAGCCAAAGGCACACATCTTTATAGGATCAGGTAATCTCAGAGGCACCAGCATTCCATCGAAAGGATGTTCATTCCAAAGTCTTTAAATTTTCCTTATAAAGAAGGTAATTCTAGCTGCTGTATGTTCCCAACGTAATTGTAACACATAGAATGGAAGGTTATAAAGTCAGTTTGAATGAAATAAAGTTAGAGATATGCACTGTTACATTTTGCTTTTCTCTCAAGGTCACAATCATTACTTTTTTGAGGAAAATATGAAGATTGAAAGAAAAATGTTTGAATAAAAGATCCATTTGAGGGACTTCCCCGGTGGTGCAGTGGTTAAGACTCCGCGCTCCCAATGCAGGGGGCCCAGGTTCGATCCCTGGCCAGGGAACTAGATCCCACATGCATGTTGCAACTAAGAGTTCGCATGCCACAACTAAGGAGCCTGAATGCCGCAACTAAGGCCCGGCACAACCAAATAAATAAATAAATATTTAAAAGAAAAAGATCCATTTGCTTTTCAAAACTGTGAATCAATAATTGAATTAAACTTGAACAATGAAGAGAATAAATGATTGCATTTAATTCTTATACTGAAGAATGATAAAAAGACATTATGTTTATCATGTGAATTAGGATTAAAGAAAAATTTCCAGTGCTAAATAGAGAGTATTACTATATTACTAATCAACAACAACCTATCTGGGTGAATTTTTAGGGTTTTCAATTTTGTTTGGATTTAAAAAGGGAAAGAACCAGGTCCAACAGTGTACCAGATGTACACACTGCTTTCTCCTCAGGTAGTCCATGGAATGAATTTACAAACAGGTAAGCACATTCGTTCACTAAATAAAAATCATGTCTAAATTTTTGTTTCTGTGTTGTTATTTAAAGTTTTTACATTCTATATAAATATCAATAAAATACTATGCTATGTTGTCTCTGCTATGCTTTTTAAAATGACTTTTTATTATTTATTTTGGCCATGCTGCACAGCGTGTGGGATCTTAATTCCTCCACCAGGGATTGAACCCATGCCTCCTGCAGTGGAAGCATGGAGTCTCAACCACAGGACCACCAGGGAAGTCCCTAACAGACTTTTTAGAAAAAGCAGTTTGAGGTTTACAGAAAAATGGAGTGTAAAATCCAGAGTTCCCATTCTCCCCCTTTCCCACCTCCTACTCCAGTTTCCCCTATTATTAACATCTTGAAATAATATGGTATATTTGTTACTATTGATGAACTAATATCGATACATTATTATTACCTGAAGTCTATTGTTTCTGATGTTTACATTTGTTCTTTGTGTTGTAAATTCTATGGATTTTGACAAATGTATAATAACGTGTATCCATCATTACAGGATCATATAGTATCGTTTCACTACTCTAAAAATCACCTGTGCTCCCCTCTTCATCCCTCCCTCTCTCCCCTACTCTGCTTTTACTTTACCATTGGTAGTAATGGGAAATACCTTTTCATAAAACATGTGTTACGTGTGTGTATGTGTGAGCGCTCGTTCTGGATTGAAAGGTAAAATGTATTTCTGATGCTGGGTTGGGATGAAAAAGAAGCTTGAAAAATACTAGTCTCATCAAATGAGCACTTGCTCACCCTCTGACTTGAGTTGGATGTTTGCTATGATCTTGGGCAAGTGTCTTGATCTCTTTAAGCTTAATAAATGTTTCCTCTTCCCTGTGGGTATATTTACATAAAGGAAAAACGGATTTTTGTGATCATTTGGTCTGGGCTTAGTTAAAGAGTTTTGAAAGCAACATGATGGTATAAACCACACCAAAAGTTAAGTAAGACTGCTTAACCTAAGAGTACTACGAATTTTAAAGGACTTTTATACCTTAATTATCAGCGTGCAAAGGATTATGTTAAATTCAAATGTTAGGTCTTACATATTAAAGTAGCCCATTTATTTACTCCTAGAACCTCTCCCTAGAAATATGTTGTTGGCATTAACTCACTCATGGGCTTGTTCATTCTTCTAATGACTTTTTAAAATTTTTTATTTATTTATTTTTGGCGTTGGGTCTTCATTGCTGCACGCGGGCTTTCTCTAGTTGTGTTGAGCGGGGGCTACTCTTCGTTGCGGGCTCAGAAGTTGTGGCTCATGGGCCCAGTTGCTCCGTGGCATGTGGGATCCTCCCAGACCAGGACTCGAACCCGTGTCCCCTGCATTAGCAGGCAGATTCTCAACCACTGCGCCACCAGGGAAGCCCCTCGCTCTACTTTTTAATTTTCCACAGCCTTTATTGCTTTCTAAAATATAATGTAACAAAGAATTGTTCACTCTCTCTATTCCCTACCCTACAAGGGCAAGGGTCTTTGTCTGTTTTGTTCACTGATAAATCTAATTGCCCAGAACAGTGCTTGGCTTATGGCAGGGGCTCGGGAAATACCTGTGAAATGAATGAATGATGAGAAGGACTTCAGAATGTGTTTAGCCAGAGGGCGGAGCCAAATATCACAAACAATAAGCACAGGCTAAAGCAGGGCGAAGGGGGAAGACTTAGAGGCGGAGTCAGCAAAAGGTGTGTGCTCTCCCAGAGTCCCACTCCTGACCGGGCACGGCTGCGGGCACTGCGGCTGACTTCATGCCGCAGGAGAGGATCCCCACTCCTCCCCACCCACCCCTCCATCTCCTGTAAGAGACACTGGGAGGCCAAGCCATCAAGATGAAATGGGGGCTTTCCTGGGGAAGGGCGGGGAATGGCCCTGTTGGCAGGAGGAATGTTCTGACCTCAGATGATAGCTGCGTGGGGAGGGGAAACGGCCTGTGGTCCATCCAGCAAATAAGGAAGATTTGTCTCTTAGGATGAGTTCCAGTTTTTTTATTTTTATCTTTTTACTTATTTTTTTTGGCTGCGTTGGGTCTTCGTAGCTGCGCGCAGGCTTTTCTCTAGTTGTGGCGAGCAGGGACTACTCTTCGTTGTGGTGCACGGGCTTCTCATTGCGGTGGCTTCTCTCGTGCAGCACGGGCTCTAGGTCCGTGGGCTTCTGTAGTTGTGGTATGTGGGCTCATTAGTTGTGGCTCGTGGGCTCTAGAGCGCAGGCTCAGTAGTTGTGGCGCATGGGCCTTGTTGCTCCGTGGCATGTGGGATCTTCCTGGACCAGGGCTCGAACCCATGTCCCTTGCATTGGCAGGTGGATTCTTAACCACTGTGCCACCAGGGAAGCCCTGATTTCTGGTTTTTTGACTTGAGCAAGTTCATAAATGGTGGTGCTATTTAGAGAGTGGAGGAAGGTGGAGGGAGGAAAAGGTTTGGGGGGATGGAAGAGTCTAAATCAAGACTTCTGTTCTGGGCATGTCGAGTCTGAGAAATCTGTGAATTACTTGTGTGGATACATCAAGCAGTTCGTTGGATCTGTGCATCTGGAGCTTATAGATTTATTTCTGCCTCTTTGTACTTTTTTTATGTCCAGCTTCCTGTTGGCATTGCAGATATACACCAAGCTGGAGAGCACACAGGTGGGCTGGCTATCCCTCTGCATCCTTATTTCCCAGCTTGCTTTCAGCAGTTGCAAGAATCAGGAAACATAATCATTCATTTATTCATCCCACAATCATACACTGAGCTTTCACTGGGAGCTGAGAGTACAGAAATGAATACTACTAAATATCAGCCCTCAGGAAAATCACATTTAGTTGGTGAGACATGCTGACAAATACTTGAGATTTCTGTACTCTGAGATGTGTGTAACTTAAAGAATAAATGAATACTTCCACCTCCTGCAAGAGAGAATGGATCTTAGCAGTGCCTTATGAGACCGTACAAGTGGTTATTTCAAAGTTTTTATGCTTTTTGTCACAAAACATGCAGGACAAAACTTGAGGGACAGTTCAGAGTATGTCTCAGCAATGAACCCATTTCTTACTTCTGCATGCCTGAGGGTCACATGTTGAAAGGAGATGGGATGCATAAAAAAATCAAGTCAGGAAAAGAGATGGGCTGGAAATGAGCGCTTGGGAGTCACCAGGACATGGATGGTCAGAGAACCAGTGGGTGTGATCTGCATCGTCACAGATGGGCTCATCTTGGGAGAGTGTGCAGAGATGATGCGGTAATAAGGGGACAGAGTAGGTCATCCTCCCTTCCCCCACCTCAGAGAACGCCAACATTTAAGGGCTGGGCGGGAGACAGAAGCCAATGAGGGAAGGAGGGAAGTGGTCAGAGGTGGGTGCACCTGCAGATTGACAGGTTACAGGTGCCAAAGGAGGAACTCAAGGGGGAAGGAGAGGTGTCAGTGTCAGCTGGTACAGAGGAGTATCCAACCCAGTGGGGACCAAGTGTGCCTGCTGGACTTTGTGGATGCAGATCAGTTTCAGAGGAAGTACCTGTCTATGAATGGAGCGACAGAGACGAACACTGTGCGCGGAGTGACTTGTTAGGCAGTTTGTGGGGGAAATGGGAGCCCTGACATGGTGCCTGGAAAGCCAGATGGGACCGAGGCAAGGTTTTCGTCTGTTCACGTTGGAGCGTGCGAGGGAGCACGATTATGTGGTAGGAGGAAAGCGCCACGGAAGAGGGAGAGACTGAAGTCATAAGGACGGAGTGAAACAGATGGGAATTCCGAGGGAAGGGCAAGACCTGGCTCCCAGCACAAGTGACAGGATCCGCCTTGTCTGGCAGGTGGGACACCTCATCCTCGAGAGAGAGGCCAGGAGGCAAGGAAGGCGTCCTCCACTGCGTAACAAGCTGCTTCTGCTAAGGATGAAGCCGACTCCCCAAACCCTCCTTCCTCCACAGAGCCCTTGCAGATGCATCCAAGTGCTGAAGGATCCTTCGGATTCTTAGAGTGGCTGAGGCTCTGCTGGGCTCTGCCTCTGGTTCAGGAGACCCCATTCATTTGTGGGTCTGCTCACACGGCAAATACCCTGCATGAGTCCACAGCGTGGCAGCCCGGAGGAAAGGACTCTGGGAGTGGAGAAAACATGGTTACATACATGCATTATATGTTCAGAGGCACATATGCCGTGGGGTGGGGGGAGAGGGAATTGGATGAAGGTGGTCAAAAGGTAGAAACTTCCAGTTATAAGATGAGTAAGTCCTAGGGATGTCATGCACAACAGGATAAATAGAATTCTCACTGATGTCTGTTACACAGGAGAGATGTTAAGAGAGTAAACCTGAAGTTTTCTCATCACAAGGAAAATATATATTTTTTTATTTCTTCAACGTTGGTTCTTTTTTTTTTTTTTTTGGCTGTGCCACATGGCTTGTGGGATGTTCCCCGACCAGGGATTGAACCTGGGTCCTGGAGGTGAAAGCCCAGAGTCCTAACCACTAGGCCACCAGGGAGCTTCCATTTAATGGTGTTTCTATATAAGATGATGGATGTTCACTAAACTTATTATAATAATCATTTCATGATGTATGGAAGTCATTATGCTGTACATTTTAAAGTTCTACAGTGCTGTATATTAATTATATCTCACTGAAACCTGAAGAAAAAAAAGTCCATATTTTGTAGACATTATTTAATGTGGGACAATGGTCCTGTGTTAGTACACCAGAACTTCTTTTAGCTCACTGTTTGTTTGTTTTTTTTTTTCCAGTAAGCGGGCCTCTCACTGTTGTGGCCTCTCTCGTGGCGGAGCACAGGCTCCGGATGCGCAGGCTCAGCGGCCATGGCTCACGGGCCCAGCCGCTCTGCGGCATGTGGGATCTTCCCGGACCGGGGCACGAACCCATGTCCCCTGCATCAGCAGGCGAACTCTCAACCACTGCGCCACCAGGGAAGCCCTTAGCTCACTTTTAATGTATAGAGGGAGAGAAGACAGACAGGGCTGCTGCTGTGACAGGGGGCAAATAGGTTGCTGCTGGGTCTCCGTGCTGTTTCTGGAGTTGTAAGTTCATGGAGTTTGTTTATCTACATTCCGGGCAGCGGCATACGCCCTAGGGACATAGGGATTATACCACTGCCACTGTGGTGGAGCCTTGGAATAAATGATACAGGGAAGAGGGAGCATCCACCCAGTACACTCACGTGTAGAGTCACATTCTGCTTCATTTCCTATCTTGCCAGACAAGGAAAACAGACATTGAACTGAGTGTTTAGTAGTATTTGGTCTTGGAGTTAAACTGCCTGCGTTCCACTCCTGGCTCAGCTGGGTACCATCTGTGTAGCCTGGAGCGTGTTAACGAACCTCTCTGAGCTGCTCCAGTTCATCTGTAAATGGGGAGAGATGACAGTGCCTGTGACTGCCTCATAGGACTGTGGTGTCTAATAAATAAGGTAATGCGTGTAATGAGCTTGCATAGTGAATGCTTAATAAATGTTAGCTGTCAATAACTCTTAAAAATTCAAATGGATCTACATTAAGAAGACTGAGCGTCTACTGTACACAGACCCTTATGCTAGGGGGTGACGTGGGGACTAGAAATCACTAGGAAGAGGGGTGTAAATGGAGGGCTCAGGGAAGAATTCAAAGACTCTTGAGCTGGGACTCGAGGGATGGGTAGAGGATGGATAGGGAGACGTGGGGGGCGGACTCTAGGTGTGGGAACAGAGCGAGTAAAGTGGGGGACAGTGCAGGGGAACCAGCATTTATTCTCGTTCTGCTGGAGGGTAAGGAACCCAAGAGAGAGGAAGAGGCATGGTCTGAGAAGCGGCTGTGTTTGGGCCAGCTCATAAACTGACTTTTTGATGAGGGTCTAATTAATTCATTTCCAAGGAAAAGGTAATTCAAGTTTTTTTTGTTGTTGTTGTTTTTGTTTTTGTGGTACGTGGGCCTCTCACTGCTGTGGCCTCTCCCGTTGTGGAGCACAGGCTCCGGACGCGCAGGCCCAGCGGCCATGGCTCACGGGCCCAGAACCACTGCGCCACCAGGGAAGCCCGGTAATTCAAGTTTTACCTGATGTTTGATTATGCGATAGCTCTACACAGCCCACACCAACTCCTGCCACACCTTCAGTCGACTCTGGCCATTTTCACCTTACACGGATTGGTTCTTTTTTTTTTTTAAGATTTTTTTGATGTGGACCTTTTTTAAAGTCTTTACTGAATTTGTTACAATACTGCTTGTTTTATGTTTTGGCTTTTTGGCCACGAGGCAGGTGGGATCTTAGCTTCCCGATCAGGGATTGAACCTGCACCCCCTACATTGGAAGGTGAAGTCTTAACGACTGGACCACCAGGAAAGTCCCCACGGATTGGTTCTTGATTCTGCATTTGTAGATACTGCTTGAGACTATCCCCTAATTCCTAGAGAATGCTGGTTGTTATAGAAACCAAATACTTTAAAGGAAAAACCTGGAGTTTGTCAAGGATATACATTCAAAGGCAAAACCCATGGCACTCGACCAAATAAATACCCATTCGTGTGGCATGCTATGAAGCTTTAATTACTGTGCTCAAGATCAAGGTAACATTACTCAAGAGTGGAGAAGCCAAATGTAAATGAAGGAGGTCTTCCTTAAACAGGTGATGACCAACTCCCTGAGCTCAGCCAAGAGTCCCACAGTATTTATACATAATCACCTGACGGCCTGTAAACACTCACATAAGCAGGAAAGTGTAGAATTGTGTTGTGGTACATGCAGGACAAAATTTATGAGGTGGTGCTCACAGAACATACAAGGGACATTTAAAAATTTTTTTCAATTTTATCAATATTTTAAAAATTGAAGTATAGTTGATTTACAGTGTTGTGTTAACTTCTGCTGTACAGCAAAGTGATTCAGTTATACATATATGTATACTTCTTTTAATATTCTTTTCCATTATAGTTTATCATAGGATATTGAATATAGTTCCCTGTGCTATACAGTAGGACCTCGTTGTTTATCCATTCTATATATAATCGCTTACATCTCTCACCCCAGCCTCCCACTCCATTCTTCCCCCAACCCCTTCCCCCTTGGCAACCACCAGTCTGTTCTCCATGTCAATGATTCTGTTTCCGTTTTGTAGAAAGGTTCATTTGTGTCATATTTTAGATGCCACGTATAAGTGATATCATATGACATTTGCCTTTCTCTTTCTGACTTACTTCACTTAGTATGATAATCTCTAGATGCATCCATGTTGCTGCAAATGGCATTATTTCGTTCTTTTTTATGGCTGAGTAGTATTCCGTTGTATACATGTACACAATGAGTTGCATACAAGAATACTAATGGCACAGGAAGATGGTCTGTGGTGGAAGGCAGAGCATCCTTATACATGCAACTCCAGGGAGGCTGCAGCCTTAAGGCTGTGATTCCGAGCATTACACCTAGAGCGCAGTTTGAATATTTGCTAATATCTCTACTGTTTACTGTTTTCAAACTTAATTATACAACAATCTAAAATACCGGCCATATGTTCTACTCCTCTAGGGAGAGGAGGAGAGGGATGGGGCCAGAGGGTCTTTTCATTGACCTCTATTTTGGGAAAGATACGGACAAGAAAGTGGGTTGGAGTTGGGAAAAAAGATTGCTTTGGGGACTTCCCTGGCGGTCCAGCGGTTGAGACTTTGCCTTCCAATGCAGGGGGTGTGGGTTCAATTCCTTGTCAGGGAGCTAAGATCCCACATATCTTGGGGCCAAAACACCAAAGCATAAAACAGAAGCAGTATTGTAACAAATTCATAAAGACTTTGAAAATGGTCCATATCAAAAAAAAATCTTTAAAAAAATAGATTGCTTCATTAGTCCATAGATTGACAACTAGCAACCCTGGTCTCTGTTGTTCTATTTTTCATTATTTAATCCAGAATGAGGATAAACAACTTATTTCCTTGGCTCCTGTCCCTCTCTTTTCTTAATTCACTGTTTGATGCCATCCTGTCAGTCACCTGTATCCTCACTGTGGGGCAGGGGCCTGAAAGCCCTCCCTTATCCACCTGATGACGCTCCACTGTTTGGGGTTTTTAGGGATAGACGAGAGCAAAGGAGCAGGAGACCCTGGAAGAGAGGCAGCAAAGTGCTCCTGAGCCACTTGCATTGGCTCGGAAGTGAAAATGCAGAATTAAAACCTTTAAGATCCTCTGCAACCTGGCTTCAACCCATCTCTCCAGCTGTCTCTCACTTCTCACCTTCCCTAACTCTTGATTCCAGATGTACACACCTAGTCATCGTCCCTTTGCAGAAAACCCTGGAGATTAGCTACCCCAAAGCCATGCTGAAAATCATTCTCCTCTGCTGCTCCCCAGCATAGAGGCTGGAAAGCCAAACACGCACACTTTCTCCATCTCCGTGGCAGGTATGGGTGGCTCCAAGTGTCAGTTCTGGTCCATTAGATGTAGGTGGAAATCTGCTAGGGCAACTTCTGGGAAAGCTTTTGTTTCCTCATAAAATGGGGCAGATGCAGCTAATACAGCCTTTCCTTCTCTCCCCTTTTCCAGCCCTGAACATGGATGAGATGGCAGGAGCTTGCAGCCATCTTGTAATCATGAGGGAAAGAGCAAGGCAAGTACAGAGACATAAGCACTGAGCCACTGACCTATCTCTAGATGTCCTGCTCCATGAGAAAATAGAGTTTTATTAGCTTAAGCTACTGCTGGTTTAGTTTTCTGTTACTTACAGCTTAATTCATTCTTAAATGATGGATGACCCTGAACTGAGTGCTGGGGATATAATGGAGAACAAAGCAGGTGCAGACCTCTTTCCCATCAAACATATTATCAAGTGTGAGACTTGGAACAAAAGGAAATGAGTAAGTCCAAACATTACAAGTGTTGGGACTCTCAGCTCCTCATGTTCATGGGGGTCATGACAGCACCTCCCTCATAAAGTGTGCATGGGAGGCACCCAGCATGGCCTCTGACAGCAGTCAAGGCCGGTAGCCACTGTGATTTCCCAATGATCTTCAGAAAGGGGGAAGCCCATCCCCTAGAAGAGACCACTGTTTTGAAAGGTGGCCAGGAAAGGTGAAGACATAGCTCTCATTCCTCTTTAGCAAACCCCATGGAGGACTGTGGACAGGACTGGCCCGTGCACCCTGGGAGGATGGCACGCCCTCCCAGTGCTGTGACCCACTGGCTCTCATCCTTACTGGTTCACCCAGGCACTTGGTTCCAGCTTAGCTACTTTCCCCACTGCCCCTCACAGCCTCGAGTCCCCTTTCCTTCTCTGCTGGCCAAGATGCACATTGATTCTTTCACTTCTATCCTCTTGAGTTAATGAAACTGGACCCCAGCTTTTCTAACCTCATCTCATCATCCTGCATAAACCCTCTGGGCAGTTCTTCCCGTCTCCACAGTTATGCATCTGGGGTAGTGATTTTTTTCTTCTTGGTCTATCTTTGTGGTCCCTGGAACCCTTTGTGGCCCATAGCTGCAAACAGTTTCCTCAACTTCAGAGCATGGAATCACTGTGACACAGTCACAGTAAGTGTCTGTGGTTTAGAGATGATCAAGCACGTGGTGAATGTCCTCCTTCCCTGGGATCTTTGGGCTTCTATTCTGAAGGACTTTGGAACTGTAAACACAGGATTCCTTCGACAGTAAACACCATCAATAGTATCTATACACCTGTGGAATCTTGGAAAATAACTACACAGGATTCGTCTCAGCTGTTTAAGTCAAAGATCTTTATTTCCAGTTTCTTTTTAAAGAAAGCTCTTATAAGAATCAGAGATGAAAGATCACACGTAAATCACACTTCTTCCTCAATAACAAAAATACGGTTTCAATAATTTTTAAAAATCAGTTTTTAGGGATCCAGAGAGCTGGGAAAATGCTGCTGGGTTTTTCTGGTCTAGCACGGAATTTTCTAAGTCATTTAGAAGGAGGCATATGTATCGTGGGTACCTTATTTCCCTCCACGAGAACAAGAGTCTCAGGATCTGGAACGTGCTTATTTCAGGAAATTGGCAGTGACTGATTGGCTCTGAAGGAAAGTCGGCCCTGCTGGAGCTGCACAGGGAACTTCATTTCCTCCTGGAGGAAGTGGGCACAGACGCAAGCATCCAGGGAGCTCTAGTTCAGCCAATTATTCATTGCTCTTTACCAGCCAGACCTCGTTGCGACGTCCGTAGGGCTTCATGGGAGGGTCATACCCAGTGCAGTAGTAGAAGTCACTCCGGCAGGTGGCTGTGCCCTCCAGGGTGGTGCGCAGCTGGGTGGCATGAGCTACGTAGTCAGTTTCCTTGGCATAACCGCCAAACTCCCTGAGGACACAGAGCAAGTCACTGGTTCAGACAGGACAGGGTCTCAGAGAGATGGGGGGATTTCAAAAGAGTCACTACTCTTATTACGACAAGCATGCTCTAGTTGGCAAGATTTCAGATCCGCCCCTTCCTACAGGGGTGGACTGGATCTCACTGAGCGTGAGCCTCGTTTGTAAAACAGGGACATGTTTCCTTTTTCTTCCCATCGGTTACGAGCATTAACTACAATCACGGATGTAAGAAACTCTAATGCAGGGCCTGAAACACACTACATTCGGCCCTCTGCATCAAGGGGTTCTGTACCCACAGATTCAACCAACTGCAGATTGAAAATATTTGGGGGAAAAAAAAACATTCCAGAAAGTTCCAAAAAGCAAAACTTTAAATTTGCCATGTGCCATCAACTATTTACACAGCATTTACAGTAATATGTATTATAAGTAATCTAGAGATGATTTAAAGTAGATGGAAGGACGTATGTAGATTATATGCAAATACTACACCACTTTAGATAAGGGACTCGAACATCCTTGGATTTTGGTATCTGTGAGGGCCCTGGAACCAGTCTGGAACCAGTACTGTAGTCGCCTGTACTACAGGCGAGCTTCCCTTCCCTTTCTGAAATTTCCTGAAGAGATGGGAGGCTGACTTTTCCCAAAGCCATGCCTTTACCCTTTTCTCTAGCTTCCTCTGCTGCTCCAGTCACCTCTCTTCCCTGCCTCTTTGTCGCCAGCTGGCGGGGAGGAGAACCAAGGGAGTTAGGGTGGAGCTGGAGCTCATGTTTCTCCCACTGCAGAGCAGTTCTAAGGACAAGTAGCAGCTTTGTTAAAAAACAGAGCTACCTTGTGACCACCTAGAGGGCTGGGATAGAGAGGGTGGGAGGGAGACTCAAGAGGGAGGAGATATGGGGATATATGTATACTTATAGCTGATTCACTTTGTTATACAGCAGAAACTCACACACCATTGTAAAGCAATTATACTCCAATAAAGATGTTAAAAAACAAACAAACAAACAAACAAACAAAAACAGAGCTACCAAAGGCAGGGCCCCGAGGCAAGCTTTAAGTATGCCCCAGATAAAGAAATCACTTCTAATAAATCCCTTCTCCTGCTCAAATCAGGAAAGCCTTCTTTTTCTAGTAAGTAAAGATGATTTTTCCTAATCAGGCTTTTCTCTTGATGGCAGAAGGTGGAGACAGAGAAGCAATAAAGTTTGTCTTTTCACAACTATTATTCTCTCCTTACGTCACCTGCCTGCGCTCCAAAATTCATCCTGTTACCTATCCTAAATATACCACTCTAAATCTGGGGCTGCATTACAATCTTTACTAGCGTCAAACACACCCCATTTCTAACGAGCTTTATGACTCAAAGGTCCGAGAATCTGCACCAAGCCAGGATTCGGCCAAATGCATTATTTTGGGTGGGGTTCTCTGACTCATGCTTTGCTCTTTTATACGCGGTTAGTCATGCTCGCTAAGCATTCAGCACATTGGTTACAGGGTTACTGCTTTGAAAATACCCAGGATTTCATCTCTAAGGAGTAGGTTATTCTAATGTCTAGACAATGGCTACAGAACATGGACAGGGCTGAGACCAATTTGGGAGACAGGAGGCTTGGTCCTTCAAGTCTATTGAAGAAAGATTATAAGGCAGATGGAGAAAGGTGAGTTCTAGCTTCATTGAGGCTCAAATGAGATAAAACGGGATTAGGAGGCAGAGGATGAATATTAGGGAAGGATTGTTCTGACAATAAAAGCCTGTAAGACACTGGGCTTATTTTCGAAGAATGTCTATAGATTGAGGACCACCTGTCTGAAACGAATCAGATGCTGGATGGGGGTGGGGTGATCAGGTGTGAAACGCCTCTGCAGCCCCCTCTCACGCTGTGATACGAAGCTGTTTTCTGTGTAAATCGATGATGTTGGCTCTTTAAGCTACTGGTTTCTACAAACGTCCAAAGGAGTGGTCCTCAAATATCTTCATTCATCAGTTGAGAGGCAAAAGGGCTAGTTGTGCGCTCACATCCTACCTCCGCCACCGTCTAGCTCATGGTCTTGGGCAAATGCTTGCATTTCTCTAACCTTCAGGTCCTTCCTCTGTTCAGTAGGAATGAGGGCGTCCCTTTCAGAAGGCGGTTGAAAAGATCAAAGAAGAGAAAACCCTGCAAACTCCTCACTCAGCCTCCTGCCCATCACGTGGGAAACGGACGGCAAACAGTAGCTATTGTTGTTACTTTGCAATTTGCTCAGAACCGTCGTTCAGTACGCCCGAGGTGAGAGACATAATGGGGATGTAAAGTAAGATCCTGAACCGAGCAAGAGAGCTTAAGGATGAACTGGCTCAATTAACAACCTCATCTTCTCAGTGAGGCCACCTCTAAAAATGCTTTCAGTCTTGTAACCCCACTCTGCTTCCCCATTCTTCCTTTCCCCTCCCTCCCTCCCTCCCTTCCTATCCTTTTCTTTCTTCAGAACTTCTCACCTTCGAACATACTATATAATTTATTCTAACATACTATATAAGTTATTCATTGTTTATGGTCTGAGGACCCTGGTAGAATACAGGCCCCACGAGGGCAGGGGTCTTTGTCACTCTTTGCCCACTGGTGTATTCTGAGCACCTAACACACATATTAGACCTCTTGGCTAAATGAACAGTCTGGGATAAATGACGGAAGTTGCTGTCTTCAGGTGGATAGACCTAAAGATGAGGGCCAAGTCTGTTGGCTTCCATCTTCACTCACTCGTAGAATAAAATCTGAAGCACCTACTAAGGGCACAGTGGTGGGAATTCAAACAAAGTGCATGGACTGGGGCCATGTTGGAAAGGGCCTTGAAGGTCACGCTAAGGACTCTGAGCCCGACCTTAGATGCAAAGATGGACTCAGGAAGGGGTTTTAAAGTTAAAGGACTGCCGTGATCAGACTGTATTTTGGAGAGACCCCTCTGGGGTTGGGGGGTGGGGGGATGAGGGGAAGGGAGTCACGGGGGGCCAGGAACAGCTGACGGAGAGATGACGGAGGCCTGGACAAAGGCAAATGTGGGAGGTGAGCGTGGGGCGGGGAGAGGCCAGGGCGGGGATGGGGTGGAGGGAGTCAAGGATTCTCCAGGGCTTCCAGTTAAGTCTCTGAATGGAAACTGACACCGCCAACCAGAAGGGGGATTCGGGGCTGAAGAGTCCCTTTGGAGAGGAGGGGTGGGTGGGTTTTTCATCTGGTTTGGGGCATATTTCTATGAAGGTGCCTCGATGAAACGAATTCGTGCAACAATTATTGAGCCCTTAAGTGTGTGCTGGGCACTGCGAAATCTCCCTAGACTTGGGCAGGAACTGGAGTCAGAGATACGACTGGGGAAAGAGACGGGTCTAGCGACAGAAACTTGGGCGTCACCTGTGAGTAGGTGCTGGCTATGGTCACAGCGAAGAGGGAGATGAGGCCCACGTGGTGAGCATACAGAAAGTCAGCAGGCTGTTCTCAGAAATCCTAGTCCCCCGGTGCTGGGAGGAGGATGAGGACTCGGCAAAGGCCACTGAGAAGGACCCACCTGAGTCCAAGGAGACCCGGCAGAGAGTGATGCAGAGAATGTCATCATTCAGGGATTCTTAAATTCATTACCAGAAAAAAAACCAACAAAAAACCCTTGACTTTTTATATTTTTTCCCAGGCTAAGATGCTCATAATGAGGATGAAAATTTCCCAATTGCTTCATCAAGGAAGCATTCTACTGGGAAACGAGCAAAGCTGGATGAGCTGCGGAACAGATCGCGTGTGCTCCCCACTGCCAGTCTAACCAGCTGACCCGAACCCCCATCACAGAACTGCACGAACAAGCCAGAGAACCAAACCCTCCCAGGCGCAGAGCCCTAAGACGTGAAGGAGGCTCAGCTTCCACGCAGCACTCGGAGGATAACCATGCTGCCGCCCCAGCTCTCCAAGCCCACGGGCACATCTGAGTGTGAGTCAAGGAATGCTCCGTAAAGCGCTCTGAGCTTCTCAAAGGAAAGCAACAGGAAGTCTATACATCATTTCTGCAAGCCTGTTAACAAGTGTCTAAGTCTCCCTCTTCAAAGCTGCTCACCACCACCAGGGCTCTGTAGTCAGAGCTCAGTATTCCCAAGAATTTGGTTACCATGGGAACCGAGGAAGGACACACATGCCCTGGATTCCAGAAATACAAAAGGAACTGTCTAAACAGGTCTGGAAGAGTTGGAGTTGGGGGGGGATGACGCAGGCGTCATTGAGGCGGGTTAACAGACGGAGACTTTGGTCCAAGGTCTGAAAAATCAGAACGTGTTATCTTTCAGGGAGTGCTTGGAGCAGGCACGCAGCGAGGAAGAGGAGAGATGGAATGACTCTGAGCCTGACCATCCGACGTGGCCTAGAACTTTCACAAGATAGTCTGCCACGCACATAGCCCTGTGCTAAGCAGGAGAAGCATAAGACGGAAGAGCTGATAATTCCACATCAACAGGAAAGAAGCTTAACCCCGTGTGGCATTTCATTCAATCAGATTGAACCAGGCTTATCGAGTTGAGCATCGCTCAGGTGGGAAACACACGCTCTTGAGAGCATAGAGCCCTAAAGACGATGGGGAAGACTTTCTACCCGGGCGAGGTCTCACCGTAGTGGCCAGGACAGAGACACACATAAAGATTAGGCAGGGCAGAAGAAAACACCAGAACAGAGGTACACACAGAACGTTCTGGGGGCAGGGAACAGGGAAGGATTGGTTTTGACTTAGAACATTTAGGGGAGGATGCTACGGACGTGATATCAAGCTGCTATCTCTTGAGCGTCTCTTCTGATGCCGGCAATGAACAACATGACAAAAATTCCTGCCCTCACAGAGCTTCCAATGAGCAGAGGTTGGGGAAGGGCTGAGAGGAGCTGGGAGAGTGAGTGAAGGTCTGGGAGTGGATATCGTATGTGTGTGTGTTTGAGGCGGGGCTTGGGAGGTGTGGGTGGGGTGCTCTGAGGCTAGGCAGACCCCTGGAGTGGGGCTGTGTTGTGGAGGACAGTACACACCACAACAAGGCATTTTACTAGGCTTCACTGCCTGGCCAAACATTTGGGGACCCAACCCAAAGTCCACCCATCTCCCTTCTTATTTTATTACTATATTGGCCTTGGTCCCAAACCTCGGGCAGAGTCAGGCGAGGCCCACAGCCAGAGCCAAACAGCAGGGGGAAGTAGCGCGATCGGTCCTGTGCTTTAGGGCTGGCGGAGACAAAAGGACATCTCAGAAGAGGCACAGGTGGAGGGACGAGAAACACGAAGGAGGCCTCGGCAACGGTTCAGGCAAGAGGTGATGAGGACCGTGGCCGTGCGGATGGAGGGGAAGGCACAGCCAGGAGGTGACTAGGACTCGGCCAACACTGACGTGGAAGATGAAGGAGTCAGGATGGATGTGGACGGGATGGGTAGGACGGAGGGGCCTCTAGGAAGACAGAACACTGGGGGTCAGATGTGGGAAGGAATGTGAGTTCCATTCAGACGTTGACTTGGGAGCCACCCGAGGAGGCTTACCCGGCGATGCACTAGCCATGTTGATCTGGGTTCACCCACCTGCAAATAGTGACTGAAGCCCCTTCCAAGTACTAGACCAAAGGGACAACTGAGCAGCTGTGGGGGGGAGTGAACGGTGATGGATTAGGTTTTAGTTACAGAATCTTATCACTGGCGGGGTGCTCAGAGGGGAAGGGGCTTAAATAGCAGAGGTACCCAATAAACATTTGTCAAATGCAGCCAAACTTGCCACTTGGGACAAATGTTGCGTGCCTAATTGTCGCACATCTGTTCAGATGGTATTTGAATTCCTCCAGGGCTAGGGCGTCAGCGCCGCATCATCTGTCCATTTTACTCTGAGACACATTATGCCAGAATGTATGTATACATGTATCTATTTATTCACTTTATTCTATTTTTTGTTTTGGTTGTGCCACACGGCATGTGGGATCTTAGTTCCCCGACCAGGGATCAAACCTGAGCCCCCTGCATGGGAAGTGTGGAGTCTTAACCACTGGACTGCCAGGGAAGTCCCGAATGTATTTATTTTTGAGTAGAAATAGGCTTCCCTGTAATTTCAGTTCAGACACCACTTCTTATCTCTGGAACGACACTGTCCTGAAATATCTCGAGACATTTGCTTTTTGTCTGTTTTCCCCACTACAATGTTTCTCCCACCTCAAGGGGCAGACGCTTTGCTCGTTCCCTGCTATATTTTCAGCACCTAAAACGCTTCCTGGCACAGAGTAAGTGAATGATGAAGATGTGATTTTTCTGAATGAATGAATGAATGCGTAAATGGCCTCGCCCTTGTCTTCGCATTGAGTCTGAGGAATGGTAAGACGCTTAAGGGAGCTGGATGGAGGTCAGGTAGGAGAGTTACTGATGGAAGAGTGACAGCTGAAGCTGAAGCTGTCGAGAGGGGCCGAGATCTTGAGAGAGGAGGGCAGGTGGCAAGGTCCAAGACTTTCATTCATTTACTTATTCACCAACTTTTCTGTTTTTAATTAAAAAAAATTTTTTTAAAGAGCCCTCAAATCCCCCCTTTTGTTTTGTTTTATTTTATTTTTACTTTTTTTGGCCGTGTGGCTTGTGGAATCTTAGTTCCCAGACAAGGGATTGAACCCACGCCCTCGGCAGTGAAAGCGCAGAGTCGCAATCACTGGATCGCCAGGGAATTCCCCTTATTCACCAACTTTTTTTTTTTTTTTCAATCCACAAGCATTTATTTACAATTCTGAAAACTTCCACATAATTACAAATGGGACAATACTAGTAAAGTACTATTTGGATAAAGACAAGACACAAGTGAGCACAACGTACACAACGTACAAACTTACAATGAGGCACAGTCGATTTGGTGCTAAGTCATAAAACATTCTTTTGCAATTTACGAAAAATATCCAATAGGCATGTAATATTCACCAACTTTTAACTGAGCACTTAGAAACCAGCCAAAGGCCCTGCCCGCAAGAACATTCTAGTGAGGGAGAGGACAGTAAATCAATGAACAAATAGGTATATAAAGCAGGTGACAGTAAGTGATGTGAAGAGAACTAAAGCTGAGTAAGGGGACAGAAAAGGAAGAGGAGCTATCTTCCATAGGATGGTCGGGTGAGGCCCCTGGAGGTTGACACGAGAGCGCTTGCGTGTTGAGCAGGCCAAGTAGGCAAGGCTGTATTATGTCACCCATGGCCCAAACCTCCTGTGATACAGATGAACGTTGGAACCCTCTAGGAGCTTGGCCTACACTGGTCTGTAGCTCTCCTAGGCAGTAGTATGGGAACACCCTAGAGGCTTAGCAGTTGGACCCTTTCCTCCAAACTCCTCTTCCTCTAGGCCGAACTTCCCAAGCTGCTAGTGGCCTCCGTTAGGAACTCTGGTCATTCAGAGACAGAAGCAACATCGGCAGCCCTAGAAGTGTTGCCTCAGGGCCCACAAAGTGCTATCATATGCACAACCTCACTGGACCCTCCCGAAACTGCGTCCTAAGTTCTACTTTATAGATGAGAAAACTGAAGCTCAGAAACCCAAAGTTATAAAACTCATAATTACTAGAGTTCAGGTTTGAACTCCAGTGTATCGGCAGTAGCTTGACTTTTTTGTTAACTCTAGTACAACTTGACCTAATTCTCAGAGGGCAGTGAAGTCAGGAAGAGAACAGGCTGGCATTCACTGAGTGTTTCCCTAACGTCTAGCAACATGCGGGCACTTGCGGATATTATATTTCATCCTCACAACAACCCCATGGGGCGCTACTCTTACCCCCATCTCACGGATGAGGACACTGAGTCACAGAGAGGCTCGGTGAGATGCCCAAGGTCCTCTGGCCATTAAGCGGTAGAGCTGAGCCTGGAGCACAGGTCACCCCGACAATAAGCTCCTTGTTTCCAACTCTTTCCTTTATACCCAGACATTTCATTAAGATCATGAAAGTCTTGTTAACACCATCGAACCTCTCCTGCTGTTGGTCTCTGTTGAATTGCACTGAGGAGGCTGAGCTCTAACCTAAGTGGCCTTCATAGAACACAGAGGGAGGACAGTGGTCTGGAATGAGGCCACTCATCGAAGTGTGAGGACAACTCTGTTGCCTCTTGTGAATACTGAAAAAACTCTGATCACGTTCATTTTTCATAGCCTTCTATTCATTTAAACAGTATTGGTAATACATACTGCTAATCAGTGGACATCCCTTCACAAGGTCATAAAAAAGGAAGACTGAGTTAAGGATGCACTGTGTATTTGAAACAGTACTTGTGCCTTCTATTATGTCATCAACTCTGCCTTCCACAGAAAGGTACTTTTAAACGCACACTTGACTGTGCAGTGACACCTAGTGGCTAGTGGAGGAATGAACAGATGCTAACTTAGGATCAGATGCTAACAGGTTAAAAAAAATTCATTGAGCCAGGCTAGATACCGTCTTTGTCACTCTCCTCTCTGTTTAGGTTGCAGTAAAGGAAACTTCGACAGACCTGGCCTGAACAGTACCTTTTAAAGAGATTCCCTTTCCCACCATAAGGAACCAGGTTCCTTGGAGAAATGGCTAATTCCAGCTCTAGAGCAAGCAATGTCAAGATGTGCTTGAAATATCCTGTCCTACCAGAAACCAAGGAAGTTACTGAAGATTACCAGGGTCATGTCAAAAGGACCAAGAAACCAACTTGAAGAGGTTCCCACTGGCCAAAGATGGGACAGTTTGAGCATCAGTGAGAATAATAACTGCAAAGAACTGAAACACATCAATTATGTTTGAATTCATATGTTTGTATCGGTACTCAAAAACCAGAGATCAACACTGCCTCCCCTTTGGAGGATGTTAAGAAATGAAATCATTATTCTGAAAACGGATAAAGAGAAGGCATCAAGCTAAAGAGAAGGTATCTGGCCTTTTTTCTACAACTCTATCTCAGGGAAACCAAATAGTAGATGAAGGGAAGTTTCTCTTTACCAAAGTACTCCGGCTAATAAATGAAGAAAGAAAAACAGAGAATATTATCATTTGACAACCTCTAAGGAAACATGGCATCTGGGAAATGGTGATCTAAGGTCACTAATATCACAAAAACAGAGGCAAGCAAACATCATGAGCCCCTGATGGAGGTACACAACACCATCTTTGAAATATCCTTGCCCAAAACTCAAACTTGAATCTGATTATGCCTCTAGTTCTGACTACTAATTTCAGGCAATACAGGGGCAGAGAAACAGGTTAAAATGTCACAGTAAGGAAACCAGCAAAATTCAGACTGTGGGAAACACTAGGATAAATGATCCATAAACGGCAAGGAAAAATGAAAACGTGTGGTGGTGAGAAAATCAACAGATAAAATAAAAGCTTAAAAGATGTACCAATCAATTGCAATGGATGCATCTTATTTGGATCCAGATTCAAACAAACTGTAGGAACAAATTATGAGCTAGTAGGAGAAAACTGAACACTGGATATTTAAAATTATTTTAACAGTAATGAATTGTTAAAATTTTAGGAATAATAAGATATTATTTTTGTATTTTTAAAAAGTCTTCAGTAGTCACAATGAAATATTTATGAATGAAATAATATAATGCCTGGAATTTGCCTAAAAATAATTTAGGGTCGGGACCAGGTTGAAGTTGTGAGGATACACATGACACAAAATTGGGCTTGAGTTAATTCTCATTAAAGATGAGTGATGGGTACGTAGGGTTTCATTTTCTTATTCTATCTTTCTATAAGTTTGAAGATTTCCCTACTAAAAAGTTAAAGGCAGAAGAAAAAAATGGGACCAAGTTATTATCCTGGGTTTGGAAAAAGAAATGATTAGAAACTAGTCCATTCTGCTTGAAGTCTTACGTGACCTGATCTAATCATGTCAACCTCATTCCTTACGAAATAAGAAGGGACAAAGAGAAATAATTACTGAAACCTACTACAGGTCATAAACATTAAGCAGTTTATAAATAGCATCTCAGTAAATACTGGAAGATAGTCTCTAACAATAATCCTGTGAGGTAGATTATATTATCAGCACTTACAAGATGGGAAAACCAAGTCTTACAGAGGCTGAGTAACTTCCCAAGCATCATCCAGGATTCAAACTAGAATATACTTGTTCATCATATTACACCAGGCTGCCTCCCAAGACGCAGGACAGAGGATTCAGAGGCCAGAGTGGGAAGTAGGATGAGATAGCTGAGATACCTGGGGCTCAAGATTTAAGGAGGTGCTCACTCTCAGGGCCAACCCTACATACACTTGGACAACTGTGAGACAGTGTCTCCTTAAATTTTGCACAACAGGT
Organism: Mesoplodon densirostris; assembly: GCF_025265405.1. Classification (NCBI taxonomy): domain Eukaryota; kingdom Metazoa; phylum Chordata; class Mammalia; order Artiodactyla; family Ziphiidae; genus Mesoplodon; species Mesoplodon densirostris. The sequence continues at coordinate 11,652,160 of NC_082671.1, forward strand.
GCACCCGCTTCCTCACCCTAGTCCCAGCTCTGGGAATAGATAGTCTAGGTATCTTTAAATAGAGTTTGCTTTCTCTGCAGCCTCTGCCGTGAAGGCTGGAAAGTCTGAATGAGGGCTGGAGCAGAAGAGGTGGAGGCTCCTGTCACACAGGAGGATTTTAACAACTGGGGAGTCACGGATTATCTAGAAGAGACCCGGCTTCTGCAGGGAGGTTGAGGCCTAAAGAATAAAATCACGCAACCACGTGCACCTGCTATTCTCTAAAGTCAAGGGAACTGGACCCCAAGTAAAGCCCTGGAAACAGGAGTAGAATAATAGGAGGCACATGTGCTCTGCTGAAAGGCCCACAGACCATGAATAACTAAGGCGGTAGCAGTCTGGCTCTGGCAAACGCTCCCTGCCCTTCTGGCATTCAAGGGGAGTGTGGGGTAAAAACGAAGTATCTCTAGCCCTTTACGCTCCCCAGATACTCATGACCCCAAACTACAGATTGACTTAGATATTCTCTGAATCTCCCAGAACCCGGCTGTGGCTAATGTAGATGTTCAGCTTAAGCTGAGGGGATGTTCTCTATATCCAGGGATCGAACCCGTGTCAGATTAAAAAGTGGGCAGAGGATGCGAATAGACATTTTTCCAAAAAAGATATACAAATGGCCAAGAGGTACATGAAAAGGTGCTCAACGTCACTAATCAGCAGGGAAATGAAAATCGAAGCCACATGAGATGCCACCTCACACTTGTTAGAATGGCTATTATGAAAAAAGACAAGAAGTAACAAGTGCTGGTGAGGATGAGGAGAAAACGGAATCCTTATGCACTGCTGGTGGGAATGTATATTGGTGCAGCCACTGTGGAAAACGGTATGGAAGTTCCTCACAAAATTAAAAATAGAACAACCATATGATCTAGCAATTCCACTTATGAGTATATATCTGAAGGAAATGAAATCACTAGCTTGAAGAGGTATCAGCACCCCTATGTTCACGGCAGCATTATTTACCATAGCCAAGGTGTAGAAATGACGTAAGGGTCCATAGACAGATGAATGGATAAAGAAGATGTGGTACATACATACAATGGAATATCATTTAGCCATAAAAAGAAGGAAATCTTGCCATTTGCAGCAACATGGCTGGACTGTGAAAGCATCATGCTAAATGAAATAAGTCAGAGAAAGGGAAATACTGTATAATCTCACTCATACGTGGAATTAAAAAAAACAACAACTGAACTCACAGATACAGAGAACAGATTGGTGATTGCCGGAGGGTGGGAGATCTAGCTAAGGGTGGTCAAAAGGTAGAAACATCCAGCTATAAGACAAATTAGTTCTGGGGATGTAATGTACAGCAGTGACCACAGTTAACAATATTGTATATTGTATCGTATATTTGAAAGTTACTAAGAGAGTGGATCTTAAAATTTCTCATGGGGACTTCCCTGGTAGCGCAGTGGTTAAGAATCCACCTGCCAATGCAGGGGACATGGGTTCAAGCCCTGGTCCGGGAAGATCCCACATGCCGGGGAGCAACTAAGCCCGTGCGCCACAACTACTGAGCCTGTGCTCTAGAGCTCATGCTCCGCAACAAGAGAAGCCACCACAATGAGAAGCCCGCGCATCGCAATAAAGAGTAGCCCCTGCTCGTCGCAACTAGAGAAAGCCCGTGTGCAGCAACGAAGACCTAATGCAGCCACATAAATTAAATAAATAAATAAATTTGTAAAAAAAAATTTCTCATCTCAGGAAAAGAATCTGTAACTTTGTTTAATGAAGGATGTTAACTAAATGGTGGTAATCATTTCATAAGATAAACATATATCAAAGCATTATGCTGTATTTTAAACGAATGCAATATTATATGTCAATTCCATCTCAAAACTGGAAAAAGAAAGTGCAAATGCTCACTGCAGATGATTCAAGTGCTACCCGTGTATGCCTAAAGAATCGTTTCCTTACGTGGAATAGACAGTGATGCCTTCCCTGTCTTCGATCTTAACGCTGTCATCGCTGGGAGCTGGTGGGTTGCTTTGAAACTCATTTGGAATCCGGAACCAGACTTTTAATTTCTTCTGTAGGGACCCATCGGCACTGGGGAACACGGCAAAGGAAATAGGAACCGTCATCCCCATCCCGATTCCTGAAAACACAAAACCCCACAGAGGGACGTGGCTGTTAGAGACAGAACCTGCTCAGGCCCATGGACCATCTGCTGGTCTCATTCTTCTTCCAAGACAATATTTGTTGTTCTTGAAATTTATAATAAGCATTTCAGGCATTAAAACATATCATCAGACACAGACAAAACACCTCTTATTTGTATATATTGGAGGTAAGAGCATAGTGATTCAACTCATCTGGAAAAAGTTATTTGGTAATATATATTTAAGACTGTAAATATATCAGTATCTAATTACTTCCTATCTAATTGTTGATTTTAATGAAATAATCCAAAATAGGGAAAAGGCTATAGGTAATAGGATTTTCCTTGCAGCAGAATTTATAATTGTGAAAAATTGGGATTCATATAAACGTTCAAAATAGGAATATGTCTAAGTAAATTATAGGCACATGATGCAATTTGATTTATCCACTAATAGTTATGCTTAGGACTGTTTAGCTACAGTGTAAAATAATCATGAAATAAGTGACAGAAGCAGGATGTATTGCACAAACACTATGATTACATTTTAAAAACCTATTAAAAAGCCCTAAAAATTACATTTGAAGACGACAATGATTATATTAGAAAAGATGGATTAGGGGTGCTGTTTTGTTATTTTCAAAAAATTTTTAATGAGTTTATAATTTTTACACATATCTTCTTCTAAAGAAAATGTTATGACAGTGCTAAGAAGGAAAAGATTTCTTCTTGACCTCCTACTGGTCACCTTATATCCAAAGCCTGATTACTTTGGTCCTAGTAAATGTTACTAAGGTTAATACTAGTTTCTAACTTTCTCAATTATCAGCTTGAGATATATCCTAAAAATTCAACACATTGTCTCTTTCTTCACCTTGTGTTCTGACCCATTTTGGGTTTGCACTGATTCCAAAGTGCAGGACAAATTAGCTAAAGGGTTAAATTCGTACTTAAATATGGTTTACATGCTAATAGGCACACTGAAACTTCAGGCCTCTCATTTTAAAAACAGGGAGGCAGCCAGCACAGACTGCCAAGTCTTTTTATTTATTTATTTGTTTGTTTGTTTATTATTTTTAGGCCATGCCACGCGGCTTGTAGGATCTTTGTTCCCCGACCAGGGATTGAACCTGGGCCCCCGGCAGTGAGAGCGCTGAGTCCTAACCACTGGACCGCCAGGGAATTCCCACGGACTGCCAAGACTTTAAGAGGGGAGCAGCCTAAGAATTCTCAGGCTCTTTATTTGCCAGAACAGAGCCATAATCATCACTCACTGATCTTCAGTATCCCCACACAATCTGAGCTACCAGGCGGCTGACTCTGGAGATTGCCAGCCTGGGGGCAGAGGTCTCATGTCAGAAGCTGGCCTTGTTCTGTGGCCTGGCTTATCATGGGCACACCTTACCCAGTCCACCAACCCAAAGACATGATAAGCACTGTAGGGTTAAAAAATAACAAATAAACAAACAATGAAACAAACAATCAGCGTTGTATCTCCACACCTGGAAGAGAAGCATGAACTCAGTGCTACTGAGCGGGGATCCCACAAAGTCGGGGAAGGCTGGCATGAAGTCAGCGGGTCTCCCCAGAGCCTCCCTGCCCACGGAGCACAGCAAGTTCGCGTGCCACTGAAACAGGTAGTGACAGGTGCCTTGTGGTCCCTCCCTGTGCTTTCCAGCGAGGACGTGAGACTATGCAGCCCTGGCCTATGAGACCAGAGAAAACCCTTCAGGGATACTCACCCTTGTCATTGGTACCGCCCACATACTTGACGACTTTGGGCATTGCTTCCCGTAGAGCCTCGTCCACAGGCTTATCAGTCACTTCCACTGTGGCAAACTTCCCACCTTCACAGGCCCTCTCCTCGTAGGAGACCTCTCCCTAGAGGCAGAGAATATACAGCGCTTGAGAGATATAAAGTAGCAACCTGTGGTGACTCTAGAAACAGTGAAAGTCCAGTTACCAGAGGCACACACTGCTAAGGAACTTTCCATAAAGAGCCCAACTCTGGTGACAGGGAAGAGACAGGCCAGAGTATGAAGGGCCATGACAGACAGATTCTGAGATTTCTTACAGATGTAGAGACAGCATAAAAATCTTCATATAATCCATATTCACAGAGAAATAATAGGAGATATTACAACCCAAACCACCAAGAACATCCCCAGAATGCTGTAAAAATAGACCGTTCTGAGATCAAAGAGCTCTGGGAAATTAAAAATATAACAGACAGGAAAAATTCAGTGGAAAGGCTAGAAGAGAAAATTGAAGGAAATCTTCTGGAAAGTCAAGTAAAAAGGCCAAGAAGTAGAAAATAGAAAAGAAAATCAAAGGATCAAGCCAAGAGATCCAACCTCTGAATAATAGGAGACCCAGGAAAAGAGAAGAGAAAATTGAGAAGGAGGAAACAAAGAAATACAGCAACAATCCCACAAAACTCTATGGCCCCAAGATTAGCCTCAGTCTAGTAGAAGGGCTGCAATTCAAGAAGAATCAGAGTAGTTCTTTTCACACTGTACTCCCAGATGCAATTCCTCTTCCCAATCTGTCTCACTAAGTCACACCCCCCATGCCCCTCAATGACCAGCTGCACTGTCACTTCCCCCCCAAACCCTTCCTCCTTGGCAGCGATCCCCTCTCTGTGTTGAGTCTCTGTCCTAAGGTCATTACCCTTTCCCTATAGACCCACACAGCTCTCTTTCACTCCTCTTACTCCTCCTCACCATTTGATGTCTGATATGAAAAAATTTTGTATTCCTGAACATACTGTAAGGCAGCGCTTTCAAACTTTAAAAAAAACCACAATCCATAACAAGAAATACATTTTTACACCACACCCTATCATGAACATACACGTTTGAAGCAAAGCTTCACAAAATAACACTTCACCCTTATGGACTGGATGCATTATGATACATGTCTTTTCTTTTTTTTTTTTCAAATTGAAGTATAGTTGATTTACAATGTTGTGTTAGTACAGCAAAGTGATTCAGAAATTATATATATATATATATATATATATATATATATATTTCTTTTTCAGATTCTGTTCCCTTATAAGTTATTACAAAATATTGGGTAAAGTTCCCTGTGCTATATAGTAGGTCCTTGTTGGTTATCTATTTAATACATATAGTAGTGTGTATAGGTTAATCCCAAACTCCTAATTTATCCCTCCCCCCACCTTACCCTTTGGTAATCATAAGTTTGTTTTCCATGCCCGTGGATCTATTTCTGTTTTGTATATAAGTTCATTTGTATCATTTTTTAAAGATTCCACATATAAGCGATATCATATGATATATATCTTTGTCTGACTTACTTCACTTAGTATGATAATCTCTAGGTCCATTCACATTGCTGCAAATGGCATTGTTTCATTCTTTTTTATGGCTGAGTAACGTTCCATTGTGTATATACACTACACCTTATTTATCCATTCAACTGTCGATGGATATTTAGGTTGCTTACATGTCTTGATAATTGTAAATAGTGCTGCAGTGAACATTGGGGTGCATGTATCTTTTCAAATTATGTTTTTTTCTGGATATATGCCCAGCAGGATTTCAGGATCACATAGTAGCTTTATTTTTAGTTTTTAAAGGAACTACCATACTGTTCTCCATAGCAACATGTCTTTTCTTTCTATCCTGTTTATTTCTATTCTGCTCTACTCAAGTGAATTTTAGTCTAGTCCACTAAAAGAAAAAAAACCTTGATCTATATTAATTTTACTCTCTGGTAATGGAACACCAGTACAGTTTGAAAAATCTGCTAGAAGCTCTTTTTGGACAGAAACTATATCCCAGAGCTTTACATGTTAGATGCTCAAAAGATATTTATTTATTGATTAAGGAGGTGCCTCTCTTACTAATGATTATAAAAAATAGACACATGATAGAGGACCTGGCTGTCCCGGGCTGGTCAGACAGGCCTTCCTACAACATCTTAGACTGAAGATTCAACTTCCAAGGGGATATAATGAATCTCTAGAGGAGGGTAGGACTGTGAGTGGCCTATACAGTCTGAAAAAGTACACTTAATATTATAATCTTATACCTAGAATGCAAAAACACCTATTGTTTTTGTAATGCAAAACTGAAGGAGAGTAGTGAGAAAGGGGTCAGGGAAATCTGAACATAAACCCTGAGTGCCAATTTCATATACTTCCCTCCACATGGGGCAGGGGAAATTGCACCAGACCAAGAATGGAGAGGCCACAAACTGGCCTTGACTTTGCGGTACTGTGCCTACTAATTCTGAGGACTGCTATGAGGCCCTCCCCTTAGTGAGTCTGACACTTCCAAAGAGCCTTCAGTAGCAAATTGTGTTACATAAACCTGGGGTATTTTGCTCTTTCTGGCCCTGTCTGTCATAGCAGAGACCAGACCCAGCCTTCTTTGGAGGTCCCACTGAGTCTTGCCACTTAAAATGTTTTAAATTCCAGAAATGTCACTCTGTGAGTCACAGAATTTCAGCCTGAAAGAGGTTTCAAGGTTCACCCAATCAAACTAATTTTACCAAAGAGGAAATGAAGAACCAGAGAGACTGAGTTGCCCAAGACCACACAGCTGCTGAGTGAAGCTGGAACCAGAATTCAAATCCCCAAACTCTGGTCTAATGCTTGTCACAAGGCTCTATGCTCCACAGGGGATGAACTGGGTATTTTTTTAACCTCTTTCTGTAGCTACTGAGGTAGTTAGTTCTGACAGACATTTGTAGGTTCGTGTCACACTCAGAACAGGGCCATCAAAAGCCATTCAATGCAGCCCCTTCTCTTACAAATGAAGAAACCAATGACCAATTCTCACGGGAGAAAGAGCTGGCTGGCTCTCTCCTTGTTTTCTTTCCTTCCTTTACTCATTCAACCAACAACTAAAGAGATGAAAGACATGGTCCCTGACATCAGGAGGCATGGTCTAATAGAAGTAGCCAGGAAAACAGGTTATAATCTGATGACATGTTTAAGGGGAAAGGTGCTCCAGGGCAGTGTGGGAGCATGGAAGAGGACCACCTAGGTTAGTTTGGGGGACATGGGTGTCTGTTTACAAGTTGGGGTAGGCCAAGCTGAATTTGAGGTGCTTACAGATCATCCAACTGGGCATTCAGTCACCGATGCATTGATTCATCGAATAAACATCTACTGAAAACCTCTGCCAGGTGCTACAGATTTGGAGCTTAATATGATACGGGCAGTCTCGTTGGATGGTGAGAAGAATTACATAATTATTATATGATGTAGTAAATGCTCTGATAGTTTAGGGAGGGCAATTTCACGTAGCGGGCACCCTAGGGGTAAAAGCAAAGAGCTGAAGAACATGATGATGATGGTGAAAAATATAAGTAGTTCACTGCCCCTGGAGCAAGAACTGTCCAGCAGGGCATGGCAAGAAAGGAGGCCAGAGACTCTGGCAGGGGCCAGATTTCCAAAGATCTGAAGGCTCTCACAGGGAGTTGGATTTTGGAACCATTAGTCCAGTGATGGTGATCTGACGGCAAGTCCATTTCGTCTACCCCAAATTAGTTCAACCTACTTTTGTAATCTAAATATAGGGTTTTGCAGGTGTGTCTGAGTCTTGAGTGAGCATGTTCTCAGCTTGTTCCCCGAGGCAGAAAAGTCCACGGCCAGAAAGGAACGGCTGCAGAGAGAGGAATCCAGGTTGATCCAGGGAGCCCAGCCCCCATGACAAGTCTACCATCCTTTAAGGCTGAGCTCAACTCTACCCCTCCTTCCTGAATGATCCTGCTTTCCCACGAACGTCAAAGACAGGTGACACTAGAGCTGGAAGGGCGCTTACAAATCCATTGGTTTATCTGTCTCCTGTTACAGATGAGCGAACTGTCCATTGTACAGTTGGACACAAGGGTCTGGACTCAGCAGGGGCCTGGCTCAGTTAGGATGCATCAGCATAAGGGGCAACCAAAGCTGTGAATGAGGCTGTGCTGCCCAGGGAACATACACAGAACATTCTATATAAATTAATCACGTTAATTAATCCCCCTCCTAAACGCTGTCATTCACCAAGTTCTTAACTCATCTGTGATGGTCCAGGCACCACTGAGCTTCTTCCTACTTTGCCGGCCATACCCAGAGCACCTCCTCACGGGCCTTCTATTTCCTTCAACGCCACGGTCATTCCTGCCTCAGGGCCTCCATACCTGCCTCTTCCTCTGCCTGGGGGATTCCTCTCCTGTCTCTGCCCAATGAATCCCCAGTCACCCAACAGGTCGCAACCTAAAAGTCACTTCCTCAGAGAGGATCCCAGTTTAAAACAGGTTCCCCATGATATTTTTATAGGCCCTTGTATTTTCACAACATAGTATATTGTAATGATAATTACAATGGAATTATAATGGAATATAATTACAATGGAATTATAATGGAATATAATTACATGGAAATTGTAACAGAATAATAGTGTGTTTAATCTCCAACTGCAATCGTAAGCCCCATGGGGTCAGGGACTGTCTGTATTGTGTACCGCTGTATCTCCCAGTATCTAAGACCACGTCTTACACATATATATAGTAGGCCCTCTATAACGATTTGTGGGAAAGGAGGCCGTGGAGTGAAGCCTGGCTTTACTCTAATGAAAAGGAATATGGTAGCCATAGCTGGTTGGAGAGATGAGAACCTAGCCTAACTATATATATCCATCCTGGAGGAAGGTTGTGTCACATTGTCTGAAGGTGGTTCTCCAACAGGTACTGCCTGTTTTCACAGCATCTATGTCTGTAACTTCTCATTTGAACCACTGGATCACTACGAAAATTTAGCTCTGAGAGATGGATATTATCCAACTATTCTGATTTTCCAGGGAGCTGAATTTAAATAGAGTTCTATTTCTGCAGAAAATAAAGCACCTAAGTTAACACTGTTAGCACATGTGATTCTTCAAATTTAACATCTTGAGTGCATTTCCTTGTTACGGGTAACAAAATAATGGCCTTCCCTCACCCCACATTCAGCTAGCTTGTGCTCCCACATCAGTAACTAGATGAGGATTTCAGCCAGTGGCCACAGATAGCAGTTTTCAACATTCAGTGAACCCTGGTCAGGTTCAAGTCCCAGACAGAGATGTTGCAAGAATGCCTCTTGCTATGAGATTTGCAAGGTCCTCTGCAAGGCTGTTTTTTTTCTCTGGCCACCTGCTGTGGTTGGCATACATGCTGATTTGGGAAGCCAGCTTTCTCACTATAAGAAAACAACAATAATTATTATAATAATGATCAACCTGAGTACTTTCTATGTGTCACGTATTATTTTAAACACCCCTGTGAAGAAGTAAGTGTTTTTATCTTCATTTTCGGATGAAAACAAGAGGTTAAGTAACGTGCCCAAGATACAGTGGCAAGAGGTGGGGTAAGGATTCCAAGCCAGGCAGTGGGGTCCTAATCAATGTGCACAGGCTGGAAACAAATCCCATAAAGATGTCAATTACTAATATCAGTCCTGCTCTCAGCACCCACAAGACCCACCCAACCCCACACAGAGAGCTGTGCATCCTCCTCCCTCCCCAAGAAACGCAGAAGGACCTGATAAGGTCCGCAGCGGCCTGGGCCTCCCCACCAGGTGCCTGGAATCAGTCCTGAACATCTGGCTGAGCGTGACTTGGAGCTACATGGGGCACCCTGTGTAATATATTCATTCACCCAGGAAAGTGAACAACGGTTTCTGACCCAGACTGTTTCCAGGAAGAGAGAGATCATTTCAGAAAGAGGTTCTCTTCACAATAACAACACCCCGAATTTGTATATTTTTTTAAAAAAAGATGACAAGAATCTTTGTTTAATTAATTGTCACATAAGCCACTGTCATTCTCATCTTACAGCTGAGGGATTTCAGGGTTCAGAGTGGTTGAGAGGTTAAGTAACTTAACCGAAATTACCTGGAAAACTAAGGGAAAGCGAACAATCAAGTGCTAGGTATTTTGTTGAACAATTTATAATTGGTTTTCTCCTTTAAATGTCAAAACAATGTTATAAGACGTGGATTAGTATTTTCTCTCGTGATTAGCATCAGAGAGGTTAAGTGAGCTGTGACCACGAAGCTAGTAAGAGTGGAGCTGAAATGAGTTCCAACATAACGATATTACTACATTTGTAGGGTGTATTAGTTTACAAATCATTTTCATGTTTCTTAATTTAATATTTCTAGCAACTCTGGGAGTGGATGGGGAAGATATTTTGATACCCTTTCTACAGTTGCAGGAACTGAGGTTCATTCAGGTTAAATGATTTGCTTCAGCCTGGTAACAATATCCTGTATGGCTCCATATTCTTATCAAATGTTGAGGGAAGATACTGATCAGGGAGCTGCATTTATCCCTGGAGACACCAAATCAGTGGCAGGTGACACTGTACTATAAGGGGCTAACAGAAAACCAAATGACTGGAGTATCCCACGTACCGCAAAAAAAAACCGGACACAGTTGTTCTACTTAAAACCGTAGCCTCACCCCTAACGCTCTCTAGTCCCTCCTCCCCTGCTTTATTTTTTTAATATTTATTTATTTATTTATTTATTTTTTTTGCGGTACGCAGGCCTCTCACTGTTGTGGCCTCCCGTTGTGGAGCACGGGCTCCGGAGGCACAGGCTCAGCGGCCATGGTTCACGGGCCCAGCCGCTCCGCGGCATGTGGGATCTTCCCGGACCGGGGCACGAACCTGTGTCCCCTGCATCGGCAGGCGGACTCTCAACCACTGCGCTACCAGGGAAGCCCCCCTGCTTTATTTTTGATCACAGCACTGATCACCACCTGATACATGAAATATTTGACTTCATTGTTCATTAGTCACTAAAAAAGAAGTTCCATGAGGAAAGGGATTTTTGCCAGTTTTGTCCACTGCTTTATCCCCGTTGCCTGTAAGAGTACCTGGCCCACTCAACAGTTATTTGTTGAATGAATAAATTTTAAATTTAGAGATTTCACATGAAGAGTCTGGATTGCTGGTTTTCCTTAAAAACCCAGGAACCCTGGTTCACATCACTGCATGACAACTGCCTTGAATTACCCTTTGCAGATGGGGACTTGACTTCTCTGTCTCCAACTTGCCTCAGTTCGCACCCTGCCTTATAGTTTGTCACTCACTTTCATTATGTGCCTGGCTGCTTGTAGGCACCTGAATAGGTCACCTTTGATCAGGGCTAAAGTGCTTATTCTACGTAAGGCTAAGGAAACAGATATAGACAGATGAAGTAACAGGCCTCTGGCTATGGCTGCTTGAAGAGTCCAGACTCTAGTTGAGGGCTTTTGTGTGATGATCAGTGTAATGGGTACCTGACTTTGGCCCCCCAGACAACACGGTCCTTTAATAGATGAAGCACTGGGCAGGGAGCTGAGTATACAGCCGTGAGGTGCACAAAGTACCTGTCCACAAGGAGATGATCGTCCAGTGGCAGATTTCTTGTTTTCAGGGGGCAGTCCAATTTGCCTGGGTGAGCACTAATGTTAATTTGGGGGAAAACTGCAATGACGCCCTCCTCACTCATCCTGTATTCTAGGCGTCCAACTCCCATAGGCCAACAAGCCATTTGACAGCTCTGGGCTTTTGCACGGGCTCTTCTTGTTTCTGTGCATTCCTGCACATCCCGGAGGCCTAGCTGACGGCACTTCCTCTGCGCAGGCCCCACTATCACCCTTTGGCTGAACTGACTGCTCCTTCCCCTGCGCTCCCGGCCTTCGCAGCGCAGATCTTCTTCTTCTTTTTTTTTTTTCTTTTTGCGGTATGTGGGCCTCTCACTGTTGTAGCCTCTCCCGTTGCGGAGCACAGGCTCCGGATGCGCAGGCCCAGCGGCCATGGCTCACAGGCCCAGCCGCTCCGCGGCACATGGGATCCTCCCAGACCGGGGCACGAACCCGTATCCCCTGCATCGGCAGGCGGACTCTTAACCACTGCGCCACCAGGGAGGCCCATGATCTTCTTCTTTTATATTCAGTTCTCCACCAAGGACAGTTTGGGAGTTTCTGAAGGACAAGCACTTTTCCAGTCTTTCCTGCAACCGAAGGCCTCTCAGCGAACAAATATTCATCAAGTTTGGAATGTTTAAATGGACGAATGCATTCAAGAGGCGCAGTCCATCTCGGTAAGCTGGGATTCTCCCCTCAAACCCATCCTGCCTCTTTGTCTCCCCTCCTCCCAGCAGAGCCCTTCGCCCCGCTGCACCCGACCTCCTACTCCCTCCTTCCCAGTCCAAGCGCTGGGCATCGGAGGGCCGTGGCCAGGGCAGACGCCAGAACGCACAATCCCGGGCACGTTCCTGCCCCACCTGTCCACGCTCCAGCCGCGAACAGGGTGCGGTGGGCGCGGCCCCCCTTCCGCTCCCCGGCAGCCCTGTGGGCCTACCTTGCCCCCTTTGCTCAGGATCTGCCAAGGCCAAGTCTCTACGCTCCCAAACAGCGAGTTCTTGATTACGCCCAACATGGTGTCGCCGCGGTGCTCTGGATGCGCGGGTAGAAGCTGGGTGGCAGCTGCGGCTGGCGTCAGCTGGTCTACCCGGGGGTGGGGGGGCGGGCAGGGCGTGACGGATGGGCGTGGCGAGCGGGGAGGGTGTAGCGTGACGGATGGGCGTGGCGAGTGGGGAGGGTGTAGCGTGACGGATGGGCGAGGCGAGCGGGGGTGGGGGTGGGCGGGACGCCTCGGGCTCCGCCCCTCGGAACGCGCTCGGGGAGGTGGGACTCGGCGGGAGGGGCGGAGCAGGGGCCGCGCTCTGCCTCTTCCCGGCCGCCTGCCAGGGGCGCGGAGCGGTGGGTGAGTCGGTCTACCTCTGCTCGCCCTGCCTCCAGTACTGACTCTGACCTCTTCCCTGGGGGCCTGAAACAGATGCACCCCGGTGTGAGATTTAGGCAGCGGTGGTGAACACCCCTCTCCCCACCCTCCCAGACTGTCCCCCGCCGTGTCCTCTCTCAGGTACCTGGGCGCTAAACTGCAGAACTTTCGGATTCCTCGCATGCTTTGCCCGGCCTCCACCCTCAGGCCCTGTCCCCAGGCAGGTGTTATATCAGGTTCACAGGCTTTGTAGCCGCCGCCCTTAGGGACCCCTGGCTGCTGCATCTCCACCGACGATGTCCTATTTTGCCCTCCGCCCCTGCCACCTCTCATCCAGACGATTGAAAAAGCATCTTAACTAGTTTTCGACTTAGTACTTTCTTTCTCCAGCCCGTTTTCATCACAGATTCTACGTTAATTTCCCAAATCACTGCTTTGCTCATTCACTTCTTCTGTTCAAAACCTTCGAACCAATTTTATTACCATTTATTGAGTGTCTGCACTCCCTGCCAAATACTTTACAAATATTCCCTCTCCTCCTCACAGCACAAAATGTAAGTATTTTATAGTCATTTTACAAAGGAGGAACCGAAACTCAAAATAATTGTGACTTTCCCAGTAAAGTGACTTTAAAAGAATAAAGTGACTTTCCCAAGGTCAAAAACCAGTGTGAGGTTTGGTCAGGATTTGAATCTGTGACTGTGGTTCAGTGTCCATCATGCTTTTGTTGCACCCCTGTCACCCAGACTTTTACAGATCTCCATACACCCTCTGAATTCTGCCACTGTGCCACGCTGACGCCTCCACCAGGACGTCCTCCCCTTCTAACTCACCCCTTGAAATTCGACTTCTCTGAAAATACAACTTTCACTGTGTTTCCAGGAACAATGTGCTCTTTCTGTCTGAACTCATTGTACCATTTTGTTTATTCAAATGTTCTGGCCACATGAGGGTTCTTTTTGCACATTTCCCCACTGGTTACACTGTCATCTGAATTTGTTAAACTAACTGTTAGCCTAATTTGTGCAGGCTGCTCTGACCCAACGCTGAGGAACCTCTTGCTGTGCCTGCCTCTTGGGAAAGAAGACCTTGAACCTGAGCCAGACAGTAGGAATCAATAATGGTGATGCTGATGACCTCCAGTTTTGTGGTAACAGATATTAACTTTATTACCTACGGATAAAACGATTTACTTTTTGGCAAATATTTGTTGATTGCTATTAAAGAAATGGCCATTTAATTATTTTATATTTTCTTGGCTCTTACATAAGAGGCTATTGATTATAAGAGGCATGTTATTTTATGTGCTATTAAGATAGAAAACAACTGCTAACAAGTAAACTGTGATGTTCAATTGATTTTACAGCATCCACAGATATTAAAATATGAAGTAGCATGCAGCTTACAATTCATGAGAAACTATGTTGCTTTGTAAGTGTCCCTGAGTATTTTTGCTGCTCATAGGTATGTCCCTTTATTACAGACGAAGCTCTTAATAGGGCAAAGATCTATTTTTCTATAGCCTTTTCCTATCTCACCACACCCAGGGGTTGCTTAACAACTGTTGAATGATTAACAAAACTGTTCTTGATATTAGAGCTAATCATCTATTTTAGTTACTAAACTAGGTACAATGAAATGGGGCCTAATTCTCCCTGGGGTCACGTAGCAAAAGCATTTGGAAATCAGAGGATATCTGGTCAGAAGATTACAGGCCTCAGTTTCTACACCTGCAAAGTTGGGGTAATAATGTCACCACACAGTGCTGCAGAGTAGATTAAAAAAGCCTGTCAGGCACTTAAAAGCACTGTGTACACTGTTAAGGGCTAGACTCTCTCCCTCCCTCCCCTGGCTACTTCAAGAGCATGGCATAAATGCAGCATTTTAAAGCACAGATTATTAGGTATTTTCCTTTATCTAAAGACTTTGATGTGGTATGAGACACTTTCCTTTGCAATTTATTAGGTATTATGATTGAATAATGTTCAGTGTGTGTGTGTGTGCGTGCGCACGCGCGTGTGTGCTGTAGGCACATGTATGTATGTATCTGTAGACAGATGTATGTATTTTTGCAATAGTTTTAATAAAAATATTATTAGGATGAAGCAGAATTTGGTAGGAGACAAATAATAATAACTTACACTTATTGAGGGCTGGGTATGAGCTGGTAAGCATCATAAGTGCTCTATTTGCTTTATCACATTTAACCTTCACAGTAAGCCTAGGAGGAAGGTACTATTATTTCCCCAACATTGAAGATTAGGAAATTGGGACTTAGAGAGGGTAGGTTATCTACCTAAGAGCAGGCAGCTAGTAACAAGCCTGTGCTTTTACTCAACGCTTCTCTCACTGCCTAGAGCTGTCAGGGCAGGAAGTTGAACTCCAACTTTCAAATCACCAAGTGCTGAAAACGGTGGGAAAAAAGACACCAGAGGACTTTACAGTTAATCAGAGCAGTTGCTGCAATTCTCAGAAGCAACTTTCAGAAGCAGAGCTTACCTAGCCTGAGAGTGAAGTCACAGAAGTCATAATATTTATGTGTAAAGCAGAATAAAGCAGAACTCTGTCCATAAAGCTGCATACATGTTAGTTGTCTACGAAAATTTTACAAGGGGAAGAAAGCAAGACCGTGATGATCTTCCCATGGGAAGAGATGCTCAGGGGTGAATGTCATAAGGAGAGAGAGGGAATTCAGCTGCTGAGGAGAGAGGAAGATTTTGAGGCAAGAGACTGGAAAGGGAAGCTTTCCTTTCTGATACACAAGACAATTGCCTCCTCTGTCTCTGTGGGAAATGTTCATCAAACCGACATACTTTCTCAAGGCAATGGGGTTGTATGGGGCCAAGTTGAGACTGGCTTTAAGAGGAGATAAAATGGGCAAAGAAGATTCAACCACTTTGGGGTTACATTTCGTTGACCTTGATTTTTACCTTTATTCTTCCTTTGAGTTAAAACTCAAAAATAGGCTATCTACTGAGGTGGTGCCATTTTATACAGTCTTTCCCCCTAAATAAGACTGAGTAATGAAACCTTGTTCTTCCATTTCTGTCTATTATTGCGATCAGGCCTGATGAGCCATTTCCCTTTTGGTCTCCCCCCTTTCAGAATGGGTTTTAATTTACTGTTTTAAAAATCACTCACACATTAAAAAATTGGCATTTTAGTTGCCAATTTTTCTTCATGATGGGTAGGATGAATTGGGAGATTGGGATTGACCTATATACACTACTATGTATAAAACAGATAACTAATGAGAACCTACTGTATAGCACAAGGAACTCTATTCGGTGCTCTGTAGTGACCTAGATGGGAAGGAAATCCAAACAAGAGGGGATATACGTATAAGTATGGCTGATTCACTTTACTGTACAGCAGAAACTGACACAGCAGTGTAAAGCAACTATACTCTAATAAAAATAAAACCCAAAAAACAAACAAAAAAATTCTCGATGAATATGCTAACAACACCACCAGTAACATCAATGCAATGAAAGTAGACCCTAACCTTTGGTGTCTTTACTATGTGACAATTATAACTTAGTTTTCCCCAAGAGAAAATGTGCTGCTGCTCTGAATGTGCTGGTAAACCAAGTTTCTGAGCCTCAAGAGCTGAGGCTGAGAATTAGGATCAGGACTGTGGTGTCCCAAGGGAGAGATGTAGGTTGGAGAAATTGATATGAAAGTCATCAGCATCTTTGGCTAGTCCCTGGCACCTTGGAAGTGATGAAATTGCCCAGGTAGAGTATGTAGAATAGGAAAACAGAGCCTAGGATGGGAGACTGAGGAATGTCAGCATTCAAGGGGACAGGCAGTGGGGGACAATTGCACCAAGGAGGAGGAAATCCAGGGAGCCACTGAGCCAAGTCAAGAGAAGAGGATGTTCCAAGGAGGAGTGATGGACAGTGTCAGATGCCGCCAAGAACTCAAGTGAGAAAAAGACTGGGAAGTGGTTATTGGGTGTAGCAATGAGAATGCCTCTGACCTTGGCCAGAACAGTCACAGTGCAGGCTGGTGGGTGCAGACCCCAGGAGTGAGTGGATGGTAAAGAAGTGGACTCAACACAGTTTGGCTGTTAAAAGGAGGAGGGAAACACACAGCAGCTCAATGAAGAGGTCGGGCCAAGATACTTTTTTTTTTTTTTTTTTAACATGGGAAATACTGAAGCAAGCTTTAATTTTGAAAGGAAAGAGCTAGGAAGAAGGAAGATGTTAAAGATTCAGGGGCAAGATGGTTGACTGAGTGATATTCCTGAGAAGTTAAAAACAAACGTGAATCAGAACATGGGAGGTTGGATATAGCTTTCATTATAAAAAGAAGACATACAGATGGCTAAAAAGCACATGCAAAGATGCTCAACATCACTAATTATTAGAGAAATGCAAATCAAAACTACAATGAGGTTATCACCTCACACCAGGCAGAATGGTCATCATTAAACAATCTACAAACAATAAATGCTGGAGAGGGTGTGGATAAAAGGGAACCCTCCTACACTGTTGGTATAGCCGCCATGGAGAACAGTATAGTGGTTCCTTAAAAAAACTAAAAATAGAGCTCCATATGACCCTGCAATCCCACTCCTGGGCAAATACACAGAAAAAAACATAATTCAAAAAGATACATGCACCCCAATGTTCACTGCAGCACTGTTTACAATAGTCAAGACATGGAAGCAACCTAAATGTCCATCAACAGAGGAGTGGATAGAGAAGATATATATACAACATATATACAATGGAATGTTACTCAGCCATAAAAAAAGAACAAAATAATGCCATTTGCAGCAACATGGTTGGACCTAGAGATTGTCATACTGAGTGAAGTAAGTCAGATAAAGACAAACATCATATATTGCTTATATGTGGAATCTAAAAAAAGTGTACAAATGAACTTATTTATAAAACAGAAATAGAGTTACAGATGTAGAAAACAAACTTACAGTTACCAGGGGGTAAGGGGGGTGGAGGGTTTAACTGGGAGATTGGGATGGACATATACACACTACTATATATATAAAATAGATACCTAACAAGGACCTACTGTATAGCACAGGGAACTCTATTCAATACTCTGTAATGGCCTGTATGGGAAAAGAGTCTAAAAAGAGTGGAGAGATGTATATGTATAACTAAATCACTTTGCTGTACACCTGAAACTAACACAACCTTGTAAATCAACTGTACTCCAATAAAAATTAATTTTAAAAAAAGGAGGGAAAGAGGGACAGATGCGTATAGGTGTACAGACTTTTGTAGGTTGGAAGTGGGAGGTTTTGGGAGCTCATGTTGGAAGGCTTTCATTTTCTCTGTGAAATAGGTTATGATGAAGATGGAACAGGTAGGAGGATAGAACAGGTACCGGCTGTTCTTTCCATATTAGCAAGGCATAGGCTAATCCAACAATAATTGGCAATAAGGCATCAGAATACGGTTGTCCTAATACTAAGAAGGCCAGAATTTATTGTCAAGGTAACGGGGATCCATCCCACTAAGATGTTCACATTTTACATGGCTAAATAATTGGTATTCCTGCCTCACATTAGCCGAGAGTGTCTTCTGGTGCAACCAGGACTCTTGGAGAGCGCTGGTCCAAGAGTGTGAAACCCAGGGAGGGAGTTCCCGCCTCATTACCCTCAGTCCTCCATCTCCACGAAGCCTACCTTCCCGGTGGGTCAGCGTTGCTTATCCAGCACGGGCCTTGTACCTGGTGTTGATTATGGACATGTTCCAGCCTTCAGGAGACGCCCCCTCCCTGCCCATCACAGTTGTGCTGGTCTCATCTCTGTCTCCTCTTAGAGAACAGTGTGTGATCAGTACCACAGACATCCATTCTCCAGGGAATCACCTCCTTTCATTTTTCCTTCCAGATTACAAGATGAAAGTCATCTCCTTTAATTTTCAATGCTTCTTCAGGTCTGGTTTGTGTAGTCTTAAATTCATTTTACATATTTGTCTGTTTGCTTGTTTATTTTTAAAATTGAAGTATAGTGGATTTACGGTGTATTAGTTTCAAGTGTACAACAAAATGTTATACATATGTATATGTCTATTCATCTTTAGATTCTTTTCCATTATAGGTTATTACAAGATATTGAATATAGTTCCTTGTGCTATAGAGTAGGTCCTAGTTGTTTATCTATTTTATATATAGTGTGTGTATCTGTTTTTATAACACTATAAAATAGTGTTTGGTACACACTATTTTATATATAGTGTGTACCAAACTCCTAATTTATGCCTTCCCCAACCTTACCCTTTAGTACCATAAGTTTGTTTTCTATGTCTGTGAGTCTGTTTCTGTTTTGGAAATTAGTTCATTTGTATCATTTTTTTTAGATTCTACATATAAGTTAAATCATATGATATTTGTCTTTCACTTAGTATGATAATCTCTAGGTCCATCCATGTTGCTGCAGATGGCATTATTTCATTTTTTAATGGCTGAGTAGTATTCCGTTGTGTATATATACCACATCTTCTTTATCTGTTCATCTATTGGAAGCAACTTAAGTTGCTTCCATGTCTTGGCTATTGTAAATAGTGCTGCTATAAACATTGGGGTGTATGTATCTTTTCAAGTAAGAGTTTTCGTCTTTTCTGGGTATATGCCCAGGAGCGGGATTGCTGGATCATATAGTAGCTCTATTTTTAGTTTTTTAAGGAACCTTCATACTGTTCTCCATAGTGGCTGTACTAATTTACATTCCCACCAGCAGCATTTAAGAGGGCTCCCTTTTCTCCACACCCTCTCCAGCGTTTTTTATTTGTAGACTTTTTGATGATGGCCATTCTGACTGCTGTGAGGTGGCACCTCACTGTAGTTTTGATTTGCATTTCTCTAATAATTAGCAATATTAAGCACCTTTTCATGTGTCTGTTGGCCCTCTGTAGACATGTTTATTTAATACCTGCTATGTTCTTAGGTAGGCTCTGGGGTTATAAACTGTAGCAATGAGCAAAACAGACAAAAATCCTTGCTTTCTTGGAGTTGACATTTCAGTGCAGGAGACAGGCAGGACATAAGGACACTAATAAATATATAATAGGTCAGGAGGTGTGGGTAGAGACACAGGTGTGCCAGCGCATGCCACTTTAGTTGGAGAGGTGACATCTGAACCCAGACCTGAAGAAATGAGGGTATAATCAAGGAGATAGTTGGGGGAGAAGTTTTCAAGTCAGTGAGAAGTGCATGTGCCAGGTCTTGTGGCGGGAGGATACCGGTATGCTGAGGAAAGTGGGGAGGCTGGTGTGGCTGACGTCACAGAGAGGGAGAAGGTAGTAACAAGGATGGCTAAGCCTGGACCCTGGAGCCTAGCTGCCCGGGAGCCAAGCCCCAGTTCTGCTGCTTATGAATCGGGAGACCTCAGGCAAGTTACTTGCCTTCTCTGTGCCTCAGTGTTGTCATCTGTAAATGAGGGTAATGATAATATCTTCCTCATAGGCTTGTTACAAGGATGAATACTTGTAAAGCCCTTGGAACAGTGCCTGACACATCATAAGTCAAGGAAGATCTGTAGATATCTATGTATCTCATGGGGGTTCATTTCTCCAGAGAGCCCCGGCTAATACAGATGGGGTGCAGGGCGGATCTTGTAGGACCGTGTGGGTGTGAAAGGAAAATAAACATGGAGTCGGTATTGCTAAGAGAGCTCTCTCTCTAAAATGGAGCCAGGAGGCCATAGAGGAAGTATGACTTATGCACGTCAGCCTGCGTGGAATCTGGCCTTTTGACCACTTATTGTCCCAAGGCAGGCATCCAGAACAGCTGGAAAATGTTCCAGAAGCTCAAGATACCTATCAGACCCTTACCCTAAAGTAACTTGTGAACTGTCACAAGTTCTTATGACAACTTATGACAGCTGTCATAAGTACCTGCTTATTAGACCCTAAAACAGCTCGTGACAGCCTATCCCTTAGGACAAATATTTCTTTTTTTATGTCAGGCTATAGCTTTGTGGCTTAATAGGCCCCCGACTCTTCTCTTCCCTGGAACACTCTTTCAGTTTTACCCTAATCTGTGTCTCCTGAATTGCAATTCTTAAGACCCCAAATAAACGTTTTTCTTATTTGCAGCTTTCTGTGGGTTTTGGTTTGTTCGTTTCGTGTTTTTTTGTTTTTTTGTTTTGGTTCACATAGGTCATTCATAAGGACTTTGGCTTTATTCTGAGCAAGATAGGAAACCACTGGAGGGTTTAAAAGGGCCTCCCTTACCCGCTAGGCGGTCGGGGCAAGGGCAGAAACAGAGAGACCAGGAAGCCGGCCCTTGGGTGATGCAGTGAGAGACACTGATGTTCCGACAAGGGTGGGGTCTGTGGGGACGGTGAGGAGCGGTTTTGCTCTGGATGAACCGGGAGGAAGAGCTAATAGGCTATTGCTGGCGAAATGGGCTGTGAGGTGTTGCGGGTGACTCCAAGGTGTTTGACCTGAGCACCTGGAAGAATGAAGAACTTTAAAAATCCAGCAGGTGGGACGGCAGCGGTGGGTGATCTTTACAGCCCTTCCTCAGGAGTGGGTGCCGGTGCCGTCTGTCCATCTGCCTCTCCTGAAGTCTTCTTTGCCTCCCATATTCACCTCTGGGTTGCAATTGTTCAAATAAGGACAAATAGATCTCCCCCAAATAGCCATTAGTTCTTAGCTACAGTACAGTCTAAATGGACACTTTTTCCCCCCCAAAGAGATGGTCTGCAGAGCCGGCCTCGGCTCACACACCGACCATGCATTTTGTCAATGCTCTGACCTCTGGTTCCTGGGAGTCGCGGACCCTCAAACACTGTCATTTCCCACCATGGTTTCTGCTTCACATTTGCTAATCTAAGTTGCCCATTTGAGCAGTTTTCCCCAACATAACAGTCTGCACCAGGAGGGCATTTGAGCCTCTAAGGTAACACACACACACACACACACACGCACGTTTGCAGTGTTTGTAGTGAGTCTTTCAGTACGTACCATTCCTGATAATGGTATTTAAATATTTTACAGTCAGATTTCAGCCAGCATTCAGTCTCTGCTCCACATCAGCGGTCATAGCAAGGAGCACTTTGTCGTGAGTAGCTCAGCCCTGAGGTAATGACCGAGAAGGCCACTTCCTCCCTGCCACTCCCTCTCCATTTTACATCTTTGCCCCCTGAGTCGGTGGCTTGGATACTTCGTGCCGTGAGCAGGCTCAGCCCAGGACTTTGGCTGACTCGTGTTCTGGAAGTCTGCCCAAGCTCTAGTCCTCACTCAGGGGTGACATTTCTGAGTCTGGAGAGAACACAGCACAGCCACGACCTGCTGCAGAGGGAGATGATGTGCATACATGGTTGGAAGTGAGGACCCAACAATTCGAGAAAAGTCGGTGAGCTCGATGTGCCAGGTGCTGGAGTAGAATCACCAGCCTGCATGTGTGTCCAGGAAGCTTCTCGATCACGGAATTTCATGCTTGTAAGAACTGGCGAGGATTTATGTTCCCTCGTCATAGACTGAAAGAGACACAAGACATGGCAGCCAAATGCATTGTAAATACTGTCTTTGGACCCTGATTTAAACAAAAAGTTTGAACATTTCCCCAAATAACCCAGAAAATCGAACCCAGGAATTACTGTCTGTTTTGTTGGGTATAAATTAATGTGTTTATGTTTAAAGGGCTCCTTTGATGAGGAGTAAGATATCTACATGCTCTCAAAGTATCATTCCACAAAGAGTAACAAGGCAGTGGAGAAACTAACAATACCTTCCCACAAATAATCACAATTAACATTACCAACACGGGATAGCATGCCTCTGGATTGATGCTCTGAGAACACAAAATCACCCATGGGGCTTTCCAGCCATAGATTTGTAACCTGAATCTAACCATAAAGACATCAGAAAAACCCACATAGAAGCAATGAACTTACTTACCAAACAAACAGAGTTACAGTTGTATCCATAGACAACAAACTTATGGTTACCAAGGGGGAAAGGGGCTGGGGGAGGGATAAACTGGGAGATTGGGATTGACATATACACACTACTGTATATAAAATAGATAACTAATAAGGACCTACTGTATAGTTCAGGGAACTCCATTTAATACTCTGTAATGGCCTATATGGGAAAAGAATCTAAAAAAGAGTGGATATAGGTATATGTAAAAAAAATTTAATAAACCCAATCTGAGATAAGCTAAAAAAAGCAAATTCTTTGAAATCACTGACCTGTATTCTTTTAAAATGCCAATATCTTAAAAAACAAGTGAAGGCTGAGGAATTGATTCAGGGGGAAGGAGCCTAAAGAGACGTGACAACTAAATGCTGTCTGTGATTTTGGACTGGACCTTGGACCAGAAAAAATGCTATAAAGAACCTAGTGGAATAGTTGTTTACATTGGAATAAGGACTGTGGATTAGAGAAATTATCAACATTAAAGTTCCTCCTATTGATTACTGTATTGTGGTTGTGTAAGAGAATATCCTTGTTCTTAGGAAATACACACAGAAGTATTAAGGGGTAAGAGGGCATGATACCTGTAAACTACAATGCAATGGTGTAGAGGTGAGTTATAGTACATATATACACACGCAGCCGCCTTCTTTTATCTAATATTTTAGTATCCTCCTCCTAGTTTACTGTACTCCACCCGTACTGATCTTTGCACTCCTCAAGAACGTAAGCATGCTCGAGATCAGAGCCTTTGCACTCACCCTTCCTCTGCTTGGAATGTTCTTCCCCCAGAAATTCACGCGGTTAGCTCCTCGTCATTTCAGGTCTCAGGTCACCTCTTCAGAGAGACTTTCCTTGACTACCCAACCTAAAGTGTTCCGTCTCCCCCAGAGCACGTATTACTATCTGAAAATATATAATTTATTTCTATGCTGTTTTCTTTTGTTTGCCCCCTTCCACTAGAATGTACACATCATGGGAGGAGGGACCTTGATCAGGACTCTGTCCCTGGTAACTAGAAGAGCGCCAGAAACATAAGTTCTCGGTATATGCTCGTTGAATGAATGAAGGCGGGACAGGATGGGATGGTGTGGGAGAAGCAGGACGCTAGGAGGAAAGTTAGCACCATGTACTAACATGGTTATTGGAGAGACTCTGTGTGTGTGTGTGTGTGTGTGTGTGTGTGTGTGTGGTGTGCGTGCTGGTGTCTACCACTCCATCCTACACCAAGTACAGTTTTTAGAAGGGAGAAGGAAAAAAGTTGTGCACAGTTCTTATTTGAATCTTAAAGGTTGATCGTCATCAGCAATTTTGGAAAAAAAGAGGAATCCAAAGAGAGGAGCTCTATTGACATGTCTGTAACTTAATTTGTCACATCAGCCATTTCTTTCTGATGACACAGTCTATATTAAAATTGCAGTCAGAATGGAGAAAGGATCTAGTTCTCATTTACATCTGCCTGGATGGATTGTCCTTTATTTTGGAAAATTCCCCTTCCATCTTATCCTATTGAGGACAAGGTTATAATTTCCCCATTCTGAGGGACCAGAGCCTGGAGGTCATCTTAGGCTCTCTTCATCCTCTTTTCCTTGTGCTTCCCCTTTTATAATAATTTTATACGTGGACCTGTGAGGTGGATTTATGTTACTCACAGTGTGCTCCTTGCATCTCCTGTATCACTTGGGAAACCCGTTAATAATGCAGATTCCTTGGCCCCAAATCAGAATCTCTGGGAGGGGACAACAGGGAAACTAACTTTTAAAATTCCATATATTTTTGGAGTAAAATATATATTTCAAAAATTAAAAACATACTGAAGGATGTGTAGTAAAGAATTTCCATCTAGCCTCTGTTTTCAACCACCCATTTCCCTTTCTCAGAGGTATGTCTTGTTACGTTAGTTTCATATATATTTTTCCGAAGATTTTTTTGTACATAGACAAGCAAATACATGCATATGTTCTTCTCCCCTCTCCCTATTACACAGATGGTAGCCTACTATACTCATGGTTTCTGTACATTGTTTTCTTTCCATGTGCCTATATATCTTAGAAATTATTCCATATTGGTATATGAGAACAGTCCTCATTTTTTCTGCAGCTGTATAGATTCGCATGTGTGGATGTGCCATACCTTCCTGAACAAGTAGTCACTCAATGGACATTTACATTGTTTTCAATCTTTTGATAATAAGAACAATGCTGTAATGAATAACCTACTACATATATCATTTCCCTTGTTTGCAGGTTTATATAAATAAAAAATTTCCTGGGCTAAAGGATAGGGACATTCTAAGTTTTGATAGATCTTGCTAAATTATCTTCCATATAGGTTGTTAAATTCACCAATGAAGCCATCTGGGCCTTGTGATTTATTTTTTGGAAGGCTACTAACTATTGATTCAATGTCTTTGAGATAGGACTCTTCAGGTTATTTATTTTTTCTTGTGTGAGTTTTGGTAGTCTGTGTCTTTCAAGGCATTGGTCCATTTCACCTAAATTATCAAATTTGTTGGCACACAGTTGTTCATCGTCTTCTTTTATTATCCTTTTAATGTCTATGGAATCAATAGTGATGACCTCTCTTTCATTTCATTTTTAAAAAATTTTTATTGAAGTATAATTTATTTACAATGTTGTGTAGTTTCAGGTGTACAGCAAAGTGATTTAGTTATACATATACATCTATCCACTCTTTTTGAGATTCTTTTCCCATGTAGGTCATTACAGAGTACTGAGTAGAGTTCCCTGTGCTATATAGTAGGTCCTTGTTGGTTATTTTATATATAGTAGTATGTATATGTCAATCCCAATCTCCCAATTTATCCCTCCCCCGCTTCCCCCCTGGTAACCATAAGATTGTTTTCTACATCTGTAACTATTTCTGTTTTGTAAATAAGTATGTACCATTACTTATATGGTATGTACCATACCAATAAGTATGTACCATTTTTTTTAGATTCCACATATAAGTGGTATCACATGATATTTGTCCTTCTCTCTCTGACTTACTTCACTCAGTATGACAATCTCTAGGTCCATCCATGTTCCTGCAAAAAGCATTATTTCATTTTTTATGGCTGCGTAATATTCCATTGTATATATGTGCCACATCTTCTTTATCCATTCCTCTGTCGATGGACATTTAGGTTACTTCCATGTCCTGGCTATTGTAAATAGTACTGCAGTGCACATTGGGGTGTGTGTATCTTTTTCTTTCGTTTCTGGCATTGGTAATTTGTCTTTTTTCCGTAGGTTGGCTAGAGGATTATCAATTTTACTAATCTTTCAAAAGAACTGGTCTTTGGTCTTGTTGATTCCCTCTATTGATTTCCTGTGTTCAGTATTATTTCTTTCAGTGTTCGTATTCAGTATTATTTCTTTCTGCTTTATGATCAAATTGCTCTTCTTTCCCTAGTTTCCTAAGGTGGAAGTTCAACTTATTGGTTTTAGAGCTTTCTGCTTTTCCAACATGGGCGTTCCATTTCCCTATAAACACTGTTTTTGTTGCATCTCTTAAATTTTGATAAGTTGCAATTTTATTTTCATTTAGTTCAAAATATTTAAAAATTTCTCTTGAGACTTTGTCTTTGACTCATGTGTTATTTAGAAGTGTGTTTAATTTCCAAGTATCTGGGGGATTTTTCAGCTATCTTCCTATTGTTAATTGCTAGTTTAATTCCACTGTGATCTGAGAAATTCTTTTGTGTGATTTTTAGTCTTTTAAATTTGCTAAGATGTGTCTTAGGGCCCAGAAAG
Source organism: Mesoplodon densirostris (assembly GCF_025265405.1). Lineage (NCBI taxonomy): Eukaryota > Metazoa > Chordata > Mammalia > Artiodactyla > Ziphiidae > Mesoplodon > Mesoplodon densirostris. Next base: position 11,678,733 of record NC_082671.1, read on the forward strand.
TGTTCTTTTGAGGTGAATGTTCTTTGTGGGCTTGAGAAAAATGTCTGTTCCTGCTGTTTTTGAAGGCAATGATCTATAATGTTAATTAGATCAAGTGATCGATAGTGCTGCTCAGGTCAACTATCTCCTTATTAATATTCTGCCAGCTTGATCTACCAATTGCTAACAGGAAGATGTTGAAGTCTCTGACTATAATAGGCAATTTGTCTGTTTCTCTCTTCAGCTTGGAGTTGAACAGCTTTATGATTGGTATATCTTCTTGGAGAATTGATCCCTTTATCATTATGCAGTACCCCTCTTTATTGCTGAAAATTTTCCTTGTTCTGAAATCTGTTTGTCTGAAATGAATAAGCTCTTCTAACATTCTTTTGGTTAATGTTAGCATTATCTATATAAATATATCTTTCTCCATCCCTTTACAGTTTTTTTTTTTTTTTTTTTTTTTTTTTTTTTTTTGTAGTACACGGGCCTCTCACTGTTGTGGCCTCTCCCGTTGCGGAGCACAGGCTCCGGACGCGCAGGCTCAGCGGCCATGGCTCACGGGCCCAGCCACTCCGCGGCATGTGGGATCTTCCCAGACCGGGGCACGAACCCGTGTCCCCTGCATCCGCAGGCGGACTCTCAACCACTGTGCCACCAGGGAAGCCCCCCTACAGCCTATATTTTTATGAATCTCTGTACATCCCATTCCCCACTGTTGTAAACTAATTATTTTGATTTTGCACTTCAGTGTGTTCTCTTAATCTTGGTAAAACGCCTTTGCCAACTCTTTCTGAAACCTGTAGCCCAGGGTGATCTCTCCCTCTCTGAATTTTCTTGAATCCTTGCTTAATCCTTTCTACTTTTGGCATTCTTTGGCCTATTTAGAGGTTCACGGTTTCAACTATTTCTTAATTTTATTGAATATTATGTTTGTGTTTGTGTTTCTCCTTCTCCTTGCTGTTTTGGGGTAATTTTCTGAGAGTCGATGGATAAATTCTGCTTTTACACCATCATATTTAATTAAAAAGTTGGTGTCCAGGGACTTCCCTGGTGGCGCAGTGGTTAAGAATATGCCTGCCAATGCAGGGGACATGAGTTTGATCCCTGGTCGGGGTCTGGGAAGATCCCACATGCCGCAGAGCAACTAAGCACGAGCACCACGACTAGTGAGCCTGTGCTCTGGAGCCTGCGAGCCACAATTACTGAGGCTGTGTGCCACATCTACTGAAGCCCGCGCACCTAGAGCCCATACTGTGCAACAAGAGAAGCCACTGCAATGAGAAGCCCGCGCACCGCAACGATGAGTAGCCCTTGCTTGCTGCAACTAGGGAAAGCCTGCGTGCAGCAACGGAGACCCAATGTAGCCAAAATAAATAAATAAATAAATAAATAATAAAAAACATGAGCAGTAGCTTCTAGCATTCATAAAAGCTGTTTTAAAAAAATAATAAAATAAAAAATAAAAGTTGGAGTCTGCATTTTGAAAGCCCCTCCAGTGTTAAAGCTTTAAATATGACCACAGATTCTTTGATATTCTTCCCACTGAGAGGTGAGGTCTAATTTGCCTTCCCCTTGAATCTGGAATGGCTTTAGTCAGTCACATAGAGTAACCCACTTTTAATAGAATTAAGCAGAAGTGACACTACATGACTTCTGAGGTAGGACAAAGAGCTTCTGCCTTGTTTGCTGGAGCACTTGCCCTTGGATCCCTGAGCCACCGTGTAAGAAGGTTGACTACTTGAAGCTGCCATGCTATGAGGAAGCCCACACCACATGGAAAGGCTCCATGAAAAAAACTGGCTTGATGATCCCAGTTGAGCTCAGCCTTTGAGTCATCCCAGCCCAGGTAGCAGACATGTTGGTGAAGAAGACTCCAGCTTATTCCAGCCTCCAGCCATTTGCGACATCCCCAGCTATAAGGCTTTTCAACTGAGTGACCCAGACATTGTGAAGTAGAGACAAGTTATCCTCACTGTGCTCTGAATTCTTGATCCATAGAAGCCCTGAGAATAATAAAATGGCTGTTGTTTTATGTCACTAATTTGGGGGAATTTTAGTCTGTAGAAGTAGACAATCAGAATGCCTTATGATACTTTTGCACAATAAAACTTGAGGACTATTGTTTATAATTTACATGGAACTCAAGAAAGTTGGTGGGGGTGTTTGAACCTAGCTAAGCTAGAACTGCATTTCTTAGAATTTCTTTCCCTGTGTGGTTCCAGGTTGGGGTTGGTGACAAAAGGAACTTGTGCAAGTTTCTGAAAGGTGGAAGGGAAGAAGCAGCCATTTTTTAATGCTCTCAAGGTCAGTGTAGGGCATCAGTTGCTACTGCAACTCAGATGTGTTATCACTGATCTGCTGGTTTACCTTGTTGGCCTGGAGCAGAAACCTGTAGCTCCTTCACCTTCTGATGGACCTTTTCCTTTGACTTCTTTGTGTTTTGGGCAAAGGAAAAAATGCAGCTCCATGATGAAAGATGCCAGAAGCTGGGAGAGTGAGCATACCCCTGGGACAAAACAGTGAATGAGTACTGCTGTCCATCCCACATTAAAAAAAAAAAAAAAAAGCTTTTCGTCCTCTTTATTGCTAGGAATTGAAACAAATGTGCTTGCCAGGTCAGTAGTGTATACCAAGTGACAGAAACTGTGTTGTTCTGGGACTACCCCTTGCTTAAGTTTATATCAGTTTATGGTAGTGAACCAGCAGCTGTCAATCTTTTTTCTTTTTCTCTTTTCAGGATTAGAAAGGTAAATTAAACTGGGATGTGATGGGGACCACCATCTCTGCTTTCTTTAATACTTTGAAGGTGGTACTCATTTCTGTAATTCTTCCCAGTATGTGGTATTCCTTCTGATATACTATCATGGCGTTAAGAGGAAGCAGGTAATTTCAGAGGCGTTCACTTGGCCCTTTCTACCATAATGACTCTTACTGAACAAGTCAAGGAATAAATATGAGGGGTTTTCCTGTTTTTAAGTATATCCATCCCAAGGATGCACTCAGGGACCTGACAACGTTCATGCCCACATTGTACCCACCATGAGATGAACTTGGGCTAAGACACCATTTCTCTCCTCGCTTTCATAAGCTTCACTCTCACTTGGGAACTATGATGGCATCACTGTCAGTCCAGACTGTGTATCCAGTAGGTCTGGGTATTCCCCTTTCCCTAGTGTGTCTAGAAAGTGGCTGCAGATTCCTTTGGGGAAGGAATAGGGACGTGATTATGTATGTACTTGACGTGGCATTGCAAGGTGTTTTATCCAGGGGATTAGGCATCCTTTTCAGTCAGTAGGCTCTAGGTCTCAGAACTGTCCTAGAACTGATAAATGAGATTGGAAGTAACTATTGTAGTGACTGATAGCAACCTTTTTCTCATTAGCTTTCAATTTCTGTGTGGTTACATAAACCAAGTAATATTCTATTCTGTTGTCCATCTGTATTGTTCCTCGTAACACCCTGGTCTATTAGCCATTGCCACAGGTCCTGGTAGGTCAAGGGACCTTGACTATCATCCCAAGCTTGGTCTGTATTACAATAATCGTGTTCATCTTGACTCTTAAGTTTAGGTGTCATCATCTGGCCTCTGCTGGTCTGGAATCCCGTCACCCCATTTGATAATAGAGAGTTTGACTCCACGGCAGAATCTCCTACAATCAGTGGTGTCGTACAGAGGTCACTTATTGCTGGACTTCTCGAAGATGCTGGCGCCCCATGACCAGTGTCATCTCTTGTTGCTCTTGTGATGGGAGTGCCCTCTGGGCCTTCCTGGGGGACCTAGTTAGGTATCAGGTTCTCCGAGTCATATAGCAACCATTCTAACATTTCTACTTTCCTGAACCTTCCTCCACACTCTGTCAAGGCAGTTCTAGCATTTCTATCTCATGGCCAACCAACATTGTGTTCAAGCCTGAAGGAGTCATCCCAACAGCACTTGAGGACTGATTCAGGTGTCTTTGTCAGGACAGTAAGCCCCAGGTCATGAAAGAGTGCTCCCATGTCAACAACTGCTCCCTTATCCTGCCTTTTATTTTTCCCTCTCTGTCTAACACCCTTGAGTTCCATTTCCATACATGCCCCAGCTCTTGTTGCTATATGCTGGCCAGTTATTCATATTCACAGAGTGCATATACAATATGCTTCCAGAGGAGTAATTCCCCACTTGGGTTCCACTCTGACCTGCCCCTAGTCATTGGTTTGAAGGCAGGTAGGCAGGTAGGGAAGATGGAGCCAGATCTAGAAGAGAACAAGCATCATTTTGTGAACTACCTGCCTCAGGTGTGGTCTTTTGGGAGTCTCCGTTTTAATGGAGGCTGTTCTCCTTTAGCAAGGGGGGAGGAAGCTGCTTTTGCCAACCTGGAAGATTAAGAGGTATCTGGGTTCAAGGTGGTTAGGCTTATGCACCCAGATATCCCCATGGTAGGTCTCTGATTCTCAGCATCATGATATCGGGTCCTTGAGCTTGATGTGAGACCTGTTTAGACTGTTGTTCAGTATTCTTTGAGCTCTGCTAGCCTAGCAGTTAAATCCTGGACTTGATTTTCAGGCCCCTGTGAAAAAGGGTAAGAACCTCTTTAAACACGGCCATGGAGGCTTTCTCACTTTCACAGTATGTCTAGAGCTGTCTGGTTAACCTGAGCCCATCTTTTTTTATTTTTTATTTTTTTTCTTCAAGGCCTTTAAGGCCATGAAAAAAAGTCAGCCAAATCCATAGTCTTTCTTACTTATCACCAGTAGTGGAGTCATTACTGATGTTTGACCTATCAGTGACCCAGTTCCAGAATCTCTTCCTGAGGGAACAACTTTTGAAGAACCCTAGGTTCTTCAAAAAGGCAGAGCCTGCGACAAGGACTTGCATGATGGTCATTGTTTTGGAAAATGCTCCTCCAAGGAGCAGAAGAAGGGAGAATGAAGCAGGAAAGGAGGAAAAGATAACCTGAGAGCACCTCACTGAGTTGATCTTGCTGTGGGGAACTAGAAGTTCATCCTGCTAGGGACACCCTGGGAAGTCATGTAGAGTGCCCGTGAAGAACTGTTGCTTGAAAGAGAAGAAAGGGGTATTTACACTGACTCCTGTCCTTGTAGGAGGCTTGCTTCGTGGAGTATTAATTCTCTTGCATTTCCAGTTTTTAGAAAAATTATTTGGTTCTTTTGTATCCTCTAAAGGTGATCGATGAGGCTTTTAAAAAAGTATCATTATAAACTTGTGGATTTTAACATATTTTATATGTTTCACTCTACTATGATCATTATTCTTATTGATAATGTTGCATCTTTGGCTATTGGGAGCCCCTGCAAATTGTTTCAGTTTTGACCATTGGCAACTCCTTCAAACTGGTTCCCGTGGACTTTTTTACATGACCCCAGTGAACTTTAATAGCTTCCTTGTTTTCTAGTATGACTAGGTATTCCAGGCTCATTCCTGCTTCTGACAGGAATTCATCCATTTTCCCAAGGAGCCCGGGTTCCTTTTCATGGGAAAAGGTATTTAGAGAATACAGTCTGGGCACTAGGGGTCCTCACTGGGCTGGTCATTGCTTCTAGGTCGTTTCCTTGGGCAGAGCTAGAAACATTTATTCTTGTATTCTAAGTTAATACTTGTATTTCCAATTCAAATAAAATATCACATTGTCAAAACCTAACTTCTTTGATTTTATATTTGTGTCTCTTTATGCTTACTCATTAGCATAATTACTTAATTTGCCTTAGTTTATTCTATGTGTATATATAATAGTTTCAAACATCATTAATGGATTACTTGTTTTATCCTATTATATATATGTGTGTGTTTAACAGTTTCATACTTTTGTTATTAGCAATATGACTCCTGAATACAATTTAAGATTACTTTGCAATTCTATTTTTCCTTTAGACTACACCTTACAAGGAAGGTACAAATCGCTGTGTTCTGAAGTTATTGAATTAATTCTTCTCTGTATAGTTAAGCCATCAACTTGATATATTTGATTTTTTTTTGTTTTCAATTTTCAGGATTAATGTTTTCCTATCTTGATTTATTTTGGTTTTATAATTACCTAAACCATTTACATGGTTTCTAAGTTAAAAGCTATAAAACAAAGTATATTCAGAGAAGTTTATCTTCTAACCCTGTTTCCTCAAACCTGCTTCTTCCTTCCTCTTAAAAGTAGTCATTTCCCATTACATTTTAATTTGTTCTTCCTTTTTTGAAAATACATGCACTTTCTCATTTTGCCTCCCTTTTTAGGTAAAGGTACACTGCTATACACTTTATCCTGCACCTTGCTTTTTTCACTTAGCTATGCATCATGGAATCACTCCATAGTGGTACATAGGAATCATATTTTTTTCCCCACAGCTGCATAGTTCTCCATTGTATGAATTTATCCAGGTATAAATGGAGGACAGCATCAAGAGATTTGGAATCAGTATCTAGAAGAATAGAATTATCGCTTACTGTAATGGGGAAGACAGGAAAAAGAAGAGGTTTTGGGGGGAATATCAAGAGTTTGGTTGAGGACACATTTTGTTTGAGGTGCCTATTAGACATCCAAGGAGAGTTATGAGTAGACTGTTTTGGATAGACAAGTCTGGAGTTCAAGGGCAAGGTCCAGGCTGGACATATAATTTGGAAGTTAATAGCCAGGGATTATGGTGAAGTGGTGGAGGAATAAATGCTCCAGGCTGGTCACTTCACCCCTGTTTTTGTTAACTCCTAACTCTAGCTGAGATCTTGGTTGCCTGATTTTACCCCCTGGACCCCTATTTCACTGATTTCCCTGATGGACAAGAAGGCAGCCATTGCCTCAAAACAGAGTATGGAAGAGGCAGGAGGGAATGTCAACTTGTTTTCACTAACGTATTTCTCCCAGCCAGTCTTCTGCCCCAGGCTCTAGCCAACCCATATGTCCCCACCCCTTTCAGGTAGATAAACCACATAAATGGTTTATGTAATTATAAAACAAAATTAAATCAAGATAGGAAAATATTAATCCTGAAAATTGAAAACAAAAAAATCAAATATATCAACTTGATAGCTTAACTATACAGAGAAGAAGTAATTCAATAACTTCAAAATACAGCAACTTGTACCTTCCTTGTAAGGTATAGTCTAAAGGAAAACTAGAATTCCCTTTCAGGTGCACTGTTTCTACCTCCCCAGAGGTTTCTTACCGTCGATGTCATTAGTTCCTGGAATTCATGTTCTCTTGAAGCTTTTCCTTGTTTGACTCTGGGGAAGAGAGCCAGCCATCTGTGCCAGTTTACCATCTTTGCAGGAACCAGAAATGCTATTTGAGTTTTAAAATTAAGCAAAGGAAAAGAATATTTTTTTAAGAGGAAAAAATATGGGGGAACTCTAGTTTATCACCTCTTTTCAAATAGCCTGTGAAAACATCCCAAAGAGATTGAACCTGATTAGAGTCAGGTTCAGGAAAACAAGGATTCAACAAACCTAGGAACTGCAAACTGAGTGAAAATATAAAAAATTGACTCTTTATGAAGAAATGTTATAATATAAGAACTCTGAAGTTCTACTATGGGTAAAGGTGTAATGTCTCCTTAAGAAGTATTTCCCTGATCTATAGTATGCATGGGAAAGATGTCAAAGTTCATCACTGACTACTTCATAGAAAAGTTACAATCAACCTTAAATATGATCACCATTAAAATAACAAGATGTAGATTATGATATTAAACTAGATGACATAATTTGAGGTTAATAAAATGTAAATAGTTATTAGAAAAGAATTTCAATGGAAATTAACATCTACATTTTATATAATTTCTCTTGATTGATTCTAGGTTCTTAGTATATTTTCTTTTTTCTGTTCTATTCTGGTGGCAACTTTAACATTTTTTAGAAGAAATATATGCTTATTATCCACTTATACAAGTGAATATGGAGTCAAAAGTGAAAGTTCTCTTATTACACTTCTCTCCTTTCATGGATGCAATGCAACACACCTCCCATAGATAATCATTCTTGACAGTTTTGTGTTTATCTTTCCTTAGTCCATTTAGGCTGTTCTAACAAAAATACCATAGATTGGGTAGCTTATAAACAACAGAAATTTATTTCTCACGGTTCTGGAGGCTGGGAAGTCCAAGATCAAGGTGCCAGCAGATTTGGTGTCTGGTGAGGGCCCGCTTCCTGGTTCATAGAAGGCCGTCTACTTGCCATGTTCTCATGTAGCAAAGAGGCAAGGGAGCTCTGTAGGGATCTTTCTTTTTTTTTTTTTTTTGCGGTACGCTGGGCCTCTTACTATTGTGGCCTCTCCCGTTGTGGAGCACAGGCTCCGGACGTGCAGACCCAGCGGCCATGGCTCACGGGCCCAGCCTCTCCGCGGCATGTGGGATCTTCCCGGACCGGGGCACGAACCCGTGTCCCCTGCATCGGCAGGCGGACTCTCAACCACTGCACCACCATGGAAGCCCTGTAGGGCTCTTTTATAAGGGCACTAAGACCTTTCAAGGCCTCACCTCCAAATAACATCACATTGGGGATTATGTTTCAACATATGAATTTCAGGGGGACACAAATATTCAGCCCATTGCACCTTTTATACACATTAATCATTTTTACACGCACACACACATACACATGATAGAGCATTATAGATTTATTTCTGAAATTTATGATGGGCATGTTCTCATATTAGTACATTTAGATCTATGTCATTATTTTGAGTAGCTAAAATTAATTTTGTACACATATTAATAAATTATATTGTTATTTCATTGAAATGATATACACAAAAATCAAATTGAAATGAATTATACCTTCTTTTATTCTTTAAAATTAAAACATTGTAAATATAAACTGAAGTAGTGGGACTTCCCTGGTGGCGCAGTGGTTAAGAATCTGCCTAATAATACAGGGGACACAGGTTCGAGCCCTGGTCTGGGAAGATCCCACATGCCGCAGAGCAACTAAGCCCATGCGCCACAACTACTGAGCCCCTGTGCCACAGCTATTGAAGCCCATGCACCTAGAGCCCGTGCTCTGCAACAAGAGAAGCCACCACAATGAGAAGTCCGTGCACCACAATGAAGAGTAGCCCCTGCTCGCCCCAACTAGAGAAAGCCTGTGCACAGCAATGAAGACCCAGCGCAGTCAAAAATAAATAAATAAATAAATAAACTGAAGCAGTTCCTGGTCATTGGTGCCAGTTGTATCACTTTTTCTCTAAGTTGCCAGTTTGTAACTTTCGTCCCTTCATTAAAAGGGATAACAAATCCACAGATCTATAAGGCTAAGGTGTGGAAAGCAATACTTTTGTAACGGAAGCAAATAGACTCTTGCATCCCCGATCTTTAAGACTGGGGAGTGGAAGAAAATATATTCAACAATTTTTCAGATAAGAAAAAAGAGATGCAGGATTAAAATTAAGGTTAAAAAAAGAATTTGTAAGGTTAAAAAATTTTGTAAGGTTAAAAAAATAATTTGTAAAAAGAATTTATATGGACTAGGCAGGAAAAAGAATTTATATGGACTAGGCAGAAAAACTTCCTGCAAAACTCCTTTCTCTAAGGTGCTTTCTCTTATTTAAGGTTGGTCTAGTAAAGAAGAAAAAGAGCTTCATTCTTAGACATGAGAACAAAACCTCAGGTCTTTATGGTTAACTCAGTTCGTGCCCCGGTCCAGGAAGATCCCACATGCCACGGAGCGGTTGGGCCCGTGAGCCATAGCCGCTGAGCCTGCGCGTCCAGAGCCTGTGCTCCGCAACGGGAGAGGCCACAACAGTGAGAGGCCCGCGTACCGCAAAAAAAAAAAAAAAAGAAAAAGAAACAAAGAGAGAGTTCTCTGATGTCATAGGTAGCAGTAGCTCCAGGTACATTCTCTTCTCTAAATAATCCATTCTTGCTCTTCACTGGGCATTTTCAGCTTTTAGAATACATGTCTAATGTCTAATGTCTTTAAAGATTTAAAGCCCAAGCAGTGAGAGAAAACATTTCTGAGGGGAAGGAGGAATTAATTCCATAAAAAAACCTTCTCTCTAAGGAATGTGAGTGTTGACTACTGAAGGAGAAATTAATGTCAAAGGAAGCCTCTTGCGTTGGGAGACAAAACTTCATGTGCTTAAGAGAAAGAGCAAGGAGGGGGGAGAGACAATATTTTTGATAGAAAGGAGGAAATAACTTCCAGCAAACGTGCTTCAGTATTTCAGGCCTCTTAAGGGTCGCCATATGGAGCAGGGATTAGGCCTTGTTCGTTGCGGCTTTGGGAGGGAAAATTAGCTTGTGGACTGGTGAGCATGGGCAGCAGTCACATCATCCAGCAGTGGATTTCGGCTGCACACCACGAGCTCTCGGGAGCTGATGTTGTCCAAGCAGGGGGGACGTGACGGAGGATTACAGAAGCCATTCCTACTCAGCGGGGATTAGATTTGCAGACCTCTGAGATCCTGTCCAACATTGAGATCCAGCGCTATTAAAAGGAACAAAACACCCACTCTCAAATCCCCTTCAGCCAGGCAGACACTGGACACCGGGGTGGGAGTGACATAGGATGGCTCTGTTGCCATGGAGAGGCTGTTGGCGGATGGGGGCAGAGGGATGACCTCGGGGAAATATTTCTAGCAGGGCTTCAGCAATATAAAGAGTTTAATTGAAAACGAATGGCAGGGGCTTCCCTGGTGGCGCAGTGGTTGAGAATCTGCCTGCTAATGCAGGGGACACGGGTTCGAGCCCTGGGCTGGGAGGATCCCACATGCCGCGGAGCAACTGGGCCCGTGAGCCACAACTACTGAGCCTGCGCGTCTGGAGCCTGTGCTCCGCAACAAGAGAGGCCGCGATAGTGAGAGGCCCGCACACTACGATGAAGAGTGGCCCCCACCTGCCACAACTAGAGAAAGCCCTCCCACAGAAACGAAAACCCAACACAGCAAAAAAAAAAAAAAAAAAAAAAAAAAAAAAATTAATTAATAAACTCCTATCCCCAACATCTTAAAAAAAATAAAACGAATGGCAGAATTCGTAGACATGTGGGTGGAGGCAGGGTCAGAGAGCTCCCCTAAGGACGGAAACCGGAGCTGGCACGGGCAGCTGGGCCTGAATGGCCCACATGCCCACATGCTGGAGGAGATTTAGAGCATTTCCACACAAAGACACTTCAAAGCCTGAGGCATAAGGCTCCCAACAGAAGCCCCCTTTGCCCCCATGTGAAGGCTGTACTGTCCTTTCCTCTGAAATCGCCATTCTGGATTTGCATAGAAGAAGGCATGATGGTCGATGGGGAATTCCCTGGCGGTCCAGTGGTTAGGACTCCGTCACTGCTGAGGACCCGGGTTGGATTCCTGGTCCTAAGATCCCACAAGCCGTGAAGTGTGGCCAGAAAAATAAATAAATAAATAAATAACAAATAAATAAATTTGGTCGATGAACAGCATCTGAGGCAAATATATTGAGTGTGATAAAGATGAAAGAAGATTTTTATTTATCATTCCAGTTTAAATTTTTTGACACATTTTTTCCTTTAAATGAATACTTACGAATATCTAGTTTCCCATGTACTAGAAACTGGAAGAGACGGTGTGTCATCAATGAGATTAACATTTTAAAACCTGGATAATGATGTAATGGAAGACAGATTGGAAATTAAATTGTCACTCCACTGGGAAAGGATTACATAATATAAAGCCAAAGGTAATGAAATGAAATTCTTCAGCGTCTAATATTTCTAGCCCTAGTTTCAAGGTGAAAGAGAAAAGATGTACACAGATTTTCTCAATAAGAGGACTCGATCATTAGGTATTGAAGGCTGAGGAAGAAAGAAATTTGTCTTCTGAAAGAACAAGTTAATATTGTGTGAAATGTCCTCTATCAGAAATCTACTTGTCTTAAAAGATTTTTTTTAGTGAAGGAGAGAGTAGTTTTGTGTAAATAAAAATCTCTGGAATAAGACAACAGAGTTTCACAACTTTAAAGCCAAGGTATTAAAGGGAAACATAACAATAAACATTTTTCACAGGAATGAGAAAGGATAAAAGAATCATATCTTACCTCTGAGGGTGGTAGAATGAAAGTGAAGTGTATGTAATGGTAATAAGAAAACAGCTTCCTGTAAATCTCCCTAAGAATACTACTAATAGTCTTTAAAGCTATTGACAAGGCAAAGACTACAACGACAGAAACGCCCAAGGTCTGTAACTCCAAGGAGAAAGAGAGAATGAAGAAGAAATATGTCTAATGTCGTGGACGAGTAACCCCATGCCATATCATCTCTCCAAAAACTCCTCCTTGGTTTTATTTTTAGCCTTTTCCCAAATTAGGACAAGTGCCCTTTGTCAGCTGGACTGTACCTTGATGCTTTTGATCTTGAGATGGAAATTTCAGACCCTAAATGCCAGAGGCCATCAGAGGATTTCTCATCATCTTTGTGAGCTTTGTGGCTCCTGTTCTCTGCCTGAGGTTGTCTTCCTTAAAGTTCCCTGTGGTCCTCTGCCCAGACTCAGTGTCTTTGTCCATCAGGACATGAGCGAGAGAGGGCAACTGTCTGCAGGCATGACCCAGTGACATTTCCAAGGACTTAGATTGTTTTTCACTCCATGTGTTACTGTGCTCAGAGCAGATCCTGTGGGCATAGAGATATCCATATTCTCTACTTCATTTGGGTCACCAAGGGGCAAGTTTATTCCTATCCTCTTAGAAACATGAAAACATACACACATGGTTTTTCCATAAAGAGAGGCTTTTAATGGCGCAGTTGTAAAAAAAATTCTGATGCTTGTGTCAGATGTTCAGCCTGGCTTCTGGGAAGAGGTTTATGAATCCTGTTGTACCTTGTTTAAGAACAATAATTAGGAATTATTAGGTCTGTTAATCCCATCTGCTTCCCATGAGAAGAAACAGTCACTATGGGGCTGGATTAGGGTCCCTGGCTTCACACTGAGGTATCTCTACCTCCTACGGTGGGTGTTAAAAGCCGGACTAGAGAAGAAGAAATTAGCTTGGGGGAGAATCTTTCTAAGACAGGGCAGGAAGAAGAGAAAATAATATTTTGGAAAACTACTATATATAACAAAACAAAACTTCACATCTATCAAGCAGAGATACACAAAAAGAATATTTGAGATCGTTGAAGCTTTGGGGGGCCAATAAATTAATACCCATCTTCCCTGCATAGCTCCCACTGACGGGAGAGTAGACCAAAGAGATACGCAGATGAAGATAAAAATATCAGCTTCACTATCGAAAGCGAGACTGAATAACGTGGCTTAGATTTGTGGCCAAGAGGGCTTGCGGCTTCTTTCTTTGAATTAGAGAGGCTTACTCAGTCTGGCATAGCAGGAAAACTGCAGACTCCTTAAGCCACAGCAGAGGAGACCGAAATGCACGCTCTGAAAGCATGCAGATCACTCCTAGTCTTTCCTTCCTCGACCTCTCTGTAGCATTTAAACAATTGATTAAGTACCGCCCCCCTCATCCCCAGACACTTTTTTCTCTTGGTTTCCCGGACACCAAATTCCCCTGGTCATTGTTTGATCTCACTGGCTACTCCTGCTGGTTTCCTGCTGGTTTTCCCTCTTCCCTGTGACCTGTGAATGCTGATGCTTCACGGCTCACCCTCCCCTCCCCTCCCCTCCCCTCCCCTCCCCTCCCCTCCTCTCCCCTCCTTTTAGTGACCTCATTCAAATGTGGACTCTATGCTAATGCCTCCCAAATTTGCATCTTCCCCTAGGACTTCTCCCTGAACTCGAGGTTCTTCTATCCAGCTGCCTAGTTCCCACTTCCACTTGCACGTCCGATTGGATGTCCACTTTAGCACATCCCAACCCAAACCCCTGACCTCCCTTTCTAGCCTGCTTCTCCTCCAACTCCCCTTTTCCAGTTTTCCAGGTGCTCAGGCCAAAGCCTCAAAGCCTCCTTGGTTCCTCTTTCTCTCACATTCAGTTCATCAGCAATTCCCATGGGGTCTAACTTCAAAATAAATTAAGAATCTTACCACTTCTCCCCACCTCCAAAGCCACCACCCATGTCTGAGCCACCATCAGTTCCCGGCTGGATTATTGCAGTGGCCAAAAGCTATTCATCACCGCTACCATCCTGATCCAAAGGGATCCCTTTAAAATCTAAGTCTTACTTATTTGTTTGTTTGTTAATTAATTAATTAATTAACTTCTATTGGAGGAGTACAGTTGATTTACAATGTTGTGTGAGTTTCTGCTGTACAGCAACGTGCATCAGCTATACATATACATATATCCACTCTTGTTTAGATTCTTTTCCCATATAGGTCATTACAGAGTATTGAGTAGAGTTCCCTGTGCTCTACAGTAGGTCCTTATTAGTTATCTATTTCATATACAGTAGTGTGTATATGTCAATCCCAATCTCCCAATTTATCCCTCCCCCTGCCCCTGTCCCCTTTGGTAACCATAAGTTCATTTTCTATCTGTGACTCAATTTCTGTTTTGTAAATAGGTTCATTTGTTCCATTTTTTTTAGATTCCACATATAAGTGATAAAATCTGTCTTTTAAAATCAACACTTCTGTGTCCCCAAACTTTAAATAGCTCCCTATTTAACATAGACTAAAAGCCAAAGTATTTTTTTTTTAATTTTACAAATTTAATCAGTTATACATATACATATGTTCCCATATCTTTTAGTCTATTTAACATAGACTAAAAGCCAAAGTTTTTGCTTATACCTGCAAAGTCTACATAGCCTGTTTCTGCTCTGGCCATATCTGAGCTCATCTTTTGCTAATTTCCCCCTAGAACCATCCTTTCTAGCCACATTCTTGTTGGTCTTCAAACAGTCCAGGCATGCTTCTGCCTCAGAGGCTTTTCGTTTGCTATTCATGCCCCCTCCATAAATCTTTGTTCAAGGGTCACCCTCTTACTGAAGCCTTCTCTAGACATCAGATTTAAAATTGGGGGCCTCCCTGGTGGCACAGTGGTTGAGAATCCGCCTGCCAATGCAGGGGACATGGGTTCGAGCCCTGGTCTGGGAGGATCCCACATGCCACGGAGCAACTGGGCCTGTGAGCCAGCTACTGAGCCTGAGTGTCTGGAGCCTGTGCTCCGCAACAAGAGAGGCCGCGACAGTGAGAGGCCTGTGCACTGCAATGAAGAGTGGCCCCCGCTCGCCGCTACTAGAGAAAGACCTCGCACAGAAATGAAGACCCAACACAGCCGTAAACAAACAAACAAACAAACAAACAAACAAATAAATAAATGGGAATCCCCTCCCCCATTGCCAGCAACTTTCACACTTCATTCCCCCTTCCCTATTCTATTTTTCTCCATGAGATTTATCACCACCTGATACACTATATGTTTTATTTATTTATCTATCTTCTCCCTGACCTGGCTCCACTATTTTGTGTGATCTTACATCCCAGCATCTAGAATAGAGCCCAGAAAGTAACAGTCACTCAAATATTTGTTGAATGAATAATTTAAAAAGTAAATGAATGAATGAATGAATGAGTCCCAAAGAGGAAGCAGCTATGCTAACATGCCCTCCTTCCTTCTTCTGATCTCACCAATCAGAAAACTCACTTCTTCCATGGTGCTGTAGCAGGAATGCCTCCATGTGGAAATATGGGACTGGGAAATAAGTGTTCCCCAAAAAGTGATGGGGGAAAATATAGAAACCCATTACAAAACATCTCCTCAAATCAGACCAATGCTGGCTTTTAAGACTGGGGAAGTGGAGGAAAGATTAGCCTCATGCAAAATCTTCCAAGTGAAGAACAAAATTCAGGTTTTTTAAGATTAACTCAGAGAAAGAAATAAAACGAGACCGTTGTGTTGGGAAGGAGGAAACAGCTTTATGCAAAATCTCATCTAAGTGCCCACCTGTGGTCTTTAAGACTGGGGTAAAGGAATTTAAAAAAAGTAATTACTTAGATGAAAGAATAAAATTTACAGGTTTTGATGACTAAAATAAAAAAGAATATTTATGAAAAGGAAGAAGTAAAATAAATGAATAAGATCTGAAGAACTGGATAAATAAAAGGCAGCTTTATATACACAGTTTCTGGAAAATTTCTCAGAGCCTTTAGTTCTTTAAGGACAAGCACTTGGAAGGAAAACAAAGTAAAAGAAAAAAGAATGAATGAAAATATTTGTGGCGGCAAATGTCGAGTAGATTTATTTGTCTCACAACCTCCGACCAGTCTGTGGCTACATACATCCTCTCGGTTCTGCCACTGCTCCTGTCAGAACCTCAGATAACATCCTAGTGATGAACTAAGCATCACATCAAGTACTGTGTTACATTAAACCCCAGGCTGATGAACCAGGCTTGCTGCCAAACCTAGAAGGATGGCCAGAAGTACATGGTGCTCAGGTTTTGTTAGTTTATTTTAGAGGCACTATTATCATAAAAATATTTAAGAAATAATTAGATGATGAAAAGTATGAAATAATTTTTAGGTCAAATATTTGAGAAATAATTTTTAGGTTATTCAAAAGTTACATTATTATAACGTGCTTCAAATAAGGAAAACTGAAAGTGTTAATTGTACAGGAATGTGAATGATGGCTAGTATTTAACATGATTGTATGTTAGGGAGAACTTACTTTTTATATAGTATATCTCATAGGATGGCCCTTCACCTTCCTTTTGTGACAGATCTCCATACGTTGCGTGTTGAGCTGTCATCTAAGGCGATAGTTCCACCTAGCCGGGGGCATCCCTCAGGGCAGAGAGGTTCAGGGAGCCTCAGTGTCTGTGTGTTATTAGGTCCAGTCCTCCAAGGGATAAGAGCCACCTGTAGCTGCAGGGAGCCTGGCTGTTGGAGCCGCAGGTATGCGTCAGACTGGGGGTAGGTAACTGTCCCATCTACAGCCAGGCTCACAGGAGAAGGAATGTGAGTTCTGTAAGCTTCAACAGGGTGTATGATAAGAGGAAGATAAACAGCACCCATATTTTCTTTTTTGCCAGAACAGGAAAGCAGGTGAAAAGTCAGAATTTGTGCATACACTGTGTCTGAGAGACAAAGCATGAGTAACTGAATCCACCATGATCTCTTTTCTTGTAGCTGGTCTCCCCATCTCCACTTTTGGTTTCTTCCAGTTTATTCTCCACATAGCAGCCAGCTAGATCATATCCCTTTTTGATCAGAGTCTTTCTAGGTCAAGGCCTGGAGGTCGCTTGCATGATCTGGCTGCTGTTACTCTTGCTTCTCACCATCAGCTCTCTGCACAGCTGTCCTCCAGGCCCGCTGGTTCCCGCCACAGAACCAAGCTCTTTTCTGACCCGGGTCTTCCCACAGCCAACTTCTGCCCATTCTCCGGGCCTCAGGTTCTCAGAGAGCCATCTCCTCGCCCCCTCTGCCCCCCGCCTAAGCTATGTTCTCCCCGTAATTGTCTCTCATGGTACTGGCTTCCTCTCAGTCATAGTGCTATTGCCATTCGTAATACTACGCTATTCATAACTTGCTTCGTGTCTGTCTCCCCCACTAGATTGCAAGGTCTTTGAAGGCAAGAATCTTGTTGGGTTTGTTCACTCTTTTATACGCAGCTCTGCGGAAACAACTGGCCAGGAATAGCCCTTGAGAAGGATATAACCAGCGGACTCCAGGGCCCTTGATATCAGGTGTCAGTGTTGCTTATCCTGTATTATGATGCCCATGGAGACACAGAGATGAGGTGACCAGAGGAAATTATCAGAAAAGCTGAGTCCACCTAACTGGAGGGCAACCAGGAGGCATGTGTGGAGTGTATAAGCATTCCTGGGGGATAAACATTCAGAGGGACTGGGTTTCCTGAGGTCAAGTAGTCTGGGTGCTTGGACCATGGCACTGGTATGAAGAGGCGTAGCGAAAGAACTTGAGAACATTTGGATTACAGGAAGCAAGGAATGTGACCTTAGAAAAAGAAAGTCTTATAATTATAAAAAGGTCTCCCCCCTGTTTAAAAAAAATTTTTTTTCTAAATGATTTTATTCTTCTCTCATCATGTGATAGTCATTCATTTATGAATTCAAATTTATCCAACAAATATCTGGGGCAATGTGCTTTCCGTCAGATAGGGTTAAAAAAGATACAAAAATCTCACTTTTTTTTTTTTTTTGGCCATGCCAGCGTGGCTTGTGGGATCTTAGTTCCCAACCAGGGATTGAAACCAGCTCCACAGCAGTGAAAGTGTGGAGTCCTAACCACTGGACCGCCAGGGAACTCCCTCACTTGTATTCTTAAAGAACTCAGCATTTAGTGTGGGAGTTTTAATATGGTAGACATATATTCAAATCATTACAACACACAGCTGCCTATGACAAGTTCTCTAAGAAGGGCAGAAAAATCAGGTGTTCTAATAGTATGTCGGTTACACAATCAGCAGTACCCTAATTTATTGACTTTCAGAGCGTTACTTAGGACTTAACCAGTGAACTAGAAGTGCAGAACCAAAAAGACTCAACCAGGGCTTCCCTCGTGGCACAGTGGTTAAGAATCCGCCTGCCAATGCAGGGGACACAGGTTCGAGCCCTGGTCCGGGAAGATCCCACATGCCACGGAGCAACTAAGCCCGTGCACCACAGTTACTGAGCCTGCACTCTAGAGCCCCTGAGCCACAACTACTGAGCCCGCGTGCCTAGAGCCCGTGCTCTGCAGCAAGAGAAGCCACCACGATGAGAAGCCCGTGCACCGCAAAGAAGAGTAGCCCCTGCTCGCCACAACTAGAGAAAGCCCACGCACAGCAACGAAGACCCAACGCAGCCAAAAATAAATAAAAATAAAATAAATTTTTAAAAAAGTCTAAAAAAACAGAAAAAGACTCAACCAGGGTTGTAATCCAAATATTAACAAATCAGTACATGTCCTGGCCAATCAGAACATGTCTGACTAATCAGCTAGGACTCCCAACCAATTAGAACAAATGTTGGCCAAATATCAGCCACACTCAAACACTGAACACCTATCATGAATCAAGTACCGTCTTTTAAAAAAAATAAATTTATTTATTTATTTTGGGGGGCTGCGTTGCTGCACGCAGGCTTTCTCTAGTTGCGGCGAGCGGGGGCTCCTCTTCCTTGCGGTGCGCGGGCTTCTCATTGCGGTGGCTTCTCTTGTTGTGGAGCGTGGGCTCTAGAGCGCAGGCTCAGTAGTTGTGCCTCGCAGGCTCTAGAGCGCAGGCTCAGTAGTTGTGGCTCACGGGCTCTAGAATGCAGGCTCAGTAGTTGTGGCTCACGGGCTCTAGAATGCAGGCTCAGTAGTTGTGGCGCACAGGCTTAGTTGCTACGGGGCATGTGGGATCTTCCCGGGCCAGGGCTGGAAGCTGTGTCCCTTGCATTGGCAGGCGGATTCTTAACCACTGCGCCACCAGGGAAGTCTGTCTTGAAGGGGTTTTTAGTCTGGTTAGTATGCTATAAGTGAAGCAGGGATTACAAACAGTTTTAAAATTTTAGGCTGAATCAAATTGATAGATAGTGGCTCCCGGGAAAGCTGGGTTAAGGATTCCAAAGCTGTGTGTAGGTTCACGGTGCAGGGTGTGTGATTGACATGTGCCATGGATGAAGAAAGCACAAACTGTAGCACATGTGCCATGTTCTTTCTTATGATGAAACAAACCTGCATTCAAATCCTCCTTCAAGTGCTTAGCAACCCTGTGCCTTTGGGCAAGTGGCTTATTCTATCCATGCTCACATATCCTCATTGTAAGAATCGGGTGGTAATACCCACCTTGTAGGATAGTTGTGAGTATAAACCAACATTGTGTGAGAATCCCCTTGTATGAAGTGACAGCTTCCATGAGCAGATTTTGCCCACTGGAGGATGGGGGTGAGATTCCAGCCTCCTGTGGAGGCGAAAGGCAGCAGGAGGCAGGAAAGGGAAGGGGGGAAAGCCTAAAAGTGGGATAGACCCAAGAGGGTCCTCGTGGAGGAAGACATGGTGGTGGAGTGGCAGCAGAGGCCTGGGAGAAGAGACGCGCCTAATGGTTTTTTCGGTGAAATGCTATGCGCCCTGTGACCCCTTCTCTCCCCCCTCGAATCTTCAGGAAAACGACACAAGTCACAATATGCTTGGTCCACTGGATTGTTTTTTGGAAGCTGGTGAAGGGCTGGGTTTTGGATCAAGTTTGGCAAGGGTCCAAAACAGTGTCTTCTCTGTAGGTGATAAGTGCTCAGTAAATGGAACACATAGGGACAAACTATGATGAGGGCCTAGAGGAAGGAGGGCTACAGTGGCCTGGGTAAGTCTGTCCTTAATCACACTGTCATTCATTCATTTTTTTTTTTTACATCTTTATTGGAGTATAATTGCTTTACAATGGTGTGTTAGTTTCTCCTTTATAACAAAGTGAATCAGTTGTACACATACATATGTTCCCATATCTCTTCATTCATTCTTAAATATACATTCCAGCCAGAGACTTGTTAAGCAGCATCTGTTTCAATCTCAGGGCCCGGAAGACGTTTTATAGTCTAGGCTAGACTAGTCTAGCAAGTTTTATAGACTGCAAGTCTGTATGAGTCTAATCTGGATGAGCCCTTGTGTTTTATGAGAGGATGCTCTGGGAACATAAACCCGTTTGTCTTCGTGATAAGCCACGCAACTCCTGGTGGTAGAGTCAGGTTCTCTGTGATGAGAAGTGAATATGCCTCTTGTACCTGCCCTTTTCGAACTTCCTGATCCAAATGCAAGGCTGATGTCATAGGATCCTTGACATTTGCATCTCACCCCCAAATCTTTGCTGAGCTCCTCTTTTGCTTTTCTCCATCTTCCTGCTGTCATTGCTATTTGCTACAGTATTTTCGTTTTGCTTTTTGATCTCATACGTAGTGCTCCCTGATTCAATCTCTTTGGCACCCCTGTAGCAGAGGGTACTGCTCTGAGCCTGAGGTGGGTCTACCAGTGAGTTCAGACTTGTCCAGGCCCTGCTGACTGATAGAGGAACGGCCACCCTCGGAGGGGCTGAGGAGCCTCCCGGGAGAGCTTAACTTTAGACGCATGGCAAGTCCTAACTCAGGACAACAAGCTCAGCTCAGGAGCTGAAGAGGTCCCTAGAAGAGGAGGGCAGTTCCAAGTAGAGCCGAGCCTGAGGCCCCTCCCCTTCACCAAGAACTTAGGTCTGTATCCTATAAATATGTGGGGTGACTAGTGTAGCAGAGACTGGCTTGATGCTTACCAAACTTTTCCTTTTCTTCCTGGGCCCATACCTCCCTGGCACACATATTTTGTGTCTAAGTTCTGGCCAAATAAGTGTGGGTAGAAGTCACATATACCACCTCCAGGCCTGGCCCATAAAACTTCCTGCATGATCAGGAGATGCAATGATCCAGTGGGGGAGTTGAAGGCCCTGGGATGAAGAAGCGCCAGGCAGAAGGAGCTGGGCCCCTGAAGGAACTGGAGGAATAGAGAGTCTCAGGGCTGCCTGTCCCTGCCCTCGCCTTGACCGTGACATGAGCAGAAATGAACTCTTATTCTTTAAAACCACTGAACTTTTGAGGTTGTTGATAACAGCAATAACCTTGCCCCGATTGACTCACTGGGTAAAAATAAATAGCACTGTTTAATGAAAATACTGCATTTGACCTTGAAGAACAGGCAGCACAGCATTTATTTTTCTAATCAAGTGTAACTTAAAAAGAAGAAAGAGACAGTCTTCCCCAGTTGTCACTGCACTGAAGAGCTCTGACATTTCAACAGCACTCAAATAGGAGGTGGCAGTGACTGGTGGGAGATACAGGAAGAAGTAACGGTTTTTGAAAGGAGGCAGAAATGCCCATGAGGCTTGGCGGTTATAGCAGTGCTGGGAGGGAGGGGTGGCAGCTGTTGTGCACACAGTGGTACTTGTTCCCAGAGGAAGTGGTAAAAGCTAGTGGGAGGGGCAGGACCAGCAGAAGAGGCCACGGTGTCTAGGGAATGGGAAGTACCAGATGATCAGATTTGCTTATGAACCCATGTAGGACATTTGGAGATTTTTGAGCAATACTTGGGGCATCACAAAGGTCATAAGAACCAGCAAATATGGCTTCCCACCACAAAGCATCGGAAGCTTGGAAGGTTAGGGAAGAACCATCCCACTGCAGATCCTTGTAGGGAGAAGAGGCTCTTCTGGCTTCAGCTGTGATCTTCAGATATAGAGTTTCTTCTCTTCATGGCAGGCACAGCGGTCAGGCAGGGTAGGCTGTCCACAGGCTTGTCTCCCCAGCCCACCCTTGTTTCACTCCTCTGGGAGGTAAGCCAAGTTGGGAAGTCAGGAAGCCTGGGCGTCCTCAGCGGGTGTCTGTGCAGCAAGGCACTCAGTCAGCCAGGAGACTAGAGAGGATGTCACAGCTTTTCTTTAGGTTAAAGGCTAGGATTCTGATTTGTTGGGTAGCTGCTTTGAATTTTTTCCTTTAATTGAAGAAAAGGACATCAAATGTGAGAATCACTGTTTTAAGCTGTGGTCCCCGTGTTAAAATGGAAAAAAAAAATGTGGAGGGGATGGGAGAGATTTCTGGAGGGGGCCAGAGTGTCAAAGAGGAGGAAAGGTCAGGGAGCCAGAGGGAGGGATTCCTGGCATCTGCTTCCCCCTGAAAATCATTTGGGCAAAACTGGGGTGATGATTGGGGGCGGGGAGAGGAAATGCCATAAAGATTAGGCATAAAAAGGGGCTAGAGATGTCACATCTAGGGGATGCATATACCCTTACACATGTTTATGTGCACACATGTAGGTGTGTGTACCCACACGGGTGCTTTGGGTGATGATACAGTTTGCAGCAAAGTTTTTTTTTTTTTTTTTTTTTTTTTTTTTTTTTTTTGCGGTACGCGGGCCTCTCACTGTTGTGGCCTCTCCCATTGCGGAGCACAGGTTCCAGACGCGCAGGCTCAGCGGCCATGGCTCACGGGCCCAGCTGCTCCGCGGCATGTGGGACCTTCCTTCCCGGACCGGGGCACAAACCCGCGTCCCCTGCATTGGCAGGTGGACTCTCAACCACTGCGCCACCAGGGAAGCCCTGCAGCAAAGTTTTAATCAGACTTTGTACAATTTTATTTTACTTTCGTCACATAAGAAGGGACTTTCCCTAAGAAAAGTGGACAGATTTTTCTCCTTTCCTTCTCTCCTGTGTAACCTGGCTGTTTCAGTCCACCTGCACCCTCTCCTAGAAACCCAAGTTCCTAGCCTACAGCAAAAACGGATCCTACTCACCTTAAAGGTTATTTTTCTCAGGCTTCATATCTCAAGAATGTGTTCCACTTAGCTAATCTGATTTCAGGCAAGCCTCTACTGGTTTATTGTGACCTGTAATGGTGCTTCTCTTAGATGACCCTCATAGATATAAAATGTGTGTTTTTTTTTTTTTTTTTTTTGCGGTACGCGGGCCTCTCCCTGTTGTGGCCTCACCCGTTGCAGAGCACAGGCTCTGGACACGCAGGCTCAGTGGCCATGGCTCACGGGCCCAGCCGCTCCGCGGCATGTGGGATCTTCCCGGACCGGGGCACGAACCCGTGTCCCCTGCATCAGCAGGCGGACTCTGAACCACTGCGCCACCAGGGAAGCCCGTAAAATGTGTTTTTAATCATACCTCCAGAGAAGTGCAAAACAGCAGAAGCTTCAGGCATTGTAGTATGCAGAAAGAATAAACAAATAGAATATTAACCCATTAAAGTGTTATTAAATTTATTATTAAGTTATTAAATTGTCAAAAAAAATAAATTGTTAATAAAAAGAAGTGCTAACACTTATAAAACACGAGGTGCCACACACTGTTCTAAGTGCTTTGCATGTGTCCATTTAATTCTCAAGACTACTCTGTGGAATAGCAACTATTTCATCCCCAATTTGCAGATGAGGAAATCGAGGCAGAGAGAGATTAAGCAACTAGCCCAGATCTGGCAGCTAGGAAATGGTGGAGTCCATTTGAACTCATGTGGCCTGGCTCCAGAAATCTGCACTCAGTCGGAGTGAGTGACATTTTTGCGTGGGGAAAAGGGTGGTGAGGGTCGCTGTTAGAATCTCTGGGACTGTAACCGCGGCACTGTCCTAGGACAGTTTCTCACGGGAATGAAGCGGTCCAAGTGACAGGTATCTTAGAATTTTTGTTTGACACTGAGAAGTCACATCACCTTTATAGATCTCAGTTTTCTCTTTAGTAAAACAAGGAGCCTCTAAGGTCCGTTTCAGTTCTAAGATAAGTAATATCTTCAGCATTCCTGGAGTAAAATGCCGATCTCCTGGTGCCTGCGGGGAAGAAGCAGGCCTGTTCTTGCTTCCTTAGACCCTTCAAGCTAGAAGCTGCGGGGTAGGGTGCTGTGTGGATTACCTGGAAAGAACTGGTAACCAGAAATGAGGCTTAGAGCTCCAGGAAACCTCGACTTTTACCTAAGAAACATAGAGAAACACATTGACTAGGTGCCTACTGTGTACTGCGTGTTTTTTTTTTTTTTTTTCTTTTTGCAGTACGCGGGCCTCTCACTGTTGTGGCCCCTCCCGTTGCGGAGCACAGGCTCCGGATGCGCAGGCCCAGCGGCCATGGCTCACGGGCCCAGCCGCTCCGCGGCATGTGGGATCCTCCCAGACCGGGGCACGAACCCGTATCCCCTGCATCGGCAGGCGGACTCTTAACCACTGCGCCACCAGGGAGGCCCAGTTTTAAACAGATTATATAATATCATCCTCACAATACGCTCATGAAGTAGGTGGTACTGTCTCCATTTAAATGAAGCTGAAGCTTAGCCATACCGAGTGACTTGCCCAAGATGGCCCAGCGAGTGATGGATGCAGGCAGGATTCAAATCCCGTCTGACTCCAAAGCCCACACGCATTTCACAACCCGGCCCTACTTTACTATCTATTATCTCATTCCATGCTCACTGCAAGCCTTTGGGATGTATTATTTCCCCATTTCACTGAGGAGGAGAGTGAGGCTCCGAGTGACCTGCCCAGTAAGGGGTCTGTCCCCGAGGAGGCTGAGTAAAGCGGAAGGAGTGCTCATGTGGGCGCGGATGCCGCAGCCCGGCCCCTCCTCCCGGCCCCGCCTCGCGGTCCGGCTTCCACCTTTCCAGGTCCTGACCCCGCGCACACCGACTGCGAACTACACTTCCCGGCAGGACGTGAGAGCGCGCACGCGCACCGGGGCCTCCGCCATGGCGACCGTGCTGTCCAGGGCGCTCAAGCTCCCGGGTAAGAAACCGCAGCCCCGCGACCACCCCGCCCCTGCCAGGCCTGGGGAGATGGGGCGGCGAGACTCTGGGGGCGAAGCCCATCGGGGTCTGGCCCCAACCCGGGCGCAGCTGCCGGCGCGGGGAGGCGAGGCGGTGCAGCCCCCGCGGGCTGGGGTCCACGCGCCACCAGGGGGCAAATGAGGCGTTCGGCGGGTTGGGGGTCGCCGGCGCTGGGCGAGCCTGGGAAACACGGAGGGAGGGACGCTGGAGGCGCGTGTGGATGGTGGCTCGGCGCTGCGGCGGCGGCGAATGTCAGGGCGCGCGTCGCCACTGTCCTCAGGGCAGGGCGGTGAGGTTAGCATCCTTTCCCGAGCTACGCGAAGGAGGTACCGCAGGGTCTCCAACTCCTTCCGTCTTGGGCTGGACCTGGGCGGGGTCAGGGAGCGGCAGGATGGCGAGTGACCCCTTGGAGCAGCCTCTCCACTTAATGACAACATTGATGCTGCCTTGAGGTAGGTGGGACAGGCATTTCCCCTCCTAAAAAATGAGTTATTTGGCAAATTGACCTGTCCAGGGTCGCACAAGCAGTGTTGGAAAAGCTTGGACTTGAACATGGCGGGGGGGTCTTCTGACTCTAGATACTGGGCTTTTGGTTCCACTTGTTCGGCTTCTGGCTCTCGAGCCTGAGCATTTATGAGGGAAATTATTTGGCACCTGCAAGTTGCAGATAATGGATGGAATATTCTTTCAGGAGGCACTCATGGTGATGTCAACTTCCAGAGCTAATTCAGTACTTTGGGCAGCAGCTCCAAGTTTTTTGTTTTTGTTTTTCCTCTTAAACCTCCAGCATGGGACTGTGCTACTAGAAACGTGCTATTTTAATAAAAGTATATTTATTCTGCCCAAATAAATTTTAGACGTTAAGGCTTTAGAAAAATTTATGGTTTAACCTAAATAAGTTTTAAATATTAAGCTATAAACATTTGTTTGTTGGTAACTTAAGATGTTAGTGGGAAAAACAGTTGTTTTCCCAGCTTGGGTAGAAAGTGCTAGTTGGGTTTCTGGCGGACATCCAGCATAAGGCTTCAGGGGGATTACCGGGTCCTGTTTCTCAAGGATTTCCCAGTCTGCTACATTGTGCCACGGATGACACTGGGTTGGCTATGAACTTGGTATGAATTTTCATTTCTGTCCCCAGATTTCATGACCTCAGACACCTTTTTTTTTTTTTTCCACATGTGCTCATTAGAACATCGGAAGGAACACTGATAATATCTCGCTTGGAATGTGTATGTAACATTGGAATGGAATGGGGGACATGTCCCTCTGCCTGCAGGATTAACTTTGAAGAGAGTAGCCTTGTGTATCCTTAGTGTAGGATGATATCCTCCCAAGGGGTAATGGGATGTCAGACATATTTAGCTTTATTTCTTGTTTTCTTTTAGATTCCTTGCCCCCCTGCTTCGCCTCCAGCATAGGTAATTGTCATTCTCAAAGGCTGGGAATGCAGACAGAATCCTGCTTTCGAAACTCTTGAGCTCTTTTGCATGCGGAGGCTTTGGTATGATTACTCCTGGAGTATTCAGTTGCAGTAACTTGGTCAGCCGACAGGGTAGGGGAAGCACAGTCTGGTCGTTGGGCCTGAGTTTTGGTGGCAGCAAGGCCCTGAGCACTCAGGAGCGTTTGGCACTTTTAGGCCCAGGTACAAAGGCCATATGTTCTTTTATGTGATGTGGGTTTTTTTGTATTTTGCTTGTGCTTTTGCTTTTCTCCCTCTTGCCCTTTTCTCCCCTCCACCCCAAATACAATTTTTAGGTAGAAGTTGCTTTCTTATAGCTTTTTTTTGGATCCCATGTAATTGGGTCTGTGAAGCTACTGACCTGTTTGGGCTACTGTATCATGTTACCTTCATTAACATTCTCACTATTTTATTTCTTAATTGAGTATCATTGACATATAACATTATACTAGTTTCAGGTATACAGCCTCATGATTTGATATTTGTAGATATTGCAGAATGATCACCACAATGACACCTCACTATTTTTACGTGTAGGGAAGCAGAGTAGAATGGTGGTGAAGAGCATGCGACAGACTTGGGTTAAATCTACTCTTTATCAGATTAGTTACTTATTCTCTTTAACCTTTAGTTTCTTCATATGTAATAATGTTATTGTGGAACATTCACTGTATGCCACACAGTAGGGTTATTTGGCATAGTAAAAGAGATGGATGTCCTTAAGAAGTTTGTTGACATTTGACATGTGTTAAGTATTCAGTAAGTGTTAATTAACCATTCTTATCTTCATCATTAGCACCATGATCTTTACAAATGTGTTACCTTGAGGAAGACCTGATGTAATGTGCATATGACAGACGTCCATCAACCTGGTGAAGAAAGAAAAGTTGCTGGGGACGTATTTCAGTCTCGTAGCCTTTCACCAAGCTCAAGATGGAAAGATGTTTGGTGCACATGCATAGAATGAGGTTAATTAGTAACAGAAGGGCAGTGTGACAGTCATAAAGCAGGGGGTGGGGTAACTTATCTCTTAAGAATATATATTTTTAGTCCATTTAAAAGTTTAACGGTCAGGGCTTCCCTGGTGGCGCAGTGGCTGAGAGTCCGCCTGCTGATGCAGGGGATGTGAGTTCGTGCCCCGGTCCGGGAGGATCCCACGTGCCACGGAGCGGCTGGGCCCGTGAGCCATGGCCGCTGAGCCTGCGCGTCTGGAGACTGTGCTCCGCAATGGGACAGGCCACAACAGGGAGAGGCCCGCGTACCGCAAAAAAAAAAAAAAAAAAAAGTTTAAAGGTCAAACACTGAAGGGAGTATAAGAGCATAATGTTATTGTAATGGTTTGTTTCATTATATGTAACTTGGAAAGATTATGTGCCCTGGATAAACTAATTCATGATGCGAATGATTTACCTTTAGTTGCAGTAGAGTGTATAGGATAGTCTATGTAAAGTGTAGTGTCTTGGAATAGTATATATTATAGTATGTTTTCCTGAAAACACTTGGGGGTGGTACAGTTGCATGTCTTTCCTACTGATGTTTTCCTCTATCCCATTTTGGGAATGCTATTTACCTAGTAACCCCAGTCTTCCTATAAGGAAAAGTGACAACCATGGAAAGCTCATTTATGTTGATTTATTCTGAAATCAGTGTCCTCTCTTTATTCTTTGAAAACCTTTCATTGACTAAAAATGTGAGTGGTAGCTGAAATCAGCAGACAAGAGGGTGGGAAAGTTGAAGCAAGGATTTGGTGTCTACTCCTCAGCCTGAATATAATTTTAGGCAAGTCAGCGTACCGTATACCTCTTTTTCTGTGAATATACAGAAAAAAAAATATTTACTTAGGACTTCTCTTATTAAAACTTGCAGTCTAATAATGAAGCTGAGGCTTGTCTTTGCAGTTTCTGGAAAAATATATATTAATAGTGTTAAAGTCAATATTTATCTTCCTCTGTAATTTGGGCACGAACACGTCGCAATCTTCTGTGATCCCTTAAAGAAAGCCTCTGTGTTCTTGCATGCTTGCCTCTGTTTCAGAAGTGTCGTGTGTGGGTCAGTTCTTGGACTTTGCGGCCCCCTGTTCTTTCTCTGAGGATTTTTCTATTTTGCCACAGTGTTGTTTAGAAAGGTATGTTACTGTGGAGAAGGCAGCCTGAGTTTTGTCCCATCATTAGTGACTTGATTCTTTTTCCCTTGGCCTGCCTGCTCATATGATTCCTTCTTTGTCCTTGAAGTTCAGTGCCTTTACTAGGATATGTTTCAATATTGATTATTCTGTATCAGTTTTTCTTGGGACTCAGTGGACCCCTTATTCTGCAATTTTAGGTCTTGCTTTACTGCAGAACCTTTTTGGTATATCTTTTAAATGTCATTTTTGGTTCCATTTTCTTTTCTGTTCTCTTCTTTAGTTATGCATATATTGGATCACTTTTGTTCTTTCTATCTATCCCTTTCTCTCTAGTCCTTTTTTTTTTTTTTTGTATTACGTGGGCTTCTCACTGCTGTGGCCTCTCCCGTTGCGGAGCACAGGCTCCGGACGTGCAGGCCCAGCAGCCATGGCTCATGGGCCTAGCTGCTCCGCAGCATGTGGGATCCTCCCAGACCGGGGCACGAACCCGTGTCCCCTGCATCGGCAGGCGGACTCTCAACCACTGTGCCACCAGGGAAGCCCCCTCTCTCTAGTCCTTTTAAAAGCTTTGATCTTTCCCATGGGAAGCACAGAGATAGTTAGTCCAGGCTTCAGGCCAGACTGCCTGGGTTTGAATCCTTGTACTATCACTTACTTGCTATTTAACTATGGGCCAGGTACTTAAACTTCCAAACCTCAGTTTCCTCATCATTAAAATGGAGTTAGTACTGTGTCTACCTTTAAGAGTTGCTATGAAGATTTACTGAGCTAAGACAGTAAAAGGGTTTGGAAGAGAGCATAGTAAGTGCTCAAAACTGCCAGCCACTGTTGTTACTTCCATTTCATCCTGCTTGATTTTCACAGTCTATCCTTTAAGTCTCTGACGCTGTTTTTAGCCATGTCGGTTCTTTTTGCTGACCCCAGTAAGGATATCCTTTCTAAAATTGTTTTTTTTTTAAATATTTATTTATTTATTTATTTAGGCTCTGCCACGTCTTAGTTGCGGCACACGGGACTTCGCTGTGGCACGCACGTGGGATAGAGTTCCCCGACCAGGGATTGAACCCGGGCCCCCTGCATTGGGAGCGCGGAGTCTTACCCACTGGACCACTAGGGAAGTCCCTAAAATTGCTTTATTTTCTTCCATCGTTTTCCTGAGCTCTCCTTGTTTACTTTTCATCTTCTCTATTGCATTGTCATTTCTTCTTAGAACTACTGTGTTTTTCTTATGAGCCCTTATTTCAGAGAAGACTATTTCTTGAATTTCTTGGATCCCAGGGGGAAGTATAGGTTCATTACCTCTTCCGTTTCGTGGTATAATTTGTCCAGCATTCATTCTGTAGCTGGTTTCGTTCACTAGGTTTTGTTGTAACTTCTTTCTTAGGTATTTGTAGAACTTTGCAGTAGCTTATGGACCAAGTACTAGTGACGGCTCCTTTCTGATTTCTCTTCATGTCCAAATGGGTGGCTGTTTTACAGCCAGCCATTGGCTGACCCGTGGGCAGAAGCTGAGGGAGCTGGGGCAGCTGGAGGCTGGAACCTAATTTAGGCTGTCAACTCAGATCCCTTTCCCATCAGTGCTCTTCCTTTGCAGATGTTCCTCTCCTGGCTGGCGTTCGTCACAGGGCCTTAGAGTGCTGACTTAGTGTTTACTTCTCTTTGCTTCTTGTACCAGTTATCAATTTATTGCCCCTGAGCTGCACATTCAGTTTTGTTGCCTGATCTGTGAAAGTGGATCTGGACCCTTTAAATACCAAGTTTGTCCTTCCCGGGATACAGTCTCCCCATCCTAGGATACCTTTTGGATTTCTCTTCCCATATTTATATTTACTCTCCTATCACTGTCTAATAATTCTTTATATGAAACTGCCCTCTTTGAATGACTGTCTGCTTTCTGTCTCCCTGTTGGACCCACACTGTCCAAAAAATCCTCCTCTCGAGAACTGACAGTGCTCCAGCGCTTTTTTTTTTTTTTTTTTTTTGCGGTACGCGGGCCTCTCACTGTCGTGGCCTCTCCCATTGCGGAGCACAGGCTCCGGACGCACAGGCCCAGCGGCCATGGCTCACGGGCCCAGCCGCTCCGCGGCATATGGGATCCTCCCAGATCGGGGCACGAACCCGTATCCCCTGCATCGGCAGGCGGACTCTCAACCACTGCGCCACCAGGGAGGCCCTCCAGCGCTTTTTCTAACCTGCCGTGCTGCCAGCCTGCTTCTTATAGAGACAGAAGCTTGTGCTTTTTCTCCTTCAGTCTTAACCTCGCTTTGACTCTGTGGTGTTGAATGGGGCTCATTGGTGCTTCTGGGACCCCAAACTTTGTCTTTCTGAGGAAGAGATTATTTGGTTTGGCTTTATATCCGTGGAACAAGGGAAGCAGCATAACTGATTGGCTAGGACTGTGGACTCTAATCAAATTGTCTGAGGTTGAATCCTGGCTTTTCTTGTTAATTCTGTGATTTTAGGCAACTTACCTCTCTAAATTTTCATCTTTTTGATGAAAATGGGAATAATAATAATACCTACCTCTTAGAGTTGTTGTGGGGATTAAATGAGCTAATCCCTGTAAATGCTTGGACCCGTGCCTGGCATAGTAGCTCTCAGTACATTTGCAGTTGTCATCCACGTCATCACCATTATTAGTTCTGTGAACTCTGCTCTTTGCTGGAGACTTGAAATGTATGTCCCTATTCTTACTGTACTTACTCAGTTGGATACAAGTTTCACTGCCTTTGGCAACGGTTCTTCATAAATTCTAGTTTGGGAATGTGGCTGTTTCCCTTTTTTTTTTTTCATCCCCCTAATTTTATTTTTTTTTATCCCCCCGCCCCCTGGTTTTAGGAAGAGACAGACAGAAAGGCCTTCCTTTGCCATCATTAACTAGAAGCACATAATTTTGTTAGAGGGGTCAGTTCAACAGTGGCTTTGTTTTTCAAAGAATGACAAAGTGAGAGAGTGGCATGGACATATATACACTACCAAATGTAAAATAGATAGCTAGTGGGAAGCAGCCGCATAGCACAGGGAGATCAGCTTGGTGCTTTGTGACCACCTAGAGGGGTGGGATAGGGAGGGTGGGAGGGAGGGAGACGCAAGAGGGAAGAGATATGGGAACATATGTATATGTATAACTGATTCACTTTGTTATAAAGCAGAAACTAACACACCATTGTAAAGCAATTATACTCCAATAAAGATGTTAAAAAAAAAGAAAGAAAAAAAAGAATGCTTGCAATTTATTTTTATAGATTTATTCAAGAATTTACAGATTTCTGCAGCGTGTGCAGTCGAGCTTTCTTCCTGCCTGTGATAGTATATCATATAATAAAAGTGCATTTCCTTTAAACCGTTTTGTTCGCCAGTATTTCATTCATGATTTCACTTTGGCAAAGGGGCTGTTGTAGGCTGTGTTTGTTGCAGGGTGGAAACTGACTAGCAAGATTGACTAGCAAGACTGAATTCAGTAAGTGTCGAGGATGAATTTTTCACTAAAAATTGTGCAATTATAGGACAGCTTGAGTGTGTGTAGAAAGTGCGTGGGAGTTTTAGTTGAGTCAGTTGTGTGATGGGGCTACCAAGGAAGCTGGCCTGATCCTAGGTTACAGGAATTGAACTGTAGTGTCCTCTCTGACTAGGGAGGACGCCGTGCTGCTCTTCTCTGCCCTGGTCACACTGCACCCTGGGGACTGTATTCACGTCTGGGAACCATCTTTTTTTTTTTTTTTTTTTTTTTTTTTGCGGTACGCAGGCCTCTCACTGCTGTGGCCTCTCCCGTTGCAGAGCACAGGCTCCGGACGCGCAGGCTCAGCGGCCATGGCTCACGGGCCCAGCTGCTCCGCGGCATGTGGGATCTTCCCGGACCGGGGCACGAACCCGGGTCCCCTGCATCGGCAGGTGGACTCTCAACCACTGCACCATCAGGGAAACCCCTATATGTCTTCTTAGCAAAGGATTTAACAATAGAGTTTACATTAGTGATAGCTTACCAGGTAATTTCCAAAACCAGAAACTTTTTCTTGGTTTTTATTTGGCTATAGCCTAAAATAAAGGCATAAACTCATCCAGTCGCTGGCTGCAAGGGCCAGGGGTGGCTCAGGAAGAGGTGGGCTTAAGCCTCCCGTAATGTCCGCCTCTTGCCACCCCTGCAAAGATATGGTCTAAGTCAAACCATGGTGCTTGTTGTGTAAACCAGCCTCAAGACAAGTCCTCCACCTCCTTGTGCCGGCTGGATCCCAGTCCTCTCGGCATGCAGGCTCAGAATAGCAATTTTCAGGTAACCACTGTTTACTGAAACATGTACTGAAAGGGCGATAGACTTGCAGGAAGTAAGTTTTTGGTAAGACATCTCCAGATGACTTTCAGCATTTGACTTTCTATTGGTTTCCATAGCGACAACAGGGAAGCCACACATATTGGCCTGTGAGGAGCCATGTGCAGAGAACAGTTGTTCTAAAGGTTCAGTGGAGGGAATTACCTGGTGGTCCAGTGGTTAAGACTTCACCTTCCAACGCAGGGGGTGTGGATTCAATCCCTGATCAGGGAGCTAAGATCCCACATGCCTGGGGGTCAAAAAACTGAAACATAACAGAAACAATATTGTAACAAATCAATAAAGACTTTAAAGAGGGACTTCCCTGGTGGCGCAGTGGTTGGGAGTCTGCCTGCCAATGCAGGGGGCACGGGTTGGAACTCTCGTCCGGGAAGATCCCATGTGCGACGGAGCAACTAAGCCCATGCGCCACAACTACTGAGCCTGCGCTCTAGAGCCCGTGAGCCACAGTTACTGAGCCTACGTGCCACAACTACTGAAGCCCGCATGCTTAGAACCTGTTGTCTGCAACAAGAGAAGCCACCGCAATGAGAAGCCCGCGCACTGCAGCGAAGAGTAGTCCCTGCTCACCACAACTAGAGAAAGCCCATGCGCAACAATGAAGACCCAATGCAGCCAAAAATAAATAAATTCATTCGTTTAAAAAAATGTTAAAAAAAAAGTTTAGAGGAGTCGCAGGAAAGATCGGCCTATCACCAGTCTAAGGTAATCGAAGGAAATATGCACATCAGGTGTATGGAAGAGCTTTGATCTTTTTCGTTAGTGAGAGTCACACAAATTAAGAGAGGGCTTTTTAAAAAAAAACCAGCTAAAATGTATTTGAAATTTGCTACTTTCTCTGTTTCTTTTCCAATGTTCTTAAGCTCATGAAAGCAATAATTCTAGAGCACTGATTTTCTTTTTTTCCCCCATTCTTTCCCCCTTTTCGCTGGAATCTATTTTATAGACGGCTCCAAGGTTCAGGCTTGTCAACGTAGATTTGTTCCGTTCTGTTCTGTGTGTTCTCCTAGGTGTTTACTGTTGCTGTGGGTTTGCCGAAGGTCCCTCCTTCCAGGTTCTCCTTGACCGGCTGGCTTTCTGTGTTTTCAGGGAAGAAGAGCCCGGACTTGGGGGAGTATGACCCCCTCACGCAGGCCGACAGCGACGAGAGTGAAGATGATCTCGTGCTTAATCTGCAGCAGAAGAACGGAGGGGTCAAGAACGGGAAAAGTCCGCTGGGAGAAGCACCAGAGCCCGACTCGGATGCTGAGGTCACAGGGGCTGGGAAGCCTCATCTCTCGGAGGTCACCACAGAGGGGTACCCCTTGGAGCCCCTGGGGGGCCTGGAGCAGAAGGCGGCCTCCTCCATCGTGTCCTACATGCGCACATCCGTCTTTCTGCTGATGCTGGTGATCTCCATGGTCCTGGTGCTCGTGTGTGCCTTCCTGATCCCCTGTCCCCCCCGAGACCTGCACAGCACGTGGAGCCGCCACTTGGGTCCCCAAGGAGGTGAGCTGCGGGATTTTTAGCTCTAAGTCTGTAAAACTTCATGATCGCATGTCATTCCGGCAAGCTTCTGATTATGTTGAAAATTTCCTCCAAGTCTTTACAAATTAACGTGTGTGTCATCTAGCATTTCTCCTCCTGTGTGTGGAGGTGGTTAGGAGGTTAGGATTTGAAATGAGACAGAAAGATGGATCTGTATGGCTCCAAAAACTTGGGAGGATCGCTGCGCTGTGTGTCTCTGGGGAAGGTCTTAATTGGGCGCAGGGAGGAGAGAACCCTGGTTTGCTGAGTCCTGCTGTGCAGCCGAGGCTACATCAAGGGAGAGCAAAGCTGTGGGAAGGGCGGTTTACAGAGAAAAGTGAAGCTCCAATCCTGGCCAGGCCAGAGGCCACAGCTCCTGTAGGGCCCTTGGGGTTTTGTTGATTGTAGAAGCCTGATCTAAATTGAATTTTCAAATAATTTCTTTTTCTTTTTATTTTTTATCGAAGTATAGTTGATTTACAGTGTTGTGTTAGTTTCTGGTGTACAGCAAAGTGATTCAGTTCTGTACACATCTTCTTTTTCATATTCTTTTCCACTATGGAAAAGATTTATTACAGGATATTGAATATAGGTCCCTGTGCTAGACAGTGGGACCTTGTTGTTTATCAAATAATTTCTTTTCAAGGAAAAGAGAGTTGCTTCCTTGCTGCAACTTTTCTTTCTTGCTCCTAACGGTTGGGATGGTGCTACCCAAGTCATTTTGGCTACTTTGTCTCATTTTGGAGCAGGTTTCTTTATTTTTTATTATTATTCTTTTTATTGAATGAAAGAGTCTTTAAATTTTACCGTGCTTTCCAATTTTCAAAAGTTTCACACACGTAATTTCTTGTAAACCCCTTTTTTTTAATCCCCTACCCCTACATTGCCCCTCCTCCTTCCCTCTCCCCACTGGTAACCACTAGTTTGTTCTCTGTATCTGTGAGCCTGCTTCTTTTTGTTATATTCAGTAGTATGTTGTATTTTTGAGATTCCACATATAAGTGATGTACAGTATTTGCCTTTCTCTGTCTGAGTTAGTTCACTTCGGATAACACCCTCCAAATCCATCCATGTTGCTGCAAATGGCAAAATTTCTTTCTTTTTTATGGCTGAGTAATATTCCACTGTATATGTGTACTGTATCTTCTTTATCCATTCATCTGTTGATGGACATGTAGGTTGTGGAGCAGGTTTCTTTAAAACAGCTTGCTCTGGGTCAAGATAGGGGATCTCATCTAACTGTCGGTGCTGCACGGTCCTGTCCCTCGAAAACTGCACCAGGCTGAAGGGGCTCAGAACACACCAGCCCACCGTGGTGCTTTGGTGTATTGACTATTTTGAGTTAAAGGCATTTGACCAATAGCAGGTGCAAGAGGGCCACTCTGACCTTCGATTCTTCCTGAAAGCAGGAGATGAAACTCCCAGGTGAAAGATGCCCTCCCTATTCCAGGAGGAAAGAACACTGTTATCACCAGAGACAGGGGGTTGAGGCAGAGAGACATTTGTACAAACAGACCTTGTTAGAATAACTCTTATCTTCCTGTAGTTCCCTCATACATTTTAGTTACTTTTCCAGTCTCCACTCTTCGTGCTATGCGGGATATAAACACTGCGGCCTAGCCACTTCTTTGGGTCTTCATTTAACTGTGGGAACTCCCATGCACATGCACAATTTTATTAAATAAAATTTGAGTGCTTTTCCCTTGTTCATCTGTCTTGTGTCAGTCTCAGCTAGAAACCTTAAGAAGGCAGAGGAAAAATTTTCCCTTCCCTACAGTATGCCCACACCCCTGCATCATCTTGATCTAGAAACATTTTCTCTCTGACCCTTCTCTGATCCCAGCTGAATTAGCTTCTGATGAGTTCTTTGTTCTCATCTTTACTTTCTCTTAAGGCAGAACTGGGTGGATATGTCTTACGATATGTTCCTACACATAGAATGTCTCTCCCTCTCTTCCTTCCTTTTTTGTGTTTTCTAAGTTAGCTCTTGTAATATTTACATACAGCGTAAAGACTAGTAATGAATTCTTGGTGTATCCACCACCGAGTTTAAGAAATAAGACCTTGTAAAGATCTTTGCAATTCCCCATGTGTCGCTACTCACCATATCTCCCTCTCCCCGCCAGAGGGTTCTCCTCTCCTGAGTTTTGTGTCGTTATTCCTTTACCTGTGTTTAAAGTTTTACCACACAGATATGCATCTCTAAATGATATATTCTTTAATTTTGCCTGTTTTTGAATTTCATATAAATATTGATATAATCATGTAGTTGTCTGTGACTTGCTTTTTTGTTCAGCATATTTAAATAATATGTCTGAGGCTTATCCGTATCAATGTACTGTCACTGGAGTTTATTTTCACCACTAACTTTCCATGGTATGAATGTCCTATGATTTATCGATCCACTTTACTGTCGATGAGCATTTAGGTGACTTCTGTTTTCTAAAAAACAAGTAATGCCACTAAGAAGATTCTTGTGCATGTTTCCTGTTGGAGTGTGTAAGGATTTCTCTAGGGCATAAACCTGGGGGTGAAATGGCTGGGTTACAGGGTATGTGCACGTCCAGCCCTAGGAGTTTCTGTTCAGTTATTTTCTGTGGTGGGTGTACCAGTTTACACTTCCACTAGCCACATGTGAGTTCTCTCCAAACTTGGCAAGCATCCTCCGACTCCACACTGTTTGGACGTGTGTTGGGGCGTGACACTACCTACCTTGTCACTGCCGGGTGGAGATGGAGGTCCAGGCTCCCATCAGGCCTCTGCTGACACCAGGGCTGGGCGGCTGCCCCGTTTATGCTTGGTGGAGATAGAACCATAGGCTTCCCTCATGTGTGGAGGCCTGAGTGCTGCTAGGTGGGGATGGGAGTCCAGCCTCCCCACCCGGCCTTCTCTGACCTGACCCTGGTGGGGTGAGGGGGACCTTGTTACAGCCCGGCAAGGGTTTCCTCTTGGCCTTTGCTATGGGGCTGTCTGGGACCACAGTTTTATCTGTGGCGTTGGGTTGAACTAGAGCAGTTCTTGTGGAAAACTTTTCTGTCTTGCTAGGCTGTGCCTTTCCTGTCCTTTGGCTGGGGACCAACTCTTCTGGGGCCTTCTGTGTGTCCCTGTTGTCTGGGTTGCCAGCTTCTGCAGCACCCTGTCTGGGATATGAGGCCAAAGAAAACCCAGGGGAGCCACCAGCTTGTCCTTCCTTGGGTCTCGCCGTCCCCAGCCGGTCTGCCTTCTCTCTGCCTTCCAGAGTCTTCTCATGTTGGTTTTATGTTTAATGCCCGGGGATTCTAGCTGTCCTTGCACAGGCAGAAGTGGGTCTGTGTATCTTAGCTAGGACCCAGAAGTCTGCCTGGTTTTTATGGAGTGGGTCTGTGTATCTTAGCTAGGACCCAGAAGTCTGCCTGGTTGTTATGGAGTGGGTCTGTGTATCTTAGCTAGGACCCAGAAGTCTGCCTGGTTTTTATGGATCATTCCCTTTCCAGCCTGGAGCAGGGGGCTGGTCTGTGTAACTTGCTGCGGACCCTGTGTTTCTCATGTGTCCATCAGGTGGGGACCTGTCTCCACTGGACCTGGCGGACGTGAACGGAGACGGCCTGCGTGACGTGCTTCTCTCCTACGTGACGTCAGGGAACGGGAGCACCGCTGGTAAGAGGGGGTCTTGGGAGGCCTCGGCGGGAGAAGCTGGTTGACTGGAGGGTGTGAGCTCAGAGGATGCACTGGGGCTGCCTCCGGAGCGGGCTGCAGTGAGGAGAAAGCCCTCGGGGACCCGGCACCCACGATGGGCCTCGTCGGGAGGCTCCTGCATGTCCATAACGCCTGGTTCAGGGAATCACAGAGCACGAGAGCTGGAGGGCGCCCCGGTCCAGGGACCAACCTGAGACCCAGGGAGGAGGTTCCTTGGCCGCACGCCTGCCCTGAACAGCAGCAGCACTTAGGTTGCTTGAGTTTTCTCTGAGTCGGTTCTCCCTGGCCTCTTAGATGATGATAAACATAGACTCTATTTACCTTCCCCTCCCTGGCAGAAAGCTTTTGCTCACGTTCTAACATATCTTTATACACATACCTCTTGGCTGGGTGTTTTCCTTTGACCCCGTCTGTTTGCTCTTCCATCTCCGCTCTCCATCCTGCTCCCCGCGGGACGGGAGGCTGACCCATACGCATCACGTCAGGTCCCAGGCCTGCAGACTTCCACTGGGTTTGGCCAATGGGGAGCACAGGCCAGAAGCTGGAGGAGAGGAAGAGAGTGACCAGAGGGTATTTATTCCCCTGGCTCCCCTCTGCCCGGGCCACCTCAGGCTGGCTACATCCTTGATCAGAGGTCACAGCCTCTCTCAAGGTGGTCCTCTTACAGGACTTTCTTTTTCTGGATTCCAGGAAATGCTTCCTCCCCCTGTCTCTTTGGGCCTGGGCGTGGCAACAGTTCTGAGGGGCTGTACTGTCTCTTGTGGTTTCCCTACACCTCGACCACATCTTTGTAAACAGTCTCTTTATTAAACCTCCACAGCTTACCCTAATTGAGTGAGCTGGGGTTTTTTGGGACCCCAGCCGATACATGTCAACTGCAAAAAAAAAAAAGTTGCATTTTCATTATAGGTACATGGGGGCTTTTGGTTTGTCCTTCAGCCTCCATGTAAGTGCATTCGAACTGAAGTCTGTAAACTGATACAGGAACTCTGGTTTGAGGCTGAGGATGGCCTACCAACTGTTTTTTAATCATTCAGGCCTTGGAATAAACATTTAGGTATGTTATAGAGAATTCTAGGCTGCATGCCTCTCTGACGTTACTAGAAATACCTTTCTGGGGCTTGTGCAATATGCAGAAGCAATTTGGGCATAGATTTGTTTATGGGAAGAACCTCCAGCCTAGAAATTGACTTTTATATGATTCAACCTTAATTATGTTTATTTTCTGCCTAGGACTCATTAGCCTTTGAAGTAAAAATTTCCCCCGTCCACTTTTTTTTTTTTTTTTTTTTCAGTCATTTGGTATTTTACATGGTTTGCTACATATTAGGACTCATGATGGCAAGGCCATGAGTTTGGACACAATATGGACCAGCCTGATTTGGTTATAGATTATAAAAATAATAATAGCGCTAACTAACTGTACTAACATGGTACTTTGTATGTGCTATGCACTGTTGTAAGTACATAACATATTATGAATGAATTTATCCCTCAATGTACCTATAATGTGGACTAATATTATTATCCCCTTTTGCAGTTGGGGAAACTAAGGGATAGTGAGGTTAAGGAACTTGATCAGTCTCACAGCTGGTAGCGGTAGAGCTGGGATCCAAATGGTATAGCCGGTAGACTCTGGAGTTCCTGCCCTTGACCCTTATGTCAAATTGCTGTGCCCATAGCCCCAGCCAGTGGGTTCAAAGATCTGTGCCACTGAACATGAGGAGGATTGTGTTTCTTATTTGTTTGTTCATTTGTTCATTCATCCAACAACCTGCTGTGCACCTTACATAGAGCTGCACTGGTTCTTTTGAGCTAAACAAGAGGAGTGTGGTCTCTGCCTCAAGGAGTCGTGGCGTGAAGGGAAAGGGATGACCCGTCACCACCGGGAAAAAGACGAGTCACGCAATTGATGTGGAGTCGATAGGGTCATGAGGGAGGAAGGACAGCACAGTCTATTAATCAGAACATCCCTGGGAAGTCCGGTGGGTAACATACATCGCTGAGATTTGTCATGTAAACCGCTGCTTCTGGCAACAAGGTCTGAAAGGGCAAACCAGTTTGTCACTTGTTTTTAGGTTGTATGTTTAATTAGCAGTTCTGAGGAATAGGTACAATGAAGCTCTAAAACCTACATGTCCTTATCCTTATTAGCTGTTGCTAGAAGTGAAAAGCGGAGGTGTGTGAGGTGGGCCGTATCCCTATCCTGAAAGTGAATGTGAAACTGGCAAGAGAGAAAGTTATTATTCTGATAGGTTAATTGAGTGACATAAAGGATTGTTTGTTAAAGAGGTGAGCTGCTCGGATCCTTTGCCAGCTAGGTATTAAGTTTGCACAAGTATTCTTTCTTGACTGGTGCCAGATCAGCTGATTCTCTGGAACTCTAGACCAGGAGGACCTCCTGATCTTTGCTAAGTATAATCGTCAGGGTTTTTTGTTTGCTTGTTTCACTTTTTGGCTGTGCCACTCGGCTTGTGGGATCTTAATTCCTTGACTAGGGATCGAACCCATGCCCACTGCACTGGAAGTGTGGAGTCTTAACCTCTGGACCGCCAGGGAAGTCCTCAGGTTTATTTTATTTATTTATTTATTTATTTTAACATCTTTATTGGAGTATAATTGCTCTACAATGGTGTGTTAGTTTCTGCAAAGTGAATCAGTTATACATGTACATATGTTCCCATATCTCTTCCCTGTTGCATCTCCCTCCCTCCCACCCTCCCTATCCCACCCCTCCAGGTGGTCACAAAGCACCGATCTGATCTCCCTGTGCGATGCAGCTGCTTCCCACTAGCTAGCTATTTTACGTTTGGTAGTGTATATATGTCCATGCCGCTCTCTCGCTGCGTCCCAGCATACCCTTCCCCCTCCTCATGTCCTCAAGTCCATTCTCTAGTAGGTCTGTGTCTTTATTCCTTTCCTGCCCCTAGGTTCTTCATCACCTTTTTTATTCCCCAGGTTTATTTTTTAAAGAGATTGTTTTTTGCTCTCAGGGAGCATTTGCTAGCGATGATTAGAATTCAGGTACTTTGCTTCCTGCTCTATACATATTCTAGATCAGTGTCAATTTTCTGAGCCTAGCTTTGCTTCCTGTTTTTTGTTTGTTTGTTTGTTTCCAACCACTCCTTTTCCATATTCTCTCTCTTTTTTTTTTTTTTTTTTTTGCGGTACGCGGGCCTCTCACTCTTGTAGCCTCTCCCGTTGCGGAGCACAGGCTCCGGACGCGCAGGCTCAGCGGCCATGGCTCACGGGCCCGGCCGCTCCGCGGCATGTGGGATCTTCCCAGACCGGGGCACGAACCCGTGTCCCCTGCATCGGCAGGCGGACTCTCAACCACTGCGCCACCAGGGAAGCCCTCCATATTCTTGATTTTGTTCCTTTTATTCAGAAAGCACTTGGCTGCTAGATGTGCTCGGCGCTTTGCAGAGCACAGAGGATGCAGAAGTGAACATGACAGGCTTTAGCCTGAAGGATGTCCCTGTTCAGCGGGGGCTAAGGTGACAGACACGACAAGTGGGTTGGGAGAGTAGAGGTGCACACGGGTTGCCTGGAGGATGTCGTCCTGCATGCGAGATGTGTTGAACAGGTGTGACAGGTACTCTGTTTGCAGACCTTGTTGCCAGAAATACAGGAGGGAGCTGAGCGCACAGGTCTGAGCTGCTGCCTTACCTCTGTTTCCTTTTGGTTTTCTAGCCCCACCCCCCCGCTCATCTCTCCCTCTTATCTCCTCTGCCTCCTGCCCTTTCTTGTCTCTTATGTGCTTTTAGGTGTCTCAAGGCCACCTGCTGTCCTCGTGTGCCTTTCGGGGATGAATGGCAGTACGCTCTGGTCTAGTCCCCTCCCCGAGGAGGCCCGAGATATTACCTGTCTGGATCTAATGCCAGGGAGAGTGGCCGAAACCATCTGCCTTGTGACGGGGACACACAAGATGTTCAGCGCATTCAACGCGACATCAGGTAAACATCACTGACTGCGGGGCTTCCCTGGTGGCACAGTGGTTGAGAATCCGCCTGCCAGTGTAGGGGACACGGGTTCGTGCCTGGTCCGGGAAGATCCCATGTGCCGCGGAGCAACTAAGCCCGTGTGCCACAACTAGTGAGCCTGTGCTCTAGAGCCCACGAGCCACAACTACTGAGTCCATGTGCCACAGCTACTGAATCTGCAACAAGAGAAGCCACCGCAATGAGAAAGCCCGCGCATTGCAACGAAGAGTAACCCCGCTCGCTGCAACTAGAGAAAAGCCCACGCGCAGCAACAAAGACCCAACACAGCCAAAAAAAAAAAAAAAAAAAAAAAAAAAAATCACTGACCACGAGAGATCCCTGTTCCTGGGAGGCCTAATCTCAGGTTAGAACAGTCTGGTAGGGAAGGGACCGTTCCACTCTCCCATGGTGGGAGGTCTGATTTCCTCTCTGCAAGGTGGATATTAAGGGAAATAAGGAGAAAGGGTTTGAGCAGCGTGAGTAATAGATCCATGGTTCAACCTGCTTGGTGATAGGATGGGGCTAAACTCAGTTATCCAAACAGAACCTATCCCAAGGCTTTCAGTTTCTAAGTAATCTCCCTTCTCTGTTCTTTGTATAGAAGACCATGGAGCTTTTTCTCTTTGTATTCAATATTTGACACACAAGGGTTCATATGTAAACTTGGGCGTTAACCACTGAAAAATATGCCAGTGAAGAAACTAAGGTTTGTGGAGGCATGTTGATTTGGCCTCTTTTATCTTTTTATCACATTCAGACATATGTGACAAAAGGAATAGAAGAGAATCAAATATAATGAAGGCTCCTTACAGAGTCTTATACTTCCAGTATGCTCATTAACCTTCGACTTGAGTGAAGCTGAGTAAAATAGCCTCCTTCCTAGTTGTAAAGGTTGGAATTTGGGAGTGGGGTTCTTCTGAGTGAAAAAAAATTGCGTGTGAGTTAACTCCAGCACTGAATTCATCTTGAAACCCTTTTATGATTTCTCTACTTATATGAACATATGGTAGAAGCAGCGAGTTGAGCTTCTGTTTGGCTGCCCAAACAGAACCCTGGATGGTTCCTTAGGAGTTGGAATCATCTCTAACAGATCAATTCCTCCACCCCAGACAAGTGGGCTCTTCTTTCTTAGAGAGTCTTCAGCATGTCCATGTTACCTAAAATATTCAGGTGTGAAGTTATTACATGGGCTTGTTAGCCAGATACTTGAGGATTTCAGTTCATACTCCCTGCTCCATTTCTCCCCAGTAAGATAAAAATGAAAGGAAAAAGTATGTAGGAGTTGCTGTCTGTCATTCAGCCTGTTGAGTCTCTTTTCCGGCCTGGGAGCATCGCATCTGCCTTTTGCAGAGGCAGAAATCCCTAATTGTGAAGAGTGTACTTATCTTTCCCCAGGGAAAGCCATTTGGACTTTAGACCCACACTACTTACCCAACGGTACCCTGGCTGCCCCAGGCGTGGTGCTGCCAGACCTGGATGAAGATGGCATTAGAGATCTCGCAGTTCTGGTCATTGGGGAATTGCAGGTATGCTCCATGTTAGGTGGTCCTTGTCTCTTACAGGGAAAGTGTCAACTTTGGTCATTTCCTAGTATCATCATTAGAAATGCTGCTTGAAACCTTCCCATTACAAGGGCTTAGGTTTAAATAAATTCTCTTTGTGAAATTAAGTGAATAAATTACCATTATGAACCCATTTTCCAGGTTCCATTGACCGGCATGGCAGAGCTTGGGAGCCAGATAGGTCTGTGTTTGAATTCCTGCTCTACTGCCCTTTGGCCTTGGGCAAGCCATAGAGCCTACCCCAGCCCTGGTTACTTCGTATGTAAAGCAGGGATGTTATTCTACTTGCAGGATGGTTATGAAAATTAGAACTAACATATATGAAATGCCCAGAGTGGCGCCTGTTTTTCACCAAGTGTACACATTGTTGGTTTTACTATATATATTTAACTTTTATTGCAATTATAAAACAATGAGACAGACGGATAGAAAGCTCATAAGATATATATAGAAAAAAAATTATAAGTCAAACAAGTAACAACTACAGCAACCAAAGAAAGAGTTGTCGTTTAAGCTGTGCCTGCAGATTTTGGTTCTGGTACAGTGGTCCCTAAATCATGCTTCTCAGGTAGGCTTTGCTGGAACTCCAGTGACCTGGAACTAGTTATTCTCTGCACAGATAAAATAATAGTAGGTTTTTTTTCCCCCCATAAATCACAGGAAAGAATATATTAATGGACAGAATGATCTCAATTTTA
Organism: Mesoplodon densirostris; assembly: GCF_025265405.1. Classification (NCBI taxonomy): domain Eukaryota; kingdom Metazoa; phylum Chordata; class Mammalia; order Artiodactyla; family Ziphiidae; genus Mesoplodon; species Mesoplodon densirostris. Next base: position 11,723,136 of record NC_082671.1, read on the forward strand.
AGTTTTTATTCCTGAAGCTTTCCTCAGAGCTTCTGTCAAACTTTCTCTTAGACTTTTTCTCAGACTGTCTAGTGTGAGTCTGCCAGGAAAGGCTCGTGGACAACAATCAGCCAGGAATATTTGTGGGAAAATGTGGCTCCCGATCGTTGTGCCTCATTTGATAGCTTATTTTAATGTTACTAGACCTTGTTGTGATGTTTGTAGTGTATATGTGGAGTGGAGTTACAAAATCTGCAAGTAAGATTATTTAGAATGGAATTAAATCCATCAGTACTTTATGGTTTTCTGTCAAGAGCACCACCAGAGAGCTCCACCAGTCACAGGTTTCAGGAGCCCTGCTCTAGTACCTCAGATGAGGCTTTACGTTTGTGAGGTGAGAGAAAAGAAGATAGACAGTGAGCGACATTTCTGAAGGCTAGTCACCTTTAGGGGTCCTTTCTGTTTGTTTTTCTTCAACTGGTCTCAAAGTAGACCGAACCAAAATGTCAGGAATTCTTCACATAATCTTTTTGCATTCCAGTCACTGTGAATAAAGAGACCTGGGAGTAGGGAACATTTTAATGATGACATCCATCAGGGAGTGATTCTCAGAAGGTCCCAAAGTGGAAAGTACGGGGAGTTTCTTTTTTTTTTTTTAATTTAATTTTTATTTTATATTGGAGTATAGTTAATTTCCAATGTTGTGTTAGTTTCACATGTACAGCAGAGTGATTCAGTTATACATATATATTTTATCCATTCTTTTTCAGATTCTTTTCCCATATAGGTTATTATTATTTTTTTTAATCTTTATTGGAGTATAATTGCTTTACAATGGTGTGTTAGTTTCTGCTGTATAACAAAGTGCATCAGCTATACATGTACATATATCCCCATATCTCCTCCCTCTTGCGTCTCCCTCCCACCCTCCCTATCCCACCCCTCTAGGTGGTCACAAAGCACCAAGCTGATCTCCCTGTGCTATGCAGCTGCTTCCCACTAGCTATCTATTTTACATTTGGTAGTGTATATATGTCCATGCCACTCTCTCACTTCGTCCCAGCTTACCCTTCCCCCTCCCCGTGTCCTCAAGTCCATTCTCTATGTCTGCGTCTTTATTTCTCTCCTGTCCCTAGGTTCTTCAGAACTTTTTTTTTTTTTTTTTTAAGATTCCATATATATGTGTTAGCATACGGTATTTGTTTTTCTCTTTCTGACTTACTTCACTCTGCATGACAGACTCTAGGTTCATCCACCTCACTACAAATAGAGGAGTTTCTTTTTAAAGGAATTATGGTTGTTAGCAGAAGCATAGCAAGACAGTGAACAGGTTTATGTGTCCCGAACAAGTTTAAAAATCTTGGCCTTGACATCACTCTGTCTTCTAGCCAGCGATGGTGGACGGGATGACAGTTAAGGTCTGACTGAGGGACCCTCCCTAGCAAGGGGGCTCTGTTACAGGAATGGCTTCTCACCTGCTTCTACTCTGTGCCTTTTTTGGTGGTGGAGGGAGGGGATATGGTGGTGCAGGGAGGGGATATGGACTAGTCTCCATTCTGCCTGGAAAATGATAGGCAAGACTAGAAAAATCTTGGAGAAGTGGTGGGTTCAGAGCAGTAGCTTCACCTTCATACTGACTTTTCTGACCTCTATACCAGCAAAAAAGAACCTGAGGAACGTGTTTGCTCTGAGCTGCAGATGTGGAAGGAGGAATGAGATGTATTAGGTCTATGATATAGAGGGGCGGCATTCTTAGATCTGGGGCTGGAGTGAGGTGGGCTTGGGACACCTGGACATGGTTGGGGTTAGAGAACGGATCTGGACTAGCATGTCAGTGGGAAGGGACCTTAGAGGCCGTGAAGTTAACCCTCTCACACTGCGCTACAGTCGCTGATACACTGTTCCAAATACATTGGCACCCATTCCCTCTGAGTCCTCAGGCTGATGGCAATGGTGCTCATTTGTGAGACAGTCCAGTTTGTTCTTGGCCCACTCTAGAAAATTCTTATTGGTGAGAAATCTGCTTTCTCATAGCTTCCATTCATGGTGCGGGCTTCAGCTCCATAGAATACTCTGAATCTAATCCTCTTTCTACATGAAAGCCCTTTTGCTGGAAGCAGGCTTCTAAAGCCTGCTATTCTCAAGGCTAAACAGTCCCAATTTCTCACACTGTTCCTCATGCAAAATGATCCAGACCCCTCTCTTTCTTGATTTCTTTTTTCACTACACTTTGTCTGTATCTCTTTTATAATATGGTACCCATAAATGAAAACAGTATTCTATTTGTAATATAACCAGTTATATCAACATAAGGACATTGTTGCTTCTTTTGATATAGACTCTGTATATCTATAAATGCAGCCAAAGGCTGTGATAGCCTTTCTAAGAATCAGTTTTTGTTTATAACCCGTTAAAATGCCGTCTTTTTTCCCTACTTCTTTCATTTTTTCCTTCCAGTTTTATTGAGATATAATTGGCATACAGCACTGTATAAGTTTAAGGTGTGCAGTATCATGATCTGACTTATGTACATCATGAAATGGTGACCACAGTAAGTTTAGTGAACATCCATCATCTCGTATTGATACAAAATTAAAGAAATAGAAAAACATTTTTCCTTGTGGTGAGAACTCTTAGGATTTACTCTCTTAACTTTTGTATATAACGTACAGCAGTGTTAATTATGTTTACCATGCTGTGCATTATATCCCTAGTACTTATTTATCTTATAAGTGGAAGTTTGTACCTTTTGGCTGCCTTCATCCCATCCTCTCTCCTACCATCCCTCCCTCTAGTAACCACAAATCTGATCTCTTTTTCTATGAGTTTATTTGTTTTTGAAGTATAACTGACCTACAACACTGTGTTAGTTCCTGGCGAACAACTTACTGATTTGATATTTCTATACATTTCAAAATGATCACCACGATAAGTCTTGTTACCATAAAATACCCACGTCTTAATTAACGGCCGAATCTTTTCTTCCAGATTTTGACCCATCTTCCAGTCTCAGACTTTTTGGAATTTTGAGTTTGTCAAACAGCATATTACCTATCGCTCTCAGCTTTGTGATAAACTTGAATTCTGTTCATTCAGGTCTTTGATAAGAATGATTAATAGGAATGAGATAATAGCTGGGTGCTGTGACATTCCACTGAAACCTCCGTCTGGGTTGGCATTGGCCCTTTCTCAGGGTACACTGAGAACCACATTTCTTTATCTTGTCCATAAGAATTCATGATGATAAACTCTTTCAAAAGCTTTACTGAAGTCAAGATATCGATGTAGTCCTTCTATTTCCCAACCAGTGACTCTATTCCCAAGAGAAAATCCTCTAGTGCAGGGGTTGGCAAACTATGGCCTGCAGTTTGTTTTCATTAAGTTTTATTGGGACGCAGTCACGCCTGCTCATTCATGTATTATCTATGGCTGCTCTCACGCTAGAGTGGCAGAGTAGAGTAACTGCTACGGAAACCATCTGGCTGGCAAAACATAAAATATTTACTGTCTGGCACGTCACAGAAGAGGTTTGCTGATCTCTGCTTGATAGTGAGGCTGATAGTGGCCGGGCCAGACGTGTGTGTCATGATGGGAGCACACTGCCTGCGCTGATTCTGCTGGGACCAAATGTTACTGGGGATTTCTGGGTGTGGGGGTAGAGACCGGGGGTCGGCTGCACTCTGTTTAGCTCTAGGCTAGAGTTCTTTGCCTCAGGAGACTGCTTGTCAGCAACAACTGTGCTTTGGAGAACTTGCCCGAGCTACCATCTAACAAGGGAATGGGGCATTTGCCCCACTTTCCAACTTCCAGGGAAATAGAACGAAGTGGGCTTGGCTTTGGGTTTTCCAACTCCGGGAGGCGTTTCTCACCTCTTAGCTAATGAGGAAGCAATGACTATCTAGAGAAACGATTTGATTCGGAAACGATAAGGCTTCTATGGATTCAACACCCGTCTTTCACTTCGTCAGCCAGATCTGTGCTTTCTGCTGGTGTCTGGCCGGACAGGGAGTCCCATGGGCCGACCCGTGAAGTACAACATCGTCGGAGTGGGGAACCTGATCGGCCCTCAGGTTTACATCACCACCAGCGGGGCTGCCTACGTCCTGTTTGGCTTTGGTAAGAAGCAAGGCTCATTTTTGCTACTGTCCCCATGGGTGTATGGTGAGGCCTCCCTGTGTGACGTAGAGAAAGCCTGGAGTCACTGACACCGGCCCTCTGTTACCTTCTCTGCCCGGGCCCCCTGCCGCAGGGCATTCACTCTTCTCCAATGAGAAGCTCTGCCCGGCGTCCACTTAAGCACTTCCCCACTCGTCCCCTGCTGGGCCGGGCGGGCTGTGTTGGACCCATCCACCTGCCCAGGCTCTGGGTCTCTCGCTCCCATCCTCACCCTGGGAAAGTGCTGTAAAGTTCACCTTCTCCGTGTTGGTTCTTCTGTGCTGCTAGGAAGTATCCAGGCTGTCGCCCTGCGGGACATTTTTGTTCAGGCCCAAAATCGAGACCGCTTACCACCTTCCCTGCAGATAGACGAGCCCGAGTGGGAGAGGCGGAGATCCACCAACCTGTCTGAGCTCATTGACATTTACAGGTGGGCAGCCGTCTGGCCCCGTCCCAGTGAGACCAAGTCATTGTCTGGTTGGGCTGGTGAACACGTGGGCAGAGGTTTGGGGGGAAAACAGTGCTGGCCTTCATATACCACCTTCTGATCTGGTTAAGGGGAGTTACTCTTCTCTTGGTGACATAAAGCATTGACGTCTACGTGTGGGTGACCATGGCGTGTGATCACTTCGCACCTGGGCGGCGAAGAAGGATATTTGTTTGGCGTGGCAGTCAGAGCAGGGCAGGGTGAGACTGGGGAACCTCAGGTAGGGAGATAGATTTATTTAACACAGCTGCTTGTAAAACTCTGCTGAAGGATCGGCCTTACTTTTCTCTTAGTTGAAGAATCACTTTGGCAGAAGCAAGGGCAGCATCCATGAAATCTTATTTTTTTTTCTTGTTTATTTCTTAACTAAAAGCACATTGTTTGTTATCTACCGTGGATTTTACTCATTTCACCCCAGGCCTGGGTAATAATTGTCTTCGTTCTTTTCCTCCCAGAAGCTTCAGATCATTTTCTAGCATTTTCTTAGGCAGTATCACATTGTGTCAGTGCATTTGACAGATGTTAAATAGAGTAGTCCCGGTTGTACAGAGGGAGAAGTGATTGGATGCAGTGTAGAGCGTGAGCAGCTGTCCGAGCTTAATGACAGTTTCAGGCATCCTGTCCTGACCTCTGTCTCCTTCCCTGCCCCTGTCCTCAGCTCTGTTATCTTTCCCAGAGCATCCAGTGTGAGATGCACTTCTCCTGTCAGTTCCTTCTGAACTTGCCTGAATTTTCTAGGGCTCCTTGGTTTCTAAAGAAACCAAGAAAAGGAGATTCAACCGGAATGGCAGAGTGCCCTGCTTGACAAGACACGGGTGGAAGACACATGCAAGGGTCTATACAAACATGTACGCCGAGGGGAAAAGCCAGAATAAGCAGGGCAGGAATCTCATCCAAGCCTGAGACTAACTGTCGGGGTCTTGTTTAACTCAGTGATGGAGTGGAGTTCCTCCAGACGGTGAAGGTGCCGGATTCCAACAGCAGCAACCTCCTGATCACAACCAGACAAGGCCTTGTCCTGCTTCAGGGGCAAAATCTCACACCTTCCTGGACCTTGAGCCTCCAAGGCCTGCACAGGTTGGCAGTGTGCTCCTCCTCATGTCTGCTTTTTTGTTCCACTTGCCCACGTTTCAAAGTCACCCAGAATGCTTGCTTGATATCTAGGGCTAGTGCAAGGGAAGGGGGTGGGAAGGAGTTCGGTTCTCCTCTTTTCCTCCTTTGCTTCTGATTACTCACATTGTTCTCTCTTGCAGCCAGCCTACTCCTGGGTATTTCACGGATGATGAGACGTTAGACTTCCTTCTGCAGATACCGAATGGAGTTGGGCTGAAAAAGGTAAAACCTGGGGACTCAAGATCAGTCAAAACCTATATCCAGTATAAACTTGGTGTCCAGCCCCGCGCTAGGCATCGTGAGAGATAAAAAGAACCTAAAATATGGTCTCTTCCTTCAAAGAGCTCCAAGGCTAGCTGAATGGATAAAATGAAAAGTCACAATGCAGTGCTAAACTCTACAGCATCAGCTTTTCTAGTTGCCCTCCTTCCTATGCAGGCATTCCTCCTGGATTCTCAATGTACAGGAGCCTTCTGAAGTCTCTTGATGGGGAAAGGCAGGTATAAATAAATGTACTACTTCAGCACACATACTCCTAGATTTCACAGAAGGTGGGCTAGCCGGGGTGGCTAGGCTGTTACGGAGGACTTCATAAAGGCAGGAAAGGTGAGCAGAGCCTTGCAGCTGAACTGCGTTTCTGGAGGAGGGTGGGCAGGCAGGCAGGCAGGCGGGGGCAGGGGCTCCAGCTCCCTGAGATAGACGGTAGGGTGTGTTCCAAGGACACAAGTAGGTCATTCTGATTTTATGTCAGGTTGTACATTGTGAGGATTTAATGACTGGATAGACAGTTGTCATTCCTTTAACATTACAGGCAGAATTCGAGTTTTTAAAATTTCTTTTTTTTTATAATCGACTGAGCGTTTTGGTTCATCTTCAGCATGAAATATGTATTTATATATGATCGTACCCTGTTCCCTGAGAGTGACTTCAACAAACTCTTAATCACTGCCTCTCACGTATGCCAGGTTCTGTGCCAGGGGCGCAGACGATGGCTGTGGGGACACAGCATCAATGAGAACAAGCCACTGCCTCGTGTGGTTCAGTCACCGGGGTGCCTGTGCCGCGTACGTCATGCTAAGTGCTGGAACGGAAGTTCGCACGACGCCACAGGGACGTGGGGAGCAGATGGAGGGAAGGGTGTCGAGAGATGCTTCCCGTCGGTTGGGCGCTAGATGTGCAGAGTCACAGGAGCAGAGAAGAGGTTTGCTGGATGGATATAGGAGGCTGGGCGGAGGGGCCTTCCTAACAGAGCGGTCAGGACGCGCTCAGCTGCTGGAGGGCCTGAAGGCCAGGCTGCGGAATTCAGCTGAGGCGTAGAGCCTAGGGTTATTTAGTCCTGAGTAGGGGACAGATCAGAGGACACAAGTACCGCTTCGGGGAGAGCCTTCCAGCAGTGCTGGACAGGAGGGAAGCAGTGTCTGAGTGTGTTTCAAAGATAATTCAGGTAGAGACTGAAATGTCCGTTGGCTTTCCCAGCAGGATGAAGGAAGAAGGGTACATACGGGTTGGTTTAGAGCTGAGATGCTGAGGGTTCAGGCTTGGTTGTTAGTCCCTGACCCACTACTAATCGGTGACCTTGGGCAGATGACACAGTCTCACCCAGCTGTAGTTTCCGCATCTGTGAAATGGGAGTAATAAGACCACTTGCCTTCATAGGGTTGTCGTGACCGTTAAATGGAATAATATGTGTCACTGGCTAAAGCGTTTTAGTGCAGTGTCTCTAGACTTCTTTTCTCCCCGAGACTAATGAAGGGAATCGTGGACTGCTGGCCTCTGCTTGCTCGCGGCGAAGCGGGGTCTGATCCTGGGCAGAGAACGGCAGGCCCAGGACACTGGGGGCACAGGGAGGGGACTGTCGAAGGAGGTGCAAGGCAGAGACACTGAGGAGAGAGGTCATGGAGATGCTGGGGCTGCAGGTGGTGGGGGAGTTTCTCGGGGAGTTTGGCAAAGGAGAGGCTGTTTTGTTCTAGAACTGTGCGGTGCGAGGTATTTGGGGTGACAGGAGACACAAGTGTTGCCAGGGATTATAAATCTAATCCCCTTAATTATTCCTTGAGAGATGCAACTAAGGGGTGAACGTTTCTCTTAATTCTATGTTTTTGTGCCTGTTCAGACTATGCTCTTTTAAATTTGAGACTCCCTTTAGGCTGAGCTGCACCTGCCAGGATGCACACGACAGAGTCAAACTTGTAAAGCTTTTAGCCCAGGGGACGGGACAGAGCTGTCACCGAATCATGTTCCCCGTAATCATAATCGTGGCAGCTGCATCGCTGGAAGGAAGGGATGAGGGTCGGGTTTCAGCCCCTCCACGGTGGGATGGCTGCTCCGTCCAGGACTGTCCCGAATGCAGAATAATCAGCGTCAATTCCTGTCCCTGAGCCTCCATCTCCTCATCTGAGGACACGAGGAGGCCTAGATGACTTATAATGTCCCTTCTCACCTGGGAAGGCTGCAGTCCTTCAGACTCTATCTAGGGTCCTGGGCTTAGCTGCTATTTAGCGCTCTCTGAACACCCCGTTGTTTGCATCTGGTAAGCTCCGCCTGTTACCATATGTGGTATTTGCACGTCCGTGGGTTTTTGTTTGGGTGCGCCTGTGTTTTCCGCTGTCTCTCTGAGGATGGCCTGTGCTCACCGTCTTCTCTTCTGCAGGTGATGGTGGTGGATGGGGACTCTGGCATGGTCGCTTGGAGTTACAGCATTCCGTGTCACATGGAAGAAACCCCGGCCACCTCAGCAGCCGCTGTGGGCCAGAAGTCTGTCTTCCTCTTCTGGGCTGAAGGGCTGTCAGCTGCATCGCCCAATCCTGTGAGTGAGCCTGGGAGGGTCCCTCTGTCACTTAATCAGATGGCAGCAGCTCTCGGGGCTGACTGGGTCCGGAGGTGTTATTAGACCAGCCGCGCTTCCAAGCAGTTGTGGGTAGAGACGAAACAGCCCTCAGGTGGGCAGGACAGGAACCTGCTTCCTTCTGAGCTGTGCTCTGTCTGCTTTGCCTTTCCGCTGAGCAGCGAAAGCTGACAACGGCTCCCAGCTACTGGCTTCTGACAGTGGGAGGCGTAGGCAGAGGGTGAAGTCTAGACTCATATTTACAGATGATTCCTATGTGCTGCAGCTGTTGAAGAGAAATAACCATGCCTGGTCCGCAGTGGGCAGGGAGGGTTTCATGGGGGCTGAGGCTGGGCTTTGAGGTGAATCAGCTGAGATTTCAGAAATGGGCGGGTCCGCAGGGTGGCAAAGCAGAGGTGGTGGGGGACGCTGGGCTGAAGGTGAGGGTTCACCTGGGGGATCACGGGAGAGAAGCTCCGATACACGGAAGGCAGGTTTGAGAATGTCTTAAATGCTGTCCTGCAGCACTTTAACGGGGTTGAGGAGGCACGGGGCCACCTCTACAAGGTGCCTGGGGATTTTGAGTAAGACTCATCCTGATTTAGTCCAGTTACACACAGCTGACCAGCACCTACTGTGTGCCAGGGACCTCGGGGTAAACTAGGAGCAGTGCTGCACTCTGCAGGAGAAGACGGATGGTCCCTGGCGATCGGGTAGCCTGACAGAGGGAGAGTCCTGCGCTCATTAGCCCTGTGCTCGAGGACTTAACTATTTTGAGTCTCATGCTCTTTATTCGTTAATGAAGATGCTAACATGGTCCCTTGCTTTCGGATCAGATTTCCATAAATGGTTGTCCTAACTCTGCGGTTCCCTGACATGTGAACGTGGGCAATCTACCTAACATTTAACTTCCCGGTTTCCTCCTTTAATAAAATGAGGGGCTCGGATCAGAGGACTGTCAAATGTAAGTGTCTATAAATGACCATAAAACAAAGGCATGGGGCTTCCCTGGTGGCGCAGTGGTAGAGAGTCCGCCTGCCAATGCAGGGGACACAGGTTCGTGCCCCGGTCCGGGAAGAACCCGCATGCCGTGGAGCGGTTGGGCCTGTGAGCCATAAAAAAAAAAAAAAAAAAACAAAGGCATGTTACCAGTGCTGTAATAGAGGTGCACATAGGAAGTTTAGATGGACGCACAAAGGGAGGGGGGTAGTCATTTTGTTGGGGGCGATTAGGGAGCTTTTCTTGAAAGAGGTGGCATCGAGTTGGGGACCTCCGGACAAGAAGTGTTTTCATGTGTGGAAATGGGCTCATGAGGAAAACGTCTAAGGGGGAATAAGATTGGCCAAGGTCAGGTAAAGTCAAGTGAAGCATGTGTTTGTTTCACAGATGTTCTTGGAGCGTGGGGTGCATAGGCGTATAATTGTAGGAGGCCAGGGAAGGCAGATTGGGGTTGAAAGGCATAAGACCTTGGTTGTCACGCTAAGGAGTTTGGGCTCCATGCCACGGGCAGTGAGGAGGGAGTTGGGCTATTTCCTTGTCGTGTTAGCTGAGCCGGTGCTGGGATCCTGAGGTGTGTGGGAAAGCCCTCTCCTGCTCTGTGACAGCGGTGGGAGCGCACCGCGAGCTTCCCGCACACGTGTCCCCTCCCCTGCTGACAGTGTGCAAGCAGGGCTGACACTCACTTCAGTTGTGTCGAGCGGGGGCTGCTCTTCGTTGCGGTGCGTGGGCTTCTCACTGCGGTGGCTTCTCTTGTTGCGGAGCACGGGCTCTAGGCGCGCGGGCTTCAGTAGCTGTGGCTCGTGGGCTCAGTAGTTGTGACTCACGGGCTCTAGAGCGCAGGCTCAGTAGTTGTGGTGCACGGGCTTAGTTACTCTGCGGCACGTGGGATCTTCCCGGACCAGGGCTCGAACCCATGTTCCCTGCATCGGCAGGTGGATTCTTAACCACTGCACCACCAGGGAAGTCCCTGATGTGCATTTTTTTCTGCCGTCGGGGGTCAGGAGATTGACACTAAGGCCTTGGAATTTTTATTTTATGATTAGTGAGTTCTGTTTGGTCCATTCCTGTTTATTTCAGGAACAGATAAGATTTTTGTGATTTTTTTTAGCCTGACTCTTGCGATTGGCTTCAATATCCAGTGAAAGCAAATGTCTTTGGCTCAATATATTTTTTTTAATATGCAGAGTTTGCCTCCACGAAGCCGCCCTGCCTGCTGTCAGGGAAGAGCCTGTTCCTAACACTCCGTTGGCACCAGACTGCGAGGGCCCCCATCAGTTTCTCTCCTGGGGCATGCCCATTTCCATTCTTCCTTTCTTTTTCTTATAAGCGAGAAAGCATTTTCTAGCTCTAGTGGTTTGAAGAAGTTAGTGTTTAATCGGTGTTTTCAGCTCTTGGAAATGACATGTCTCTGGTATGTGGGAGTTTCTCTCAAACACACCCTCATAGCTGGGATCGCAGGGGATGAGTAATCACCACCGTCTCCACCACCCTTTCATCTGAGGGACATCGTACGCCGGTGTGTGGACTGACCTTTGCTCTCACTGTTGCTCGTTTTCAGGATGTCGTCCTAGGAACTGAGCCACCCAGCCTTCACCACCTGTACCTCCTGCATCCAGCCTTCCCCTCCATTCTTCTGGATCTGGCCAATGCCACCGGCACCGTGACGGCTTCAGAGGGTAAGTCCCGGGGACGGTGGGGTCTGTGTACACAGAGGAGGGGGAGGGGATGTGCTGGCCGTGGTGAGGGTGATACCATCGTCCCACCAAGGGGGGGTGTGTGTCTGCAGGTGATAGCAGGATGAGTGTGCCGAGCTGCTCCCATGCATTTCCCCTGGTGGCCCTGGTGCCCGGGGCAGTCGCCTGAGAGCGCCCTCTGGGGGGAGCACCCGGCTCACGGGGTGAGGGCCCGCAGCCTCCAAACATGCTGGAAGCTGCAGGGCAGTGTTATCCCATCCCCAAGGGTCCACGGAGCTAATGTTTCAGCAGATGTTTACTGAGCATCAGCCATACACCAGGCGCTGTGCCCGGTGCTGGGAATACAAATCAGACTAGTTTCTCGACCTTGTAGAAGCTTAGGACCTGGAATTCACTGCAAAGGATAAAGCAGAGGCAGGATGTTTCCTCAGGGCATTCGTTTAGGCTCAGTAGAGACTTTCTTTGGACTAAAGTGCACATGACCATCGCGTAGAAACCGGCGCCAGGAGAAAAAGGGAAAAAGAAAAATCACCCATAATCTGATCACTCATAATCGCCGTTAACATTTGGAAGTGTTCTGCATTATATGTGCATCTAAATAATATCACAGAGCAAAACTGGGATCACATATTAGAGACCTGTAATGCAAAGCCCTGGAAAGTCGGCCACCGCAGCTGGTCTGGGATCGTCCAATGGTCCCTTCCTTGGAGGGTCCCGTCCCACACTGGCCTCTGGGAGTCTGCAGTCCTGCTGGGGCCGGCCAGGCCGGCCATGGTTCCTTTCTTTACTTCTTTTCCGTATTCGCTTGCCATTCAGAGACTTGCTGTCTCCTTACAAACTCGTTTGCCTTGAAGGTGAGGTTGGTGCTGTGACCCTGGGCCCACTGGGCTGCACTGGGAAGAACAGCTCATCTGGAACTTGCAAGTACTCCTGCCCACCGGCTTTGTGCTCAGCAGGGCCGCGGCGGGGAGGTGTGAGTTTGCAAAATCCTGTGACTGGATCTAAATGACCTCTTTTTCAATAGTAGCATAAATTGTTATTCAGTGAACGTTTCGTAATGGTAATTAAGAATCAAGACCATTTTTATTACAATACCTAGTTTATAGATGAGGCACAATAAACACGGGCTATGTCCATAGCTTATGCCGCCAGGTACTGACAGTCTAGGAATTCTCAGAATTTCTAGTTTGTTGTGCTCACTTTTCTACCAAATTGTCGCCACAGTTGGCCATTCCTCTCACTTCCTGATCTGGGGCTTTCTTAGAAGTAGCTTCAGAGAAGCACAGGTACAGAGGCTGAGAATTTGCTGCTTTGCACCCCTGGGCACCCATGGTCTAGTCAGTGCCTTGCGTTGATTAGGTGCTCAGTCAACTTCTTCTATGAATTAGCGAAGGAGGAAATGAGTGAATGAATCCAGTTGCCGAACCAAACCAGTCTCCTGTCCTTGTTAACTGCTCTTGCTTTTGTCTTTCCTCAGTTGGGATCAACGACCTCTGGAAAGATGCCTTTTATGTTACCAGGACAACAGGGCCAAGCTCTGAAGGGCATCCAGCACCCTTGGTGGTCAGCAAGCTTAGTCTGCGGTGGGCACTGATGGAGGGCCAAGTGGTCCAGCTAAAGGAGACAGCCCCCAAAATTGGCCGCGGGGAGCTGCGAAGATTCCTCTCTAGGATAAAGTTCGTTGACTCTCCCTACCAGGTGAAGAGCTTGTGAAAGAAATGTTTGGTTACTACTGAGGGTTGAAGGCAGATAATACCAACCCCGAGTCTGCTCTTTAGAAGATGTGGGGAGTGGGAGCCTTCTTGAGTAGCTGGGTATCAGGAAACAGTTATTTTCAACCAGTGTTATTTTGTAAGGGTACCTCATGACCATGAACTACTACTCAGTTGTTTTGAGCTGGAAATGGTACCGTCTCTTTTAGGAGACATTTGGAGGTGTGGGATCCTGGCTTTTACTGTTAACCCCTGGCCTTTTCCGGGTGAGGGCTTGTTGCGCCAGCATTGTGCAGGGCTTGTGACAGTTACATACCACGAAGAATTATCTTGCTCAAAATGTAGCGCTCCCTCCCACCCCTCTGAAAATACTACGGTCTAGTTCAGTGTTCAAGGGCGTATCATGGCAAAAGGTAAAGTCTCTGGGCCTCTCTGGAGGGACACTTACAAACCACTGAGGCTAGACAAAAGGACAGGAAAATAGAGGGATATTCTGACGTTTAGGGTCCCTCCATGTCCCTCCCGTGAAAAAAATTAAAGTCATTGGATATGGGGAGGGGGAAGGGTAAGCTGTGACAAAGCGAGAGAGTGGCATGGACATATACACACTACCAACGTAAGGTAGATAGCTAGTGGGAAGCAGCCGCGTAGCACAGGGAGATCAGCTCGGTGCTTTGTGACCAGCTAGAGGGGTGGGATAGGGAGGGTGGGAGGGAGGGAGACGCAAGAGGGAAGAGATATGGGGACATATGTATATGTATAACTGATTCACTTTGTTATAAAGCAGAAACTAACCACTGTGAAGCAATTATACTCCAATAAAGTTGTAAAAAAAAAAAAATAGAAAACTTGGGTTAGGGCACAGGTTCAGCCACCTACTGGTTATCCAAAGTTATACCTATCAACTTCCCTCTTAGTGCCGGCGTTTCCTCATCTATCACATGGAAAGCATACCTTTCTCTCATGGTGTGAAGATTAAATAAAAGTCCTACCACAAAGTCAAAAAATAAAAATTAAGGTCATTGCTACTTGCAATCTTCTCCCTAGATCTAGGCTGCTGGACGCTGCAGTTTCAGAAGAAGTGAACTGAATGGTACCGTCTCTGTCCAGCCGGGGACGATGACTTCTGTCAGCCACTGCACCACGTCTGCGTGAATGTTGCCGAGCACTTGGGAAGGCACGTGGAGGGTCTTGGATAACAGCACGATCCGTTCGGCTGGGGTGCTGCCCTGCCAACCCACCAATGAACCCCTTCTAGGTGTTCTGTGTGGATAGTTTGGAAATGTGAATCTTGTGTTATTTTTTGTGTGTCTAATTTATGAACCCTTGCTGGGAAATTCCAGTGAAGTCCTTCCCTGGAACATTTTGTCGTGCGTTACGCCCTGAGTGTGTATCTGTTGGTGTGGTGACGAAACCTTCTCTAGATAAGTATGTCCTAAGCTCCAGGGACCCAGGTTCTCATCCGTCCGAAACACATCTGGTTGGTTTGGGCCTCTTGAGACTCCCAGATAGCCTACCTCTGACTTGGAGGGCCCCTTGGCATTTCTCCTGTTCGTCTCCCCCTACCTGTACCTTGGCTGCAGTAGCGAGAGAGGCTGACACGGGGATGGCGCGAGCCACCCAGAATCCTCCTCTCTTCCTTGCTTTGTGGCTCCTGTCTCCTCTCTCCTCACATGTTTCTTTGCTCTGTATTCAGTGACCATAACAACGACCCTGTTCCTATCAGAAGGGGAACAGGAGAAGTTTAAACGCCCCACCTCTGACAAGGTCCATAGGTTATGACGTGGTTCGGGTATTTCCTCCAGTCACGGCCATTTTACCGTGGTCACTTCGGACGTGCTCAGGTGTGCACCGTCCACAGCTTAGAGGAAAACTCAAGTCAGGAACGCCTGCGGCTGGCAGCCTCAGCCCCTTTATCTCCACCCTGCTTTCTCAGCATCTTCTGGTGGGCCTCCTCCTTTCTGCCTCTCATTTTGCTCTTTTTATTCAGGGATGTTTTTGCTTTGATCGCATGAGAGCAAAGCTGTTTCTGGACTTTGGCTCCTTGAGTCCAGCATGCAACCATTCTGCCCTGTAGCCCCACTTCCTTGTAGAGCCTTTGAAGCAGAGTATTTTGAGAATATGGCTGTGTAAATACTATAGCTTTTATGAATGGAGAAGTTCTTTGCGATTATCCCCAGAGCTTGCTTCTTCCTTCTTCTGTGTGGATATGTTGCTTTATCAGGTTCTCCCCTAAACTTCTAGGTCGTTGTTTCTATTTTGAGAAAATGTCTATGTAAATGCTGTAGCTTTTATAAGTGGAGAAGTTCTTTCGAATTATCTCCAGAGCTTATTTCTTCCTTCTTCTGTATGAACATGTTACTTTATCAGGTTCTCCCCTAAACTTCTAGGTCATTGTTTCTATTTTGAGAAAATGTCTATGTAAACACTATAGCTTTTATAAATGGAGAAGTTCTTTAGAATTACCTCCAGAGCTTATTTCTTCCTTCTTCTGTATGAATCTGTTACTTTATCAGGTTCTCCCCTAAACTTCTAGGTCATTGTTTATATAGCAGAGAATCCCACGTTAGCTGGGGGAGAACCGCTGTTCTTCTCGAACAGTTTTGATAGGTCATCCGAGTGCACTCGGTTTCTCTCCTTACTTGAGCCTGTGTCTTTTAAGCTTGTGTTACTAAAGAGATTCCAGAAAATCGGGATGCCAGATTTAAAGGGGTATGTCTGAATTGCCCACTGGTAGGCGTTGTGACGTAACCGAAGGTTGGTAGCCAGAGCTGTAAGCAGGCACGTTGCCTGGCCTGTAGACTGGCCTCGCCAGGTTTCTGCCCCCTTCCCGCCCCCCTCCCCACCTGAAGTCCCTGAAAGCAAATTTGGTTTCAACACTTTGGAAGGCACGTGTGGGTCCAGCTTATTGTGAACTTGGGAGAACAATCAGGAGACACCCAAGAGTCTGGGATTGATTCCGGATTCACTTCTAGGGTTTGAATCTGCCTGGCTAGAAGGGCGTAGGATCTAGTTTAGTCTAATAGAGAATTCTAAGGACTGATTCACAGTCCACCGAATACCTGAAGCCTGAGTGGCGGCCTGGGCTGGGCCACCTCGTTCTCTACCACGTGGAGGCTTTCAGGGCTGCCAGCCACTTCAGGCAGGAGTCAAATGCAAAGCTGTTTACGGAAGATCTGGTTTCGGAGGACTGTTTGGGGCAGGAGACTATATTTATGCTGGGCGAGTCCCAGAAACACCTAAGCAGCAGCCAGGGAGAACAGCGGCGCTACATTCTTTGTGGTGTGTTTGCAGACTGACTTCACATAGGTTGTCTGGACTCTGATCAGTTTGAATCTCTCTTGCTAAACACAGGACACAAGCTCTAGGTTTTCCTTCTTCCTCCTGCAGCCAGTACAGGGGGAGTAAATGGTGGCTGAAGATCGAGGAAGCTTCACCGGATCGGTGTGCGTGCTGGTCTCTTGTCAAATGTGTCCCTAAACTTCCTTCTCCTCGCAGGCAACCCCCCAGCCAGACTTCAGAGATAGGAAGTGCGCCTCTCTTTTGGGGTTGCCAGCAGAGCCAATCGAGCACTACTTAGAAAGCGTTTTGACTTCAGTGAATGCCAGGGTGTTCCTTCTCCCAGTCTCTCCTTTCTCCTTCCCGTACAAGCCCTCTGCCCTAGACGACATCCTCCCCACCCCCAGAGGGACTTTGCTCCCCTTCTAGTGCGGTTCCCCCCACCTCGAATGTGAATGGCCGCCCTGACTGCCTGTGTTAAATAAGAGCCAGCTGGTACATTGTCAGGAAGCGCTGTTTAAAATGTGAATCGTTACAGAACAAATAAACACTGTGTATAGGAGCATACGTGTGTGCTGTTCTCATTCTTCTCAGCCATCAAGGATGGTGGGTTTTCCCTGACGGAAAAGAGAAAGGGCGAGTGGATGGATGCAAGGTGGGGCTCAGAGGGGAGGGTAGGCTGCAGCCTGGTCGCTGGGGAGCCGCCATCCTGTCCGCATGGCCTCAGTGGGCCGTTCTGGGGCTGGCCTGTCCCCGCAGGCTGCAGGAGCCTTCTCATGTGTCCTAGTCTCCTGATGGCTCTGAGGATAATGTGTAATTAACGTGATATGTTCCCTATCGCGGGGATGCAGGACACCGTGGTAGGCAGTGCGGAGGATGCCCGTTCTACAGGTCAGGGCTCCTAGGAGAGACTTCCAGTGTGTGGCTTCCAGGAAAAGTCAAGTGCACCACGGAAAGCTGAGCCACCACCAACCACCCACCTCCATTCTTCCAAATCCAGGGCAGATGAGCAAGTTGGTTGGCCTCTAAAGGGCAGGAACTATATTTTACTCCTCTTTTTATCTCCCAGAACCTGGCATATAACCGACAATCAGAAAGGCGAGAAGGGACTTCTGAATGAGTGACACGGGGGGCGGGGGTGGGAGGTGGGAGTGAGACCAAGCTGTGACAGAAAAGGGAGCGAGGGCACCGGGCACCCGGGCACACACCCCCTGGACTTGGACTTGAAATACCCTTGTTCTTAACCTCTGAACATCATGCTCAAGAAACAGACTTTGGCTTAAGCACATGTTGATAACAAAGCAACATGTAAGGTAGGGCTCAGCCTGTCTCCAAACCCACCAACCCCTAACACTGTTCTTCCTCTACAGATAACCCGGCCGCCTCTTCCTGAGGCTCCCAGCTGGTCCCGTGTTGAAATTCCTTGTGTGTAGCTCTGAGGAGAAGTCCACTCCTCCAGAGACGGAGCGGACGGGCTGATGGTGGTACTGGGGGTAGCTGGTCAAAGGCCCCTCGGGTGGGCTGTGCACGCCAGCTCCTGAAGGAAACATAGGTGGTGATGCGGTAGGCAGCTCAGCGGGGCTCCTCTGAAGCTCTTACTGTGCTTGCACTTGAACTGCAGCACCAGCTGGGTGTATGTGTTGAAGGTGGTGACAGCTGACGCCATGCAGCAGGTGAAGGAAACCCAGGCTGTGCTAGGGACAAACATACAAAAAAAAAACCTGGAATGTAAGACTCTGACTTTCTTACGGGTTTGAAAGAAAAATACCGGGATCCCTTCCTACTAGTCAGCTAGGCCGATGCCGCCTTAGGGATTTAAGGATCTCATGGTGTTGCCTTCCACCACGTTGCAGGTAAAGAGCTGTGGGCAAGAGGACTGAATTTGGTCTGTCTTAGGGTGGGTTCTGGATGTTTCCTAGTAAAAGACAATGACTCGTATAGTGTTAAAGTCAGGCTAGGAGTTTAACGGATTCATTTTCACTGCACTGATGAGTGTAAGTGCTGTGTTCTTTTATGCCTGGTGGCTTATTTTATGTGTTTGTGTACACACACACACACACACACACACACACACTCCCGCCCTGCCACACAATTTTTTGGATGGTGGTTTCCCAAGCTACAGTTACCCTTGTATAATCTCCAAGATTCCATAGAGCTGTAGCTCAGCTGGACACAGTGGACACAGCCCGAGGCACGACATCCCTCCTTTCCCTGACACACATACTTCCTGCCAGGTACCTCTTCCATCTTCCTTGGCTTTGCACCTAGCTGTCTTAGGGCCCACAAAGTTGAGCCTCTGAGAGGCATTCAGGAAACACTGACCACACATCTCGAGGTATTATTATAGGCTGCTCTAGTGCAATTTGCCTACTATGGAAACTGTGGTTCTTGGCTTACGGGAGTTTATAAAGGGTGAAAGAGATGCTGGAGATGAAGAGAAGCTGGATGGATTCAACAAAGAGAAAAAGACACCAGGGAACTGTATCAAACACATTCCTAAAAACTGGGGAAGTCAAACCCCTAAGTCTTCCATGATCATGGGAAACCCAGGACACCAGGAGTGGTGTAGGTTGTATGTGGGGGGGTATTTCGCGAGGCCAAGTGATGCTTAGAGGCTACGTGCTGCTACTGCGTGTTCCTCTCTGCTGCCTCTGATGGACTAGACTCAGGCTGAGGATGCTTCTGATGGGAGTTTTGAAGTCTGAGCTCTGCAGTTGAAATGCCCAGAATGGCTTGAAAATGGATAAAAGGTGAGAAACGATGAGTCTGGAAAATGAACTAAATTGATCGGGTGGCTGATGGAGAGATCAAAGACCCCTGAATCCAATAGCACATATTATACCATGAGAAAAGTGGATGAGATCCTGTGACGGACATATATAGGCTTCCATATGCCTCTTCGGCACGGACCGTCTTTCCAGCGCTGTTAAGTGCTTAGCACTCAGCCCAGACGGTTCATGTAGGTCCAAGTCGGCATCTGTGCAGTGAGTGGAGAGCGTTCCTCAAGGGAGAAGGTAAGGAACCCAAACAAAGGGGGTGTTTCCCTTGAATGTGTGTGTTTCATCATGGTTGCTGCTTCCCTCTTTTTTAAGAGAAATCTAAACTAACTGAGCCCTTAGTTCTTTAAGGGTTAGAGAGAGACTGGTAGGGGAAGTTTCATTTCTAACACAGTTCGATGGAATAAGAATGGAAGCAGGATGAAGCCACTCTTCGTCCCAGGAGAAGAGTGAGCCCCTCACAGGAATGGACTCCAATCCAGATTGCAAATAATTCTTCATTTCTCTGTCTCCCAATACCTTGAATCATATAAAACAGCATCATTTCCGTAAGCCATGCAAAAGTAGTTTCATTTCCCAAGGGCGTCATACATACCAGGTGAAGAAGCACTTGTTACAGCTTTATCAGCAGAAAAACAAGCCCGAGGAATCCACTCTGTACCTCCTCAGAAGGTGGGGAGAGAATGGGTGTGGCCTGCTGGTCCAGCCCTCTGGGTGACGAATGGACATCTGGGATGAGGGATGAAGAGAAAGCAGAAGGACACAGAGCCAGCATCTAGTGGAGGTGGACCAGGGAAGAGAAGAAAGGTGGAGGAGCACCTACTAAAAGGCCCAGCCATCATTCCAAGCATCTAGTTGACGTGGACCAGGGAAGAGAAGAAAGGTGGAGGAGCACCTACTGAAAGGCCCAGCCATCATTCCAAGCATGGGGCCTCCAGTCTTCTGGACCCAAGTTGGCCGTTGCTTGGAAGACTTGTGAATACATCATATGGCCCACCATCCCCAGAAGTCCTACAGAGGAAACAGGAAGGCAGTTCCCTTAGAGACAGGCTGGCATTGCCATGTACAGGGAATATGGTTTGGGAGCAACCTCCTCATCTGGCATCAGGTACAACCTGTGTCGAGGCGTTCCATTACCCCGATGCCACCACATTCCAGGGGGACTACTCTGCAATGGGGGCTTCTCCTTGAAGGCATATTTGCGATCGCTTCCCCAGATGTTTGGTTTCAAGCTGTGGGAACATTTCTGAGTCAATGCTGCACACAGGCTGCTGCTCCCTTTACTTCTTTCCCAGCTGTATCCCCAGTATGGGCCCTATCCTTCGTCTACACGCATCTCTCACTTTATCCAACAGAGTGTGGAAAAGCTGTGTGTATGTCACGACTCAAAAGTGAACCAAACTGTATTGTACATAATGAGAAAACTTGCAAATGAAAAGAACCTAGAGAGAGATCATTTAGCAAAGGACATAATGATCTAATATAACATTTCGCATGTTATTTCAATTTAAAATTAAGGACGCCTGTGCCCTTATCTCCTGGCTCCATTCTCTAGACTGCCTTGGGGCTCCTTCTTCCCTTGGGACAGAGACTCCAGCCTTCCGGCTAGTGCTTCAAAGGCAGCAGAGGACACCCACCCTCCTCTCCAGCTCTGGAGATGCTCACCTGACAAGAGGGAGGAGATAGCAGTGAAGGTGCTCAGCTTGAGGCCACAGCTGGGGTTCCCCGTGAATAGCAAGTCCATCAGTAGGAGGAGGAGGCTGATGCGTTCAAGTCGGATGTAGGCGAATCGGACTCCCAGTGGTAGCCTTAGGATCTCCGTCAGAAACCAGAGGAAGAAGAACCCTCACCCTGACCGTTAACTAACTGAACGGGCGGTGAACAAATGCCCATGAGAAGTGGAGAGCCTCGTGGCACCAGAGGAGGAGACGGAGCTGAAAGCAGCTGGGACAGCCCTTGACCTGGGGCTCTTTGTTCTCACTCTGCTCAGTACCCAATACATAGCCAAGTACACCTGACTGACTGTAAATACTCTTAGGGAGGTTTGAGAGGCAATCATCCAAGTTTCACCAAATCTTGCAGGGATATGACTTTGCTAGTGATCATTTTTGTTTCTCCTTTGTTTTAAAGTTTAATTTTGGAGCAATCCATTTTGTTTCTCTTCCCTCCATCCTTAACCCCGCCTTGCCCTCTTTGACTCCCTTCTTTCTATGTTACGATAACATTATTGGGGGGGGGCGGAAAGGAAAAACCCAAGCTTTCTACATGGTTACTTGGCAACTGGAGTAGGTTAGAGCTGTTGGTGGATTTCTATTTGTGGACTTTATTTGTCCCTGCTGTTCCTTTTTTGCATTCCTGCATAGGAATGAGAGTCAGCCCAGCAGGAGTTTGTGTCACCCTGTGGGGCTCAGAAGAAGAGAAAAGCAAGAGATCACAGTAGAGTTTAGATACTCAGAGGCCCAACTCAATGGCAACTAAATTTGTTATCGAAGCCACATACTTGCCCCAAGCCGCAAGGGAACGTGGGGGACGAAAGGCTTCTCCATCAACCGCTTCCCTCCAAATTGGAGAGAGGGGTGACATGGGCCTTGCAACGTGGCAAATTCCAGTAGTCCTTTCTCACCTCTCTCGGTTGGTGGTGTGAGTTCAGGGAAACTTTGGCACCTCTCCCCTGGAACAGACAAGGTACAAGGTGATGAGGTGCTGCCTTGGACGAGGGATGCAGGCTTTTCCCCAGTCCCATCCCAGCTACTGCTCCATTTGGTCCTACACGGGCCTGCCCCGCAGGTGGTGGGCAGGCAATAAATGTCTCTTTGGAAGCAGGGAAGGATGCATGGATGGATGAACAAAATAGGCCAGAGTCATCCTAGATTAATTTCTCTCTCAAGTCCTGATAATGAAGAGTACAATTCCTGAGTCACCCCGGGGAATGTCCCCAGCATTGGTTCACCAGCACCTTTTGCTCCTGCTGTACCACTGGGCTGCAGGACTCTGAACTGTTTCCGGGACTGGAGTTGCAGCAGTGCTAAGTGACACAATAATAACTCAAGTATAAATGTAAATACACACGAATTATAATCCTGTCCCATCTCCTTTTCCCCTTAGCCTAAATCGGGAGAAGCAGCAGATTGCAAATTGTACACAGTTCTCTGGGCTTTAGAAAAACTTCACGACCAGGGGAATCTTTGCATGCTTTGAGCAGGGAGGAGGGGGTGTCCTCAACCCCACTGCGCCCCACCCGAGGACGACCCTTACCTAACGGGCTGGCACAGCGCCTGCTTTGCGAGTGTGAGACCCAGCGGCGTGAGACCTGGGAGGGTCTGTCTGGCTCCAACTTCCACAATCAAGTGATCCTCTCTGGGCTTCAGTTCCCCTACCTTTTCAACTGTAGCAGGAACACTTAGAATGAGAACACCCTTTTGGGGTCTTATTTAAAGGCGATCTACTCTGATCCCTGCATCTCACACATGGGAAAATCAAGGCCTGTAGGAATGAAGTTCTTCCTATAAGGTCACAGCTGGGCAGAGCCCCGGCTTTTTCTATGATATTCTCCTCATTTTGTCTAGGCAACTCTAGCTCGCTGGGATGGAAATTCTCATAATGTTAAAAGTCTGCATGGGCACAGGGAACTCTATTTCACTTTGCTGTACGGTAGAAACTAACACAACATTGTAAAACAACTCTACCCCAATTTAAAAAAAAGTCTGCATGAAACCCTTTAAGGGTAATGCTATTTGAAACCAGCGAGACTGGAGGTGAAACGCCAGATGGATGGATTTTGGACCTTATTGGGGAAAAGATATCAGGTGGGTGGGGTGAGGGGCCACCTGCGTCTTCCATGATTTCCTCACAGGAGAGCCACATGCCACTCTGGAAGGCATGCAAGGTGAAGCGGTCATCCCCAGTCTCCCACCTGTATTGCACCACCTCCAGGAATGATACATTTGTGCTGCTCCCATCCAAGGGCACCGGCACATCAAAGCACTTGGCTGGCAGACCTTTCCCGCACAGGGGCTTGGGCACCTTCTGTATGCCCACAAACCAGTAGCTGCTGAGCAGCGATGCTGTGGAAAGGCTGAGTGATAGCATGTTGAGGAAGGCAGATAGGCATGTCCATTGGTCAGAAAAGGCCTTCGGGAGCTCCATCTGTAACAGACAAACACAAGAGCGGAGCCTGATTTCAGAGCCTCCTGGGAGATCAGTGCCCTCCCCTGCAGCTCCCTAAGCTTGATCCCCTTTCCTCCAACAAGACGGACACGACGACCCACTGGGGGTTTTCTCCAAGTAGCCGCGAGGAAGCTCGGGGTCCAGGAGCGGCCCAGAGTAGGCACCGTAGTGATGATGTTTATTTAAGCCGGACCTTATTATATTAAAACGCTTATTGGGGATAATCTGAATAAGCATCAGATAATAATGAGACTAAGCCACTGAGCTAGTATATATCTGGTTGAGAAAAAGAATTGGGAGCTCTCCAAATGCTCCTGCTGGTAATTTTTGGCTTTGTCTTCCTTGAAAGGTAGCAGCACTGACTTGTGGTGGTATTTGTTACTGTGACAACGTAAGGTTTGGATGTCTTCCTCCCTGCATTCGATTCCTCTGAGAGGAGTAAAGGGGCATATATTCTATCAACGAATGTTAGAGTGGATCATCCCTGGGGGAGCAGATAGAGGCGCTGGGCCCTTGAGGATAAGAGGGCAGTGGACCAACTGGGATGTGGGGATGCTGCAACCTTTGGAGAGGAGATGAAGCTATGGGTTCTCAGAGAGGTGGCGATATGGGTCCAGCTTCCATCCACTGCCCCTGAGATGACAATCTCAAATGCCAGGTGGCTGCATGGTACCCATGGAGGCTGGACGCTGAGTGCTGTGACCTTGGAGACACGGGAGGGTGCCCTTGGTGGGTGGACAAGGAACGTGCAGGGGTGGGCCCACAGCCTGATACAGCCACAGTGCCTGACCCCCGGGGGTAACCAAGTGCATGGCTGCAGAATGAATGTGGCCCGGGTAGCTCTGGCTGGAGCCCCTGACCTCTTCATTTTTAGCCTAAGAGAAGGGCGAGCTGAAAAAGGCCACTATTAGATATTTCAGTGTTGGGGAGTGGTGGCTTGGAGCCAGATTTAAGCTGATTTAGAAAAATAAAGAAATCTGACAGGTCTCAGATTTTGAGACCTTTGCATTACGAAACAGTTTGTACTGTTATATTAATACATACTGAATGGAGAAGAAGCCCATACTTAGCTGCTGACAGACACTTCTTAAAGTAAAGCATCTTGAGCTTCCTAGGCGATCGCTCATATCAGAATTAATCAGACCCAAATCTGCTTAGCTTAAGAGATGTAAATAAAACCATAGCTAAATGAGACAGGCCCATCTCCTCTCATCATCTCCAGCTTAACGTTTTCTACATTAAACAGGGAAGAAACATAACAGTTTGTTCTTCAGAATTTCCAGGCACTAAAACAGTGCATACCACAAAGTGCAGGTTTTCTTTTTTTTTAATGGCAATAAGAAATATACCAGATTCACATGTATATAAAAAGCCAGTAAGCAAAACGTATGATGAAACAGCTTCTGAAAAGCAATTTGCTAATATGATTTTTTAAAAGCACTCGACAAATTAACTCCACCAAGAATTTTCTGGGTGACCCTGCTGAGGACTCAAAAGCCATGGCATCTGGAAGGGAGATGATCTTATATCGCCAGACATGGGAGTCATGATGAGGCCCCCTGCTTCCTGCAAATGAATGTTTTATTCTTGTGTTTAGTTATGAAAATCCTATTGGTTTTTGTCATTGTTCTGTAACTATGAGTTAGTTATCCTTTCTATTTTTATATCCATTGCTTGACGAAGAAATAGACTTCAAGGTAAAACATCTTCATCAATCATCCTGTATAAAGGTAGAACTAAGGATTTATGCAATTCTACATTTTTGACAACTTTATTTTCAATCACTTATGGCTTGGAGATTTATCTACTATCACATCACATCAGATTTTAATTCTACCCTCAATCCATTTCAGATCATATATATTTGTAAGTTATTCTTCAGGTTATTCCGAAATAAGAATAATGAACCCCTGGCCACAGTACAACCACTTTGTAGCAGCACTAAGGTGACAACCAAATTAAGGAATTGAGAAACAGAGAATGAAAAAGAGCTTAGAATGAAGCCCAGAGAGGTTGTTTCCAGGAGTGTCCACCAAGGACAGACTCAAGGAGCCTCATTGAAGAATTATCTTGGGGCTTCCCTGGTGGTGCAGTGGTTGAGAGTCTGCCTGCCGATGCAGGGGACACAGGTTCGTGCCCCGGTCCGGGAAGATCCCACATGCCGCAGAGCGGCTGGGCCCGTGAGCCTTGGCCACTGAGCCTGCGTGTCCAGAGCCTGTGCTCCGCAACGGAAGAGGCCACAACAGTGAGAGGCCCGTGTACCGCAACAACAACAACAACAAAAAAGAATTATCTTGATCATCCAATGAGAATCCATTCAAAAGTATTTTCAAGAATTATCTTCAACACCCACAGTGCCATGCCCTTCATCACATATTTTATTCCTCCTCCCAAAATATGCCTTTTCTCACTAGGATCCAGATACTTTTTGAATTGGAAGAACGATCTAATTTGGCAACAGTTTCCTTAAGGGGATCGTGGAGAAGTAGCAGCCAGAAGACAAGTTCTGTCTTTGCATGTACTCATAAGCCCCAAGCCAAGGGGACTCTTGACTCTCTAGAAAAGGGATAGAGTGTGGCTTCCCTGCTCAGATCTCCTAGGAAGTACATAGATGTGAAAATGTCAGTAATTCTTCCATTGACGTTGGTTAACAGAAAACCCTCAGATTTAACACAGGCTAGTAAGGAGAGCAAATTGATGAGACTGGCATGTCTCTTAAAAGAATCAGGTGCAAAACAGCTATGGAATCTATGTTCTGAGTAATGAGAGAGGGAAGCTGGTTACCTTGGCCATGGTCAGCCTCTTGTGGCTTGTCCAGAAGGACTGCAGATGCCATCTGTGCTCCAAATCCCTTTGGTTTAGTGTTGAAAGAAGGAAAACTCCCTTTCCATCCTCCTCCCTCCCCCTCCCACACCCCTCCCCTCTATCTCATATGTTTTTGGAGTGCCTCATGATTAAATGGTGCCTTGCAGGAAACTCGGGCATTTAATAATTGACAATGCAATCATGACCCAGCTGTTCTGGGAGATGACACAGGAGAGCTTGCCACTGGGGATCTGGGATTCAGCATGAGAAGCAAGGACCTGGACCTCTGCATGCGCAGAGGGAAATTTCTTTAAAGAGTACATGATCACTGAGTTTCCATCTCACTGCCATCCCCTAGGTAACTAGTGCGAATGGACTGGTCTTGATTTTATGGCAGACAAAATATTCCAGAGTCACCATTACTACAAAAGCTCCCATTCCCTCGTGTTGGGTTTTCCATCCCTTTAAGAAGCTCTATGACCTGCAGTGAGGCCATGGGTATGAAAAGGCTTTTTGGCATCGTGGGTGGTCTCCACCATCCAGTTAGCAATAAGGATTATTACAACATCCTGAGACCATCAGAGTGTTAGGTAGGGTTGGGGGTGAGGATGCAGTTGGAGGAGGGTTGGAGAGAAATAAATCCCAGGGTCACCAATGCTATAGCCATCTACCATTTCTCTCCCAATCTTTGGGCAAAGGGATAAAATTTTTTATTTTTTTAAAAATGATTTCTAAAACTTAAAAAAAAATGAATCTGGCAAATCAGTAAGGGTTTGATTGCATCTCTTCTTGCTCTCAGTCCCCTAGAAGTACAAGTTGTGCTTTCTGTACTCAAAACTTGTACCAGCTGGGATGAGAAGGCGGGAAGGCTGCTGTGACTTCATCCTCCTCGTCTTGACAGATACCCTTTCTTCTTGGAATGTCTTCTCTTTTACCTGCTGATCTGCTTCTCATCAAGATGAATAAAAGTCACTCATTCTTTGAAAATGTTGCTTCCTAAGAACAGTTCCCTTTTCTTTGTCCTTGTCACACTGTACCCCTCCCATGACGCTTTCTATATTCCATTCTGATTGTAAAGTCCTCAAAGTCTGCTGCCTGTTCAAGAACCGTAGGTCTCAATTCTGACTGAGCATCAGAACAATCTTTGCAACTTTGGAAGATATGCAGATTCCTGGGCTCCATCCTGAGCTGCCATCATGGTTCTGGGGTGAGGCCCAGGAAGCTGTAATTTTAGAAAGATTTGGGTACCCAACCAGGGATGGACTTCTGGTTTCCGGTTCTGCATGTGAGGACCTTGGGAGCCGCCACTCTGACCAAAAAACAAGTAAAAAGCTGAACAGACTGAAAACTATATAGCCAGGGGATTCATGTACCATAAACTCACACCTCTTTGATTCCCTTTGGGCTGACATTTCATGAAAGCCTCTCTACCCTGCCCTGCCGTTCTGCCACCGCGTCCAGATTTGCCACCAGCCAAGTCATGGTCTTCCCATCCTATGTTTGTGCAGTTGGTTTAGGGAATCGAAGGCAGGCTTCCCTCGGAGCATTTGAATTGGTCCACACTCCAGCCAAATGAGTCTGTCACCGGGCACGTTCTCTACTCTTTTTTTTTTTTTTTTTGCGGTATGCGGGCCTCTCACTGCTGTGGCCTCTCCTGTTGCGGAGCACAGGCTCCGGACGCGCAGGCCCAGCGGCCATGGCTCACGGGCCCAGCCGCCCCGCGGCACGTGGGATCTTCCCGGACCGGGGCACGAACCCGTGTCCCCTGCATCGGCAGGCAGACTCTCAACCACTGCGCCACCAGGGAAGCCCTGTTCTCTGCTCTTAACAGCACGTTTTACACATGTACTTCTGTCCAGGCGTGATGTCTGTATCACCCAAATGGCCCTTTCTTCACGGTGACAGAACTCCCTCTCCTTTGGGAGAAGGGAGCAGGGATGCTCGTGGTCACTTTTTACCCCTGAATTGGCTGTTGGTCTCTAGGCTGCAGTTTTCATCTCAACGCTGGGTGGCACTGTCTCCCCATATTTTCCCTCTTCGGACACGAGCTTCGCCCACCAGTTGGCAAAGGTGGGTGGAGGTGGCTGCCCGCTGGGCAGGCTGGCGCTCTTGCTCTTTGTTCTTCCCTTGGCCTCCTCCCCACAGACGAATCTATAGAAGCCGTGCGTCAGCCTTCTGGAATTCAGGGCTCAGAACGAACTCTGGGGCCATCCAGCTGCTCCCTTGAGGGCATCTTGTAAGACTGTGTGCTGTGGCACATTTTTTTGGTGGCCAGTTTTAGTTTTCGGTAACTCAATAGGTCCCCCTATACTTCCCATGGGAAATACAACTCCGCAGGAACAGAAAACAGTTAGCCAATGTTTCCTGACGAGTTTTGCGCACATTTTTCTCTACTTAATCGTATCCTCATTCCCTCTCCACCCCAGAACAGTGAGCAATTCTTTTCCCTTCTCTCTGCTTCCACCCCTCAAATACTTGGAGACACTTCTCATATCCCGCTTGAGTCACCGTTTGGCACATGCTCTGTCTTTGGGTTTTTATTGCCTCTGCTCATAAACCGTGCCCTCTGTGTCTTAATAGCCCGAAGTGTGCCTTCTCCAGGGAAAAGGGGGTGGGAGTGGCAGAGTCTCAGGTGGGTCACATGAGGAGGTCTACAGGTGGATTTCGAGAGTGTAGCTGGTGAAACTTCAGCTTTGTGGTCCCCCACTGACTCAGGCCCCTTCCAAGATGCTGTTACCTAATTTGTACTTGTCATTTTGTGTTCTTTTTCTTAAAGAGGGCCTCTCAAATTATATTATTTTACCCCTTCCCAAAGCCTGAATCTACCCCTTAGGAGGCTGTGCATTTAGTGTGTGTGCTTGGCTGGCTGCCTCCTCGCTGTGCTCAGTGCTGAGACCACCCCCCCTTCCCTCCCCAAGGACCCTGGGCCACAAGGTCTAATTTCCTCTTTTTGACAAAACATGAGTTTCTCTGCCTGGCCACAAAAATCAGAGCCCAGCATCCTACTCACTTCCTTTCATTGTAATTTGGGCATGTTAATATATTGTTTTTCTTCTCTTTCTTCTCTTAGGACAGAAAAAGTAATCACTAGTCCATGCCACATAAATATAATTTGGTTAGGCTCAGAAGCTCATGATTCAAGACAGACGAGAAGAGTCCACGTCTCAAAACAATATTGAAGGGCTTCCCTGGCGGCGCAGTGGTTGAGAGTCCGCCTGCCGATGCAGGGGACACGGGTTCGTGCCCCGGTCTGGGAAGATCCCACATGCCGCGGAGCGGCTGGGCCCGTGAGCCATGGCCGCTGAGCCTGCATGTCCGGAGCCTATGCTCCGCAACGGGAGAGGCCACAACAGTGAGAGGCCCGCGTACCGCAAAAAAAAAAAAAAAAAAAAAAACCCACAGAAAACAATATTGAATTTTGGTGTGCTGGACTTTTACCATCTCAGGATTGACCTCACAGGGATGTATGTGCAACTGAACATTTATGACATCACAAAGCCAAGGGCTGGGACTAACCTAGTCTTGCTAAGGTCTTAAGTCACCACGCCCTGCACTGTGCAAAATGACATTTACTAGGTATGAATGAAGAGAAACTGGTCTTGGGACGGGCACACTTACTTTGTAAACAGGAATTCAATTTGCTTTGTGACCACACTGAAGATTAGAAGTGATTAAAACAATGGGTAAGAATGCTGAGATGCTGAGCAGTGGAAGATTGTATAGCATACCACTTCCCTCAGGTCCAAGCCTGGGGCTACAGGATCCCCCATTTTTATTTATTTTTTAAATATACCCATTCTGGCATTTTGTCCCAAGAGAGGTTTGTTTGGGACAGATAGTAGTATCTCTGTCCTTCTTCCAGGAGTCAGATTTCTGACCCAGGCCCTGTTAACTAACTCCTTTCTGTTACTCAGTAGACAAAAGGCTGGAATGGAGAGTAAATGTTTCTCGGTTGTCACTGGCTCTGATCTACACCACCCTGTTCTCTGTTCCTGTGCGTGTTCTACTGCGTGCCTCTCTCATGTAACTCATCATATGGTTTACTTGGCTGTTCTGCCCACTTGGCTAAGTTTCTAGATACAGTAGCAACTATGCTTTATTCATTGTTAATCCTCAGAGCCTAGCCCTAACAGCCACAAATGAATGGAATGAATGAATTAAGTGTGAAATGGAAACCAGGCTCATGAATACAATTAGAATACAATTAGGAAGACTATGGGTGAAGATAAGATAATGAAGAAAAGTGTCCAAACAGCCTTCTATTGTAGAGGAAACATGAATCCTCCTGCCTCACATACAGAAGAGCAGTGAGAAGCTAAAAAGAG
This sequence comes from Mesoplodon densirostris, assembly GCF_025265405.1. NCBI lineage: Eukaryota > Metazoa > Chordata > Mammalia > Artiodactyla > Ziphiidae > Mesoplodon > Mesoplodon densirostris. Next base: position 11,753,452 of record NC_082671.1, read on the forward strand.
GGTCCACAGGTCCACAGAAACACCCTATGCCTTTCTACACAGATGCACCCAGAGTTTCATCACACAGACCCTCTGCCAATACATTTCCTCCCACCTGTGGAAACATTCCTGCTGTTTGACCAGCCAAGCCCAGAAAACAGCAATGATCTCATGAACCAGTATTATCTTCAGTCCACAGACACCAGGGTACAATCAGATTGCTCACAAGCCAGTGACAGATTGGAAATGTTATGTCCTTTCCCAAGCTCGGTGATTCCCCACTGATAGGAGCCCTTTCGGCTGACACATCTTGAACCATCCCAGCTTTCGAAGCTCTAAATTACAATTTTTACTTCAATGCCTGACCTGTGACTCATTTATTAACGAAGATAAAGAAGGTTCACACTGGACATTTTTGATATCTGCCTCCCAGCCCTAAAGGGAGGACTAATGCCACTAAAATGCCCATGCCGAGTATCCAAAATACTAACACCACTCTAGGACACTGAGCTCTGGGATTTCCTAGCGCCAGGTTAATTCTCATGGAACCACATGACCCTATGATCTCACAGAATAAAAAACGACTCCTGTCTTCCTAACATGGGTCCCGGAGTTTTGGGAACACCTACTTATGTGCAGTAGGAAGGCCCAAAGAAAAGCATCTGGGGGCCTCTCCCCTCTGTGCCTTTTCCCTTTCCGCTTTTTAATGGAATTGTTTGAGGGCTTTTGCTAATGCAGTCATTTCCAGGAGAGGAAGCCGCCCTCCTTCCATGCCGCAAGCAGCTGGAGTGAATCAGGGGGGCAGCCCATCTGCACATCCTGTGGGGCAATCGCTCACGCTGGGGTGACAGAGCCCTCGTGGCCTGCTTGGGGCGGGGGTGAGGGTGGTGGTGGTGGGGTGGGTCTCGGGGACCGACGGGTGGGGCGGGGGTCTAACGCGAGAGGCCTCTTGAGGGGTGCTTAGGGCGCGGCCCCGGGCGGGCAGCACTGGGCTGCCCCGTTTCCATCCCGCCTGCGCCTCCCTCGTTCCTTCCTCTCCTGGCCTCTCCTCCTCCCCCCCGGCAGGCGCGAGGCCCGAGCGTAGGCGAGTCCCCGCCGCCACCCCGCAGCCCCCTCCCTCCCGGAGTAACACCCCAGCCCAAGGTTTACTACGCCTCCCGGTCGCCTAGCAGCGGGCGCGCGTTGCCATGGCGACGCGCGGGAGCGTGCTTTGGATTGTTTGGCTAGGCTCCGCCCAGCGGCCGAGCCCCGGAAGGTCCCGAGCGGGTGGGGCGCCCCGCCAGGGCCCTTCGGGCTCTCCATCTTCCTGCGGGGACGGGAGCGGCGTCCCGGGGGCCCTCCCAGGCGGGGCGGGCGGAGGGAGTGCGGAGACCCTGCCCATCCCCTGAATTCCGAACACCGGCTGGTGGGCCGAGGGTCGGGAGGAGCCGGGTGCCGTGGAATCCAGAGTCAAGGCTTTCCCCGCCCCCTGCCCTTCCCCTGAACTTACTCTCCCGGCTCCAGTTCTGCAGGAAGGCCGTGCCTTTGCCTCATTTCGTGGGTCCAAGAGGCTGAACTTCGGGGCCACGAACCCTCAGCAGATCTGAGTTCTAGTCACTGCTCCACCCACGACCCCAGGACGGGGCTAAAGATTTTGGCCAAGCTCCCTAATCTCCCCGAGCGACTGTTTTCTCAGAGGCGAATTAGAAAGAGTTTGACCTTCACGGTTCTGCTGTGAAGATCAAAAGCGGTGGAGTGAACGTGGGAAGGAAGAGGAAGGACCCCGTCCGTGTCCTGGACGGCTTACCCTTCACAGACATTTAATCCTCACAACCAGCCCGAAGGAGAGGCGGCCGCTCCGTTCTAGACGCCAGTCAGATTCCCAGAGTCTGACTCGCTCAAGGCCACACTGCCTGTAAATATTGGAAACGTCCTGAGCCATGGCCTGGCCGCCCCGCAGCAAAGGGGAGGCCCAGTCACCTTAACCATTGCCCAGATTGAGGCCCAGTTATGAGAACGCACACAGAATGAGGCGATGGATTGAGTACTTTAAACTTCACGGATTTATACCGATAAACAGACTCTCCCATATTTCCTCTGTATCTCTCCTCATAAACCAACAACATGTTTTTTCACTGTGGCTGGCTTTCCTGTCTTATGCCTGTCCACTTCTGAGGGTTCTCATATTTGTGCTCTATTCACTTAGGGAGCTTCTGAACCAGGCAAGTGGGCTGAGCCCACCATGAGCTCTTCTCCGCGGCCCCAGAAGGGTCTCTTTCCTAGAACCCGTCCTATCCTTTCTTCTGAGACATGAACAGCACACCACAGTGCTCTGTGTGTTTTATTTCTCCGGCTAATTGTAAGCTTCATTTTTCTTTCCTGAGAAAGGCAAGATATAGGAGAATGAACGTCGCCTTTTGTTTTTAGTAACCCTGAGAGCTGCAATTTGGTAGTTCCCAACTTTCTCAAAATGGGAGGCAAGTCTCTTCCAGATGTGGGTTCTACCCTAAACAAGCCAAGACATCTTTGCTGGCTGTGAGTGTCTTTCTGGGTCTGGAAGCATCTCTGCAGATTCTTTGAGACCAGAAAGAACCTAAGGTCATGCTGTCCTCCTTAGTTGCAGCAGATTTCCAATCAGAGCTGGCTTTCAGTGGGACCATAGGGCTACCTCATCATCTCTTTCTGTTCACTAGAGTGATACACATCTTTATTGCTGCCATGGTCATTGGGCCTTCTACCGGGGACCAGATTTTGTAACAGGAATCATACAGATGGAGAGGAAAAAAGAAGAGCTAGAAGACACTAAGCTGGGCTTCCCTGGTGGCGCAGTGGTTGAGAATCTGCCTGCCAATTCAGGGGACACGGGTTCGAGCCCTGGTCTGGGAGGATCCCACATGCCGCGGAGCAACTAGGCCCGTGAGCCACAACTACTGAGCCTGCGCGTCTGGAGCCTGTGCTCCACAACAAGAGAGGCCGCGACAGCGAGGGGCCTGCACACCGCGACGAAGAGTGGCCCCCGCTCGCCGCAACTAGAGAAAGCCCTCGCACAGAAACGAAGACTCAACACAGCAAAAGTGAATAAATTAATTAATAAAAGAAAGCTGTTGTATGTAGAAAACTTAAAAAAAAAAAGAAGAAGAAGGGCTTCCCTGGTAGCGCAGTGGTTGAGAATCTGCCTGCTAATGCAGGGAACACGGGTTCGAGCCCTGATCTGGGAGGATCCCCCGCGGCTAGGCCCGTGAGCCACGACTACTGAGCCTGCGCGTCTGGAGCCTGTGCTCCGCAACAAGAGAGGCCGCGATAGTGAAAGGCCCGTGCACCGCGATGAAGAGTGGCCCCCGCTTGCCACAACTAGAGAAAGCCCTTGCACAGAAATGAGGACCCAACACAGGGAAAAATAAATAAAATAAAATAAATAAATAAAAAAAAAAAGAAGAAGAAGACACTAAGCTGCCCTGGGAGCAGAGAGGGAAAGTGTGATAAGAGTCAAAGGAGGAAGAAATGGAAGTTTTAATGGAAGATGAGGAGAAAACAAGAGGCCAAGGTAGGGACATCACCAGGTTTATCAATAGAAACTGGGCTTGAGTAACAAATTTTTTTTTTTTTTTTTTTTTTTTAATTAATTAATTTTTTTTTTAAAGCCAAGTAGGCTTTATTAATTAATTTATTTATTTATGGCTGTGTTGGGTCTTCGTTTCTGTGCGAGGGCTTTCTCTAGCTGTGGCAAGCGGGGGCCACTCTTCATCGCGGTGCGCGGGCCTCTCACTGTCGCGGCCTCTCTTGTTGCGGAGCACAGGCTCCAGACGCGCAGGCTCAGTCGTTGTGGCTCACGGGCCTAGTTGCTCCGCGGCATGTGGGATCCTCCCAGACCAGGGCTCGAACCCGTGTCCCCTGCATTAGCAGGCAGATTCTCAACCACTGCGCCACCAGGGAAGCCCCAGAGTAACAAATTTTTACTGCATTTCAGATAATCCTACCATGTGTTCTCAAGCTCCTTACCTTGAGCATGTGAAATAAATTGATGAATTTGTATAACACCTATTACCAATCCAACAGTAAGAGTACTATACATGAGATAGTCCTGAGATTTCAGAATTCAAGGTACCTACTTTCTGGGTGGGACAAACATTTTGAGTCAGCTGAGAGGAATTGCTCATTCACTTTTGAAGTTCTGAGGCAAAGGGGTTTCAGTGTTTCTTCTGCTCTGGCTTAATCGGTTGCATGGGATGAGTATGGAGTTGAAGATGAATCAAGGCCCCTCTTGCCCCCAGAGGGGTCAGGTGGTGTGAGGTGGGCTGGAGATGATGAAGAGGATATCCTGCGGCCAGGACACCCATTAGGTGGGGCTGGCTGACACAGGAGGCTGCCTCTGTGACATCACAGTGGCAGCAGGGGTCTCCCTGCTGCTCCCTCTGCCTCATCCCCCCACTCTCAGAAGGACTGGGGCCACTCCGGGGGTACCTGTTGGAGGCCTAGGTGTCTTCTCTGTCATCTGGATCAGTGCTTTGATTACTATGCATAAGAATCACCTGGGCATCTTAGTAAACGATCAGCTTCTGAAGGTTGGGGATGGGTCCCACGTGAAAGTGACCAGACCACATGGGGTTGTAAGACCCTAGACCAGTGCTGGCAAAGAGAAATGAGATATGACATAACTAACAATTTTCAATGGACATACACCCTGCAATACAACAATGATATCTTATGCAGTGCTGTCGTCAAAGTCAAGTGCAGTCTTCCCCCAAACGATAAAGTTGGGTTCAATGGAAAAATAATTTACACTGTTTCCATTTTTATTTATTTATTTTTATTTATTTATTTACTATTTTTGGCCGCACCTTGCGGCATGCAAGATTTAGTTCCCTGACCAAGGATTGAACCCATGCCCCCTGCACTGGAAGTTCGGAGTCTTAACCACTGGACCGCCAGGGCAATCCTGCTTCCATTTTTAAAATTTAAATTAAAATGAAATAAAATTAGAAATCCAGTGCCTCAGTTGAACTCCGCCGAGGGCTTTGAGGACTGCGTAGCTGCATGTGGCTAAACTGGGCTACTGGACAGTTCAGCTCTAGACCATTATTCCCAGAAAAGATAGTGATGTACAGAAATTAGCACTCTAAAGGACTAGTATCTGGAAACTAGTAGATGTTCACTAATATTATTTTAATAAGTACATAATGAGGATTTGGGGGCTGTTAACACTGAGATGTAACTCTGAGGCTTGAAGAGAGTTTTCCAGCCAAGGGTCTGGCTGGGGACTTTCTGCCCTGTGAAGTGTCATGCTCAGTCCACCTCTGAGCTTTTACTTGGGTGCCCCTCGCTGGGACTCCTTTTTCTTCCTTATCACCCCACGTAAATCCTACATGACCTTCAGGGCACACAGTTCCAGCCTCAATTCAGCCAAAAGTCTTGCCTTTTTATTCTAGCCCTCATTTCTCTCCCTTTCCTTTGAGCTTGCATAGCATGGATGGTCCAGCTGCACACTATGGTCCAGCTTCTTTCCATGGGCTCTTGCGCTGCTTGCTATGCCTCAGGTGTGTTAGCCTGTCTCTCTCATGAGATTCTAAGCTGCTGGCGGACAGACCTACTTCTTTATTTTTATTGTGCTTAATATAGTGTTAAGGGTGTAATAGCTGCTCAATAAATATTATTTGATTTAATGAGCTAAGATACCTGAGTAAATGTCCGAGAGAGAACATCAGATCTCAAAGTACCAATAACTTGAACAAAAGGAATAGTATGCCTCGTTCTCAGAACGTCTCAATTTGATCAAGATGTCAGTTCTCCCTAAGTTAATTTATAAATGTAATGGAACCCTAATACAAATACCAATGAGCATTTAAAAAGAGACAGATTGATATTAAAGTTCCTGTGAAAAAACAAATGCCCAAGACTAGCTAGGAAAACACTGGAAAGAAGGAGCTCTGAGGGGGGATTAGCCCTAACATATTAAAACATGCTAAGCCTCTGTAACTAAAACAATATGGTATTTACCGGTGCATGGCTAGACAAACAGACCAGTGGAATAGAAGAGAAAGTCCAGAAATAAACACAGCTACAAGTAGACATCCAGTATCTGACAAGGGTGATATCTATAATCACTGGGGCAAAGATGATCTTTTAACAAATGGTGTTGGCACAAACTGATAGCCATTTAGAAAAATATAAATTGGATTCATTTTTATACCCTATATAAGAACAAACTCTAAATGAACTAGAGATCTGAATGCAAAAATGAAATTATACGAGTACCAGAAGAAAGCATGGGTAAATTCCTCTACAACTTGGGTGTAAATAAAGGCTTCCTAATGATCTAAAAATCCAGATACTAGATAAGAAAAGATTGATAAGTTTGACTACACTAAAAAGCCAAACAAACAAAACAAACTGGGAGAAAATATTTGTAATACGTATGACAGATAAAAGACTAATATCCCTAATATAGAGAGTAATTTTAAAAATTAAGGGGGGAAAAGGACCAAAATTCCTATAGAAAAGCACAAAATTCAGAAATAGGTGGTTCACAAAAAGAGAAATATAAATGGTCCTAAACATATGAAAAGACGTTCAACTTCATTTAAGAGCCATGCAAATTGAAACTATAAAGAAATCATTTCTTATCTGTCAGATTGGCAAAACTATAAAGCTTGACAATATACTCTGTTGATGAGGCTGTGAGGAAACAGGTCCTTTCATTCATGGCTGGCAGGAATCCAAAATGGTACCACCCCTGTGGAGGAGAATTTGGCAGTATTTAACAAAATTGCATGTGCTTTATCCCTTGACCACAGAAATCCACCTTCTAGGAATTCACCCTGAAGGTGCACCTCCAACAGTATGAAAAAATATATGCACAAAGTTATTCACTGCAGCATTTTTTGTAATTGTAAAATATTGGAAACTACCTATATTTCCAAGCATAGGAGATGGGTTGAATAAAATATGGTCTATACATGCAGTGGAGTACTGTGCAGCTGTATGAAGAAAACCCAAAAAACAAAATAAGGGAGTTTTCTCTGAACTAGTATCAAATGATTTCCAGGAAATACTAACTGAAAAAATGCGAAGTACAGAAGAAGATATATCCATCTTTTGTGTAAAAAAGGGAACGGAAATGAAACATACATATATCTTATTGTTACCAAAAGAAGCACAGGAAAGATAAATCAGAAAGCAATAAACTTGATTACTTACCAGAGGGAGGGGATGGAAGTGATTCAGGAGGGAGTGACCCTTCTATGTGAATAATACTTTTTGTATAGTTTGACTTTTGGAAGCATGTTAATCTTCCGCATATTCAAAAATAAAATTAAAACAAGATGGGAAGGGAAAGAAAAGCCTAAAACAAAACAAACTGAAACGAATGAATCCAATTGTATTTCAACCACACTGAAGGAGAAAAAGCAAAAGAATGAACAAATCTAAGTAATTCATGAACACGTTGTTTGACTGTTTATCTTCTGTCTTGGCTGAGGTTGAGTGGAGGAGAATTGTAATCAACTCCCGAACTCTTCTTAGTATATAATCTTATTCATCTCATGGTAAGATGTGTCAAGAAATTTGGAAACTATTTTAGATGTACTGTGGCATTGGGCAAATGAAGGAATGTGTTGATGCTATTGGGAGTGAGAAGTCCTATATGGGAAATGGACATCAAAATGTGGAATGGGGAAGGCAAGAAGGAACCTTGTGGGGCTGGATTGGAATTAGAGGCATCAATGTGAGCTCATGATTTCATGTATACATACACACATATGCGTATGTATGTATACATATACAATACACACATATGCATATGTATGTATACATATACATGTGCACATAAATATGTATACATGTATATGTATTGTGCATGTGTATGTATATATAATATAATATGTATATGGTATTATGTATGTATGTATATAAATACATGTATATTTTTTCTAGCTTTGTCTACTGAAAGGGCCTAGAAGCAGAGACATGCCAGTAGCAATGAACACCTACAGCTCAAATCTTGGCCTCTAATTCCAAGAGCTCCTCAAAGAAATGGCCAGTTCCAGAGCTGGGACAAGGTAGGTACATGATGAGCTTGGAACATTTGGCCAGAAAGTAAAGAAATGCATGAAAAAAAAATGATGAGGGGCATTCACAAGGACACAGGAACCACCTTGAAGGGATTTCTACTGGTTAAATCTGGTACAGTTCGAGCACCAGAATAATTAAGAATAGCATTGAATAACCAATCATTGAAAAAAGTAGGAATTAATAAGTCCCTACTAATAAATACGTAGGTAGATAGATAAACAAATAAATATATAACATTCTACTTAAAAAAGTTGAACTGTGTTCCTAAAAAATGTCAATGTCACAAAAATCAAAGAAAAGCTAGGGAAATATTTCAGATTAAAGGAATTAGACACATGACATTGCAGCTCTGTTTACAATAGCCAGGACATGGAAGCAGCCTAAGTGTCCATCGACAGATGAATAGATAAAGAAGATGTGGCACATATATACAATGGACTATTACTCAGCCATAAAAAGAAACGAAATTGAATTATTTGTAGTGAGGTGGATGGACCTAGAGTCTGTCATACAGAGTGAAGTAAGTCAGAAAGAGAAAAACAAATACCATATGCTAACACATATATATGGAATCTAAAAAAAAAAAGTGGTTATGAAGAACCTAGGGGCAGGACAGGAGTAAAGACTCAGATGTAGAGAATGGACTTGAGGATATGGGGAGGGGGAAGGGTAAGCTGGGACAAAGTGAGAGAGTGGCATGGACATATATACACTACCAAATGTAAAATAGATAGCTAGTGGGAAGCAGCTGCATAGCACAGGGAGATCAGCTCCGTGCTTTGTGACCACCTAGAGGAGTGGGATAGGGAGGGTGGGAGGGAGATGCAAGAGGGAAGAGATATGGGAACATATGTATATGTATAACTGATTCACTTTGTTATAAAGCAGAAACTAACACACCATTGTAAAGCAATTATACTCTAATAAAGATGTTAAAAAAAAAAACAAACACATGACAACTAAAGGAAATACCTGATCCTAGGCTGGATTCTGTACGGAGGGAGGAAAAAAACTAAAGATAAAGGATTTTATTGAGTCAATTTATACCAATTGACTAAATAAAAGTATTGTATTAGTGCTAACTGTTTACTAAAGTTGATAATTGCATTATGATTGTGTGAGAAAATATCCATATTCTTACTAAATAAACAATAAAGTGTTTAGGAGCAACGGGCCCTGATGTAAGCAATTTATTATCAGAAGGTTCAGAAAAATTTATCTATCTATGAGAGAGAGAATGGGAGAGGGCACAAATGATACAGCAAATGACGTAAAGTTGTAACAATAGATAAATTTGGGGAAGGATAACAGTTCTTTGTATTATTTGTATTGCAATTTTCCCATGAATTTTAAATTATTTCTGTCCCCTGCCCTCACCTCTCCAAAAAATACTAAAAGTGTCTAGAGACTCCTAAACAGTTCTCAGCTATGCTTATAGAATAGTTGTGAACACATCCAGAGCTGGCATTAAGTCCTTTCGGGACCAGGGCTTTTGTCCCAGTGTGGCTCCTGGTCTTCGTTCTTATCTATCTCGCGTTTACTGTGTTATTGTTCATAAAGCAAAGTGGAACCGCAGTTTCTTCTAATTCACCTGGTTCATTCCTAGGGGCAAAGAACAAACCTTACTCATCTCTGAAATCCCCGCAGTGTACTTGCTCAGTTATCATTTGCAGACTTGAAATGGATTGAACGAACCCAGCTTGTCATAGTATCTGAGACTTTTGTGTGGTGGTCTGGAGAAAAACCTCTTCAAGTCAAGGAGGGTACTCTAGTCTTCAGCAGCTCCAAGATCTGGCGAAAGTGGTGTAAACAGTGCTGGGGGCAGTGTTTAGCAGATAAAGTGGTTGTGATCGCCTCAACATGCACTCCTCCCCCCAGAAGAGGATATTAGATATCCTAATCTCTGGAACCTGTGAATGTTACCTAATATGCTAAAAAAGGACTTTTCACGTATGATGAAGTTAAGGACCTTGAGATAGGGAGATGACCTTGGATCATCAGGGGGGCCCTAAATGCAATCGCATATATCCTTATAAGAGGGAATAGAGGGAGATTGGACACAAAGAGAAGAGGAGACAATGTGACCGTGGATGCAGAGACTGGAGTGACGTCCCACAAGCCAAGGAATGCTGGCAGTCACACCAGGAGTTGGAAGAGGTGGGGGAGGATTCTCCCCTGAGCCTCCAGAAGGAACGTGGGCCCCTGACATCCTGATTTTGGCCTAGTGAAACAACCTTCAGACTTGTGGCCTCCAGAAATCTGGGCAAGTAAATCCCTGCTGTTTTAAGCTCTCAAGTTTCGTGTTAACGTGTTGGAGGCGTCTTAGGAAACTAACACAGTGGTAGAAACGGAACTTTCTTCAACTTCTCTCCTCACCCTCCAGCCCATTACATATTCTTTCAGGAAGGTGTGTCCTGCCTGAGCCTTATTGCTTTTAATTTACAACAGAGAAAAATAGGATAGGTAGGGATACTGAGAGTAAAGGAGCAAAGGTCTGCAAAATACAACCTCATCCTGCAAGCCTTTCCTCCCTCTAATACAGAAAGGTAGGTTGTTCCCAGCCTTGCCATCTGTCTCTGATCCATCCAGATATCACAGGCACAAGGTGATCCAAATTGACGATATGAATAACCCTACCTCTTGTCTTTTTCTTTCTTAAGTCATTATTTGGCTGAGAAAGGATCTAATTCAGAATTTAAAAAGAAATCCAATTGCATGTACTTATTAGTCATACTCCCCTTAATAAAATTTAATGCACTTAAACTCCTCATCATTAATTTGGTTCATTGTCTCATTTAATCCCCATAATGCAACCAGGTAGGTTCATTAATATTATTTTACTGATGAGGATGACCTTGAGGATGTGACTTTACAGATGATGATTCATGACTTTCTGATAAGTTATGGTAGGATGGCAGATCTAAAGGGAGTTCTATGCAAGCATGTCCTGGACACACATTTTGCCCAACTTACTGGGGTGATTAGCAAATATGGCAGAAGTTCAGAGAATGTGAATCTCCATGGAGGCAAACAGAATTGACAGGGCTTGCAGACAGGAATTCTGGTGGAATTTGGAGTTGGTGGAGTCATCAGTGATTCCAACATAACTAAGTCTGCTTAGGTTTCCAACTGTCTCTGGTATCATGTGACTTTGAGAGAGTCCAGGACAGGAGTTTTCTTGAATGTAGGTCATTTCTATCTTGGCTGTGAAGATTCTAAACCATCTGCATTCTCTGCTGGGTAACGGGTAGAATTTGAACATTTGGAGGTGATATTACCCATGTGGCAAAGAACAGTTTAAAAAATGCAACTGATACTTCAGTCTCCAAGCCAATTATAATATTCTGGCTTTCTCTCTTGATATAAGTAGTTGCTGGCACTATATAAAGATGACGGGATGGATGGTAGGTAGAATGGAATTGCAGGGTTAGTGCCAAAACTCTTAGGTTAAGTCATTGAAACTTTGAAGAAATCTGTTTCCTCATCTCTAGAATGGGGTTAATCAAATCTTTCCTAGTTATTTCATGAGGATGTCGTAAAGCTAAAATGAGGAAATGTGAACTTCTTAAGAGCTTTGGATTTAGACAGATCTTGGTTCTAATCTACTTTTTCCACTTAGAGAACTTTGAACTAGTTTATTCAAAATCTCTCTAGTTTCTATGTCTGAACTGTGGAGATAGCAGCTACTTCATAGGGTCTTAGAGGAAATTAAACGAGGTAACAAGTACAAAGCATTTAATAGTGCCAGGCATAGAGTAAACATCTCATTCATAGAAGCTCTGATTATTAAGAGTCATAATTGACATACAAGTGATTTAAAAGGATAAAAGGAACTGTGCATCATCTTACTGATAGTTGCAGTAGTAGTTGGTACAAGGCTCGCAAAATCTAAGCATGCCTGTGAAATATGCAAATACGTTTTTATTTATTAATGACGGTGAGCAAGGCAAATATGCTTGTTCGGACAATTAGCTTTAGACATAGAAGTACGACCAAGCCCTAATGATTTTTCCCCAGTTGAGACATTGTCCACCAATATTTCGATTTCAGGTATTCCTACTAATCCTGGCATTTTGTGAAGCCTTTTGCTCCATGTGTAACTTGATATGCATCTTCTACTTCCTAAGACTGTAAATTCCTTGAGAATAAAGACAGCATTTTCTCGGTGGCCATTGAGCTGGGTGGGCCTTGGTGAGGATGGCGTGGGTGTTCAATACATTAAGTACTAATCGGTGTTGGGGCAGGAATGGTTCACATTTCCACCCAGTGTGATTCTGGGGCATTGCGCGTAGGGGACGTGGAGCAGGGGAGATGCTAATGATTTGCCAGGATTGGGAACCTCTTATTCAGGAGAGCCCACATGCTTTTCTCCCTGGGGCTTACATCCACAGCAGTATGAATGAAAGTAAATTCTGAAGCAAAGCCCAGAGGACTGGTTATGGCTCCTTTCTTTCTCTTTTGAAGCAGTGGCTTACATTAATTTAGACACCAAAGTCTAGGCTCTGATACTTCCTAGCTGTGGGAGCTGGAGTGTGTCATTAGGTCACTTTGAGCCTCAATTTTCTTATTTTTAAAACAGGGGTTGAGAAGCTACTGTATAGCACAGGGAACTCTACTCAGTGCTCTGTGGTGACCTAAATGGAAAGGAAATCCAAAAAAGGGGATATATGTATACATAGAGCTGATTCACTTTGCTGTACAGCAGAAACTGACACAACACTGTAAAGCCACTATACTCCAATAAAAATTAATTTTAAAAAATTTAAAAGAAGGTAAAATGGGGTGATAATATCAGTTCTATTTGCTTCACGGGGTTGTCCTAAGCACCGACAAGAAGGCATACATAAAAGCTATGAACACTGATGCACGGGATTGGGTGCACACAGGTACTATTATGATGTCATCCCTCCCCTACGGGCATGGGTCTTTTTGGTGGCTTCTTGCCCAGAGATGACAATCAGCTACATCTGAAGCACCGAGTACTCCACTGCCTTCCAGGAGAGGTTGCTGTCCAGAGCACTTCAGGGGCTGTGCCCCCTTAGTGGCTCTCGGCCTCCAGCTCACAGACTGTGCTGTCAATTTCTCCAAAGCAACCAGGGCCCAAACCTGGCTCTCCAGAAGCAGGAGGTGTGCATGAATCTGTTCCCCCAGCTCCAGCGCTCATTTGTCAGCACTGACCAGTCACTGTTCTGCCCAGAGTTGCCTGCGGCCATGAGCAGACATTTAGGCAGCAACTGGCTGTATTTGGTGTGCAGTCAAGGACCCCAGAACAGAATTTCTTTGTGGGAGGGTAACCATTCCCCCACTGTTCCGGCTTCCTGGTGCGTCCAGAGTCTTCTATAAGTATTTCCACATTTTGCCAGACTTCTCCTTCCAGAGTCTTTGCTTTAACTCTTGTGGGTTGAGTGACCCACTTGTACACCTCGTCCTTGGAGTATGACACCTGACCTGGCCAATGACGAAATCCTTGGCTGATGCATCATAGGTCAATTATGTCTCCTCAGGTCCCTCAGGAGAAGGGACATTATCAGTTGTGACCATTACTACCCATCACCTCATTTTTTGAGGAAATTGCCGAAAGAGAGGCGTATATCTGAGGTTGCTTTTGCCCCTCGCATTGGTCATCATCAGACGTGAGTAGACGGAGGTAATTGACCCTCTGGAAAAGTCTAGAGGCTTCCCTGCTTACATTTCTCATTGGCTCTGTTCCTTTTTACAAATACTCCAAGACGCTCGTGGACAAATTCCCTGCCTGCTACTCCCTCTACTTCTCACTTTACCTGGAGAAAGACATTTCCAGGGCAATTATAACTTCCTTTACAATTTAATCACAGAATCACCAAACTTCAGAGTCCGTAGAGGCCTTGGAAACCGCTGTCCTAAGAGTTTCATGTGGACACACGTGGACCTGGGGGCTCAAAAGGATGAGGGGCTTTAAGGGACAAGGTGGCTCCAGCTACATGCTCCCTGCTCTCTCACACTGCATGGGGCTGAAATTCCTCTTTGCAATAAACAAAGTATCATAACCTAGAAGGAAACTTGAGCGAGCTTCTGCTCTAGCCCCCTGATTGAGGTAGCATTGACCTGGCACCCAGACTGTGCGCAGATCTCTTTACTTCATCTTCCTACCATCTGTTGACTTCATTTTCCTACATGGTGTTCTTTCCCTGAGGTCTCTTATAAGTCTGTCTTTCACTGTCTTTTGTGCTTGTTTTTTCTCTTAATTCCTCCCTCCCTATACACTATAATTAAATATGACTATTTTAGTCCCTAGGCTTGTGATGTATTTTCTTTTTTTTAAAAAAAGGCACAGGGGCTTCCCTGGTGGCGCGGTGGTTGAGAGTCCGCCTGCCGATGCAGGGGACACGGGTTCGTGCCCTGGTCCGGGAGGATCCCACATGCCGCGGAGCGGCTGGGCCCGTGCGCCATGGCCGCTGAGCCTGTGCGTCCGGAGCCTGTGCTCGCAGTGGGAGAGGCCACAACAGTGAGAGGCCCGTGTACTGCAAAAAAAAAAAAAAAAAAAAAAAAAAGGCACAAAGGGAAACAAAGCAGGGCTGCCACGTGGCAAGGCAACTGTATCCCAAACGTTGTTTTCCGCCAGGCACATCGGGACACCAGGCTGGTCCCTGCTCATCCCTTCTGCTCTTCCCTCCCATTTGTTTTGAACTTAGAGTTTTTCACCAAGTTCCCTAGACCCCAAAGAACACCCTGTTCAGCGAGCCCAGTCTGTCCTCTACCCTGTCTGCCGCATGTTATGGAATTCCAAGTCAAACAGTGCTTTCCTGCCTTTTCCATTCAGCACAACATTCCAGGACTGTTTTCTCTGCTGGCAGGGGACTCACTAAAAGAGGAAAATGGAGCGAGCCTGTGAAGGAATAGGCTCAATTACCACAATGGAAACGATGGGAAAGTAGATACGAAGGATAATCCTTGTCGTTACAAATCATTCATAGGATTATTATCTCAAAAAATTATGTATGTGCAAATTTAAAAATGACAGCTTGGAAATGTTTTGGAACCTGCCCAAGTTATCTGGGAGCCAAAGGGCTGTGTTCCCTCCTTCTGGTGACCAGTAATTTTGTTAGGGAACCATTGACCGAAACTGCCTGCCTTGGCCAGGCACGATAATAACTGCTTTCATGAGCTGTCTCACAACAGAAGGTCCTGATAAAGAACATGATGCTACTGCTGGGAAACTAGCCAGGAGAATTTGGGAGGGGCCCAAAGGAGGGAAGAGATGCCAGCCCATAATATGTCCTGCCAACCTTCCAGAAACCCTTGCGCTGGAAACCATCTTGACTGAGAGATGTGTGCACCACCAGGAAGGGTCTTGAATTGGACCAAATATGGGCATGGGCAAGATGCTTGGCCAGAGACAACCAGGAAAACTAACTGCATTACCATAAAACCTGAGACCGTGAGCCACGTGCCAGAGCAGTTCTCCTGGGTTCTCTTACCCCACTGCTCTCTGCCTGGGCTCCCCTTCCCAATAAAGTCTTTTGCTTTGTCAATACATGTGTCTCCTCAGATAATTCACTTCCGAGTGTTAGACAAGACCCCACTCTTGGGCTCTGGAAGGGATTCCCCCTTCTGGTAACAATTAGACCCAAACCAGGACTCATTTGAGAGTGAAAGGATGCATTACTAACAAGGATGCCAGTGGTCTTCTAGTTTGTACTTAAATACCTTTACTAAGACTAGGCAGTGTTGTTGAATGCAAGTTTGTGTGCTTGACGCATGGTGAGGCCAAGCAAACCAAAATGTCAGAGTTTGGAGCAGAGAAAGTTTTATTGCAGGGCCAAGCAAGCAGAATGGGCAGCTGGTGCTCAAAAAAACCTGAACTCCGCAATGGTTTTTGGAGAAGAGTTTTTACAGGCAACATTTGGAGTGAGGGCTGCAGGGTGTGTGACTTTCTTCTGATTGGTTGGTGGTAAGGTAACAGGGTGGTACTCTAGGGATCGTGCACTTGTGCTCAGCCTGAAGTGACTACCCTCCACCAGGGCGGGGACCTTAGTTCCTGCAGAAGGACTCAAAGGTATCATTATGTATATCCCTTGAGGAGGGCCTGGATCCTTTCCCATCATTGCACTGTTGTTTCTTGACTGCTTCTCCTTTGTTTCTATACTCCCTTACTTCCATAATTAGTAACTACTTGAATTTGCCCTTTGGAACTCAGAGAAGGTAGGAGGCTGAAGCCTTTCCCCTACAAACAAGAAACTGAGACATGGAAAGTCTTTTGTACCCAGGAGGGCCCCACAGGGTCCTGCTCGGTTTCAGCAGTGCATTAGTCTCTGGACAGCTCTGAGCATTAGCTGAAATCAGCTTCTTTGCCTTTGTGTGGATTCTCTCCATTGAGCCATCAGGCAGGACCTCATCTTCTTCCCACAAGAACAGACTGATGTTTGAAGATAGTTCTCCTGTCTACTGAGTCTTTTCTTCCGCAGGCTAAATCTCTCTAGTTCCTTCAGCAATTCCTTATTTGGTGTAGTCTCTTGGTCTTTTGCCCTCCGAGCTGCTCTTCTGAAAGAGCTCCACTTTGTCTGTATTTGAAAGTGTGTGCCCGGAACCAAAAGCAGTCCTCCTCTGCCCGAAGCTATTAGATCTCTCAACCCGGCCTGACACAGCAGCTTCTTAGACAGACCGGAGGAACAGATGCTCAGCAGATACCCTCTTATTTTCTTGAGCTTCTTTCCACAAACTTTCTTGGACACGGTGGGCAAGGATTGGCAGGCATCAGTGATGAGACCACAGGTGCAGAAGGAGGAACAGGGGCCAAAAGTCACCTGAGCTGGTCAAGCCTTTTACGAAATGGACAGGATTAAATAGTTTTGGCTGACTTTCTGTCAAGGCTTAGTTTCCAGACGCAGACTACTTAGATTCAAATCCTGTCTTGTACCACTTATAAGATGTCTAAACTTGAGCAAGTTACTTAATCTCTGTGCCTCAGTTTCCTCATCTGGAAAATGTAAAATCATATTGCTGTTGTCAGGATGGAATTAAAGGTGCTGGGGACAGCCCCTGGTGACAAGTAAGTCTCACCCATGCTATTATTTTTTTTTTTTTTTTATTTTTTTTTTTGCGGTATGCGGGCCTCTCACTGTTGTGGCCTCCCCCGTTGCGGAGCACAGGCTCCGGACGCGCAGGCTCAGCGGCCATGGCTCAGCGGCCATGGCTCACGGGCCCAGCCGCTCCGCGGCATATGGGATCCTCCCAGACCGGGGCACGAACCCGTATCCCCTGCATCGGCAGGCGGACTCTCAACCACTTGCGCCACCAGGGAGGCCCCATGCTATTATTTTTATAAGTGTTGTTACTCTCTCTGCTGTCCTTTTTTCTTGGTGCTAATGGTCACTCCTGGAGAACTTTTCTGAAGCAGCAAAAACTACAACTCACCTGAGTGCTTCAGGCTGGAGACTCACGTTTGCCTTCCAGATTGCAGATGTCTCTGTGGGAGGATAATAACATGGAAAGCCTGTCATTAATCCCTTTCAGGCTCCTGGGGCCTTTTCTGCTAAAGAATTCCAAGGCCCTTGAATAAATGAAGCCAAAACAATCATTAAAACTCTGGACATTTGTATGGCAAGTACAAGAAGTCATTCTGATACAGCTCATTATCTGTAGTAATTGCTCATTATCTGAAGTTTGGGCTTTAAGGGCTTATTCTAAGTAAACTTTAAATGTCAAAGCTCAACCCAGAGTCTCCTTTCCATTCTTTTTTTCCTTCCCTTCTGGCAAACCAGAGACAAAGGCTCTGAGCACTGCTTCCAGCTCCATTTCCTCAGACGGGAGAAGAGGAAGGCACAGGCCAAAAGAGGAAAAAGGCAGTAACATGGGATTCCTGCAAAATCACATCACAAACAGCAAGGAGAATTGGACCTTTCATCTTAAGATCTCACAGCTATTTATACTTGGCATTTCTGTATCTGCAGTCAGACATAATTGTACTTAATTTATGTAGAGAGTGTGTTGACTTGCCCATAGTTAGAATTTCACCTCTTAGGCATAAGCAAAAACAACAACGATATATTGGTTTGTGAGATCAGTCCCATTGTTTCTGATTTTTAATTAACTCTGCAAAGTTCCTTAATTAAGGAGGTGTTGGAGGTTGTTCTGGTCCCAGCTCTGGGCAGCATGGTTGGCCTGGCTGCCTGCATGGGCGTGACTGCATTGTTGGCGAGGAAGTTTTCCTCCACCCTTCTAGGTTCTTCTGCCTGGTCTAAGAATGAAATTGACATGGAACAGATTAGCAGGAGAAAATCAAACAAAAGTTTAGTAACAAGTATACATGGGAGAGACCCAGGAAAATGGGGTAACTCACCACAATGTTGGCCAAAGCCCTCCCCTTAAATACTACCTTCAGCTAAAGACGAAAGAAAATGTTGGGGATAGGGGTTTGGGATTTGGAAGGGGAGGAAAGCAATTCACATGGAGTTAGTAAAGTGAATGTTTGGTACATGAATGTTTGCTGGACCATCCAGAGACAGTGGGATACAGAGTGGACTCTGATCCCCAGGCCCTGCTGAGCTTCCCCACTACACTCAGCCCATAGTCTTTGCAGAGATCTCTGGTGACAGCTCTATTCCAGGAACAGTCCTTCTATCTAAATTCTTTTAGGAAATTATGGGGAAGGTCAAAGTTCCTGAGTCTTCTGTTTCTTAAAAATAATCAGCCTAGGGCTTCCCTGGTGGCGCAGTGGTTGAGAGTCCACCTGCCAATGCAGGGGACATGGGTTCGTGCCCCGGTCTGGGAAGATCCCACATGCTGCAGCGGCTGGGCCCGTGAGCCATGGCCGCTGGGCCTGCGCATCCGGAGCCTGTGCTCCGCAACGGGAGAGGCCACAACAGTAAGAGGCCCGCGTACCGCAAAAAAAAAAAAAAAAAAAAAATCAGCCTAAATTAATCCTCAGGCCCAAAAGGCATATTTTGGGGTGGCAAATTTTGCTTCCCTACAGCATACATAGTGGGTGATTTAGAGATTGTCACACGCACAACTGTGAAGGGTCAAAGGCTGCATTCAATCACATTACAAATCCCTCATGCTCTGGTGAAAGAAAGAGATGCTAAAATTCCATTTCCTGATGGCCACACGAACACTCTCAATAGGGTGTGACATCTGCCTAGGGATGACCTGAACCTTGGTGCAGCTGTCACAGTTGCAGGAACTCCCGACAGGGACCTGCCTACCAAGAGCTTTGTGCTGTCCTTCCTTCTACGAAGGCTACTCTGAAGGCCTAGGTGGGCTTCAGATATCCTCTCCTGTAACATCTCCTCCCATGTGCTTGTATGACCATGTCCAGTGTGTTTTGTTTCTGGGTCATCGTCCAGTTGCTTACTTGATTTCATTCCAGGGGAAGAGGGAGGAGGTGATGGGGAGATCGAAGATGAAGAATATGAGCAGAGTGCTGCCGGGGGATGGCAATACTGGGCCAGCCCGGAGGCCAGTCTGATTAGAGCCAAGGGGAAGAGTGGCACAGAAGAGACTCTGAATGCCAGGCTGAAGAATACTGATGGAGCAACTGCTAAATCATAGAGCATCGTAAAACTTGATGGTAGTGTGCTCGGTTTGATGGAGAGAGCATGGATTTGGGAATCAAACAGAACTGGGTTTGAATCCTGGATCTGCTGTGTACTCGAGCATGACCTTGGAACTTTGGCTCTCTGTCTCACAGTTTCTCATCTGTAAAATGGTAGTAATAACACCTATTTCATGGGGCTGTGATAAGGATTGTTGATAACACACATGCAACACCTACCAACATGACCTCAATTTTCAAATGCTATTCTGCATTTATCATTATGGAATATTTGCCCAGGGTAGACCTTAGAGCTTATTCAATCCAACGCTCTTATTTAATTAAATGAATTACTTTATTTATTGAAGTATAGTTGATTTACAATAGTGTGTTAGTTTCAGCTGTACAGCATAGTGATTCAGTATTTTTGCAGATTATACTCCATTTTAGGTTATTACAAGATAATGGGTATAATTCCCTGTGCTCAACAGTATGTCCTTGTTGCTTATCTATTTTATATATAGTAGTTTGTACAGTCTAACCCTCTTATTTTACACACAAGAAAAAACGAAGCACAGATCGGTCAGAAAAATGACCTGTTTGCCCAGCCTTGCCAACTACTGACAGCATCTTATTCATTGGACACTTATTATCTCTCAAACAGTGCGTGAGAGTGTGCAGTCCCACATTTATAACTTGACTTTGCTGCAAGAAGTTAGGAGCATCTTCTGGAGACACAGTGCATGGGTTTGATTCTGGCTTACCCTGTGCAGGGGAACTTTCCTTTCTTAGCCATAGACTATCTACATGTAAACCAGTAAAGTGCTCCTGTGGCATGGCCAGTCACCTAGCACTTGAGCCTCACTCCCTTTCCCCCATTCCTCAAAAATACCTCATCCTTTGCTGCCACTCAGGGTCACTTCAACCAGCTAATTCCTACTCATCCTGCAGGGCTCAGCCTAAGTGCCATTTTCTCAACGAAGCCTTCCCAGAGCTCCAGTGAGGCAAGTTTGCCTGTCATGTGCTCCTGTAACACCCTGTGATCCCCTTCACAGTATTCCTTCTGCTCCTTAGGACATCACCAGCACCCTCCTTTTCCGCTGGGTGAGCTCTGTGAGAGCAGCAGTTGGTTGATCTTGTTTTCCGGGACATCCCCAGAGCTCGGCAGACAGTAGATATTTAATGAATGTTGGTTAAATGATTAAACAAGGTTTGCTAACTGCAATAGTTGTTCCAGAATCTTGGCGTTGCTGCTTGGAGTGTAAAAAATACTCTCAAAGTTGGAAGATAATAGTCTCAGAAGAAAGGAGAGTTCTTCCCAAGAAAGGCAATTGGAAAAGTTATGCAGACATGGATACATTTATGTTATCTACATAGTATACGTCTCCACATACACAAGCATATTGCATTGCCCTTATTTTTCCCATTTCATCTTGCCGTGACACTTCATCGTGGACTTACTTGGCCCAAGGACTGGCATTTGGAAACTGCTATGCTAAAAGTCACAGCCATTAATTAACTGTAGCAATTTTCGTTGCTCCACATAGCTGAGGAAAGCAAATTTCACAGTCCCAAAGGTTTTCATTACAAAGGCACCAAATATACATCCATCTTTTATTTCTTCTTGGTCCAATTTTTACCCCTAGTTATAGTTTTTTTTTTTTTTTTAAATAAAAACCCCACTTTGTTGCCAGGGCTTATTTAGTTCCCAGGACAGTGCATCCCATCCAGACAAGGGAAGTAGCAGTATGTGCAGAAAAGGAGCACTCCTCTGGGAAGTGTCATTTAACCAGAGTGAAACATGACCCTTATAGCTGCTGAAATGTCTTCATGGATTTATGGTGTCCTCAGATGGGCCCTATCCTGCCCCAGGGTGACAGCAAGGGAACCGTGCTTAGGAAATGAAGCACAGGGACCCCATGTTCAGCTGTGCAGGTTGCACCATGCCCAGGGGTCCCCAGCTAAGGGGAGGGAGCTCTCTCTCCTAGCTATGCGTCCAGATGGGGACTGGCTCTGCTAGTTAGACAAGACCATGTGTCTCTAGGTCACACAGAGGAGAAAGGGCCAGAGGTGATGTTGATTCACCGCGTCCGTGGAGTATTTTGGTTTAGGGCATGTGGGTTTTGCAGTCAAGGAGACAGGGGTGTAGATCTCTGCTCCACCACTTACTGTGTGACTTTAGGCAAGTTTGTAAGCCTCAGTTTCCTCCTCTGTAAAAAACAAAAGGATAATGACAATACCTCTTTCATAAAGTTGCTGGAAGGATTACATGAGAGGATGCAGGCAGAAGCCTCGCAGAGTAAGGGCCACATTCAGTGCTTCCTGAATCCTGCCTCTGTCCGTCATCGGTGCTGCCAGGACGGCTACGGCCATCCAGCAAGTGCTCAAGAGCAGAGAACTCTTATGCCCTTTGCTCACTTCCCCCCATCTCACTGCCCGGTCCCAACCCGTGCCTCCCCTTACGGACCCCATCATTCTTGTTCACTAACACCAGAAACCCAAGACCATCCTAGCTGCCTCTCTCTTCTTCTCCGTCACCTCTAACACCCGAGCGGTCTCAGAAGTCTATCAGTGCTACCACTTCAGCCTCCGTTCCCACTGCTCTCACCCCTGCCGCTTGGCCCAGAAGAGCATAATTCCTCTCTTAGACCATGGCAGCAGCCCCGGGGCTGGCTCCCCTTGCCAATCTTCCAGAAATGCACATCTGATCTCATGGACTCTCTTGCTGAAGACTCTCCCTGTTTAGGTTCAGGATGAAGCTCCAAGTTCTTTGGGGGTAATTATGGCTCCGCAAGACCTGGGTGGTCTCCTCCAGCTCTTGCCCCCATTCGGGTGTACCAGAGACGTGACACGGTTTGTGAACTCCCAACAGCTTTGTGTGGTTTTCTGTCTCTGTGCCTTAAACACATTCCCCCTTTCTGGAATGCTGTTAATAATGAGGAGGAGGACGGCGAAGCAGAGGAGGATGGTAATAACAGCCAACGTGTACTGGGAATTTACTATTCTCAAGGCTCAGTGCTTTACATTCATAATCTGCCTTTCCCCAGCTCATCGAATATAATTATCATTTTTGTTGTTGTTGTTGAAATCTCAGGACATTTATCTATTTATTCCTTTTTTTAAAAAAAACTTTTATATTGGAGTACAGTTGATTAACAATGTTGTGTTAGTTTCAGGTGTGCAGCAAAGTGATTCAGTTATACATACACATGTATCTATTCTTTTTCACATTCTTCTCCCAAGTAGGTTGTTACAGAATATTGAGCAGAGTTCCCTGTGCTATGCGGTAGGTCCTTGTTGGTTATCCATTTTATTTTATTTTAGAAAAAATTATTTATTTATTTATTCAATTTATTTATTTTGGGCTGTGTTGGGCCTTCATTGCTGTGCACGGGCTTTCTCTAGTTGCGGTGAGCGGGGGCTCCTCTTGGTTGCGGTCCACGGGCTTCTCATTGTGGTGGCCTCTCGTTGGGGAGCACGGGCTCTAGAGCGCAGGCTCAGTAGTTGTGGCTCGCGGGCTCTAGAGCGCAGGTTCAGTAGCTGTGGTGCACGGGCTTAGTTGCTCCGCGGCATGTGGGATCTTCCCGGACCAGGGCTCGAACGCACGTCCCTGCATTGGCAGGCGGATTCTTAACCGCTGTGCCCCCAGGGAAGCCCTGGTTATCCATTTGAAATGTAGCAGTGTGTACATGTCAATCCCAAACTCCCTAACTGTTCCTCGCCCCTCCCCCCGCCGAAACCATAAGTTGGTTCTCTAAGTCTGTGAGTCAGTTTCTGTTTTGTAAATAAGTATCATTTTTCTTGATTCTACCTATAAGCTATATCATACAATATTTCTATTATAATTATCATCTTTTAAAATCTATCTTTGTATTTAGTCACAAGAGTGCTTCATGTGTAATCCAGAGGGCTTGACTTTGCCTGGGTCTCTCACATACTGGAGGAGCTCAAGTTGGCACGTGTAGTAACCAGTGCTGCACCTCCTGCTCGTGTTTTTTTCCTTTTATTTACTTATTTTAAAAATGTTTATTCATTTAGGCTGAACCAGGTGTTAGTTGCAGCATGCGGGATCTTTAGTTGAGTCATGCAAACTCTTAGTTGCGGCAGGCATGTGGGATCTAGTTCCCCGACCAGGGATCAAACCTGGGCCCCCTGCATTGGGAGTGTGG
Organism: Mesoplodon densirostris; assembly: GCF_025265405.1. Taxonomy (NCBI): domain Eukaryota; kingdom Metazoa; phylum Chordata; class Mammalia; order Artiodactyla; family Ziphiidae; genus Mesoplodon; species Mesoplodon densirostris. The sequence goes on from NC_082671.1 coordinate 11,777,158, forward strand.
AGTCTTATCCACTGGACCACCAGGAAGTCCCATTTTTTTCCTTTTAAATAGACTTTATTTTTTTAGAGCAGTTTTAGATTCACAGCAAAATGGAGTGGAAGTTATAGAGAGAGTTCCCATATACTCCGTGCTTCCCCTTCCCAGCCTCCTCCCGTATCAATGCCCCACACCAGCATGGTACATTTATGATAACTGATGAACCAACATTGATATATCATTATCACCCAAGGTCCATAGTGTACATTAGGGTTCATTCTTGGTGTTGTACAATCTATGAGTTTTGGCAAATGTCTAATGACATGTATCCACCACTGTAGAATCATACAGTGTAGTTTCACAGCCCTAAAAAATCCTCTGTGGGCTTCCCTGGTGGCGCAGTGGTTGAGAGTCTGCCTGCCAATGCAGGGGACACGGGTTCGTGCCCCAGTCCGGGAGGATCCCACATGCCGCGGAGCGGCTGGGCCCGTGAGCCATGGCCGCTGAGCCTGCGCGTCCGGAGCCTGTGCTCCACAACGGGAGAGGCCACAGCAGTGAGAGGCCCGCATACTGCAAAAAAAATAAATAAATAAAAATAAAATCCTCTGTGCTTTGCCTATTCATCCTTCTCTTCCACCAAACCCAGGCAACCACTGATCTTTTTACTGTCTCTAGTTTTACCGTTTCCAGTATATCATATTGTTGGAATCACACAGTATGTAGGATTTTCAGATGGGCTTCTTTCATTTACTAATATGCATGTAAAAGTTCCTCCATGTCTTTTCATGGCTTGATGGCTCATTTCTTTTTAGTGCTGAATAATATTGCATTTTCTGGATGTACCACAGTTTGTTTCTCCCTTCACCTTCTGAAGGACATCTTGGTGGTTTCCTGGTTTGGGCAATTATGAATAAAGCTGCTGTAAACATCTGTGAGCAGGTTCCTGGGTGGACATGTATTTTCACCTCCTTTTGGTAAACACCAAGGACTGTGATTGCTGGATTATTTGGTGAAAATATGTTTAGTTTTATAAGGAACGGCCTAACTGTCATCCAAAGTGGCTCTACCTCTGGGCTGTGGTGTAGTGGTGACAGGCTAGGAGAAAGGCCCTCTCCTCAGTTCTGCTATACTTGCACCAAGTTTCACAAAGGCTTTCATGAACACAGCTAAAAACCTCAATAAATGAAGCAAAGTACAAGTAACAAAACAAAACAACAAAATAACAAGGTGGCTGTACCATTTTGAATTCCCACCAGCAATGAATGAGGGTTCTTTTGGCTCCATATCTTTGTAAGCATTTGGTGTCAGTTTTTGATTTGAGCCATTCTAACAGGTGTGTAGTGGTATCTCATTGTTGTTTTAACTTGCATTTCCCTGATGACATGTGATGTGGAGCGTCTTTTCACGTGCTTATTTGCCATCTATATATCTTCTTTGGGGAGGTGTCAGATAAGATGTTTTGCCCATTTTTTAATCAGGTTGTTCTTTTCTTATTCTTAAGTTTTAAGAGTTCTTGGTGTATTTTGGATAACAGTCCTTCATCAGATATGTCTTCTGCAAATATTTTCTCCCAGTCTTTGGCTTATCTTCTCATTCTCTTGAGCGTCTACTCATTTTTAAAGTGCAGCTCAGTGCTCACTTTCTGTGACATTGGGCTTGTCTCTTCCCTTCCCCAGCAGTTGATCTCTGTTGACTTTGTACTGGCACGGTACCTTTTACAAACATCCATTGTATTGTAAGTATTTACCCAGCAGACTGTGAGATTCTTGGGGAGAGGGTCGTGCCACTCATTTTTGCATTTCCACAGCAAAGAGCAGTGTCTGGCAATAATTAAGTCTCCAGTACATGTGTGTTGACTGAGTGAACTGAGGTTTAACATGAGGACATACTGACCAGGGCACCCCTGCCTCCCTCAAAAGTACAGAGGGAGTTTTTCCTTCAGCAGAAATAATGAGACATGTGCTCTGGGAATGGCATTCTGGTACCGGTTACATTACCTCTTCACCTGGACACAGGTATTTTTGCCAGATTCCAGATGCAAGCCATCTAGTCTGCTCCAGAGAAGTCACAGAGGGGCAAGAAGCTGAATGTCCTCCCTACTCATGACAAAATATTTGTGGAAAGCTCTGAGGCTCTTCGTGGGCAGGGAGCCTGTTCGTCGTGGGCACATAATCTTTCAGAGAGTGTATCCCAACTCAGCTCAGGTGCTCCTCTACCCATGTCTGCATATCTGCAGAGCTAGAACCTTCACTTAAATGATTTACCATTCTGTCTGCCTCCAGAAAGTCTCTTCTGGTTTCCTGAATGGAGCCATATGTGCAATTACACATGCGAGCCTAGGTGGTGAAATTCCTCTTGAATTCTTTCATGGATCAGAATGTTTCAACCTTTAAAATCAAAACCCTTTCCTCACTCTCTTCTCTCTCTACTTCCATCTTCTTTCTGTTTCTTCTCACATATCATCTTTGCCTCTCTTTCCTTTGGCTTGCAGTGTTTTTGTAAAATTCCCCCTCCCTGACCCATCTACTCTTTGGCATTTAGCTCAGAATACGTTCCATTATGTTTAAGAACCCTTTTCTCTCAACGGAGCTTCTATTGGGATCAGGCTCTGTGTCCAGGGTTGGGTTAAACCCTCGGGCAAAGTAATTGGGAGAAGAAAGAACTTTCACATGGTTTATAAGCTTGTGACCATTTGGCGTAATAGACTATGAATGCTAAAACATTCACAGGAAAAGAAAAGAAGAATCCCTTAAAAGATCACCAGATGTTTTGTCTGAAAGACTTCAGGCTTTTGATGTTAGACAGGAAAAATATGTGGATTCTTGACCGAATTTTGCAACGTCCACAGGGTGTTTTAGGAATATTTAGATAACAGTCATTACTAGCATCTTGGATCAATTTAGGTAATTAAAAAAGTTACCAAAGTATTGCTTACTTGTTGTAAAAAGTCCAGGTAAGATGGGAGTCTACAGGGTAGAAGCTTAAATATCCTTCTAATGTCTTTTCCCCTCCCTCCAATTTCACTGTTTCCTAAGATGAATCAGAGATTGACCATCTTTTGGGACATTTTTTTTCTGTGCATCTTCATATATTCATAGTTCTATTTTTTTTAATGTAAATGGTCATTTTATACAATTCTCTCTGTGATGTTCATTTCTCCGATGAACAATAGACATTGGAGATCTCATGTCAGTACACCGTAAGCTACCTCACTCTTCTGTGCTGCTGTCTAAGGTTCTGTACCATGGACACATTGTCATTAATTTAAACATTTCCCCAGGGAGGGGTGTTCAGCTTGTTTCTTTTCTTTTTTTCCCTTTCTTTTAAAAAAATTTTCTATATTAAACAAAAAATCAATAAATGTCCTTACACATATATTTTTTCCATATGTGTATATTTCTGTTGCATGTTATCAAGCTTTATAAGTTGTTGCTGATTCCAAGTGAGATTGAACATCCTTTTTTATTTGTCCATTTGTTTTTCTTTATTTCAAAGAAATTATTTCTGTAAATTTCCTTGTTTACTCTTCTTAGGAGTTACATGTATTTTTTTATTCCTTTTTAAGGACTTTCCCCCAACATTTTATTATGAAAAATTTCAAGCATACAGACATGTTGAAAGAATTGTGTAGTAGACATCCACACACCCACCATCTAGACTTGATAATTAACACTTTGCTATATTTACTATATTTATCTTTCCATCTATCCATCCCTTTATTCATTTATCAAACCACCTTATTTTTGTGCATTTCAAAATTAAGTTGATATCTATACTAAATACTCCAGATGTTTATCAATAACAGACTTTGATATTCATTTACAGTCCTTTCTGTTTGTTTTTTTTTGCAGTACGTGAGCCTCTCACTGTCGTGGCCTCTACCGTTGCGGAGCACAGGTTCCGGACACGCAGGCTCAGCGGCCATGGCTCACAGGCCTAGCCGCTCCGTGGCATGTGGGATTTTCCTGGACCGGGGCACGAACCCGTGTCCCCTGCATCGGCAGGTGGACTCAACCACTGCGCCACCAGGGAAGCCCGTACAGTCCTTTCTATTTTTTGAAGTAAAATTTATATACAGTAAAATGCACAAATCTTAAGGGTACAATTCAATGTAGGGAGCTTTTTATATATTAAGAGTAGCAATCTGGGACTTCCCTGGTGGTGCAATGGTTAAGAATCTGCCTGCCAATGCAGTGGACATGGGTTCGATACCTGGTCTGGGAAGATCCCATATGCCGCGGAGCAACTAAGCCCGTGAACCACAGGTACTGAAACCGACGTGCCTTAGAGCCCGCGGGCCACAACTACTGAGCTCACGTGCCACAACTACCGAAGCCTGAGCACCTAGAGCCCATGATCTTCAACAAGACAAGCCACTGCAATGAGAAGCCCACGCACCACAACAAAACATAGCCCCTGCTTGCTGCAACTAGACAAAGCCCACGTGCAGTAACAAAGACCCAACGCAGCCAAAAATAAAGTAAATTAAAGGTGCTGCATGTTTCATTGTTTAAAAAAGAAAAGAGTAACAATCTTTCCCTTTATATACATATATTGCAAGTATTCTCTCCCAAGCTGCCTCTTAATTTTTAACTTTGTTATATCTTTCACATACAGAAATGGAAAATTTACATAGTCAATCTATCAATAATTTTCTTTTTTCATTCTAAGTGTTATGTTTGCTTAGGAAGACATCTCCCAACCTAATATTACCTCATTTTCTTAAGCAGAAATATTTTCACTTTAAAAAAAAATTATTTATTTATTTATTTATTTGGCCGTGTTGGGTCTTTGTTGCTGTGCGCAGCTTTCTCTAGTTGAGGTGAGCGAGGGCTACTCTTCATTGCAGTGCATGGGCTTCTCATTGGGGTGGCTTCTTTTGTTGTGGAGCATGGGCTTTAGGTGTGCGGGCTTCAGTAGTTGTGGCACGCAGGCTCAGTAGTTGTGGCTTGTGGGCTCTAGAGCGCAGGCTCAGTAGTTGTGGCACATGGGTTCAGCTACTCTGCAGCATGTGGGATCTGCCCCGAGCAGGGCTCGAACTCATGTCCCCTGAATTGGCAGGCAGATTCTTAACCACTGTGCCACCAGAGAAGTCCCCTAATATTACTTTTTGAATTCCATATTTTCAGTGCTTTGGTAGTTCTATTTAAAAATTTTAAAATCCACATTAAATTATATTTTTGTGTAGGGAGGATTATAATATAGCTTTTGCAGTGGGGAAACCAGTTGTCCCAAAGCCAAACACTCTTTTTAGAATTCTCTCCAATAGTCTTTGAGTTTTCTCCAAACCTTAGAAGAAATTGGAAGAGTGAAGAGAGAAAAGGCAGCAAAAAAGCAGAAGGTAGGGCAGAAGGGGATGGAGAGAGAGTGGATGAGATTGTTGGAGTGATGATTCTAAAGGTGTCACTAAAATTTTCTACAACAATTGAGTGGAATGATTTCTAGCATAAAACAGTGAACATGCAAGGCTAGTTTTTGACAGCATCTCCCAAATAATACTATTTTCTAACTTAAACAACATGGTAAGATGATTCAGGGTTTGGGAATTGCAGTTTCTGTATCTTCTTAGTGGAGATATCTGTGAATGAGTTAGAGTCCAGATAGGAAGTTTGTAAGATAAAAAACTGTAGCATTAGCGATTGATGAGTCTCTACAGACATGGAAATGAGAGAGATAGAGAAGACAGCAGCCAAGAGCAGGCATATGGGGGATCTGGTCTACATCTTGCTGATTCACTTTTGAGTTGGGGACAATGTAGCCTTTGGTAAGGGGACATGACCTAGGGTTTGAGAAAAAAGGGAGCAAAAGCAATTTGAGGGCTTCCCTAGTGGCGCAGTGGTAGAGAGTCCGCCTGCCAATGCAGGGGACACGGGTTCATGCCCCCGTCCGGGAAGATCCCACATGCCGCGGAGAGGCTGGGCCCGTGAGCCGTGGCCGCTGAGCCTGCGCGTCTGGAGCCTGTGCTCCGCAACGGGAGAGGCCACAACAGTGAGAGGCCCGTGTACCGCCAAAAAAAAAAAGCAATTTGAACATGTAGTTCTTTTTTTTTTTTTTAACTTTTTATTATGTATTGGGGTATAGCCGATTATCAATGTTGTGATAGTTTCAGGTGCACAGCAAAGCGACTTAGTCATAGGAACATGTAGTTCTTTTGAGAACACGTCTAGAATATTTTATTCAGCCTTGGAGATGTTACTGTTGTGTAGGGAGAGATAATCAATTGGAGTGAATCAGAGAAACAGAAGAATAAATTATTTGTTAAGAGAATATGTTAAGATAATATATGCAAAAGCATTTTGTAAATTCCCTTTTTTTTGGTTCCATGGTAAACACTTACAAGCATCAAGAGAACTATATGGAGGGGTTCACATATATCATGCTTTTCTCCAAACACAATCTCTATTTATTTAGGATCTACTCAGAAGATAATATTGTACCATATGACCTAGCCATTCTCCACCTCGGTATTTGCCCAAGAGAAGTGAAAAGATATATCCAGACAACGACTTGTATATGAATGTCCATAACAGCTTTATTCATAATAGCCCCAAAGTAGAAACAACCCAAACGTCCATCAATATGTGAAGAGATAAGCAAATGTGTTATATGCATACAATGGAATACTATTCAGCAATAAAAAGGAATGAACTATGGTAGACCCAACAACATGGAATAAATTTCAAAATAGTTACACTGAATGAAAGAATCCAGGCAAAAGAGAGCACATGCTTTTTGATTCTATTCATATAAAATTCTAGAAAATGCAAACTATGGGGGAAGGGGAGAGAGTGAGGGATTACAAAAGGGCACAAGGAAAGTTTGGAGGTTGATGGGTATGTTCTTTATCTTGATTGGGGTGATGGTTTCACAGACGTATATCCTTGTTAAAACTTTTCAAATTGTACAGTTTAAACAGTGTACTTTATTGCATGTCATTTATACCTTAATAAAGCTGTTAAAAAAAGAGAATATCAGAAGGTAGCTATTCACTTTGAAAAACATAATCATTTCTAAAAGATTAAAAATTAAAAATTTTTAGCAAGCACAATTTACTCCCGCATTCAATCCACGATTTGATTTAGAAAAATCCAGTTTATACCACATATTTTTAGAATTAAAATCTTTTAAAGAATTTTTCTTAGCGTTTAAGGAGTTTGTGTTGATCATTTATGAGATGAAAAATGAGTCCGAGGGAAACATAAGAGGTTTGTAAATGCATCTGTTCACCATGACACTCTTAGGGTTATAGAATTAGTTCTCCAGAGGGAAATTATAGAAGTCCCATTTACCATAGTCAAGAAAATCCAACTGTACAGAGACTCAGCTAAGAACAGAGCTCAAAACTTGTAAATGCTTTCATCCAATGACATAAGCTTTTCCAAACACCAATTAACAAAGTCTCACACCATCCTGGGAGCAGAGTGGTACAATCATCACTCCCTTTATAGACTGAGAATTGGACTCCCAAAGTGCTAAGACAGCCAGCTCAGGGTCCCCTGGTGGGGCAGCTGCTGACACAGGGCAGAAGCTTGAGTTCTGCCTCCTGGCCCTTCCCTTGCATTCTCCAAACAACAAGAAATTCTCTGGCCCTAAACCAGACCATGGAGGGGGAAGAAAACTCATGCCTTGACCAGTTTGCTTTGGAACCAAGACGGTATTTGAGGCACAACAAGGTTGTGATCTACAACAAGTGTGATGCTAATCTCACTTCCTCTCTCACTATTTTGGACCAGTTCTCTTCTGTCTTTATTGAACTCTTTGTGAGTGAAAGAATGTGTTATTGAAAGCTAAATGATTTCTTGGTAAACTCAAAATCAGGATTTTCACCCATTTGCTTTTCATCTGTTTTGTGTTTTCACACAAAGTAGAGATTCTCTCAATTCTGTGGAAACTCTGGGAAATGCTCAATCCTGCTGGATTGATAACACAATAAATTTGGAATCTCCAGGACCCAGGGAGGGAAAGCCTGGTAGACTCAAAGCACCAGCAAATGGAAGATTTGGTTTACTTCTGAATTTTGAGGAATTATGTAGCCTGATACCCCTCGTTGTCTGGAGTGTGAATTCTGTTGGCTTTGGTTCACAAAGGTGGAGGAACCAGTTAATTTAAATGTCAGATCCTATGAGCAGAAGTATTCTTTTCCTGGATGACAAGGTTTGAGGTTCTAGCCCATGTAAGACTAATTTACCATGAGTTTCTATCGTAGCTCTTCTGGTAATGCTTGACTTACCTGGGAGTCACTCATACAGCAGACGCAGCCTTCTGAAACACAGCTGAGAAAACAGAAGGGAGCAAAAAAGCCCTTTGGGTGGCCAACATGGGCATCAAAAGTCCACAGAGCGATGCCTTCTGTCTTAGAGACTACTTCCTTTTATTTCTGGCATGACCTAATAAGTTTAATTCTACTCTACAGCAGATTAGAATCAGTGCATTAATGGGGCATGGAGGAACTTTTGGAAACAGAAGCAAGAAGCTGGCATCTTTATGATGAGGGAGCAGAAAGAAGAATTATAAAAGCACAAATAAAAATGCAAGAAACATAGTCTGAAGTAAGGGCAAATAACTCTCTACAATTCCAAGGCCCAAGAGTTCATTACTTTTCGACATCAAAGTTCAGTATTGGAGGTTATAATTATTTATTTGTTCTACAAATGTATATTGGGAGCCTGAGTACACCACCAGGTACTGGGTATGTAATGACAGAAATGGTTCTGTTCTTATGGAGGGTAAATAAATTATGTTGGGTCGGTTCTGTTTAGAAAAGTAGAGAATGCTCCACATATTTAGAAAGAGTTCCATACCAATGAAAAATGTTTAAATGATTCGATTCCCCAAATTTTAGGCTCCAGGAATCTGGGAGAATCCATTATGTAAAACAGTTCATTTCCCTGTGGACCTAATAAATGAGGCATTAATCATATCACCATGACATTGTTATTAGTTTGAAATTAAGAGCAGTATGCATATGTATTATTTTCTGAAGACACAGATGTCTGCTTTATCCTTTAATTATTGCCAACGCCTGTGACATTATACACATTATATATTTCAGCTCAATTAAGGCAGCCTACTACTCCTGGGGGTGTGGAGACCCAGGCACAAGCTTGCTCTTTGATGAGAGGCAGTGACACATTCCAGAAAGGAGAAAGTAAAGAGACAGCACAGGGTACAAGGGATCCCCAGTTTTCATTTGTTTATGGAGGACCCTCTTTTTTTTAGCTTCTCTCCCTACCTTTCTCCCAAGCTCCCCTTTTATTTTTTTTTAATATCTTTATTGGAGTATAATTGCTTTACAATCGTGTGTTAGTTTCTGCTTTATAACAAAGTGAATCAGGGACCCTGAACCAAGGTGGCAGAGTAGAAGGACGTGCTTTCACTCCCTCTTGAGAGAACACCAGAATCACAACTAGCTGCTGGACAATCATTGACAGGAAGACACTGGAACTCACCAAAAAAGATACCCCACATACAAAGACAAAGGAGAAGCCACAATGAGACGGTAGGAGGGGCACAATCACAGTAAAATCAAATCCCATAACTGCTGGGTGGATGACCCACAGACTGGAGAACACTTATACCACAGAATTCCACCCACTGGAGTGAAGGTTCTGAGCCCCACATCAGGCTTCCCAACCTGGGGGTCCGGCAACAGGAAGAGGAATTCCTAAAGAATCAGACTTTGAAGACTAGTGGGATTTGATTGCAGGACTTTGACAGGACTGGGGGAAACAGAGACTCCACTCTTGGAGGGCACACACAAAGTAGTGTGTGCATCGGGACCCAGAGGAAGGAGCAGTGACCTCAGGGGAGACTGAACCAGACTTACTTGCTAGTGTTGGAGGGTCTCCTGCAGAGGTGGGGGGTGGCTGTGGCTCACCATGGGGACAAGGACACTGGCAGCAGAAGTTCTGGGAAGTACTCCTTGGCATGAGCCCTCCCAGAGTCCGCCATTAGCCCCACCAAAGAGCCCAGGTAGGCTCCAGTGTTGGGTTGCCTCAGGCCAAACAACCAACAGGGAGGGAACCCAGCCCCACCCATCAGCAATCAAGCGGATTAAAGTTTTACTGAGCTCTACCCACCAGAGCAACAGTCATCTCTACCCACCACCAGTCCCTCCCATCAGAAAACTAGCACAAGCCTCTTAGATAGCCTTATCCAACAGAGGGCAGACAGCAGAAGCAGGAAGAACTACATTCCTGCAGCCTGTGGAACAAAAACCACATTCACAGAAAGATAGACAAGATGAAAAGGCAGAGGGCTATGTACCAGATGAAGGAACAAGATAAAACTCCAGAAAAACAACCAAATGAAGTGGAGATAGGCAATCTTCCAGAAAATGAATTCAGAATAATGATAGAGAAGATGATCTAGGACCTGGGAAAAAGAATGGAGGCAAAGATGGAGAAGATGCAACAAATGTTTAACAAAGACCTAGAAGAATTAAAGAACAAACAAACAGAAATGAACAATACAATAATTGAAATGAAAGCTACACTAGAAGGAATCAATAGCAGAATAACTGAGGCAGAAGAACAGATAAGTGACCTGGAAGACAGAATGGTGGAATTCACTGCTGCGGAACAGAATAAAGAAAAAAGAATGAAAAGAAATGAAGACAGCCTAAGAGACATCTGGGACAACATTAAACACAACAACATTCGCATTATAGGGGTCCCAGAAGGAGAAGAGAGAGAGAAAGGATCAGAGAAAATATTTGAAGAGATTATAGTCAAAAACTTCCCTAACATGGGAAAGGAAATAGCCTCCCAAGTCCAGGAAGTGCAGAGAGTCCCATACAGGATAAACCCAAGGAGAAACACTCTGAGACACATAGTAATCAAATTGGCAAAAATTAAAGACAAAGAAAAATTATTGAAAGCAGCAAGGGAAAAATGACAAATAACATACAAGGGAACTCCCATAAGGTTAACAGCTGATTACTCAGCAGAAACTCTACAAGTCAGAAGGGAGTGGCATGATATACTTAAAGTGATGAAAGGGAAGAAACTACAACCAAGGTTACTCGACCAAGCAAGGATCTCATTTAGATTCGATGGAGAAATTAAAAGCTTTCCAGACAAGCAAAAGCTAAGAGAATTCAGCACCACCAAACCAGCTCTACAACAAATGCTAAAGGAACTTCTCTAAGTGGGAAACACAAGAGAAGAAAAGGATCTACAAAAACAAACTGAAAGCAATTAAGAAAATGGTCATAGGAACATACATATCGATAATTACCTTAAATGTGAATGGATTAAATGCTCCAACCAAAAGACACAGGCTTGCCAAATGGATACAAAAACAAGACCCATATATATGCTGTCTACAAGAGACCCACTTCAGACCTAGGGACACATTCAGACTGAAAGTGAGGGGATGGAAAAAGATATTCCATGCAAATGGAAATCAAAAGAAAGCTGGAGTAGCAATACTCCTATCAGATAAAATAGACTTTAAAATAAAGAATGTTACAAGAGACAAGGAAGAACACTACATAATGATCAAGGGATCAATCCAAGAAGAAGATATAACAATTATAAATATATATGCACCCAACATAGGAGCACCTCAATACATAAGGCAACTGCTAACAGCTATAAAAGAGGAAATCGACAGTAACACAATAATAGTGGGGGACTTTAACACCTCACCTACCCCAATGAACAGATCATCTAAAATGAAAATAAATAAGGAAACAGAAGCTTTAAATGACACAATAGACCAGATAGATTTAATTGATATTTATAGGACATTCCATGCAAAAACAGCAGATTACACTTTCTTCTCAAGTGCGTATGGAACATTCTCCAGGATAGATCACATTTTGGGTCACAAATCAAGCCTTGGTAAATTTAAGAAAACTGAAATCATATCAAGCATCTTTTCTGACCACAACGCTATGAGATTAGAAATGAATTACAGGGTAAAAAAAGTAAAAGACACAGACACATGGAGGCTAAACAGTACATTAATAAATAACCAAGAGATCACTGAAGAAATCAAAGAGGAAATAAAAAAATACATAGAGACAAATGACAATGAAAACACAATGATCCAAAAACCTATGGGATGCAGCAAAAGTAGTTCTAAGAGGTAAGTTTATAGCTATACAAGCCTACCTCAAGAAACAAGAAAAATCTCAAATGAACAATCTAACCTTACACCTAAAGGAGCTAGAGAAAGAAAAACAAACAAAATTCAAAGTTAGCAGAAGGAAAGAAATCATAAAGATGAGAGCAGAAATAAATGAAATAGAAACAAAGAAAATGAGAGCAAAGATCAATAAAAGTAAAAGCTGGTTCTTTGAGAAGATAAACAAAATTGATAAACCATTAGCCAGACTCATCAAGAAAAAGAGGGAGAGGACTCAAATCAATAAAATTAGAAATGAAAAAGGAGAAGTTACAACAGACACCACAGAAATACAAAGCATCCTAAGAGACTACTACAAGCAACTCTATGCCAATAAAGTGGAAAAACTGGACAAACTGGAAGAAATGGACAAATTCTTAGAAAGGTATAACCTTCCAAGCCTGAACCAGGAAGAAATAGAAAATATGAACAGACCAATCACAAGTAATGAAATTGAAACTGTGATTAAAAATCTTCCAGCAAACAAAAGTCCAGGACCAGATGGCTTCACAGGTGAATTCTGTCAAACATTTAGATAAGAGCTAACATCCATCCTTCTGAAACTCTTCCAAAAAATTGCAGAGGAAGGAACACTCCCAAACTCATTCTATGAGGCCACCATCACCCTGATACCCAAACCAGACAAAGATACTACAAAAAAAGAAAATTACAGACCAATATCACTGATGAATATAGATGCAAAAATCCCCAACAAAATACTAGCGGGCTTCCCTGGTGGCGCAGTGGTTGAGAGTCCGCCTGCCGATGCAGGGGACACGGGTTCGTGCCCCGGTCTGGGAAGATCCCACATGCCACGGAGCGGCTGGGCCCGTGAGCCATGGCCGCTGAGCCTGCGCATCCGGAGCCTGTGCTGCGCAACAGGAGAGGCCACAACAGTGAGAGGCCCGCGTACCACAAAAAAAAATAAAAATAAAAAATACTAGCAAACAGAATCTAACAACACATTAACAGGATCATACACCATGATCAAGTGGGATTTATCCCAGGGATGCAAGGATTCTTCAATATATGCAAATAAATCAATGTGATACACCATGTTAACAAACTGAAGAATAAAAACAATATGATCACATCAACTAATGCAGAAAAAGCTTCTGACAAAATTCAACACCCATTTATGATAAAAACTCTCCAGAAAGTGGGCATAGAGGGAACCCACCTCAACATAATAAAGGCCATATATGACAAACCCACAGCAAACATCATTCTCAGTGGTGAAAAACTGAAAGCATTTCCTCTAAGATCAGGAACAAGACAAGGATGTCCACTCTCACCACTATTATTCAATATAGTTTTGGAAGTCCTAGCCATGGCAATCAGAGAAGAAAAAGAAATAAAAGGAATACAAATTGGAAAAGAAGAGGTAAAACTGTCACTGTTTGCAGGTGACATGATACTATACATAGAGAATCCTAAAGATGCCACCAGAAAACTACTAGAGCTAATCAATGAATTTGGTAAAGTTGCAGGGTACACAATTAATGCACAGAAATCTCTTGCATTCCTATACACTAATGATGAAAAATCTGAAAGAGAACTTAAGGAAACGTTCCCATTTACCATTGCAACAAAAATAATAAAATACCTAGGAATAAACCTACCTAGGGAGACAAAAGACCTGTATGCAGAAAACTATAAGACACTGATGAAAGAAATTAGAGATGAGGGCCTCCCTGGTGGCGCAAGTGGTTGAGAGTCCGCCTGCCGATGCAGGGGATGCGGGTTCGTGCCCCGGTCTGGGAGGATCCCATGTGCCGCGGAGCGGCTGGGCCCGTGAGCCATGGCCGCTGAGCCTGCGCGTCCGGAGCCTGCGCGTCCGGAGCCTGTGCTCCACAACGGGGGAGGCCACAACAGTGAGAGGCCCGCATACCGCAAAAAAAAAAAAAAAGAAATTAGAGATGATACCAACAGATGGAGAGATATACCATGTTCTTGGATTGGAAGAATCAATATTTGAAAATGACTACACTACCCAATGCAATCTACAGATTCAATGCAATCCCTATCAAATTACCAATGGCATTTTTTACAGAACTAGAACAAAATATCTTAAGATTTCTGTGGAGACACAAAAGACCCCGAATAGCCAAAGTCTTGAGGGAAAAATACGGAGCTGGAGGAATCAGACTCCCTAACTTCGGACTATACTACAAAGCTATAGTAATCAAGACAATATGGTAATCGCACAAAAACAGAAACATAGTTCAATGGAACAAGATAGAAAGCTCAGAGATAAACCCACGCACCTATGGTCAACTAGTCTATGACAAAGGAGGCAAGGATATACAATGGAGAAAAGACAGTCTCTTCAATAAGTGGTGCTGGGAAAACTGTACAGCTACATGTAAAAGAATGAAATTAGAACATTCCCTAACGCCATACACAAAAATAAACTCAGAATGGATTAGAGACCTAAATGTAAGACCGGACACTATAAAACTCTTAGAGGAAAACATAGGAAGGACACTCTTTGACATAAATCACAGCAAGATCTTTTTTGATCCACCTCCTAGAGTAATGGAAATAAAAACAAAAATAAACAAATGGGACCTAATGAAACTTAAAAGCTTTTGCACTGCAAAGGAAACCATAAACAAGACAAAAAGACAACCCTCAGAATGGGAGAAAATATTTGCAAACAAATCAACGGACAAAGGATTAATCTCCAAAATATATAAACAGCTCATGCAGCTCAATATTAAAAAAACAAACAATCCAATCCAAAAATGGGCAGAAGACCTAAATAGACATTTCTCCAAAGAAGACGTACAAATGACCAAGAAGCACGTGAAAAGCTGTTCAACATCACTGATTATTGGAGAAATGCAAATCAGAACTATAAGAGGTATCACCTCACACCAGTTAAAATGGGCATCATCAGAAAATCTACAAACAACAAATTCTGGAGAGGGTTTGGAGAAAAGGCAA
Source organism: Mesoplodon densirostris (assembly GCF_025265405.1). Classification (NCBI taxonomy): domain Eukaryota; kingdom Metazoa; phylum Chordata; class Mammalia; order Artiodactyla; family Ziphiidae; genus Mesoplodon; species Mesoplodon densirostris. Next base: position 11,792,215 of record NC_082671.1, read on the forward strand.
CCCTCTTGCACTGTTGGTGGGAATGTAAATTGATACAGCCACTGTGGAGAACAGTATGGAGGTTCCTTAAAAAACTAAAAATAGAACTACCATACGACCCAGCAATCCCACTACTGGGCATATACCCAGAGAAAACCATAATTCAAAAAGACACACACACCGCAATGTTCACTGCAGCACTATTTACAATAGCCAGGTCATGGAAGCAACCTAAATGCCCATCGACAGACGAATGGATAAAGAAGATGTGCTACATATATACAATGGAATATTACTCAGCCATAAAAAGGAACAAAATTGGGTCATTTGTTGAGACGTGGATGGATCTAGAGACTGTCATACAGAGTGAAGTAAGTCAAAAAGAGAAAAACAAATATCGTGTATTAACGCATATATGTGGAACCTAGAAAAATGGTACAGATGAACCGGTTTGCAGGGCAGAAATTGAGACACAGATGTAGAGAACAAACGCATGGACACCAAGGGGGGAAAGTGGTGGAGGGGTGGGGGTGGTGGTGTGATGAATTGGGAGATTGGGATTGACATGTATACACTGATGTGCATAAAATTGATGACTAATAAGAACCTGCTGTAGAAAAAAATAAGTAATATAAAATTCAAGAATTAAAAAAACCCAAAGTGAATCAGCTATACATATACATATATCCCCATATCTCTTCCCTCTTGTGTCTCCCTCCCACCCTCCCTATCCCACCCCTCTAGGTGGTCACAAAGCACCGAGCTGATCTCCCTGTGCTATGCAGCTGCTTCCCACTAGCTATCTAAGCCCCCTTTCTAATGCACGAAAATAAAGAGCCAAAAGGAATCGACTGAATGGAATTAGAACAGAGGTTAGGGGGGCCTGGGGATGTACCATGCATTTAAAATGAAACGAAACTTAATGCCTCTTGGTTGCCAAGGCAGGAAATTTGTGCCCAGCTGGAAGGGCTGGTTGCTGGAATGCTGGAATCCTTGAGGTGCCTTTCTGGAAGGGCTGAAGGAGGCGAGGTTGTGGGACAGACCCTTTGGGCATCCACACCCTGCTGCAGTCTGGCTGGGGGAATGAGTCAAGTACACCAGGGGTGTCAGGGCAGCTAGATGAGTCTGGCCCAGCAGAGAGATCATTCCAGAATGGGACAGCAATCTGGCGGGATCATTTCTGTGTCAGGGAACCCTGGGCCCAGCAGGCCAGAGATGGTTGAATTGAACAGCTAGCATGGAGCCAGCATTAGAACCAGAGCCAGAATCAATCTAAACTATATTTCTGAAACTACTTGCTATTCCTGATTTAAGACACACACACACACACACACACACACCAAGAAACAAAGCAAACAACACCCCACCTGTTCTAGACCTCCTCACACAGTCAAATCCAAGAAATCAATTAGATACTAAAATTGGGGGAAACTGGGCAAAGTATCCCCATATTATTATTATTGGCCATCACTTCACAAAAGTTTCCATAGAATAAAAATAAATATTTTTTTCCTAGTCAGGAGTTTGGTGGTTTCCTGTCATTAACTTATTTACCCTTAGTAATGAAGTATGCACTCAGAAGTTTATGGTTAGACAAGTTTTACCCTGAGGAGTTAGCGGTCTAATTATAATGAAGACAGACAAGCATAGATACACATAAGTGCTCCTCTCATCAAAGTAACCTCCAGGTAGGGTCTCTGCTCTGTGGCTTCTGAACACCCCAATCTTTTAAATATGGCGTCTAGGATGGCAGGGTGTTCTGGGTGTCTGTAGTGCTGGGTGACTGCATTTATGGGGTTAAAATGGTGTTCTGCCTCCTTGGAGCCTCAGCTTTGAACCCGCACGTGGACAGTAGTGGCCCTTGCCCACTGCTCAGTTGACGGCACTTCTCAAAGCATCCACAGTGGCCAGTCCACATAACCTTAGTGGTCGTGGTCTACCACCAGTGAAGGACCTTGCACCAAAACATCAACCACCCATGCCACTAAGCACACTGTTAGGTTCTACTGCCATTTTAAAACAAGACCTCTAGATCAAAGGTTGGCCAGCTTTCTCCGTAAAGGGCCAGATAGAAAATCTTCTAGGCTTTGCTGGACAGTCTCTATCACAACTAGTCAATGCTGCTGTTTGGTAGCGCTAAAAGAGCCATAGACAATGCACCTCGAATGGGTGTGACTGTGTTCTAATACAACTTAAAAAAAAATAAATTGTATTTATTTATTTATTTATTTATTTATTTATTTTTGGCTGTGTTGGGTCTTCGTTGCTGTGCACGGGCTTTCTCTAGTTGCAGTGAGTTGGGGCTCCTCTTGGTTGTGGTGCGCGGGCTTCTCATTGCGGTGGCTTCTCTTGTTGCGGAGCAGGAGCTCTAGGCTCACGGGCTTCAGTAGTTGTGGCTCGCGGGCTTCAGCTGTTGTGGCTCATGGGCTCTAGAGTGCAAGCTCAGTAGTTGTGGTGCATGGGCTTGGCTGCTCCATGGCATGTGGGATCTTCCCAGACCAGGGCTCGAACCCCTGTCCCCTGCACTGGTGGGTGGATTCTTAACCACTGTACCACCAGGGAAGTCCCAACTGTTTTTTCTTAAAACAAAAATTGGGGGACTTCCCTGGCGGTCCAGTGGTTAGGACTTCGCCTTCCAATATAGGGGGTGCTGATTCAATCCCTGTTCAGGGAGCTAAGATCCCACATGCCTTGCGGCCAAAAAACCAAAACATAAAACAGAAGGCATATTGTAACAAATTCAATAAAGACTTTAAGAAAAATGGGTGATTAAAAAAATAAATGAAAATAAACAAAAAAATGGCACAAGCAGGAAGTGACCAGTGCATTGGATGTGGCTTGGGGGTGGAGGAGGGGCTGCAGCTGGCCAACCTCTGCTCTAGACGAAGGAGGCTGTTCGTGATTACATTCTGGTGTGAGTTCCTCACTGCTGGACTAGACAACATATGGAGGCCACACGAGGCAGGATCCCAGGGCCCATCCACCTGTTGCTGGGGAGACCACAGACAAAGATGTTCTCTCCTTGGATACTGATTTGATCAGAGGAAACATCTACCCTTTGGCCACCCTGCCTTTTCTCCAAACTCATCCATGGCTTTAGCACCATTGCCAGTTCTTATAACTTCTCTTAGTAAATGCCCACCCCCTCTCCCCAGTCTCCTTCTCAGTCTCCTTCCGCACTACTCCCCACCTTCTTGCCTCTCTCTCACTTCTAGTTCTCTGCTCTGGTTAACCTAGTTTGGGGCCAGTTATCCCAAGTTCCACCCTCTGCCACCAACAGTGCTGCTTCTACGAATGTCTAGTAAGGCAGATCCTCCTTTTCCCACTTGTAGTCGCCAAATGATCAAGGCCAGGCTTTTTGGGTCATATTTCTTCTTGTCTAGATGTCCAGAGCCTCCCTCTGGAGTTCTATGCTATTAAGTCTTCTACCTCTTGCTTCCCTGGACGCTAGTTCTTAAAGACTTCCTTGCATTTGTCGTCAATAAGACCCTGTGCTCCAAGAGTAAGTTTCTGTGCTATGCTGCTTTTTTTTTTTTTTTTTTTTTTTTTTTGCGGTACGCGGGCCTCTCACTGCTGTGGCCTCTCCCGTTGCGGAGCACAGGCTCCGGACGCGTAGGCTCAGTGGCCATGGCTCACGGGCCCAGCCGCTCCGCGGCATGTGGGATCCTCCCGGACCGGGGCACGAACCCGTGTCCCCTGCATCAGCAGGCGGACTCTCAATCACTGCGCCACCAGGGAAGCCTGGGTCTCCTAATCTTGATGAGCTTCTCTGGTCCCTTCAATCTTGCCTCAGGTGGTTTCTTGGCTTCTCCTCCCTTGATTAGCAACTGTTCACATCTGCCCTTTGGAACTCAGGGAAGGTCATGGAAGCTGGAGTCTTGCCTACAAGAAACGGGGGACAAAAAGGCCTCCGTGCCCCGGAGCCCCACAGGGCCCTCTTGGTTTCAACCATGAAGGACCAAAACACACCATGTGGCTGGCGTAGCCAGAGGGAACACTGTGTTCACTCCCTAGCAGCCCCGCAGTCTGCACCCTCCCTTCTCATCACTGGCCACTTCCCTCCAGTGTTAACTACTTCCTGAAGTGACCAGAGAGACCATTCTAGGCCTCAGTCCTGCTGTGCCAGTTCTGACTCACAGAGTGTTGTTTTCTAGCTGAAAAGGATGTGTTTCTATTTCCTAAGCCTCTTGTCATCTAAGGATCATCAAGTCTTCTGGAGACTTTGCATCACTACTAAGCTCACTCATGAACCTAAATGTAGGTGGGTGTTGTGTGCTTATTTAGTAGTTAGACTGTGGCACAGCTGCTCTCGGGGAATCCATGGACTAGACTTTGGCCTGGATGGAAGCCTAGATGATACACTACTTTCCACTTTGTCATTCAGACTGTGAGATGGGCATCTTGTGGAATCATGGAAATATTGACTTTTTCATTTCCCTGGAAAGAAAGGGAAGTGAGTTTCATATTTAGAGCCTCTGGAGAAATTAAGAAAACAACAATGGAATTTTTGGACTAGAATTTATTCAAGATAACTTAGGTGTTCTAGCTAAAGCCTGGAGGGAGGCTTTATCAATTAGAATCAGATCAGGTCACATATAACAAAGAAACCAAAATAACAGTATTTTAAACAAAATAGAAATTTATTTTCTATATTTTCTTCTATATAAGAAGTCTAGGAGTAAGCTGTCTAAGGTTGGTACAATCATGCACAGTGTCAGGGACTCAGATTTCAGAGTTCATACTCTGTTATCCTCTGCATGTGGTTTTCCTCTCAAGGTCCTGAGTGGCTGCTCAAGCTCCAGCTATCACATCCATACTCCCAACAGCAGAAATAAGGAAGGGACAATTAAGAAGGGGGTTAAGTGGCACCTGACAACTGTCCTATATAGAGATTTCCTGGAAGCTGTCACACATCACTTCTGCTTATAACACATGGGCCAGAACTTAGTGGAGCCTGGGAAATGTCATTTCTCTAGTTGACAAGGTGAGAATAGACGCTACAGTAGGCAACTAGCAGCCTCTGCCACAAATCCCACAAGCAAGAAACCAGCACTGTACATGTGATCAGAGAGTGAACACACCCTTGCCTCTCCCCTCTGCTTCTTAACAAAGAGGCCTGTGCCTCAGAGAATCATGTAACAGCTGTAGGGGCCCTCCAGAAAGTCACTAAGCCTCACATCTGTGTGATATATTTAGCACTGGTCTTTTTTTTTTTTTTTTCTTTTTTTTTTGCGGTATGCGGGCCTCTCACTGTTGTGGCCTCTCCCGTTGCGGAGCACAGGCTCCGGACGCGCAGGCCCAGCGGCCATGGCTCACGGGCCCAGCCGCTCCGCGGCATATGGGATCCTCCCAGATCGGGGCACGAACCCGTATCCCCTGCATTGGCAGGCGGACTCTCAACCACTGCGCCACCAGGGAGGCCCAGCACTGGTCTTAACTAAATGCCAGGGAAAGGCAGGGTCACCCCATTTGCTACCACCCTAGCCCTCCAAGTTTCTTGAGAACATCAGTATGGATGTTCCTAACTTTTCCCCAGACCTTCAGCTGTTTGAATGCTACACAAGAGGTACCCAGCCTCCTTCTGAGCAACCGTGAACGTGCACTTCCTCTGTCACCTAGACAATACATATATGAGTGGCGACCGAGGACACAGGAGGGAAGAGGAAGTAGCGGTTCAAGCGGAGAAGGGATGGTGGGTGAAGAGGAGGAAGGGAAGGGTGGGCCAGCCCAGCCCTGTACAAACATGTGAATGAATCCAGTTTCTTTCCAGGGTCCGTCCCTCTCTTTGGACACGATTCCCTTCCTTTGTTCTCCATGTCCTCACTCCCCTCTAGTCACCCACCCTCAGGTCCTCCTTTGCTCTGCCTTGACCAGTCTCTCCCTCCCTTTGTCCCACTCCAAAGCTGCACTACGTCATAAGGGAGTCCATAAGCGATAGCACTTAAATAATGGCTAAGAAATCACAGGCTCTCAAAATACGTTATATTTATTCACTCTCCCCTGTAAGTCTGATAAGCTTGTTCACTGCCAGAATGGTCACAATAGATAGGAGTGTGCTCCTCCCAGAAGCCATATTTACCTTGTCAGAGAGATTTCTAAGCCTGAACTCAAAGATACATTTATCACCTTCCAAAGAATCCTCGTAAAGCGAAAGGAATTAGGGGGTGACCCTGTGGGACTAGGGCTGGGGCTCTGGGGCCCTAACAGGAAGGAGGGAGAGGTAAAGTAGGGCTCACTTCCAGCCCCAAACTGGGGTGTTTCTAGCAGTGTCAGTCCACACCGTGACTGATCCATAATGAATAAATACGCAAGCAGAGATTTCATGAACGGACAATTTGCAAAGCTGTGGGATCACATCGAGAGGACCACAAGGATAAACACGGTGGAAAACCCACGCAACCTCTCAGCCTGATGGCTCAGGGGAAAAGGGTGGCTAGCCGCCCGGGAGAGAGTCATGACTCTTAGAGAAGACAGGAGTTTGACGGGAGTTGTGGCGTTGGGTAGAAGACCACAGCCACTGCCTGAACATGGCTCGGCAGGAGGGAATGAATCCCCAGACCTCTCTCTTCCCTCCCCCCAGTCTCTCACCTGCGCCTCCCATTGGCCAAACCCACTGGAAGGCAAAGGTGCAAGGGAGTCTGGGTAATAGTCTGAAGAGTTCAGCCTCTCAAGGGCAGGGTGGAGAAAGATGGAAAGTGGACCTGGAGGGGCAGATAGAAAATGTTTTAGCACATTAGCCTCTGGAAGCTTATATTTTAGTGCAGGAGACTGGTGTGCACATAATTCTAATTAGACAGATCTGACCTGGTGACTTTGCTGGGGAAGAGGGTTCCCTGTAGGAGCTAAGGAAGATAAAGTTGGATTGTTATTAGGACCACTTGGTGGAGAATTTCTAGACTTAAGGTTGAAGAAAGAAAACAGTACAGAGCAGTCATCAAGGTCATAAATAGAATGTATTCTTTGACTCATTTTATACTTTTCAGGGGTTTCTCTCAGTCCCTTAGTACAGTCTGGAAATCCTCAAATCAGCTCTAAGTATTAAATAGAATAACCCGTCTTTCCTCCCTCCCTCCCTCCCTTCCTTCCTTGCTTCCTTCTTTCCTTCCTTCCAACAAATATTGAGTTCTTTGCACATGGCAGGCACCATGTTAGCCATCTGCTTCTGCTTGGTATCAGTTCTGGGGTGGCTCTTTGTCATCATGGACCCTTTCTCTCTCTCCTGCATACTAGTTTTCCAGACCCTTTTCTTTTCTTTCTTTCTTTTCCTTTTTATTTTTGCGGTACACGGGCCTCTCACTGTTGTGGCCTCTCCCGTTGCAGGCCACAGGCTCCAGACGCGCAGGCTCAGCGGCCATGGCTCACGGGCCCAGCCACTCCGCAGCGTGTGGGATCTTCCTGGACTGGGGCACGAACCCGTGTCCCCTGCATTGGCAGGCAGACTCTCAACCACTGCGCCACCAGGGAAGCCCTCCAGACCCTTTTTGAGAGGCAGTGATGCTTCATTGTTGCTAAGGTTGGAAAGAAGCAAGAGGTGAAGGTTTTTCATGAGGAATAAGCCATGTGGACTATGTATTTAAGTTCAAGCATGGACAGAGGAGTAGAGGAAAAGAATGGGATTCCGGAAACTCTGGACTAGAAGGTGAAGGCTGTGGGGCAACAAGGAAGGGAATGTCTTGGAAATTCAGTCTTATAGAGGGAACGTCTTGGAAATTCAGTCTTATAGAGGGAATGTCTTGGAAATTCAGTCTTATAGAGGGAACGTCTTTAAATGCGAACTCATGTCACTTTCCTTTCTCCCTCTCCACAAGAAATCAGCACAAATGTGGAGGAAAAGCTACCTCAGCAGGTGAAGAGAGAGCCCTCTCTCAGCTCACTTGATCCAGAACTGACCCTGTTTTAGATCTCAACCGGGAATTCAGTAGTGTACAAGTTCCATTCAAATAGTCCTAGAACCATTAGGCAATGCAGACAGACTCTTGGCCACTTGGTGTGAATTTCTGGCAATTCCCCTTGCCAACATGCCTCCCTTACCCTGTCTGCCGGCACCTGCCTATTTATCTTTCTCTCATTCTGCCAATAGTCAGTGACCTGATTTCATCATTTCCCTGGAGAACTCCTTTTCAGTCTGTCTCTCCTCTGTTGCTTGGAGCCACTGCTCCTTAATAACTCAGTATGTCTGGCCAGCCTATACTGAAATATCTCTGAGGCATCCCCCCAAGGATCCCAATTTTTACTGAGAATCAATTTTTTATTTTATTTTACTTTATTTTTTGCTGTATGCGGGCCTCTCGCTGTTGTGGCCTCTCCCATTGCAGAGCACAGGCTCCGGACACGCAGGCTCAGCGCCCATGGCTCACGGGCCCAGCCGCTCCACGGCATGTGGGATCTTCCCGGACCGGGGCACGAACCCATGTCCCCTGCATCGGCAGGCAGACTCAACCACTGCGCCACCAGGGAAGCCCCCTGAGAATCAATTTTTATTGATGATTTAATTTATTTTATTTCTTTGCTAGAAAATGTATTTCATTGCTTTCACAATGTCTCCTCCCTTCTCTGATGAGTCTTCAAATGTCAGCAGGGTCACCATCTTGGTTTCCACTTTGAACAGCACAGTTGTCAAGAGCACTGATATCAGACTGCCTGGCGTTGAAGTCTGCTCCTGCTGTTAGCATCAATGCGATCTTGGGTAAGCCACTTAACCACTCGGAGCCTTAGTTGTCTCATCTGTAAAATGGGAATGCGAATCGCCCTAATTTTGTAGGACTGTTGTGGGGATTAAAGGAGTCAATATGTATAAGATTCTGGGCCCCATGTTTGACCCATTATGTATTCTCAATAACAGTATGCTTATATCATTACCATGTTGGGGTTATTATCATGGCCCAGGGTACAGTATAGTGCTCTTTAGAGTACAGTGTGCTGATTCCATCTGTAAACTGAGTTCTGTGCTCAGTTACAGGGGTCTTCTAAGCAAAGAGATGACTTAGTTCTCAGGCTTATCTCCATATAAAACTCCATCTTCTCAAGAAGGGGAGACTAGGGTAGGGTTCCAGCTCTGGTCGTTAAAGGCAACTGTCGGCTTCTTCTAGAGCTTCCTTGCAATCAGGGAATCAACTCATGTTGGAGCTGAAGGTCCTTAGAGAAATTTTAGCCCACATTGGGCATTTCTCAGTTGAAAAACAGATGAGACTTAGAAGTTATGATCACTTGCCTAAAGTCAATAGGGACCTAGTGCAGCCTGGGCTAGAAGCCTGGTCTCTTAACTCCCAATGCAGTGTTCTCTCTACACAAGAGGGCTTTTCATGTTTTATAGATTTCATCTATATCTATCTATCTACCTATCCATCCATCCATTTCATTTATCTGAATCGTTTCCTCTTAAATTACATCTTTTCCTGAGTCCACGTTTATGAAGAGGGAAAGCTGTGTGCTCTGGCTGAAGGGAGATGTAGGACCTGGACCCTGCACACTGGCTTTTCCTTTGCCTTCTGCAGCAGCCTTGAGTCTGCCCCCACCTCTATCTTATCAGTACTTGTGCATCTGTTTCTTTGACATGGTGTCACATTCCATTTTTCAAACCAGTTTTTCTGGTATATGGAGTTATGGAACCTATTCTGTCTTAAAAGGAGGTTGTTAGCTAATACTCTCCATATAATATATTGTAAATGGAGAAGTTTGGGGGCAGATTACCTTGAACTTTGGTCGTTGCAAGGAACCTGGAAGCCAGCCTGACTCCATTAACGTTGGCCAAAGTTCTAGAGGATGGGAAGGACCCTAAAGAAAACAAGCCTACACCCCACTTTCATCAACCTGAATATTTCTGTCCTTAGCTTGCAGCACACCCAGTCTCGAGTTCCAAAAATTCCATTTAATTTTTTGGCTTCTATATTCACTCAGTTACAAGTGGACCAGAAGGAGTCTTGGCACTAAAAGTCTGCAAGGAAAAGGCTGTTTCTTTTAACTTCGTTGCCCAACTCTGCAGACATTTTAGGTTCAGATAAGGTTTTGGGTGGCCAGTCAGTTCTTTCTACATGTTGTTCTGAAATGAACCCAAACTCTGCCACTTTTTGAGAATCCCTGGTCAAATCGTGGCAATAAGAAGCGGACACTCCTGATTCCGAAACCAAGTTTTCCTAAAGGTTGTTTCTCCTCTGTGGCCCTTCTCTCAGCCTTCTTTTTACCTTCAGGTCATGGGAGGTGGGGGTGGGGGGTGGGTATAGTCTGAGCCTTTCCCTCTGACCCTGTGAATGGCTGCTTGGCGGCATCTGTGTGTATGGTCTGGTTGTTCACTTGAGAAGTAAGAGGAAGATTTTTTGGAAGCATTATCTCAGCTTTCTGGGCTATTGCTTATTTTTAAACCATCATTGTCTGCCCTAGTCAATTGAGCCTTCCACTGTAGGGGTTATAAGGAGAGTTAAGTGTGTAGTTTCTCACTACTTGGTTAGCCGTGTGTGTGTGTGTTTCAGTGAAAAGGGGAAAGGGCAAGTTCAAGGGGCCCCATTATCTTCTAAGGTCCGGGAGGGCAGGGAACATACCTGCCTTGGTTGATGCTGTTTCTTCCGCCCCTGCCACATACTTGGTACATAGTAAACACTCAATAAATTGGTTAAAAGAATGAATGAGCATCTGTCTTCCTGTATCAGTAGATCTTCTCTTCTGTTTCAGACTTTAAAAGTACATTAGCCTCTGAGATCCAGGATATGGACTTCAGAGGATTGTCTGGATCTGTGGAAACTGGTCAGTAGGGCAAACTTCAAGTCAAGGAGGTAACTTATGTGGTATGTTTTGAAGGGTGTTGTGAGTTCTTAATGCCCAAAACAATCCTATAATTCAACGCTCGACAGTCTACCATTTAGGATGAATTTATTTGAGTTTTGAGTGTTATTTATTCAGCAGAAGTTCTCTATGAGAATTTTAGTATTCCTGGTGGGACACCTCCTTTAGATTTCTTTGTAAATTTGTGGACCCGCAAGCTGTGTGGGTGGATCATGGGTTCTGGAGCCAGAAGAGCCCGAGTTCTAACTTCATTGCCACCATTTACCATCTGTGGGACTTGGATACATTATTTGACCTCTCTCAGGCTTTCCTTATCTGTAAAATGGGGATAATAATATCTTCCTCTCATAATTATGAACACTAAATGATATTGAATATAGAAGGTGACCAGCCACATGTTGGCTCACAGGAGATACTCAGATAATATGAGGTCTTTTTCCTGTGCTTCTCCTTCCTAAATACCAGGTCCTAGGGAAGAGATTTTGGTGGGGAAGGGGGTAAGAGAGGGTGGTGAGTACAAATCTTGTCACAGATTTAAAAAATTTGTCTGGCACCAGTCCCATTGACTAATATTGCCTAATTGGCATGCAAAACTAGTAAACAGGGAAATATGAAACTTTTGCCAGTTATATAAATTTTATTGGAACAAACTAACAGGCTTGTACAATACCTTTGTGCAAATTAGAAAAAAGTGCCAACATGTGGGTATCAACCCTCTGGGCATGAGGCTTGACAACCAGACTATATGCCTCCAGACACATTTGAAAAGGGGCCATTTCCTCTGGGCAGATGCAGCCCTGAGTCGGGGTGCACAGCTTGGTAGAAAAAGCACAGGCCAGATATTAGTCCCCATCTGCCCCTCAGCTGGTTGCCCCTTTGCAGTGAACTACCTGCTCGATCATATGAAATGGGCTTGCCAACGAGAGACAGCACTCTGCCGTAAGCTGGGTCTCGGTCACCAAACATAGTAGAACTTTGTGGAGGAAGCCCTGTTATTTGAAGCAGAAGACTTGGTTCACATCACTTCTAATTCTGTAACCCAGGCCAGAAATATGAAGCAGACAAACACTCCAAACCTCAGTTTCTTCATTTATAAAATAGTTATAACTATATTGTATTAGTTATCAATTGCTGCATGACAAATTATCCCAGAACTTTGCAGCTTAGAAAAGAATTAACATTTATTATCTCATACAGTTTCTGTGTGTTGGGAATTCAGGAGCAGATTAGCTGGTTCTTGCCTAGGACCTCTAGTGAGGTCTTGGTCAAGATTTTGGTAGGTCAGTCAACATAATATGTTATATCAATAGAATGAAGAACAAAACGCACATGATCATGTTTATGGATACAGAAAAAGCATTTGACAAATCTAACACCCTTCCATGATGAAAACACTCAATAAAGTAGGAATAGAGGGAACTTCTTTAACTTGGTAAAGGAAATCTATGAAAAACTCATAGCTAACATCTACTTAATGCTGAAAGACTAGATGATTTTCCCTGCAAATTGGGAACAAGATAAGGATGTCACTCATACCACTTCTATTCAACATTTTATTAGAGAATATAGCCAGGGCAGTTAGGCAAGAAAAAGAACTAAAGAGTCATCCAGATTGGAAAGAAAGAAGTAAAACCATCTGTATTTTTAGATGACATGATCTTGTATATAGATAATTCTAAGGAATCCACAAAAACTATTAGAACTAATAAATGAGCTCAGCTAGGTTGCAGGATATATTTGCAATGAAAATGAAATTAAGATATCAATTCTATTTACAATAGTATCAAAAAATAAACAGAAATACATTTAACAAAAGAAGTTTATACTGTGAAAACTAAAACTTGAAATCAATTAAATAAAGTTCAGATAAATAGAAATCATTCTATGTTCATGGGTCATACTGATGAGTATGTACAGAAATCAGAATCTTCATGTACTGCTGTTCGGGACATAAACTGGTTCGGCTACTTTGGAAAACACTCTGTCTGTTCCCCAAATGGTTAAATGCAAAGTTACTATATGACCCAAGAATTCTACTCCTAGGTATATACCAAAAAGAAATGAAAACATATGTCCACAGGAAGAGTTGTATATGAATATTTATAGCAGCATTATTCATAGTAGACAAAAGTTGAAAATAACCCAAATGTCCATGAACTGAGGGATGGATAAACAAATGTGGTATATCCATACAATGGAATATTATTTGTCCATAAAAATGAATGGTGTAATGGTACCTGCTACAACATGGATGAACCTTGAAAACATTATGTTAAGTGAAGAAAGCCAGTCACAAAAGACCACATACTAGATGATTACATTTATGTAAAATGTCCAGAAGAGGCAAATTTATAGAAACTGAAAGTAGATTAGAAGTTGCTTAGGGCCGGGGAGTATGGGGTCATAGGGAGTTAACAGCTAAAAGATACGAGATTTCTTTTGAGGTGATGAAAATGTTCTAAAACTGACAGTGGTGATGGTTACACATTTATGTGAATACACTTAAAAAAACACTTGTACACTTTAAATGAATTGTACACTTTAAATGGGTGAGTTGTATGATATGTAAATTATATTTCAATATAGCTGTTATTTAAAAAAAGATGTTGGGAGAGGCTGCAATTACCTGAATTCTTGATGGGGACTGGAAAATCCAGTTCCAAGTTGCCTCTGGCTGTTGTCAGAAGGCCTCCGTTTCCCATTATGTAGACTTCTGCATTGGGCTGCTGAATTAGCCAGCATTCTCCAGAGAAACAGAACCAATAGGATATATAGATATAGATATAGATAGGTAGATAATTTATTTTAATACAGGGACTAACTCATGCATTTATGGAAACTGAGAAGTCCCAATATCTGCTGCCTGCAAGCTGGAAAACCAAGAAAGCCCATGATGTAATTCAGGGTCCGAAGACTTGAGAATTCGGGGAGGCAACCATGTAAGTCCCAGTCTAAGCCTGAAAAACCCAAAAACCAGGAGCACCAATGTCCACAGGCAGGAGAAGATGGGTGTCTCAGCTTAAGCAGAAAAAGCAAATTTGCACTTCCTCTACTTTTTTCTTTTATTTGGGCCCTTGATGGATTGGTTGATGCCCACCTGCATTGATGAGGGCAATCTTCTTTCCTCAGTCTGTTGATTCAAATGCTGATCTCCTTCACTCTTACAGATACACCCAGAAATAATGTTTTACTGGCTATCTGGGCATCCCTTAGCCACGTCAAGTTAACAACATAAAATTAGCCATCAGAGCCATTGAGTGTCATCGCAAGATGGCAGCTGGCTCCTCCCAGAGAGAGTGACCCACGAGTGGAGTAAGGTGAAAGCTGTAATGTCTTGCTGAAGTGTGACACTCCATCATTTCTGCAATATTCTAACAGCTATGTAGGTCAGCCCTGTTCCATATGGAAGTGGCTATAGAAAGGCATGAATACTAGGAGGCCAGAATCACTTGGAGCCATCTGGGGGTACCTACCCCAAATACATGCCTCACCTGGGGAGCTTTCATCAAATGAGACAATGGGGGACTTCCCTGGTGGCGCAGTGGTTAAGAATCCACCTGCTAATTCAGGGGACAAGGGTTCGAGCCCTGGTCCGGGAAGATCCCACATGCCATGGAGCAACTAAACCTGTGCGCCACATCTACTGAGCTTGCGCTCTAGAGCCCGCGAGCCACAGCTACTGAAGCCCACGCACCTAGAGCCCGTGCTCTGCAACAAGAGAAGCCACTGCAATGAGAAGCTCATGCACCGCAACGAAGAGTAGGCCCTGCTCACTGCAACTAGAGAAAGCCCACGCGCAGCAAAAAAAGACCCAATGTAGCCAAAAATAAATTAGTTAATTTTTTAAAATGAGACATGGATGTAAAAGATTTTGTAAACTTTAACCTGCTATTTATTTATTTAATTTATAGTGTATTTTATTTAACTCTATGTATCCAACTTGTGATCAGTATTTTTAAATTATTAATAAGTTTTACCTTATTTCTGTACCAAGTTTTCAAAATCTGCTGTGTGTTTGCCCTTGGAGCACATTTTAATTAGGACTGGCCACACTTCCAGTGCTCATAGCCACAGCATGCCTGGGGGCTTCTGGATTAGACATCGTGGGCTGGAAGATAGTCTTAATGCTGCAGGATGGGTGGAGGGAGTGATGAGGTTCTGGGGTCCAGAGATGCCCGGGGAACATAAGTACCACAGTTTGGCTCAAGTCTTTGGACTTAACATGGAGAATTTAACCTGCTATTTAAATATTAAATAGTACCACTTTATTATTGACCTGAATTAATTGTCCAAAGCTAATTGCAGTTTGCTTATTAACGATTCCTGCTTTAGTTGTTCAAAATTCTTACAGTGTTTTGGAATTCTGCAGCTGTCTGCAAAATAGTAGTAAGTTTTTTGAGACTATGTGTCCTTGTTGGCATTTAGTTGACAGGAGGAAACAGATGTAAGGGAAAAGCTGGTCATTCTAGGATTTACCAGGAGTGAGATTCAAATGACAATTTTAGCTCAGTTCTGCAGCCCTCTTTGTCAGTTCAGCACTGGTTTCCTCACAGCTTTTATTGTGTGGACTCAAAAGATGCAACAGAGTAAAAGGCAAAATTAAACAAAGACAAGGGGGAAAGAAACCCAGGACTGGGAACCAGGAAGTAACACCAAGTCTCCCTGGATTGTCCAGGGAAAGGCACTTTGCATCCCAATTTACTTGGAATCTGGTCCAGCTTCAGGCTGGCCCCAGGAGGGCAGTTTCAGACAGGATGGAGATGACGGTGTGGTGGGACTATAGCCAGGTTGCTATCAGTGGCCAGCTCTCTTCCGCCCATGTTCAGGGCTTCTAGAACACAACACTCCCCAACCTCTAAACCCCTTGATAGTGGTGGATTTTAGGCTGCCTTCTGATGTTCTTTGCTTATAATTCTCACAGACAGCATGTAGAGTTTAGGCTCAGTATGATTATACAAATATAATCCCAGGTTCCCAAATTACAGAGCAGAGTCTGATTATTTGGATAGCTTCTGTCATGGATGCATCAAGCCAGATGCTTCCTTCCAGCTTTCTGAGTCTAGTCCTTTCTTTGTCTCCAGAGGCTCTCTTTGAAGTCTGGTCCCTCAAGTTCACTTCCCCTGCTGTTAAGAAACTGATTCTTTCACCTATTCAGATACCTCTCTCATAATTTTATAAATGTTAATTACCATCTGTGTTAGACATTTGCAGAATGTTCAAGTCTCTTATCTCATTTAATCATCAATATGACCCTGTGACATAGGTAATATTGTCATCATTTGGAGTTTGAGAAAACAGAGACATGAAAAGTTGAATAATTTATTTAGTAGTGAGTGCACAGATAGTGACTGGCTCCCAAACCCGGGGTCCCTAGCTTTCCCCAGACCCTATGCCTCCTTTCTTCAGCCCCAGGCACTATGATTTCCCTTAACTTACAGCACCTTTGTTCTTTCTTGGGGAAGAGAGTAACCTGCCACAAGTAACCCACCTAGACATAAATAACGCTTTGTACATTCTCCCTAAACATTCTGTTCTGGTTTGAGTCATTTCCCAAAGCTCCTATCTAGCTGGTTTAGAAGTTAGTGAGAAGACAGAGCGAATTGTGAGAATGGCCAGAGACCACTTTTAGAGTGGACAATAACTCAAGATTAAGGTCGACTCTGAAAGACCCAGATGAATTCTGGAATCATTCCTCCCTTCTGAGGCTCCCCTGGATTGGTCTTGCTCAAAGGGAACTGGCATTGGTTTGGGCTCCATCCTGCTGTGGATTCCTGCCTTGTGATGGGGTAAAATCGGGACCATCCTTTGTGAGCATGTGACAGTGGGAGGAAGCCATGGTCATCTCTTATGTAGAGATCTACTCACTCCGGTTATCTCGTGACACTCCTTGGCACCTAGCACGAGTAAGCACAGAGCAAGTACTCAATAAATGTTTTTTTGAATTTAATCAAATGGTAACCAATATTTTGTCTTGTTATTCCCCCCCTCCAGGAAACCGATTCTACAAATGAAATACACTTAACTGAAATTCCTTCCTGTCTTTCTCCCTTCCCTCCCCCTCTCTCTTTCTTTTTTCTTTTTTTTCATACCTTCTTCTAAACATTGATGCATATAGAATGTTACTATTTTCAGAGTGACTACCAGTCTCCTCAAGCCCTAGACAGAGAGGCGCAGAAGACAATGCGCCTCCCTCAGGTAACCTCATGTGATCTGTCCGTTTCACGACTTTTACCCACAATGCATAGGAAATATATATTATCATTAATTCATTCCACCCCAAATCCAAGCGTTTCTTCTATTTTACTTTTCCATTTCCTGCATTAAGAAGCTATTATTCATAGTCTTCCTCCCCCACCCCTGAGGGGAGAAAAAAGGATGCTCTTGTTTTTTGTGGGTGGCCTGTGAGCGTTCCTGAGCAGATGTTCAGAGAGTTAGATTTCATCTGTAAATTTGTGTCTGAATCGCTTTGGTAAGCTGTTAGTATTCAGTAGTATTCGTTAGTATTCAGTAGGCTGCTACCTGAGTACCTCCCCCCAGCACCTCTATTACTTTTTCCCTTTCTGTTTATTTCTATTATTTAAATGAACTCTTCTATTTTCTGAGTGTGTCGCGTCTTACAGTAATGATATGTAAGGAATATATCATTCCTGATATACAATCTATTATATTGTATATATTATATGAATATATATATATCTCCTAATATATAAGGAAGATTTCAACATTATTTAGCTTATACATATATTGACAGTTCTTTTCTCACCTAACTCAGGGCTTTTAAGGTTATTAAAAAAGTGAAATTTAGCAGTTACACTCAAGAAAAGGATACACCATCTCTTGACCAAACTCCATTTTTCTTTGTACAACTTAGCCCAAAATGTTCAATACAGAATGCAGAAGTGTAGCCCAACAATTTCTGCGTCTCTCTCTGTGAAAGGAGATAGCAGGGAAGTGATGCAAAATAAGTTCTTGGGCTGTTTTTTTTTTTTTTTAACACTTTTCCATCCACTGACCACCACCTTTGTTTTCCTTTTTTTTGTTTGTTTTTTAAAAATATTTTATTTTTTATTTTATTTTATTTATTTATTTATTTATTTTGGCTGCGTTGTGTCTTCGTTGCTGCATGCAGGCTTTCTCTAGGTGCGGTGAGTGGGGGCTACTCTTCGTTGTGGTGCACGGGCTTCTCATTGCGGTGGCTTCTCTTGTTGCGGAGCACGGGCTCTAGGTGCACAGGCTCAGTAGTTGTGGCGTGCAGGCTCCGTAGCTGTGACTTGCGGGCTGTAGAGTGCAGGCTCAGTAGTTGTGGTGCACGGGCTTAGTTGCTCCGCGGCACGTGGGATCTTCCTGGACCAGGGATCGAACATGCACCCCCTGCATTGGCAGGCAGATTCTTAACCACTGCGCCACCAGGGAAGTCCCTCTCCGGCTCTTTTAAGGAGAAATAGGCTTTTATGGCAAGAGATGGAGAAGTTAAAGCACTGGATTGAAAACAGAACTTGATGTGATACTCATGTTCAGGGAAAAATTATTTCAGATTTTAAATTTAGCAACCTGGTTGAAAGTGACCAGGCATTTATACATTCTAAAATGTATGGTTCTGAAGGACAGAAGGGAGTAAACCTGCAAGGAAAAAAGAATGAAAATCAATGAAGTGGATTCCAGTAGCTTAAAGAGTCTGTTGGGAAGGGTCTTTTTAAAGACAAAGAAGTCTAAGAGGGACTTCCCTGGCGGTCCAGTGGTTAAGACTTTGCCTTCCAATGCAGGGGGTGCAGGTTTGATCCCTGGTTGGGGAGCTAAGATCCCACATACCTCAGGGCCCAAACCCAAAACATAAAACAGAAGCAATATTGTAACAAATTCAATAAAGACTTCAAAAATGGTCCACATTAAAAAAAAAAAAAAGAAGTCTAAGAGACCTGCTTGTTTCATAAGAAAACAATATGGTTTCAATAACATATGAAAAAACTATCTTGACCCATGAGAAAGAAGGGAAGGGTAGAAAGAAATTAACTTGGCAGGGCTAAGGGTTGTTTTAAAATGATCTCAGAAGTGGAAGTTTGCCAAGCCACTAGAGAAAAAGATGGAAAAAATATAAATAATTTGTCCAGAAAACCAGAAAAGCCAAAGCAGGAAAAAAAATGCAAGTAGCAAAGAAGAGAAGAAAAAAATAAGGGAAAAATGTATTATTTAAATACTGACCCATAAATGAGAGATATAGAAAAAATATTATCCTTTGTAAATGAAAAAAGAAAGCTAAAAATATGTGATACTTGAAGCCAAAATTAATAAAAATGTTAATTAAGAAAATATTTTCTCACATGTAATCCCTCCATTTATACATAATCATTTTGTGTGCATTTTCTTCTAGACCTGAGCTATATAATGCTTGGCATAAGGTTTGTTCCCACTGAGATGCTCTTAAGTGTCAAATACACACTAGATTTTGAAGATTTAGTAAAAAAAAAAAAACCCATTAATAATTTTATATTGATTATATGTAGAAATTATAATATTTTAGATAATTGTGTTAAACACAATATATTATTAAATCAATTTCACTGAAATCACACAAGTGGGTCGCTTTGTATTTCTATCTGATGGTACTGTCTACTTTTTATTTTCTGTACATAATAATCAGGAAGTCTTTGTTAACTAGGAATCATCTGAAGTTACCAACAAATAAAATGGCAGGAGAGGGGATGGGGGATAATTTTTCCCAAGAAAATGAAAGTTAATTTAATACTACATGTTTCACTTCATATTGGATTATTTTGTAACACAGTCATAAAGAGGACCAATTTTGCAAAAACATTTGAAGAGTTCATCAGT
Organism: Mesoplodon densirostris; assembly: GCF_025265405.1. Lineage (NCBI taxonomy): Eukaryota > Metazoa > Chordata > Mammalia > Artiodactyla > Ziphiidae > Mesoplodon > Mesoplodon densirostris. Next base: position 11,811,799 of record NC_082671.1, read on the forward strand.
TTCCTCAATGGCCTCTCAGAATACTTTACTAGTCAGTTTATTCTCTTCTGCATGGTCCGTCTTATCATCACCCTTGCCAACTTTACCTTCAATTTTTTATGGATCTAACTCTCTGAATTATTTGCTAGTGGCTTCACACGTGATTTGTGCAGCTCTCCAGACTCCCTCTCATTTCATTAAATCTTGCAACTCTGGAGACTTGGATAATGAGTATGTAGATAACGAGGACCCCTGCGTATGTTTACATAGTGGGGATAACACTGTAATACAGGTCTATACCCTATATTGCTACTTAACCCTACAGCACACTTATTTCACAATGCCTTTAAGAATTCTTTATAAACATCATTGTAAGTGAATGACTGCTAATAGTCTATCTTATAAATAAATTATAATCTATAATTTATTTAAACATTTCCTTATTTTGGACAGTTATGCTATTTCTTTCTTTCTTTTCTTTCTCTTATAAACAATGCAATAAATAACATCTCTGAACACAAATCTTTATCACATTCCTGTTTTTCCTCCTGATGGTTAACTAGAAGTATAATAACAAGGTGAAAAATTATGGACATTTTTATCCGAATTGCCAAATCGTTTTTCTGAATATTAGCTGTAATTTATACTTTTACCAGCAGCATATCAATGTTCATGGAATCATACTTTTGCCAATATTAAGTATTACCAAGAAAAATATTTTTGAGAACCTAATATGTGATAATATCTTCTTACTTTTTATTTGAATTTCTTTGATAATGGGTTTTAAGATGTTTATGAATGATTTATATTTTATTTTCTGCAATTCTCCCAATTTTCTTCTAAAAGTTGTGAAGTTTTCTTTTCAAATTTATGTTTTAATTCACTTGGAGTTTATTTCTGTGGTTGGTGGAAGGCAGAGACATAATTTTGTGGGTAGTTAATCATATGAGGATCATTGATTGATTAAATATGCCATCTTTTCTTTAAAAATCTCCATTGATTATTTTTAAGGTCATTTCTCTCATTTATCAAGTTTTAATTTATATGTGAGTCCATTTCTGAGTTCTCTATTCTCTTCTATTGGCTTTTTTGTCCATCCCCTACTAATACACTCTCAATAATTCGACTTTATAGTTAAGTCTTGATTTCTGGTAGGGCAAGCCTTGTCTTTTCATTTTATTTATCAGGAGTGTCTTGGATATTTTTAGCCCCTTTCACTTACTTGTGAATTTTAGGATCCAATAAATACTTGAATGGAGCTGCATCTCTTTTATAGATTTATTCAGGGAAAATTAACCTCTTTTCAATATTGAATCTTTCTTCACAGACATGTTTTATATCTCCATTCATTCAGGTCTTTTCTTATGTACTTCAATATTGTAATTTTCTAAATAAAGATTTTGTGCAATATTTATTCATTTTCCAGATTCTGTTGATTTTATGGATGAGATTTTTTTCCATTAAGTTTTCCAATTGTTTATTCCTTACAGACATCTTTTGACTTTTTAGCAGCTTTATTGAGATGTAATTCATGTATCATACAATTCATCCACTTAAAGTATACAATTTAATGTTTTTTAGACTATTCAAAGATATGGGCAACCATCACAGCAGTCAATTTTAGAAGGTTTTCATGACCTTAGCAAGAAGCCCAGCATCTTTTAGCTAGCCTTCTACTTTTCCATCCCTCCTCCAACCCCCCACAGGGGGGGGTTTGGACATGTCTTTAGAATGAAACAAACATCCATCTAAGAGAGTGAAGGAAATTAATAAGGGAAAGAGAATAAACAGAATAGCAGAGGCCCTGAGAACAAATGTCCACGTTAGGAGACAGTAAAAGGAAGAGGAGTTGACCAGGGGGACGTGGGATCTGGCACAGAAACAGAGATGAAGGTCGTTCACAGGAGCCATGGGGCAAATGAATCCCACTGACTGGAACATCAACATTGCAGAGGAAGACTGAGGCCTGAAAGTCAGTCACTGACCTTTAGACAACTCCTTGGTGACCTTTGGGAGAAAAGTTTCTATGGGGCATGAGGTGGAGCAAAATTTCAGGAAAAGAAGGCACTGCTCCTATAGATCACTGATTCGAGAAGTGTGGCAATGGAAGGAAAATAAGAATAGGATTGAAAATAGTGGAGGAAGCATCAAGGAACACTTCTCAAGTTATTAGAAGCCTGAATATCCTCATAGGCAGAGGGTAAAAGTTCTGTGGAAAGGAGATATTGAAGGTGGGGTCTGCTATGCTCATTGAGAGAGGGGTGTTCAGGAAGTGATGAAACAGGTGTTGTAGTTAACTTGTATAAAAGAGGATGCTCTTTTCTTTCTTTAAAAAAATTTTCAATTTAATTTTTATTTTATATTGGAGTATAGTTGATTTACAATGTTGTGTTAGTTTCAGGTGTACAGCAAAGTGATTCAGTTATACATGTATCTATCCCTTTTCAGATTCTTTTCCCATATAGTTTATTACAGAGTAGAGTTCCCTGTGCTATACAGTAGATCCTTGTTGGTTGTTTTATATATAGTGGTATGTGTATGTTAATCCCAAACTCCTAATTTATCCCTCCCCCCACCTTCCCCCTTTGGTAACAAGAGGCTGCTCTGAACCCCCATCGTCGTCATGGGTAAATCTATACCATTGCTTCCAAGGTAAAAAAGAAAAAAAAAAGGGATGCTCTTTTTCTTGAAGGAACAAAGCTTTGCAGAAGAAGAAGTGGTGAGACATTCATGTTAGTTAGGTAGGAGACATTCTTGTCAAGGCTGCTGAAGATAGTGGAGTGGGAGGGAGAAATCACTGCTTGAAGGACGTGAAGTAAGAGGGAAGAGGCGTCCACAACCCTGATATTCTCCACTTGCACAAGCTCAGGCTGGGAAAATAAAATGAGCTGTTGCCTTAGAGCACGCTGCCTGTCTGCCAGGCCAGCAATGACACAGCTTCTTTAAAATGCTCCAGAAGCCATGAGAACCAAACACACACACACACACGCACACACACACACACACACACAGAAGCTTCAGGGGCAGACAGGAGAGCAGCCCCAGTGCATTCTGGGCTCCAGCCGCCCTGTGCCACTGCTACGTCTCCTCTGAGGACGGTGGGAAGCGGCTCTTTCCTGGGTACACAGGCTGGGGAGACCACATTCCCAATCTCCAGGCCAGCCTCTGGTGCAGCCCAACTGCTGACACCCTTCCTCTGGGCTGTGAACTGTACTCGTGTGATCAGGCTGGGAACAGCTTGGAGGCAGTGATGAAAATCCCTTACGCTTCCTCTCATAACCATTTCAAAAGGGCTTTCCCGAAATATGATGTCATTTCATTCTCATGGCACCACGGCATTGCTGTTGCCAGTTTAAAATGTCAATCATTAAATGTCTTGAGTGAGGCCATGCAGCTGATACTAGTGTCTAGGCCTTTTGATTTGAAAACCCCGGCTCTTTCAACCTCCCTCATTGTCTACACCCAAATGATCCACTTGAGTGCTGAGGAAGTGGGTTCTGGGAATTGGGAGGCAAGAATAAAAAATAAAAAAAAAAAAAGGTGAATGACAAGACTGATGAGACAAAACCTGCCACACAGCCTGAGCTTGCTGAGGATGGCACCTACCTCTGTGGTCAGGAAGCCATTCCCATTTCTGCTGGAAGGACACGATTGTGCCTATATATTTAAAATCTGGAAATGAAAGACTCAGTGATTTCTTAGAAGCAGCAGGGCAGGCAACGTAGGTGTGTGTGTTTGGTGATGGTGGTGGTGTTTGGGACACGGACAGGTGAAGGGTACGGTGTTACTTGAAACACAAGCGGGAAAGGGCCTCTTTCCTCCTCCTTCACCTTGGATGTGGGCTGGTCCACTCCCAGGTGAACGGCATTGGCCAGATGTGTGACCTGGGCGAGTTCCTCCATCTCTCCTGGGTTGGGCTTCCTTTCCTGGAGAACGAGATTGGGCTAGATGCTTGCTAAGGTCTGACTAAACCTAAATTGTCTCTGAGTCCATCACTCATAGGAAAACAGAAATCATAGAGCAGGAGGAAAGGTTCTTCAGGTGGACTTCCTGTTCAAGGCCTTTTCTGATTTCCCACAGGGGCAGTGAAATCATGAACGAGTCTGTGGAACAACATCATTTTCTTGGAGGTGGTTTGTGCCCTTGTGCTATTTACAAACGAACAAACTAACCAATCAGTTAACCAACTAACCACACGACTAAATCAACTGACCAACACACACCTGAACAGGTAGGAATGGAAACATCCTCTTCTGTGAAAAACAGTGAATGACGCTGCAACAGGGAGTGATGCTGAGCTCTCCCCAGCAATCCCGGGCCTGCAGGGTCCAGCAGACGCCAAATGTGAACGACAGTAAAATACGTGACTGACTAGACTGGTCTTGCAGCCAGGCCAGTGTGCCTTGGGATGAAGTATTTCCAAGGATGGTTTTTCTCTAAAGCTCCGATGGCTGGATGGCAGCCCCGGGGTGTTTCCTGACATGAACCTGTAAGTGTCTGGTGCTCCCTGGCTCACAGGGCACTGGCTATTTTGGTTTCATGTGGCCCTGCCAACAGTGGAGAGGCACCGTGTACACTTTCAGTCATGTGACCCGGTGACTCAGGCCCTTTCTAGTTCATGCTTGTTGGAGTATGGGAACCAGGGAGGAAGGGTGAAAAGCTCCTGCACCAGCTCTCTGGGAGGGTCTGGGCTTGAATAATAGTTTATTGTTATGTGGCTCCCCCTGAACCCTTTTTATGCCAGTGTTATAAAGTTATCTTATAGCTGCAGAACTGTCATTTTCAGATGAGGTTTCCAGAGCTCATGTATCCTAGCTCCTGTCTCCAAACGGAGTAAGCCAAAATCATCCGAGGGAAAAAAAAATCTACATTTCACCACTTCCTTTAATGAAATGGTTTGGTATTTAACCACCTCGTCACCAGAAATATCTCTATGCTCTTGACCTGAATTTACCCTGCCACGTTTCAGCGTGATTCCAGTTACTCAGGGAGACAGACTGGAAAATTCATTTCACAGCAGTAGGAGTGTCTAAGTAACCTTAAGGGAAAGTGCTTATTCCAACTTTATTTTCTCTTCCCTTTCAAACTAGATTTCAAAGGTTGAACCCCCTTTCCGAATCTTTCACTGCTGAACCCCTCTCATCCAGAGAGACCAGAACACACAAGCTTGGGGTTTATTTTTTCACGCACTTGTTCTTGTTGACAAGCTCTTTTGCAAATATTCTGAGTCTATTTCAGGTCACAGCGCTCTGTATTTGCAAGTAGGATGGATTCTCTTTAATGCAACTCTGGTGCTGTGAAAAATGCCTGGGCTTGGAGTCAGAAGTCCTGGACTTGTCACTCACCAGCTGTTATTTGAGACAGATTCCTCAGCCTCAGAGAGGTTCCGTTTACTCATCTGGAAAACAGAGAAAATGGGGCTTCAACTGCTGGGGTCATTGTGAAGATAAATCAAGGAGAATGTATGTAAGTGCTGAGGATAATGGCTCACATTTAACGGGTGACCTGCAGGCACTAATTCACATTTTTTAAGGGCAGCGCCTATAACTTCTATTTCTATAGTTTTCCTTGTTAAGGGCTCAGGGTGCTGCTTTGCCCACTGGAGAAGCTTCATGAGGACTGCTGACTGGCCAGCTTATTTGGTAGCTGAGGACACACAATCAGAAAAGGATTTAGGATTATTTTGTGGTCTGAAGTCTGGTGAAGTCCCAGGTTGAGGGTGCCCACACCAGGTGGGTTGCAGGAGATGGAACCATGGGGCAGTACGTGTCTGCCGGGAAACCAGGTGAGGCAAGATCCATAGAATAAGAATCTAGGGGAAACATAACGGAGGATTTGCTCTGAAAGAGAAGTCTGATACAGGCATATGGGCAAGAAATGGTCCCATTAAAAACTCTGTCTCTTGTAACTTCTCCAGCTCTTAGAGTTCGCCTTTGTGCTGCCTTTCTGTATTACCGCGTCACTTCAACAAGTCCATTCTGATCCTTATCTGTGAGAGGTGGGGCTTCTGTATCCAGGTGCTCAGGTTGATTGCCTAGGAAGTTGCAGAAGTAATTGCTGAGAAAATAACTTATTTTCCCCAGAAAACACAGGATCTGTCCTCCATCTAGTTCCTTAGGGCTTCTTCCGCACAAGGGTCCGAGACCCCATGATATGGCTGCAGCGAGGCTCTGGTGAGTGCAGGGGACAAATGTGGACCCTGCTCTGATGTGAGTCCAGGTGAAGTGGGCAGGGTTACTCAGGGGTTGTGCAGCCCATTCCACAAATGTTCTAAGGAAGGAAATGAGATTTGGGTGGGAAACCCTAAGCCTGGAGATTACTGAGGCCTGGCGGGGGAGGTTTGTTTGTAGAGTGTGAGGCCAGCTGAATGGATGGGGGGAGGGAGACTGTTGGAAGGTCGAGGAAAGGGTAGGTCACGTCCATTGCACAGCTCACCTATTTGGTCAAAGCAAATGAAGAAGTCAGGGGGCAGCTACTCATTTATTTTTCTACCACAAGTGCCTTGACCCATGATAGGATGAGTTGAACACATTCCTCCGTTCATTAACAGGCTGTGCAAGGTCACAGTCTGGCTTTACCTTGGTTGCTTTTCCCTTTTATCCCTGATTATCATTCCTATTTCTCTTCTGCCCCCTTCCTCATTTCCCACTCCCCCCAGCTGCCAATCACTGACTCACATAGGACAGTCTCTAATCATAGGACAAGTACCCTTGGACCTGTGTTCCTACAACTTCTGCAAGAGCCTCCCTGGGCACATACCCAGCATGGGGGATGGCTGGGCATAAGGTATATGAATACTTCATTTCCACTAAATAATACTTGGTTGCTTTCCAGAATGGTTGTGCCTGTTTAATGCTGCTCCAGAAATGCACAAACAAGTCTATTTCCCAGAGTCTTCTCCATCACTTGGTATTACCCAGCTTTCTAATCTTTGTATATGGTGTAAGTGTATAAAGTAGTGTATTGCTGTTTAAAAGTTTGCGTTTTGCTGATTTCTAGGTCTTCCTAGAAATGCATATCTCACCTCATCCTTGGTATCCATTTTCTAAATTGCGTATTGCAAGTCTTGCTCATTTTTCTTTGGGGTTTCTTATCTTTTTCATGTTGATTTGTAAGAGTTTCTTGTATTTGTTAGATATATAATTATCTATGTATGTAGATACTATAATTTGTGCTGTTCTTATCCAGTTTTGGAATCAAGGTTATATATATTATTAACCTCATAAAGTGATTGACGTTTTAACTTCTATAACGGTTATTTATCTATGCAAGTTTTAAATTTATTCTTTGCCAACTTGTCTCTTTATTTTATTTTTAATGGCTATTTGTTTATTTTTAAATTTTAAATTAGTTTTTAGTTAAGTCATGTAAAATGCCATTGTATTAAATGTATTTTTTCACATTCTTCTTTTTAAAAAATTTTTTTATTGAAATATAGTTGATTTACAATGTTGTGCTAGTTTCAGGTATATAGCCAAGTGATTCAGTTATACATATACATGTATATCTATTCTTTTTTAGATTCTTTTACATTATAGGTTATTACAAGACACTGAGTATAGTTCCCTGTGGTACACTGTAGGTCCTTATTGTTTATCTATTTTATATATAGTAGAGAGTCTATTTTAATCCCAAACTCCTAATTTATCCCTCCCCGCCTTTTCCCCTTTGGTAACCATAAGTTTGTTTTCTATGTCTGTGAGTCCCTTTCAGTTTTGTAAATAAGTTCATTTGTATCACTTTTTGTCTTTTAGATTCCACATACAATTTAGCACTTTTTAAATTCACTATAATGTATCTAGGTATGGATCCCCCTGCTTATTTAATCTATGTTTTATAACACTCCATAAGTTTTTTTTTTTTTTTTTGCGGTACATGGGCCTCTCACTGTTGTGGCCTCTCCTGTTGCGGAGCACAGGCTCCGGACGCGCAGGCTCAGAGGCCATGGCTCACGGGCCTAGCCACTCCGCGACATGTGGGATCTTCCCGGACTAGGGCACGAACCCGTGTCCCCTGCATTGGCAGGCAGACTCTCAACCGCTGCATCACCAGGGAAGCTCCACTCCGTAAGTATTTTTTCAATTCTACTTCTCTGCTCCATAAAAGCAAATGAGGCCTGGGGAGGGGTCAAAGCAAGTGGTCAAAGCCTGTTCAAGGCCTTTTCTGATTTCCCACAGGGACAGTGAAATCATGAACGAGTCTTTGAAACGACATCATTTTCTTCTCAATACTTTCTTAACTTTCATTTTTTTGCTTCTTTCTTTTTTAGAAAAAAATAAAAATTTATATGGTGTTTATTTGTTTATTCTTAATTAACATAAGTCTTATAGTGTCCTCTTGTATTAATTTTCTTCCTAGTGGAGTACTTCTTCCAAGAGACTATTAAGAGAAGTTTTATGTATGCCTGATATATCATTAATTTTGTCCCCAATTTTAAACAGTTTAATTGGTGTTAAAATTCTAGGTTGAAGGTTCTTGTCTTTCAATGCTGAAAAAGTTATTTTCTTGGCCAGCATTTATTATAGATATTAAGAATTCCCATTTCTTTTCAGGGGACCTATACCTTCTCTCTGGAAACTTTTAGAATTGTCATTTTTGTTTTTGGTTTCCTGGAACATATTTATTTTCTTTACCTTCTGAGCCCCATGACATGACAGCAAAGGAGTAAAAACTGGTATAAACTTCCAATAATGTAGAGAACATGGAGAGAGTCTTCAGAAGATAGGCAATTATGTGATGTGTGGATTATAAGAAGTAGGACGGTCACCAAATGGAACTTGGGTCTACTCATCCGATGTGCAGCAAAGCCAATCTGCTGACACAGGGCTAATGTGAAGGAAAGTGTAGCATTTATTACAGGGCACCAAGCAAGGAGATAGCTCCTCCTCAAGGGATATATTGATACATAACAATCTGATACAAATCTTTGAGTTCTTCTATAGGAACTAAGGTCCTCACCCAGGTAACTTCAGGCTGAGCACAAGATTCCTGGAGCACTGCCTTGTTATCTCACCACTAACCAATCAGAAGAAAGTCATGCACCACACAGCCCTCACCCCAAATTTTGCTTTTAAAAACTCTCCTCTGAAAACCAGCAGGGAGTTTGGGTCTTTTGAGCATGACCTGCCTGTTATCCCTGCTTGGCCTTTGGAATAAACCTTTCTCTGCCCCAAACTTTGATGTTTCCATTTGTTTGGCCTTACTGTGAGTAGGGCACATGAACTTGGGTTCAACACAGTTTCGTTCCTGTCTAAATAAATCAAACAACCTGTTTTTAGTGTGGGGAATAATGCCACATCTGGGATCCATTTCTATTCACCCTGAAACGGAGCCCAATAGTCAACAGTGGCACACTGAGTTCACAGTCAGCTTTAATAATCCCACCAGTGACTATGTACTTGAGGGAATTGTGATACATGAAAAAGAAACGTCATGGAATAGAGAAATAATCTCATAGGAATACAAGAGATAATTCAGGGTAAATAAGGAGCTTGAGAGAAACTAATTTGTATCCCCAGAGACATTTATGAAGACACCATATCAATTAAACAAGAAGAAGAGGCTATGAAAATGCTAATTAAAAAGCTGGAAGATAAAATAGAGAAAATTAAAAGATAAAGAGTATAAAATGATCAACAACAACAATAAAAACATTTAGAATAACCCAGGGGCTCAACATCCAGCTGATAGGAGATTAAAAAAAAAAAAAAGTGAGAAGGAATTACGAGAAAATATTACAAGAGAATTTCCCAGAGTGTAAGGATACAAAAGTTAAGAAAGAAGGGTTCACCTACTTTCCACCATAATGAATAAAAGACAACAAATGCAACATTTAAAAATTCAGAACACTAATATTAAAAGAGAGATCTTAAATCTTTCCAGAGAGAGAGAGAGGAATGAAGGAAAAATAATGATAAACCACAAATAAATGGGCACCAAAGGCTTGAAAAAGCAACTCTAGATGATAGACTGTAATAAAATACTTCAAATTATGAAGGAAAACTTTTCACTAGACTTCTATGTCCAGCAAAAAATTGTGAATTTTGAAGGCAGAAGAAGAGACATTTTCAGACAGTGAAGTGTTGAAAAAGCTTAATTCCACACATCTTTTGAAGGAAGTCATTTGAGGACACACTCCCACAATAAAATGAGGGACTAAAGCAAGCCAGGAGGAGACATAGGATTCTGGAAGCAGTACGTGCAACCCTGGACAGGAGTGATGAGAAATGCATATGACAGTTTTGCTGCAGGTCTAAGGAGAGATCAGTACAGATTTTACAGCTGAAGGAAACACGAATGTGTATCTTCTGCCATTTATAAAGACATCATAAGCACAGAAAGTTAAGTCAGCTGAAGTTAGTGATCTGGACCCAGTTAGACTAACTTCAGAGTCTGAACTCTTAATTTTTATCTTACATTGTTTCTTCTTGTAACTTAAAGTGATTTATGGTTTCCACCAGGAAAATAAAAATTTTAGTATGTTTCATGTGCGCTAAACATGCATTTATTAGAGTCAGAATGCAAAAAAAAAAAAAAAAAGCTATGCAAAATTGCTAAATTAAGAACTAACTTTCTAGGGCTTCCCTGGTGGTGCAGTGGTGAGAATCTGCCTGCCAATGCAGGGGACATGGGTTCAAGCCCTGGTCTGGGAAGATCCCACATGCCGCAGAGCAACTAGGCCCATGAGCCACAACTACTGAGCCCGCGCGACTAAAGCCTGTGCTCCTCAACAAGAGAGGCTGCGATAGTGAGAGGCCCGCGCACCGTGATGAGTGGCCCCCGCTCGCCGCAGCTAGAGAAAGCCCTCGCACAGAAACGAAGACCCAACATAGCCAAAAATAAATAAATATTAAAAAAAAAAAGAAATAACTTTCCAGAAATCCAGAAAGAGCTCCTAGAGAAATGAATGTACCATGAGGAGATACAATTTTAAAAAGAGTGAAAGGGGTTTAAATTGAGGGAGAGGTCATGGGCAGGGGGAAGAGGAGGGCAAGAGATTTTTGTTTACATTTTAAGTCTTCTGCACCCGAAGAACTTAAATTGTGTGCCCGTATTCCTTTGCAAATTTAAAATTTTATTTCTGTGTATTTTAAAAAGGGTAAATAGGGCTTCTTTGGACGACAAGCCAAATGAGGAATTACGGCAACAGGCAAAGGCATGGAAGAGCAAAACGTTCATGGCTTTGGGGAGAATGGTATGGTTTAAGTGACTGGACTGGGGGGTCGATGGGGGCTGGTAGGAGAAGACGGAGGTGACTCTGGAAAAGTAGACCAGGGTAAGGCAGTGGAAAGCATCGAATGCCCACACTAAGTAGATTGGAATTTCCTTTGTTGGCAACGGAATGTCGACAAGTTTCAAGCAGCATGATTCCATCCTTGTTCTAGGGGGCTCATCCTTATTGCAGTGTGAAGCGGGCTCTGAGTGTGGGAAGGCAGGAAGCCGGAGGACCAGAGCAGGGATGGCTATAACCATCCACGACTTAACGGGTCTGAACTAAGGCTTTCGACCTGGGAGGAAACTGAAGCTCCATACCTGTGACTGGAATCAAAAATCCTCCTGCCACTCTAGCTGCCGCCCTGGCCTGCAGCCTGCCGTCCAGCACCCTCTCTCTGGCTGGGTGGCCCCTGCCCAGAGATGTGCTGATGGGCGGCATGTTGGGGGGCAGTGGGTGGGCCTCGTGGAATTGCAGCCCCTCCTCGCTTGGGAGCTGCTAGAAGCCTACGCCTGGGCGGTGTCTCCGTGCAGCTTTTTAGACCTTCCTATAAACTATTTTTTGGCCCCTTTTTAAGCCATGGTTTAGTTTTTAGGATGGGACTTCTACCAACTTCTCCCCACACTCCCCATACCCTTTAATGGTTCCCTTGGTTTTTATAAACAGTTTTTCAGTTTTTTCCTCCTGCCTTGCTAACTCATCTAAGAAGTAGGATTTTTTCCCCTTTTTCTTTTATTTTTAATACATTTCAAATAATCAAATGGAAAGAATGAGTGTTTGTAAACTTCTGGTCTCCTGCTTTCTAGGTTCACACCCAGGGTGCCCTCCCTCTGAGGCTAATTAACATTCCACGTGCTGGGTGTGGGTGTCTGTGTGACTAGAAGCCCTCAGATGGCTTCAGCCCTGTCTCTCCAGGTACGTGATTCCCTCCCTGCCCTCTTATCAACCTACATCCCTGCTTTTCTCCTGCCCTCTGGTTGCCAGGCAACGTAGCTCAGGGGCAACAGAGTCTGGCTGGAAGTGCCCAGCTGAAGGAGCTCTGGTGTTTCTCCTTGTGGCAGCCTGGCTGGGAGTTGGGCAACTTGCTGAAGGTCAAAGGTAGCCATCCATAGCTGTGGCATTCTCTCCACCAGACGTGAACCTGACTCACCTGACTCAGGAGGGGAAATATTCGAAGGCAGGGAGTGGGTAAAGTAGTTGGTTTTCCCTTCACATTCAAAAAGCCACATGGCTCCTCCCTTCCGTGGCCGGATTGGATCAAAGTCGAGCTGAACAGGTCTTTGTGAATTTCAGGAATGTGGAGTTCATTTCCCTTCAGGCCTCACCTCCCACTGACTCTGCCTGGCACTGCAAAAGTGACAAACTGATTTGTAAGCAGAGGTTGAATTTGAGGGTTAGGGATCCACCTCCGTAGTACCACATCACTCAAAATATGATCTGGGGACTGGTAGCATAGGCATCACCTGGGAGCGTGTTAGGAATGCAAACCTCAGCCGAACCCCAGACGTGTGAACCAGAATCTGCATTTTGTCCGAATGGCTGGGTCACTTGAATACACATTAAGTCTGAGACTCTGATCAGATACTCTACTGTCAATTTGGTTAGAATGAGGGTACATGGCTCACAGCGGGACTCGAGTTCCAGAGAATTCTGCCTTTCCCTGCTCAGCAGAGCATCACAGAGCCATAGCCTTGGGGTATTCCATGGATTTATGGAGAAGGGGGTGTGCAAATGCACAGACCATCTCTCCTGATGGGAGCCCTCCCCTTTCTCCATCCACCATGATATTACCCAGGTTCCCATGGCCATGCACTCTCAGATTCATGATCCCAGCTCCTCCTCACAGAATCCTGGGAGTTAACAAAGCAGGGTTATTAATCCCATGTGAAACAAGGACCCCCAGTTTTATCTATAAGGAAATGACTATCTTGTTCAAGGTCACAGAGCTATGAACTGGACTTACGCTTGTGATTCCCACTTTCCTTTTGTATGTGACCTAGACGAGATTTCCAGCCTTTTTCAACACAAAGCTCAGAAAAGTAATTATGGAGGAAAAAAAGCAGTCAGAAGCATCATGTTGGGTTGGGTTTGACTCATAAATTCCACCACGTAGGGCTGAACCTGAAGACTTCTTCCTGAGACTCTGCAAATGATTCCAGTAGTTCAGAGGCCCTTTGAACAAGAGGGTACATGGATTGAGTTTCAAAGAAAAGAATGTCGAAAGAAATCTCCCAGATGAGGATGGCCTCCAGATGTGAACATGGCTCTTCCAGATGTGTGGGAGAGTGGGGCGGGGGAGTGAGAGGCCTCACATGTCTGCAAGATGAAATGGAAAAACTGCTCGCAGCCACAGGGGCAAGGAGAATAAGGGGAAGAGGAATGAGACGGAAGGAACAGAACCCAAGTTCAATTCTTCAGTGCGGGGGCCAGACGAACTCGAAGCGCTCATTCCCAGGCGGGCTGACATTTAAAATCTGTGGTCCACGGGGAAGCCACACCTCAGACTGTGCTGCTGAAGAGAAAACTGAGAAGGGGTTGTGCCTGCAGGTCTCTGAACAGATCGAACCCAGCCCCATCAAGGAGTTTCCCAGGCGCTGCTGCAGGGCAGCCCGGGCGCCCGGAGTCTTACTCAGGGCAGCAGGGAACCGAGACCGGAAGCAGAAGGAGGAGCCGGAAACGGCCCAGTCCTCCCTTCCTTCAGCTTCTGAATCAGCAGCTCCTTCTCTCGGGCCTCACCTGGTTTGTTCTTTCACCAGGGCTGGGAAGCCCCCTGTTTCTCAGGTGAGTAAATCTGCATGGAAAACGGAGGCCTTGTGGCCAAGTCATTGTGGTTCGTCACATCTCTGAAAGTCAGAGCTATTGTCCAACTCCTGGCTACAGGGAATAAAACACCTTTATTTCCCTCAGCCAACATCTTCCCTGTCTCCGGGAAGACCTGCCAAATCCCTGCTCCTGGTGTACGTGTCTCTCCACTTCCCCACTTTCCCAAGCCTTTCTTTCCTTCCATGTAAAGATTGTCCCCGAGCCCCTGTGTCTATGTCACTCTGGACATGTGATTTGCATTCCCTTTTACCTGTCCAGTATTTTTTAGCAACACAAATAACTCACTCTGCTCTGGCCCCACTGGTGAAGTCTACATTTTTATTTCCCTCTAAGTGTTCACAGAATCTGAAGAACACATTCCAACAAAATGAGTACATTTAAGTTGTTTATTATTATTATTTTTTGGCCGCTCTGTGTAGCTTGGGCCCTTCACAGTGAAAGTGCGGAGTCCTAACCCCTGCAACACCAGAGAATTCCCTGTTAACTTATATTATTAAAACATGTGTCGCAAGAGGGAAGAGATATGGGAACATATGTATATGTATAACTGATTCACTTTGTTATAAAGCAGAAACTAACTCACCATTGTAAAGCAATTATACTCCAATAAAGACGTTAAAAAATAAAACAAAACAAAACAAAACAAAAACCCATGTGCACATGTAACAATGCTTACATACTGATCACACACACACACAGAAGCACAGTCTCTGGCCAATAGGCTAATAACACAATACTCAGTTGAAAAGGTTAATTAACATATACACACTACTATATGTAAAATATTTAGATAATCAACAAGGACCTACTGTATAGCACAGGGAACTCTACTCAATATTACTATAATAACCTATATGGGAAAAGAATCTGAAGAAGAATGGATACATGTATATGTATAACTGAATCCCTTTGCTGTACACCTGAAACTAACACAACATTGTAAATCAACCATACTCCAATATAAAATAAAAATTATGTTAAAAAATAATAAAATATTCAAAGAGGTAAAAAGAAAAAAAGAAAAAGTTAATTAGCCATCTTCTATTTCCCCATGAGGGACCTAATCTTCCCCTGTGATCTGCAGCCTAACACATTTTTCAAAGCCCACACCAGTCACGGGGTAGATTATGCAATTAGAAGGTACTGAGATCATTGAAGAGTGAAGTCAGGATCAGTGCACCCTAGGTACAGAGATATGTCATTACTCTGGGAATCAAGTACCAGGAAGTATAGTACTATAACCGAGAATAGGCTCCCACCAATGACTGCCGTCTGCCTGCCTTTTGTCTGTAGAAAAACTTTAGTCAAAGAATAAATTTAATCAGAGGAGTGAGAAAATGCAGAAAGAAAGGAAAATAGTCAAGCAAGACAAAATAATAATAGTTTAGCCATTAAACAACATCAAGAACCTTTAGTTCTTCCTCAAGGACTATAGATAATATTCTGAGCCATGTCCTTTGAGCTGTTTTGCAGATACTGAAACCCCTACCAGGTGGAAGAAGTTAAGTATATGCTGCATGTAGACCCCAGAAAGGTTGGAACCAGAAGATTGATGATGCTGAGCCCCATTTACGCCACCATCAACCAATCGGAAGAATGTCCACAGACTGATCACACACCGCACAAACCCCCTCCTTCACCCTGCCTTTATAAACCTTTCTCTGAGAGCCTTTGGGGAGTTTGGCTCTTTTAAGCACTAGCTGCCTGGACTCCTTGCTTGGTGCCTGCCATAAACGCTACACTTTCTTTCACCACAACCCAGGGTCAGTAGATTGGCTTTACTGTGCGTGTGCAGGTGGACCCAAGTTTGGTTTGGTAACAATATCATTATCATGATCACCATCATCATCACTACTGGCTAATTGTGAATTCTTTATTTCCTTTGTTTTAATCTAATTGGAGTTGAATTCTCAAGCTATTGTTTGTTTTATGTTTGAGTCTAAGCATATTTTGATATTCCAATTAGTGTCTGATTCAGTTTTATAAAATTGACTCTGTCCTGGCTCACTGGAATGTAGATCTTTAAATTTTTATACTTAAACCCACTTAGAATTGGCTTCAGGCTTAGGAAAATAAGTAAGTTAGTCTAAGTTCAGTATGTGGTTCAGAAAATATCTATACTTCATTCTGGCTTTTAGCTACAAACTTGGTGTATTTCATGCTTCTAGATTTTGATTTGGCATTTTTGGTGGCAAAGTTTATTTTGTTCTTGTAATTGGTTGTATTCACTGTTATTTTTAAAAGATTCCAGAGAGCCTGGTGTTACAAGAAGCCTACCTTGCCCCAAATGCTAGGCCTTTGATCATTGCATTCTGCACAAGCTTCTGGATTATAAAGATTCTCCACCTTCTATTTCTAGGCTTTTCCCAGAGTCATACATCTGCTCAGGGGCAATGGTATTTTGGTTCACTCGCTTCTCTTGTTTGAGCAGCTCTGTCCAGAAGGAAGGGAAATGCCCTTTCTTCTATCAGAACTCCCATCCCTGCTGGAGAGAGGATCCCAGCCTAGGACTCCTCAGCAGTGACAGAGGCTCAAAAGCCCAGCCCTTGTCCTTGGATTCCACCTGTGTAGTTTCATTTGGAACGTACCTTTCTGTTGACTTGATCTCTGCCTTTCTTTTCATCTGTCTGTTTTGCTTAATTCTACCCTCATGCACATGTTAATTCTAATCCTTTGGTGACCTAAGCTAGAGAAAATGCCTCAGGAATTAACTGTTCTCCATCTATGAGTTTTCTCCCTCCCATGCTGTGGCATCGATTCCTCTAATATTAATGCACTGGTGTTACCGAACACAAGTTCATGTGCCTGATGCACAGTGAGGCCTAACATACTGAAACGCTGGAGTTTGGAGCAGAGAAAGGTTTACTGCAGGACCATGCAAGAAGACCAGTGGCTCATGCCCCCCAAAACCCTGAACTCCCTGAAGGGTTTCAGCAAAGCGTTATTAAAGGCCAGGTGAGGGAGGGGCCTGGTTGGTTGTTACAACTTCTTGGTGTCAGAATCCTTTGTTCTTACAGCTGTCCGTGTAGGTCAGGTCATGATGTTTCTGTAAACCTCCAACAAAACAAATGTTATTCTCTGTTCTGCAACTTTGAATCTCTATGGAAAAGTGTTATCCCCTTAAATGTCAGTGCCTTGAGAATGGGCTATCCTGTACATTTCAGGCTAAGGCAACATTCTTAACTCTAAGCAAAAGCCATGGAATACGAAGGTTAAAGTAAAAAAAAACAGATCCAATTTGGAGTCAGATTTGTTCTTCCCTATTACATTGGATTAAATCTACCATTTATTATATGCCTATGTGCCAAACAATTGACTTCTATTTATCACATTTATTGTTACTAACAACTCAACCAGCTAGGTGGTGTTATCCCCATTTTACACATGAGGAAACTGAGGCTCAGAGAGGCTGAATGCCTTGCCCAAGACCTTGCAGCTGGAAATCAGATAAAACCTGGTCCACCTGACTCCAGAACCTCTAGAAGTTCTGGTTCAGGTTACCCCATGAGGCCTTCTGTGATTTCAAGAAATTCTCAAATTCATTTTCTTAATAAAAATAATAATGCCTATAGGTCTCATAGCAATAAAGTGAAAGGAAGGAGAAGAGTGTTATAGCCTGAAAAGTTGGAAATTACCTCCTCTACACTGGAAAAAAGACTTCAGGTTACAAATTAGATGTTCCATCAGAATGACTTTGGCTATAAGTATGTGAACCCGCCACTGCCCTTTCATTTGGTGGGTGGATTTACGTCTGTAGCTGAACCTGATGGAGGAGATTCCTTCCAGGTTCATGACCCTGCTCTTGGGTGTGCAGAATCTTGAGCTGGCCGGCCCTAAGTGATGGAAAAAAGAGCTGGAGATGGGCTTCCCTGGTGGTGCAGTGGTTGAGAGCCCGCCTGTCGATGCAGGGGACACAGGTTCGAGCCCTGGTCCGGGAAGATCCCACATGCCACAGAGCAACTAAGTCCAGGAGCCACAACTACCGAGCCTGCACTCTAGAGCCTGTATGCCACAACTACTGAGTCCATGTGCCATGACTACTGAAGCCCGCGCGCAGCAACAAGAGAAGCCACCGCAATGAGAAGCCCTCGCACCACAATGAAGAGTAGCCCCTGCTCACCACAACTAGGGAAAGTCCACGCGCAGCAATGAAGACCCAACGCAGCCAAAAATAAATGAATAAAATAAATAACTAAAAAAAGAAGAAAGCAGGCTTGAGGGATGAAGAATTTGGGGGAGGGGATCCTAGAATAGCGCCAGTTCCCCCCAAATTAAAAAAAAAAAAAAAGAAAGTAGCAGACTGGACCTATAAGGCCATGTTGTGCTGAAACAGGTGATGATGGGGTTGTAGGAGGGGGTGGGCCTGGAAGAGTAAGGAACCGTACACAGGTCCCGAGTCAGGTATGAAATGTTTTTGAAGCTAGTTATTCTCACCAGCAACATGTGGTATCACTTAACATAAAAAAAATCGAAACCAAGGAAATCCCTAAGAAGACAGCTCTAATAGTCTAGCAATGAGAAGCTTAAAAGGGGAACCAGTGTTAATACCTTTGGAATGGAGAAAAAGATCTCAAAACAAGAAGTAAGGCAGAGGAACAGACAGCAGGACTCAGAAAAAAAAAAAAAAAAAGAAAGAAAAAAGGCTATGGGATTGAAGGAATGATATTGAGTGTGTTTTGGTTGAATCTTTTTCTGAATTTTTTGAATTTTTGAGTTGGAAGAACACCCTTAGTTCAATATTCTTATTTTATAAACGAGGAAACCAAAGCCCAGTCAGGTCTGTAAAGAAGTTGTACCTACAGAATTCAAGTGGGCCAATGAAGTTCAACTAGGCCCTTATTTTATTTAGAAAATAACAAATAATTTTAAGGTTCAGACACAGGAACTTCTTCAAAATGATTGGGAGATCAGAGGAAACAGAATACTAGGTTTGGACTCATGACTTCTGCATTCTGATTCTAGAAAGCTCTGACCCTTGGAAACCTTTGGTGGATGGACAGATACTTTGCACTGGGCTAACCTGGATGGAGAGATTCAGGTCATCAAAAAGCCATTGGGAAATGTAGTAGGCAGAGGACTGGGTGGGGGCAGGGGAGGATCCTGGACCCACACCCTGCTCCTGGGGGCTCCAAGATCTGAGGACCTCAGGCTAGAGTGAGTGACTGGATCTTTTCCAGGGAGCCCCAGTCTGGTTGGGGTCTCCTGGTTCCTATTCAGACTGACATCAACTTCACACCCTGTGATTCTCTGTGACACTCAAGCCAGCATCACCTTTCCACACCATATTATATCAAAAAAGAAAAAAAAATTAAGATCTTTCTCACGGACTAGGAATACATTTCATCTAGCTTCATTTAAAATACATTGTTAGACTGGTGTTCCACAAATCTGCCAAATACTATAAATAGGTACGAAGTCGCAGGGGCCTCCCACACCCATGAAGAGGCCAGTTTTTGGATGGATAACAGACAGGGAGAATTTTAAGTACATCCTGTTCCACTAAAGCTTACTTTTTTCCCATTCTGCTCTCCATCCTCTTTTTCTCCCTCCTTCTTTTTCTCCCTCTTGCTCATCAACCTCCCTACCCCCGGCAACAGAAGAAATAATTGCTATGAGGGCTGAGCCTGGACAGAGCTGATGATTTCTTCTTTCTCTTCCTTTAAAGCATTGCAAAACTTTAAAACTATGAGGGAATAACAGCCCTGCCTACACACCCAAACACACCTCTCCTCTGGCAAATAGGAAACTTATGCCTGGGCTTGGTCTTTGCAGCTACCTTCCCCTCAGGTTCTTCCTGGCCATTCAACATGCTTAAAATAGTAACTACCCAAGCCAGAAGAAGAGATGATTTCATTGTCTGCACACTGCCACTGGTGACCTGATTTGGGTGGTGGCAGATGGAGCTAGTCTTCTGACTCGGCACCTTGGGAATTCTCATAGGGTCAAGGCTGGTCCCTCCCACAGGATTTCAACACCCTGGTGCTCTCCCAGGGGCCAGCCTATCTCGGGAGGGCAGTGAATCAGGCAGAGCTGGCTTGCCACGCATGTGCGCACACAGACACATAGCAGGCAAGACGGCCATGGACATCCACCACCCTCCCTGGCACAGCCTGTGCACAGGCAGACCTCCTGGCTTGTGAAGGCAAGGCCAGGGCAAAACCTCTCTGCCCTCTGAGCCAGTCCCTTCTGCTATTATCTGGGGAAAATCCACCCTACCCGGACCTGTCAGGTCAAGAATTTGTACAATTTGCTGAATTCTACTCTTTTTTTTTTTTTTTGTGGTACACGGGACCCTCACTGCTGTGGCCTCTCCCATTGCGGAGCACAGGCTCCGGACACGCAGGCTCAGCGGCCATGGCTCACGGGCCCAGCCGCTCCACAGCATGTGGGATCCTCCTGGACCGGGGCACGAACCCGTGTCCCCTGCATCGGCAGGCGGACTCTCAACAAGTGCACCACCAGGGAAGCCCTGAATTCTACTCTTGAAATTAGGGAGCTGTCAGAGTGACAGGTACAGAAGGGACCCAATGGTCTTCCAAGGATGGGAAGAGAGAAAACTAGTTTGAGAAGGAACAAAGGATTGCTAGCAGTTAATCTTGGGGAATAAAGGAGAAATCATTTTTTACCATAAAACACCCCACCTCTACCCCTGCCGTGGGGATTAAAATCTTGCCAACAGAGGTAAATTCACAATGATGAAAAAGATCCTCATCTTATGGCCCCCCCTTTTACTTAATTTGCTACTCAATTATCAGGCAAGTGGGTGTTGAAATAACTTCTGTGTGTCCGGCATCTCCCACAGTGTTGTGGACATTTAGAAGATTTATAAGACCTATTTGCTCTCTTTGGGGACTTTATAGTTATTTAAAGAGAAAGAACTGGGACTTCCCTGGCGGTCCAGTGGTTAAGACTTTGCCTTCCAATGCAGGGGGTCAGGGTTCCATCCCTGGTCGGGGAGCTGAGATCACACATGCCTCCGTCCAAAAAAACCAAAACATAAAACAGAAGCAATATTATAACAAATTCAATAAAGAGTTTAAAAGTGGTCTACATAAAAAAAATCTTAAAAAAAAAAAAAAGAAAAGAAAGAACTAACTCAGCTGAAGTCAACTGGAAACAAAACATGCCAAGCATTCAACCTTGGCATTCCCTGGAGAATGTCGCTTTGAAAAAAAATCATAATAAGTGCCTGCTCTCAGGAGGCTTATGCTCTAATAAGGAGGCAGGAAATAACTAAGAGAAAGAAGTAAGGGTATATAGCATGCTGGATCGTGTAAGTGCTTAGGAGAAAAATAAAGCAGTGACGAAAGATAGGAAGTGCTGAAGAGAAACTGAAATTTTAGAATAGTGACCAGAAAATTTCTTACTGAGAAGATGACATTTGAGTAAAAACATCAAAGATGTAAATACTGAAATCGCATCTTCCTGGCAGGTGCAGTACTTTAGCAGAAGGGCAGATCAGTGAGTAGTCAGAGGAAATTAATGCAGGGGGGTGAGCCTCGGTCTAAACCTTTGAAAGTTGAACAAGCTTTATCTAGTCAGAAGGAGGAAGGAGAGGACAAAGTTGATATCATTATCCTGAAATTCCGTGCACTGCAATAAATGACTTCTCTTATCTGTGTCTCAAATGTTACATCCTTTAAAGAAAAATGATTATATTGCCTAATTAGACCCTTTGGGTAGCTACTTCAGGATCTAGAAATTTACCAGGGATGCCTGGGGGGTGCCCATCATGGCGGACTGGGAAGCAGTGCGGGTGAGGGGTGTCCCTTGCTCTAGCAGGTCCTCGCTGGGGAGGTGGCATGGGCAGGAGAGCACAGGCTTTGTCCTCAGCCAGAGGGACGTGGGTTTAAGTCTTGCTTGGCAACTTCCTATTCCAGACACAATACTTCCTCCTCTGAGCCTGTTTCCTCATCTCTAAGTTGGGAATACTAACTATTTTTCTAAAAAAAACAGGGCTGTTATAATAGATATCTATAAAGCACACGAGAAGTCATACCCACTATTATCATCATGAAATTGCATAACTATGTGAAATAAAGCGATGGCCTCCCTATGGTTGTTGTGGAATCTTGTCCTAAGTCTGAGGGGTGCTAACAGCAGTCAAAGGCATATTTCACTGCTGAGCTCTCAGCATGGGGCGAGACACTAAGTGGGGGACAAAGAGAGGTTAAGTGATGCACAGTTGTCACTAGACGCAGGGGGTGTGGTTGGATCAAACTGAACACTCTGACCTGGACCCTCAGGGCAGAGAGCACTTTGAGGGCCTTGATGCAGCTGCTGGGAAAGGGGAGTCAAGAAAAGGCAGGGAGAAGGTAGATGGGGCATCAGCCAAGGGGCTTGAGCTCCTGGAAGCCTTCCCACCAGCAGGTGCTGGTTCACCAGCATTGCAGATGCTGATTGCCTGTCAGTCCTTCCCCGGGAAGGTCCCTCAGGATGAGACCTGGTGAGAGCTGGCCTTGGCACTTCCGGCCTCGCCAGGCACTATTTTTTTTTTTTTTTTTACTAAATTTATTTATTTATTTATTATTTCTTTTTGGCTGCATTGGGTCTTCATTGCTGCGCGTGGACTTTCTCTAGTTGAGGCAAGCGGGGATTGCTCTTCATTGTGGTGCGCGGGCTTCTCATTGCAGTGGCTTCTCGTTGTGGAGCAGGGGCTCTAGGTGAGCAGGCTTCAGTAGTTGTGGCACACAGGTTCAGTAGTTGTGGCTCACGGACTCTACAACACAGACTCAGTAGTTATGGTGCACGGGCTTATTTGCTCCGCGGCATGTGGGATCTTCCCGGACCAGGGCTCAACCCCGTGTCCGCTGCATTTCGCCAGGCACTATTATTTCCTCTCTCTTACCTATCTTGACAGTTCACCTATGTGAGTGTCCAAAAGGCATATGATAAAAACCTGATAAACCCAACTAGGACACGCTGCAAAGTTTCAGGTACTTAAAACTGGCCTGGAAGAGGCCTGAGAGAAATGATAGAGAGTGAGTTAAGAAGGGCAGAGGGACTTCCCTGGCACTCCAGTGGTTAAGACTTGGTGCTTCCACTGCAGGGGACACGGGTTCGATCCCTTGTCGGGGAACTAAGATCCTGCATGCCTCACAGTGTGGCCATAATAATAATAATAATAATAATAATAATAATAATGAAGATGGGCAGAAGGCCCTGGGAAGTTTGGTAAATAAAGCTCGGGGCTGAGAGAGCTGAGTGTTTCACAGCAAATGACAAGTCCATGGAGTGTGATAGAGGCTAACTCTCTGGGTGGTAGGAAGACTTCCCAGACTGGGCTTCCTGAGTGCTTAAGCTGCTTTGCCAATGAGCATGCTCACCACTGAACCCCAGTCTCCCTTTCAGCACAGGGGACAGGCATTTCTGCGGCTTTGTACGCTGTCCCGCCCATGCACTATCTAGATTCTGTATCATCATGGTGCCCCGGGCCTCTCTTGGCTTCCTACAGGTCTGTCAGACAGGCATTCAACTGCTTGCTGATTCATTGATCAACAAGGCCATTACTAGGATTGCTTAACCCTTAATTTCTTTTTAACATTTATTGAGCACTTATAAGCATTGTGCTTTGCCACACCATCTTGTCTTATTCTCATAAAAACCTTATGAAGCATGTACTCCTATTGTATTTGTTTTGCAGAGAAGGAAACTGAGCTTTAGAGAGGTGACACAATATGCGTAGGCCTGACACGTCGTAGGGCCAAAATTTAAACTCAGCCTCAGACGCCAACATCTGTGTGCTTGAACACAATGCTATACAGCCTTACCATCCACCATCACTTAAGTTTCGACTTCTTTATGTCTGTAAAAGTGAGTTCCTAGAGGCAGAAGATGAGTGATTTTTTTTTTTTTGAGAAGGCAGGGAGATTAACGTATCCACAGTACATTTTCAATCTTCCATTCACTTTTAAATGTGTTTTGTTCAATAAAAATAATAGAGCACTGGGTGAGGGGGAGAGACAAATTCGGAGTTTGGGATTAACATATACACACTACTGTATATAAAATAGGTAAACAACAAAGACCTACTGTATAGCACAGGGAACTAAACTCAAAATTATGTAATAATCTATAATGGAAAAGAATCTGAAAAAGAATAGATCCATATATGTATAACTGAATCACTTTGCTGTACACTTGAAACTAACACAACATTGTAAATTAACCATACTTCAATTTAAACATGCAAAAAAAAAAAAAAGATCACCCACTATACTTAGGCATGATTGATAATTAGTGAGGATTCAAACACAAAAGACCATTCTTGCCATCCAGGATCTTGGAAAGGAGGAGACAGACCAGGAAATGGATATATTGTGTTTCCTTGCGATGAGTGTTAAGATAGGTGTGCCCACTGGAGCTCCCATGAGGGGCACCAAATCCTCACCGGGGAAAGGGGTGTTTTCCTGGGAAAGTTGAGTCTTGAAGACCAGGTCAGACAAAAAGGGTATTTCATCCAGGTGGGACACTGAAGGCTTGGAGGTGAGCTAGAACCATGTGGCTGGGATGCGAGGCTTGAGCTTTGAGGTAGGATGAGGCATGAAAGGCCTTGTGTGCTGCATGAGTAGTGGGTTTGTATCCTAATAGGAATGGGGTGCCATTGTATGCCTTTCTGTAGAGGAGAGACATGGTGGTTCTGGAAAGTCACTCACAGAAGAGCTGAGAAGAATCAGGACAACACACCTTGAGTGGGGAGACAAGATAGGGAGTGATTGCAGAGATCCAGGTGAGTGACTGGGATCAGGGCTGTGCAAGGCTTTGATTTGGGTAGAGGGCCTTAAACACTCAAGTCCTCTCCATCCCAAATCCGAAAACACATACTATACCTTCCTTCTAGTGTTATTAACATCATCCTTAAATTCAAATGGGTATTTCTACCTTTCTTATATCGAATGCCCTTTGATCATCACCAATAGAGTTTACAGACATTATTGAGAGCCTTAGTGGCAGGTACTGTTCAAAGTTTCCATGTAGGTCATGTCATTTCATCTTCCTCTCAACCTTCTGGGATGGCTTTGATTCTCTTCATTTTAGAAGTGAAGCAACTGAGGCTCAGAAAGCTGAAGAAGTTGCTCAGGGTCCTCCAGAGTGACAAAGCTGACTTCAAACCAAGCCCAGTGTTCTTGGTGAAGTCCCATGGTGGATTTTCTGGTATTTGCTTTGGGGGTTAATTCTTCCCTTTCCCACCCACGCCCACACTTTAGGACTGTTGGTTAATAATCCAGGTCCTTTAAGAAATTCATTTTTGTACCCTCCCATTCTTGTCATTGAATAAGGGTACAGGTTGTGTCAGGCACTGGATGGAAGGGTTTGTAATGTGCAAAATGTTTTCACCTATGTTACCCTTACTAGATCCTCATCCACTCTAGTGAGGTGGGAAAGGCATTATCTCCATCTTACAGATGAGAAAATCAAGGCTCAGAGAAGCAAAAGTCATACAACTAAGTGACATAGCTTACTGTTAATGTTCTGAATTTATCTTTTTCCTTTTTTTTTTTTTTTTTTTTGTGGTACGCAGGCCTCTCACTGCTGTGGCCTCTCCCGTTGCAGAGCACAGGCTCCGGACGCGCAGGCTCAGGGGCCATGGCTCACGGGCCCAGCCGCTCTGCGGCATGTGGGATCTTCCCGGACCAGGGCACGAACCCGTGTCCCCTGCATCGGCAGGCGGACTCTCAACCACTGCGCCACCAGGGAAGCCTGCCTTTTTATTGTCTTTTATGGACTGCATAAAAGACCACTCACTGTGGTGAGTGGCGTCACGTGACGGTCTTTTGGTATACAGAACTCTGGGGAATAAATTGTTTGACCCTCTGGCTGTTTCTTTGTTCATATCCAACCCAAATCGTTCAGGAAACACTGAGTACCTACAAGGTCCAGGCACTGGGTGCTTGAATATGCCCATCTTGTCCTTAGGGAGTGAGTGGTACCCAGAGGAGATGGATACAGTACAGCCAAAGGTGAGACGGCGTGGCCCATGCCATCCTAGACGTATGTGCAGAACCTCCTGGCTCATGGGCAGGGATTACTCACACTGTCTAGGGTGGGATAGATGGATGGGGAAGGCTTCACTGAGAAATTGGCATTTGAACTGGCTATGGAGGTGAAACAGCATTTCTTCAGGGTGAGAAGGGCTGGACAGCAACACCACCACCACCACGGGTATCACTTGCTAAGCCCTTGCTATGCGCCAGGCCCTGGGTTAAGAGCTTTGCAGGTATTATTTCTTTGCTCCTCCCAGTGACTCCATGAAGTGTCAACTAGTATTATCTTCATTTGAGGAAGTGAAGGCTTAGAGATGGTTTGCAGTTAAGCAGTCTCACGCTAGCACATTCTCTCTAGCACATTCTCTCGATCACTGCAACACAGGGGCAGGGCAGGTACTCAAGTTGAAGAACAGAGCTTGAGCAAAGCGTCAGAGATGAGAACGTGCCCAGCACCCTCGGGGGTGGGGGCTGGGGGGCGGGTGTGAGGAGGGCCCAGGCTTGAAAGTTGGGCAGGGCCAGTGTGTGATGGGCCTCACATGCATGATCTTATCTTGGCAGCAAAGTTAGATTGCAATCACTTGATCTGATCTGATCCGATGTGTGTTCCACACAGATAACTCTGATGGCAGAACAGAGCAGGGGCCGTAAACGTCCATGCCTTCAGGGGACCAGCCCCCTAAAACCAAGGGATCAGGCCCAGTGTGGGGGAGGGGGATGTCCCCACTGAGGGTGGCAGGCTTCACACTTCCAGCTCTTCCCAGCTCATCTAGGTCTTTGGTTGCCAGTCCCTGTGATTTTTAAAGAAACTTTGGAAAACCAGCATTTTATTAGACATTTCCTGGTTTTAAAAGGTAGGATGAGTTTTAGAACATTTTCAGGGCCAGTCAAATTATGTATGTGGGCTGTTAGTTTGCCACCTCTGGTGTGGACGGTGGCTTGGAACAGAGATTGTTGTAGAGACAAGGAAACCAGTATCGGGAGGCCATGGTGATAGTCTAGACAGAAGAAGAGGCCTGAGCAAAGGCTGTGGCCCTGGCTGTGAAGAGGAGGGGGAAGACCGGAAATACTTTAAAATGGGTTAAGTAGAACCTGGTGACTTTGGACATGGAAGCTGGAAGGAGGAGTCCGGGTTGACTGGGAGGATGATGGAGCCATTAATTCATTTAATTTGGGGGCAATTATATATTGAGAATCTACTAGATGCAAGGTATTATGTTGGGAGCTGAGATACAGCAACAAATAAGACACAGGACCACGGTGAGAGGAGCTGAGAATTTATTGAGGAGGCTGCTGGAGGGTAGATGCACCGGAGACGTGCACGTGTGAGAGAGAAGGTCAGGAGACTGATTTGCAACGTGTGGAGCTGAACCTCAACTTCAGCCTAATCAGTGATCTGATCCCCTCTCTGTTGTTTTTAGCTCTGTGACAGTTAAAAGTCCAGACACACAACACATTCCTTTCTTGCTTCATGTTTTCTCTTTGCCCTTTATTAAAATGGTCAGCACAGGTGGGTACACGGCTGAAAGTGCCACAGATGCTGGTGTGACGGCTGTTATCCGTGTCTTCCCTGGTTCCCTTCCCCCTAGCTGTTCATCTTAGGCATTACAATGTTTGTAAAAGGAACCTGGGCTTGTTTTTCTTTAGCTTACTCATTGCTATTGTGGTGAATGACCTGGTTTCTTATAGGTATTATTATTGTTGCATGGTGGATTATTTAAGGGGGACATTCTCTGTGCTGTTAATCACTCTTCCTCCTTCCTGAGAGCGCCCCACATTCTTTTTCAAATACAGGCGAGGTTTCGCTTCATTCATTCAGCACATAATTATTGGGCACCTGCTGTGTTCCAAGAACTGTCCTAGGTGCTTGGGATGCATCCCCGAACAAAGAAGGACTCCTGTGCTCATGCAGACTTACTTCCCTGCAGCCTAAATGATTTAGCTCTTGTTGATTTCTCTGTTGCTCCCTGGGGATGTGCACAGCTGGATGGGCTCCCCCCAGCCAGGAGAATGTTCTCTCCAGCCCACTCTCAAGTGGGGCTGTGCTCTCCATCATCTAAGACTCTCCATTCCCCAACTATGGATTATCCACAGCATGGCAGCTCCTTACCCAGGCAATTGGAGTGCCTCTGTCCCCAAAAGAACCTTAAGTGCTTTGCCCAAGTTCTAAATATCACGGTTACTGCCTTTTCTCTGACCATAACTTTGTTTCATAATCCTATAGAAGGCAACTCCCGTACATACTCTGAAAACAATTATGCTCCTTTTTTTTTTTTTTTTTTTTTGCGGTACGCGGGCCTCTCACTGCTGTGGCCTCTCCCCTTGTGGAGCACAGGCTCCGGACGCGCAGGCTCAGCGGCCATGGCTCACAGGCCCAGCTGCTCCGCGGCATGTGGGATCTTCCCGGACCGGGGCACGAACCCGTGTCCCCTGCATTGGCAGGTGGACTGTCAACCACTGCGCCACCAGGGAAGCCCAATAATTATGTTCTCTTGAGAAGACAATTTAACTGTGTCTTTAAATCCTCCCATGAATCAATCCACCACATGTACCTTCTGTCATAAAGTCCTTAAAATCTTTAATTCTTTGCCCCCAGTGAAGAGTCCTTTCTGCGGGAAAGTCTCCAGATTGTCCAAAGGGTGCCTGGGACCCAAGCTTGAGCTGGTTCATTGATGTGAATTTGGTAAAGCAGGATACTCAAGCAAAGGTCCCTGGGGAGGCTGGTTCCCACCAGATCACGGGGCATGCAAGATAAGCCTGGGATCATCAAGATAAGCCTGGGATCATCAAGATAAGCTTGGGATCATCAAGATAAGCCTTGCAGGGGTCATTTGCGCTGAGGGATTTCCTCACTCAGAGAACATGGATACAGGTATCTCTTGGAGTCATGGCTGCTCTGTGAGTGTCTAGAAACCTCTGATTTGGACAGCATCCAACTGGAGTAGCTCAAAACCATCTGGAAATTCTCCACCCTTCTTAGATCATCCTGGATCTATAGCAGACCTTTTCTAGCTTCCACGAGCCACAAAACGGTCAGCAACATAGACACACCCCTAAGAGACCTAAATGCTATTCCTTAATAGTTCTGTGGGCTTAGCCAAGGAATTGGGTCTCTCTGAACCTCCATTTTACCCTTCCAATCATGTGAAAAAAGAAAGATATTAAATGCAAGGAAGGTGGGTCTAGAAGGTGCTATGCAAATGTTAAGTTTTTGCTTTTGCTGTTATTATTTTTAGCAGGCCTCCTTCTGGAGTCCACACTGTTCTGGACTTGAATCCTCAGAGTTGCACGAGGGCTTTCCCTCCTGCAGGCCCAGGACAGCCCAACAACCACTGCCCAGCAAGCCACCCCCTGCCCTGCCCTGCCCATCAGTCTGCCAGCACTGGGCTGAGGGGTCTCAGATCTTGCATTTTATTACTTCTGAGCTAAGGCTGGAAATTCCTTAGCAAGGGCTCCAGCAGCACAGACTGGTCTGTCTCCCTGCCCCCAGTTTGCTGAGGGCATCCCATGGCACCAGGAGACAAAGAGCTAGAAGCCGATCAGAGATAGATCACTGGCTCACCTCCGGCAGCCCCTCTGAGTGCTATGTAGGCTCTAGCCTGTGCAACTGACAAGGATCACACCCTGAGATGTGGGACGGAGGCATAAAATGGGCGAAATGATGCCATGAGCCTGGAAATTTGGGAAATGGGTATCCTCCAGCTGAGAACATGAATGGGGTAGTCCACGGAGATTTAGCCAGAATGACAGAATCTTTTAAATCTCAAATTCTTGGCAACAACCCAGCACTATATCTTTAGGGTTGGGCAGTCTCATTTGGCTCCATTTTCTTAGATGAAAGATCAGAAAGACAGCAATTTGAACGGTCCATCTTTGTGTATGAGATAAAAAGAGAAGGTAGAGGCCAGAGAGAGCTGGTTGACATCCATTTGTACATGCTTTGCATGAGCTTTAGAGTTGGGAAAGTGGCCATAAAATGTTAAGCCTAGAAGGCACCCTCCCAATCACGAGGAATAGGATCCAGAGGGCTTAAGGCAGTTTTCTAAGACTGCACATCTTTGAGGGATGAAATCAGTACTACA
Source organism: Mesoplodon densirostris (assembly GCF_025265405.1). Taxonomy (NCBI): domain Eukaryota; kingdom Metazoa; phylum Chordata; class Mammalia; order Artiodactyla; family Ziphiidae; genus Mesoplodon; species Mesoplodon densirostris. The sequence goes on from NC_082671.1 coordinate 11,841,879, forward strand.
CGCCAGTCCAGTGAATAGGGGACAGAATATTTAATAAGATGGCAAATATGTCATTCCATGTAGAGACATGCTATGTACAGAGAGTTTCACCACAGTACTGTTTATAGTGACAAAAAATCAAAGCAACACAAATATCCATTATCCATTAATAAGGAATCATTTAAACACTTTGATAGATGCACATGAGGGGATACTTTGTAGCCATTACAAGTAATGATGTGTCGCCTTGTAAATTAACTATAGTTCAATTTAAAAAATAATGATGTGGATCTACATTTATTGACACGGGGAGCTGTGGGGCTTAGCTAGAGGGATTGTATGACAATAGCGGGTGTCAATGCACCATGTGTCTCATCCTGGGTAAAATTTTATATATGTACGTGTATACACAGCTATGAAGGAGTGTTTACATTAATTATCTCAGAGGTGAGGTTTTGGATGATTTTTAACTTTCTTATTTACATTTTCACACACTGTTGGAATTTTGTTCAAAAATCATGTTTTTTATAATCAGAAAAGTAAAGGGTAAATGACATCCTCCTTTCTGTCTGGATCCCGTGTGCAGTTTCAGAGGACTGCAAGATGCTGGGAGTGAATTTCCCCATGTCCGGCTGGTTTAGAGTTGCTTACCCTTCAAAAATCAGCAAGAGCTTCCCAGCACACAATCCAGAAAGAAGCACATTAGGGACGGCATGAAGCCTTGGATCTTCAAAGGGAAGTTGTTACTACAGGGGGTAGATTAAGATGTTCCCAGAGCATTGAGATAAATCTCCATTTAAGAGTAAAAATTAGGAAGAATGGAATGGTTGGTTTGAGTCTCTGTGGATGTGACCACCCTAAAAAGAGTCACCAATGGGTGGCAAAGGAGATGTAGTGTCCTCCAGCTGTAATTAAGATGCTGGGGTGTAGTCACAGGCAAGCATGGCTAAAGTGAATTTATTTATTTATTTAATGGTGTGAAATTTTAAAATAATTAATTAATTAATTCTTGGCTGTGTTGGGTCTTCGTTGCTGCGCGTGGGCTTTCTCTAGGTGCGACGAGCCGGGGCTACTCTTCGTTGTAGTGCCAGGCTTCTCATTGCGGTGGCTTCTCTTGTTGCAGAGCACAGGCTCTAGGTGAGTGGGCTTCAGTCATTGTGGCACGTGGGCTCAGTAGTTGTGGCTCACGGGCTTAGTTGCTCCGCGGCGTGTGGGATCTTCCCGGACCAGGGCTGGAACCCCTGTCCCCTGCATTGGCAGGCGGATTCTCAACCACTGCGCCACCAGGGAAGTCCTAAAGTGAATTTATAAGTAGAAAGATGCAACGGAATAAATTGCACTGGATAGCCCTGGAATTTGCCTGAAGCATAGCTGAAACCAAAGGAGGATGATCAGTACAGGGTCTGGAAAAGGAGCTTTGTGTGTTCGTCAGCAGTTACCCAGTCCTGCTAGGGAAGAATGGCTGTGAATCCTATGGCCACAAGCTCTGCCAGGTTCCAGAGCCTTGAGACACCGCTCTACATACCACCCACAAAGAGTCAGGTGGATCTGGCATCCGTGTGTTTGGAGGAGCACATCACCTGTGTGTATGTGTGCCTGTGTGAGAGTCGTGAGGATTTGAAAGAGGTCTGTTTAGTCCTGCAAGACTTAAGGGTTAAAAAATAGTCAACCAATTATCCTAAAAGTTAACCAGAAAGAATTTCCAATGAGGCTGAATTTTTGACTCACTCTACTTAGTGCTTGTTTGTTTTCACCAAGAAACAGTGTGTCTCTGAAAGTGTTATATCTTGCCCTCAAAGCTCACTTCGAGAGGGTCCCTATGTCTTGTGGGCTCTGCTGACCACACGGCCCCAGTAGGAAACACATTCTAAGACCCCCCCGGCTGGCTGTCCAGCTTTGTGCCCCCTTCCCTGACAATTTTCCTCAGGCAAATTTAAAGATATGTCTTAAATACTTTTCTCACAGCTGCGGGGGCTTAGTGAGCAGGGTGCTCTGAGCAACCCGAGTTCAAGGCGAAAATCTTGAAGGAGAACGTGAGATTCCCTTACTTGGGGAACACAGGGTATGTAGTTAGCATCCATCCCCTGGGCTTGCTGCCTTCTAGGCAAAGGGAGGGATAGTCAGTCTTTAATTCCTTATAAATATTTAGCCCTTTACCTGAAATGGTCCATTAAGCAGTAGGAATAATGTATTCATGAGAGGTCAAGTGGAGAAGGTGACATACCTTTAATAGCTGCCTTCCAGAACGGACTACAGCTGGCATTAGTTGGAAAAAGGCAGTATCTTTTCACTTTTTTATTTTGGTCACAACTGCTTATTTGTTTCTTTGTTATTCTTCTCTGGTTATGAATCTGTAACCAAGGGGACATGGATCAGGAGGTCTGTTCTCTTAGCCATTCTGACCATCCTTACACATCCAACTGCCTGAAGAATTGATCACAGCGATTAGCAGCAGTCTGGTAACTGTCCAAGGTGGCAGGGATGGCTCACTTCTCCCTCCAAGTTCAGCTGCCACTGTCCCTCTTCTGTAACTACACGCATCACACTGCTCTGCTAGTGAGACTTTCCACTCAGATGGGAAATAGCCAACAGCCCGTATTCTTGGAAGCTCTTGGAGTTTCATCAGTTTTTTCTTTCAAAAGCAGTTTCAGGACAAGCTCGCTCAGAGACAAGAAAGAGGAAGATGCAGGGGGGACTTAGAGACTTCTCATTTTGTGAAATTATATGAAAATAGCTCACTGAGAGGAATTTAAGAAAGTAAACAATAAAAGCAGGAAGGAAACAGCCTGTGGGAGAAATAGGAGCACAGCAGAAAGAAGGAAAGAGGGAGGAATATGACATTTTTGGTAAATCCTCAAATTTCAAACTAGTTTTCATTTGACTTTGGAAGATACTATGTAACTTTCATTTCAATCCATTTACCTTTCAAGCGGTGTTTTCTAAAATTAACATTGACATCCCCTGCACATATAATAGCTTTGGGGAACATGCTTGACATTCATTTTAGCTAACTGAGCAAAATCAAGTTCAGGCTATTATTAGTTTTCTTTTCTGGGGGCAAGAGGGGGCCAGACCTACCTTAGATGGTCTCTCCTTGTATCTTGCCCTGAAGAGCCCTGGATTTACACATCCATCTAAAGTGTTTACGCCAGTTCAGACTCAAAAGTCTGCCCCAAATGGCATTGTGCCACAAGTGGATGCCTATTGCTTCAGAAGGAGGGGGCTTATTCCTGTGTGTGAATGCAATGCTGTGGCACTGGGCAAGAGGGGACATTCCTTCCTGGGGCTTTAAAGAGGTCAAATGAAACTTTGCCCAGTTCTTTACCCATGTGGAAAATGAATGTGTCTAATCCAAGTAGGGGAAATGGGAGCAGAGAGGAGAAAGGTAGATTACCCTGAATGGTTTGAAAAGACAGTACGTGCCAGAGAGAGTGACATTCTCCAGTCCCACGTGGTTTTAGATCCCTGAACACTTTACCATCTGCAGTCTCAAAACTGTCTGGCTCACGGCCAGGAAAAGAATCAGGCTTAATATTTTAATCACATCCAGAGTCAGAGTAAGCTGGAGCTTCAGCTAGAACAGATCCAATTTCCTGCCCAGACCTGATAACTTTATAAAGAGAGCTCAGTGGCATTTCAAGGGTTAATTGCGAGCCTTTAGAAATCCTGGGCTGGCATTTATCTTTTAAAAATACAGTAGGTCCTCTGTATCCGAAGGTTCTGCATCCATGGAGTCAACCAACCGCAGATCGAAAATATTCAGAAACATTAAAAATTCCAGAAAGTTCCAAAAAGCAAAACTTGAATTTGCTGTGCACTGGCAACTATTTGTGTAGCATTTCCTTGTATTTACAATTGTTGACTTAGCATTTACGTTGCCGTAGGTATTATAAGTAATCTAAAGACGATTTAAAGTATATGGAAAGATGTGCGTATACATGCAAATACTGTGCCATTTTATATAAGGGACTTGAGCATCCATGGATTTTGGTATCCTTGGTGTCCTGGAACCACTCCCCCAAGTGGATACCACGGGACGAGTGTATTTACACAACCACTGTGTGTGTGTGTGTGTGTTAAGAGATCAAAGCATTTAACATTTTCTCTCCAAACCCTAAACATCTCCAGAAGTTTAAAGGAATGTGAGATTCACTAGGCCCACCTGGAAGGCTATGACATGGACTCACTTTAAGTTTGAATTGCAGGAGGGCAGATTACTCACTGACCCCCTTGCCAGGTGGTGCGAGAGGAAAACTAGAACCGTTTTCTGCGTTCTGTCTTCAGAACCCCTTTCTCAACCCACTGCCTCTCCCTTTCAGACCCAGTGTGGGAATCCAAGAATCCAGAAGGACCAAATGACTCCTGTGCTCGAGTACCCTAAGGGAAGGTTCTGCTTTTTTCCTCGGTTCGTCTTGAGAGGGAAGCAGGAGAAAGATCGTGTCCCCTTCAAGGGGAAGCCCCAGGTTTCTCTTTTAAAAATGCAACCAGATCACATACTCCTCAGCATCCCTGGACTCTAGCCCTGGACCCAGCCCCCCTGCACATGCTGCTGGGGGAAGGGAGAGTTTGAAACTTGCAGAAGGCCTTGGAGGTGAAAGGCAAGCCAACAAAGGATGGGGAAGGCCTGGGGGTGGGCTGGGCTGGCAGACGGCATGCAGCTCAGGTAGGCTGTGCCTTCATTCTGTGCTTACAGCCGTGAGGGTTCCCAGGTCTCTCCACCAGACACCCTGACTCTCGAGGCTTAGGCTGCTCAGAGATCACGGGACTCTTAACCCACTGCTGGGAGGGGCTTTTCTCAAACAGACATTTTTAGTATCCAATGAGTGATGGTGTATGCGTGTGTGTGTGCATGTGTGTGTGCTGTTTCCCCATTATTCATTTCAGATAATATTCCCTCCTATCCATTAAAAAATGTTTTTTCCTAAAAATCAAAGTAATGTAGGTTCATGGCAGAAGATTTGGAAAATATAGAAATGTGACCCAGAAGAAACAAAAATTCACCTGTAATTTTACCATCTAGTTTTATAAACATTTTGTTGAATAGTCATCCGTCCCTTCTCTATTCTTTTTTTTTTTTTTTTTTTTTTTTTTTTTTTTTTTGCGGTACGCGGGCCTCTCACTGCTGTGGCCTCTCCCCTTGCGGAGCACAGGCTCCGGACGCGCAGGCTCAGCGGCCATGGCTCACGGGCCCAGCCGCTCCACGGCATGTGGGGATACTCCCGGACCGGGGCACGAACCCGTGTCCCCTGCATCGGCAGGCGGACTCTCAACCACTGCGCCACCAGGGAAGCCCTCTATTCTTTTATGGAATATAAATTCCAGGAGGACAGGGATCTGGCTCACATCCGCGACCCCGTGCTTTGAACAGTGCCTAGTGCATGGCTATGTGCAAATGCATTGGTTGGATGGATCAATAAATAACTCTAGGAGAATAATTTGAATTGAAATAAGTTGTCATCATACAGCAGTGAACAGCAGAAATAGAGTTGCTTGGGTGTGGCCGACTTGGAATGCAGCTGCTCCTGCTAATTTGCTGTTCTCCTTGGATCAATTACTTCACCTCTCTGAGCCTGGGTTCCTTCTTCGGTAAAATACTCATTCTAGTTAATATTTATCAAGTGCTTACTATGCACCAAGTGTTGTTATACGCTCCCTACGTGTATTTCTCACCATAAGAGGTACTGTCTACCCCACTTGTGCCCCAGGAAATGGAGGCGTGCAGTCACATAGCTAAGTGGGGAGCAGCTGGGCTCTGGACTCCAGCGGACGCCTGGCCTTGGGATGACACGACTTCTGGGGCCACTCCCGACTCCACTGCTGAGTGACAGAGGAGTGAGACAGGGAGGTGGCTGGGATGATCATGCCCAAGGAGCTCAACTGTGGAGCAAGGTCCAGGGGGTTATCACCTGGAGGTCAGAGAGCAAAGTTCTTAACTAGACGACTTCCTCTCGACTGTGAATGTGAGGAGTCTGGCTGGGCGTTCACGGAGCGTAATTAAAGGGCCAGCCAGCCAGCTCTCCACCACTGAGAGGCCGGGTTCCGAGGGCTCCTGGTGTGTCCCCTTCCTCATCCCCAGCCACCCGCAGGATGGTGCCCAGGGTCAGGCAGGGAAGCAAATCAGAAGTAAATCTGATCATTCCTGACCGTGAGCAGCCTCGGATGCATTTGGTGGGATGATTAGCTAGCATGTCAGTGGGCAGGGCACTGTCCCCCTCCCTGTCCCTCCCCCAACCCCCAGATGAAAGTGTGGGCAGATAACCTGTGTTTTGCTTGTATCCATGGTAACCAAGTCTCCTTTTTGATGAGGAGGAATGGGCTTCGGTAAACACATCTATTTGTGTGACTCCTGTTACTCATTTGAAGCCATGTCACTCCTTTTTCCACTGTGGTCTGTGTGTCTGAGTCACGGGGAGCCTAAACTGGCTTCTCTGAATTGATGGCTCCCTCCCAGCCTCTCTTGACCGACTGCCAGCTTAGCAGGGCGTAGCTTACCAACACATTTTTTTTTTTTTTTTTAAGCCAGACTGATTCATAGAAACTCCTTTAAAAGCACAGTGAAAAGAAACCGCCCATCACACACCCCAGCACACCAGCTCAGGAAACTTATAACCTCGGAAGGCCAGCCCTCCCCTCACTGCGGTCACAAACCTCCAGAAGAGCGGACGCCTGCCACCAGCTCCTGTCACTCTGGGCATCTCGGTCGCTGGACCCTCAGGTAGGACAGCTCCCGACACTGTGGGGAAGCCCAGAGAACTTGCCTTCCTTCCCACTGCTCTCCTCCTTCTGACCTCACCGAAGCTTTGCTTTTTCTTTTTTTCCTCTGCTGTTTTTCCATGACTCTTTGAAATGAGCCCTTCGAATTTTTGGCTATAAGTGGGCACCGAGACAACTTTTTCCTTAAGGTTCAGTAAAATGTAGTTTGACGGGGGCCCCGGGGGGTCGAGGCCATCGTGGGGGCTGGGCTGTAATTAGGTCTTGCAGGAACTGGATTCTTGTTCCGAAAGTGTGATGGGAGAAGGGACTTTGGAACAGGGTATTCCAAAGATTTGTACTAGCTTCCTAGGATACCACTAGCGTATCCTTTATGGGTTTTCTTTACGGAGGAACCACGATGTACCTTTGAAATGACAGAGTGTGCTTGCCCGATGTTGTCAATTCCTCTGTTTTTGATTCAAAGTGCTTCAGGACTTGAACTGTTTCTCTGTTTGCTGGTCTTTTGGGGTGATGGTGGATAGAGATCTGCATTTCAGTTTATTTTCGTGGTTACTTTGACTGCTGTCCTTTGGCTTGTTCATTCACTTTTATTTAAGTGTAAATATTTTTTCTTTCCACGGGATAGGAGGAGGGGCTTGGTTTGTTTAAAGAAAACCGTTAGAGGGAGAGAGAGAGGGAGAAAGAGGAAAGTCTTTCTTTCAAGTGGAGTTTGAAATAAAACGCAGGACGGGTGCCTTTGGTGAAGTTGGGAGCCTGATGTGGATTCCAGAACTCTCTCTCTGGCCAGATATGGAGGATGGGGAGAAGCAGGAGGGAAACTGGGTTTGGAGGGGAGGGGAGGGCGGGGGAACTTCATCTGTCCCTGTAAAAAAAATCGCTTTGTGTTTTCACTTCAGAAACCACCAAATTTTAGTGCTGAGTGAAAATATGGCATATCAGAAATGTTAAAATAATTTTTTATTTAGGTGGATGTGGGATTTTTTTTCTGCAGGGAAGGCAGTGATTGTTTTGGAACATTTATCTTCTCACTCTTTCCAAAACATGGCTGTACAAATGCAAACACTCGTGCTAATCATGAAAGGGATCTGGAAAAGGAAGACGAGTGATTTCTATTTGCTTTTTTTTTTTTTTTTTTTAAGGTTAGCATTTTGGTGGAGGCGTGGCCCATTTCAACATAGATACTGGTGTATTTTTTCCCCCAGGTAAACAAGATGAGGAGAATGACAGGATTCAGCTTGTCTGATGAAATTAGGCTTTTCCTTTAGAAATGTAGCTCGTACGAAGAGAAGATTCAAAAGTAATCAGCCTGCGTACCTGGTACAGGCAAGGCGCCTGGTAAAATTGCCCTCAAGGGAATGATTAAGTTAGTGCAGGGGCAACTTTTCAAGATGCAGGGAACTCCCACCTTTGCTTGAAATGTTGATGATTTCCCAGTTTACATGGACGTGGATTAGGGAAGCCATTATTAAGTTGATGGTAGTGGTATCCTAGGAAGCTAGTACAAATCTTTTAGTCTGTGCAGGTTAAAACTGATAAGCTAGATTTAACTGGTCAGCAAATAGATAACACTGACAATTCTGGGGGCGTAAACCATCGTCATGAAATTCATTATTTGTGCGGCATCTCGCTTTACGCTGGAGTTTTATAAATGAGCAAGTGTGCTGCGTGTTATTGCCTGGAGTTTGAGGGCAATTTAAAGAATGCAGTTCTGATTCCCACCTTCCCCTCTTCCTCCAAGAAGTAGTGAGAGAGTTCCGTGGCTGAGGGAATTTTTGTGGATTTCAGCTGTGAATCTTTGGCAAGACTGAACCGGGAGGGTTGTTTTTCCTCCTGCCCTCAGAGGTGGATCAAATTCCACCCCAGACTCTGAGGACTGGGGCGGGCGTGGAGCGCTGTCTGGAGGGCCGCAGGATGTCCGGTCTGGCGTCCTGGTCCAAGGACCCCCTGGATTTTACATTGTTTGAGGGTAGGACACTGTTCTGGGAGTTGGCAGAAGGCCATCGAGGACCAACCCAGGGCAGATCACATCCCAGAGCAGATGCTGGCCCCCTCCCAGGAGTACAGGGAAGACGTCCCCTCCACAGACCGCAGAAAAGACTGTGGCTTTCTCTACTCTTCCTGCTTCCCTCCTAGGCCAGACTTGGCCCATCCAGTTCCCAGGGACATCCAAACTCTGGGGGACCTAGGGAAGGAGCTCCATAGAGGCCACCTGGGGCATGCAGACCCTCTTGGCTTGGACTCGGTGGCTCTGGGGGTTTCAGCTGGTACCAGACCCCTTGGGACCAGCGGAGAGAAAGCAGTCAGAGACCTAGAAGGCTTAGAGGTGAAGCAAAATGGCTTTTCTGTAGACTCCTCAGAGCCTGACAGGGAATAGACCCGAAAAACGGCCTCAGAAAAGGGCACAAGGCAAATCTAGTTGCATTTCATCCTTGATTTTGTGCCCTGAGTTTGGCAGGGATCTTGGAGGTCAACCCATTCATTCTCTACCATATGCAGAAATCTTATTTTCACACCACCTTGGACGGATGGGAATTTTACATTTCCCTAAAATTGCCAGAGAAGAGGCTTGGTACCTCAGAAGGTACTGCCATGCTCACCCACCTTTGCTGGATAGCTCTAATTACTAGAGTTTCTTAGATCCAGCAAAATTGGCTTCTCTATAACTCCTATACTTTGTTCCTAGTTCTCCGGTGCTGAAAATACCCATTCTATTTTCATTGTTGTTGATCCATCCAAGGCTACTTATCCTCTAAACACTTGACCCTTATTTAATATGTAATGGATAAAACTTGATGCATCTGTATTATTATTATTACTAGCTAAGATTCAGAAAGAGCAGGGAGTGTTTTCGAAGCTTTGAAACTGTGCGCATAGTCATCCATACGCAAGTGATCTGATCCTGAGGTCCTTCATTTTCTAAACACATGCATATGGTTCCTTCTTGAACCGACCACACGTATACACATAGATATGTGTATGCCTAGCACAAAAGCTCAGAGCCATTTGGGACTCTCAGATATACATACTCAGAGGGACACACCCAGTTACTACCACGAGGTCATGGTTAAATCAATCCAGTGCCAGAAACACAGGCTTCTGACTTGGCCTTCTGGGGCTGGTCCCTTAACTTGGTCCATAGTTCATGCAGCCCACACCTTTCCACTGTTAACCTCCTGTCATAGGAATTACAGGAACAGGCTGCCAATCAACATCCCCTTGATCTAATTGCTGGTGGGCAGTCTGGATGTCAATCCCTTGAAAAGAGCTCATAATCCTTAACTAACGTAGAACTGGAATTTTCTGACCATAAATGTCCCTTTTCCAATACTTTTTTCCAGTTCTGCCCAGATGACCCTGGATTGCTATTCAGTACTCAAGGGAGCCCAAATACGCTTCCAGTTAGGAGTTTGCTTGAATTCCCAAAACCCCACTCCCCAAACATGCATGTCTCAAGACCACTCTTTGTAACATTTCAGTTACAAGTCATTTCTCTCAATTTACTTGGGAGATCTGCTGATACTGAAGCACAAGGATAAAAGTAGAAGCCCTTGTGGGGATTGCTGTGTCTCTCTCTCTCCCTTTTTAACAAAATATTTGGGTCAACCTTTCCTTCCCTGCTGTGGAAATAGCATTTCTCTGGAGATAAAATGGACTCCTCTATTCTTGGGGCCATCGGCCTTACGCGGATCTGGCAGCGTTCATATTTCCCGAGCCTGTTTCATGAATTCTCGTTTCCAGTGGGGTAATTAAAATTGAGAACCTGCTGGGCTTGGGTTGAAATCGGTGGCATGAATCCTGGGGTAGGTGCAGGATGGCTGAATAGGAGGCCCGAGGGGCCATCGTCTTGTCTCGACTCTGCTGTGTGATGTGGGCAGGACATTTGTCTTCTCGATGGAGGGAACTGAGCTTGGTGGTCTCCACAGCCCCTTGTGGCTCTGAGACCCTATTGTTCTAAGATCCTACCATTCTTGTTGTGAGAAATCCCCTGGCTTACGCTAACAGCAAGCTTAATCCGTAAACACTGGTAGGAAAGTGAAATGAAGCAACGTGTTGCATGGGAACAGGCATCTCACGGAGGTTGGAGGACCCAGGCGGGCTCCTTGGCTTCATACGCTCAGAGGTCCCTTAGGGACCGGGTCCGCGGGCTTCACCGTCGGGTAGCAGTGAGCATTCACCCAGGTCTCGGAAGAAAGGTAAGAGGTTTGATTTGTGAAACCCGAGAAGCACCCGCTCAGATAAGCAGGGCCAGGCTAGCGAAGTCTTGTGGGGATATTGACAACAGCAAGGGATCCGCCAGGAGCCAGACCAGGCTCGGGGAGATGTGACGAGCTGGTCTTGGAAAAGGAGCCCCACCCTCTTGTCAAGGAGGGTGCGGCCTCAAAGGTGTGCATGAGAGCCGATGGGGAGCGGACCTTGACGAGGAAAGGGGAGGTGCCAGGAGGAAGCGGGCGGGGAGCAAGGGGACCGCGTGGGTTTCCTTAGGCCTATGTGTCGGGGGAGGAGGGGGGCAGATGGAAAGGTCTAGAAGAGGGAGAAAGTGGAAAGAGGAAGCCAGGGAGAAGGAGGAAGAACAAGGCAGAAGTGTGAAGATGCTGCACTCTTGACTCCCTCCCTCAGTGCCTCGGGACAGTCCTTAGGGCCAAGTATTCCTTCTTTGTCTCCCCCACCCCGACACCACCCCCCCCCCCCCGCCGCCGTGAAGAATCTTCTGTTGCTCATGGATGCAACATTTGAGTTTCCATCGAATATCTGTGCCAACAGGGCGGTGATCTTCCCCGGGGACGTTTCTTCCCTTTTCCGAAGGGTCCTATCAGGGCTGACAGCAGAACGAAGTCCTGGGTACTTTGATGTCTTCTTTGAAATAATCAAAGACCCTGCCTAGGAGGCTAGGTGCGGGGAGCTGGGGAGAGGTTTCCGCTCCTGAAACCAGGGTTCGGACCAGCCAGGTGGTTCCACACTTATTTCAGAGAAAGGGTTGTGAAGCTGGGACCTCGTGCTTCCCTTTGCCCGCCATGCTTCGCTGGGGAGGGGGGCTTGTGCTGTACGGGGGAGTCAGGATGGAAGATTTCAAGCTCGTCTGGGGCTGGAAGTGGCAGCGGAGTCGGGTTTGGCTGGGGCAGGCTCAGCTGGTGGCCCCTCTCAGCAACCTAATGGAGAGAAGCAGCGTCCTTCCAAAGGCCCTTCGTTTCTTCCAAGGGCGCTCTTTTGAGGGGCTATGCTGACCCTCTGATTAACTAGGAGGCGGTGGGAGGACCAGAGTGAAGGGGAGATCTGGTAGAAGTTCTAGAACTTCTGCCGCGACGTAGGAGAGAAAAGCTCGTGCTGCAGTGGAGGAGGCCTGACCTGGAAGATGCCAGGGGGTGGGCTTCATCCTGACGCTGCTTTCACTCTGGAGACCTGCTTTTCCTCTTCTGTCGAGGAACTGGACTGAATAACCTCAGCCCTGCTAAGCCACTAAACAGCCAGTTGCCCTTAGAAAGAACAACAAAGCCTGCAGCCCACCCACTGTCGGACAGCCCCCACCCAAGGGCCCCTGGGGCCGGGCCACACCTTGATTTTCTTCCCAAACCCTCGTTATTATCTTGGCAACCTCTCCCTCGGAGACATTCTTGCCGCCAGAACACTCCCCTTTTGTTAGGGGCAGAAGACAACGAAGCTTCCTTCCTCGCCCAGGGGACATTGCCCGATGGCCTGACCAGCTGCGGGCCGGGGCCGGGGACACGGGCTGGGGCTGCCCAGGTCTGGCCTGAGCCTTGGCAGATGTTCCCCAGATCTAGCCACTCCCCGACACAAAAGAGGACCAGGGAAAACCAGAGAGAGAGGTTATTCTCTTTGGGGATGTTTGGAAAAACAAGCTTCGTGTTGCTTGTTTGCTTCTAGCAGAGTTGCTGACCCTCAGTTTCTGCCCGAGAAACTTCAAGCCCATTTCGCTGGGCCGAGCTTCTCATTTTCCATAAAGGAACACAAAGAATAACCAACAACTGTACAGCCTTTGCTCTGTGTCAGGCAGGAGCCCTTCAGCCCTCACACTAAGGCTACGAGGTCTGCAGATCACAGCTAAAACGGGCTGGAGTTTCAACGTGCTTGGAATAGCTTACAATTTTATATGTCAACTATACCTCATTAACACTGAACTTTTTTTTTAAAGTGGTGCAGTCAGGAGTTGAATCTGGAATTTGTGCTCTTTTTGCTGCTCAATACTGTGTCTCTCTAGGAGCTACTGTCCAGAGAGGGTATGTTATTTTCCCAAAGTTAGCAGTTAGTCAGAGGCAGAATTTTTATGAGAATCTGGTTTTCAAATAGGTGCTTTTTTCTTTCTTTTTTTGTTCCCCTTCAATAGCTTCCTCCTACCCCCACCCCCAGTTCCTCATCCCTAACTATGGGAGAATCATGCTAGTCTACAGAAGTGCCGGAAAAACATCACCTTTTCTATAATAAACCCCCATTCATGAGAGGTGCAGTCCCCTTACCCTCAGGACCATGAAAAAAGAGTTGTTTTCTTTGGAGCGTGTAGATTCCTGTTACTTTTGCTACTTGATTGCTGATGTTTCTCCTGGTCATAAAAACTGCCCTGTGCACTTGAAAACATCAGACCCTGGAATGACGTGTATACAGTGAGGTACACCTTGAAATTCTTTCCTTCCACACCAAACATCAGACATCCAGAAGCAGAAGGAAATAGCCCTTCAGGATTCTTTTTCTCCACATGTTTCCCACGGAGAAATTAATGCCCCCCTCTCCCACCCTTACATAAAAACAATATTTAGAATGGAAAAGTACACTTGACATAAAACAACAACAATGGTCAGAAAAGCTCATCCAAGGTCTCATCCACTCAGCCCTGCCTTTAATCCCAGCCTTTTCCTCCTCCGGATACATCCTCTACGGCTGCTCCCCAAGAGAGTATTTCCTTTTCTGCTGGACATTCATTTTGCCAACCCAAATGATCCTCAGTGGGAAAGAAACATATCAAAATAAACCAGCAAAAGCAAAATGATCCTGATGTGTATAGGACAGAAAGGCATTCATGCTACCACCCTGCACAGTGTCCGCAGGAGAAGCACAGCCACAGTTTTGGGTATGCCATGAAGGAAGATGGGCAGATGTGGGCTGACTCATGGAGAGCGTATGACCAGAATTGTACGACCAGTGGCTTTGTCTTTCATCTTGTGCCTTGGAGAAAGCACTGTGTCTTGGTCTGAGAAAACGTTCTTCGAAGTCTGCAGATACCCAGAAAGAGATGGGGATTTCACTGAAAGCATCAATCAATGAAAAGACAGAGTGTGTCCATCAGTCGGGTCATATCAGGACAGTGTTATGACTTAGTGAGATTTGGGGATCTCAGGTGATGTCCTCTGGCTAATTCTCTGATCACCTGGAAGTTCTGCTGGAAAAGTGACCACTTTAGAAAAATGCTAACAAGGAAGCATTAGACAAAGGGCAGAAGTAAGATCAAGGTGGTCCTTGTCAAGAGCAGCCTCTGATGTGTTGTCAGGACCTTTCTAATGGAAGGGGGTCTTGGTAAGTAGTGAGCTCCCTGTGACTGGAGGAGTTTAAGCATGATTTAGGTAGTTCCTTGGTGTAGATTTATAAATGAGTTTCATGCATTGGGGAGGAATTTTAAAGCCCCCTTTCAGTCAGAGATTCTGTAATTTAAAGAGGTAGATAGGGATGTTAAATACACAAAATAGTATGTAGAAGTTTAAGATTTTTTCTTTGCATTTACTTGTTTCTTCTTGAATAAAAGGGAACAAACACACATATAACCTTGAATATTCAAATGTCAAAGCTACTCGGAGGACTTCCCTGGTGGCGCAGTGGTTAAGAATCCACCTGCCAATGAAGGGGACACAGATTCGAGCCCTGGTCCGGGAAGATCCCACATGCCACGGAGCAACTAAAGCCGTGTGCCACAACTACTGAGCCTGTGCTCTAGAGCCCGCGAGCCACAACTACTGAGCCCGCATGCCACAACTATTGAGCCTGCACTCTAGAGCCTGCGAGCCACAACTACTGAGCCCGCATGCCACAACTACTGAAGCCCAAGCGCCTAGAGCCTGTGCTCCGCAACAAGAGAAGCCACTGCAATGAGAAGCCTGTGCACCGCAACAAAGAGTAGCCCCCACTTGCCACAACTAGAGAAAGCCTGCACGCAGCAAACGAGACCCAATGCAGCCAAAAAATAAATAAGAATTTAAAAAAAAAAGATACTCGGGAAATATTCAGAGTTTGCCTGTAGTAAGATGTTCAATACATAGTTACAGTAATATATAAATAATTTCTAAAACTAATACAGGACTAAAGTTCACCTATATAAAAAAGGGGGTTAAAAAAGGGGGAAACATTTTCTCTGTAGAATTCTGTTGTTTTTTATGAAGACTTCAGTTACTTTGACATTGATAGTTTTTCCACAGAAAAGAAAATATTGCCTTCCTTGATTCATTTATTTGCTCGCTGGACAGATACTTGGTACCTGTCATAGACAAGCTTCTCCTTTCAGGAACTTAGAATCTTAGGGGCGGGGGAGTGAAACATTTCCACAAATAATTCTGTTACCAGGAGGGTTGCCACCAGTGATTTTAATAACGGGAGGAAAATGACTACTTCTGTTTGCGTTTTAAATTCCTCGGGTTCCCAGGGCCAGCGTGAGGCGTTTGGATCCTCTTTTCTGATTGGTGGTGGGCTGGTGGTGTGTTTTGAAGATTTGAGAAGAGGAGTGACTTGGTCGGATAACCCAGTGGCACAGAGCATGTACTTAAAAGAGGGAGGAGTTCAGAGAGAGGATCACGGGAGAGGCTGATGGTCCTGAGCTGGACAATGACAATGAGAGTGGAAAGTAAGGATGCACGGGAGGTAAATACTGGAGGAAGAATGCATGACCTGACTGTGTTATTTTCAGCAATGAAACTGGGATGATGAGGACACGGGGAGGGGGAAGGGTATGCTGGGACGAAGCGAGAGAGTGGCATGGACATATATACACTACCAAATGTAAAACAGATAGCTAGTGGGAAGCAGCCGCATAGCACAGGGAGATCAGCTTGGTGCTCTGTGACCACCTAGAGGGGTGGGATAGGGAGGGTGGGAGGGAGACGCAAGAGGGAAGAGATATGGGGATATATGTATATGTATAGCTGATGCACTTTGTATAAAGCAGAAACTAACACACCATTGTAAAGCAGTTATACTCCAATAAAGGTGTTAAAAAAAAAAAAAACTGGGATGAGAAGAAGGAGTGATGGGGAGGGACTTTGGCATCTGGTCATTATTGCTCCTGTCTCCCCAGAAAAGCCTGGGCTGTCTTCAGCTGCCAGGGAAATGACTAAACTGTCTTCTGGCTAGCCAGCCAGATCCACAGGCTTCTCAGAAAGCTCTATTGTGTCATCTGGTAGAGGATGCCTCCACTTTGCCTTTGTCTGTGAGACTCTAATACACTCCAAGTGAATCACAGACATTTGAGCTCTGTGGGACTCCCCCATTACTCACACAACCCCCAGATCCCTGTTTCTGATTATGTGACACCCCCAGTCTCTGGCGAGTTCTTCAGTGACTCAAGCCGAGGATTTCCATCACTTCCTTTGAGGGAGAAGTAGGTTTCGGGAGCTCTATTCTGTTGTATTGTTCCCAATTATTGTTCCTTAGACCACCCTCAAGCACTGCTTCCCCTAGACTCTGGTGGCCGCTCAATAAACACACAGACTCCAGGGCGGAAAGAAAGTTATCTGACCCCTAGCTTAGCAATCACGGAGCCAAATTACTAACATCTCAATTGTCTGTTTAGAAGTCAATGATTCTCAAAGTCTCTGCAGTATGAGTTACCCATCAGAACAGGAAAGGTGTCCACAGAGGCCTGATTAATTTCTCCTGGTCAGAACGCCCTAAAAGTGTTAGGCTACCTGAAAAAGGCAAAGAGGAAGGCAGTCTCAGGGATATGTCCCTTTGATTCTTTCATTTTGGGAGGGGGTTGGGTATAGGAGGGAGGCAAGAAACCAATAAAGACTTAAGTGGACGGAGCCAACTAGAGAGGGCAGTTATCTTTCTCCCTAACATTAGTTAGTCATTTACAGCTCCATTCACCAGCAACCGTAATCTTCAGGCTCATTTTCACTAACTGTAATAAATGTCCTATTAGCAAAGAACTTCATCCAGATCTAGAATGGTCAGTGGTTGTGAGGCTTGTATCGGGGACAGGAGTGTAAAGAGACCACGGCCCTAGTGTGGTCTGGGTGATGCGGAAAGAGCAGGGGAAGCGTGGTCAGAAACAAAGATGGCGGTGGTGGAAAAGGAACCGGCGGGCCTGTCCATTAGGGCAGAAAGAAGGACAGGAAAGGGATAAAGAGAGCCTGTGTGTGGCTCTACGTCGCTAACCTCCATTTCTCTTAATGATCACTTCTCTCTAGAATCAGCATTCATGCCTCCTCTGCTTTTCTCAGTTTCCCACCCAGCCCCACGGAGCCCTGACCACCCCTGTCCCCTAGGGTAAATGAGGGTAAAGGGGGTGATCCTACTCTGCTTCCAGTGGTGGGTAGAGAAATGTGTTCCTGGCACCCCACATAGAACAGTCAGTGGACATCCTATCCCTTGAGAATATGGTGGATTCACTAGCTCTGGTGGCCTGGGTCCAACTCCAAGAACCACAGATCATGTTGTTAGGGAAGACCCAGCAACCATGTGACAAACGTTGGGATGTTCCCGAGCACCGATGCTCTGTTGGGAGGAAGGTGTGGCACCCAGCTCCTTAGAACCTCCATGCCATTATCCTCTACTGCCTGGTTTGAGCTGCCCGGCTATGACTAGGGGTCTGCTTTCCGTTGGCACGTGCTATCCATAGCATTTTGGAGAGGTGGGAGAGAGAACTCAGTTATTGCTTTAGTGAAACATACTGCCACGAAAGAAAGTTGTAGCAGCCAATACTTCCAAAGGTATAAATGCTCAGAAATGGTCTCTTTTTGGCGCTTTTATCTGAAGCAAGATACACACGAGGCCAGGGAATGAGGCTCTCAGAAATCTTCCCTGCCTGTGAAGGGTGGGTGGACCCCGTGGTCCACGGGGTCTTCTTTTATTTCTACCCAAACCACTCTACTACTTGATAGGTCCCCACTCATCTGCTGGGGGGCCTCTAGTATAGGGACTGAGTACCTAGGGATGATCCAGGCCAGACATTTAAGAAGACAGTTCATTCTGCTTCCAAATGTGTTGGGGAGAGCCATTGAAATTAAAGGAAGCCCCTCTAAGCTGACAATGGATGATACTAATAAAAACCTGACAAATTTGGGGCCATGAAAAATGGAGAGGTTACTATATGTGTTATACAATAACTCCAGCTAAGCAGCTCCTACTTCCGGCTGGATACAGCAGCCAAAAGTGGAGAGAATTGTGTGTTCTGTGCATTAAGAACACTTGCTAATCCAAGACATTTTGCTCCTTTCTTTGGTGAAAAGATGTGGCATGATTACAGAATCTAAATACCCTGAAAGAGAGTCGCTTCCTTGCTCGACTCCGCCACTCACTCCTGCCTGCACCCCGTAGGGGGATAATGGCCAGGCGGGGCTGTGGTTTAGATCAGAAGTGAGAGCCATTGGCCAGGAGCTCGCATGCCCAGGGAGTGCAGTGGACCAGCCACGGTGAAGGTGCAGTGTAATTGGAAGGCAATTATGTCCAAGTCATCAAAATGGACAGTGTGAGCCGGGGCGAAAGGAATCAGACTCAACTTTGGAGGGTTACAGACCAATCCAAGGAGATGGAAAACACTGCTGGATCCCCAACAGCATGTAAGGGAGGAGACTCAGAACATTTTCCTCGACCTCAGTTAAGAGGCCTCACTTGGTGTGTTATATTCTGTCTTTGGTCCCTCAACCCCTATTAGGAGGAGGGTGTTTGTAAATTAGAAGCAAAGGAATAAAAAAAGTCATTTGTAGAGCCCAAGGAGGATTAAACATGACTTGTTATATAATATTTTTAAAATAAATTTATTTATTTTAATTCTTGGCTGCATTGGGTCTTCGTTGCTGCACACGGGCTTCCTCTACTTTTGGCGAGCTGGGGCTACTCTTTTTTTTTTTTTTTTTTTTTTGCAGTACGCGGGCCTCGCACTGCTGTGGCCTCTCCCATTGCAGAGCACAGGCTCCGGACTCGCAGGCTCAGCGGCCATGGCTCACGGGCCCAGCCGCTCTGCGGCATGTGGGATCTTCCTGGACCAGGGATCGAACATGCACCCCCTGCACTGGCAGGTGGATTCTTAACCACTGTGCCACCAGGGAAGCCCACGTTATATAATATTTTAATTCCCTGCATTCAGAGAATTAATTCACGCCTGTTCCTTTCTCCATGAGGGGTGAGATCAGGATCTAGTGATGGTGTGAATCTTGGAGGTGCCGGGAGGATGGCTAGCACAGGTCTGAGAAGAGTGAGGTTTCTCCTCCTCATCTCTAAGGGGGTGTTCCTAGTGGTCCTCCCGCTCAAGGGGCAAGGATTAGGCATATAGACAATTTCTAAGATGACCTAAATGATTTTATACACACTGCCTTGTGAACTGGAGAGCAGATATCCTATTACTGGCACTTAACATGGGGCAGCCTGGTGACGGATGGACTGGGTTGGTTTGGTGCCAGCTACTCAGTTTCATATAATAATAATAATAATAATAGTAATACTAATAATCACAACGAAAACGACCCCATTAGTATCTGCCATGTGCCAGGCACTGTGTTGGAAGTTCTCCATATATGATCCAATGTAACCCTCACATTTCCCTGTACGATTAGCATTGCAACCCTCACTTTACATAGGCGGAAACTGAGACTGGAAGGTCAAACAACTTTATATGATTCTAACTCAACCTCTGTCTAATTCAAAAACCTCTTTTCACTGTGCATTAAAATCAAGCAGAAAATTGAGGAAGTGTGCAAGGACCTGAGAAAAGCAAAAATGCATTTGAATGTGTGGGGAGATTATTAATAGCAGGCCTGAAAGCTCCAAGCTCTCCCCTGAAGCCGTGGGATAAACTTCATCATTTTGGTCATTCACAGTTCCATTGGACACATTTCTACAAAAAGAATCTAGGTGGCAGGAAGTGCTCGGATGGGGAAGGAGGGCGCTGGTGGGGGGGCGTTGGAATGGGTCGGGTGGGCAGTGGGGGCCAGTGTCTGCCTCTCATTCCTAGCCTGTCAAGAGCAAGGCCCCCGGGGTACCGTAGGTCATTCTAGATTCTGAGTGCCTGATGAGGTAAAGGAGAGGAGATCAAAAACATCCGAAGTGTTGGAATGAATGTATCCGTGCTCTCCTGTAAATACCCGGTCCAATGTGAAAGGGGCTCAAGCACACTCAAAGCTTCAATTAAATGAGGTGGAGGGAGAGAGAGAGAAGTGGGACACAGTTACTGGATGTGCACCGCCAACTCCTCCCTGGGAGGGGACAGCCACACATCCACCCTGCCTAGGGTGTGAATAACCTGAGCCCTTCCCTTCTGAAGTCCCCGAGCCGGCACCGCCTCTGAACTGTCTTGGGGGTGAGTGACAAAGCACACCTGTGGCTCACATGAATCAGAATAGTTGCCCTCTCATGCATCCTTCACACTTCCTTTATTTTCTAGGTTGGATGACCCATGGGCTCCTGTCTTCTGTTCTGCTGAGATGAAGGCTGAACGCTTTTGTTTACCCATGCACATTCTTAATCTCTATTGGTTCCCCATCCTCCCACCCACCGTGTGATGGATGCATTTGCCCATCTGCTCTACTGAGTCCTGAAGGATTGGCATTTGGGTAAATGTCATGCACAAGCCAAAGGCACATTTGGTAGTCTCTCAAGCTGCATCCAGCCCCCAGAACTGTCATATTGAATCATAGGAAATATAACCCTATGCCCCCAGGTCAATAGCAGAGTCCCTACCATGACACAGCCCAAAGGCTCCGGTGCAGTAATACCAGTCTAAAATGTTCCATTGGTAGATGATCAGACCATTAAACTGTAATTAGGTAGTTATAATTATTGAATATCGAACAGCATTATTATAATAGAAGTTGTGGCTCTCACGTTTTATATCTCATCTGGGATCAAATTAGTAGCCCATTCCGTCTCTGGGCATTGAGTAATAGCTGCTGGTCTGAGGAAAATTCGATTAAAATTGCTGGGTGAGCAGTTTGATAGAAGCATGGACACTTCCCTAGTGGAAAATAGAAATTTATATGACATTGTTGCACAGAGACCTGGAAATTACAGCTGTGAAAGACCTTTTAAAAACCAAAGTCCTACTTTGGCCTCTATAACACAAACAAAATAAAATGATAAGTTACCATAAAATTTTCTTGTTTTGAAACAGGCTGTATCAGAAGGATGAGTATATAAATACCTGAGTGGCAGAATTCTGTTTCTGTTTAGGTCTATTTAAATAGACGAATAGGGCTTCCCTGGTGGCGCAGTGGTTGAGAGTCCGCCTGCCGATGCAGGGGACACGGGTTCGTGCCCCGATCCCGGAGGATCCCACATGCCGCGGAGCGGCTGGGCCCGCGAGCCATGGCCGCGGAGCCTGTGTGTCCGGAGCCTGTGCTCCGCAACGGGAGAGGCCACAGCAGTGAGAGGCCCGCGTACAGCAAAAAATAAATAAATAAATAAATAAATAAATAAATAAATAGACGAATAGGTATTTGGGGGAACTGGGCTCACTAGTTGTTTGCAGGAATTTATGATGAAATCTTGATGGTTTTTACTTGCAGCTCTTCCTGATTTTAGCAGCTAGCCCACCCAGGTGGGGAAGCTGAATTATTGTGTTGAATCTGACAGTAACCTCTCCTTTCCCTTTCTTGTTCTTTCTTTTCAGAGCTCTCTTCACTCCCAAGCCACCAAAAAGCCAAGATGTTGGTGTTACTGGCCAGTATCTTTGTGGTCCACATTGCCACCGTCATCATGTTATTTGTTTCCACCATTACCAATGTGAGTCGTGTTCTTCTGTTCATTCATTCATTTGGAAGTTATTTGCATATTTACATAAAGTGCTACAAAGGACATTTAAGCCATAATTCCTGCCCTTTGTGAATTTACAGTTTAGTCATGGAAAAAAATAAACACATACTTGCACTTCAAACAACTAAGTAACAAGTGTCTACATGGGTGATCCCGCCAGACTGGAGAACACAGCGAGGCTTCTCAGTGGAGGTGGAGCTTGGAGGACGGGTAAATGGGTGGGGTTTCTGGGACGCCTTCTAGGTGTGCCGGTCAAGGAGCCCAGCAGGGAGGGACAGGCTTTGTTCAGGGCAAAATGCGAACACCTGCGTGGCAGGGCAGAACTCCTCTTCCTTCTGGGGACCTTGATTAGAAGGAGAAATGGGAGTGAGATCATAAGACACTTTGGTGGCCCGACCACCAGATTCAAGATCTGGGCAGAGAGTCTCATGTGAGAGTGGAATTTCGCAAGATTAATCTGATTCCCCTGAATTAACTCCAACGAAACAACCTAAAAATATGGAGGTAGCAACAGGCTCTTCTCTCTGAACCTTGGGCTACTCTGCCCTCTAGTGGTAGTTTGCAGGGTCCATTGTGCTTTTCTCAGAAAAAAACAAGATTAGCTCCTTGGACCTAAAAACCAAGGCCATCCATCACTAGACAGAAAAAGATGGTTCCAGAACCTGTTTAGGTCCCTGTTACAGTTGAAGGATAAATGGGTTTTAAAGTTCAGAGTTTTGCCAACATCGGTGGGTATAATTATAGGCAAGGCTAATTGAAGCAGCACTGGGATGAGCCAGAACGCTCACCCATGTGGCCTCCTCTAATTTAGCCGTTCTGTACGCTGCCCTCCAAGTCTCTCAGGATAACAGGTCCGATAAACAACTTCAAACTGTATTAGTGGATGCTGATTGCTGAATATCTGAATGATCAGCTTCTGATATGGGGCTGGACACAGAGTTGTTGATTAAATCAAGAGCAGGCAGGCGATTTGACATCCTGGCCCTGCTTTTCCAATAACTCTCATTTTAACAGACACTCTGTGTAGACAGGGCTGGGTGTTTGTTTTCCATCCCAGAAGGATAGCTGTTTTGCTGGCACTGTGGTGAGCCTCGGGGAACACATTTTGGTCATTCTTCTACTTTCAGCTGCCGCCACAGGAAGGCTGTGGCTAGACTATGTTATTATGGAATTACTTTGCATGTTGTGACGATCAAGGTTTATCCTTCTGTTTAGATGAAAGTGGCTTATTGATCACTCAGCTCTTTTCTTCGTTGCCCTTTATGTTTCTTACTTTTTTCCAGTTGAACATTTTTCCTTAACTTTTTTCCCCTCTAGCCAGGCCCTTCCATGAAACAATCTTGGTGGGGTGTATGAATTGTGCCTCCTTGAAACCAATTTCCTCACCCAGGGTTTCCATTTCTTAGAGCCTTAGAATTTTAAATCTCGATGGTTGAATTACTTCTTTTCTTTTTTTTTTTTTTTTAAAGTGATGAGGTATGTGAAGCCCAGAGAATGAGGTGACTTTTCCTTGGTCACACGTTCTTCTCTCTCTTTTTTCTTGGGACCTTTGTGACTTCAGTTTTAGTGAGACCTTATTTCCACCAAGAGCTGGAAATAAACCATGTTTATTGCTAAATATGGAGTCTTGGTTAAGATTTGGTGCTGACACAAGGTGATTTGTTGTTCCCTTTTGTTTCAAAGCCGGGGGTTAGTTTTTAAAGAAATTTTTATTTCTTTTAAAAATTTATTTCAAAAAATTTTTACTGGAGTATAGTTGATTTAAAATGTTGTGTTAGTTTCTGCTGTACAGCAAAGTGAATCAGTTATACATATACATATATCCATTCTTTTTTAGATTCTTTTTCCGTATAGGTCATTACAGAGTACTGAGAAGAGTTCCTTTATTTCTTTTTGATTTCAGGCCTGGATGGTTTCAGATGTTGGAACAGGATCAGTAGGTCTTTGGAAAAACTGTACTGCCATTGCTGACTGCAGTGACAGCCTGTCATACAGCGGTGAAGGTGCGTACAAAGATACTGTACTTAGTGCTGACAGTTCGTGCGCTTAGGAAAATGGCCAGTCCCTCGGGGACTGGGTAGCCTAACACCCTCACTCCCCCACCCTGTGTCCACAGATGCCCTCAAGGCAGTGCAGGCCTTCATGATTCTGTCCATCATCTTCTCCGTCATCTCCCTCGTGATCTTCGTGTTCCAGCTGTTCACCATGGAGAAAGGCAACCGCTTCTTCCTCTCGGGGGCCACCATGCTGGTGTGCTGTGAGTATCAGCTTACCCAGAAAAAGCTTTCCCATAGATCTTACCATGGGTGCTCCCGGCAGCTTGAAGAGCTGAGCACGTGGGGCAGTGAAACCGCCTTGCACAATTTGTACTCTTTGGGAGAACCCCTGATAGCTGCTTGGAATAAGAATCCTCGTAGGCTTCATTGTTGAAACCTGGGCTCCCGGGCAGCTACCAAGTGGCTGGAGTCCGCCCATCAGTAGCACTTGTATACAAGACCCTTGAAGGGGGCAGGGATGTGGGATTCCTTAGAAGGATGAAACCGCTGCCAGAATGCCTGCAATGATTGCCATTCCCACTCTCCTGTTAATTCTCCCCCCCCACACACACAGTTTGGTGGAAGGCACGTTCTTTTGCATCCCTCAGGCAGCCTGCCCTTGTGTGCTGGGGTCCAGATGGGAAGGCTGAGGGGTGGACCCGAGATGCTGTGTTTCAGCCACACAAACCAGTGCAGATGTGAGAACTCGAACACCTCTGATTTGCCAACACAGCCATCAAGCTTGGTTTGGGGCAAATCGACAGAACTACCGTTGGGGGTCAAATTTCCGAGTTCATTTTCCCATCGCCCATGAGGGAAATAGGCTCTTCCTAAAATTATAAAATCTTTTTCTTGGTTTTCATGTTAAGAAACCAAACCAACAGCTAATCGTTGTTTCTCGCCGGCAGGGCTGTGCATCTTGGTGGGGGCCTCTATCTACACTCATCACTATGCGAACAGCTCTATAAACCAGTACCCGGGGAGTCACCACGGCTATTCCTTCATCCTGACCTGGATCTGCTTCTGCTTCAGCTTCATCATCGGCATTCTCTATCTGGTCCTGAGAAAGAAATAAGGCTGATCACGTTATTGGGGAATCTGGGGGGTGGGGGTGGGGAGGAGGGAGTCCTTGAATCTGGGAGAGGAATGGAAGTTGCTAAGCAGGGAAAACCAAGAGAGGGAACTGGGGGGAGGGGAAGGCAGGGGGGAGGGGCTGAAACCCAAACATAACTGAGGGGGTCCTGTACTGTCCAGCCCCTGCCCCGGGAGAAAGCCGTGGGCTGGGACGGATGCTCCCTGGATGCAGGCCAGAGGGCCTCCCTCCAGCCTCCAGCTGTTATCAGTTACATACACTGCCTGGGGCCCCAGCAGCTGCCACATTGCTGGCTCTACTTCCGAGGGTGAATTCCGTCTTCAGACCTCCTGCACCTAGTTAATATAGCGGTACAAGTCCCGGCAAGGGCAGATACTGTTCTTGTGCGGAATACGCCAGGCTTGGAAGCCATCCTGCCCTTCTGACCCAAAGCAAAACAGCACCATCTGAAGGGCCCTGTGGGAGGACTTTGGCCAGTGAGCCATTATCCCTCGTTGGAACAGAGATTTAGCTCTGTGGTATTTGTGACAAAATGGGAGGAAGAGAGATAGTGATTAAGGCTAAGTTGGTGTGTTAGCTAAACTGAGAAAGAGAACTTTTCACAGTGGAAGGCCTGGGGCGTGGTCAGAACCCAGACTAGACCTCACACCGCTGTCCCTCGTGGAGACCTCTTGCTACAGACTTTGCTTGGCCTCTCCTTTAAAGCCAAGGCAGCTCTCTGGAGTTTCTGTAAAGCCACTAACGACCAATTCAGTGGTGGAAGCACCACACAAATTATGGGAAAAAGGGACAGTGTTATAGCAGGGTTATGTTAGAGTTATGTTATTAGGAACCGCTCTCCATGCAATCAATGTTTGTTTTAAGTATGTAATGTGAGAGAGATGGACAAAGACCTGTGCAACACAATCTGTTACTCTCCCTCTAAATTATACACTTTTGAGGATGTTTTATCTAATTAGCCGCATTGGGGATCAGGGCTCCTAGGCTCACAGACAGCTCTAGCTTTGACATGAGCTGGAGGGGTTGCCTTTCAGAGGTCCTGCCTATCCCACAACACAGGTGAGGCAAGGCAATTCTGGAAGCTTCTTAAAATACACACAAACCAAAACCAAACAACAAATCCTTGGATGAAAGGTGCTATATCATTGTCAAGTATTAAGCATACTAGATTTCAGTCACAATAAGAACAGAGTGTCTGTGCTTCCAGGAAAATAAGAAAATTTCCGTGAGAGAAATAAAAGTATAGGTGATGGGCAGATATTTTCTTTGAGGAAAAAAAAAACCCCTAAAAACTCTTGTGGTTCCCAGTCAGATGGTAATTGAGCTCATCTGCTGCCCCAAGAGTGTTTCTATATAGGACTTAGAAGTATGGTATTAGTATGGTATTCCTGGTTAAGCAGGCATTGCTCTGGCCTGGCGCAGCTATTTTAAGCCATCTCAGATTCTGGCTAAAGGGTATTTTTTTGGTGGAAGACATTTCCTTTACCAATCTGAGAATATCTACCCTAGGGAGAATCTGAGACATCTTGCCTACTTTTCATCTTCTAGCTCCCTCTTCATCCCGTTTCTTATATATGTTTCCTTTCGGGGAGCTATTATGCCACAGTTGCTGGTATTTATGTAAAAGGACTATTACTAAGTATATTTCTCTATGTTCATTCTGGTTAGGGGAATGTTGAGAGCTGGCCACCAAATAATCTGGGCTGTGGGGTAAATTGGTTGGCAAGCAAAAACTGGGGGATGATGAACTTTTAAATTATGATTTAATGGTCACATGATTTTAGGAGGGTGTCTTGAGCGCAGAAGCAGATTTACATATCAGATACAGCCAAAAGAGATGCTAGCATTGTGTTAAAAAGTCAAACTGTGACTGGAGTGAACCATGTATTCCCTTGTCTTTTACTTTGTTTCTGTGCCATTTATGTCTCATGTAATTTGCATTACGTTGGTGGGTTGTTCTAGTACTGTATTTGGCTTCTTCTTTAATAGATTGGTATTTCATATACTATAATTGTAAATATTTTGATACAAATGTTTATAACACTAGGCATATAAAAACAGATTCTGATTCCCTTGACCGTGTGAATGTTTTCTTTCAAAAAATGTAGGAAAAATATGGATGATAATGACATTTATTCCTAATTAAGTTGTCAATCAGTTCGATTTGGACAAGTTGGCATTTATCAGAGACATTAAGCTACTTTCAGGAGCCGAAAGTATAGTTTTATCTTGCTTTAATTAAACCTCTTAAGCAAAAAATGGAACTTCATAAGCTAATACATTAGAGAGAGGTTGTTATCTTGAATCAGAATGGGTTATGACATTAACAGATGAGATACTTGTAAATTTTCTTTGAAGTAGCAAACTCCTGTAATGTGTCTTCAACATATAAAGCAATTCACAATGGTATGTGTCACATACATTTGCAGGAGCCCATTCATTGCATTACCCAGGGCGTAATCTGTATGGGCTGTATGAGAGAAGGAAAGATTTGAGGCTTTCTGGGTGCAGAAAGGACCAGAATGAAGAGTGGAAAACAGGGTTGGTGCTGTGTACCCCAGCATCCTGTCAACACCAATACGATAAGAGTGGTTTTAATGTGGAGTAGGCCATCTTTCACTCCCCTGTGGTCTTGGATGAAATAACTGCACACAGAGTAATGCACAAAAAAAAGACACAATGGAACCCGAAAATAAGACCTCAACATATTTTAAATTAAATTAATCAAATCGCATCGGTTATTGATAGCTTCTTAGAGACCTCTATGAGTCACTTCCAAAAGCTATCTTCTTAAGCTGATTGTTTGGGCCTCAGAGCATATTTTCCATAGAGACAATTTACAACGATCTTACTTATCATATGGGCTCAAAAGACTTTTGTAAGTCTAGCCTGGAAAAGAAGTTTAATAATGATTTGACTATTATTGTTGTTTTCAATGGGAAATGAGTTCATTAAATTCTGGAGCCTGGAACCCTCTGTTGCCCCTCCAGACCCTTCATGGTAAGAGGAGTATATCTGATGCAGGGGGAGATGGACATACGGCTGCCTGGGAATCACTCTTCCCCAGTCATGTCAGAGTTTGCCATTGAATATAGGAGAACGTGGCATTTAGCATGACTCTGGCTATAAATATACATATATAATTTTGTAAACTGGGTGTTCTTAAGCTAGGACTGCTTGTTCCGTTCTCTGATCTCATGGTTTAGAATCAATCTTAATTTTCCCACTTTTATTAGCATATCAATAGCTTAAACCCAGTTTACCTAGGAACTTTAGAATGATTCTAACTCCTTAGTATAATAAATGACAGGCTTATAAAAAGAAATGAAATTGAGCTATTTGTAATGAGGTGGATGGACCTAGAGTCTGTCATACGGAGTGAAGTAAGTCAGAAAGAGAAAGACAAATACTGTATGCTGACACATATATATGGAATTTAAGAAAAAAAAATGTCATGAAGAACATAGGGGTAAGACAGGAATAAAGACACAGACCTACTAGAGAATGGACTTGAGGATATGGGGAGGGGGAAGGGTAAGCTGTGACAAAGTGAGAGAGAGGCATGGACATATATACACTACCAAACGTAAGGTAGATAGCTAGTGGGAAGCAGCTGCATAGCACAGGGAGATCAGCTCGGTGCTTTGTGACCGCCTGGAGGGGTGGGATAGGGAGGGTGGGAGGGAGACGCAAAAGGGAGGGGATATGGGAACATATGTATATGTATGACTGATTAAATTTGTTATAAAGCAAAAAATAAAAAAAAAATAATTGACAGGCTTTTGAAAATGATGAAACCTTACTCTTTTAGTTTGATTTCACAACTTTTCCTCCCTCTCGTAAAATAATGACAAAGGGCACGTATATCTATAATTTTTAAGGTGAATCATGTGGTCGGCAGAGGTGGGGCTGGGGGCTGGGAGAAATGGGTGAACTCTTTGGGGTTTTTTTTTTAGCTTAAATAAATTGCATTTAAAAAATGGTATTAAAAAGATATACTTTTCAGTTGGTGATTCTGATGCCTGACATGACACAAGTTGATTGAAATAGAAAAAAAAAGTAAAGCTGTTTTGAGTATTTGGGTACACTTTTGCCATAGCTCTTGAGGTAACTAGGCATTGCAAAATCAGGTTTTGAGAATTATAGTACTGGATTTATGAGTGACATAGATTACACTAATGAATCTGACACTTGGTCACCTTATTTTAAAAAAGTTAAAATCATCCTGGCCGTAATATTTAAACCCAGATTTGTTTCCATAAACCAAGTTACCAAACTCACTTCAACATGGCATACTTGAACTGACTCTACGAATTTCTTTCTCCAGAGTAATTCAAATTCTTTACCTCTCATTGTATTTAACGCTTGTCAGAGCTCCTGGAAGGACAGGTAAAAAAGATCGATGCAGACGACTCTTAATTGTTCAGTTTAACTTCATTTCAG
Source organism: Mesoplodon densirostris (assembly GCF_025265405.1). NCBI lineage: Eukaryota > Metazoa > Chordata > Mammalia > Artiodactyla > Ziphiidae > Mesoplodon > Mesoplodon densirostris. Next base: position 11,871,102 of record NC_082671.1, read on the forward strand.
CCACTCATTCCCATGGCCTTTCCTTGGACGTTCCCATTCCCACCCACATTTTTTGAATTCCATGCTGTTAGTTCCTTAAGGATACTTTTTGGTACACCCCTTTTCCCTGTATCTCCAACCTCTCTCTCCCTCTACTGGAAGTGTTCTCTTGCGGGTAACTTATGTTTAAATTTATCCTGTCTTAAGCAAAACAAAACAAAACACTCCCTTCTACCCTAATACTTTACCTCTTGCTGTCTCTTCACACTCACGTTTATTGAAAGTGTGTCTTATTATCTATGTCTCCACCAGGCCTCACCTTGACACGTGTGGGCCCCAAGTAAGAGCACAAGTGGAGGTCTGCACACTGCGTCTAAATCTTTAAAAGTTACATATCAAGTTAATGAGCTGCTAAATAAAGTGTGTTCTACTGTTCTACCTTGATAAATATACCTAGAAGGTCAGGATCAAATTTAGAATTCTCAGAGTCCTTGGGGTTCTGGGGTAGAACATGGTTTTACAGGGGAGATTGGTACCGGGTTTCTGGCTCACAGCCTGCTTCCCTTACCCTTCACTTCGGGCTCCATCCGTCATCCTTAGGGACCTTGAGTGCATGACTGTGGAGACCCCAGCCTCACACATGCAAAACCAGTCCTCACCCCCTCCCCATCCTGCAAATGGCCACCCCTCAGCCATTTCTTGGTCCAAGAGTGTGCACACCTATGACATGGTCTGACCTCTGTATGGACTAGACTTGAGAGAAAGCCCAGGGGAAGGAGGTCTAGAAATGAGCTTGGGGATGTTTGGGCAGGGAATTTGGGGTCCTGGATAATCAGAAAATAATCTGGAAGGAGCATGTGGGCTCCAGTGGGTATGCTCCTTTGGCTCCAAGCCCAAGGACTTCTTGTCCATGTAGGGGTGTGGCTGGAGGACAAGCAGAGCAGAGCCATAAAGCACAGGCCTGGGAAAGGCCCTCTCACCTGGTCCTAGGGCATGGTTTTACAGCCTGACTCCTTACTGGCTCTTTTACAGCCTCACTCAAGCAGATTTGCTTCTACCCTCACTATTCCAAAATGATCGCTCTCCTAAGGGTCAACGGTCGCTTTAGATTCCCTAGTCCAGTGAATATTCTTTTTTGTTTGTTTGTTTGTTTGGTTTTCCTTGACCCCCTGCTCATTTCATCTCTGTATTCTGCCTGAGAGACTTAATTAAAGTTTATACAATTAATCACCACTGATCTTATAATGATTCCAAAATCTGCATCTTGGCTCAGACCAATTTTCTGGATCCAGTCCCATAAGAACCACAAATTCCACAGAACCCAGTACTTTCCTCCCCCTTTTGTATCCCTGGTCTCAGGAAATAACCACCCATCACTTAGATGCAGTTAGAGGCTAGAAACCCAAGTGTCATTCACAATTCCACCTTCTCCTTAATTCTTTATATCTAATTAGTAACTGTATCGTCTTGATTTTAAATCCTAAATATTTCTAGACTCTTTCCCTTTCTAACTCCTTTGCTATGATATTAGTTTAGATCTTTAATAGCATTTATTTAAAGTAGCTGAAAAGTCTCTTAAGAATTCATAGCTATAACTCATTCTCCACTCTGTTGCAAAGATGATTGCTTAAAATGCAAATACCATCATGTCCTTCCTCTGCCTTTTTTTTTCTTCCTCTGCTGTTAATCCTTCATTGGCGCCTTCATGTTGTTCATGATAAAATTCAGAGTGCTAAACCTGTCCATCTCCACCTTTCCTCCCCATACCATTCTATCCTCGAGCTAAAATGTACTACTTATTCCGTGCTTTGGGAAGTGTTTCCCCGTGCTATTCCTTTCCCCCTCCTTTCTTTGGTATTTGGCTCTCCTTTTCTGATTCCTCAAGACTCAGCCATTTCTCATCTTTGGAATTGATGAGAAGGGTGTTGTGATTAATCTTTGGAAGGGTGGCCAGACTATCCCAGGCCCTACTGGGATGCGCTTTGTCAGTGTTTATATAACACCTTGTGCATAGCCATCAGAATGGTTTTTACAAACTCTTTTAATTGTGGGTTTAACTGCATGGCTTCCTCACTAGAGCACCATGAGGGCAGGGAACCCATTGTTCATTTATTACGTCCGCATTTAGCATTCTGCCTGGCAATTAGCAGATGTTTAATATAATTGTGTGGTGCCAGGGAAGGTGGTGGGGGATAGCATGATGAGTGACAGACCCCGTCTGCCATGGTGGTTTAAGGAGAACTGGACAGGTGGTTCCAATGCAGGTACAAGCATGATTGATGCTGAGAAGGAAGAGGGGAAAGATGCCCTTAGGTAGGTGTTTAAAAACCTTTTTGGGGTCATTAAATTTGATAAAAGCTATCTCTGCAAAAACATACATATGTTTTTTCCCCATAAAATTTAGGACACTCACAAATTGCCCTGGAACCATCCATGGATTTCCTAAGTAACGCATCCCTTAGACCTGGATTAGAGTGACCCCTGTCTTAGAGGAATCTGCTCTGGCCCTCACCCAGCTGTGCTCCATGGGCTCATTCCTTTGAGGAGCATCTGAGATGAACTTGAAGGGTGGGTAAAATTTTGGAAGCTGTACCCATAAGAAGAAGAGGGAAGGTAGTTCAGAAGGATGGGCTGATAAAGCATGGAGCGGGGAAAGCTAGCTGGAGCAAGCGAGCTCTTTGGAAATGTAGAGTAGGTTCTCTGCTGCAGAAGATGCTGACTCTCAGAGTTAGGAATTTTTCTTTCTTTTTTTTTTTTTTTTGCGGTACGCGGGCATCTCACTGTTGTGGCCTCTCCCGTTGCAGAGCACAGGCTCTGGACGCGCAGGCTCAGCGACCATGGCTCACGGGCCTAGCCGCTCCGTGGCATGTGGGATCTTCCCGGACCGGGGTACGAACCCGTGTCCCCTGCATCGGCAGGCGGACTCTCAACCACTGCGCCACCAGGGAAACCCCAGAGTTAGGAATTTTAAACTGATTTGATGGGATCATGGGAAGTCCTTCAATGGTTTTCTTGGTGGGGCATGACATAATTGGAGCATGCTCTGAGAGGATGACTTTGGTAGATTATTGAGTGAGTTCTAGGGGAAGAGAAAGAAGATTGGAGAAGGTGGGAAGCTGACTCAGTGGTTGAGGAAAGAAGTATAATTGAAGAAACTGGACAAAGTGGATGGGGGTGGAAGAGATTAAGGCAAGAGACATGACTTAGATGCCCCATGACTTAGCAGGAATTCAAGGAGAAGCTGATAAAGATTATTCTGGTGTTACGAGACTGGACGTTGGGAAACTGGCCATGCTGTTAATGAAACAGGAAAGCTGGAGGAAGAATTAATGTGAGGAGGAAGAATTAATATGAGGGGGAAGATGATAAGCTCAGATCTGGACTAGCAAAGTATGAGGAACCAGCTGGACATTGAGGAAGCTCTCCCTTTCAAGTCTAAAGAGGTTCTAGGAAAATCTTAAAGGGTTCCATTCTAGAGTGGTCCTGGAGGTCTCTGAAGCACCCTAGAATCTAAACCCAAGGAAGCTGTGTATTTCCCATGTTTAAACTCTAGATAGTTAAGTTTTTCTGGACACATCCATCATTCTGGGTCAACTCTCTTGGGACCGACCCTTCTTATATCTGTTTTAATTCAGCTGTCACTTGTTTTAAATTTTACTTTTAAATGGTTTTTATGGCCAAATTTAGCTTCCTCAAATTAGCATCATATTTTCTGTTTATGTTAATTCCAACCAGGATCTTGTAGCCCCATGGAGAACAAGGCAATTGGAGGGGTGGCCATGGAGGGCTGACAAGAGGACAGGGCATAGATCCAGGGCACACTTGGAGTTTTAATTTGGTATCCCATGAAAATTCTTTTTTTTTTTTTAAAGATTTTTTTTTGATGTGGACCATTTTTAAAGTCTTTATTGAATTTCTTACAATATTGCTTCTGTTTGGTTTTTTGGCCGTGAGGCATGTGGGATCTTAGCTCCCTGACTAGGGATTGAACCTGCACCCCCTGCATTGAAAGGCAAAGTCTTAACCACTGGACCACCAGGGAAGTCCCCCCATGAAAATTCTTGTTAAAATATCTTATTTGCTTAAATTTGCTTTTCAAAAATGTTGCCTTTTACAAACTTTCCCTTTGGAACATGTTTAACATCTCCTTTTGTTTTAAAAATGTTTGTCTTTTTTCCTTTTTAAAGACATCTTTTATTTTGGTCCAAACTCTGTTACCCTTAAAATGGAGACTTCTTTGGGGCAAACTACTTTAATGCTAAGCCTCTGAACATTGATCTCACCAATGAGAGAATGATGCCTGGACACAGGTAACAGGGACCTGGCATGGACATGAGTCAGATGATGTTATGAACAAGCCCATGTGATACTAAGAAGTAGAAGAAATATGCAGATGAGGGCAATAGTGTCTCTATATTCTGAAATAGTCGGATTATAGTTTGAATTAGAGACTTGAATTATAGTCTGAATTAAAGCACTTGTCACCACTGTTCAAAGGGATGTGAAGAGCTTGGGGTGACTGTAGGAACGTGCAACAAAAATGATTAAAGTGTTGGAAAATAGGTCCCAGGATGAAAGATGAAAAGGTTTTTTGATGTCTCTGGACGAGAAGACTAAGGTGGGATCTGATTCTGAAAGGTCTTTATAAGGGATAGGTTAATGGAAAGATAGAACTAGAATGTATGATGGAGGAAGGTTGGGAGCAAACTTAAGAGAAGAAAAAAAAGCTCTATCCTGTTTAATTTAGGCCAGAGTCAACCTTTTGCCCTGTCCTGTACTCTTGGTAGATATTACCAATTAACCACAACACCCTTTTCTACAGAGATTGGGCCAGTCCTCAAAAGTCTTCCATTTGGAATTCCAGAGAGCCTCTACCAGTCCTTTGGAATTTTTACTTAAGAAGAAACACATTTGCAACTCTAAGTTTAGACATTTAACTTTCTGAAGGCTTGAGGTTTTACCCGATGATTTCTCCAAGCTCTTTCCAGAACCATGATTCTGCCAAGTCTTTTGGTTAAATGAATTTCATGAGGATTGGACTTAATTTATAGATAAGAATGGATCATGGCCCTTTCAGCAGACTGGGACATCTTTGGAACACTTTTAGTTAAGGAATTGTGGGGTCTGCTACTATTTTATCATATAGAGTTTAGTTGTCCTCTCAAAAAAATCTCTTCAGAGTCAGCCTAGAAAGTCTCATAATGCTGACAAGCTTGAGCAAAAAGAAATACACGGATGCAGCTAGTTACAAGGGAAGAGTTTCCCTAGGATCTTCTCTTTAAAAATGATCAAGGAGGGCTTCCCTGGTGGCGCAGTGGTTGAGAGTCTGCCTGCCGATGCAGGGGACACGGGTTCGTGCCCCGGTCCGGGAAGATCCCACATGCCGTGGAGCGGCTGGGCCAGTGAGCCATGGCCGCTGAGCCTGTGCATCCGGAGCATGTGCTCCGCAACGGGAGAGGCCACAACAGTGAGAGGCCCGCGTACCGCAAAAAAAAAAAAAAAAAAAAAAAAAAAGAAGGTCCAGGAGAAGAAAATTAGCTCTAGGTTGACCCTGAATGCTGATTGGCTGGGGAAGGCATCATGATGCACTAATAAAGCTAATTGAAATCTCTGCTTTTTCTGTAGCTCTTTATGTGTTGTTATGAAAAAAACCTGATGAACAGTGGTTTTCTGACATAGAGTCTCTGGGAGGTAAACAGTGATAAATGGCAGATCAGGAAGCTGAAGGGCAGAGATCAATACTTGCTGTTACTCTGTAGTAAATTATGAGAAGCTTTGGACCAGAGGGCCAGATGTTGTTTTTCAAATCACACTGTTTGAACTTTAGTTGTTTACACATTTCCTCTCTCCCTGTGGGTCCAAGTTTCTATCTTTGCCATATATACCCTAAACATATGGGGCTATACATCAGGACAATTTAAAAAGTGGCAGGTAATTCAACTTGTTAATATCTGAATTTTCTTCTCTATCATCTACTTTCTCTAGCTCTTCTAATGGTGACTAGCATCATTTATTTTGTTGAAGGAAAGCCTTTGGATCACAAAATGGATTAAACTAAAATAAAAAGAACTAATTGTGCTTTAAAAAAAAAACCTTAAGAATTTCCTACGCTGAGTTTCAAGGGCGTTTCTTAGTGCCATTTGGCTCACAAACATACATTCTGGAGTCACTAAATTTGAACTACAAAAATAAGAGGGATTAAAAAAAAAAGCCATTTCTTCCAATGAGGTCAGCACAATTTTCACCATATTTTAGACAAATTCGCCATGTTCGTCTGAGTCAGATACATACATATACTAACGTGAAGTTTCACCTCTGAAAAATAATAAAGAAAAAAAATTCTTCAAAGATATTTTTGCTGTTTTCTGGGCAGTTGTTGTCCTTTAGTGTTTATTGATTTTCCTATCTTTTCCTTATTTATATTCCTTGCACCACCCAACCCCCTTTTAAAGAATGGAGTAGCTTCTTGAAATTTGAGCTAACAAGGCAGCTGTTAGGAAATTTGCTGTTTTATAGATCCTGATCAGGCCGGTCACCAGGAGAAATGTACGAGACGTCATTGGAGGAGACTTCTTGCTGCCCGTCACACAGGTGTACGGTGATGCTTTCACTTCTGCTTACCTGAAGTAGCCACCAGGTACCTCCTAGAACAGTCAGAGTCAAGACTGCGGAGAGAATATACCCAGCCCTGTGCTCCTGTCATGCAGGGACACTGCAACTACAGAGGGGGTGTTGGTTCCTCTTGCCTCCCCTATCCTGTCTGCCTACGAATTGCAGGCTCACCTGACTGATCTAAAGACAGAGCCCAGAAGGGTGGGGAGCCTCCTGCCACTTGATAATGATTATTTAGAAAGAGAAAGAGAGAAAAGGATTTAAAAAAGCAACCAGGAGGACCTGACAGACCTCAGGGCTGTGAGGCAGAGAAATGATGTTTTGAGGGGCTCTGAATCAGGGCCAGATCATAAAAACTGAGACATGATCTAATTAACATCAAGTATCCCTCCCTTGACTGTACGTACGTGGAGCGCATGTTCTATAACTTTTCTTCCATTGTTTGCCTGGAGCCCACCGCATTGCCTGGCTCATGTAGTAGACGATGAATAAACATTTATCGAACAGATTAAACAAGGGGAGGAATGAAAGAATTTTAACTTAAAATGGAGGAGCAATAGATTTTCATTGAAGCATCAGGGATGTAGGATATACTTGCAGGGAATTTCTTGGCAAGGAATATTGTTGAAGTCTGTTACGGGCTATTGAGTAAGTTTCACGTAATCTAAGGGGATGCATGATCACACGTCAACAGTACTGGAATGATTTCAGTGGACTGCCTGGAGGAGGGCACAGAGTAGCTACTCAGAGCCTCTCAACCTTCTCTTGCTGTTGATGGTTCTGATTCTCAGGAAGCTTTCCCGCTTCTCTGCTCCCCTAACTGTGTCTATTTCCCAGATGATTCTAATTTCCTTATAATCACCGCAGTACAGGAGCCATGGGTCCTGCAGCATTTTTGACAATATGGTCTCGGCAGTCTTTTTCAGAGCAAAGATGATACCTTCTCAATTACATCAGTGGTGTCATGGGCCAAGACAGCTGAAGGACTAAAACGTAAGGGGCCAATGATCCCTCTGCTAAAAACTGTAGTGCATCATTACTGGTGCTAGCTAGCAAGTGTTAAGAAACAGAAGTCAGAAGCTACTCCCACCCATCTTTTTTTGCATTAGCATCTGTTGACCTATATTGTGCATTCTGTAAAAATTCCATACAGCAGAGAAATCAAGAGTAAAAAGGTCATGTGAAGGCAGAGAATGAGTTGGAGAAGACGTGGAATAAAAGGACCCGGAATAAGAAGACAGTTTATAAAGATAGAAGCCATGATTTCTGATATTTTTTTTCAGCCAGAAGATAAATAAGCCCAAAGGATGCTGTACCAGTCTTGGGTCAATCAGGCATATTTTACAGTAAGGAAAATAATGCATTTCCATTTTCTTGGTCCCTCTTTGCTTCTTCTGTCTTGGGGCTACCTGTGAGGTATGAAGTTGCCAGCTGCTTCCTGATGGACCCTGGGACCAAGGGCCAACCCTTAAGGAATGCTGCATGATGAGAACATCCTTATCCTAATGAGTGGCTGGTTCCCTGTCTGTTATTTCACACTTTGACACTAGATGTCAGGGAAAGACTTAACATTGTAATTTGCAGGTCTCACACCGCTTCAGCGAAGGGAAGGCTGCCTGCAGAGAGAAATCAGGTGTTGAAAACTGGTAAATTTCCAACTGTGAGCCGCTGAGGACACCAGGGTTCCTATGTCAAAACATCACTACCCTGCTCATGCTCTATTAGACATACTCTAGATACAGCTGAATCTAGTTTATAGAAAGGGTTAGATCAAGGTCATTTCAGAGAAATAGATTTTTTTTTGAGGAGGAAGAGAATCATCAATTTAATCTTTCAACTTTATTATAAAAGATATTCAATTTTACTTAGAAAAAAAGACAGTAGATATAACATGGTCATGTTCCTATAATCCTTTTTATTAGTGAATTAGGAAACAGCCAAACCAATTAAAAATTACATGAAAGTCTCATAAGATCATTCCAATACTCTGTGGTAGTTCCTTTCATTTTGTAAAACTGGCATTTTGTTTTAAATGACATTAAGTAAAAATGTGGTTTTACTTCAGAATAACTGAATCTTGGCCTGCTCTAGTTATATTGCAAGATTCCCAAGGCCCTCAGCCCCTTAGCAAGGCTTCCTGATGTAAAAAAAAAATGTGCTTTTTCATTACTATGGATGCCACATTCAAAAATTTTTTTCTTTCTTTCTTCTATTTTTTTTGACCTGAAAGAAGGCAATGTGAGCAAACTGGAATCAGGAAGGACAGTGATAAAGGACAAAGCCAGAAAAGGGGACATGGTTTTCCTCACTATGTACATTTCCCCTCCCAATTCCAAAGGGTCACGGCCACTGTGTTCTCAACCACCATTTGGAAATAACTAGTCATCTACCCGCCCAAGGTTAAAAATAGCACTCCCACAGCTGGATGAGGGTCCACCCAGATGTGGTGTAGCAGCCTTGCCTTCAGAAAGACGTTCTAAGAGTCCTCTTGGTGATTCTGGAAGTCTTTATATCATCATCAAAAATAACATTATTAATATCACATTATTAAATGCAGGTGTATCCTGCATTTATTTGTGAGCTGGATGCTGTATATTCCTGTATAGTAATCTCAACAACCCCATCTACTTGGAACTTTCAGATAAAAAATTGATGGGGACAAAATAGAGAGGCAGTTTCGCAGTGTAACTCAGATTAGAGGATTACTCAGACAGGAATAAAAATATGGAGGGCTGTCAGTATTATGGATTTATTGATGGATGCGTTGACTGATTTATTGATTTATTTATAACAGACACTCATATAGCACACACTATATGCCAGGCATCAATGTCAATCCATTTCAACCTTAAAACAACCCTACTAAGTAGGTACCGCTATGAGTTTCGTGTTTCAGATAAGTAAACGGAGGCAGACATGTTAAGTAACTTGCCCAAGTATTGGCAGGTAGGGCTGCGGTCCTGGGAGGGAGGGGAGGGAGGGCTTTCATTTACCTTTTCTTCTACTCAACCTGAGGTCTCATTGGACCAGCTATGCTTTTTTTCTTCCACTCAGAAATGGAGCTTTATGTAGTTTAATGGCCAGACGCCAGGTCACGAGGGCCCTCCAAGAGCCCAGTGCAGACTCCACAGAGTGATGAGTTCTCCCACAAACAGCCTGCGTCAACTTGCCAGCCATGTGAGTGAGCTGTTCTAGAAGTGGATTCTCAGCCCCAGTCTCACCTGATAGCAGCCCTGGCTAAGATCTGGATCACAACCTCATAAAAGACCTTGCGCCAGCACCACCCAGCCAGGCCACTTCCAGATTCCTGACCCTCAGAAGCTATGAAATCATTAATATTTATTGCTGTTTTAGGCCACTAGGTTTGGGATAGTTTGTTACACAGCAATAGGCAACTAATACACTTTCCCTCACCTATTCTTTCTCCAGTAGGTCAAACGGGACTCTTATCCCCACTTCTCACAGAACATTCTACTCCCGATGTAAGTTTAGTGGAGGAAGTTTGCCCTGAGAACCAACCTCTTATGGACCATTGTGATAGAATGATGCATCCTGACAGGTGGAAGTGTCTTGGCTTCTTCATGTGGTCAGCCAGGCTTCACTGGCATTCAGCTGCCCACTAGGCGTTAGTGGATGTGAGTTCTCACGTGTCTCTTTGCAGGTATTAGTACTCTAGTAGTGGATACGGATGATAAAAAGCCTTTATGGTGTGGTCAGTATCTGTGTCAGGGTGGAGGCAAGTGATGGTTTGAAGGAGACCCCTACCAAGACCCCTACTAAGTCACTTTTAGGGAGATGATTCCTGATACTGTTACTTAGTAAGGATGTCTACGTGTACATAGTGCGGGGTATAAAAAGGAATTGCCTGGAGGTTTGAAAACCCTATAAAACTGAAAGCTGTCAACAATTCTGGGGTGAGTACTGTCTATGTTCCTACATAGACTTTTTTTTTTTTTTTGCCAGCTTGGAGTTTGAAGCTAGTAAAGACCTAGGTGTTGGCCCAGAATGTCCAGCTTACCACCATTTAACTGCCTGTGCTTATGGGACATCTGGACATGTTAGATTTGGTGGAACTGAGTCCCCAAGGAGATCCCACCAACATAGCAAACATGCTTAGTGAAAAGAGGCCAGTACTTGAAGTCACACAGACCTGGGTTATATCCCTTTAGACCTGAATAACCAGGGTCCCTGTCCTGGGTCCTGAAACTCTAGAGGGCTCTGTTCTGGGGGCAGTCCAAGGGGTCAAGGGGACATTCTTGCCTAGATCCCAGGCCCCACCTAGACCACACTTTGGATATGAGGGACCTAGGATTTCCTGCCCAAAGAGAGCTCAGCATCCTTCTGGGGCCCCATCACCAGGTTTACCTTCCCAAGGGTGGACACCTGGACTCCTGGCTTGAGAGGTGAGCAAGGGATGGATGTTTGGGGGGGGAGGGAGGGCAGAGCTTACACGTGAGGGGTAGGGTGTCCACACAGACGTGTGGGAAGGCACTTGTGGTGCAGAATGGAGCAGAATGGAAGAGAAATTTGGGAAGCCTGGGGCTTCCCTTTAAACTCTTGTCCTGAGCCTTGCAAATGTGAAGTATCGGCCTGGACCCTTACTATAAGGTTAAATAAAATTCAAATTCCTTGTAATAGCTACAGGGCCTTTTGGGATTGAGCCACCACCCACATCTCCAGTTCAGCTCTCACCAATCCACGCTTCTCCATCGCACCCAGCCTACTCAGGCCTTTCTGTCCCAGGAGAATGTCAAGGTTATTCCCTCCATGGGGACTTTTGCCCTGGCTGTTCTCCCGGCCTGGAATCCTCTTTTCCTGGAAGGTCTTCACTTGAACGTTTCATTCCCATCATTTAGATTTCAACTCAACTGCTCAGAGAGGCTTTCATTTATCAACCCGTTTAGAGAAGTCCTTTCTGTTATACTCAATCATCCCACCAGGCTATGATCTTGATAGAAGTTCTCACTAGCTGAATCTCTTCATTCATTTGTTTGTTCATTTGCTTCTTGACACCTCCTCCCTATCGTGTCCCATATGCTTCATGAGAGCAGGGGTTGTCTTGTTCACTCAGTAAATCCCAAGTGCTTTGAAGAGTGCTTGGCATAGAGTCAATGCTCAATTAGTATCTCAGTGAATGAAATTTTCAGATGGTTTTGTTGGCTATAAAATGAGACTATGCATAGTCATCGTGTAGCAATCAGGTATAGATTAGAAAGAGCAGAAAAGCATTAGCAACAGTCCCTGGTATGTATTAAGAACTCAATAAATGTGATTTTCCAATATCTCTTGCCCATATTACAAATTCATCTCGTTTCCTAAAATGATAAGCATTCCACGCCTCTAGTTCTGAGTTTCCCCCAGATTACCCTGCTCGCCTTCACCCCTTCCCACCTGTGCTCTGCTCCAGTTCTTGGCGTCTACACCCCTCCTGGGCCTGCTTGTTTTCTGGATCAGAAAAGTTGTCAGTGTAAGTGTGCCCCCTGGTGGCCATTTCAGAAACCACCCTCATTGATTTCCCTTCCACACTGTCCTCCTTCAAGAAGACAGTTATTTTCTTGAAGTTCAGATTGTCACCCGCCATTACTCTGCTCAAAAGGCACTCAATGACTCTCTAATGCATGAAGAATAAAGTTCCATCTCCTTAGCCTGAGTTCCCAGACACTTCAAAGTCTGGGTTCAACCTGCCTTTCCAGTGACCGTCTCTTCTACTCATCCCCTTTCTCCCTTTTACATGCTTATGTGTATGGCACCTTGACCTTTCCCCCAAACATGCCTCTACTTCATCAACTTCCACGCTGTTATCTCTGTTGGAAATGCTCTCCCCTCACGTTTACCTGGCAGGTTAATCCCACACTCCTCAAAGCCAGCTCAAATGCTGACTCCCATGAGCTGACTCTTTCCCCTCTCTTGAAATCCGCTGTGCCCGTAGTCCACTGCTCATATTTCCACCACCACGATTACATTATGTCTTAAAAGTGGTATGATTTTTTTTACAGACTTGTCTTTGCCACTTTTCTAAGTTCCTCTAGTGCAGAGATGGTGTTTGCTTTGCTTGTCACAGTGTCACGTGCATGGTAGGTCAATCATACTTGCTGAATGGGTGGATGAATAACAATACTCAGACTGGGATCCGTGTCATCTGGAGCCCAGCCAGGCTGCTCTAAGAAGTAAGAGGGCACATATGGTGATATTGGGACAGGATATTTGAAGTCGGAAGTGCCTTGGGCAATCTGGGATTTATAGTCACCCAGCACTGGAAGTCCAGTCCCCTCCGGGGTCCTGTGAGCCCTAGCCTCCTTAGGAGGACGATGTACAAAATCATTTCTGAATCTCCTTCTCTCTATTGAGAGGATGAAGGTGAAGATCTGGGGATAATGTCTTCTCTAATCTGATGTGCCCAAATAAAAGGCAAATGTAAAAGTTGATATTATTAGAATATCGATCACATGTGTATGGGAAATTGTATTCCTGCAACATTCTATCTTTCCCAAAATTTAATTGAGTTTTACATTTCTTTGCTTTGGATCCCAAGGTAGCTTTATATTACAAGAAGTTGAGATGAGCAAGATTGACATTATGGTATAATCTCTCAACTAATTTTGAGACAAAGGACTCAGGAACATCTAATTAACACAACACAGTCCTGGAGAGTCAGTAACCAGATACATAAGTTTATCTTTTCCCTGAGTCACTTTGTTGTGTCTCTTAATGACCTTTTGTCTTAGTTTTCTCACGCGAAATTTGGAAATATCCAATTTCCAACATTACTAACAAATTAGGCATCCAATGAACACCAACTGAATCACACCAATGAATCTGAACATTTTCTAGAAAAATGCCAATTATCTTAGAAAAAAATCAAATGTGAAGTTACATACTTGGGACCTTTTTTTCTAGATCACGTACCTATACACTGAGACCAGCATTATACAGTGCGTTGTCTTTTTTTTCCTTTTAATTAATTACTTTATTTGTTTTTATTTTGGACTGTGCTGGGTCTTCATTGCTGTGTGCTGGCTTTCTCTAGCTGCAGCGAGCGGGGGCTACTCTTCGTTGCGGTGCGCGGGCTTCTCATTGTCATGGCTTCTCTTGCTGCAGAACACAGGCTCTAGGCATGTGGACTTCGGTAATTGTGGCTCGCGGGCTCTAGAGTGCAGGCTCAGTAGTTGTGGTGCACAAGCTTAGTTGCCTCGCGTCACGTGGGATCTTCCCGTGCCAGGGATCGAACTCATGTCCCCTGCATTGGCAGGCGGATTCTTAATCACTGTGCCAGCAGGGAAGTCCTCAGTGCATTGTCTTCTATTGCTCTTCTTGGCTCTTGGAGAGGACAGAGAACAGCCTTCCTACATTTTTTAACTGATGAGATACCTAATTTCTACATACAAGATCCACTTCTTGTTCAGAAGGGAGTAGCAGGGGGCTAGGTGTGGAAAACCCACTGTCAGGTTCTGTACGGAGATGACCTCAGGCCAGATCCACACAACCCAACCTCAATGGGAGACCCAAACCAGCTGGAGAGACTGCTGGGAGCCACTGAGCCAGTATTTGGGGTTCTGTCTCTATTTCTAGGTGGAGAGATACACTTTCTCACGGGCATGTCCTACCAATGAGAAAAGGGACCAACCATACTACACATAACCACTTGCCGCATGTGGTCTAATTAGCAAGACATGCCGTAAACACTTAGCTCTATGACTTATAACCATGTCAACTAAATACTCAAGTGTACTTTTTAGAGTAATTGGAGTCTGGTGGGTTTGGAGCAGGTTTCCACACTCTCTGTTTCTGTTTTTGTTTTTTTAAAAAAATAATCCTAGGCCAACCTTGGATCTTATGTACTTTGAAGGCCAATTAAGTGGAGCTTCTCCTTGACTATTCAGAATGTTTCATTTAGCACTGATCTGTTGGAGACCCTGAAAGTCATCCTTGGGCCAAGGTTCAGAGGTTCCTTAAGGGCATTAGCAGGAACTTGGCATTCTCAAACCCACCACAAGGAGAAAGTGCTCCTGGAGACGCACCCGGGGTCAGATCTTTCATGTTTGTGCAAACTTATAGAAGAGTTATTCCAACAGTTCCATGCACGACACAGAAGACAAGTGTACAATTAATATCATGTTCCCCGCAAACCCAAGCTCCTGAGCATGGCTCTGGAATTTAGACCACCACCCACGAGGATCAAGCCAAAGCTCCCATCAACAGCATTTCTGTGTTCCCTGGCAAATGTTTCACGTCTCATTACATTCTTCTCACAACCAGATCGGGTCTGTGAGATAAACAGCCAGTTGCATGGTGTGTGGTTATACTGCTTTATTTGAAAGTGTCTTTCAAACACGCCACCCAGTGGTACTACTGAGTCCTGGAGTGACTGGTGATATCCACTCCTAGGCTGTATATGAGCCATGTTCAATAGCTTTCATGACTCTCCCCCATGTTCAGGGGACAGGGAGGCCCACCAGGCACTTGCTGCTATGAGTTAACCAACTGCAGAGCAATGCAAACACAGTTACAGATGAGGCTGCAAATCTGGAGCCCGTGTCCTCTGTTCTGAGGACGAACAATGTCTTCCTTAGAGAGATGCCGTCTTGACCAAATATATTCAGTGGTCCGTTCCTCTCAGCCCTGTTCTAAGGAGATAATGGATAATGCTACTCCACCAGTTGTGTGAAGTGGGAAAGGGTCAAGAAAGCATTTGCAGCTTAGAGCAACAGGCTGTGGGATGCATCCAGTCTTATGCAATCCTCAATCCCCAGGCGTAAGCTCCGTGAGTAGAATTTGTCAGCAGTGGAGAATTTTTTTAAATTATAAGTTAATTTCTATGTCAGCTTGAGGTTGTGTGAATGAGTGACAGACAGGTAGAGAGGAAAAGAGGGAGAGAGAATGATGAAAGAGGGGAAGACAATGAGAAAGATGAATGAGGATGAATAACGGGAGGGAGAGATAAATGAAAAGCAATCTAACACAGAGAAGGGAGAAAAATGAAGCAGTGACTTCTGGTAATTGCAGAAATATATCACAAATACAATTGTGGAAAAGAAGGGATTAGGACAGCGAACAGGAACATCGAGAGTATAGCGGTAGATGGAAGAAGAAAGACAAATAACGGGGGAAGAAAAAGGAAAAGCAAAAGGGAAACAGTTCAACAAATAAGTAGGAAAGGAGATGTGCATTTGGAATTTAAATGAATTATGTTGTCTCCCAAGTTTTTAACTTATAATGTGTCCTGCGATGACAGTCTAATTCCCAATTAAGATATGCTAATAAGGCTGACCATACACCATAGACTCACCCTGCCTGATAAGCAGCTTATTTTCCTTTTGGGGTGGTGGTGGGGGAAGCAGTTGTCTTCACTTTCCACACCTACGTTTCTCATGGGCATTTTTCCTCCAAAGACACAAAGTGACCACATATTGTTCCACCTCAGATTTGTTTGGGTCTACTACACTTTCACCTCTGCTGAGCTGACCACTCACTGCTCCTACAAACTTCCTATTCCTCTATCTGCTTTCAGTTACCTTGATGAAAAATCATATTCACATGAATCTTAGACACACATATATGTATAACTGAATCACTTTGCTGTACACCTGAAACTAACACAATATTGTTAGTCAGCTATACTCCAATATAAAATAAAAAGTTAAAAAAATCATATTTCACTTGAATCTTTTTTCTTAATGGGAAAAAATTGGTTTATCCTAGTCGATTTATCTGTGGAGAAATAGAATTATTTTCCAGTATGTAAAGCATTTTAGGAGGCTAAGATGCCTGAGAAGTGACACTGATAGAAAAGGAGCCATCATGGGACTTCTCTGGTGGCGCAGTGGTTAAGAATCCTCCTGCCAGTGCAGGGGACATGGGTTCAAGCCCTCATCCGGGAAGATCCCACATGCCGTGGAGCAACTAAGCCTGTGAGCCACAACTACTGAGCCCACGTGCCACAACTACTGAAGCCCATGTGCCTAGAGCCCGTGCTCCACAACAAGAGAAGCTGCTGCAATGAGAAGACTGTGCACCGCAATGAAGAGTAGCCCCTGTTTGCCGCAACTAGAGAAAGCCCGCACGCAGCAAAGGAGAACCAACGCAGCCATAAGTAAGTAAATAAATAAATAAAAATAAATTAAAAAATAAATTCATTAAAAAAGAAAAGGAGCTGTCATGTCACAGAGTCATCTTGCTGACCTGCAAGTGATCGACAATGAATAGGCACTGAGTCATGGTAATTGAGTGAAAATCTGGATTGTCCTTCAAGGGATGTTAGAAAAAGGATCCGAAAATGGCAGGAAGACTTAACATACAAAGCAACCAATTACTGAGCATCAGAGCCTTGTGAAAAGCACGATGCCGGTGTCATCACAGTTCACACGGGTGGAATTCATCCTTTCCATGTGCAGATTTCTCCAGGGAGAGTCCCTGTTCCACGGTACTGCAGGAACTCCGGGTCCTTCCCGAAGGCTTCTGAGGTTCCCAGAAATTGCTTATATCCTCCTGATGTCATTGCCTAGCTTTTGCTTTGGGATTCTCCCAGATTTCTCCTGCTGGGCTCATTTCCACCTTTCTGTGGTGTACCAACATTTCTGGTCCACTCCTCCCCAAAATGTCAGCGCAGATCCTCCCTTTATTTATTTCCCAGGCTAACATGAACCTAAATGACGATGTAGGGGGTAACAATGGTTAAGATTATGAGCTCTGCAGTCAGACTTCGTGCATTCAAATTCCGGCTCTGACCCTTGCTAGTTGCATGGTCTTAAACTAGTGGCATAACCTTTCTGTACCTCGGTTTCTTTCTCTGTGAAATGAGGGCGATAATAATAGTTCCTTCCAGAGTTGCCTTGAGGATGAATTAATAATATGTGGAGCCCTTAGAAGAGCAGCTGGCACACTGTAAGGCCTCAATAAATGTTAGTTATTATTAGTGACAGGTTGGAACCATGAAGAAACTTTACTGAAGACTTTAGGTTATAGGAAAATTACAGCTTTGGGAAGAACCGTGTGAAACTGTGTATGAGATACCACCGCTGCTAGAATCCATTGGCCATTCTCTCTCTCTTTTAAAAAAGCTTATTGAAATATAGTTGACTTACAATGTTGTGTTAATTTCTGCTGTACAACAAAGTGATTCAGTCATACATATGTATATTCTTTTTCATATTCTTTTCCATTATGGTTTATTACAGGATACTGAATACAGTTCCCTGTGTTACAGAGTAGGACCTTGCTGTTTATCTATTCTATATAGAATAGTTTGCACCTGTTAATCCCAAACTCCGACTCTATCCCTCCCTGCAGCCCTTGGCAACCACGAGTCTGTTCTCTATGCCTGTGAGTCTGCTTCTGTTTCATAGATAAGTTCATTTCTGTCATATTTTAGATTCCACATGTAAGTGAAGTCATATGGTATTTGCCTTTCTCTTTCTGGCTTACTTCGCTTAGTATGGTAATCTCTAGGTTCATCATTGGCCACTCTCTGGATCCACAGACTCTGACGGGTTGTTTTTCTTTTTAGTCTTCAGCCTGCACTGTCCTGCTGGAGTCACCCTCTACCTTAGTTTTTATACACCTCTCTCTCATCTCCCACTTCCCCCCACCATGCTGGACCACAGTCCTTAATCTCTGAGTCCCGAGGAAGCCAAGAATAGGTAAACAGCAGGACAGTCTCTGCACTCAAGACAGACAAACCTTTCACTTTCACTGTGTAGAAGCTTTGGGTCTTCATGGTCTTAATCCCTTCACCCAGATTGGGGACTGAACCTTACATCTGCATAACCACAAGTCCCATTCAAGAATTTCCCAAACAAAACAACAGTCTCTTCCCAAAGATGAATTCTCCTGGCATTCCTAGGATAGAGCTAGGGCTGCAGGGAATGGGAGCCCCTCCAGAGGCTCAGGATTTGTCCACTAGCATTAAACATATTAAAAACATAACGCTTGACTAAGACAAACTTATTTTGAGCCCATGAAGCATGTTTGGTGTTGTTGAGGATCATGACCTAGAGGAAAAATCTGAAGTGCTTCCAGAAACGGTCTAGGAACTAGATGATTGAAGAAATAAAAGTTGGTCACAATGACTCTGAGATCTATTCCTTGGAAATATCTGATGAAGCTGAAAATGGAAGCCATATGCTTCCTTTCACTATGGAACATACTGCCTGACATTCTAATCACCCTGGCTTGTATCTTCATCACTCTGCAGAAGAGTTCTCTTGAAAACAGTCAATATTCTCCAAGCTGCTATATCCAGTGACCTTTTCTTCTCTTTTATTTCTCTTTCTTTTTTAAAATATTTATTTATTTTGGCTGCACCGCGTCTTAGTTGTGGCATGTGGGATCTTCTTTGCAGCATGCGGGGTCTTGGTTGCAACATGCGAACTTAGTTGCGGCATGAGGACTTCTTAGTTGTGGCACACGGCCTCTTAATTGTGGCACACGGCCTCTTAATTGTGGCATGCATGCAGGATCTATTTCCCTGACCAGGGATCGAACCCGGGCCCCCTGCATTGGGAGCGCAGAGTCTTCTTACCCACTGGACCACCAGCGAAGTCCAGTGGCCTTTTCTTAATTCACGCGTTCCTTCTCAACCCTTTAGAAAATTTGACATGATTGAAATTCTGTTCTCTCTTGGCTCTCCCGGTCTTTCATCTCCTGATTTTCCTTGACCCTCTGGTTGCTCCTTCTCTAATGTTTTTTGTGGCTTTATCGTCATACTCTTTTCCCCAAAATGTTACTATGGCCTAAGGCTTTATCCTTGACATTTTTTTCCCCCCGTTTCCTACACTTTCTCCTCTAGTAAACTTATTCATTGCTATAGTTTCAAATATAATTTCTCTGCAGATAAATCCCAAATTTCTGTCTTTAGCTTTGACATCTACCCTGACTGGACTCACTTTTTCAACTGCCTTCACACTTTTCTATTTAGATATTCAGCTAAAAACTTAAGCTCAGACTCAAAGTCTTCATCTTCAAAGACACTAGCATTTGTTAATGTCTATTTTTTGTTTTAATGGTACCACTGTCCTACATTGATGCATATTTAAAACCTCTAAGTTAATTGTTTCAATTTTTTTTTTACCATGATCCACTGTAAGAAATACATTTTACATCATGACTGGTATACACACCCACGTGCACACGCATGCGTGCGCACAAACACACACACACAAATGTAACAAAATTTTACAAAATAGTACTTACTATGTGTGGTGCATATTAATCTATTTTATTCTAATTTATTCCATTAAATAAAATCTGGTTGTGGCCCATTAAATTGATTTTATGATCCACTATGGAGATATGAAAGGCAGCTTTAAAAATACTGCTTTTAAATAATTTTTGATTCATCTTCCTTTTTTTTTTTTTTTTTTGCAGTATGTGGGCCTCTCACTGTTGTGGCCTCTCCTGTTGCGGAGCACAGGCTCCGGACGCGCAGGCTCAGCGGCCAAGCCTCGCGGGCCCAGCTGCTCCGCAGCATGTGGGATCCTCCCGGACCAGGGCACGAACCCGTGTCCCCTGCATCGGCAGGCGGACTCTCAATCACTGTGCCACCAGGGAAGCCCCCTCATCTTCCTTTTTAAACTCCCAAATCTAATCAGTCATTAAGTAACATTTGTTTTCAAAATGTCTTGCAAACTCAGTCTCTTTTCCCTATTTTCTCTGACTTTTCCAAATGTCCTCTCCTGGGACAGCCGTCCTGGGCTCCTCCACTCAGGGTAATCCCCTCCTCCCCCCCCACCCTCGCCAAGCAACTCTGTTTCTTTGTTGGCATCTCTCTTAAGTTACTTAAGTATCGCACCTCATAACTTTCTGTTTTCTTATCTTGCTTTATTTCTTTCTTCCTAGCCCTTCTCACTTGACAATATACAATGTATTTTTACGTTTCTTTATTTTCCACCTTCTTCACTGGATTGTGAGGTTGAAGATCCGGTATCCCCAACACTTAGAACTGAACTGTGCTTGGGACACAGACCACCAATAAAACAAGGCCGGAGGGAAGAATGAATGAAAGGATGACTCCTAGCAGCAACAGGGACCAAAGCTTCCTCCAGGGATCGAGAGAAGGAGGCTCCTGTAACCTCTTTTTGTTTGTTTTATTATTATTATTTTTTTAACTGCCTTGGATCTTCTGCCCACGGTGATATGTGCTGGAATTGACATGACCAAAGGGTTGACATGGGCTGATGGACTTAATGCCTGAATTCATTGTCTGGCACTGAGCCATTCACTGTGAATGACTCCAATCAAGGCCCACCCTTACAGCCAGGAGTTGGGTGTATTCAGCCAAAACCCCTGAGTGTTTCACAGTCGGAATGGGGGGAGGGGTTGGAATGGATATCGTTGAGAGGATGTTGAGAGGCAACCAAAATGCCCACCACAAGAATTCAGAGGAGACCTATCAGAAACAGTTTCTTTCAAACTCGACTTTGCACTGCCACTTGCATGTGCTAAGCTGGCCACTCTACAAAGTCAGTGAAATGGCACATCCCTCCACCTTGCCCTTTCCGTCTCCTTCCAGCTAAATCCTTTGGTCTAAAATATACTGCCCGTCATTCTCCAAAATACATAAAAATGATGCACTGTCACACAGTTGCTTTGAAAGGAATGAAAATACTGAAAGAAGGAATCAATAGTTTAAAATGTGAACAAACTACGCACCAATAAAAATGAGAATGAGGTAGACCACTTTCATCTATATTCAAAGACTCCCTTGGGGAGAGAGGGGGAGGGGCATTCAGAGACTTCTAAAGCACGGCTGAGTTGCTTAGGTTGCAGTTGCAAAGAACGTACCCCAGAGGAGGTCATTTCTATAACGTACAGGTGTTCTCCAGCAGGCCAGGATCATTTCCTATAGAAGCCCCCTGAGGCAGGAAGGGACTGTGGATTCAAATCCTCTGAGATCATCCCATCCTAGATCTTCAGTACCCACTGTGTCTTCCCATATTTAAAAGAGGGACATTGCCCTCATCCCTTTTCTCATAGCCTGGAGCCACTCTTGGGAAGATGGGGCCAACTGTGGTGGCCAGTTTCAGGCTCCCTCGAAGCTCACAAGAGGCCTATCAGTCAGTGAAGAGCCAGCAGCTCTAGTGGGGATGACGTTAGCGCACATTCTGACACAATGATCTGAACTGTTCTGTGGCTTCTGTAACCCTTAGCAGGACCAGCCGGGGAAGGGCAAATTCAGTGAGCATCCCGGGCTCTGCAGAGACCTCATCCAGCCCTGCTAGGAGGGCTCGGGGATGCGGACACTGGGTGGAGCAGCAAGAGGCAGCCAGTGAGCCTGCGTTACAGAAAACCTCAGCTTCTTTTCCAAGTCAGCTTGGTCAGGATGTCCTTCTGCAGCAAAAGTCCCCGTGGACACTGACCCACCCTCTTATGCCACTACCTCCCTTTTACTTAATTTTTACCTTTGATGGTCACCTTAATCAGAATCAACTTGAATAAAAGTACAATGCAGGATCTGGAGGTAATAAGATGGTCGAGGGTGGTGTCCACTGCAGAGTAATCTGTGGGGTGGGAGACGTTTGTCCCCAAATATCTCCTTCAATCTGAGAGTGTGAAAATCCAAGCTTCACGACTCTTTTGGATCAAAGTTCAAAGATTCCAACATCCTCTGGGAGGATTAACACCCAACACATGGTTTGTTATCAACCAGGAGTCCATTAGCAGAGATTGGTTTTCTCAGATTATCTTGTCTCTTCTGATACTAGAGCAGGATGAAGCTTTACATATAGTATTTCACTGGATTGTCCAGACTACCTTATGTGGCAGATCTTATTATACAGATAAGAAAATTGAGTCCTAAAGAGAATATAACTTTATTCCCTCATCCATCCGTCTCTCTTTCCATTCAGCCAGCATATTTATTAAATGCCTACAGTGTATCAGATATTGTGCTAGATGCCAGGATAAAGAGATGGGTATAGATAAGATAAGGCCTCTGATCCTGAGGAATTGCCAATTAAGTAGGAGAGAAAGATAGTGAATTCACACTGGTAATCATACCTGGAGTTGTGAATGTTGCTATCTAATGGATGAACTGGGATCATGATTCAGGTCTCAGAACTCCTAATATACTATTTTTTCACTGCATCAAACTATCGCTTTCATTGTGGCAACTGATTTCCTGATTGTGAAATATAGCTAATGTAAGAGATGTGGAATAGCTAATAAAAATGATTGCAGTTCACCTCTTGTGGAGGACTCTTTTGAACAGACTTAATGAGTCATATGAGATAAAAATAATAATCAGAACACTTTCAAACTACCCTGCAAAATTGGCACTGGTCTTTCTCATTCTTGATCACTCACTGATGCCTCCTCAATAGCAGTGAGTATCTACAGCCTCAAGAATCCTGGGGTAAGTTCTGTGGCTCATAACTTTGAAGTTATGAAGCTAAAATTCTTGCTTTTGCAGAGTAGCAGTTCTCTCCCAGTCAAAATAATTTGCTTGGCTTTTGCTAATCTGCATGGCTGTCTAGCTTTATTAGAGGGGCAGGTAGAAGGAAGGCCTAAGATATCACCTGTCCAGAGAACTGAAGAGCAGCCTGAAGCAGTGCCAGCAACAAACAGATGACAGTAATTCAGAGTCACTGGTGACAATACCATGAGAGTCAGGTGGGACCTCAGAGAGATCATCCAACCCAACACTTGCAATATAACAAAGCTCAGGGCGGTGGAAGGAGTTGTCAAAACCACATAGCAGGTGAATCTCAGAACCAAGACCAGGTTGAGCCCAAGTCTTCTAATGCTCAGTCCTTGATCCTGATGCTGCCATGGCAGGGAGAAAAGAACCAGGCTCACTTGGCCAAATATTTGAGAAGAGACACAATTTGACAAAGAAAAATGAAGCTGTAGGAATCTAGGGATCAATTTTCACAGATATAATTTATGGAAAGTCATTGAACCATGTATGTCAAGTTACCTGGGTCATAGAGCTGTAGTTCTGGTCTGTCCTTTTATATCCCAATGATCTTTTGCTGGTTAAAGCTTCTTAATCTTATTTATTTATTTTCTTTGGATGTGTTGCATTCTGAAGATGTGATAAAAGCTGTAGACCTTTTCCCCAGATATTTGTACATAGATTCATAATTTTATAAACATTTTCAAGGGTTTCATGAGCTTCTTGAATCTCATACATGGCACAAGTACACATTCAGATACCTTTAAAGAGAAGCTCTGGGACTTCCCTGGTGGTGCAGTGGTTGAGAATCCTCCTGCCCATGCAGGGAACATGGGTTCGAGCCCTGGTCCGGGAAGATCCCACATGTCGCGGAGCAACGGAGCCCGTGCTCCACAACTACTGAGCCTGCGCTCTAGAGCCCGTGAGCCACAACTCTTGAAGCCCGTG
This sequence comes from Mesoplodon densirostris, assembly GCF_025265405.1. NCBI lineage: Eukaryota > Metazoa > Chordata > Mammalia > Artiodactyla > Ziphiidae > Mesoplodon > Mesoplodon densirostris. The sequence goes on from NC_082671.1 coordinate 11,895,031, forward strand.
CACCTAGAGCCCATGCTCCACAACAAGAGAAGCCACCACAATGAGAAGCCCACGCACCACAACTGAGAGTAGCCCCTGCTCGCCACAACTAGAGAAAGCCCGTGCGCAGCAGCAAAGACCCAACACAGCCAAAATAAATAAATAGATAGATAAATAAATAAATTTATTAAAAAGGAATAAAGAGGTGCTCTGGCTCAGGGAAGTTGACAAGATGTGATTGTGACTCATCTCACTGTCTCCATGAGTTGCTTGATGGTGGGCAAGAAGGAAGTCTGCTAGCAGACGGCCTCTGGACTCGAACTGCACACCATCCTACTGGTTCTATTTTCTGGAGCATCTGGACTGATACATATTTCCCCCAAAGGGTACTGATATTAAAACTGTGGCAGAAAAAGTCTCTGTTGCCCGGAGCACACCTTACTCGTGGCAGTGGTAGTTGCGCATACTTCTGCCAAAGGGGCGGATAAAATCTGTGCCTTTGTTCCAATTGATCAGTCTTCCAGCTGCTCCTTGAGACTCATTGTTTCCAGGAAATCTGAGCAACGTTTGCACGTTCAAAAGCACTGGGATGGCCAAACAGACTAAGATCAGATTCCTAAAATCTAGTTTGTGGGAGCAAAGCATAGAGTGATCACGCCAGTCAGTAAGATAGGGCTCCAGAACAGGATTAAATAAACTGACTGAATTACCTGTGGGTGCCCAGAGCTGCCATGCAGCTTCTTGCCTCTGTGCCTTTGCACATGCTTTTCCCTCTGCCAGAATATCCCTACTCATACTGTGTGTTAATCAGCATTCTCCAGAGAGACAGAACCAGTAGAAAGAAAATATATGTATATACTGAAATATATACATCTCTCTCTCTCTCACACACACACACATATATTTATTTTTAAAACAGTGTTTCTTTTTTAAAAAATTTTATCAAAGTATAGTTGATTTACAATGTTGTGTTAATTACTGCTGTGCAGCAAAGTGACTCAGTTATACATATACATATTCTTTTCCATTATGGTTTATCACAGGATATTGAATATAGTTGCCTGTGCTATACCATAGGACCTTGTTGTTTATCCATCCTATATATAATAGTTTGTTTATTTATTTATTTTAAGGACTCAGCTCCTCTGGTTATGGAAGGAGATGGACATGCCCTAAATCTGCAGAGGGAAGAGCTGATGCTGCAGTTCAAGTTCGAAGGCCATCTGCTGGCAGGAATTCCCTCTTGTTCGGGGAAGGTCAATCTTTTGTTCTATTCAGGTCTTCAATTCGTTGGATGAGACCTACAGACATTTTGGAGGGCAATCTGGTTTACTCAAAGTCCACTGATTTAAATGTTAATCTCATCCAAAACATCCTCACAGAAACATCCAGAATAACGTTTGACCACACATCTGGGCACCAAGGCCCCACCAAGTTGACACATAACCACACATCGTTTGCCTGGGTTCTTCTCCTAATTCCTTAAGGTCTACCCTAAACATCTTACTCCCTCTCTATTTTGCCACTGAACCCAGCATATTCTTATGTTCGAATCTGTGTTCCCCAGTATTGAAATGGTTTGATCACATGGCTGTGAACTCTGCTAGACACTGAGGTTTCTGAGGGCAGGCACTGTGGTGTCTATTGGAGGTGATACTACAAGATGACATGCTGGGCCCTCCCCAATGCCTAGCACAGGGAGTTGCTTAGTGTACTTTGTGGAATAATGTGATAAATTGATGGAAGGACTCAGAAGCTAGAAATCTCCAAATTATGACCTTTTTTTTTTTTTTCCTGAGTATTTGTTGCATCAGAGATGCAACAGAGCTTGGTCAACTTGTCCCAGGAATGCATGTACACACACACCCATATTCATTTTTTCAGACCCTGGAAAGATTTGGAGAGGTCGTTAGAGATGCAATTCAATGATTAGCTCTTCCTGCCCTTCTCAGAGCAGAATGAAGCAGAGGGAAGAACCGGGTTTATAGCTTCAGGTAGATTTGCCTTTGACTCACATGGCAGTCCCTTGTTAATTGCCTGGACTTGGGCATGATTTGTATATTCTCAAAGCCTTCTTAATTTTTTTTTTTTTTCTTTTTGCGGTATGCGGGCCTCTCACTGTTGTGGCCTCTCCCGTTGGGGAGCACAGGCTCCGGATGCGCAGGCCCAGCGGCCATGGCTCACGGGCCCAGCCGCTCCGCGGCATATGGGATCCTCCCAGACCGGGGCACGAACCCGTATCCCCTGCATCGGCAGGCGGACTCTTAACCACTGCGCCACCAGGGAGGCCCAGCCTTCTTAATTTAAGAAGGCTTTGAGAATAATTTATGAGAACAGCAATAATGATACCTACAACATAGTGTTAGAAAGATCAAGTGCCTAGCATAGAGTAGTTCCTTAGTAAATGTTGATCCTCTTTCTCTCTTATTTATGTTTGAATTAATTTCTAGTACATGTGCATTAACTATTGAAACTAACTAAGAACATGTTGATGAATTCTTAAGAGAGTCTTCATGTCTCTTGATGCTCTAGGCTTCCTTTTTGTCTTCTTTCAATTTTTGACTGAAAGGGAGAATGTAGATTGTGTAGGGGGTGGTCCCATATGAAAGAACAGAGAAGAGGGCTTGTGTGTGCACCATTTTGTTTTTCATTGCAACTGATAGTTTCTGATCTTTCCTGGGACACAGACACTTTTGAGGATCTTCATAAAGCTAAGGACTCTTTCCCCAGAAAAATGCATGTACATTTTACACTTTGCATATTATCTCAGGGAGTTCATGAATCTCATATATTCCAGATTAAGAACGCTGGGTCAAAATATCCTCACCTGTTGTCTGTCTGTCTTCTGTCCTTTGTCTCACATTCTCCCTTCCTCTCTCTTTTTCTATCTATATTTTCATGTACTTAACTAATGTATTTAGGATTAAGATAAGGATTATGGATGGATAAATGGGTGAATGGATTAGAAAAGTAGAGGGCAAGGAAGCCCTATGGCGTTAGAATGGTTCCTTCTTTTTTCCTGGAAAGCTCACTAATATGTCACCTTGGACATACCTTGCTGATCTGTTATAAGGCAGAATGTTATAATGGTTAAACTCTGAAGCTAGACTGCTGGGTTCAAATCCTGGCTGTGTGTGAATTTGGGCAATTAATTGTCTCTCAGTTTCCCTGTTTTTAATGTGATAACACCACCATATTGAATTGTTGTTAAGAATTAAATAAGTTAAGACATATGGATTTTAGAATAAAATACTTTAGCAAGTGCTCAGTAACAGCTACTACTATCATTAATTTTGATCATTTAAAATGGCCAATAATATAATTACTTATTCACAAAGCATGACATACTACAAATAATAAATTCAACATTACTAAGAGGAAAACTGCAACTAGAAATCCTCTTTTGAAAAAAAGAAATTGCCTACCCCTAAGGTGTCTTACTCTTAAATAGAAATTGTAGGTTAACAAGGTAGCTAGGAAGCCATCATGGATTTTTTTCTTGAGACCCAGTGAGAAGAGGGAGCCATTGTCCAGAAGATGGTTTTTTGGTGTTTTTGTTTTTCCCACACTAACAAGGCCTTGTTAGGAGAGGAACCCAAGCCTACTTGTAGACGTGACTAGGAGGGTTTATGTCCTTTTGTCTTTTACTTAGGAAGGGTCTCTAGACTGGTAATTACACTTATGCCAAGGCAAAATGTATACCATGATGCCAAATTATGAAGCTGATACTTTCCCATGAGACGTTGCTTAAAAGAAAAAAATATGAAAAAAGAAATGTAAATGTGCGGTCATCACTGTTAACACTTCACATTTTTAAGGTAGAAGACTGTCTAAAATGGAATCTGTTTTCCCTAATTTATAGGACTTGTTTACATGTGGCCTTTCATTCTTCTCTTGCAATGTGTTTCTGGCTGCTTTTTATTTTTATTTTTTTTAAACTATGTGTCTCAACCCCAGAGGATTTTTTAAAAATTTAATTAATTAATTAATATATTTTTCAGCTGCATTGTGTCTTTGTTGCTGCCCACAGGCTTTCTCTAGTTGTGACGAGCTGGGGCTACTCTTCATTGTGGTGTGCGGGCTTCTCATTGCGGTGGCTTCTCTTGTTGCGGAGCACGGGCTCTAGGGCTCATAGGCTTCAGTCGTTGTGGCACATGGCCTCAGTAGTTGTGGCTCACGGGCTCTAGAGTTCAGGCTCAGTAGTTGTGGCACACGGGCTTAGTTGCTCCATGACATGTGGGATCTTCCCGGACCAGGGCTCGAACCCATGTCCCCTGCATTGGCAGATGGATTCTTTAACCACTGCGCCACCAGGGAAGTCTCTCTTATTGCTTTTTAAATGGAAAATATTAACTCTTGCAAAACTGCAGCAGAATTGTCCATTTACTGCAGTGCTAGCAGTGGGGGAAGAACCATTGGTCCCAGGCCAGCTCTTGACACCCGACCTGTTCTACCAGAAGGGGAAGGTGCAGCTGAGTCTGCGTCCAGGAGATGGCGCTGTCTTCAGAACATGGAAGGGAGGGGTGGTCCGGCTGGGGAGGCAGGGAGGGGTCCTTGGGAGAGAGCAGCAGGGAGGGGGATGGGGGGGAGGAGTAAGCAGTGGCCGAGGCCTTGTTCTAATGGTCCCAGAGGTAAGAATTGTGAATTTCAAAGGCAATGTAATTGAATTCTAATTGTTTTGAGGTGGGAACAAAATCTAAGGATGTTCAGATAGATCTGGGGATGCCTGGAAACCCAATGGCAGGGTCTCCTACTACCCTACGTGCATGAGAATTGAGGCTCCTCCTGGGACAAACTCTTCCCAAGGGAAGAAGGAGCTTTGAGAAGCAGGACCAGTTGGGTCCTGGATCACTATAAGCTAACTGTACAAATGGCCTGGAAGTGGCTCCTGAGTCATGAACACAAGTCTGCATTTTGGGACTTCCCTTATGGTCCAGTGGTTAAGAATCTGCCTTCCAATTCAAGGGATGCAGGTTCGATCCCTGGTTGGGGAACTAAGACCCCACACGCCATAGGGCAACTAAGCCCACGCGCCGCAACTTCCAAGCACAAGGGCCACAACTAGAAGGCCCGCATACCGCAACTGCTGAGCTCTGGCACCACAACTGGGGAGAAGCCTGTGCGCTGCATGCAGCAGCAAAGGATTCTGCATGCTGCAAGGAAGATCCTGGAACAACTAAGATCCTGCACAACTAAGACCTGATGCAGCTAAAAATAAAATAAAATAAAAAAAAATTTTTAAGTGCTCATAACTTATTAAGAACAATATTTCTAACAAAACAAAACAAAAGAAAAAAACACCAAGTCTGCATCTTGTGGGGCGTAGAGAGAGGAATCTGTAAATGCCCCTCGGAAGAAATGTTTCATTAAAATCCCAGGAGGCAGTGAGGTACAAGTCACACAACCTTGGGGCTCTCCTGGCAGAAGCTAACACTGGGGTGATGGGGACATTGCTACCAACGGCTGTAATTGCCATGTACCCAGGACTTATTTTCTGTCTGACTCTTGCCAAGGGCTTTATAATCTTGTCTCATTTAGGTTTCAGAATAAATCTAGAAGGTAGATTCTACTTCTGGTCTTATTTTACAGAAGAAGAAACTGAGGCGGACTGAACTTGTGGGCAGAGATAGGGAGTTGCAGGCTGGGTTTGCACCATGTGGGCCTGGCCCCAGGGCACATGGGGACTGCTGTCCTTGTCCTGGGTGCCTGTTTGAACCTGTGCCAACAACAGGACTTGCCCGCAGTATGTGCCCCGAGGAGAACATGAGGGTGTACGGGAGGGCTCAAGGCAGTTCTGACTGGCATTGTCTTGAGGTCAACATCGTGCTGTTGAACTTGAACCAGGCTTTGAAGACTTGGGTTTGGGAAAGGAATTGAGCTTTTCAGGCAGGGGCCTGGAAGGAAGACAAAAGTGAAGGCAGGTGCAGGTAAGGTGTGATCAGGGGCAGAGAGAGGCCTGTCTGACTGGGTGGAGGGGTCGGTAGCCTGACGCCCATGCAGGAAGGGTGGCCTGGAGCTGGCAGCCTGGAACGACAAGGATTGATGGTGGCATGTGTGGGCACAAAGAACGCAGTGAAGGGAGGGTGAGGTGGGCTTCACATCCCCAGGACCCCAGAGGCCTTGGGTTGTCTTCCACATGGGCTCCCTCGTCAAGCTCTGAGTTCTTGGTGCTGACCAGAAGGCATGGATCGTTTATGGGCCTCTGTCAACCCAGCATGAAGTCGGCATCAGAAGTGAAATACTTTTTTTTTTCTGAAGAATGTTGCAGAGAAAATAACTTTATTGTCAATTCGCAATTATCTGTGAGGAAATAAGTTTAATTGAAATCTACAGATTTCAGTAGCTAATCGCTTTGCCTTCTTTTGCAAACCATCCTTCATCACAGCTTCCAGAAAATAGTACAACTGACTAATCAGATTTTTGCATCAACTCTTCATGTCCTCCACCTGAAGTGCTAATAAACAGTGAAATGGCCCAAATGTGGACAGCAGGAGGGAGAGAAAGGAAAAGCAGGGGTCTGGAGAACAGTCCACCTAGACATTAAACTCCTAAGGAACCCAGAATGAGCGCTGGGATGTGTTTGTGCCAATGCTGTTGTGGCTGGAATGCGTTTGTGCATCCCATCAGGGCTGCTGGCTTGGTGGGGACCAGGAGATGGGATGGGAGGTAGAAATCTGGGACATAGTAGCTGCAGACGTCATTGAAGTTCAGAGTTCAAGGGCACCCTACAAAGTCGACATGTCCTGAGAAGCTTGACAAAACACCTTGTCGGGGAGGCTTACATGGGGAACATGGGAACAAAACTGGGGTGAGCTGAACTGAGGACCAGCTCGTGGGGTAAACGAATTCAGCAAACAACTCCATGACCCTCATCATCCCTCTCCTCTTCTGTTCCCCTGGAGAGTGGCTTCAGGTGGTAAATATTTATATAATATCTGAATTAGTGGTGATGTCATCCATGCCTGTGTATCTTAGAACATCTTGTGATTTAGATGGAAATTCTTTATCATCTCCATTTCTGCTAAGTAGGGTCTGTTCCTGATGTGAGGATACAGGGCCTTGGGAAGAATATTTATATTTGAGCGAAGAGGGCCTGATGTATAATCTCAAGAGGGCCCCTTATTTCTTTTAGAGGGAGAGGAAATGAATTTTGGGTAAATAAGGAGGTTGTAAGTTGGGGTGACGGGGCTGGAGAGAGGGAGGTCTAGTGTTTTTTACCTTTCTTGATGGTAGGGGAACACAGAACTTACCCCAGGCCCTGGGCAGATGCTCCGGGGCGGGAAGAATCATCTGCAGCCAGGGCATGTGGAGAAAGAGGACCAGCCTCCGGCAGGAGGAGAGGCAAGAGCCGGCTGGGATCTGTGTGCTTCAGCCTCGGCTCAACCCCTGGTGTGCTGTTCTGACAGAGCCGTACAGGAGAAGATTCTGCTACCCCCTTTTCCTCTTGCAGTGCACGGCCCCTTCCTCCATGGCCTATGACTTCTCACCCCTGACACCTGCCATTCTGGCTTCTTGCAGCCCAAGAACCCACGAGCAATGCCCCGGCCATTGCAGCTTCATGTTACACTGCGCACAACCCTAGAGCCCGATCTTCAAGGAAATCCAGATCCTGATGGGGCTTTCTGTGGGCTGGGTGCCTGGGGCTCCATATCACAGCACAGCAAAGCCTCAGAGAAGAGAATCCTGAGGACAAATACCCACCAAGCCTTGTCCCACACTCTCGGTAACATCCCATTTTCTTCTTATGGGATATGGGTGACTCTGTGAGTGACGGAAAGGTGGAGTTGGGTGGGAAAGTTGAATGCTGTTTTGACATGGAGAGGGGATCCTTCTATGAATTTTGGGAAAGTTCACTCCCCTGAGATCTCTTCAGCTATGTTGCTTAGTCTTGTGGTGAAAGAATACCCCTTTCCCCCTCTGGGATTCTGGAAGCAGATGTTAACTCTGACCGTGACTCTTGTGACCCCAGGGAGACTCAGCTCCTGAGCTGCTGGGTGGGAAGTCCCAGTTTGGGTGCTACATTCCTGGAAAAGCTGGACTTGAAGGTGGAATGGCTTATTTACCAGGTTGTCAAGAGCCTTAATTTTTGTTTTTGGCTCCATAAAGGTTTAGGTGTGTCTTTTGGCCACCAATGACGCAGCCTTGGAAAAGTCACGCCACCATCCTGACTTCAGTTTCTTTATCTGAGAAATGAGGGGGTTATGTAGATAATGTCAAAGGCGATTATTCACGTCAACTAGGTTTTTATTCTAAATCTCTGGACAAACAACTTACATCTCTGACTCTTTCTTTATCCACAAATGGGGATCATAATACCCACCTCTACCTTCTAATCTGTGTGAAAACACTTAGACCTCTGTGGAGGAAAAGCATTATAAATCCAGAGCAGAATTATTATTATATTTTATTTGTTCTTTCCTAGTTGTGCATCATGGCTATGCTCTACAATTAGGCCCTGGGGTGAGTTATGTGAATAAACAATCACACTGGGCAAGCTTATCACACTGGGCAAGCTTAACGGGTGATGGAGCATTCTGATTGTGTTGGTGGAAAAGATGCCCAAAGTCTTTTATTTAGTTATTTTAGAGTGGAACTTGTTATCTATGTTGTATCCAAATGGAATACATCCCTAGCCCTAGAATATAAGCTTTGCGGTTAATTTAGACTTTGTTTTCTTGCCCTTGAAGTTCTGTGGCTGTTGCTTTGCCTGGTTCTGACCCTGAGGAAGCACAGCGCCAGTCCTCTTTGGCTCCCAGCAAGACACTGCTAGTGCCGCAAACTCTGATGGTACCTGGGGTTTTGAGTATAACCAGGGTCTCCACGCTGGAAAACCTTTACAGACCAAGGCGCATACATAAAGGCCCACCTCACCTAGCTAAACAAACACACGCTGGCTTATAATTGCTTTTGTATTTTCCCTTTGTAGCCACCAGAGGCCTCCCAAATTGTGGTCGATTTTAATGTCAGTGGAAATCTACTGGGGATTAACCAAAAAAATATTTTTTTAAAATTGAATAGAATGCCTACGAAAGTTCAAAGTCTGTTACCTTGTTCATTCAACATCGCTATTCATGCAAAATGTCATGTAAATCAGTCCTTATTTACTGAGTACTTTGCTTCAGTAACCCCAAAAAAATGCTAAGAAAAAAAATCGCTTATGTTTAGCCATCTCTTTTTCCAAAAATAGAACAGCAATTAAAGTAGTACCACATGATATGACTGATGATATCAGTGCAGGAAAAGAATGCCATCTTGGTGGCTGGTGCTCAGGGCTGAGCATCTGAGCATCATCAGAAGCTGGGCAGTGTATCCTGAAGAGATGTTCTGGAATGCCAGGGCCATCAGCAATGTAGATGCTACACGGGGCATGGAATGATGAACACATCCTTTGTGTGATTAATCATGACAGCTGTGCCTTCCAACAGGGGAACTCAGAGACCCTTTGGGAACCTAACTTCACGTCTGTGGTGCTCAGTTTCTTCTTCTCTAAAAATGAGAGGATTGGGCTATGTGATCTCCAAGTCCTTAAGAATCTATGATTGTTTTCTAGACGTTTAGGACCACTTGTTGTGCATCTGTCATATGCAATTACAACAAAAGTTGTTTGCAAATGTTTTCTTACTTAACTCTCGAGACCACCTTTTGAAGTAGGAATAGCCAACTCCATTTTGCAGATGGTGAAACTAAGCTCAAAGAAATGAAGTCCCTCACCAATGAAGCTTGGTGAGGGACTTCACTTACAGCACAGATTGTAAGTGACAAAGCCAGGATTTGCACTCAGATCAGTTTGATTCCAAAACTCACTGTCTTATCCTATCTTGCATGCATTCTCAAACTGAGAGAATAAACTCAATTAACCTATATAATTTACATAGGGTTAATACAGGTAACTATGTAAATGGGGTGTACCATTCCTTGCTGGTTACTGTACCGGTTAAGAATTGCGCTCATGGTAAGCAACAGACCAGACAACTAATGGCTTAAATACAAATGAGTTTATTCTCTCTCATAAATAAGGAGATGGGTTGCCTAGGGCAGGTGTGTTGGCTCTGGAGACACCAGAAACCTCAGTGCCTCTGTCTTTCTGCTTTACCATCTCCTAGGATGTTGTTTCCATCCTTAAGTTTGACTCATGGTGCAGGACGGCAGATGGAGATCCAACCGTCACATCTGGGTTGCAGGCTGGAAGAAGGAGGAAAGCAAAAGAATTCAGCGGGCGGGTCTCTAAGGTGACTTAGCTCCACTTCAGCAGCACTTCAAAACGTCAACACAGCGCTCCTGCTTACATCTCATTGGCCACACTTTAATGACATGGCTACACATAGGGGTGAAAGTGTAAAGCTAACCAATGCAATCTTGATTCTGGTTGCCTAACTGCCCAGTTAAACCCTAGGGTTTAATGTTGTTAAGGAAAAGGGAAAATTGGTACTGGGAAGCAAATAGCTGTTGTTGCCACAGTTATCAACTCCACAGTGACCCCCAGCTCTTTTCTGCTGTTGGAGCCCTGATTTCCTTCAGGTTTCTGCCTTTCCCCAGCCTCTCAGGTAATCCTGAATAGGTGGAGTCAGTCACGGTGGTAACCACTCCTCTTGCCTGTGATTGTTTGGAATTAGATATATGACTAGTTCTGGACAATGAGATAGGAAAGGGCTTCTGGAAAAGGTTTATTTGTTCTTAAAAATTTGGTGTTTGGGAAGAGACTGCTTTTCTACTAGATGTTGTAATGTCTGGCAATGACATCTGGAATGTGGCAGCCATCTTTGTAACGATCTGGGGAACCTACTTCTGAGGATGAAGCTGCACCTGGAAGATGGCAAAGGGGAGAGATGGAAAAAATCTGGGTTCTTGAGGATGAACTGACCAACTTTGGAGCTAGCCTACTTCTGGACTTCTTATGAAACACATTGCACATTGTTTAAGCCAGTCAAATCAGGGTAGTTTCTTACTTGCAGCCAATGGTGTCCTGACATATGTGCAGGAGAAAGAAAGGAAGAGATCCATTCCTTTATGCCAGCAGGCTGGCAAGCGAGACACCAGTCTATGCCCATCTTTGACGAAACCCCTGTATTGCTCTATTTCTTATAAGAGGTACTTTGTTTTGATTCCCACAGAGAGGATACCTTTATACAGAGTATTTAATAGGCTCAGGTAGGAATGTTTTAGAGTTACAAGGGAACTTATCCCCCTTGCTCAAGGCTCAGAGAGAATCAGTGATTTCTCCATGGGAAAATGTACTTAGTTAGGGGTAGAACTGGGCCTGGGGGTCAGGTCTTCTGAACACCTCCCAGTTCAGTGCTCTTTTCATTACATTGCTGTCCCTCTCCTTTGTTTCCAGTCGAACCACTGCTGCAAGGTCTATGTCGTGGGATTGTCTTGGTCATGGTTAGAACTTTCCCAAAGAGATGCCCTCCCCTCCGTGCCCCCAGCCTTGCCTTTCTGCCTCTCCCACGTGACCCCTCTTGGTTCCGGGCTCCCAGGCTGGTCATGCTGGGAAAGATGACTTACAAGTGTAGGCAGGAAGTGGCTTTCAGCATCACCTGTTGCCAACTACATCGGCCAGGGCTGTCACTCTTCCTTTCCAACTGCTCTTGCCAAAGCGTGCTGGAAAGCTTTAAGATGGCCTCCTTTCCCTTGAAATCAAACCCCAAAGGGTTTTGTGCACTCAAGCCCCATCTGTTCTTCATTCCAGACCATGTCATGTCACAATTATCCCCAATCATGTCTCATTTGGTCAGCCAGGATGCACCGGACTGGGAAAAATTCCCTTAGTGAGAGTCAGAAGTGTGTGCAGCTGTCCAGGGCTGGGGGGTGGGGGGCAGAGGGAATTGCTCTGGGACCTGAGTGACAGGCTCAGTCATGGTCTGTGGATGTTCTCCAAGAGAGACAGCATGGCAGTCATGGGCTGTGAAGTCACACCAAACCCAGCTCAGCTGCCAACTAGTTGTTAAGACCTTGCAGGCTGTTTAAATTCCCGGTGCCTCTGTTTCCTCACCTGTCAATTGAGTCTAATAATATTGATAGTTATCTTGTAGAGCTTTAGTAAACATCAGATGATACAGTATATATAAAGTACTTAGCAGACACTCAGTAAACAATTTTTTGAAGTATCTAGAAGGCACTCCATATACTATTAATCGAAAAGTAAACTTTTGTCGTTGAGTTACAATAGCATTAAGGCTTCAACTTGTGTCTTGTTTTTTTCTGAGTTGATGCTCTTTGCTCCTCTGACTTGATACTTACTGGTTCCCTGAGATCCAGGGAAGAGGTTAAGTGTCCCTCCTTCCCAATCATAGATTCTTAGAGTTGAAGGGACCTTGGAGCTGTGTATCCTGACCTGCTTGGTCCTGGCCTCTTACACAGTCTTGCTGAGCAAACAGGATCAATTCAACAGGTGGAGCTTGAGTTACTCTTACCCCAGGAGTTATCATCATCCTTCCAGAAGAAAATACCTCCCAAGGGACTACTGAGGCACCAGAAAGAACAGTGGCTTGTTATGAGCTTATGGTGGAAGTCAGTCTGACTCTAACTTGTCCTGTCTCTGCCTGTCTAGGCTACTCTGAACCTTCTTCCATTGGGGTTGTCCCCTTTCCTCTGAGGTCCCCTGGATCTCATCTGACTTTTCAAAGGGTAGACAATCCTTTCCAAAGGGTGTCCCCGGTTATTACCTTAACCACCCTTAGCAAGAGATGGAATCAAACGGATGAACTGGGGTGAATAACAGAAATGGTATCACCTTTGTTCTGGCTACCTTTGCTCTGACCATTCATATCCTGATAGGATGACCAGCTCTATGTATGCTTAGCATGTCATATTATCTTTGATGTTTACCGTCTTCCCTGGCAGTGGAGTGAGGGGAATCGTAGACCCTGAGTTCTCTCATGAGACTCTTAGATTTGAGCACCAGTGACCTCATAATAGCTGATACATTTGGTTAATTCTATTAGTGTCTTCAGTTTAATTGCAGTGGTCCTATTAACTTCCTCTTCAAACACAGCCATATCGTTCACCTCTTGCTATTATTTTCTTATCTGTACTGTGGTGAGCACGATGGCTACATTAGTACCAGCATTCTCAGATAAACTGCACCATAATTCAGGCAATGCCTTTTATGTCTTCTAACCGAAAACAGGCTAAGGAAATAGTAAATGAAAAAGAAAAGTTAAACAGGTTCTTAAGGGGAACATTTGCAATTTCACAATTTGCCTAGTTGGAGGATATTTTATGATGGTGTCAGGCAGTCCTCCTATCTTGGGGACACTTGAAAAATCTTCATGAGGCACCTGTTCTAAAGACTGGCCTGAATGTATGGGACAAAGGCTGCTGAGGCAGATTTTCACTGCAGTGTCAAGAGGCCAGCCCCGGAAGACATCTAGAAGTCTTGGCCATCTGGTCTTCAATACCAGAGCACATGCTGGGAGTTGGTGGAGGACGGATGCCCTTAGGAGCAGGGCTTAAGGAGGCTCTTGTGATACAAGTGGTTGTCTCCAATTTGCGCTGAGGAATATTCAGATGGGGGCTCTGGATTACACTGATGTTACCTCATCTCTGTGAGACCCCGTTTGTGCTGAGCTCCACACTTTCATTTAGAGGCAGTAGATGGCTCCCTCGTCAGCGCAGAGGACCAGGCTGCTTGAATGCTGCTTCCTCCAGCCTCTATTTCTTTGTTCTTTGTCTTGTTTTTCCCCTAACATGTGCTCATCAACATAGGTTCTTCCTTTTATCTTTATTGTCTCTTTAATTCTCTAATTTTCAGCATTTCCTGGCCTCTTCCTCTCCATCCTTATCCTCCAACCTTTCACCTCCCTCACACTTCCTTTCTTCTCTGTATCCCACCCACCAGTTTATTCTTTATTCTCTCTCCCTTGTTCTCATCCTACTTCATTCTGTTGTCTTTTTTCTTCTCCACAATGCTTTCTTGGAACACAGTTTAAGATAGATGGGAATGCTCTGATAAAAACAAGAGCTTGACACAGAAATATTTTACTGAGGAACCCTCTCTCCATCCATCCAGCTTTGGGCCCTGCGGTGGCCCTCACACCCCTGTCCCATGTCACCATTCACCCAGCATATATTTAACATGCTACATGACTCCAGAATAAGATTGGTTTTCTTAAGATCCGTTTGTTAATTCTTGGAGTGGGCGGTTATTCTAGATGAGGAAGCTAAATGGTAGAGCGTGGTGTTCTAGAAACTCTGTAACAACCAAGCTGAAAAGAGCACTCTGTCAGGAAGCTGGGATGAGGCGTGGAGGCCAGACCCTCCTGGAGGTCCTCCTTGACTCCCCACGCTGGGTTAGATGCTCCACCTATGTGCTGTTGTGCATTCCTCTCCTTGCGTAGCCCCCATCACCCTGCCTGTGTGCTTGGTTGTCTCCCCCACTAAAGCATAACCTTGCACAGTGTCTGATGGAAGTAGGTGCCCAGTGCATGGAACCCACAGAACACTGGGATCCTAGGGAAAGCTTCTGTCCCAGGCGGCTTCCTTCCAGCTCACCCCGAGAGTAGGGGGATTGCCATGAGTAGCCACGTCGAGAATTCCCTTTTGTATGTGAAGCCAGAGAGCGCTGTATTTTGATCAGGTATCCCAAAGAACGATTCAGCATTTCTTCCCAACAGACACTTCTGGGCCTGTGCTAGGAAATCCAGGTATCAGACACACCAAATTAAATGAGCGTACCTACCGCCCTTGAGGAATGGATAGTCCAGTGATAGGTCCTTCCTCAATCTTGAGTTTAATGTGGCCTCTGCTGGGGCGGTTCACGGGGCCTGGACAGTGAACTCACGTTTGCTGGAATTTTCCAATGCATAGTTTACCCATGTTAAGTACAAATATATTTTCCTAACAAGAACTTGTGTAGAATATGCTATCAGGCACCTTATGTATTTTCTGGAGATTATCACCCCTGCATGATCTTTTTTTTTTTTTTTTTTTTTTTTTTTTTTTTTTTTTTGCGGTACATGGGCCTCTCACTGTTGTGGAGCACAGGCTCCGGACGCGCAGGCCCAGCGGCCATGGCTCACGGGCCCAGCCGTTCCGCGGCATGTGGGATCTTCCCGGACCGGGGCACGAACCCGCGTCCCCTGCATCGGCAGGTGGACTCCCAACCACTGCGCCACCAGGGAAGCCCCCCTGCATGATTTTTATTTGTAAGTAAGTCCACAGCCTATTTTTGTTGTTGTTGTTCCAGAATTATTTCCAGAGTTGTGAACAGGTTTAAAAGTCACTTGTTTGGAAAGCTACGTTTAGTTCACAAAAATGTCACTGAGCTTTGCCATGGTCACCAGAGCCACTTTTATCCACAAAGTCACCTTGCTTAGAAACTGGTCCAACTTTAGGAAATTAAAAATTCACTTGCTTTGCAGGAGAAAACTTTTGGACATGATAAATAGATTTATTATCTTGAGTGTTGTGATGGTTCATGGATGTCTACATATGCCCAAACCTATCAGATTGTACCTGTTAAATACAGGCAGTGTATTGTATGTCAATTATATCTCAATAAAGTTGATAAAAAAAACACACTGGGCCCCAAATATGTCCCTTTCCTCTGCCTGAAATTCATCATTTTGTTTTCTTTCACTGTCTTTGACTTCTTCCATCAGACTGTCATTCGGTTCTATCAGATTTTATGAAGTAAATGCTACTAGGAAAGTAAAAGTAGAGCCCACAGATTCTCATACTCTTGTATCAATTACATCAATTTACTGACTTTTTAGCAACTGGGGTTCAGAGCTAAAAGGGAACAGAACTGGAGTTCAGATGAAGCAGGGAAGGAGGGAAAAATGATTTTGGAGCCTGGGGAATTTTAGAAGATGAGAAGACAGGGTAAAGTGACTTGGCGACCAACCAGTTTCTAGAGAGGGTTCCCAGGAGATGAAAGTGTTAACATCCGTGAATTTGCGTCAAGGGTCAACCCTGTTATTGATCAAGACAGGTCCTCTCAGTCTTTTCTTTAGGATCAAGGGTGGATCTGCTGGAGGCTTTGAAGTCAGGCAAACATGGATGTGACCATGTTCCAGTGAGGGAACATGTTCCCTCACTGATGAGCTCGATGACTTTTGGCAAGTTTTTCAACTGACCTTAACTTCATTTTCCTAGTGTGTCAAAGGGTACAAGAATGTTTATCTCAGAGGGGTGTCGTGAGGCCCAAATGAGATTATTTAAATGGAAAACTTTACCGAGTGCCCTGCACAGGGTAGGGTCTCCTTTCCTCACTTTAGGAACAACTTTACCATAGATCTTTTGAAGCTTCATCAAACCCATTTAAAAATAGGTGTAGGGACTTCCCTGGTGGTGCAGTGGTTAAGAATCCGCCTGCCAATGCAGGGAACACGGGTTCGATCCCTGGTCCCGGAAGATGCCACCTGCCGCGGAGCAACGAAGCCCGTGTGCCACAACTACTGAGCCTGAGCTCTGGACCCCGTGAGCCACAACTACTGAAGCCCGTGCGCCCGAGAGTCTGCGCTCCGCAACAAGAGAAGCAACAGCAATGAGAAACCAGTGCACTGCAACGAAGAGTAGCCCCCGCTCGCCGCAACTACAGAAAGCTGGCACGCAGCAACAAAGACCCAGTGCAGCCAGTAAATAAATAACTAAAATGAAAAAAATAAAAATAGGTGTATACTCTTCTTTTCTAATCACAGAAGTAATCCATTGTAATGGTTTTGAAAGAATGCAGAATACAAATTAGTCAATGGGGAAAAATATCTCCCTTCCCTGTGAGTTCTTAAGAGAAAATGAACACCTCAAAATATAAACGTTCAGCAATAATGGCATTTGCAGCAACATGGATGGACCTAGAGAGTCTCATACTCAGTGAAGTAAGTCAGAAAGAGAAAGACAAATACCATTGATATCACTCATATGTGGAATCTAAAATATGACACAAATGAACTTATTTACAAAATAGAAACAGACTAACAGACATAAAAAACAAATTTTTGGTTACCAAAGCGGAAGGGGAGGGGGATAAATTAGGATTGGGGATCAGCAGATACAAACTACTATATATAAAGTGGCTAAACACGAGGTTCTACTGTATAGCACAGGGAACTGTATTCAATATCCTGTAGTAAACCATGATGTGAAAGAATATGAAAAAGAATGTATATATATGTATAACTGAATCACTTTGCTGTATGCCAGAAACTAGCACAGCTTTGTAAACCCACTATGCTTCAATAAAAAATATATATATAAATATTCATTGTAACCCTTACAGAGCCCTGTTAAGGGCGAGAGGTTGTGGATGGATGGAATATGGGACCCTGTGTCCTATCCTGCCTTATTACCTTTGGTCAGCTTTGATCTCCTTTTGATTCTGGAAATCCAGGCTGACCCTTATTTCCAGACACTACTGTCTTACTTTAAACCCAAGGTAAAAGAAAATTTGGCATAATTTTATATTGCAAAGTTCAAGGATGCTTGCTCAGTGTGGAGATCAGAGGGCGGATGTACCACGTGACCCAAAGCAGATCTTGCAGTTCCGCCGTGTCCTTTTTAATAAGGCCAAACCCAGAGCATCTAGGCTTACTCTTGACTTACTGTTTTTGCCGACCTCCGAGCACAACAGACTTAGTGTCCGGGTTACCCCTGACCTTTCTCTTCCTTCCTCTCTCGCACCGGCTCAGTCTCCCAACCACTCCTGTTCCCTCTGCCCCACAGGTTCTGCTCCACCCTTTTTGCTGCCTCTCCAACCATCACGATTCTTTGTTCTGCAAAATCATACTTGCTTTATTTTTTATCCATATTTTTTCATATTCTTTTCCATTATGGTTTATCCTAGGATATTGAACATAGTTCCCTGTGCTCTGCAGCAGGACCTTGTTGGCTATCCATTCCATATATACTAGTTTGCATCTGCTAATCTCAACCTCCCAGTCCATCCCTCCCCCATGCCCCTCCCCCTTGGCAACCACAAGTCTGTGCTCTGTGTCTCCATCACACTACTCTTTACACACACAACATCTTTGCCCCTTGTCAACCACACCGCCTTCGGTGCCACCTACCACTCCTTCAAATTCTTTGTGGAATCACGTTATCAAGAGCTAGAAGAGACTTCAGGGTCATCTCATGTACTCCTCCCATTGTATCAGTGCTTAGTTCAAGGCCACATAGCTGGGGCTTCTGCATTGATGTTCTGATGTCCAGGCACAGGTGGCCCGGAATGGGCTGGCGCAAGGGACCCACTGATCCATGATGCTGGCCACGATCACCTGGAACGACTTACTTGTAAAGCAAGGAAAGGCTTGGGAGCCCCTTAATTTTGGCATTTTGTGCAACACAAGGAAAAACCCTTTAAAGAGTTTAGCTAGGGCTTCCCTGGTGGTGCAATGGTTGAGAGTCCGCCTGCCGATGCAGGGGACACGGGTTCGTGCCCTGGTCCGGGAAGATCCCACATGCCGCGGAGCGGCTAGGCCCGTGAGCCATGGCTGCTGAGCCTGCGCGTCCAGAGCCTGTGCTCCGCAATGGGAGAGGCCACAGCAGTGAGAGGCCTGCGTACCGCAAAAAACCAAACCAAACCAAAACAAAACAACAACAAAAAAACAAACAAAAAAAAGAGTTTAGCTTCTTGTGTTGCTCTAAGAACCTCCTGCTTGCTTCCATTAAGGGGGCTGATGAAAGAGTCAGTCCCCCCAGGGTATCGATCCGTGTCCTCACAGCCCAGGCCAAGTCTGTTGCGTCCCTGGCCCCAGACACACAGATCTGACCCTGTGGCAACACAGAAGCACTTTCCCATCTACGCCACCTGTCTCTGACCTCCTGGTCCCTCTGACTAGAATGTCCTTCCCACTTTTCTCACCTAGAAAATGTCCAGTCCAACCCCTCTTCTGTGCTGCCTTGCATGTTATCACGATCCCTTGACCACCCCAACGATGGTAATCATGATAAGAAAAACAACCATGGTAACGAAGACTGATTGCATACGGGCTGCGTGGAGGGCAATATGCTCATCAAGACTCACTATTTTATTTATTTCATCACCAGAAATGACTTGATTAGGCTGCTACGTTTACAGAGGAGATACTTGAGCCTGAAAGAGGTTTAGTTATTTACCCAAAGTTACAGCTAGAAAATGGTGGCCTGAGGCTCAGACTCAAGTTTGTCTGAATCCAGAGCCCAAGTCCCTCGTCACGACCTCACCTCTCGCCACTTATCATGTTGTCTTAACAATGATCTGTGAGCAAGTCTTACTGATTGAGGACAGGGACCATCAGCGTGTTCCCAGTGTGTAGAATAGTGCCTGGCATATTCCAAGTGTCCAGTAAATGTTTGTGGAATAAATGAATAAACAATACATTTCAACGGGGCTCTCCCCACCTCCAACAGTCTTTGAACTAAACCCAGTGACTTGGGTGGAGGATGCTGGTCTGCGCCGAGGAGTAGCAGCAGATGGTGCTGCTGGGAGATGCTTCTCCCATCGCTCCTGCCCTGAGCTGTGCTCTGCATCCCCTCTCCTCCGAAGAAGCCCCCGTGTTCCAGGAAGGCAGCCAAGTGAGGCTGCCAGCAGGAAACACCTGGCTGGTCAAAGGTTTTTGCAAAGCTTTGTTCCTAAAATTACCCTTTATTTCTCTCTCTCTCTCTCTCTCTCTCTTAGATTTCATGCAAGCCAACTGGTATTTCTTTCTAAACAGCTGAGAACACCAGATGGAAGGGGAGGGAGAGGGGGAGGCACAGGGAAAGGCAGGAAGAGGTCGAGCAGGGTCTGTGGATGAGGAGGAAATGTTTTGAAACATGGGAAGTTGGGAAAATGCCGGACAGGTCAGCAGAGGAAGGAAAGGAAAAAAGAGCTGAGAAAGCGAACAGCCACCATATGTGTGATGCACAGACATGCAGGGCTTTCAACATACCATTAAAATAGAGAAGGAAACGTTCTGGTTTCCGTAGCAACAAGGCCTGTTGGCGCCTCAGCCAGAAAAACTTATTGGAAAAAAAAAAAAGGCATTTGCCTGTTAAGGAGCCTGATGAATTGGGAGATAATTATACAGCGTTCCACCACCACTAAGGACACACAAATATCCTCCAGGAAATATTTTAAAGAGCACGGCTTGTCACAAACCCGTGAAGGCAGGGGATAGGAGTAAAAGACAGAGGCAAGGATAAAAGGCCACTGCAATGATTCTAGGGGAACAGCCCAGGGGTGTGCGTGCTTGTGAGGGGCAAACTAGAACCAGTTCGTATGTCAGGCAACAGACATCTAGTGAGAGGCCAGAGCTGGCCATAGCTGTGTTTGATCGGAAGAAGCCAGTACATTGAGTCCTATTGTTTATCCCTTCATGAAGTGGTGGGTGGATCTGTAAAATCTAAACTATTCGATTCAATATGAGAGAGTCTGTTGACCAGAGTGCTGGGATCTGCATTTATTAGGGTCCTGCTAGTGCCATGGAAGGAGTCAAATGAAACTCATGGTACATTTGGCCCCTGAGATAGGTTGGGACAGAAGAGATTCTTTTTTTAAAATTTATTATTATTATTTTTTTAATTTTTAAATTTTATTTTATTGATTTTTTTTTACAGCAGGTTTTTATTAATCAACAATTTTATACACATCAGTGTATACATGTCAATCCCAATCGCCCAATTCATCCCACCACCATCCCCACACCCCCGTGCAGAAGAGATTCTTGAAAACGGGTAGGGTAACATAGAATCTTGCTTAGGGTAGAAGGAGAGGAAATAGGTAATTATTTTCTACTCAAACCTCGGGACACAGTGCCGGGCATATAACAGTTGTTAATATAAGAGCGAATGAGGATTGAGTGGATAAATGGATAGATGGATGGTTATGTAAGTGAACTGACGAATGCATGGATAAAGAATCATGAATAACCAGGTCCCCACCTTCTTTCCTCTTGTTCCTCCCTAGGAACTTAGCTGCAACTCAGTTTTGTCTTCCAGAAGATGGGAAGGGGCGTGCACACTCTCAGCCATGGAGTCTTTGGAAGACTCACGTTCCGAGGTAAGCCCCGAGGTCCTGGGGCTAAAGTGTCGAGCATCTTCAGGAGACTTTGAGGGGCTGGATTTTCTGTGCATCCTCCTCCCCACCGTGGACGGCATATCCTGTGATACGCCCTTCTAGGGATGCATCCTGAATTAGAGGGAAGAGCTCGCCCACTTCATCAAAGCACCAGGACCACTTTCTGTGGCTCTTGGGGCTCAGAAGAGCCTTCAGATTTGCTCTGAATCAGTTTTCCATCCTCTGATTTCCTCTAGTGCTGGGTGATGTCTTCATTTGCACCTTATCACATGCCATGTACAATCCTTGCTTATTGTTTAGTTTCTCCTGTGTGGACGTCACACCTCTCCAACTAGACTCCGCTCCTTAGGGGCAGGGGACTCCCACAGAACCTCTTCTTCCTGCCAGCCCCTAGCAGAGCGCCCTGCATTTCGCAGCATTCAATGTTGGCAGCGCTAACACCAAGGAGAAGGACATCGACCCAGAGCCTTTAGAAGCTGACGGAAGGCAGGCTCCACCACAAGCTGGGTTCAGCTCCATGCAGAGAAGCTCCTTGATCACCAAACACACCTGCACCCACACCTACCATTTTGTGGGTGCTGCCTGGTCAGCTTGCATGTTCAGGCATGGGCTTGAGGACTGTGTGAACTGATGGGAAAGAAGGGAGGGGTCAGGGAAAGTGATGGAGGACTCATCCGCCTGCTACTCACAGGCACTTGGCCTATTCTTGAACTGAGTGTATCGCAGTCGCACCTTAAAGGGGTCCTGCCGGGGAAGGGAATGCTGAACCAGCCTCGGGCAGCTTCTCTGTTCTGAATGTAGAGCTGAGGGGATGGGCACCTCGGGCATCACTGCCTCTTTGTCATCACAGTTCTGGAGGAGCATTTGGCTTATATTGTGTTTTCTAGACATGGAAATGGAGGTTCAGAGGGGTTGAGTCAGTTGTTCAAGGTCACACAGCTAGTGAGCGACCCTGTTGGACGTACGCTCAGGCTTTACACTGTGTCCAGTGTCCAGGCTCTTGACTCCTGTCCTATATTGGCTCTTGTGACTCAGGCTCACTGGAGGAAGCCAAAGTATGTTTGATTTCCCTGAATAGATGCCTCTTCCAAAATACAGCTGGTTTGGGAGTATGAAAGAAAAAGTAGGATCAGAGCCCACTGCTAGTTAAAATAAAGATGAAGGAAGCAGAGTTCAGAGCAGGGAAAAACTTATATGTCTTATTTTGTGTAAGCATCATATTAACAGATTCCGTTCCAACTATAAACAGATTTTCACATTTCCACCTTCCCCCCTCCCATTCCCCTCATCAGCCCCACCATCCCTAACAGATTGTTCCTTTCCTTCTTGTTTAGATTACAAGTAAGCAAAATTGGCTCTCTTTTCATTCTCCACTCCCCGCCCTGCACCATCTGCGGGGTGTGTGTGCATATTTCTAACCCCAGGTTCTTTTAAAATCCTTCCTTGACTTCCTGTCCAGCGGCCCCGTGCGCTTTGGAAGCTCTGCGGAGAGTTTCTCCAGCGGCCGCCAGGGGTCGCGGTCGAGCAGCCGGAGCCTCGTCTCTGCAGGGGCTCAGGGACCGCTTGCCGGGAATCGCAAGCCCATCTCCTGTAGAAATCAGCGCGCAGCCTTCATCAGGGCTGCAGCTCTGCAGTGCTTTGCGAACGGAGGGAGAGACCGGGGCTGCGAACGAGAACGGACTTTTTCAGGCATCTACAGCCCGGCCTCCTCAACTCTCCCGCCCCGGGCTCAGAGCAAACAGTGCTCCATCAAGTGAAGTGAGGCCACCCACTCGCCCTGGCCCAGGGTCGTGCTGTGCCCTTTAGGATTCCTGAAGGGAACAGGCGTGGGAAACCACAGGGCCCGTGACTATGCAGAGGGCAGTGCCCTGCCAGGCCTGACTGCATCAGGGGAGGGGGGGGGGGTGGTACAGGGGCAGCGCTTGCTGTAGGAGGGGAGGACATCTCTCCCAGCCCGGTCCTCTTACTGCCCCTCCCCCCAGTCCACAGCCCCGGTCCCCAGAAGCAAAGTGCTGCTTTCCTCCAGCACACACGTGGACGCTCACAGCTCCCCAGTGATTGCTTTGTCACCTCAGACAAACTTGGCCCAGCCTCGCGTGGTCTCCGCCAGGATTTTCTCAGATGAGATGCAGAGGAGGGGCGGGGGAGCACGTGCTGCCTTTAGCATACGAATTTTTCAGCATTACATTTTCATCTCTCCGTCCTATTTCTCTCCATTCCCGCCCACTGCTCTTTTCAGAGGTGGAGCTGCTTAAGATATGATGCAATTACTGGGCATCTAAAATGGAGGCCCAGTGGGGAGGAGGGGGAAGGGATATGGTAGCCCAGGATGCCAGCGGTCCGTCAATGATGAGGATCTGGGGGCTCGGTGAGGCTTTGCCGGTCCTGGGAAGCACTGTTGAACGGCTTGATTCAAGGCAGTGCGGTGAACCAGCAGAGACCCAGGAGGCCCTTCTGCTTTTCCTTCCTCGTTTCTCCGGCCCCTCTCTCTCCTTCCTTCCCTCTGTTCCTTTCTTCCTTCCTTAGAGACAGGTGCGAGCACATGTATAGAAAAATATACAAGCATGAAGACATGCTTATAGTACAAGATGGACTTTGATCTTTTATAATAAGTTTGAAAGGAATAAGGAGCTATGAGAAGTTATTTTAAGGAAGGCTCTGGTAAGTTTCCTGAAATGAGTGAGATTTGAGTTGGAGCTTGAGGGATGGGTAGGACTCCTGCAAGAGGGAACGAGGCATGCCCGGCAGGGAAAAAAGAGCTTGAACAGGGCTTCCCTGGTGGAGCAGTGGTTGAGAGTCCGCCTGCCGATGCAGGGGACACGGGTTCGTGCCCCGGTCCGGGAAGATCCCCCATGCCGCGGAGCGGCTGGGCCCGTGAGCCATGGGCGCTGAGCCTGCGCGTCCGGAGCCTGTGCTCCGCAACGGGAGAGGCCACAACAGTGAGAGGCCCGCGTACCGCAAAAAAAAAAAAAAAAAAGAGCTTGAACAGAGACATAAAAGTGAGAGGTTTCATAGCATTTGGGGAGAGTAATGAGTCAGCAGCTGCGGTTCAGCAACAGGCACAGGGGAAGGGATGCACTGGACATGAGCATGTGAACGTAGGTTGGACCAGAAGATGGAGAACTCTGCGTGCCCGGATGAGGAGCTAGGATTGCCTTCAAACGGTGAAGTCCATCAGAGGTTCCCATGACACAACAGACTAGTGGTTTAGAGGGATCCTTCCAAAAGACAGACAGATAAAGAGCTGACAGACTAGGAAGTTGCTGGGGTGGGAGATCTGTTAGGAGGCCGTCATGGTGGTAGGAGTTGGAGACAGTCAGGTCCTGAACTAGGGCTGTCCTACTAGGAGTGGAAAGAGAACGTGAGCAACCGTGAGGAAGGGCTTCACGACTGTTCCTCAACACGCCCGCCCTCTCTCTGGCCCAAAGGTTTACTTTCATTTCAGGTTCGAAGGATTCATTAACAAAGAGACATGGCTCGTCACACAAATAGACAATTTCAACTTGACTTCAATAGAAAATCATTAAAAAGAAAGCAATAGAAATGAAAAGGGAGACAACAGTAAAAGCGTGTACCTCACCAAACTGGGCCGACACCTACATCCAGACTCGAATGGCACTGGGAAGTCCCCAAAACAGCAATCTGGAGTCCCAACTGGGCAAGGTGCCGGGCAGTGCATCCACTCCATGGGTGAGACTTCAAGTTGCAGTTTAGGGGAGCCCCGCCTATAATACCAGGCTGCAAACTGATATCATCAGTTTGCCTGCAAGTATGCAGCTCTGGGTTTCTTCAACGATGCTGTTTGTCTCATTTTGTGTATCATAAGAATTTCTAGATCCCCGGGAACTGGCCAGGTCCCTGAGGCTCATGAAACTGCACGATCCACTCCCTTCCTCATCTTAAGTGCCGCCGGACTTGCTGGCTACGGCTCCCAAACAGGCACGTAGTCCAGGCAAGGTCACAAATCAGTTAGAGGCCTAATATCGCCTCTGAAGCCTGAACAAGACAACTTCCATTTCAATCCTCCTAACACCCTCCCATCTCTTTCCCTTCTTGCACTGTCATCATAGCTGGTCATCTCCCATCACTCTTTATTGAAACATGGAAACTATTGGAGAAGAACTCCCACTTCTCCCAACCACCAAGTCTGCACAGGTACCTGTGTGAGTACCACTGTCTCCATCTTCCTTGCTCCTGGAAGGCAAAAGGTCCCCCTTATCAAAGGCCAGTGCCTCCCCTCTGCTCTTCTAAAGGATTTTTTCTTCTTTGTGATTCCTTTCTCCTGCATGATCAGTCTCTCCCTCTTTAATATTCATTCCTACCAACATACAAGCTTGCTCTCTTATTCCGCATCTCCACCAAAGCTTTGACTGATGCTACAGTCCTTTCTACCTCTACTTCTGTTTATAGTAAAACTTCCCCCAAAGTATTGTCTGCACATATTGCATCCATTTCTTCACCTACAAATTGCTATTCAGTTTGCTTCAATCTGGCTCGCAGCACTGCTTTGCCAGAGATGACTCTGCAATCTCTACCATCCTAAACCCAAATGGGCAGTTTCCTGGCTTTATTTTGGTCTTTTAGTAATATTTAGCACATTTGACCCCTTCCTCCCTCATGTTCTCAGTTTTTTTTGTTTTGTTTTTTTGGTACGCAGGCCTCTCACTGTTGTGGCCTCTCCCGTTGCGGAGCACAGGCTCCGGATGCACAGGCTCAGCAGCCATGGCTCACGGGCCCAGCCGCTCCGCGGCATGTGGGATCTTCCCAGACCGGGACACGCACCCGCGTCCCCTGCATCGGCAGGCGGACTCTCAACCACTGCGCCACCAGGGAAGCCCTGTTCTCAGTTTTATGAGACGCTCTCCTGGATTTTTTCTGTATCACTGCGTTCTGCTTTTCATGCTGAATATCGCTGACTCATCCCCTTTCCTTTTCTTTCCTTTCTTTTCCTCTCTCTTCTCTTCCTGTCTTGTCTGTTCTCTTCCCCTCACCTGCGCACTCCCGTGGTGTCAATACCATCTCTGCAGTGATGTCTTCTGAATGGATCTCCATCCCAGAGCTTTACCCATGGAGCTCCAGCTTGTTATATCCAACTGTCAACTCGGCATCACCACCAGGATGTCTCACAGGCATCTTAAATTTAGCGTGTCTAAAACAGACTCTTTATTCCCCGCTGTACTCAACTGCCAGCTGGCCCTGTTCTTCCATCTATGTCCCCAACTCACGAAGTGGCATTACCAACCACCTAGCTGCTTACACCAGAGGCCCTGAGTCATCCTTGATTGCTCCCTGCCCCCACCTCCATATCTAATCCATCGGCAAGTCCTCCAACATAGACCTCAAATTGGTCCATTGCTCACCGTGGTCACTGCCATCCTGTAGTTCAGGCTGGCGCTACCTCTTCTCTGGTCGGGTGTAAAAGTTTGAACTTGCTTCTCTACCCAACCTCTTGCCCCTTGATCCCCATCCGTGAAAGTGAACTTTGAAACACATAAATCAGATCAGATCCCTGCTTGGCTTAAACGTTGCCATTTGATTTCCCATCACACTTGGAATAAAATCTAAATGCCTTGAATGGCCTCCAAGGCCCTTCCTAATCTGGCCCTCTGGCCACCTCTCACCCTAATCCAGTTATAATCACACCCTCCTCCATAAGGTCTGCCACAAAGGACTCATTGCTGCTCCTTGGACATGTAAAGCTCCCTCTCTCCCTGTAGCCTTGGCATCTGCTGGCTCTTGAGCCTGGATTGTTTGTTCTTCCCCTGGGTCTTTCAATGAGAGGTTCCCTTCTCATCCCATAGAGATGCCTTTGCTGACCACCCTCATGGCTCCAGTCGTTCACATCAACCTGCTCCCTTCCTTCATAACATGGGTCACACTCTGCAACACGATGCTCATTCATTTGTCTACTGTCTGCCTCCCAAGAATAGGAAACTTATCTGTTTCACCCGCCCCTATATTCTCAGCACCAAGCAAAGCCCCTGGCTGTGAATGAGTTGTGTTATCTGTTAGGTAGAAATGAAAGACTCTGGTGAGTTATCCCCTATACAGAGTATAGAAGGGAGAGATTTCATTAAAGATGGAGGGACTGGAGAATGCTAATGCCTGTCCCTGGATGAAGGGACAAAGGAGAACGTAGAGGCTGGAGTGGGGAGTTGAGTAGGGTGGCGATTTCACATTGAGTGTGAGATGCCTGTGGGACTTCCAGCTGTTGGATAAGGATATATAGGTCTACAGCTTGGCTAAGAAGTTAAGGCTTAAGATACAGGTTTGGGAGCCAGCTGTGCTAACACCATAGTGAAAGCCACGGGCATAGATGAGACTGATCGTGGTGGGTCAGACGGAGGGAGACCAGGAGGGAGACAAGGATGAAACCTTAGGTAATGCCTATAAGTAGGGATGGGAAGAAAGGAGGAGCCTTTGTGGGCGCCTGGGAGGCAGGAGGGAAACCAGGAGAAGGAAGTATTCCTGAAGCTCAGGAAAGCTGAGATTTTAAGAAAAAAGTGTAGTAAACTTTCAGTTCAGCCCTACAAATATTTATTGTGCTGTTCCTCTGTGCCAAATACCATACTTGACTGTAGAACTACAAATATAAATAAACTCTCATTCCTTGCGGGGAGGAGTTAGTGTCTGTTAGGAGAAATAGATATGTGCAAACATTTAAATAAAAAATATGTGCTGACACAAACTAGCCCTATGTACTTTATAAGTGTATATCTAGATATAAAGATATATGTCAAATGTATTAGAGTGCTTTCCTGTGGGGAAAACAGGAGTGCAGAATGGGGATAAAAAGGAATCAGTACATAAATAAAACAAGAGAGGGGCTCAAGCACACAAGGATGTTAGAATGCCATGAACAGAGACTCCTGCCCACCTCCCAGATCCTTGCAGGTTTTCCCTTTATTATCAAAATGCTTTTTTTCTATTATAAAGTGCTAAGTATTTAAAGTGCTAAATATTTATTGTAAAATCTTTAAATGGTAGAGAAAGTATAAATAAGAAAATAAGCAACCCTTGACATCCCATTGCCCAGAAACCACCTATGCTAATATTTTTGTAACCAGGTATGCATGCACGTACATGTATGGATATTTTTGGTGCCTTTACTTATTTAAAATTTGCTGACAATTTTTGTTTCAAATCACCTGGAAGCAGATCCTCTTTTGGGGAAGAACCACTTGCATGTGTTCATTTCGATAGTGGATATAAGGGGCACATCCATCTGCCTGCTGTTCTAGGAGAAAAATATGATAGAATATGTTTTGGTTTTACAGGAGTCCAAAGCTTAGACACTGGGGTGGGTGAAATTAGGTAGTGAACTTCCCAATATCCTTTGGCCTCCATTAATTTAAGAAGTCAAAGAGCCTTTATGGAAAAGGAGTGAGTGAGGCAGAAAGAGAGGTGGGGTTGAAGCGGTGGGTGGATTCCATCCTGCAGGGCCTCATAAGTCAGGTCTGGCCTTTGCCTTTTGTTGTTTTATATGATTGGAACATCACTGGAGGATTTAGGCAAGTGAGTGACATGACCTGCTTATGCCTTTTACCTGCACATCTAGAATTTTCCATATGAGCGGGCATAAAATCCCCTCTTTTCTGTAGCTTGCTAGTTTTGCTCAGGAGTGTGTAATATCTAATCACATCTGTTTCGTATGGGAGGTGCAATGCCATACCTTTGCAGAAGGGCCCCGGGAGCACAGAGGAGGGCATGTCCAGCCCCAAGGAATCATGGAAGCTTTCTTGGTAGAGGTGCCTGATCCAGGTCAGGCATGAGAGATAGCCTAGTAAGGAGCAGTGAATGGACCACATATAGTCACAAAGGAGAGAAGCACAGGAGAGGGTGGGGCAGGGCACCCGTGTGCATTGCCGCAAAGGTAGAACAGGACAAAGAGGCCACTGGAGTCGATCTTTTTTATTGAGATGTCATTGACATATTATATTTGTTTCAGGCGTGCAACATAATGACTTGGTATTTGTATATATTGTGAAACTATTGCCACAAGAAGTCTAGTTAACATCCATCACCACCCATAGTTATGATTTTTTTTCTTGTGATGAGAGCCTTTAAGATCTGCTGGAGTCCATTTTTGGGAGTTCCCTGGCAGTCCAGTGGTTAGGACTCCGTGCTTTCACTGCTAAGGGCCCGGGTTCGATCCCTGGTCGGGGAAGGAACTAAGATCCCGCAAGCTTTGTGGAGTGGCCAAAAAAGAAAAAAGGGAAAAAAAGATATACCGGAGTCCTTTTTTTTTTTTTTTTTTTTTCGGTATGTGGGCCTCGCGCTGTTGTGGCCTCTCCCATTGCGGAGCACAGGCTCTGGACGCGCAGGCTCAACGGCCATGGCTCACGGGCCCAGCTGCTCTGCGGCATGTGGGATCTTCCCGGACCGGGGCACGAACCCGTGTCCCCTGCATCGGCAAGCGGGCTCTCAACCACTGCGCCACCAGGGAAGCCCCGGAGTCCATTTTTAAGAGGCGATGATCAGCAATCTTGAAAATATCAGCTTCAGGGAGGTTGTGAGAATGTGGGTTCAACAGACAATATCGGATTACAGGGACAGAAACCACCCAACTACGAAGGGCAACTGGCTATTTTAAGGATCTCACAGACGGTCTAACGGATATCCAAGAACAGGATACGCTGGGATGGAACCTGGAAAGTCAGGCACTGAAGTCGTTCTCCCTCTGTGAGAATCTGATTGGCTGAGCCCTGGCCATTCCTGGATCTATCCACTCCAGGTCCAACTGTCTTGGATGGGTTGGCAATTCCAAAGAAAAGAGCATGGGTTGAGCAGACTTCCCAAGTATGTCTTCTGCAGCTCTTCTAGTGATGTAGAAGACAGACTCCAGGGCCACAGTGAGGCAGAACCTCAGCACTACCACTCACCCGCTGTGTGATATTAGGTTAATGGCTTAACCACTCTGTGCTTACTTTCCTGTACTGAAAAATGAGGATGTTAATGGTATATATCTATATGTCTCTCTATATACATATAAAATGTTTATATATGACTGTTCCTCTTCAAAGAACGATCCTGTTGGGGCTCAGGTCTGTGGCTTTGGTCTCTGTTGATAGGGGAGCTCTAGTTTTCACCTGTTTGGCAGAGGATCATGAATCGGACTGAGAAAATGCCAGGACCCTCCCTCTCTTGGCTCAGCTCTGAGGTCCCGCCCCGGCCCTTCCTCTGCTGATCTCTCCTCTTACCTTCTTGTGCACGCAATGCAGACCCTGCCCCACACCCTGCTCAGTGCCCAGAGGACCCACACTGCCTCCTTCTGGCAATTGCTTCTGTTCCCCAGTGATTTATGGACCATAGTTCCTTTAGTGTGAACCTCCCCGGAGGGCAAGACCCATGCTTATTTCACTTGAATATTTCCCTCACACTCCTTCACTAGGATAGGTAGCCAGGGCTGTGAGGTACACAGTGGGCGCTCAATAAATGCAGGTTTTCCAAATGTGGAAAAGAAGTTCTCAGACTCATTCCACTTAGATACCGTTCACCTCGATCTCCATTGGTAACATCCCTTTCACAACACACACTGGCACTTTCAGAAACAACTTTCCTTTCAAAATACTTTTAAGGTTCTTGCAGTTCTATTGGAAAGGAGTCAACTCTGGCTTCCAGTCAGGCATGTGTCCCCCCGTATTAGAATCACTGATTGGGGAAATGCTTTGACTGGAGTTCAGCATTGGATGAGCCTGCTTTCTGCGGCTTTCCACTCTGGAGGCACAGGGATGTTGAAGGCTGTGTGTGGGAAGGAGGAGGATTATGATTATTGGCAAGTAAGAGAAGACGCCTGTGAATCAAGAAAAGCTCAGCTCTTTATCTTCTTGCTTCTGTTTTATATCTCTGTACTTCATCTGTCACACTGGATAATGACATCTGTAGAAGTTGCCTACCTATGATTTTAAAATATCTAAGATGATGAAACTGCTTTGAAAAGTGCCAGGTGAGATGTAAATACCAGGTATTCTATTTCTGCCTGCACACAGATTTTAAGGTTTCAGTTCTGACAGGTATGCCTCAACTACTGAAGAATATCTGGGGCACTTCATTATGTGTGTGTGAAATACATACTCGGACACACCAACGCTCTTTTTCTTTATCTCGGGAGAATTTATTTCAAAGAAAATGTTATAAATACAGTTAAAATCCACTGGGTACTCCTCCCCCATCTCATTTCTCTCCTTCTTTTCTTAGAAGTAACCAACACCCTGAGTTAGGTGGTTATCATCCCACACATTAAAAAAAAAAACTTTTACTATATATACATGGTCATAAAAATATATGGAATTGGCTTTCGTGCCCTAAAATTTTTATATAAATGGTTGTACACTGTACATAACATTATGCAACTTTCTTTTGTTTGCTCAACATTACATGTATGTATGTATATACATGTATAAATATATGTATGCATATACTTTATTGAAGTATAATTGATATGTAAAAATTGCATGCTTTGAACGTATATTTGATGAGTTTGGACATGTACATACACCTGTGATACCATCACCACAATCAAGGTTCTAAACTGATGCATCACTTCATGGAGGTTTTAAAATAGAATCTGCATGTCTGTGTGTGTCTACATTTATACCAGCAAGGATTTTTTGTAAAGATCTGCCCATGGCAAGTGTATGTCAAATATATCATGATGATGCATTTATATATGTCCTGGTTTAGCGGGATGAACTTGAAGTCTGCCCCTGAACATATCCAGTTAATTTATACACATGTTTATTAGAGATGCTCATATTTATAGATTCAGATATACCATAGGTCAAGTCCTGTCCCCACTAAACACGATGGGCTCCTATTGGGAAGAATTTCTTCTGTGCTTTCATCTTTGACTTTGGACTAATATCCATAAATTGGCACTAACAGTTGCCCATCTATTTCTCAGAGAGCTGTTTGTCTTCTCTTATGAAAGATAATTACTCGCTAGCTCAAGAAAGTTCCTAAGTTTTGGTGCGAACTTTAATTCCAGGAAGAGATCGCTGAGCCTGGCTGCTACTAGGAAAAGTAAGACTTTGCATTTCAAACATTCCTGGGAAACTCAAGTACACTGCTTCTGACTTACAAGCACTACAGGCTATGATAAACGAAGATTCTACTTCCCATGACTGATTGCACTTGACATGAGAAGTATAGACCAGACCTTGACCCCAATTAATTAAATTGCCAATTGCTATTTACAGAGGTGAGCCCGGTGCCTGTGATATGTTTGTAAAATCTCATTAATTCAAACTTCATTAATTTAGAATTTAGGTTCCTTTGGAGAGGGCCAAGCTCTGCATTTATCCTTGTGTTAACTGCAGGAAAGAGTCTGTTGCAAGAGCTGGTGAGGTGAAAA
The DNA here is from genome assembly GCF_025265405.1 of Mesoplodon densirostris. Classification (NCBI taxonomy): domain Eukaryota; kingdom Metazoa; phylum Chordata; class Mammalia; order Artiodactyla; family Ziphiidae; genus Mesoplodon; species Mesoplodon densirostris. Next base: position 11,927,340 of record NC_082671.1, read on the forward strand.
GTCACAGCGGGGAAATATTTAACACACGTTGGCATAACGTAAGCAAACGGAACCTCTTCGTGGTGTTACACCAGCCTGGATTTGAGTTGCTGCAAGACAAAAATGGGTGTGGTGTGGATGGATCAGCATTGCGTGAGGATTATAACCCAAAACTGTCAGATGAGTTTGGACAGGTACATACACCTGTGATACCATCACCACAATCAAGATTCTAAACCGAGGCATCACTTCATGGAGATTTTAAAATAGAGTCTGCATGTCTGTGTGTACCTATATTTATACCAGCAAGGATTTTTTTGTAAAGATATGTCCATGGCAACTGTATGTCAGGTATATCATGATGATGCATCTCTATGTCCCAGTTTAGCAGGATGAACTTGAAGTCTGCCCCGGCATGTATCCAGGCAAGTTGTACAAGGCTCTTCCTCCTCTCCTGTGACCACGTGTCTCTTGCTCATGGCACCTCTGTTTCTCTCTGACATCTGTTCCTTTTTCTTTACTAACCAGTACTTCTGGTCTTATCCATATATATCCATATATATATATATTCACATTTCCAGGGAAATTCTGATTCCTGTTTAAAAAAATTTTTTTTTCTTTTGATTCCTGGTTTTTGTGGCTCACCCTAATTCACTTGCCCCTCTGGGAAGTGATCCTCTCTTACTCATTTTCCCGTGCCCAGCATACAGTTGATATTTACTGAATAGACTGTCGACTGTAACCTCAACTAGACACATTTTATCAGGAAGCCATGCCACTTTTCGCACCCTCTCTGTGGGCGTGGGTGAGGCTGCACCACTGCAGACACAGCCCTGGCCCGCAGGCAGCTCCTCCTGGGCTCTGCCGCGCTGGTCTGCAGTGTGCTGCTCCGTGGCAGTGTCTCCTATACACGTGCGCCGGCTGTAACCTCAGCACCCAGGGACGCCACACTTCCTACCTTTAACTTAATTGTTCCCCTAACATCTTAGGGATGCGAGGCAGACTCAGGTGTGGAGTACAAAAATGGAGACGTGAGGTCTTGGACTTTTCCACCATCAGCAGACTGGAGTCGGGGAGTCAAGAGAAATCCCTCTGCTGGACTGCACAGCACTCCTTCCTGTCACTCACAATCTGTCACTGTGTAAGTGGGTTCAGTGGTGGAAAGATAGACTGTGAGGGGAAGAAGTCCATGATGCCTTCTAGAAGCCCAGGGGAGCTTTTCAGGAGACAGCACATCTGGCATTGCTTCAAACCAGACTGGCCTAGAGTCTGTGATGAAATAAACAAACAAACATGGTGGATGTTTGTAACTCACTGAAACCTTGTTAGAGATCTTTTTTTGCTGTACGCGGGCCTCTCACTGTTGTGGCCTCTCCCATTGCGGAGCGCAGGCTCAGCGGCCATGGCTCACGGACCCAGCCGCTCCACGGCATGTGGGATCTTCCCAGACCGGGGCACGAACCCATGTCCCCTGCATCGGCAGGCGGACTCGCAACCACTGCGCCACCAGGGAAGCCCTAGAGATCTTAAAAGACTTCCCACTGTTCTCCGGCTAAAGTCCTAAATCTTTACAAAGACGGTGCCCCGCAAGACCTGGTCCCTGCCTACTTCTCTGGTTTTGTCTCATCAATATTTTCCTGGCTCTGGACAGCCCAGCCAAGCCAGTCATCTTCCAGCTCTCCAAAGTGGCCTTGACCTTTGCTCACATTAATTCCTCTCCTGTGATCATTTCCCCTTCCCTTTCTTCCTCCTTCATCTAGCTAGCTCACATTCCACTGTAGATCTCTGCTTAAATTCACATATTCAAGGAAGACTTTCCTGATACCTTAGGCTATAATATTAGTCAGTGTTCTCCAGAGAAACAGAACCAGTAGGAGCTGTATACAAAGTAAATAATACATCTATAATAAAGGTATTTATTATAAGGAATTGGCTCACATGATGATGGAGGCTGAGAAGTTCTACATCTGCCTCTGTGAGCGGGAGACCCAGGAAGCTGGTGGTATACTTCCAGTTTGAGTCTGAAGGCCTGAGAGCCAAGGGTACTGATGGTGTAGGTCCTCGTTCAAGGGCAGGAGAGATGGACGTCCCACCTCAAGCAGTCAGGAGAGAGAGAACTCTCCCTTCCTCTGCATTTTTGTTCTATTTAAGTCCTCAGTGGATTGGATGCTACCCACCCACATTAGGGAGAACAATCTGCATTACTCATATTCAGATGCTAATCTCATCCAGAAACATCATCACAGACACACCCAGAAATAATATTTAACCAAATGTCTGAGTACCCCATGACACAGTCAAGTTGACACATAAAATTAACCATTACAATCCCCCTACTATACATAACAAGGCACCACAGTTTTTTTTTTTTTTTAATTTGCTTTTAAATTTTTATTTTTGTCTGTGCAGCATGTGGGATCTTAGTTCCCTGACCAGGTTTCAAACCCATGGCCCCTGCACTGGAAGCACGAAGTCTTAACTGCTGGACTGCCAGGGAAGGCCAAGAATGCACCACAGCTGTAACAAATTATCTGAAGTGGTGTGATTACTACTTTAAAGTCTGTCTTCCCTTTGTAGCCTGTAAATTCCATAAAGAACTCATTTTGTTCACCATTGTATCCTCTATCCAGCATGGTGCTGGAATAGAGTGGGCGTTTAATGAGAATTTATTGAATTAATAGTGTTCCAGGAAAATCCCATCAATTGCTAAGGAAGATATTACTAAAGAGATAGGGAGGTGGAGAGTTTCAAATTCTATTGCAAATTCTGAGGCAAAAGACTTTATCTTACATTCTTTTACCCCTCAAAATTTTACCTCTCTCATTCCTTATTCCTATGTCTTAGCGATTATTGAACAAATACTCAATGAGAGAAGGAAGAGAACTAATGGTATGACACAGGGTGGGGAACTCAAAGAATGGGTCTGGGTCTCGGGCTGGTTTTGTTGATAACCTGGGAGATGACTGTCGGCAGTTACTTGACTTCCCCCTGCATCACCTCTAAGCTTGGTCTGTGCCTGAGCCAGGCTGCTCTCTGGTCCAGGAGCAGAGAGGGGCCTTTCCACCTCTGTGAAGGGAGAAATGGTGGATGCTTGTCTTTCTGCGAGTCCGCGTTGAGAGGTCTTGACCTTGCTCCCCAACTTTGCAAAAATGCAGACAGAAGTCAGCTAATGGAGAGAGGGCGAACCCAAGTGGTCAGGGCACAGTGAGAAGGAAGAATGAGTCCCCTGAAAAACTGGAGCTGGTAGGAATCATCGAATTTATCTAGTTCAGGCCGTATTGTACAGGTAAGGCGTCCGAGGGCAAGATCAGCTCATCGGTTCATCCTAGATTAGTGACCAAGCTAAGACCCAGATTCACCTGTTAAGACTTCTAACTCAGGACTCTTCTTACCCTGTCCCTTTCCCTGTCCACTCTAAGGACTTGTGCACACACCTGAACACAGTCACACGTAAGCAGTGGGCTTGATAAACCTCCAAAACCCGGGTGCTAGCTGAAGTCCTCTGGCCCTCGGAAACGTGGATAATAATGGCCGGAACCCTCATTCCGTGGGCACTGGGGATCCACCTTCCCTCCCAGTCTCCCCAGAGGTTCTTACAGAAATTTAGTCTTGGGCTGGTCTCCTCAGTCTCTGAGTTCTTGCTTCCACTGACTTAATTCCATTTCTGTATCATCTGGGCCACCTGTGCATGTCTTGCCCTTTCCTCACTAAGTTACCCCTCACTAAGTGGGGTCCCTTCACCCCTGCAAGAGAGCCCATCCCCTCCTTCGGCTGTGTGCGTAGAAGACTCAGATGAGGGCTGAGGGCGGTGGAGGGAATTTACAGGGCAGCACCACAAACAACTTCACTACATAGTAGACACCCTGTTCTTGAACCTTCTTGGGCTTTTCCTAGTGGCCCACATCTCAGCAAGGGGCAGCCTTCAGCCACATTACACAAGCCCCACCCCCGCTCCTGCTCTATATCCCATTACATTTTTGTGCCAAAAAATTTAACTAAGTCCTTGACTATCTCCTGCTAGTCCAAGTTCTTGGGGCCCATCTTCTGCACTTCAGTGGGCGTAACAGGGTATTTGCCGAACCAGAGGCAGTTCTCTTCCTGAGGTGAACCTTATCTAGTGCCTTCTGTGCGTGTGTGTGTTGGTGTGTAAACAAGTATGGTGCAATATTTTAATTTGTTCTTACTGTTTTCCTAATTGTTTAAATATTTTAATTTTAATTGTTTCTTAATATTTTCCTAATTTTAGAGAAGGATGAGAGCTCAAAGAAAGATCAGGAGGAAAAGAATGCAAATGGCCGTGATAGGCAGGTAAAGAGGGTGCTTCAGAGGGCCAGAAAAGACTCTGAACGCCACAGAGCCAAGACAAGGTCAAGGTACAGATGAAGGGTGGTCCCTGGAGGTGGGTGTGCCAGTGGTGATGCACGTAAGGCCAGGCTTGCAGGGGGCAGAGTAGTTGAGGCCCTCTGATGGGCAGGTGTCAGATGGAGATTGGGCAGGGGTGACTGCAGCGGTTGAACCAATGGTCCAAAGCCCTGCACTCCCATACTGCGGCTGTGGCTGTAGCCCCAAGTCTGGCTGTCAATCACCATTAAAATAAGATGTTGGGAGTTGCTTCAAGGGGGCCCGGGAGTCAGAGACCAAGATGGAGCCCAGAAAGGGATTGCATTAAGCCATTCTCATTGGATAGAGTAAGCAGGGCAGGGGAGTGGCTGCAGTTTTTGTGAATGGGAGGTTGGGTATCGGGGGGGCGCTTCAGAGAAGGAGCATAGAACCTCAGGGTCTTTACCACCTCCTTCTAAAACGTGGGTCCAGCCCAAATGGGACGAATTGTCCTTTGCTTTCAGAAGCTTCTCCTAGATCTATTACTGTAGTCAAGGAGATGGACTATTCTAGATGGTCAGCCTGGGTCCATCCTCACCCCTAGGACAGTGGGGGAGGAGGGCTAGGTCATGGGGAATGACAGCCCGCTTGGCACACGGGGTGGGTAACTGGTTCTCCAGTGGGAAAGTGAAGCGGTGTTTTCAGACAGCCACTGAAACAGATTTCTGCTAAGTTAAAGTGGCAAGAGAAAGAAGAATCTTTTGGTGCCAAGGGGTTTCCCTGAGCCTTTCGTGGCATTTCTCCTTCTTGTAAAATTCTGTATGACAGCAGCTGTGCCAGGTGCCTGGGATACAGACATGAAAAAGCCATTTTTCTGGGCCTTTAAAGCCCACGCGATCTTTTTTTTTTTTTTTTTTTTTTTTTGCGGTACGCGGGCCTCTCACTGCTGTGGCCTCTCCCATTGCAGAGCACAGGCTCCGGACGCGCAGGCTCAGCGGCCATGGCTCAGGGGCCCAGCTGCTCCACAGCACATGGGATCTTCCCGGACCGGGGCACGAACCCGTGTTCCCTGCATCGGCAGGCGGACTCTTAACCACTGCGCCACCAGGGAAGCCCCCACGCGATCTTTTAGCTGGATGGAAACATCAAAAGACAAATGCAAGGCAGTGTGACGTTGGCAAAAGGAGGCCTGGGCAAGCTGCATCGGTGCATCTGATGGTGTCTGTGGGTATCAGATGGGGAGCAAATTGAGATAGCCCTACAAGAGGTGAAGCTTGCTGGCAGTTAGCTCGAGGAAGGGCAAGGGTGCCTTCAGGGCAAAGAGAACAGCTTGGCAAAGGCAGAGAAGCACAGTGTTCCCTGGAAATCCAAGTTCAGTGTGTTAGCACAGCCGAGACCCTTTGTGCCCTTCTGGCTCCAACCAGGCCAGGCAAGGCAGGGGCACGGGGGGCATGAAAGCAGGGGGCAGGAAGCAGCATCTTTGGGAGGCAGTCTTAAGGCCAGTGGAGGCTTTGTCCTAAGAGTGGCTGCGTTTCAGCCCCACCAAGATGGGTCCCGTCCAGGGCTTCTGGGAAGTATGCACAGAGGCTCCACCCACCCTCCCTAGCTTCTTTCCAAACAGGATGGGCGCTGCTGAGCTGTTGCTACTTAAGGCACATCCCCGTTTGGGCTGCTCTTTCCCTGAGGTCTTTCTCTCCTCCCCTCTCTTCTTTACGTGCGCGCTCATGCCTGTGTGCTCTGGCGTCTTTCTCTCTCTCTGAAAGGCTGCCTGCCCTGTGACATGTTGACAAGGAGGAGACACACTGAAAAAATGTCGCAGCTGAATGATCCCAAGGGAGACAGCTTTGTTAGACGCCAAGCATACAGGAAAGATAAAGGCCTGCTGCCATCTGGGGAGGGAGTGATTGGAATCCAGGGGTTGGCACCGCTGCTGCCCCCAAGATGGCCTTAGCACTTGTTTTAGAGCAAGCCGAGGGCAGGGGCCTGAAATGGGGGAAGGGTGGAGTGAAGCTCCTTTTAAAATTCGTGGCCCGGCCCTGCCAGCCTGGGCTCTGGGGGTGATGAGGGAGGCTGACAGATGAGTTTGGATGTGGAGGTACTGCAGCTCCTCCTGGGGTCTGGAGAGGGCAGTTTCTCAACCAAGAAGGACACATTTGAATCCTTCAATGGGATTTTGAACCCACTTAGTAAGAGGGACAGATGTCGGCGGGGAGCTGAGTTAGACAAGAGTTTTAGGACCCCTACCCTAGTTCTATTCTGAATTCCCAGTGTACTTTTCCCGGGACCTTGGAATTTTGCAGATGCAAATGGACACAAGCACAGGTCCTTCTGTAGTTGTGGTGTTTGGACAGGAATTGGTTATGTTTTAGACTTTTCCTGAGCCGTACTGAAACCAAACCCATGTACTCAGCATGCAGTGGGCTAGGATTCTCAAGAAGCAATGCTCATGCCTAAGAGAAATAGGAAGGCTCTTTAGTCCATGTAGTAAAGGGTCAGCCCTCATTTCTTTCTCCAGGAGCATGTCAAATACTAGGTTTATTAAACAAATCGCCACATCTGTCTTTATCCCTGCATCCTGACTGGGCACAGACTTGTAGAAGAAAACAGGCAAAGAGAACTCAGGTACCAGATGGAAGACTGTCCCATCATCCTCTAAAACACTGATTTAGGCAGAAATCCCTTCCTTTTATTCACAGTCATTCCCCAAATTCATGAGGCTTCTAGTCATGGGAATAAGACAATGGACATTTTCAAATCATTCACTTACCCATTCATTCATTTAATGAACATACTATAAAAACTTATTTTGCTCCATGGTAGGGACTTAGGAGGCATTCAGAAAGCCCCGTCTTTAGGAATCTCATAGACTCATAGCAGAAAGAAGACATGTAGACAAATAAGAACAATTCAATGGAAGAAGTAATTGGCGTCATAACAAAGGTTTGGGAAAAGGACAGTGCATGCCACTTCTCATCGGCTAGAAGCAAATTATGGCCACCCTAAGCAAAAAGAGATTCATTGGGATTGTGAGATCATAGAATAAGCTTCAAAAGGACAGAAGCAAGGACAACTTTTGGAAAGCACAGATATGGAGTCAATTTTTAGGATTCTGCCTTAAGCTCCACCCACATTTCACTTGCTACTCCTTTCTCTTCCACCCAGATCTGCTTGCACCAATCTTGCAGTGTCCTTTTCTTACAGTATCTTATGAGAGCCTACCAGAAGTAGTGGGGACACTCTAGTATCTAAGCCTGCAAGGAGGTGGCTTACAGAGCCACACCATCCTTCACCAGCTCACACTATCCCATATCTTAGGGGGTTGTCACTTTCACCAGCCTATTTCTGGGCACTAATATCAAGGCGAGTTACTACACTTGGCTTAGCCTGGGTCAATGTCTGTTTCTGAGACTGGGGGTGAAGGAGGGATCTGTTAGAAGAAGAAACGGTGGAGGGGAAGGCTGCTCAGGAGAAAGGACATCAAACTGTCACCTACAAGTGATATAGATACTCAAAGGTAAGAGAGGTCTAGATGGTGGAATCAGAGAGAGCTTTGAGAAGGAGCTAGAGTTTGGGCTGGGTATTTCATGTAGGTAACTTGTAAGGGGTCTTCCTAGGGCATGCCCTGCTGCAGTGAGACTGTCCCCCTCTCAGCAACACAGCTGTCCCCCTTTCAGCAACACAACCTCTCAGCTTCTGTTTACTTATACAGAAGCTCAGTCAAGTTATATTTGATGATCCTCACCTCCTTGGCCATGGCTGGGCAGATGAAGTTGAACAGCTGATGGTCAGTCCAGTGGAAAGTTGACCCAATGACACCTCCTTCTGCAACCACTGGGTACTGGTATACACTGCAGGATGCTGGTTAGCTGGCTGGTGAGCTTGGAGCTGAGAATCATGGAAAAGCCTTAGGTGGCCATGTTTGGTCAATATATATGGAAAGGTAGAAAAAGCAGAGTCTGAAAGCAGCAGAGCAGACTCATGGGAGAAAGTAGAGATAGAGCATATTTGACTAGTGAGGAAGGAAAAACTGGGGTGGGCGTGAGGGGCAGAGAGAGAAAAATGAACCATTGCTCCCTATGGCTTTCCTGTGTCTTATTCCAGCCCCTCGTAAGATCTAGTTGTACTTGGTTCTTTTGGTTTTCATGAGATATCCTTCAATCTTTCCAATCAATTCCTTTTGAGTCAATTTCTGTCTCTTGCTATCTTTGAAGCTTTGAAGGACAATGGGATGTGGACCTTCAGAGATGGGTCAGGAGGTGAGGAAGAACATTAGAGACAGCTTGAACAAAGCCTAAAGGTGGGAGAGTGTGGGACTTAATAGGTAAAGAACAGTAAGGATAGTTCAGTTTGCTTGGTTCATTTGGTAAAGAAGGGCTAGAAAGTGGAGTGGGAAAGTAAGTAAGGTTAGATTGCAAGGACTAAGGAGTTTGGAAGTTAATTGGGATGTAGGGTTGAACCACTGAATTTTTGAGTGGGAGAATGAGTTCATCTGACCTGGTCTTTGGGAAGATCACAGAGAGTGGACACCACTTTTGTATCCAAAAAAAAGTGTGCAATGCTCCTGCTTTCCTAGGAGAGGAGAGGAAATCCCTTCTATGCCCCACTTCCATAACATCTGGCTTGGGACAGCTTATTTTGTACGGGGTGTGTACTCCTTCTTCACCCTTTATGGTGGGTAGCACCCAAAAAAGAACCTGGGATTCTTCTATTCTGTGGCCCAGATCAGTCCTGTCTAAGATGGGTGTGGGGATTTGCCATTGGAACTTTAAAAACCTGAGTGGTCAAAATCTCTGAAAAGATCTATCATCAAGACAAATTTCCTCCCATCTACAATAAGAAGATTATGCAAAACAGTGTGTTCTGAGATATTCTGGTTTTGAGAACATTGTCTGGATGACTCTGAAAGGGGAGGAAAAAAGTTGCCTAATGATGGAGGTTGTTCATGATGTTTCCTACACTAACTGTACAGAAAACCATCTTCATGCCACTCCCACGCTCACCCAGCCATGGAGAACCAGCAAAGGTGTGGATCTGCGGTCTCAAATTTACAGGTGCCTCGTTTGTCACTGCATGCAGTCACGCTTATGAGTCCTCTGTGACAAGAAGGGAAACATGAGGAGTACAGGAACCTTGAGTACCAACTCATTTAGCAACCAGCCTGCTCTCAGCAGTGATGGCTAATAACCAGGTTAGAAACCAGAGATGCTTTCAAATAAAAATGGTTGCTGAGGGTGAATTGAAAGAGCCCAGTAATGGCTTAGTTTAGGCAGGTGTGTTCTGTGCTGGGCTGGGAGGAGACTCTTTTCGCTTGAGGCAGGGGATTCCGTAGAGATAGGATATGAAAGGATAAGCCAGAGGGATAGTCACCACGCTCATCCTTCTCTCTGCTTGCTGGATACGTAACAGTTCTGGCCAGTTACCCAGGCTCTTCCCATTCTCCTGCTTGCCAGCGCTGCTAATGGTGGTGGGGTCACCATGGTACCCTCCCTCCAACATCCACCTCATCACTCTACTTACAACAGTCAGTTCTGCAGCTGACAGTTCTCGGCGGCATGTGTAGAGGTGCCTGTGGGGAGGGAGACATCCCAAGAGGGAAATCGAGACAGGTGAAAACAGTGGGAAAGCTGGCAAGAAGCAGAGGGTAAATGGACGGTAAGTGGCCCATTTGTCTTTGCCCAAGTGTGGAAAGGGGGCATTGCCATAGCACGAGAGAAGATGCCCCACTCTCGGTCTCAGTCCCATGCTCTTGGAATGTGGACCTTGGAACAGAAGGCTTTGAGGGCTCACTCTAACGCTTACGCGGTGTGATTCCGTGGATTACTGAGCTCACTGGGGTTCGTTCTCCATCACTTGGGGAGGAGGTGGAAGGAGCACCATGGCTGCGATGGAGGCCCTTTCTGCCCAGAGAGACTTGGGTCCTAGTTTGAAGAGGAAAACAGGTACGGTAAAGCTTAACTGGTTTCCTGGGGAGGGGTGAGAGGTGGGGCGGGCCGTACTTGGTGGCATTCTGTTAAATCGACTGAAAAAACAAAATCTTGCTCCGCTTATTTTCAAGTGTGGTCCAACACCCAACACTCTTCCCTGCTATTTGGGCAGACAGAAGTTGAACTCTAACCAAAGTATGTGGAATGGTAAAGAAGTCTTCTACCTTCATTTATTCAAGTTTTGAAAATTACTGTTTTAGGGTTTTTTTTTTTAAACAGTAGATTCCATATTTTGGAATGTGTTTTGGTGCATGTGATTTAACTGAATGATATTTCAACGAGTCCAATCATCTTACCAATGCAGAAATCTCATCTATAATTGATTCCTGCCTACCTCCCTCCCTTTCCCCCTCCGATAGACATGTTTAATATATGTGCTCAGAGCAGGGCAAGAAGAATGAATAGAAATTCAACTGGTTCATGTGTCCAGGATGGGATGGCCGGGCAAGAGCCATGCAGACACAACACAATATAGATCAAAGCACAGTGTCTGGTACATGTTAGAGTTTACTGAATAAATTTTTGTCTAAAAATAAGAAAGAAAGGAGTAAATACAGCCTCAGTAGTTTTGCTCTCTGCTTTTCAAGGAAGCCTTTTTCACCACGGAATGATTTTGTCAGAAAAATCTTTCCTTCTTTATTGAACTGATTTCTGTGTTTCTGTCTTTTCACTGGCTGGCCTGTGGTCTGCCCTCTCTTCCTCTCAACATTCTTTTCATCCGTTAAGAACCATCTCAACAATCACCTTTATTTGCCTCTCCCATCCTATAGTTCTCTTTCTCTGTTGGCCAGGGAAGTGACTGAAATAATCCCTAGAAGATGCTCCACAGAGCAAAAGTCTTGGGCTTGCTTGGTTGCCTTTTTGAATCTCTTTTACTTGGGTTTAGTTTTGTAGAGACAAAGGCCCAAAGGAAACCCAGCTGACATGTTCCCTAACTGGGCATCCTGCACTGGGGTCAGTGCACACCACACCTGTAATCCTGCAGCCCAATTACAATATATCTTTTGAGGGTAATGCAGATTTTTACTCCCATGTGTACCAGAAAGGCTAAGTCACTGAGTTGCCTAGGCCTTTAAGGATGCGGTCATAATTTAGGAGTTCGTGAAGTGTCACAGTGTGTGAGCAAAGCCATTAAACTCTGAGACTGTCTCTATCTGTCCCAAAGTGAAAGGGAAATGGGCACACTATCCGGTTTATAGCAGTATTAGAGGTTGTGAAGAGGCCTGTCGGCTGTGATTCCACATCTGGCTTGAGCATCTTTCTCTTGTGACTCTTCAACGTGACCTTTCTCTTTCAAGTTAATCTCCTCAGTGGCTTATATTCCCTTAGTTGAGTTTATGTCCATTGGCTACTTCTAAGCCCAAGTTTGTAGCCCACTTTTGATCATATAAATTTCAATGTCTGTTCCCAGTAGCCCTTGTTTGTTTGCTAGGTTTCAAAGTTTTAAAACTAAATAAAACATCTTCAGGTTTATGAGGCTGACATTTCTTGGCTATAGATTGGTGATAACGGCAGCAAAATGGAATCAAATTTTAAAACTTACTTTGAGGTATTGAACAATTGTTTTTGTAGTGATTTTACAACCTTTGTGGGCATTTATTTTGCAGTTATCATTTGATGCCATAGGTTGGTCACTTACATGTTCTCTATGGATTTCTCCTCTAAGCTTGGTGTCTCGGCTCAGCACAGGAGTATTGCTTTTTGAAACGGGGCAATGTTGCTTTGATTCTTGCCCTCTAATCCATTATAGGCTATGAACAGATAAAGCCAGGGCATGCCACACCTACACACTGAGGAGGCAGCCCTGTTTAGGGAGGTCTACAGAGACAGAGATGCTCTCTCCCTCTCCCTGGCCCCAAACGTAGCCAAGCAGTGTTTTCTTCCTCTCAATATAATACCAAGCTCCCAGTGTATCATCCCTAATTAATAAGATGTTGGGAGTCAGAATCGTGCATGTCTCATAAACTCCTCTGAGTTTGGGCTTTGCCATAGCTGATCAGGGGGAAACTCATCAAAGTATAGCAGAGAGGAAGGCAAGCCCAGACCAGGGCAAAGCCAGGGAAAGAGAGCTAAACTGAGCACCATTTAAATTATTTGTCACGTGGCCTGGAGAAGAACCTGCAGAAATATGAGTAATTAAGCTCTTGAAGATTTCAGTTCTCCATTTTGGTCTCTCCTCCCTTCTCTCCGTTCTCATCAGCATGAGAAAAAACTTGATCCATATGCTGATGACTCTCCAGTTAACATCTTCATTCCAGATGTCAAATCGCCTTCCTGGCTTGCCCATTGGATGACTAAGGGATAACTCAGATTTCATGTGATCAACCCATGACTGAGCTCCTTCTCCCATGTTTGCGTTTTTTGCAGTCTTCCCCCATCTTGGTCAACGCTAGCTCCAGCCTTCTGGCTGCTGAGGACTAGCGCCTTGGCGTCATCCCTGAAATCCTTCTCTCACATTGGTTATGGCCGCTGTCTCTGTAGCTCGACAGTCAAACCACATCCACAGTCTGATCACTTGTGTTGCTACCAGCCTCATTCAAGCCGCCATGATTTCTCCCTTGCATGATTGTCATAGTCTTCCGACCAATTCCCCTACTTCTACTCGTCTCTCTACACCCTATTCACGGCATGAGGGGGTTAAATGTTCCTTTTAGAATTGTCAGACTAGGCCACTCCCCTACTCAAACTTTTTTTTTTTTATTAGTTTCTGCTTTATAACAAAGTGAATCAGTCATACATATACATCTGTTCCCACATCCCTTCCCTCCTGTGTCTCCCTCCCTCCCACCCTCCCTATCCCACCCCTCCAGGCGGTCACAAAGCACCGAGCTGATCTCCCTGTGCTCTGCGGCTGCTTCCCACTATCTACCTACCTTACGTTGGGTACTGTATATATGTCCATGCCTCTCTTTCGCTTTGTCACAGCTTACCCTTCCCCCTCCCCATATCCTCAAGTCCATGTGCCCTACTCAAACTTTACACCTGGGATCTAAAAGGCCCTACATGACCTGTGCCCTTTCTTCCCTGACTTCACCTTCAACGGTTTTCCCCTCGCTTACTCTTCTCCAGCCACTCAGGCTGCCTTGCTCTGTGATCGTGTGGCACACACTCTTGCCTCAAGGTCTTTTCATGTGTTTTCCCCTCTTCCTTGAATCTGAGTGGCTTGTTCCTTCATTCCCTTCAGATCTTGCTCCCAGGTCACTTTCTCACTGAGGTCATCTCTGCTCATCTTCAATAAATCATGCCCCCGCTGAATACTGCCCGTTCTGCTTCCTTATTTTGTTTTTATCTTGGGACTTATCACTATCTTGCTGCTATCTTCACACTGTAAGAGTTGGCTAGTGCTGAGTAGCAACCCAGTGACATCAGTCATTTATTTTTCGTGTTAACACATCTGTGAGTCGGCTGAGGATTAGGTAATCCAGGCTTTGGCTTCGGGCTCTGCTTCCAGCTGTAGGTCTGGTCTGTCCTTCTCCTGGCAGGTAGGACTCAGGTGGGTTCCTTGTGATTCCGTTCTGGAGTCTATGTGGAGAGGGCAGCAAGGACCCAGGGAAGGCTCTTCTCATGGTGATGGCAGAGGTGCAAGACTATAACCCTCGTCTGCAAGCACATTTTAAAGACATTGTCAGACTTCTCTGAAATAATAGCATGTCTACTGTCAAACATCTTTGGTGATGTGTTGATGGTCTCTCTCTTGTTTTGAGATGAAATGTTTATATTAGCCAGATAGGACCCCCTCCCATGGCTCACTCCATCACTTCTTTTGTTCAAATATCACCTTTTCAGAGGGACTTTCTCTGACAACTCTTTCAAACATAGCATACCTTACTCTATCTGTGTACTCTGCTGTATTTTATTTTATTTTTTAAATTTATTAAAAAAATTTTTAAATCAATTAATTAATTTTTTATTTTTGGCTCTGTTGGGTCTTTGCTGCTGCGCACGGGCTTTCTCTAGTTGTGGAGAGCGGGGGCTACTCTTCCTTAGAGTACACAGGTTTCTCATTGCGGTGGCTTCTCTTTGTTGCGGAGCACGGGCTCTAGGCACACGGGCTCAGTGGTTGTGGCTCACGGGCTCCAGAGCGCAGGCTCAGTAGTTGTGGGGCACGGGCTTAGTTACTCTGTGGCATGTGGGATCCTCCCAGACCAGGGCTCAAACCCATGTCCCCTGCATTGGCAGGCAGATTCTCAACCACCAGGGAAGTCCCTGCTATCTTATATTTATTTATTTAGCTATCTATTTATTTATTTATTATTTAAAAAAATTTTGTTTTTAACATCTTTATTGGAGTATAATTGCTTTACAATGGTGTGTTAGTTTCTGCTTTAAAACAAGGTGAATCAGGTATACATATACATATGTCCCCATATCTCTTCCCTCTTGCGTCTCCCCCTGCTACATATATATATACATATAATTTTTTTTTTTTTTTTTTGCGGTACGTGGGCCTCTCACTGTTGTGGCCTCTCCCGTTGTGGAGCACAGGCTCTGGACGCGCAGGCTCAGTGGCCATGGCTCACGGGCCCAGCCGCTCCGCGGCATGTGGGATCTTCCCAGACCGGGGCACGAACCCGTGTCCCCTGCAACGGCAGGCGGACTCTCAACCACTGCGCCACCAGGGAAGCCCTCCCCCTGCTATATTTTAAAATAGCATTTCTCTGTACTTTACATTTTAAAAACTTTTTATTGAAATATAGTTGATTTACAATGTTGTGTTAGTTTCAGGTATACAGCAAAGTGATTCAGATATATATATGTATATATATATACATATATATATAATTGTTTAGATTCTTTTCCACTCTAGGTTATTATAGGACATTGAGTAGAGTTCCCTGTGCTATGCAGTAGGTCCTTTTTAGTTAGTTATTTTATATATAGTAGTGTGTATATGTTAATCCCAAACTCTTAAGTTATCCCTTCCCCCTTTCCCCTTGGGTAACCATAAGTTTGTTTTCTAACTACATAACATTAGAGTAAATATTTATTTCTTATTTCTTTATGTCTCTCCTACAAGAATATAAGCTTCATGAGGGGAGAGACTTTGTCTTGTGCACGGATGAATTTTCAGCACCTTGAGCGGTGCTTGAAGGCTAGAAGGCTTTCAATAAATAGTGCTGAATGAATTAGGAAAAACAGTTATGAAAGAGGTCTAAGTCTGCATTACAGACTTCTCCAAGGAGGAGAGTTGCTTGCCCCTGAATTATGTGATGTCACTCTACAGTGTCTGTTTATTCAGGGTCGAGCTCTTTTTGACACAACATCAATATTTTTGACATTCTTGGTTTTTTTTATTTGCTCATAAAACACTGTCTGTGGCCCTGTAAAAGCATCTCTAAATTTTTCCTGATACTTCATGTGAAGTTTTGATTATTTCTGAAGCCATTCTCTGAGCCCCTAATATATCTGTCCCTCCTGTCTGCAGATACTTTCAAGGTGGTAGAGTTGAGCTAACGAGGAAGTAGTTAAACAGTGGGCTTTGCTTCAACCTTGTGCACTGACTGCTTTTGTGCCTTATCCTCGAATCTGGTATCAAAACAAAAATCTTTAACACGGGAAGGTATTCTAGTCCTCAAGCTATCTATTATTGTCACAGATAATGAACAAGGCAGCTTTTAAAAACACCCAAACAACGTTCTCTAACCTGTCTCTCCAGGCACCCACCTTCTCCTACAATGAGAATGTTATGATGGGATTCATTCCAAATAACCTTACTTTTATATAACTTAGAACTGTAATGCTTTTTAAAAATCTCACATATTTCTATAGTGTTTGCTCCTTTCTGGAGAACTTTCACATTGTGTATTTCTCCCTTATACGTCAACGTAGGTATGGTTGCTCCCATTCGACACAGGACAAATCAGATACAGAAGAGTTCATTGACATCCTCAAGTCACTTGGCTAACTAGTGATTGCATCAGTACACGATCTGTCTCCAGGCTTCTGTGCTATACAGATTTCGAATGTTGAAATATTAGGGTCACTTCATCTGATTCCCAGTATAAACTTCCTGTTTTCTAGATTTGAAAACATATCAGTAAGTTTAAAAAGGAAACATCAAAGTAACGCAAGTGTGTTTGGCAAAGCTGTGAGGCTGGGGTAATCTACATACTGTACTCTCCCCGCTGTCCCATCACTACATTTATGAGGATAAAACCAGTTGTGTTTAATGGAAATGGGTGGGCATGAAAGGGCAGCATGAAATATGAGGGAGATGTGTGTAAGGGGAGGGGGGCTTCATCCAAGAGTGTACATAAGGTGAGAACATGTGTATTAAGGCTCTAGGGCTTTCTTCACCAACCCTGTCTTTCTCATCCCAACTCAGAGAGGCTTGGCCATGTCCATTACTTGAGCCAATCCTGACCAGGTGTCAGCAGCCTCAGGCCACCAGGTGATGTGTTCTAGCATTTGCTGTCATGGATCAGGTGTCTGATATGAGCTATAGGCAACAATATGCCCATCAAGTCCTTGCCTTCTTTGGCCTTCTTTGACTGCAGCGGTCACTTCATATGATTGGATTTCTGTTTGGAGCTGTGGCCTGAATACCTGATCATCTATCTAGGACCCCCGTGACCCCCATCTAGCTCCCACCAGCTCATCCCCTGAGGGGGTGGCTGGGTTTTGCTTTCTGAAGATTCAGGCACTGGTTGGGAATATGAAGGGATCAGTTGTCGGTAATATTGCTACAACTGCCTGCCTGACTTCAAGCATGTCCTGTAGGGTCCAATGCTAAAACTCCAATGCCTTCCATCCTACCTGGAATGGGGTAGACAGTCAGTGAATAAGTGAATGAATAAACAGAAACACTTCCTGACTTCTTATATCCACTCACTGGGGAGAGCCTTTTATATAGGACATCTGTCTGGATATAACCTGAATTACATCATCCTTTTGGACTATGAGTCTTGGGCTCTCTACCATTTGCAGCTAATTCGGTCTTCCTGCTTCCAGATTCATGGACAAACATGTGCCTTACAAGGGTCTCCCATTCACTTGCCCCTTTATCCAAGTCGGCTACCCTACCACCACTACTTGACAGTGAGTAGAAAGACAGCCCCCTTCCACTTTTGGGGACTGTGAAAGCCATTTCAGAAACCAACAAGTGTGCCCTCACTAAATGGACTCTAAAAATGCTTTTTGAGGAGCAGGAAGGAGAAATCTTTGGCTCATGCTCAGGATTTTGAAGGCAGAATTAGATTTGGCAGTAGGAAAAATTCAATGCCATTTAACAGAGATTTATTTAATTTTAAAGTACTTCTATATGCCTAGAACAACAGGAATGAAAAAGGAGAGTCAGACATGTACTGTGCTCTCTAGGGAATGACAATCCAGTGCCTGAGGAAGACCCAGTGATAATTGAGGTAGGCACAGTAATTCCAGCATCGGGAAGATTTAGCAAATGCTATAGCAGGGCAAGGGTGGAACCCCTGGGGAGGGCTCAGCAGTTATCATATATTTCTGGGAGACCGAGGGAGGAAGAAGTCCTAAAGTACTATAGCTTGTCCTTGGTGTCTTCCCATTTCCTTTTCAGGATCCTCTATTCTAAATGAAATGAATTGAATTAAATTCAAAATTTTGGTTAGTTAATACATTCCAGCGATCAAAAACCAAAAAGGTTTCATGAGACACACATTTCGAAGTCTTACTCTCACCATGATCTCTTCAGCCCATCCCCCGACTCCTATTCCCTGTAGGTAAGCTTTTGTATTGGTTTCTAGTGAATTCTTCCAGGGCTACTTTATGTAAGCAAAACAGGTAAGAATGCACATTCTTATTCCATCCGTTTTCTCACACAAAAGTTTACGTTATGTCTGGTTTCCATCTTGTTTTTTTTCTTTATGATCTATCCCAGAGATGATTCTATATCAATAAATAAGGAACTTCTTCTTTTTTTAAAATAAATGCATAGAAAGCCTTGCTGTTTATTGAGCCAACTCCTTTGGGGTGTTTCCAACTGTTCGCCATCAAAAATATTGTTGCACAGTTTATGTACATCATTTCGTTTGTGTGCAGGTATATCTGTAGGGTAAATACCCAGAAGCAGGACTGCTCAGTGATCTGCCCTCTTCTCTTTTTCTTTTTCGTTCAATCTCATCACTATGTCCAGTCTCAGAGATACTTGCATTGTCGTAGAGACTCTCAAGGACCAAAGGACCAGATCTCTTCTGGTTGAATTCCAGTCCTCTGAGGAGATAGAATGTGAGATCTTAAGACACTTGCTACATTTTAAGACCTAAGAAGCCACTTAGTTCTACATGACCCACTTATTGGATTGACTCTATCATCAAATCCTGATTTCCAATTCCATTAATATTTGTTTCGGCCTAGTCAGTGCCTTATTCTGCCCTCATTCACCTGTGCAGCCAACAAATGTTTATTGGGCACTTACTAGACCTTAAGCTCTGATAGACACTGGAGTTAGAATTGGTCCCTTCTCTCTAGCTCACAATCTAGACAGAGATGTAACTATCTAAGTACACATTCAGTACGGCAGATTTTGCTATAAACCTAGATGTAGGTTGAACTTTGTCTCCAGCCTCCCCACCCTCTCTATGTTCTTGGCAACCTATCAGGATCCCTCACTGCCACTTGCCATGTGCTTCTCATAAGGCATGGAAATTTGGGTCAGAAAACTTGAATTTGGGTTTAATCTATGTTACTTATTAGCTTGTAGTTTTTCAGAAAATCTAAATCTCCATTTGAAATGTATGTGAGTATCAAATGATAGAAAAGCTTGAAATGCGTTGTAACTTATTGTTTACATTTTTCTCTCCTAGAAAACAGCACTGTGAGTAAGAACAGTTAAGGGTTGTGGGAATAATTTTAGTACTTGCCTCTGGACCGTCAGAACCTCTCAAGTCCCTCTCCTTTTCTGGGTAGATTTGTCCAGGTGACAGGCAGTCAAAGGAAGACATTAAAGTTTTTTGGTAACAGCTGTCAGTGCACTTTCTCATGTGGGCTTGGCACTGACTCTGGCCCACCTGTACTTATTGCTCTCAGTGTCACTTCATCACCACTGAGCCACTGAGTTGACCATCCTGCTCTGACCAAGGAGGGGGAGGGCTTTTTGAGATGATGTCCCTGGGAACCGTACCAGAAACTATAAGAGTTGTACCCAAAGTATTCCTGCATACGGATGGCACGTCAATGTCAACACAGGGTCAGAATTGGGCATCTGTATCAGCCAGCGTGTGGTCAGGAAAAGAAAGCCCAGGCCAGGGGGTCCCGCAGAAGAGTTATAATATGGGGAGCGCATCTCAAAGGCACTGGAGGAGCTGAAAAGTGAACCTGGGGATAGAGAGACAACTCAGAACACAGCAACATTCACAGCCGGCCGCCAGCCCTTGGGTGGGAGGGAACAAGAGAGCAGGAGGTATTATCAGCGCCCAAGAGACGGACCTGCTGGTCTGTCCTGGATCACAGAGCAGCCTCAGCTCACTGATGGGAATTACAGAAATTCTGTCTTCTTCCTCGCCCCTCTCCTCCCCCTGCTAGTGCCTTCTGTGAGCTGAACCTAGTGAGAAGACTACTGGCAAGGGAGCCTGGGAAATAGATTTTGCTGGAGAAAGTCAGGGAATGAATCCGAGAGCAAACAGGCAAATGACCAGCACAGACTCTGCTCTGTTAGAAAGTGTTCCCTTTAAGTGGGGAAGGTTGCTTCCAACTTTCCTTTGGTTCCTAAAGCCATATTCTTTTGTCCTGAGGCCTATCGGGTTTTACGTTCTTTGTTACTCTTTCTTGCAGCAGGCCCACCAAGCCCAGACCAGAGAGAGCTTCCGGGAGTCCCAGCTGGGACCATCAATCCACATTATCCTGCCTGTTCTCTTTGATTCCTACAGTTGTCTAGCTAGCCCTTTCATCAGTGGCTTGGTTGGATGCACAGGTAGGAAAGGGGAGGTCCAGGATCAACACGTCACCTCCTAGAATCATCAAGAAGCCAGAGAATTCTGAGAAGGAGCAAGATGATTGCTGAGGCTTCGCTGTGGTTATTACCCACCACAACTCCAGTGGTTACAGGGAAAAATTCTCGAAATCGCTTTACTGTCAGCCACAGTCTTCTAGTCTTGATTAGAATGATAGCATTCTAGAGCTAGAAAAGTTGTTAGAAATAACCAGTCTCAACATTTTCTTCTTCATTGTATAAACAGTGGAAATGAGGTCCGGCGAGGTTAAGTCACACTGTCGAGATCACATAACAACTTAGTGGTGTGAGCTGATTTTAAAACATTCCTTTTCCATCTCCCCATGTCAATTTCACTTAAGTTCTGTACCGATTCACCATCTTTTAAAAAATTTAATTAATTAATTTTTGCCTGCTTTGGTTCTTCGTTGCTGTGCGCGGGCTTTCTCTAGTTGCTGCCAGCAGGGGCTACTCTTCGGTGCGGTGCGGTGGCTTCTCTTGTTGCGGAGCACGGGCTCTAGGTGCGTGGGCTTCGGTAGTTGTGGCTCGTGGGCTCTAGAGCGCAGGCTCAGTAGTTGCGGTGCACGGGCTTGGTTATTCCGCGCCATGCCGGATCTTCCCAGACCAGGGCTCGACCTCGTGTCCCCTGCATTGGCAGGCGGATTCTTAACCACTGCGCCACCAGGGAAGCCCATCGATTCACCATCTTAATACATTCTTCCAAAAAGATTTAAGCACTTCCACTCCTACTACTTCAGAATTTCTCGGTGTAGAGAGCAGTTTAGGTGGTCGTGGATCACATTCAGCAGATTTTTATTTTCCCCGCTGCCTCCACCTCACTTGATACAAAGGATTCTGAGCTGAGGAGTATCTCAAATGAGCTCAGGTTTGAATTGGCCGGTGGCTTATGTTATCAGAGGGAGGGCTTGTGTGGCTTTCCCTTCTCCAGTGTTGTTTGTGGTTCGAGCATGTGAGGGCTCTTTCTGTGAGAAGTTCTGTGGTTTTATGGCCAGTAAAGTAAAATGGAAACCCAATACTATCATTGTCAATGTAGGTTTTATTTCCCTGGTGATACATGAAGAAATTGGTTCAGTGAAGAAGCCAGCTGTGAGCGTGGAAATCTGCAGAGCGCAGGTCCATGGGAGCCCCGGAGAGGGTATGGAGTCAAGGGGGAGGAAGGTCTCATCTTTGATGGGACGGCTGATCCCACAAGGTTTCTCCGCAGCTTCAGTCAGTGGCTTGAAGCGGCAGTTTAGTTCTTATCTGAGTGGGGAAGGAGAAAAAGACAAAGAAGCCAAGAGAAAAAAGATAGAATAAAGAAGGGGGGTGGGCACAACAGAAACAGAGCACAAAGGAAAGAAGGAAATAGAAGGAAATGCTCCCATAGGAGCCAAGAGCCATGGGAGAATAAGAATCAAAGAAGGGGGCCACATGTCACCAAAAAGTGCATTGAATGGAACGGTGACTTCTTTTTTTTGGTCTGCAGCACTAAGCTGAATTAGCTATTTTTATCAGTGTGAGGTAATCAGACTCAGGCCATGTTTCTTTGACTGCAGAGAAATCAGAGTGATCCAAAGACTAGGTCAGTCTGGTTTGCAGCTGCAGGGACTAATGTGCTGAGATCTGACATGGGTTGGAGGTAAGAATGGGGTCGGGGGAGGAAGGGGGAGCACTGTCTTCATCCACTGGGGATGGGAGCTCGCACATACCAGGTCCTCCGTGTGCACTGCTTAAATGTTCATTCCTCCTCTGGCTACTTGTTCTGATGCAGTCCTGGCGATGCCAACTTAGCACAAAAATTAATTTGTACGTTTTTTTTTTCAATTGTTGTGAGTCAATATTTGGCTAGAAATTGGGCATCCTGAAGTTTGGAAGGTAGAGGAGTGAGTGGGAGGGGAAACCTCCTGGGTTAACACAGAGGTAGGAAGGTGTGTGTTCTTCTGGGCGGTCGTGGAGGAGAAGGAATCGTCTAGAGTGGGCAGGCGCTAGAGGGCTGTATAAAGTGGAAAACAACTGCGCTTTAATCAGCTGGAAGGAGAGAAGGATAACTGGTTTGAGACCCTCAGAGTACTTTGCAATTACACTGGTTGGCAAGGTCATCAGTCACGATGCTCCAGCTGGACTGTTTCCCGGAACTTAGAATCGTTCGCAGATGAGAAAAGCAGTTGGTAGGATCGTCTCTGAAGAATATTCCTACCTATCGTCATTAAAGGAGAAATAATGAGAGAGCAGGAGATTCACTAGTTAGTTGGGGAATCAAGGAAAAGGTGGGAATCGACACCTCGGGGCCTCATCTTGAAACTTGTTCTGGCAGAGATGGCAGCTTGCTGAACGGAAGAGGAATGGGGTGGGGAATGCCAAAACACAGAAGAGAAAAGAGAGAAAAAGATCAAAATGCTAATCAAAAGGTACGAAATAGACCTAGAGATTTTCATACGAGGTGAAGAAAGCCAGACAGAGACAAATAGCGCACGATATCGCGTATGTGTGGAATCTAAAACAACAAAAACAGAAACAAATGCATTTCTTTACAGAACAGGAAGAGACGTACAGACATAGAAAACAAATGTATGGTTACCAAAGGGGAAAGGAGAGGGGGAGGGATAAATTCGGAGGTTGGGAGTAACATAAACATGCTATTATATATAACATAGATAAACAGGGCTTCCCTGGTGGCGCAGTGGTTGAGAGTCCACCTGCCGATGCAGGGGACACGGGTTCGTGCCTTGGTCCGGGAAGATCCCACAGGCCGCGGAGAGGCTGGGCCCGTGAGCCATGGCCGCTGAGCCTGCGCGTCCCGAGCCTGTGCTCCGCAACGGGAGAGGCCACAACAGTGAGAGGCCCACATACCGCAAAAAAAAAAAAATTAAAAAAAAAATAAATAAAATAAAATAGATAAACAACAAGGACCTACTGTATGGCACAGGGAGCTATACTCAAGATCTTGTAATAACCTATAATGGAAAAGAATCTGAAAAAGAATATATATATCACTAAAAAGTTATATATATATACATTTATGTGTGTATATAGGTATATAATAGAATCACTTTGCTGTACACTTGAAATGAACATGACACTGTAAGTCAATTATACTTCAATAAAAAATTTTAAAAATATGTAATAAAGTGCTAAACTATTTTAAATAAAAATAACAGCTTTGGTGTGACATCTTTATTCAGTCATAGATGACATTTATTAAAAATGCTCCCATTCCTCAAGCTGTTCCAGCACAGGAGCCAGAGAGAGAAACCCAAGAGTTAAACTGGTGATGGTTGCAGCTAGATTCCTCATCTCTCCATGCTGTGTGGGATGCCAGTCCTGATGACAGCGACAAGAGCTAAACACAGCTCAGAATTATAATTGTCATAAGGCTCTTTCCCGAGTTCATCTACCTTACTTAACATTTTAAGTGTCTCCTGCTTAATGAAATGTCATCTTTTCAAAGCTGGCGGCCAAATAATTGTTTAAAGTGAATCAGAATGTGAAAGGTGAAGGTTTTCATAACTTGAAGCTTAATTCATTGTGATACTGAGAATCATGCCTCACACTAACTTAAATGATGTCATATTTCAGGACGTGTGACCTTTCACCACCCCATGCTTCACCAATTACAGCATTTCCCTTTCTCCAGAGTAGCTGGGGAGAGTGGTTTCAATTTCCAATATTCTGATAAACTGGGTATTGACATATAATCCAATTATCAGAGAATGAAAATTCGTCTTCTCTGAATGATGGCTTTACCTTTGTAACCTTTCTGTTTTTTCTACTCTCTCTTTAGGTTAATCTTCTTGAAGACCAACTCATTTCTCTCCAGCTCAAAACGTTCAGTAACTGAACTTCCCTGGTGGTCCAGTGGTTAAGACCCTGTACTTGCCCTGCAGGGGGCATGGGTTCAATCCCTGGTCGGGGAACTAAGATCCCACAAGCTTAGCGGCCAAAGAAAAAAACCCTTCAATAACCTCCTGTAACCCATGGGATAAAGCTCCCATTCAAAGTTGTTCATGATCGTTCCCAGTGTATCCTATTTTTACCCCAATTTCTGTACCCTCTGTGCCTCTCACACTCTTCTTCATAAACACCCTGACCTTCCTCCGTGCTTGGTGTTCTCTCCACAGAAGGTTGTTTCTGCATATTCAAATCCTACGTATTTTTGAAGACTCAGGTCAGTTCCCTCCTCTTTGGAAAGTCTTCCTGAATCTCTCCCTCCCCCCACCTCCTGGTTTTACTAATATCTTCTCCTTCTGAAATCTCATATTCCTTCTTTTTAATTCTCTGTAACATTTTCTTTTAAAAAAATTATTGAAATATAGTTGATTTCCAATGTCGTGTTAATTTCTGGTGTAGAGTAAAGTGATTCAGTTGTATATATATATATGTATATGTACACATATATATTCTTTTCTCATATTCTTTTTCATTATAAGTTATCACAAGATATTGAATATAGTTCCCTATGCTATATAGTAGGACCTTGTTGTTTATCTATTTTATATATAGTAGTGTGTATCTGCTAATTCCAAATTCCTAATTTATCCCCCTACCCCTTTGGTAACCATAAGGTTGTTTTCTAGGCCTGTGAGTCTGTTTCTGTTTTGTAAATAAGTTCATTTTTGTCATATTTTAGATTTCACATATAAGGGATGTCTTATATTTGTCTCTCTTTGTCTGACTTACTTCACTTAGTATGTTAATCTCTAGGTCCATCTATGTTGCTGCAAATGGCAATATTTCATTCTTTTTTGTGACTGAGTAATATTCCATTGTATATATGTACCATATCTTTATCTACTCATCTGTTGATGGACATTGAGGTAGCTTCCATGTCTTGGCAATCATAAATAGTGCTACTATGAATATTGGGGTGCATGCATCTTTTCAAATTAGAATTTTCTCTGCATGTATAGCCAGAAGTGGGATTGCTGGATCATATGGCAACTCTATTTTTAGTTTTCTAAGGAGCCTCCATACTGTTCTCCATAGTGACTGCACCAATTTACATTCCCACCAGCAGCGTACGAGGGTTCCCTTTTCTCTATACCCTCTCCAGCTTTTATTGTTTGTAGATTTTTTGATAATGGCCATTCTAACTGGTATGAGATGATACCTCATTGTAATTTTGATTTGTTTTTCTCTGATAATTAGTGATATTGAACATCTATCATGTGTCTATTGGCCATTTGTATGTCTTCTTCGGAGAAATGTCTTTTCAGGTGTTCTGCCCATGAAATCTCATATTCATCTCTGCCTCTTTTGGGAAATGACTTTCCCCTTTAAGCCATTATCATTTACTTCTACTTTATCTTACCAATTAGTCAGTTTCCCTGAATGTATAATTAGTGACAGATACATCTCTGTCAGTCCCCTAGGTGCCACCACATGTCTTGCACACAGTAGGTGCTCATTAAATAAATGAACCAACAGAACCATAATTTCATCACTTGGATGGGTCAGAAGGTGATTTTCTCTTTCTTAGATGATTCATAGAATACTTCAGGATCTCACAGTGCTTTTGATTTATTATAATTAATGTCAGCCATCATTA
Organism: Mesoplodon densirostris; assembly: GCF_025265405.1. Classification (NCBI taxonomy): domain Eukaryota; kingdom Metazoa; phylum Chordata; class Mammalia; order Artiodactyla; family Ziphiidae; genus Mesoplodon; species Mesoplodon densirostris. Next base: position 11,953,069 of record NC_082671.1, read on the forward strand.
GAGAGGCTGCAAATAAGTCTGGGTATTTGAATTTTCTGGTTTGGATTTCTGAACAAAACTGAGAGTGAGTACATTTAGCAACCAGGGGACTGACAGAACCTAAAGGGAAAATGCAAGCTTTCATTGACTTCACATCAAACACGGGGTAAAGGGTTCAGGGAATTAGGAGAAAATTAAATCCATCTAGATGTGGAGTGACTTTGTCTGAGAGAATCTAATTAGTCATGTCAGAGTGTGATCAGAGCCTCAGCGTGAATACTACCAACATCCCCACTCTCTGAGGAAAATGACTTCAGGAAATGTAGCCATCCCAAGGGACAGGACCAGGCACTAGGCAGGAGGTAGACAGCTTCCTTAATCACCAGAACCACAACTCGGATTGAAAATTCACTGTGGTTTCCTGCCCCAAGGGCTGCAGGACATGGCATTTATTTCAAGGCTGGCATAGTCACTGCCCCTGATACCATGCCTGTGGGCTGACAAGAGTTCGTGCAGAGTCATGCACATCCAGATAAAAATAGGAAAGAGGCCAGTGACCAAGCATGGGTGAGAGGGCAGTGTCCATGATGCCAGGCCACGCTGGGAGCAGGCTCAGGTCAAGTGATCTGAGGAAGAAAGAAAAGGGGAAGTAGGAGCTCATGGTAGGATACAGTCAGGGTAGCAGTGTGTTGGCTGCCAAATAAGCTAATGTAGATGTCAGGAAAAAGTAGAAGACCAGTCCAGGCTAAGAATCAACATCTTTGAAATCTGAAGAAGTTGAAGGGACAAAGCAAGATGGATTGCCAATATGGAGCTATCTGGAGCATTTTGCATCTTTCTCTCCAGAAAACAGCTGCAGGGTCCCAGCATCCAGCAAAGAAATGAGATGCCAGGGGAATTTGCTATTCCAGCCCCAGCTGCATTGATGTGCCCTCTCACTCTAGTGAAACCCACTGTGAGGTCTCCTGTCTCGAGGGTTGGTGGACGATGCTCATTGAAGGCTGGTGGCAGGAAATGTAACGGTGATCATTGGAGGCGATTATCCAGGCAGAATAATTTTCTCAATACACAGGCAAATAGTTGTTTGGAAATGGACCCTCCCTGGAGCATTACGCTGATCAGGACATCTACTAGGGATTCTCTTTACTAGACTTTTATCTGATTTCTCCTCGAGGTTATGGGAACCCAGAGTCCACTAAAATCCTCTCCACGAGCTCCCTGTCTTGGTCTTTGACACTGACTGATGCTTAACTGTGGATCTTCCCACAGCTGGCTGTATTGTCCTCATAACAGATGGTGGCAGTGGGAGCCAGGTTCACATGCACTCTTAGAGCAGCCCAAGCCCATCCTAGAGTAACTTCCAGGTGGACAGCTAAGTGCAGTTCTTTGTGTGATGGAACTGTCTAAATTATAGACTCTATAATGTTAAAGCTAGAAGAAGACAACTCTGTGTTTCATACAGAGAGAAACAAGTTCAGAGCAGTTAACTAACCGGCCCAAGGTCACAGAGTCAGAACCAAGAGAACCCAGATCTTCTGAATTCCTGTCTATTAAATCATATTCACATGGCCACCAGGGACCACACCAATTCCAAGTCAAGCTTTTAGATTCCCATCTGATTAGTGAACAGGAAATTCTGGTCCATTGTCCATGCAGTGGAAATTGATTCTTAAAATGATTATCATGAGAATATGTAAGAATGGATGAAGATGTGTGAGCAATTTACCAAAACTGCTCTGAGCCCCCACTTTCTTATTTGGAAAATGAAGACTTATCACCCCCCTCAAAGGATTACTGTAGAGATTAAATGGATAAAAATGTAAGTATAACATTAACTAGATGCATGGTAAGTCCTTGCTTCATCAAAAGAAAGATTCAAGAATGTTTAGTTTTGGTGCTCTTTCATTGCATTAAGTTTCTTGGAGTTTAGGTAACTCCTGTAGGATTTTTTGTGTGTTTGTTTGTTTTGTTTTGTTTTTTTCAATGTTCTGCTGACCAGAAAGAAGCACAGTACATGAGAGTTATATGTACTTACATGACCAAGAAACAAAGATATCTAAGTGTCAGTTCTAGCTCTGCTACCTACAAACTGGATAATCCCGTGTAAACCATTTAGAGTTTATGGGTATCAGTTTCTTCTTCTCTAAAATTCAATAATAGACTGTGTTTTCTGTATCTGCTTCATAGGATTACTGTGAAGATCAGATAAAGTAACAAATGAGCAAGTGTTTTTACCATGAACTCAGTGGCCATGTATCGAGTGTGTCAGTTTCCAGCCATCATTTAATCTCCACAATAATCCCATGAGGCAGACATAGCTTGCTCCATTTGAAAACCTGAGCTCAGAGAGACATTCAGTGACTTTCTAAAGCTTTGCAGTTACTGAGCAGGAGAGCCAGGACTCAAAACCAAGCCTCTCAACTACAAGTGCCTTTCTCACTATTATGTGGAATCAAATAAAATTGCTATTTTTGTAGGTCAAAAAAAATCGAATGTCAGCAGTTTCACATGGTTTAACCTGATATAACACCTCTGTATAAAGAACTATTGAAATTCAAGAGAGCAGAACTATTGAGTAGTAGCTTAGGCTCTGATTAGCACCATTCAGAAAAGTGTGCCTTTATACCATGTAGAGGATCAGAAAGGGGTCATAAATTTCACGTTTCATCCAAATGGGAAACGTGGCAGAACCCTGCTCTGGTTGGGCATATTCACACAGTAGTTCAGCCACAGCTCATGCATAGGAGACAAGCTCTATCAGCAGCGCCGTCCTTAAGCTGGGGTCCTGATAGACTATGTGATGTACAATATCTACCTATTGTCATAGAAAAGTGTAAACTCATGATGAACTTGAATCCAGGTGCAGACTGAGATACTAAATAATTTATTTAGTAATGTAAATTGCACGCCTTTAGCAAATATGCCTTTATGAGATTGAGATTTTTTTTTTGACTATTCTTTTTTTTTTTTTTTGCGGTACGCGGGCTTCTCACTGCTGTGGCCTCTCCCGTTGCAGAGCACAGGCTCCGGATGCGCAGGCTCAGCGGCCATGGCACACGGACCCAGCCGCTCCGCGGCATGTGGGATCTTCCCAGACCGGAGAACGAACCCGTGTCCCCTGCATCGGCAGGCGGACTCTCAACCACTGCGCCACCAGGGAAGCCCTTGACTATTCTTTTTTTATTGAAATATAGTTGACTTACAATATGATATTAGTTTCAGGTGTACAACAAAGTGATTTTTATAGTGAATTATATAGATTATACTCCATATAAAGTTGTTACAAAATATTAGCTATATTCCCTGGGTTGTACGTTACATCCTTGTCACTTATTTAGTATTTATTTATTTATTTATTTATTTATTGAGTCTTTATTGAATTTGTTACAATATTGCTTCTGTTTTATGTTTTGGTTTTTTGGCCTCGAGACATATGGCATCTTAGCTCCCCAACCAGGGATTGAACCTGCACCCCTGCATTGGAAGGTGAAGTCTTCACTACTGGGCTGCCAGGACAGTCCCACTTATTCATTTTATACCTAGTCGTTTGTACCCCCTCACCTTTCTTGCCAAGTCCTGTTGACTCTTATTCTAAGATCTCTCCAGCATCTGTTTACTTCTTACCATCCTTGTGGCCCCCATGGTGGTCTAGGCCATCAGCATCTCTCACCTGGATGACTACAGTAGCCTTGTAAGTGATGAGATTTTTTTTTTTTTTTTTTTTTTTTTGCGGTATGTGGGCCTCTCACTGTTGTGGCCTCTCCCGTTGCGGAGCACAGGCTCCGGATGCGCAGGCCCAGCGGCCATGGCTCATGGGCCCAGCCGCTCCGCGGCATATGGGATCCTCCCAGACCGGGGCACGAACCCATATCCCCTGCATCGGCAGGCGGACTCTTAACCACTGCGCCACCAGGGAGGCCCTATGAGATTATTTTTTAATATGAACTTAGATTGGTCTATTCATGAAAATTGTTGTATTTTGGCGGGAGATCTACAGCTATTGGCTGATAGGGTCCTGTTAATCCTATGAGGGATGCTGGTTTGAGTTTCTCTTCATTCATGCAGGAAAAGACTGTGAATGGGTTCTGGGATGAGCTTGACCTAGCATTACCTGTACTGGAGATGTGGGGTCCTCCATATGGTGTCACACAAGGTAGGACAGCTGACCTCTGGGGAGATGTATACAGAGTATCACGATTGCTTTGATCACAAGGCCGGATTATACCCCACTGATAAGGGTGGGGTTTTTCCCTGAAGATAATAAATGTTCCTACTATTGGTTATCCTGGGGGACTGGAAAGAGGAGGGCTTTGGACTAGGAAGGGAAAATCTTCTCTCTGTAGGTTGAAGGGTAGCTAGGGGCCAGGATTGCAAGTTAGGAAGAAGTTTGGACATTCCTGTAGGATTGAATTCGGCCAGCTATTTCTAGATAGTGGCCTTGACGTGTAGCATTTAGAGAATTTCCTCCTGGAGCTGCATTCCTTTTATACCAAGGCTTCAGAACAATTTCACTCATCCTTACAGATCAGCTTCCAGGTAAAAGCAACACGTTGGCCACATATATTTATTTTCACTTCCCCACAAACCCCCACTAAAATGATAGCAAAAGAAATTTAAAAAACAGTCTTTATTCATCAAGACAAAGAATAGGAGAGGACAAAATGACCATTAAATTTTGGAGGCTGGGAACCAGGTGGATACGTGATAACTGACTTAGCAAGCCTGAGGATGGGTGGGAAATGAATGGAGAAAACTGAAAAGTAATTGAAGTTACATTGAAGAACTCCAGAATTTGTGTCACTGTGGAAGTGAGTATGAAGATGGGACTGATACCAGGGAGGTTGGTTGAAAGTCTGTTTAGGAAGGAAGCAGTTATGGGCCCAAATCCTTCCTCCCATGCAGTGTCGCTGGGCTGCTGCGTCCTCCCGACACTGGCAGAGGTGAGAGAAGGTAAAAAGTCACTAAAGGGAGACAATAGTACGTACGACTGAGAATGGAAGGATTCTAGTGAAAGAATCCACGGGAGGGAGCATCAGCCAAGCCAACTCTCTCCATAGTAAACCTACTCACTAGTGCAGAACCATCAGCTGGCATTTTCAACCAACGCTTGCACATATAAACAGATCACCAAGATGACCGTGCATGTCAGAGAGAAGTCTGCAACATGAAAGCACTAGATAGGAAAAAAATACACAGAGAAAATTGAAACAACTTGGAGGAAACAAAGATGATACAGGCACAGGAACACAAAATATTTGCTATTCTCTACGACTCAGCCATAAAAAAGAATGACATATTGCTATTTACAGCAACATGCATGGGCTTGGAGGGTATTATCCTAAGTGAAATAAGTCAGACAGAGAAAGACATATACTGTATAATATCACTTATAGTGAAATCTAAAGAATACAACAAACTAGTGAACAGAAAAGAAGCAGACAAAAAAAAAGCAGACTCACAGATAGAAAGAACAAACTAGTGGTTACCAGTGGGAAGAGGGAAGGGAGGAGGGACAATACAGGGAGAGGGGATTAAGAGGTACAAACTCTCAGGTCTGAAGTAAGCTACAGGATATATTGTACAACATGGGGAATATAGCAAATATTTTCTAATAACTATAAATGGAGTATAACCTTTAAAAATTGTGAGTCACTGTATTGTTCACCTGTAATTTATATAATATTATACATCAACTATACTTCAATTTAAAAAAATTGTAAGTCAGACAGAGAAAGACAAATATCATATGATATTGCTTACATGTGGAATCTAAAAAAAGTGGTACAAATGAACTTATTTACGAAACAGAAATAGAGTCACAGATGTAGATAAAAAACTTATGGTTACCAGGGGGGAAAGGGTGAGAGAGGGATAAATTGGCGGACGGGGATTGACATATATACAGTACTATATATAAAACAGATAACTAATAAGAACCTAATGTATAACGCAGGGAACTCTACTCAATACTCTGTAATGACCTATATGGGCAAAGAATCTAAAAAAGAGTGGATATATGTATACATATAACTGATTCACTTTGCTGTACAGCAGAAACTAACACAACATTGCAAATCAACTAAATTTTAAAAATTTAAAAAAAGAAAAAATTTGCTATTCTCAGAGACATGCGAGGATAATATATCTACAGACCAAGGATACAATATTGTAGAAAACAAAAACTTACAGAAAACAAATAAAAAAGCTCTTGGAAATTAAAAATGACAGCAGAAATTAAAAACTTGCAAGAGTTGGAAGATAAGATTGAGAAAATCTCCAGGAAATAGAACAAGAAGGCAAGAGATGAAGAATAGGAAAGAAAAGAGCAGAAAATGATATAATCAGGATATAGGAGCTTCAGAAAAAAAAAGAACAAAAACATTTAAGGGAAAATATTGATTAAAGAAACAATTAAAATGAACAAGTGGTCAGCACAAAGGAGGGTAAATCCTTTGTGACCCATAGCTGTTACAGGGGATGTCACCTGGGCAAGCTCCAGAGGCTCCCAACACACTCCACATGTAATAGTTTGGTCCGGACCTCAAAAAATGTTCTTCTTGGGTCACTGAGGGCTGGAAAAGCCTTGTTCCCCAGAGCCAGTGTGTATCAGTCAAAGTAGGCTAGGTTGCACTGTAGTAACAAATAATCCTCAAGTCTCAGTGGCTTAACACAACAGAAGGTTATTGCTTGTGCGGTCAGGGGGTAGGCTCACTGTAGTCACCCAGGAACCAGGAGTGGTAGATACCCCATCTCTACACAGTCTTCCACAATTCCCAAAGCAGGAAAAATAGGATATAGAAACACACATTGTCTCTTAAAAACTTTCACCTGTTAATGATACATCACACTTCTGTTCACATTTCTGTTTAACCCCATATCATTGGCTAAAGCAAGTCACATGGCCATGTCTAACTTCTAAGGAAGCAAGGAAGTGCAATCCTATCTTGTGCTGGGAAAGTGAGGAGAGCTGGACTATTTGCGAATATCCCTAAAACCAGCAGCAGCAGCAGCAGCGAACTCCTTATCTTTTGGGATTTCACACTAGCCTGTGAGCTTCTGGAAGCCAGAGCTTGTGCCTTGTGTATCTCTCTATTCTAAAAGCCTAGCACAATGCCCAGCATGAAACAAACTCTCAATAGATACCTGTTGAATGAATTAACAAGTAACTAGATGAAGACTCTTTCCTTAAAGAATAATCCTTCTCACTGCTGACCAGAAAAGTCTACATCACCTTTCATATTTTTAAATTAAGCTTCAGGGACTGAGTTCCATTGCTATGTGCGCTCTTCTAACATGGGTAGAAAGGCACCCTGGAGGCCTGTTCAGCCCTGCCCAGATGAGCAAACTCAGGAAACTGCATTTCAAGCCTCACTGGGGACTTTTGGAAACTACAGCCAGTGCAGTCCCTTGTGTGCAAGTCTTAGGGAGATGGTAGGGGAAGGTGGGCAAGAAACTTCCAAATATGAGAACTAGTGATCAAAGCCCGGCCCCAGGAGGGCAGTGAGAGACCCGGGTTATCTTCCTCAAACATTGATGAAGGCAGGGGCTACAGATGCTGAGACTGGAGCCCTGGCTCTATTTGAGTAGAAACCCTTAGAAAGGCTCCCAGAACAGATATTCTGTTTCCAAAGTAGCAATGCCAATGCCAAGTTTCTGGGCCAAGTAAAGGCCACAAAATCAAATAATATAGCTGCTTTCAAAGGATAGCTAAATCACTGGATGACTGCTAGAGCGTGTTTATAGCAGCCACAGAAGTCAACAGACTAGGATGGGTAAAAAACAGGCCATAATCTGATAGGCCCCCCATTTATCATTGCCCTTCGTGGTCCACGATGTTGAAGCTCTGGCAGTGATCTCTATCTTTATTGGTCTGCCTTAGACAAAAAGATTAGTGCATGGCCATGGGTGTATCCACAAGGAGACTGACAAAAGGCCTGGAGGAAAGAACAGCCTCAGCCCAGTGCCCTGTGCAGAGTGTGAACCCGGGGACCGGCACAGAAGCCAAGACGGAATGCTTTCCCTTGGGTGTGGGTGTTGGTATATCCAGGACAAATAATACAGGCCTCTGCCGTGAGAGGAAATTGAAGCCAGCCCAGTGCCCGAAGCGTGGGACACTTTATGGTCATCCTTTGTTGCCAGGATATGCATCACTCCCTGGTGGATGTGTGCCCCCCGCCTTCCTCATCTGCTTAGCTTCTATGTTGCACACAGGCCTGCTGTGCCCCTCTCAGGGGCTGGCCCATCATGGTATGTGTGCTGAGTGTGCTGGAATTATTTGAACAGTAAGAGGGTCAAGGTGGTGCACAGAGATAGGATGCTGGAAATCTCTGCAACCAGAGGCTGGGGGCACATCTCCCCAGGGGTTACCCCTAATCCTTCTTCAACAGGTTTGGCTGGGCTCCCTGGCAGACTTCTGAGTGGTTGCCTTTCCCTATGCTTGATGTTCAGGGGATGCAGACGTGAATTTGATCTTGGATCACTGGAAAGTAGCAGCTTGTGACTAAGAGGTCACCTACAAAATCCTACCTGATGCTACAGAAGCAAGAATAGCTCCCTAACGTTGAAGCCATCCGAGTCCTAGAAAGTAATGGGAGTTTTAATTTCTTCTGGGGAAGGGCAATCTGGTTTGAATGACCTGCTTTGAATGAGCCCTTTTGCAGATAATAGATTCTCATCCCAAGCTATCTTATGAACTTGATACAAGAGTTTCTTCTTTACATTTTCTGAAAAAGTTCACATAGTGACTATTTGAGGATTTGCTGGCCACATATGGTCTCTGCACTCCTCCTTCCTCTCATTAAAACTATAAAAACCATTCTTAGCTCAAGGACCATATATAAACTGGCCTTGGGCTGGATTGTGCCCACAGGCTTGGTTGCTGGTTCATGCTCTAGAACATAAAGTGAAGAAAACCATCTAGTGTCATACAGGGGACCGGAGCATTTTTCAAAGACTTAAGTCGAGTGGGACCATGACTCTAAGTTGGTGGCCCTTCACTGGGACAGTTGCACGTTTATGTAGGCCAAGTACATCTGAGAGGAGCTGGGAACTCAGAAGTACTTCTCCATCCATCTGACAAGAAGAACATGAAAGTCTACCAGAGATATGTTCCTACAGGTCAAAGCTTACACTTCCCGGGATTCCCAGTTAAAAGATAGTCCAGGCAGGTTAAGATTCATTTCTCCAGATGGTTTTCTAGATTAAGAGGTGAGTTAAAAGGGAATGTGAGACAGGTGGGTTGAGATGCCTTCCGGACTAGAGGAGCACAGCTCAAGTGGCAATAGGGTGTAACAGCGGCAGAGGGCAAAGAGGCTCTTAAGTGCCATCCAAGCAGGTGACATAGGTGGGTTTCAGAGGGTCCGCATGATCAGCAGGAACCAGTGAAGATGACCAGTCAGCAAAGGGACTGCAGAGGCTTCCACAGGGCTAAGAGACAGGACACTGAGTACATCGCTGTGGATTCCAGCAACGCATCCAGCAAGAGACAGGCAACAGCGTACGGGCTGGATGTGTTCTCTCCCCTGCCCACTGGCACAACTTGGAGCCTGAGAACCCTCCTTGGGTAAAGGGAAGGAGAAGGGCAAGGGCAAGGAACTACTGACTGTCGGATGCTCTTTACTCTACAGGGATTAAGTTCACCCTGAATGAGACTTTCAAACCAGAGGATGCTGAATTCCCATCAACTGGTAAATTGAAATTCCCCCACCTTCTCCCCCCACCTCCATCACCAGGAATAGAGGCTTAGAAGTAGAAAATAAAGTCCTCTTTCTATGTCCCTCCCCCATCTGAATCATACTTTGGTCTTCCTATACATATTAAACCGATTATTGCCCACCACGTGTGAGCCCCTGCTGTTGCATGTAACCGAGATGGACATGACCTCTGCCCTCATGGAGCCAGTGGTCTTCCTGAGCGCTGGTCCGTCATTGTAAAAGCACTGACCAGTCTCTCTTCTATGCCTGTCCCTCTGGTCATCTCCAATAGCACTGCCCGAAACAGCCACCCTCTGATTTCTCTGTTCCAGTATTTTCCCGCTGAAACCCGTTGTTCTCGCTGCTACTAGAGTGCTTTTTCTGAAAAGTGAAAATCTAATCATGTTCTTCTTTTCAAAAGCATTTAATATACACAAGATATAGGCATTTACTGTACACCAGTATTGAATCATTGTCTTGTGCCTCTGACACTAATGTAATGTTATAGATCAATTATATTTCAATAAAAAATTTAAAAGAAATAACAGGGTATTGAGAAGTATCAAAAGGAATATGACAAAAAGGGCCGGCCTATGCTTTATAATCCGAACTTTGAGAGGCAGTTTCATTCATCAAATTTTAAAAGGGAAATACAAGAACAGTATAAGCAAATAAAGGGGCAAAAATGGAAGGTTTTTGTTATGTTGTTGTTGTCAGTTTTAAAAAGAGCCAAAGTAATGAGGGCTAACAGAGTCAAAAAAATAAGAAGTCCAATAATGACGATGGTGTTCAAGTACAGAGAGCTAGGGAGGAAGATACTGATTAGTTGATCTCTGCAATAAATCTGTGGAGGTCTGTGCAAGAGGAAATGGGCTTAACTATGAAAAAAAGATATATATCCCCTGGAAGTAATAAAGCAGCTCCCAATACATACCTTTCATGAAAAAAAAAAAAAAGGCATTTACTGGTCTTCTACTGCCCACAGGGTAAAATCCTAATTTCTCGTTGTTAGGAAAACCCCACATGAACCCCACCCCAGAAATATGAGGTTCTTGCTGCTCCCCAGACAGATCAAGCTGCTTTGCACCTTTCAAGCTGTGTGTGTGACTCCTTGTGCTCTGCTGTGGTCTGGAAACTACTACTCATTCTTCAAGTCTCCCTCGATGTCCATCTGTTGGAGTTTGGCTAAGAACCTCATTTGCTAGGCTCCCACAACACCTTATGCCACCAGAGCACTTACCATACCGAAGGGCCATTGCTTATCAATGTCCCGCATTGGGTTCATTCCTTCATTTATTCATTCACTTAATATTTGTTGAGCACCTACAATGTCCTAGACATTGAAAAACACACAGTCCTAGCCTTTCAGAAGCTAATATTCTAGTGAAGGAGACACACAATACATTTAGAATGAACAATAGATAGTGAGCATTTTAGGGTCAGGAATGGGGTTTTCTTTATCTTTATGTCCCTGGTGCTTAGCACATGTGTGACACACACATGACCCTCCATGATGCTTGTGCATGAATGAATGGATAAGAGAAGCAGAATGTTATGCCACTGACTACATGAGTGTATGGAGAAATTATGTTTGTTTTTGATTCATCTGAAATTCTCTTTTCCTCAAAATCCTCTTCCATCCTCCCCAGTAGAACTCTAAGGACTTTTCACTTGGTTCTCCTTATTTCCCCTTCTCTTGGATCCCATTCCCTCATGATTGTCCTTCCCTCAGGACATTCACCGTCTGGCAGATTTCTCACTCTTCTCCAGACAGAGCAAACCATCAGCCTTTCTGGGAAAAAGAGAGGTATCTCCTGGTCTCTTTCCTCACCTATTTCATAAACACTGGGTATTCCTCATAATCACACACGACAGTATACTCACAACCAAGATATGGCAGAGTCAAATCACTCTCATGTAACAGAATCTCATTAATATCTGTTCCTCCAAAAGGTTTGAAGAAGGCAAACATGATGCACACAGAGATGCATGTGTTGCCCTACATGGGGAAACTCACAGGTACACATGACTACAGTACACAGCCACGTAGTCACCCAAATTGGCACCCCTGACCCCTGAGACACACTGAAGCAGCGCCTGTCTGAGCCTCCCTTTCTGCATCCTTACAGATTTCTCTGCAGTCATCAGGGCTTCCTGGACTTCCTCCTCCACTTCAAACCTGCCTTGAACACTCTCATTGGTTTCCTCTCCCTATTCGTGGGTCAATAACCCCTCTTCTTTGGCAACATCCATACTGAGATGAAATCCACATTTGTTGATTCTCTTAACTGAGCTCTGTCCCCCACAATTTATTAAAAATTCACCTTGCACACCACTACCTTGACACTGTACTATTCTATGGGTCCCCCTTTGACCAATGTCACCATGCTATGGAGATCCCACAGGGAGAGGAGGAAACAATTTTATAGCTTGGTCCTCTTAGGCAGGCTCATGACTTTCTCAAGACATAGACTAATCAATAGTGACTCCAGAAGCTTCCAGAAAAGGCTAAACAAGATGGCTAGTCCTTTAAAACATGGCCTGTAGCTAAACCTCATGTGAATACACAGGCAACTTGGATAGTCAGGATGAGCTGGATTCTGCTCATTGCTGTGGTAACAAACATCCCCCACCCCTCAATGGTCTACAACAGCAACGGTTTCTTTCTCACTCATTCCACTCGTCCACCACACCTGACCACACTCTGCTCCCTATCTCCACTCTAGGGCCCAGGTCAACAGAGCAGCCTCTGGCTGGAACATGACAAATCTCATGGCAGAGGGAAAAAGAGATCATGGGGACACACAAACTGGCTCTTGAGGCTTCTGTCATATTCACTCTCACTTCATTAGCCAAAACAGTCACATGACCAAACCTGATGGGTATCCTGGGTGAGGGTCAGAAAATAATTTGGTTGGTGATACAATCTACCACATAGTGGAAACTTAAACTAACCTCTGAATAACTCTTCCTCTTCTTCCTCCAAGCTATCTCTCCCTTCTTTCAGATCGGGTGAATGGCACTAACATCTACTCAGTCACATTTCCCCAGGATGCTTCCAGAATTGTCTCTCCAATTCATAAAATGAATCATACCACACCCCTGTCTTAAACCTTTCAGTGCCTGTGCTCTGCTCATGGGATAAAGTCCCAACTTATCAGGAGGGTCTATGCAGTTCTTCACAATAGGGCTCCTGCCAAACTTTTATCTCCAGCTATGCCCTTCCCTGAACACTCTGTGCTGCATCAATTCTAAGTAACCTAATGTTGATTTTTTTACAAATCCCATTTTCATGGCTTCATGTCCATTTTCATGGTCATGAAAACTTGGTATACTCTTCCTGTCTTCGGTCTAAAAAGTCTTACCTACCTTTCAACCGTCAACACAAATTTTGCCCCCACTGTAATGTGTAGACCCCCAGGCAGTATTCCCCCAAACTACCACCCAGGTAAAACTGGCAGTTTTCTCCTTTGTGCCTCTACTACATCTTATAGACAGCAGCTTTAAACGTCTTTGATTGTGCCCCTCTAAGAAACATATTTGATATCACAACTCAGAATATACATACATATACATAAACATAACATATATATGTGGGGTTGTATATATATGTATTGTATATACACACACATACAAAAGTGAAACAACAGTATTAGGAAATAATATATCTACCTTAACTACGTGTGACAAATTTTGTTATTTTCTATTCTTTCTACTTCATTGAAAAGATGCTGCTAGGTCCCACTGAATTGGTTCCATGACTCACTAACAAGTCTTAACCCACACTTTGATAAACACTACTATATAACATAGATGGATCTTAGGAACATAGTGCTTAGTAAAAAAGTTAGAAATAGATTGTGATCTGCGATTCAGTACCATTTATTTGAATTAGATACACTACCATGTGTAAAATAGATAGCTAGTGGGAACCTGCTGTATAGCACAGGGAGCTCAGCTCGGTGCTCTGTGATGACCTAGATGGGTGGGATGGGGGGAGAGGGAGGTCCAAGAGGGAGGGGATATAGGTATACATATAGTTGGTTCACTTCACTGTACAGCAGAAACTAACACAACATTGTACAACAGTTATACTTGAATTAAAAAAAAACAAACACACACAAAAAGTAACAACATATGTGTTGCAGGAGCACACACAAAGAAAAATGATATGCTTAAAAATGGTTGTCTATGAGGCAGGGAGGAGAATGGGGATGTTTGGAGATAATATAGAGGATAAATAAACAAAAAAATGGATCAATTAATAACTGGGAGGCTTTGCAAGTACAATAATACTAACAGGTAATGACTTTACACCTAGGGTCCAAAAGAAACTATAACAAGGATTCTCTATTATGGAAACTTCTATAATATTATCTAAGATCTTTTTCTTTGTCTTTGGTGTTCTGTAGTTTCATTTTGATTTACAGAGGGTGTGTATTCATTTTATTTATCCTGTTTAGGGCACATTGGACTTCATGAATCCATAGACTTAGGTCTTTCTTCAGTTCTGGAAAATCCTCAGGCATTATCTCCTCAAATATTGCCTTTCTTTCACTCTGATTAAACATCTATTAAATGTTCTCTTCTCTCTTCCACATTGCTTAATATCTCATATTTTCCATCTCCTCATCCGGCCATGGGGTTTCATGGATTTTTTTGTTAGCCCTAATTTACAGTTGACTAATTCTGTCTTTAGATGTGTATAACCTGCTGTGTAACTAAAGTTCCACGGACCCCATGTTACTGACCAGTGTTCTTGGCCTCCTTAATCAACAGAAATTGAGAAATTGATCACACGCCAGACAAGAAATTCAGGCAAGGCTTTACTGGGGCCCCTGCTGCAGCAGTGAGGAGTGAGAACAAGTAATATTTTCCCTTGCTTGCTCGCTCCCTGACTGGGGGGCTAAGCTGGTTCCTTATATGGGGTGAGGGTAGGGGTGTGTCCAGGGGTCGGGCCGGAGGGGTGGCTTAGGTGTTTTGCCCACCCCTTTGTGGTGTTGAGTGCAGGGGGCATGCGCAGTACCCCACTTTTGCTCCCGACACATTGCTTTTGTTCCTAGCTCTTCAGAAATAGCAGTTGGTATTTTTGGCCTTTTTGTATCTCGTTGTCCGTAATTTGCCCCAATTGCGCATGCACGCGGTGATGTTTAGTCCCTTATATATTTTTTATTTTTTTATTTTTTTTGCGGTATGCGGGCCTCTCACTGTTGTGGCCTCCCCCGTCGCGGAGCACAGGCTCCGGACGCGCAGGCTCCGGACGCGCAGGCTCAGCGGCCATGGCTCACGGGCCCAGCCGCTCCGCGGCATATGGGATCCTCCCAGACCGGGGCACGAACCCGTATCCCCTGCATCGGCAGGCGGACTCTCAACCACTTGCGCCACCAGGGAGGCCCCTAGTCCCTTATAGTTTCTTTGTATTCTGTTGCTTGAGGAGATGTTTGTCCAGGTGCCAGCACTGCAGCCAAGGGTCCCAGGTCCCAGGTCCCAGCCTGTCTCACCCACAGCGAGTCCAGCTTTGCCCTGACCCAAGCACACCTCTCTTTGGGATGTCAGGAGCCTGGAGGACTCCTGTGGTTGCTGCCTTTCTGCTGATAATGCCAGCCCTCAGAGATGACAGCAAAGACATATGCCTGGCCCTTACTTTATGGGACCCTGATCCTCAGTCAAGGTGGGTTTTGATTGTGAGCCCATTTTTGCTTGCTCTCTTAATCTGTGAGAATCCTGAAGGTCTAAATCAGGGATATTTCCCTTCCAGACAGGATCTGTATCTACTTCTGCTGAGAGGTAGTGTCTTATCCTGACTTGTGACCCTTCAAGGACCTGCAAGTGTCTCAGATTTAATTTCCCCATTTTGCTGCTGGCCCAGTGCTGATATCCTGAGAGCATTGCTAGTAGAATTTGCTGTTGGGGCAACTCGATCTTTTCCACTGTCTTATAGCTCCCCACCTCCAGCAACCCATTCAGCTCACATTTTGGGGGCAGAGGGGAGGGTTTGTGTGAATAATTCTTGGAGATTCCTTTTGAGTACAGCACTGAATTACAAAGTGTGTTATACCCAGGATCTAGTAGTTTGGTAGCAGAAGGATCCTTCCAGGGTACCTAATCAGCCATATTACAGGAGGCAGAAGGTTTTTACACACATCTGTCTCCCTCTACTAGACTCTGAGCTTTCTGAGGAACAAAATATGCCTATACCCAGCACCCAGCACAGTGCCTAGACTATGATAGGTCTTCAAAAAATGTTTGTTAAAATAATATATGATGTGACAACACTTTCCTCCCTCAAAACACTACCAAAGCAGCCCCTCACCCCCAAACACATAGCATGTATTTCTTAGTCTGAATCTTAATTTTTAAAATTATTTTCTGAATTTCTACTTTTTTTTTTTTTTTTTGTGGTACGCGGGCCTCTCACTGTTGTGGCCTCTCCCGTTGCGGAGCACAGGCTCCGGACGTGCAGGCTCAGCGGCCATGGTTCATGAGCCCAGCCGCTCCATGGCATGTGGGATCTTCCTGGACTGGGGCACAAACCCGTGTCCCCTGCATCGGCAGGCGGACTCCCAACCACTGCGCCACCAGGGAAGCCCTGAATTTCTACTTTTATGGGAAAACAAGAAGGAAGAATCATTTGGGTTTGTTTTAGGTCTAAACGACCACTCCTAGACTGTCACCCAACTTCTCACCCACCCCCACTCCAGGAGCAAAGGATGAGTACTGTGAAGTTAAGAGGTGGTAGAGAAATTCATAGTAAAGTTCAGTCTGCTCTGGTGCTTGGAGATCCTTGGGGATAGTATCGGTGTACACATTTTAAATACTTATATTATTCACATTTATTACTATTAGTATCTAGAGTCCCCTGCAGTTTTCTAGTTCAGACATTCTGATCCATTCTGCATGTGCTGATGCCCAGCAAAGTAAGGACTCCCTGCAACTAAGTCGCAGGGATTGGCAGAATGTCAAGGTGGTATTATTGCCAGGCTAAGAGTGCTTAATAATCAATTAGGCTTATTCATTCGTATTATTAACTCTCTTTCTCCAGCACCACCTGCAGTCCATTACGCGACGGCAGACAGATGCTTTCCAGATGTTCACAAGGCCAGTTTTGTGGGTTTTCTTGACTCTAATCCGGCAGGCTGTGAAGATGCCTGAGGTGGAGAGGAAGGAGTTGGGGGGTGGAGGAGGAATGAGCGCTCGTTTTCAGGGTCTGAGGTGAATTAATGTCGGGTTCGTGGAGTCCAGGTTCGGTGTCCAGGCTGCGGCAGACAGAAGGTGCCCCCCATCTGCGACAAGCTCTGGCCAGCAAGGGATTGGATACAAGAAACAACTGGTCCCACCCTGGTCCCCCTCCCTCTGCCTGATGAGCACATTCCACCCCGGTAGAGTCGGATTGGAGTGGGTTCCATGGTGACTCCAGATACTTTCCAGTTGTCTGGGAAGTGGGGACTGTGAGCTTCTGGACGAGTCACAGCGGCATCATTAGTTTGTAGACCTACGGCCAGCTTTCCAAGAATGTGCAAACTGAGGGTTTTCACATTCACAGCAGCTTGGATATAAATCACATCCTGCTGATCAAAACCGCGCAGTAGCAGGGAAGGTATGTGGCCTGGGGAGACCGATTCCACAGCCCAGGTTTTGTGTTGGATTTGTGCCCTGTCTCTGGGCGGGTGGACTCCCTTTCCCAGATCCCGGAGAAAGCAGATGGAGAGTGGGAGGAACAAACAGCTCCGGCAGCCACGGAGCCGGCTGCTGGAAAGTCGTCGTAATTACGATAATAAAAATAAAATTGTCACCAGTTATTTGCCAGGCATGCGTTTAACCATCACAACCATCCCGTTAGTTTCGTGGCATTATTGTTCCCATTTTACAGATGCAAAAACAAGTCCAGAGGTTGTAAGTTCGCATGCACCTCTTCTAAGTACACATCCACATACATTGCTAAAAGTTGCACAGTCAGAATTCAGACCTATATTGTCCAGTTCCCAGTTGTGCCTTCATATCCCTGTTCAAAAATATTCACTGTTCTCGACCCTAGGACTGTTTTTTGTGATTGTGGTAGGTTGGACAGAAGGTCTAATGCAATCTTTTTTTTTTTTTGCTATAGGCGGGCCTCTCATTGCTGTGGCCTCTCCCGTTGTGAAGCACAGGCTCCAGACACGCAGGCTCAGCGGTCATGGCTCACGGGCCCAGCCGCTCCGCGGCATGTGGGATCTTCCCAGACCGGGTCACGAACCCATGTCCCCTGCATCGGCAGGCGGACTCTCAACCACTGCGCCACCAGGGAAGCCCTGCAATCTTATTTTTGGTAGGGGGTGTTCAGAATTAACGTATGGTGCAGTCAATGGATAAAGAATTCTTTCAAGCTAAGAACTTGTGAGTCTCTGTAGTGTCAAAGAAAATTCAGAGAGCTTTACTTGATATGAATATTTGATTATAAAGGAAAATATTTGATTATAAAGGAAAATATTTGGTTATAAAGGAAAAAGGAAAAAGTTGTTTAATCTTTATAATGATTGATTATTACAATGGGGGTTTCCAGACAGTGGGGGATTGGTTAAAAGTGATTATCTTATATCATTTAAGGAAGATAACTTAAGTTTTATTTATGATTATCAGAGGCATTTACAAGAAATAACCTAAGTTAAGTTTCACTTATGTTCATGAAATAAGCTAGATTATTTTGCTTACATTGCTGAACTGGTTTTCTTTACTTGGAGTATTTTCAAGCCTGGTCTTCTTTTTATTTTATTTTAGCAGAAGGTAGGTTTAGGTAAAAAATTGGGGGAAGCATGTTTATAGATGGCACATATATGTTTTAGGTGTCAGACTAGAGAAACAACACACACACATGCACACACACGCACACTTACAGTCTTTGTAACTGAATAACTGTTTTGGCTTCCTGGTTGTATCAGCCGCCTGAGAGCAAGATGGCCTCTGAGAACAAAGGTTCAAACACAAGAGGGCAGAGAGTGTCCTGAGAAGAACAGGTGGCTGTGTGGTTTGGGGACAAAGCCCCTGCCTCCAGGGCTGCCCCTCAGGCTCTCATCCTGGGGTTGTTCACCCCATGTGTTCCCTGGGTAAAGCTGCCTGGGAGATGGCCTGGGGCAGAGGTGCCCCTAGGCTGCTTTCTCCCTGGAAAGTCCCTCAAATGTAACAAAGACTCTTCCTTGTCTGTGGGAAGTACCAGGGCTGGGAGGGCTGTGAACTCAGAGACAGGCAATTGCTGGATTGAAGCCCTTACTTGCTCCACAAGAAAGACCCTGAATGCTGAACTCCCAGCATACTTCTAGCCTTGGGGCCAGAGGTCCTCCCAGGGACTGAGATACTTGCTGGGAATGCCTGATTTGCTCATTTCTACCTCATTATCTTTCATGCGGCTAACATATATTAAGCACTGATAAATGTTGCTAGAATGAATTAATAAACGCGTAACTCATTTCTTGAGCAAGAAGTCAGAGATCAAGCTGTGGGAAAACATGTCACACCATATTTAATAACCGTAGTCATTCAGTATCTATTGAGCTCCTTTTTATAGGGACCATGTAAAGCATTGTGAGGGATACAAAAATAAAATATATGGTTCCTATACCTAAGGACTGGGAACTGTAGTTAGGAAGGATAACTGTTAACACTGACAATTCTTTTCTTTACCTGGATTCTTTTCCCTTATTCTCAGGTCCAGATGGTTCCCATCCTTTAAGATCCTGTTCAAATGATGCCTCTTCCATGAAACCTCCCCCTTCTCTGCATTCCCAGAGTGTATTATAATTATTTCTGTATATGCATTATGTACTATTTTAGACTATAAGCTTCTTCAGAGTATCATTGGCATCTGAATCATGGATGTATTTTCTCATCTGAGAACCTAATGTAAACCTAGAACACAGCCGAATCTCAGTGTTTTTAAAATTAATTAATTATTAAACCATTGAAAATATACGAACAAAGAAAACAAAATTTGAGGATGGCACAGGAATCGGGATAGGCGAAGAGGGAGGAAAGGAATCCAGAATGTAGAAAGGAGCAATGATTTGACAAGTGGAATGAATTATTTCATGGGAAGAACCATTGAGAAGCGAAGAGAGCCCAGTGTAATAGTGGTCTGGAACTGACAAGGGGGAAGGTGAGCTGTTCCACTGGCCCATAGAATGCAGAGGAGTGGAAGAAGCTGAGGGTGTCCAGAGAGAAATACACAGGAAGGTTTAAGCTGTAAGGAAAGCCTCATTATATTTCATTCTGGGTGATGAGACCCAAGATGAAGTTGATAAGTAGATTTACGCTGTAAAGGGGTTTAAGAAATTTCTGGTCAAAATGTCATTGAAAGGTTAGTCTTTGAAGTCTTTCAATGACTTCTACATGTAGAAAATTTTAAAAAGGGTGTTCAAACACCAGATAAATATCTCTGTGCAGCGCAAATAAAATGAATACAAAGTGCAAATTGGGCTGAGACTGGGAGCCTTCTGGGCTCTAGGTCCAGAGACAGGCAGAGAAAACCAGGTGGTTCAAGTCTTGCAGAGTGACATAGACAAAAAGGCCTCGCTCCGGGCGATGATCGGACTCTGTGGTGGTGGGGCTGCCACCCACAAAAGAGGCTAATAGAACTGCATCTGTTTCCTGGGGCTCTGCTTCAGTGAGGGTGGGAGGAAGCAGACCCAGACGTCCACCTAGAGCCATGGCCAAGAAAATCTCTGTCCAGGACGGGCAATATGAGTTCTGGTTCCATTCTGGGGGCCCTGGGAGGCTACATGGAAGCAACTGCAAAGCTGCTAGACCAGGAAGGATGGAGGAATAGGGAGAGAGGAGAGAGGAGAGACGGAAAGCGAGAGAGACAGACAGACAGAGAGAGATAAAGAGACAGAGGGACATAAAGAAGATGTGGCACATATATACAGTGGAATATTACTCAGCCAGAAAAAGAAACGAAATTGAGTTATTTGTAGTGAGGTGGATGGACCTAGAGTCTGTCCTACAGAGGGAAGTAAGTCAGAAAGAGAAAAACAAATACCACATGCTAACACATATATATATGGAATCTAAAAAAAAAAGAGGTTATGAAGACCAGGGGCAGGACAGGAATAAAGTTTCAGATGTGGAGAATGGACTTGAGGACACAGGGAGGGGGAGGGTAAGCTGGGATGAAGTGAGAGAGTGGCATGGACATATATACACTACCAAATGTAAAATAGATAGCTAGTGGGAAGCAGCCGCATAGCACAGGGAGATCAGCTCGGTGCTTTGTGACCACCTAGTGGGGTGGGATAGGGAGAGTGGGAGGGAGACTCAAGAGGGAGGAGATATGGGGATATGTGTATATGTATAGCTGATTCACTTCGTTATACAGCAGAAACTAACCCAACATTGTAAAGCAATTATACTCCAATAAAGATGTTAAAAAAAAAGAGAGACAGAGAGACAGAGAGTCAAAGAGACAGAGTGGCAGAGAGAGACAGACAGAGAATGAATAAACTTTAAAAATAAGATCACAAACTAAAATTCCCAAAACATGAAGGGAAAGTAATGCTAAGAAGAAAACAAAACCAATAATTTGGGACATGAATTCATCTCAATGAAATGAAAATAATAGAGCAATCTAAAATAATACAGCAATCTAAGGCATGTGGACTTTAAGATATTCAGAATCTTCACAGAGATAAAGGAAGGAAGAAGAGCCCCCCTCCCCCAAATAAATTATGACACACTAGAGTAAGAAATAAAGCAAGAAGAGAATTTTATAAAAATGAAACCATTGGAAAACGTGAAAGTAAAAAATGATCACTGAAATGAAAAAAGTCTCAACAGCCAAGATGAATTTCACACTGGACACAAAGGGAGAATTAGTGAACTGGAAGGCATTAGTGAGAAGGCACCTAGAATAGAGCAGATAAAAGTACGGAGGGGCAGTTAAGAGATGTGGATGATAGCACTTGTCCCAGGAATTCTAGATGAGGAAATAAGAGAGCACCAGTACTTAAAAAGATAATATCTAAAAATTTTCCAGAATTGAAGAAAACATGCATCTTCAGACTGAAAGTGCACATAATGGGCTAAAAATAAATCTACATCACCTAGACACATCGTGGTGAAATTGAAGAATATAAAGCATAAGGGAAATTTTTTTTAGATCTACCAGAGAGGGAAAAAACCCAGACCATTTTAGAACAAGGAATTTCTCTATACCATCAGTAGGCCACTCATTAACAGCAACAGAAAAGTCAGTGAAGCAGTATCTTCCAAGTATAGAGGGAAAGTAAGGGTTCAGATGGGTTAGAAATAATCTAGATTTAAAAATGTAATTGGGTTCGATCTCTCGTTGGGGATCTAAGATTCTGCATGCCATAAATAAATTAAAAAATTTTTTTAAAAAGGGGGACTTCCCTAGTGGTCCAGTGGTTAAGACTCCATGCTTCCACTGCAGGGGGCATGGGTTCGATTTCTGGTGAGGGAAGATCCCTCATGCCATAAATAAATAAAAAATTTAAAATAAATGTAAGGTGGGGAGGGGCAAAATAGGTGAAGGGGATTAAGAGGTATAAAATAAGAAAGTTACAAGGATGTAATGTACAATATAAGAAATATAGTTAATATTTTATAATAACTTTGTATGGAGTATAATCTATAAAAATATCACACTACTATGTTGTACATCTGAAACTAACATAATATTGTAAGTCAACTACCCTTCAATAAATAAATAAATTAATTAATTAAAAAATGTAATGCAAGGGCAAAATAATGATCAACCGAATTTCTGCTACCCTCTTTCCCCTCCACTCCATCCCCTAAGCCTTGCTAGCAGAACTACTACAAAAGGCACACCTCAGCTAGAACAGTGGTTCTTTTTTTTTTTTTTTTTAGCGGTACGCGGGCCTCTCACTGTTGTGGCCTCTCCCGTTGCAGAGCACGGGCTCCAGACGCGCAGGCTCAGCAGCCATGGCTCACGGGCCCAGCCGCTCCACGGCATGTGGTATCTTCCCAGATCGGGGGAAGAACCCGTATCCCCTGCATCGGCAGGCGGACTCTCAACCACTGCGCCACCAGGGAAGCCCTGAACAGTGGTTCTTAACTGTGGAAATTTTGCCTCTCAAGGGACATTTGGCAATCTCTGGAGACATTTTTTGATCATCATGACTTGGGAGATGCTCCTTGTTTCTAGTGGGTAGAGGCCAGGGATACCACTGAACATGCTGCAGTGCATAGGACACCATGCCACAGGAAAGAATTAATCCATTCAGAATGTGAATAGTGCCACTGCTGAGAAACCCTGAGTTAGAAGAAATCAAGAAACAACATGAACCTCCAAACCAGTAAAATATATTAATGTACTCAACTATGGATTATTTAAAAAACATTGGTAATGTATAAAAAGAAGTGGAAATAAATTCTAGCAGTGGAAGGTGGTTTTAAGTAGTTGGTTAAAGCATGGTGAAGTCTTTATTTTGTTAAAGAGGAAGATAGAAATAATAATTTTATACTTTATTTAAAATGTAAATTGTGTTTGTTAAAAATTTTGGAATAACAATGAAAAAAAATAGAAACATACTCTACAGGTTCCAAACCAGTAAATGAGGAAAAGCAGGACTAAGACAACTTGATTAACTTAACAGGAGGCAGGAAAAGAGGGACAATGAAGCAAAAAAGTATGGAAAACAAAAGATACAAAATAAGACAGAAATAAGTTCAAACATATTAGTAGACACAAAAATGAAAAGGAATAATCTCGCCTAGTACAGATCTCAAAAACATCATGTTGAATGGAAAAATCAAGGGGTATGTTGACATATACAGGCTGATGATACCATTTGTGTAAAAATTATATATTTAAATGAAAGTCAATTATAGATAAATGCCTACACAGTAAATATTTTAAAACATGAATGGGAAAGTTACACACTACCTTCAGGATACTGGTTTGTTGTGGGGTGGGAGAGGAATGAGACTGGAAAAAGAGAACATAGGAAACTTCAACCATTTCTCTGAAATACTTCATTTCAAGAAAAGAAAAAATCTGAAGCAAAGATGGACAACATTTGGGTATTGAGTACACAGGTGTTCATTAGCTTTCATAGTTTTCTGAATGTTCATATTATTTTAAAAAATAATTATAATTGGATTGAAAAATGGAATAAAAGCTGTCCAAAGAAAAAATGAAAAAGCATTCTGATAGAGTTTTTTTTTTTTTTTTTTTTTTTCTTTTTGCGGTATGTGGGCCTCTCACTGTTGTGGCCTCTCCCGTTGCGGAGCACAGGCTCCGGATGCGCAGGCCCAGCGGCCATGGCTCACGGGCCCAGCCGCTCCGCGGCATATGGGATCCTCCCAGACCGGGGCACGAACCCGTATCCCCTGCATCGGCAGGCGGACTCTTAACCACTTGCGCCACCAGGGAGGCCCCTGATAGAGTTTTAGAAGTGAATCTGCAGTTTTTATGATGATGCTTTCTTACATATCTGGTTTCATTACTTATTAAAAATGTCTAGTATTTATTTTTAGATTGTCGTATTTAATTCCATATTCATTCTCTTTCTATCAGATAGTCATATAACAAATATATGTAAAATAAACCAACCAACAAACAGGTAAATAAATACATTCATAAATAGGTAAATACATAAATAAAATACTTAAGTTCACCCATAAGAGAATTCAGTGTCTGCAGGACATAATGTAAGGAAATCATAAGTGTGAAACGTGTACTGGAGAGAGGTCTACTCCTATCCCAGCTGTGCCATGCGGAACCGCAGGCAGGCGTTAATCACCAGGAGATCAGATTCCTTGTAAAAAATAAAAGAGGTTAATAATCCTTGCCTGATATGATTGAAACGAAAAGAGGGAAAGCAGTGTGCAAAATTTAACAGGCAAATAAGATGTGTGAAATAACAGAAATGAGCTGAGTTGGCTGTGAAAATTCAGCTAGGGGAAATGGGATTAGAATATATGCCCCCAATGGTGGGGTATGGAGAGGGGAGATGCTTGTGAAGTAGGACAATTCCACCCCCTATTCAACATGTACCTTAGGCCAAAGTGGACTAAAAGTAATTGCAAGCACTCTATCCCAGAGGGCATCTCCCTACCTGCTGCTAGAATTGGGTAACAGGCAATGATGCAGGACAGGTCAATTGGAAATCAGCATTCATTGGAGCAGTCAGCTGCTGAATACAGATGCACTTTACATATATATGTAATAAAACTGACAAAGGTATCAGTGGAAATTATGCTGAGAAGGGTAATTGCTTTGGAGGCCACATCTCCAAATATTGACCCAACTTGGGAGCATTAGCATAACTATTGTCTCCTGATACCTGGGGTGATGGCAGGCATACTAGCCATAGGCTAAATGAGTTCCCACAAATTCTCTGGTCCCCGTCAATCTAGCAGTTACTGCCATGCTGGTCCCTGTGGCAGCTGGGCAGCAAGTTATATTGGTTTAATATAATTTGGAAATCTATAACACTTTCCATTTTCCTATGTATCCCAAAGCGTTTATTGTTTAAAGAAATTAAGTTAGAATTTTCTCAGGACAATAATTGGAGCAGAGAAGAAAAAGAACTTCTCAGCTGCAATGGATATCAGAAGAGGTCTCACAGAAGTCCCCAGTGGTCCATGGAAATTATACTTAGATAAAAGCTTCTATCATTCCTCCAAAAAGCCACCACAATAACAACAAATATCATTTATTGAGTGATTACTATGTGGCATGCACTTTGCTGACTGCTTTATATGTATTATCTCATTTATACCTTACAACTATCCTATTAGGTAGTTATAATTATTGTATTGATTCTGTAGGTGAGGACACTGAAGCCTAGAGATGACACAGCCAATAATAAACAGAATAGGAATTTCAACCCCCATTTGTGGCTTTCCAGAACCTGAACTCTTAAACACTATTTTAGTGTTTTTTGAAACTTAGGCAGCTAGGTACTCTCCTGCCTTTTTCCAAATCCATCTATCGCCTGAATGATTATTTATTGAATATTTGTTTAACTCAATTTCCCCTCCCCAACTTAAAAAAACATTTCATAGATGAGAAACAGATATAGAAAATCACACAAACATATATATTAATTAATGAAGGCAAACAGCTTTGTGATTGTCACCCAGGTCAAGAAATAGAACTTTGCTACCTGCCTCAGAACTTCCCTCATGTACCGTGTCTCAACCAGAACTCCCTTCCCTTCTCCCACAACTAACCACTGTCTTGCCTTTTTGGGTGTTTCCTTAAGAGTTTTATCATCCCAGTTTGTAACCCTGGGCATAGTAGTTTAGTCGTGCTCTTTATAGAAACATGATATGCCTTTAATGAATTCTTTAATCTATAGGTTCTCCTACCATTCTTTTATTTTACTTAGCATTTATTGTCATAGATCTGGGCTGTTTGCCCGGTAGAGTCTTATTCAGTCTGGATTTTGCTGATTGCATACTCATGATGTGGTCTCACATATTCCTTTTCCCTCCAGGTTTTCTGTAAATTTGCAGGTGGATTCAGAGGCTTGGATAAACTCAGGCTCAATCCATTTGGCAAAAATATAGGTGGTAGTGATGTGCTCTTTCACTGGGAGGCACATGATACCTGTCAACTTCAAAGCCCAGATCCATTAATTCATTAGGGGATACAAAGTGATGATATTCTAATTCTATTATTTCAGTCTCTGAAAGTGACCAATTAGTTTCTTCTTCCTATCATTATAAACTCATAGATATTTGAAGGGTTTAAATGAATTCTAATTATTTTACTTAATGAAGCTCAAAATGTCCTATCTTTGGCCTTCTGGAGCCTATTCAATTTAGCTCCTGAGTTCTTTTGTGATGACCCTAGTACTGTTTGATAGCTTTCTTGCTATCTTAAAAAATATTCCAATATTTCATGCCTCAGACCTGGAATCTTCCATTTCTCCAGGAAGCTCTGTATCTCTTAGTGAAGAATCTTATTTTTTGAGAGCAAAATCTGGGTCCTAGGGAGGCTTATTGCTACAGGATTGGTCATAGTTTCTACATATTTTCCAAGGACAGAGCTAGGACTAAATAAATAAATAAAATACTGCTGTGTATTTATAAATATGTATCAATATGAAATATCCTATGAAGTCATACTGCTACTTCAAGTTCACATCCAACACTATAGAATTTTTGCTTAACTTTTTCTAGATTACATTTTTTATCTCATTTGTATATTATATATATTTTTATCTTGTTGCTTCCACACTGAGAATTCTGTTTCCTAAGGACACAGGGAATATTAGAATTAAAGTATCCCATATTACTTGTTTTCTTTGTCTCACATCACACACACAGCAATCTCAGTGTAATGAGTCTCAAACTCCACTTTGGACTTTTGAGTGTTGACAGCTTTCAAGCTTCACTTTTCCTTCTTTCCCTCGAGCCTTATGTCTGGGTAAGCCCATAACAAAGCTCACATATTCCCTCTCTTGGTGCTGTTGGAAAGTTCAAAACATACAAGGCCCAGACTATGCATGGGAACCCTCATCCCAGCCTCATCTCTGACCACAATATTGCCCCTCCTTATTCTCTGAAGACATTTTGGACCTTCTGGGGGCCCACCCTGTCATCCCTAGAAAGTCTTATCACGTGAGTAAAACATTTTCATACCCTTTTGGTCCATTTGTGGCATCATCAGTCTTGACATCTGCTCTATTAATTGGGAGGAAGTTCATCCTATAATAATAATACTATTACCATCAGAATGACTACTAAATGATGTTAAAATTATATATATACACTGCCCATTTTCCTCCCCCATTTTTTATAGTTCTACTATATCTTCATTGTCAGAGTTATAACCATTTCATACTACACTTTTTCTTTCTCAGCCCTCAGTCACAGCTGTTCAAGTAAATATATCCTTAATGCTGTGTAAAAGGTGCTGTAGTCATTTTAGTTGTCTGAAGCTTGTTCTCTACTAGATTTCTCAAGAAATGCTCATGAGAACAGTATTCTCTGGGTTCTTGTATGTTATTAACAGTTTGTGTTCTTCATCCTTGAAGGTTAGTTTTGCTTGATATAAAATCCTTAGGTCATTCTTTCTTTCCTTGATTATATTACTAATGTTTCTCCATTGTCTTCTACTATGTTTTCTTTTTTTTTGAGTTCGCATTTTTAAAAAAATTTGATGTATTGAGGTATAATTTACATACAGTAAAATTCACCAGTTTTAAGTTTCTTGAATTTATTGAAAAGATTGCATCATTCTTATGTCACTTGTATATTGTTTGAGAAGTTGGAGGTTAACTTGGCATTCATTCAGTTTAAGTGACTTGGGTTTTTTGTCTGGCATAAAGCATTGCTGGCAGACATCTGATAATGATCTAATTTTCTTTCCTTTATAAGTCACCTGCTCTTTTCATGTAGTTATTGCTCATTTTCTTTCTTTTTTTAAAGTCAGTTAATTATACAAATCTGTCTTGCTCATGGTCATTCTGAGTTGATATGCTCGGATATGGGTTGTGCTTTTTCAATATTTTTTCATTTTTTTCATTACAGGAAAGTTTCCTTGGATTATATATATATATATATATATATATATATATATATATATATATATATATATATATATATATATTTTTTTTTTTTTAATTTATGATGTTCTTTTGCTTTGATTTCCTTCTTCTGGGATTTCTATTATCTGTATACTAGATTTTCTTTGCCTATCTTTAATGTTTTTCTCTTTACCTCATTTTTTCTTTCTTTATTCCTATTTGATTTAAAAACTTCCTTTTTTTCACCTCTAATTTCTCTTAAGGAGCTGTCTATTGTACTTATTCCCCCATGTGTTCTTTTTTGTTTAGTTCTCACTTCTGAGATGAATTGTTCTTTTGTTTTTATTTCCTGAATTCTGTTACCTCATTTCTGAGTTTTTTGTAGTTCTGATTTATGTTATTCATTCATCTCTTTTATCACTTTTAAATGTCTTTCAGTTAGTTTTGAAACAGAAGTTTACAGTTTTGATCTCTTTGTGGGCATTTTTCTTTCCTGGAAGGCTTATTATTCTGCTCTTTATTCTTATTTTTTTCTTATGGTTATTTTGTGTGGGATTTGACCTCAATACTTTTTGCATGCTTTTATTTATATGAAATGTTTCCCAGAAATTTTAGAAAAAAGCTGTGTTCAGGTCAAAATAGACTTTCTGACTTTAAAGAGCTCTCTCTTCTGTGGTTTTGGGTAGTACTGAAAAAATAGCACTTGGCTTTCTGAAGTCTGCTGGCTGTGCTACTCTTCCCCAATTTATTCTACATTTTTCCTTCATCTCTATTTTCCTTATCCTGCTCAATTTTAATCTCATCCCAACAGTTTCTCCTCAGTCTGAGTCTTTCTCTTGGAAGGGGTCCTTAACTGGTCAATTTTGAGAGTTTATAGATGCTAGACTTCTCCATTGTCTTCAAACCTTACTGCAGTTCACTTGTACTCAGCCACAACTGAGAGGGAAAAATAATTCTTTGTCTCAGCTTCTTTTGTCAAATTGGTCTGCCAAGCTTTCAATCAATACCTGTTAGCTATTTTGACATTCTCCTCATATTGCCTGTGAACTTTCGGTTTTGCTCTCTAGTTGTGTTCTTTGTTTTAGTGTGAGGATTCAGGAAGATTAAAAAAAAAACAGAAAAGCTATGCGGTTGCTGTCTTCTGATTTCCCCAGAATCTTCTGCTAACAATTTTTTAGTTCCATTAAAAAAAGAAAATGGGTATATTGAGGTGAAATCTACATGTACAAAATGCACCAATTTTACGTTTCTTGAGTTATTGGCAATGTTGTTTCATTATTGAGTTGCTTTGTGTATTTTTTTGAGAAGGTGGAGGCTAAATTGGTATCCATGAATTGGTAAATGATTTAGTCTTTATGTCTGGAGTCCCAGAAAAAAAAGTTTAATTAACTTCAGCATCTTAATAATTTTACTATGCCATGTCCTAGTGTTAATTATATGGGTTCCAGTGTTTTGAGGTATACTATAGACTCTTTCAATATGTAGATTCAGTTCTTTTTTTTATTTTTTGAAAGTTTTCTTGCATTATAGTTTAGACATTTTTATTTTGTTCTCCTGCTTGCTTTTCCTCTATGGAATTATTTCACCTACTTCTTTATTTTCTTATCATTCTCTTAGCTGTTTTCATTTCTCTTCTCAATTTCACTTAATATACTTTCAATCAAATCTATTTTCACCTGAGCTCATAAAAATTTAGTCTTCATTTCTGAGAAGAATTTGTCTTTTTCTTCAATTTTTTTCATTGAGTTCAAGTTCAGCCAACTTTCATTTTATGCCTTTTTTTTTTTTTCTAAGTCTGTAATGAGTTTTTGAATTTCTGGTTGAAAGAGGTCTTTCTTCTACAAATGCTATTTAAATGATATTTAATTCACGTTGAGGCACTGTGTTACAGTTTTCCTCTACTTCATGGTTGATTTGGGGGAGAATATTTTTTATCATTTGAGAAGTTTTGATTCTCAATTTCTATTTTCTTTTTGTAGCAGCTTTGCATGACGTTTCCTGATATTTTCCATTTATTTTAAAATGTCTTGTAATTTTTCTAGTCCAGCAATAGCAGGTTTATATGGAGGAGTGAGAGGAGTTGGTTGACTTGCGAAGTCTCTTCACTTTTCTTTTATACAGTGAAGGACACTTTCTTTAAAAACTGGTGTCTATTTGGGGAGAGGGAAGCTCTTGATTTTCTGATGGAGTCTTCTATGATTTCTGTAGAACTCTTATTTCAACTGCTTGCTTCCTACTTTCCCTTCACCACTAGGCCACTCCAAGGGACACTAGATCAGTCAGGGTCCAGTCAGAAGATAAAAATACACCAGTAATTGGAAATTAAAAACTTAATATAAAGAATTGTTATCTAGTAGTAGGTAGTTGACTACTAAGGGATAAAAGAGGATTCTCAGGATTCCAGAAGTAACAAGTTAAAGAAATCAGCTACTGCTTTTAGGCTGAGGAAAAATAGAAATAATGCAACTAAGGATTTAGAAGAACAACCTTATATCACTTAAGCATGAGATTCAGACTTATTTAAAGAGGAATGTACAGCATGCCTGTAAAGACAAGACTTGCTGGAAGGCATGGATTAAGTGGCAATGCAGTTGCCTAAGGGTGTAGCTGCAGCTGCTGTGGAAGTGGCTCACTGGAACCAACCAGAACCAGCTGCTAAGTGGGGAGAGGATGGCTTGAAGATGTAATTGGAGGTACCAAGGAAGTAGCCCACTAGAGTGGGTCAGAAGTGTTTACCAGATAAGGACAGAGTGGCCTGAGGGCACAGCTAGAATGGGTCCATTATGGCCACTAGGCTGCAATGCTGAATAAAGAATGGTGGACTAGAATCTGGAAGAAGCGCCTCTTCATGTGGCTATCACCTTGGTGTTACTCCAGCATCTCCTGTTGATAAAGCTTCACTTTGTGTCAGCTGGCAAACGACATGTTTGTCCTTTGCAAACATGTCCTAGACATGTTTACAGGGTCTAGCTTCAGTATCACAAAATGGGTCAAGGAAGGGTGAGTTTAGAACAGGGAGACAGTAAACTGATACCTGGTACAGAGAAGTTCTTTTTCAACTTGTCTTCTCTCCCAGAAGCTGTGCCTTTCCAATATTGCCAGCTTTGAAACAGTACCCTTTCAACCCCCTTATTTTCAATTCCCAGTTACCAGTAGTCTTATTTACTATCCCAGACATTTTCTCAGTATTTCTCAGCTCAGGATGAAATCATCACTTTCTGAAGGTACATTCCTATTTCTTCTGCCATCTCTAGGACATTGCACTCTCCTTTTCTTCACAATCGTCCCTGGAATCTCTGCTCTAGCATGAGCTAGAGGTGTGGTTCTTCTGGTTTAGATGTTTATTTTCCCACTTACTTGTAAAATGAAGCTTGTAGCTTTCTCTTTGTATCAGTAAGCTATTATCATGTAAGAAATCACCTATGTAGCATGGAACAACAAGCATTTATTTCTTGCTTAATCATCTTTGGGTTTGCTGGAATTTGGCTGATCTAGACTGAGCTTGACTGGTCTTAATTACAAACTGTGGGTTGGGTCCACATCTACTGAATGTGCCTTTCATTCTCCTAATGGCTCTGGAAAACATGTTATTTCAGGACAAAAGACAGGAGTGCAAGAAACCAAGCCCCTCTATGAGAACACATTTCAAATCTCTACTTACAGCACATCCCATTGACCAAAGTAAGGCATGTGAATGAATCCAAAATCAATGGGGCAGAAAAATTTGTTTTCTCTGTGGAAGTTGGAAGAGACAGGAAGTGAATATTTTCCAAACAATAATCTTACGTACTGTAGGCTTCCCTCTTGTTCATAAATAAATATCTATGTCCCTCCCATATTCAAAATAAACTCCCTCCCATCCCAAGAGCCCCCGAATTCTTATCAAATCATGGCATAAGGCTTGAAGTCCAGGATCTCATCATCTACACCAAATCTGTATTTGGCTTCTTCTCTTGATCCAGAGATTTGTGAACTAAGAAGACAAATTGTTATCTACCACCACTCCATGTATAGCCAGTATACAATTGTGGACTGGAAGCAGGTAAACTGCACCCTCATCAATTAACTGCACTCTAAACTTTCTAATTTTAAAAGGGAAAGAATAGCAATCGTATAGCACATAGTCACTGATCCACAGGAATTCTGAAATCCTGCTGGGAAAGTGTTGTCAGGTTCTTCTATATTGGGAATAGCAATTTTCCTCCATTAGGTCCTGGAGATCCCCTGTAGGAGCAGTTCTAAGTCCATTGTTCCTCGCTATTCTTGGCTCTACCATTTGGGAGTTCTTTCTTGTTTTATCATTTGATTCCTATCAACACAAATGCCAAAAACCACACACACACACACACACACACACACACACATTTTTTGATACATGCTTTTCTCTTTCTACACTTAAATTGTAACAAATTTGGACACACCACTTTTCCATGGGATCATGTTCTCCAGCTTTCTACTTGCCCTTTTGTTTAGTTGAAAGGATCTAATAGATTTTACCTTCATCTCTTCAGAGATATAAGCATGTCTTATAGCCACACCCTTGATCTGATGCTTATTCTGAGGTCATGTGTTACTGGAAGAACCTGGATCTGGCATTTTCTCTGAGGCTGTGTCATAATGGTAATAATTTGATTTAGTAATAAGCACTTTTATTTTACAACCCTGTTATTTTCTTCTAAATATTGCTTGCAAACTGGGTAGTATTTTTCTGATCTAATCACTTTCATGTATATCAAATGCAACTAGTCACAACCAGCTCATTCTTTGAAAGTTCTACCTCAAAACTTCATTGAACACTAAGTACTTATTAGGTACATTTTCTGCCTTCTAGGATACTGCAGGTAATATTTACCAAATAATTTGTCACTGCATAACATAGACATTATTTTTCATCATTTCATCACCTACTTCCTAGTCCCAAAATGAATACCAAATGTTTCAAGTTTGTTACAGCAGCATCTCACTTCTGGTACTAATTTCTTTTTTAAAAAAAACATAAATGTATATATATATATATATATATATATATATATATATATTTTTTTTTTTTACAGTAGGTCCTTGTTGGTTATCTATTTTAAAAATAGCAGTGTGTACATGTCAATCCCAAACTCCCAATCTGTCCCTTCCCCCCTTCCCTCCCTCCCCATAACCATAAGTTCTCGAAGTACATTTTGTGAGTCTGTTCCTGTTTTGTAAATAAGTTCATTTGTATCGTATATTGACACATATATGTGGAATCTAGAAAAACGGTACAGATAACCTATTTACAGGGCAGGAATAGAGATGCAGACGTAGAGAACGGACATGTGTACACGGGGGTGGGGGGAAAGGGAGGGTGGGATGAACTGGGAGATTAGGATTGACATATATACACTACCATGTGTAAAATAGATAGCTAGTGGGAACCGGCTGTACAGCATGGGGAGCTCAGCTTGGTGCTCTGCGATGACCTAGATGGGTGGGATGGGGGGTGTGGAAGGGAGGTCCAAGAGGGATCCATAGAAATTCTGAAATCCTGCTGGGATATATGTATACGTAGAGCTGATTCACTTGTTGTACAGCAGAAACTAACACAACATTGTAAAGCAACTCTACTCCAATAAAAAAGCTTTGAAAAATTTTTTAAAATCTTTATTTTTAAAAATTAGACTCTGCGTGTGAGTGATATCATAGGATATTTGTCTTTGTCTGACTTACTTCACTTAGTATGATCATCTCTAGGTCCATGTATGTTGCTGCAAATGGCAGTATTTCATTCTTTTTATGGCTGAGTAATATTCCATTGTATACATGTATACATATATACCACATCTTTTTTATCCATTCATCTGTTGATGGACATTTAGGTTGCTTCCATGTCTTCAGTATTGTAAACTGTGCTGCAATGAACATAGGGTGCTTGTATCCTTTCGAAACATGTTTTTCTCATCATGTAGTTAACTTCTTCTACCTGGTGAGGGTTTCAGTATCGATAAGACAGCTCCTAGGATATGGCTCAGAATATAATCTATAGTCCTTGAGAAGGAACTGAAAGTCCTTGAGTATGCTTAATGACTAAACTATTATTATTTAGTCTTGTTGGACAGTTTTCCTTTGTTTCTGCATTTGCTCACTTCTCTGATTAAACTTATTCTTCGTCCACAGACAAAAGGCAGACAGAGGACATGTTGGGTTGGGGGGGGGTGAGGACCATAGAGTCTTGTTCTGCTTCAATAGGTTTGACTACTGCACTTGGCATGCAATAATAACCAACACTTACACAACACTCACTATGTCATAGAGGTGCTCCAAGTGCTTTACACATTAGCTAATATGTCCTCACAACAACCCTCCAAAATTGGTATTATTATTATCCCCACTTTACAGATAAAATAACTGAGGCACAGGGAATATAAGCAATTTGCCCAGAGTCACAGATTTAACAAGTAGCTAAGCCCAGATTCAGACCCAGGCAGTATGGTTCCAGAATCCATGTTCTTAACGACTTAAATGTTCTACCTCCCATGGCAGGTGCTCAGTAAGGGTTTGTTGAGTGAATGGTTGCACAAAATCCACTGCATGGTTGAGCAGAAAAAAACAAATTTAGGGCCACTGGATGGCATTTAGATTTACAGGACACCTTATAGCACAGACCACCTCTGTAATGTTAGGACCTGCTGTTTGTTTCATAAATGGATATCAAACAGCCCTGTCCCCCAACCAGCTATTAAAGCAGTACTCTATTTAAAAAGAACTAAATGCAATGTGCTATTTGCTTGGTACTTTGCCTGCAGACAGGCATTAACTCACCACTAGACAGAAGCGAACCTCCTTCTCCTCACTGCTTTGCAGCCTCCTTGCTAAAA
The DNA here is from genome assembly GCF_025265405.1 of Mesoplodon densirostris. Classification (NCBI taxonomy): domain Eukaryota; kingdom Metazoa; phylum Chordata; class Mammalia; order Artiodactyla; family Ziphiidae; genus Mesoplodon; species Mesoplodon densirostris. The sequence continues at coordinate 11,988,082 of NC_082671.1, forward strand.
CAATATCAGATGCCCCTGTGAGAGACTGATGTGTATCCTGAGTGGGTTAAGAGCTCCAGGCACCATCCTAAGGTGCCCTTAATAACAGATGATCTCTTTTCTTTTTCCTTTCTCCCTGGAGGCAAACATTAACTCAGCTGGCTCCTAGAATTTATTTGTGCTTAAGATAAATTAACTAGAACCAAAGAGCCTTTCTGAGGTGATGGTACTAGTCTGGAGTGCCCTGAAGAAAATAATCCATTTCAATTCCAATATCTCTGCCTTGTGGGCAACATGATGGGAGCCCACAGTGTTTGCCACGGTCTCCGGCCGAGCACCGGGCAGGCTTCTGGAGCTGGAAGTCCCTTATACTTTGAGGCTTTGATATAGATTTCTCTGTCTGCTCGCCTGTATGTAATTGGGAGGAGCACCAGAGCAAGAAAGAGTAATGTGACCTTTCAGAGCTGTGTAAACAATCATGTCCTCTCTGAATTTGTAGGTTGAGTGATGATGCAAATTAGGGCTTTGGCTTATTCTTCAGGGTGAAGTACCCAGACCTTGAGTTACCTTGAGAATATTTCATCATTATTTCTTCATACCCAGTAAGAGCTCTGCCCTGCCCCCTTCTTAATTAAAGAATCCTGACATCCTTGTAATAAAATTTCACTCTGTGCTCTCATCTCCTATCCCACACTTCAACCCTGTCTCCTTCCTCCTCGGTGACGGTAAAGAATCAAAGAACATCCCTGCCTGACCAAAAGCCATACAAAAGAATTTACTTAGCATCCATTTAATAAGTATTTACTGAGCATCTTCTAGATATTGGGAGAGTCTTAGCAGAGCCCTACTGCTCCATGCTAAGTCCTGGGAGAGTAGACAAAAAAGGGGAACCTGGATTTCAGTTTTGGTCCAGCTCTGTGACCTGGGTACATTAACCTCTGGGTTGCTTCATCTGCAGGTTTGGGATTACAATGTTTATATGGTGAGTTTTATTTTATTTTATTTTTTTTATTTATTTTTTTTTTTTGCGGTACGCGGGCCTCTCACTGTTGTGGCCTCTCCCATTGTGGAGCACAGGCTCCGGATGTGCAGGCTCAGCGGCCACGGTTCATGGGCCCAGCTGCTCCGCGGCATGTGGGATCTTCCCGGACCGGGGCACGAACCCGTGTCCCCTGCATCGGCAGGTGGACTCTCAACCACTGCACCACCAGGGAAGCCCTATATGGTGAGTTTTAAAAGAAATACTTTATGTATGATGTGTCACATAGTGTTCCCTTTAATAAAAGCTCAACAGGGACTTGCCTGGTGGTCCAGTGGTTAAGACTCAGTGCTCCCAATGCAAGGGGCCCAGGTTCGATCCCTGGTCAGGGAACTAGGTCCCAAATGCCACAGCTAAGAGCTCAAAAAATGCTGGTACTACTCCATCCCCTTTCCCCCCTCATCCCCAGGAACAGAGGAAACAAAGATAACTATGATACAGCCTTTCTTCTTGAGAGGCTCATAGTTCAGTGGGGAAATAGTTTGTAAAGAGATAAACTCTAATAAAAGGTCTACAGAGGATGAACAACGTGCTGTGGGAGTCCAGAGGAGGAAGCAACTGATTTTCTAACAAAATGAAAGCTGGGGAGGCTTTACTGGTAGGATAGCTCGGCTTCTTTATTTTACAGGTGAGAAAACTCATTCCCAGAGAGGTCATGTGACTTGTTCGAGGTCATGTGACTTTTTCAAGGTCATGGTGCATTCGCGGGAGAGCTGAGAGTAAAACTCAGGACTCCAGATCCCCAGCTTGGGGCTTATGTCACACAGACTATGAAGCAGTCATTGAGACAGGAAAGAATAAAGATATCTTACTAAACAGAAAAGTGCAAAGCTGGATTTTGAGTAGATGGGTCTAGAAGCTGGAAGAGGGCTCTAGAGCAAGGGAACCCGGGACTCATCTCATACTGGATGGAGTGCCTTCTCTGTAATTGGAAACTTGAGTATAGTTCATGCTCTGATGATCCCCATGCTCTCTCAGAAAGTAGGTTTATTGTCCCAGAAGCCAGACCTGAGAGTGAATTCTGCAGGACAGTGCATTCTAAGGCAGAGCACAGTAGAGAAAAAGAAGCAGGAGGAGGATGGTGTATGTCCTTGATGTTGGAACCACCATGAAGGTCCTCAAGAATCTTGGTGTTGAACAGGAACCTGCAACTGAAACTAAACCATATTTAAATCTGGAGCAAAAGCTTCATTTCATCTAGACCCAAGTTGTGGTTTTGGATTATGCAGATGTTTAACGAATGTAATTTTAAATATTAAATTGTAAATTAATTAATTAAAATTTAATTTTTAAATTGTAATTTTAAGAATTTACTAATTTTTCATGCCTATAGAATTGTCTTCAGATACCTTGACCCGAGACCTGAAACTTATCCTCCACTCCTCCCTGCCCCCCTCACTGGGTGACCGTAGGAGCTCCCGAAGTCCCTCGGCAGGAGGGGAGGGAGAAGTTGATGTGTGTGTTCATGTTGTTACAAGTGGCTTCAGGATTAGCCTGAGATTTTTTTTTTTTTTTTTCCCCTGTACGCGGGCCTCTCACTGCTGTGGCCTCTCCCGTTGCGGAGCACAGGCTCCGGACGCGCAGGCTCAGCGGCCATGGCTCACGGGCCCAGCCGCTCCGTGGCATGTGGGATCTTCCCAGACCGGGGCATGAACCCGTGTCCCCTGCATTGGCAGGCAGACTCCCAACCACTGCGCCACCAGGGAAGCCCTAGCCTGAGATATTAAGGACCAGTTTACCTAAATCCTGCCTAGCCCACCAATGTTTCAATTGCATTGCATGTTTTAAACTCTAGAGCAAAATAGGAAAAGCAACCTAATGACTTGGGTGTGTTGGAAAACGCAGAAAGAAATAGAAATAATCACCCACTTCACTCCTCATCTCCTACCTCTGGTTCCAGTATGAGATCATATTTACACTTCAGCTGTTCTAAGGAGGATGTAGTCCCCGTTTTTTATTTTGTAGGGGAAAAAAGATCAGAAGTGAGTTGAGCCTCAAAGCAGCAATAAAACAGCTGTATTTCCTGGCATCCTAAGTCCCTGGCAGGTGGGTGGCAATCTTAGGGTGTCTCCACTCCCCCTGCCTTCTTCCCCTCTGTCTTCCCGCCACCCCACCAAACAGAGCAGAGGTTCTTGTCAGAATGGGGGACTATTTTTCTTTCTAAGAGTTCTTTCTTCTTAAGGCCAGGTCAGAGTCTAATGATTATTATTGGCCAATGAATTTATCTTATTTAAAAAGTTGGTGTTTAAGAGCAGAAATAAAATTATTTTTCTGGCTAGGTTTGATGACCCTTAGAAGATTGTCTCTTATTTTGAGCCTATATTAAGTCAAAATATACTCATTCTCTGAGTTTTGGATACTGTATTAATATGACTTTTGTTTCTTTATTCTAAGGGGGTTGGAAACAAACTAAAACAATTATCCTTTTGGGAAAATATTCAGTGTTTAAGCCCACATCTAATTTCCAGTTCCTCATCTCCCAAGGCTCCGTAATTACAGTGAGAACTTTAAGGACTCTCCTGTGTATCTATTTGTTCTTTGGGCTTAAATTGCCTTCCTCAGCAAGAAAGCAAATTGGGCAGGACTATCAGCATTCAGCACCTTTTGGCATCCAACTGCACTTCCAATGGGCCGTCCATGGCTTTTTTAAAATTTATTTATTTATTTTTAACATCTTTATTGGAGTACAATTGCTTTATAATGGTGTGTTAGTTTATGCTGTATAACAAAGTGAACCAGCTATACATATATCCCCATATATCCTCCCTCTTGCGTCTCCCTCCCACCCTCCCTATCTACACCAACCATGGCTTTTTTTTTTAACTTTTTAATATGGGAATTTTCAAATACATATACAAAAGTAGAGAGAATGATGAACCCACATACCCATCACCCAACTTTAACAGTTATCCTTTTTAAAACCCTCTATCCTCTCTTCCCAGCATCCCCACTGCTGCAAAGAAAAGTGCGGCCAGGTCCGGGGCTGTTGCCTTTCCAAAGATCTTAGGAGATTCATAGAGCGGAGGCTGTGATACGAATGTTATCCAGTGTGATGGCCCAAAGTGGGAGACTTTCAGCCTTGCCTCCCACTCCCGTAAGGCTGGCAGCCTTCGGTGTCTACGCAGATTGTAAGTGAGTCAGAGGAGTTCGCACGTCCCCTAATTTGTCATCACCTTGGAGCAGTCAGAACGGATAGGCCATGTGAGTGCTGTATTTGCAAAAGCAGGGTGCTAGGGTGCAGGAGGTGGACGGTACCACTGAGGACTTTGACAGCCACCCGCCCTTCCTGGCAGAGCTCTGCAGCTACAGGACAGGGATGAGAATCCTCCCTCAAATTTCCCACTCGGAGAAGGAAAGCTCAGTGGAGAAAAGGTAGAGAAAGTTTGTGCTTTAAAGCTGGCTCATGCTAAATTATGGAGGAGATCTTTGGGAATGAATCCTTTTTGATCTACATAAACGACAGAGCTGCAACGTGAGCCACGTGACTAACACCGGTCACAGGGCACCTGCTGGCACTGACATTTCCCTTTAGTTTCTGCCCACCCCCTTCCTCATTTGCAGCCTTCTCTGCAGTCCCCAGCCCTGTCCCCTCCCAGCAATTCTTCCTTCTGGTCTTGGTGGATTTTGTGAGGAGCTGGCACAGTCAAGCAGGATGTGTCCAACTAAGAGCACAGACTGTCCCGGGGGATGACTCCTGATGCCCAGCTCTATGGCTGGAAATGAACAGGAGGTTGTACATTCCTGAGGCCTGGACGTGGCTCCAGCATCCAAAGGAACATCAAACTACTAGAGGAAAAAGGAGAAAAGGGTGATACCGGCGCATTTTGTTTGCATCAGGCAAGAGGTGAAGGCCTGGAGAAAATGCTGCCCTTTGATTATGCGGAGAGATATGGACAATCCGTATGAAAATGGCACCAACAAGGCGATGGTTTTTCACCTTGTTTTCTTACTTCAGCTGCAACAAAGGTCAGTGGAACTCAGACGTTTGGCGGTGGCTCCTCTCAGATGAAAGTAAGAGCCCAGGGGAAGGGCGTGGGTTCTGACCTCATTTTCCTTCTGACTGCCTAAGCCACCACTGGGGGGCGGTTAACATCTCAGTTTCTGCATCTGGAAAACAAAGGTGGGGGGATGGCAATGAGTTGGGTGGTTTTCCACTCTCCTCCCACTAGGAGTAGAAAGCTTTTTCAAACTTCGCCCTTCCACTACCCGCTGTGTGTTTTCACTGGTTTCTTTGTTTTTGTCACTTAGTTCCCTCAACGCCACCCTCCTGGAGTAAGATGATCCTGTCGTAAGACGGGTTGTTCCACCCTGTCTCTTCCACCCTGTGGACCTGGTCCTGTGATGAGATGAAGCAGGTCATTGCCTCAGCCGTGTGATGTGGGGGGGGGGGGGTTGTGTTTATTGGGAGAAACGAAGACCATGTCTTTCCCCAAATGCCGCATCAGTGCCTAAAATTTTGCCATTGATTGCTCGTCCCTTCCTCTCCAAGATCATTTGTTAAAATATCAGGAACCTTGAGAGCGATCATATAGGTCTAATGTCATTGACTCTTTAAAGTATATACGTCTTTCCTGACAGCAGGTTTCCTGATAGGAGGGTAGGGGGAGACGGGGGCCACTGAAGAGGAGCATCCCTTCAGATTTTAGTCCAGAGCTGGTTTTGATGGCTGTTCATCTGGTGGCCTGGGTGCGGACACAGTGACATGTTCTCACACCCAGTTCTAAAGCTAAATTGCCCCGCTGAGGAAACAGACAGCCCTTTGTCACCCCGAACTGGGCGCATCCAGAGCTCCATGTTTGTGGGAGTTAAAATCTGAAGCCAGAGTTGTGGAACTCAGCTCTTAGCAGCTGTTTTCGGGGCTTGGGATTCAAAGAATGTTAATTTAAATGTACATTATCAGTCGTTGCTTGATGCAAAGGAAAAAAATATCCCAGAAAATTTCCTTTAACTATCCCTAAGGTGACTCTGGTCCAATGAAAGCGGGGCCTCCAGAAATCCCACGATTATAGGTAATAGGGCCTGCCCTCCCATAGCCGTGTGGTTTATGAGGAGAACGTCATTTTAATTTGCATTGCTCTTGTCCTTGATCTTGTATTCTAATACCCAGTAGCACGATAAGGGGAAAGAGAACTAATTTCCAAATATTAACAGAGTTGTCCAAGGGAACTGCATTTTCTGATGTTGCACATCTTTTTCAGAAAGCTTGCCTATGGCTGACAGCCTGCTTGGCACACTCCTGCTGAAGTCCTTTGGTGATGAAAAGCAGGGCTGACAAATGACCAGATTCCAGATAGGCCAGGGAGGGCAACAGTCTGCGAACTGGGAGAGATTGAGGCCTTAGAAGGGCATCCGCGGGTGAAGGTATCCAGTCTAGGAGGGAGGGGGCAGCCCCTCCCAGAGAGTCACCTAGGGAAAGCAGATTGAAAGCAGCTTTGAAAACTTCTTTTTTCTTCTTTATTTAAAAAACTGTTTTAGTTTGCTAATTGAAGTACAGTTGATTTACAATATTGTGTTAGTTTCAGGTGTACAGCAAAATGATTCAGTATTTTCTTTTCAGGTTCTTTTCCTTTATCGGTTATTATAAAATATCGAATAGAGTTCCCTGTGCTATACAGTAACTCCTTGTTGCTTATTTATTTTATGCATAGTAGTGTGTATCTGTCAATCCCATGGTCCTAATTTATCCCTTCACCCTCCCCCTCCTCTTTGGTAACCATAAATTTGTTTTCTATGTCTGTGAGTCTGTTTCTGTTTTGTAACTAAGTTCATTTGTACCATATTTTAGATTCCACATATAAGTGATATCATATGATATTTGTCTTGGTCCGACTTACTTCACTTAATATGATAATCTCTAGGTCCATCCATGTTGCTGCAAATGTCATTATTTCATCTTTTTTAATGGCTGAGTAATATTCCATTGTATATATATGTACCACATCTTCTTTATCCATTCATCTGTCAATGGACTTGTAGGTTGCTTCCATGTCTTGGCTACTGTAAATAGTGCTGCAATGAACACTGGGGTGCATGTAACTTTTTGCATTAGAGTTTTCATCTTTTTGGGGTATATGCCCAGGAGTGGGATTGCTGGATCATATGGTAGCTCTATTTTCAGTTTTTGAAGGAACCTCCATAGTGTTTCCTATAGTGGAAACTATACATTCCCACCAACAGCATAGGAGGGTTCCCTTTGAAGAATTCTGAAATAAGGATATGGAATAATGCTGGTGACCTCCACATCCCCACATAGAAACCCGCTTAATTAAAATGCTGGGCTTATTAGGAGATGCTGAGCACCAGCCTCCTAGGTATTAAGCACTTTTCTATGTATAATATAATGGAAACTACCACTGATTTCTGAGCAAACCCAGGGTAATAGAATTTTAGCTGAGAGTAATTATTCAGCCAAGGACTAATTTCTGGCTCCTTCTGGAACCAGGTGTGGCCATATGACAAAGCTCTCATCTATAGACTATGAATGGAAGTGATGTGAGCTCTTTTCAGACCTGGCCGTAAACCTTGTTCATGAGCTCATGCCTACCACCACCCTCCTTGATTGCTGGGATGGCAATCCCCCAGTAGCCATTGGAGCCATGAGTTGAAGATGATAGAGCCACCATCTGTCTGGACCCCTCAAAAGAATGCTTGGAGCACAGCGCTCCCCAACTGCCTGCTCTAGGCTACTAACATGAAAAAGAAAAAAACTTCTATTATTCTTGGGCCATTGCATGTTGGGGTTCATCCATTGTAGCAATTTGGACCACACTGTCCTAGTCCATTTGGGCTGCTATAACAAAATACTATAGACTGGGTAGCTTATAACAGAAATTTCTTACAGTTCTAGGGACTGGGAAAGCCATGGTCAAGGTGACAGCAGATTCACTGTCTGGTTCTTAGACTGTTATCTTTTCACTGTGTCCTCATATAGCAGAAAGGGCTAGGGAGCTCTGTGGGGTCCCTTTTATAAGAACACTAATCCCATTCATGAGGGCTCTGTCCTTACGACATAAGCACCTCCCAAAGGCCCCACCTCCCAATACCATCACCTGGGGGGTTAGGCTTTCAACATATGAGTTTTGGGGGACACAAACATTCAGCCCATTACACTGCTTCATATATACAACAATTGTGGAAAGTAGGTGATGTCACTGTTTTATAGGTTAAGAATTTGCAACTCTGGGAATTTAAGGGATTTGTTTATTTACCCAAAGTCATGTGGCTTTGATTTGAATGTGGAGTCATGATTTGGACTGGAGTCTGTCTGGTTTAAACCTGTAGCTCCTCAAAGTTCAGGCCTCCAGAGAAAAAGAGGGAGGAATAGATGGTTTGGTGTCTGATTCAGTTGGGATGTCCACTAACTCAAGCCCACATTCACAGCACTCTTCCTGCAGCTCCAGCTGCTGTCCCCCTGAACTTCATGTTGGAAGAATGTGAGAACTGGAAGGGGCCCCAGTAATCACCAAGCTCAGTGGTTTTCAAATTTCATTTTGACAACAGAAACCCTTCTTCTCGTGAAATCTCACTTGGAAGCCCTGTGAGTGGAACAGTTCAAAGCAGAGCTTGTATCTTTGAAGCGGGGGCCTGCTCACCTCTTACCCACATAGCCCCTGGGGGCTTCCTCAAAGCGGGCCCGAGAACCACTGATTGGGTCCAGCCCTTCATTTCACAGGTAAGGAAACAGTGGAGTACTACGTGTCTTCCTCAGGGTCACACAGATGGTGAATGGCAGGACAGGGACAGAAACCCAGGCTCCTCATGTTCATATTTAGACATCTTTCCATTGCTCTGGGTGGGCTTCTTCTTTTGAGATATCGGCCCTTGACCCCGATCCAAGACGCCCAGCCTCTTTCTTCAGTAAGGACAGAATGGCAGAGAGTCAGAGTTAAGTATTGTATTCGTTTTGTTCCTGTGTCACAAATTACCACTAACTCCATGGCTTAAACAGTACCCATTTATTATTATCTCAGTTTTCTACAGGCCGGGTGAGCTCAGCTGAGTTCTCTGCTCACAAGGCTGAAGTCAAGGTGTTGTCTGGGTTGGACTGTTGTCTGGAGGCTTTGGGGAAGTATCCACTTTGAAGCTCATTTATGTTGTTGGTGGAATTCAGTTCCTTGTGGTTGCACGACTGAAGTCTCTGTCCTCCGGCTGGCTGTTGGCCGTTGGTCACTCTCAGCTTTTGGAGGCCACTCTCTTCAGGTCATTCCCTGTGGCTCCCTCTGTCTTAGCAACCAAGAACCTCCCTCACATCAAATCCCTCTTACATGTCACTTCTCTCTCACTTCCCCTTCTGCCACCAGCCAGAGGAAGCTTTCTGCTTTAAATTGCTCATGTGATTAAGTTCTGTCCATTTGGATAACCTCCCTGTCTCAGAGTCACCTGATGAGCAGCCTTAAGTACATCCACTAATTCCTTTTGACGTGCACAGTAGCATCATCTCGGGAGTGACACCATGGGGTGAAGGTCATGGGCCATCTTAGAAATCTGCTTCCCATGCTAACTCTGTAGCTCACATTACCTTCCTTTGGGGCCTCAACTGTAACACAATTTACTTCTGTGACCTCCTAACAACCTTTTGCCAAATTCTCTTTCCTCTCCTGGGGAGAGGAAGCAGCCTAGTTATGCTGGTTTTTCTTTAACGTGGTCTGTAGGGCCAGGGCAGGCAGTAAGATCTGCAGAGTGTCTTCCCAGCATGGGTAGCTCTGACAGGGTGAGCTCAGCACCTGTATTTCTGGCTACATGCAGGAAGGCGGGTGACAAGCCTGGGCTCTTGGGAACATCAGAAGAGGATAGGGCCTCCCTTCCTCTGGTGGTTGTCATAGAATTATGTGCACCACGATCTCCTCCCTTTATAGATTATTCCAGAGGGGAGACAGGATTTAACCAAAGTTTGTAGGACTAGCCAGAGCTCCTAGTTCAATGTTGCTTCTGCTGCTGTAGGTCAATACGAGGGTCAGCTGTTTTCTTTACCAGTTCTTTGCTCTGGCCTCTAGGTGATCTCAGAAAAGCCTTGCAGTGTCTTCAGTTTGTTTCCTGCCCTCTAGTCTAGCAAGTAGGATTGCTGGTAGCTTTATACAGGCCCAAGAAGCATGGGAAATTGCATATTCCAAGTATCATGCTGGCCGATTCTTTTTTTTTCTTTTTAATTAATTAATTAATTAATTTAGGCTGCTCCAGGTCTTAGCTGCCATGTGTTCGATCTTCGTTGCGGTATGCCGGATACTTTAGTTGTGGTAAGCGGACTTCTTAGTTGCGGCATGCTTGTGGGATCTAGTTCCCTGACCAGGGATCAAACCCAGTCCCCCTGCATTGGGAGCATGGAGTCTTACCCACTGGACCACCAGGGAGGTCCCATGCTGGCCGATTCTGACAGAGCATTCCAGAGAAACTGTCTGCCATTAGTTGCAGAAGAAAACTGAGGTGAGAAAGACAGGCAGGGCTGGGAAAGAAGATGCCAAGAACAGGAGGTGGTATGGTTAAGCTCCTGGGTTTCTAGTTTTTCTGTGGCAATGGGTTTGCAACATGACTTGGAGGACTAGCCCAAGGTCTGGTGTGACGCTGGAGGCTCCAAGGTTTGTATCGGGGGTGGCAGGGGAGGGATGGTTGCAGGAACTGAAAAGTCTGGTGGGTATGAGATAGAACAGTTCATGCTTTAAGGAACATCTACATTTGTGTTCTTTATTTTTTCAGAAGTGAGGATTAAAAGAATAAAGGATAGAGGAAGTGAAGGGAAAAGTAGAGCCATCAGAGGTGATGATATTGAAGTCTGATGCTGACCCAATTCTGATGCTGACCCAGAGAAAATTGCACCTGCTTACATTTCCACTGACCAACTAAATAAAGGGCTGCTTAAGAAGCTTCGAGGGACTTCCCTGGTGGTGCAGTGGTTAAGACTCTTCACTCCCAGTGCAGGGGGCCCAGGTTCGATCCCTGGTCAGGGAACTAGATCCTGCATGCCGCCGCGAAGAGTTTGCATGCCACAACTAAGGAGCTCATGTGCCACAACTAAGGAGCCTGTGAGCTGCAACTAAAAAAAAGGAGCCTGCCTGCCACAACTAAGGAGTCCATGTGCCACAACTAAGGAGCTGGCCTGCCACAACTAAGACCCAGTGCAACCAAATAAATAAATAGATAAATAAATAAATATTTTTTAAAAAAGAAGAAGCTTTGAGACTACTTCTCTTCCAATCACCACTGGAAAATACACACGAGTCTCCCTCCCATTAGAGACACATGCTACCAGGGATATCCAAGTTCTGCTGGAGAGGAATTTGGCTCTAAAAAGTCAGATCTTTTTAGAGCTGGTCCCATAAACCACAGGCACAGGTTCCACACAGAGCCTTCCTCTGGGCCTTTTAGACTATGTTAGGTCCTAGGGTTGGCAACACCATCACCTCCACCAAACGACTCTGCAAGTTTCAAATCTCCAAAATCAAAGGTCTTGGGAGGAAAAAAGTGACAGAGAGATGGAAACGGACTAGGACCCAAGGGCAGATGCTGGAGGAGGTGCTGCAACAGCATCCTTTGTGAATCCTGTCCAGGTTCTCTGAATATGCCCTTGAGTTGGGGCTGTGGGTGCAGTGGAATAAAGACAATTCATAGTTATTGTCTTGGGAGGGGGCCAGTCACAGCCCAAGTCCAGATCTGGGTCTTCAGGCTTGGAAGGACCCTCTTGTTGCAACAAAGTCTCCAGATTCCTGGCTGGAAGCTGTTCTAAGCCCACGTCTTTCCCTTTGCAATCCAATATCCTTCTACCAGGCTGGGCTTCTGGAGAGCATCATCCAGACCCGGGCACCCCAGGCCAGGACAGTGGGGAGGGGCGGGCTCTGGTGCTGTTGGGGACCTTCACCGCTGGCTTCTCTCCCAGCTCTGCTCTTCCCTTTGAAGGGATGCAGTTGACAAGCGGGTTTATTAGAGCCTTAACTGAATCGTCAGCACACAAGCCATTAGCAGCTGCTAATGAGGGAATCCAGAGGATTACAGCATCAATTATCAAGTTTGACTTCTGAACCTGGCTCTGCCAACAGTGGGCTCTTGTGAGAGTCTTTAGAAAATGTGATGGAGACAGGGAGGAGAGGCATGTGTCCATGATGTGGCTATGCCCAGGATAGGCTCTTATGGGGCCTGCTCTATGTGGCTACAGGTCCCGGGGCAGCCAGTGCATCGGAGACAGAAGAGCGTCCCACTCACAGGCCTGCATGCCTCTCTCCCAGACCTTTACAGCTTCCTGAAAATGCACATGCTTCTTTGCCTCCCACAGCTGTTTCCTCCATAAGTCCTGCCATCTCATCCGTGGTCTTCCTTAATGCCTTCAGTCAAAATCATTCCCAAGTTTCCCATCATCCACATCCATCCTAACAGTCACCGAGTCCTTGGAATTCCAACTTGTTAATATCTCTCTTGACTCCTCTTCCTTTCCTTCTCCTTCTACTTTAGTTCAAGCCCTCATCATCACCATGGAAATGGTCAAGTAGGGAAATTGGTCTCTCCATCTCCAGTTCATCTCCTCACCTATGTCCAAATCATTCTCTTTCTAAAAAGCAAATTTGATTGTCACTTCTCAAAACCCTTCAGGGATCCTTATAGCTTAAAGGAGAAAGCATAATTTTTCAGCAGAGCATTATAGGACCTCCATGATCTTGGATCCTTACATCTCACCCTCCTATTCCCTCATTCTCTGCTTTTCAAATCTAGCTGGAGCCACAGCGCACTGCCTGCCTTTCCCCAAAGTACCAAAATGTTGGGGTCATCATCTTACTTTGCACATGCAGATGTGTCTACCTGGAGTGCCTTCTCTCACTGGATCACATGGGAAACTTGTACCTGTCTATTAAGTCTCATGTATGAATTCTTCCGAATTCACCCCTTCTTTCCCGGGAGCCCTGTACATATTTTTCTCCTAGCACCTAATCACACTACAATTATAATTATTTATTTGTCTCCCCTACTGGACTTTGAGATCATTAAGTACATCAGCTTCAGTATTTATTTCTGGAAGCCTCGGTTCGAGCACACGTGTCTAGCGCATCAAAGACATTCAGTATGCTACCATTACTACAGTGTGTGCTTGACCAATGGATTAGAATATTGATGATGTTTCTCCCAGTTCCTTTCATGGATCTGTATTGATGTGCATTTTATTATTCTATGTGGGATTGTTAGTTGTTCACAGTCTAATTCTTTCAAACCCAAAGAGAATTGGTTTAGCTGTCAGAAATACCTACCCGCTACCCCAAGAGCTCAGCACGTGACTTGGGATCCTTGAATATTTATGGAATTGAACTAAAATCTGCAAGTGTTAATTGAGCCTCTTGTTCTACTGAGGCCCTAGAAGGAGGTGCTTGGGGAAAATGTCAGACTGTAATAACCTAGATGGGAAGAGAATCTGGAAAAAAAATGGATATATGTCTATGTGTAACTGAATCACTTTGCTGTACACCTGCAACTAACGCAACATTGTAAATCAACTATACTCTATTATAAAATAAAAATTAAATTAAAAAAAAATTTTTAAAGCCTATGGCGTGGGGGAGGGATAAATTAGGAGTTGGGGATTAACAGATACACACTACTGTATATAAAATAGATAAAGAACAAGGACCTACTATATTACAAGCTATATTTAATAGCTTGTAGTATCCTATAATGGAAAAGAATCTGAAAAAGTATATATATATGTATATATATATATGCACATGTATAAGTAACTGAATAACTTTGCTATACACCTGAAACTAACACAACATTGTAAATCAACTATTCTTCACTAAAAAAGCAAAACAAAACAAAACAGAACCCCAAAGCTGTCGCCACAGCCTCAGATGGTGTGTAGCCCTGTGCCCAGCCTACGTATAAGAAAACCGAATCCCATGGAAAAGAGGACGAGGCAGAGGCAGGGCTCATACCTAACTGCCTGCTGCCAGGGCTCCAGACTCCCACCTGCAGTGACTACTGCCCGGTAGCCATATGTGGTTAATATGAATCAATCTCTCCGACTGGGAAGGAAGCTCTTCCGGCTTCCTCCCGTCCCCTCCATCTGTTAATGCTTTGCAATCCCGGGGATTGTCCGCACATCAAAGCCTGTCAGACTGGACAAAATGAGATAACAACGCAGAGATTAAACTCTTGCCCGAAGTGGTAGCCTTTGTGCAGCCCAGAAGTCGCTTTGTTTGGGAACTTTTAAAATTGAATCACACAGTCGCAAAATGAGGACAGTTAAGCCCCATAAGAGAAGAGAATTGTTCAGGGTAGTCTTCCCGGCACCAAAAAAGATACCTTGCACACAGTAGGCACTTAATAAATATTTAAGAAAAATACTGCGAAGGGTAGAAACAGGAGCATTTTAGCAGTGTTTAGAAGGCCATGCCCATTCTTATTCTTTTTTTTAAAAAAATTTATTTATTTTTGGCTGTGTTGAGTCTTCGTTTCTGTGGGAGGGCTTTCTCCAGTTGTGGCAAGCAGGGGCCACTCTTCATTGCGGTGCGTGGGCCTCTCACTCTAGCGGCTTCTCTTGTTGCGGAGCACAGGCTCCGGCTGCGCAGGCTCAGCGGCCATGGCTCACGGGCCTAGTTGCTCCGCGGCATGTGGGATCTTCCCAGACCAGAGCTCGAACCTGTGTCCCCTGCATTAGCAGGCAGATTCTCAACCACTGTGCCACCAGGGAACCCCCCCCATTCTTATTCTTACTCTTACTTATACCAGGAACGCCTATGAGATGCTGAGCTGCTCTGCACACACTCAGCCCCGTTCTGGTCTCTTTCCTCCATCAGCCTAGAGGGGAAATCCATAGCACAGCCTGCAGGACCCGCAGAGTGGGAGGCTGTGGGTTGCCCGCTTCCTGCAGTAGCCTCTTCACCCTTAGTTCGCTAAAAGGCAAAATTTCAAAACAGGTATGGGACTAAGGTGAGCACTGAGGTGCAGAATTCAAGGAGGCACTCTCTCTCTGGCTGACCACATCATCTCACTCATGTTATTAGAGGCCTTGCTCTAAAGAAACTCATTCTGTTAGCTTTAAATAAATGGGAGTCTAATTGCCTGTAAAAATATATGTGTAAACTTTCTCCTAAAATGTATTACATGAAATCATATATTTTGACCTCACCCTGGGTGAGTTTATCCAATTCTTTCCTGAAATGGATGAAACAATGTCCATATAATGATATTTAAATCATGCCCTGTGGATCCCAATCTTTTTTTTTTTTTTTTTTTTTGTGGTACGTGGGCCACTCACTGTTGTGGCCTCTCGCGTTGCGGAGCACAGGCTCCGGACGCGCAGGCTCAGCGGCCGTGGCTCACGGGCCCAGCTGCTCCGCAGCATGTGGGATCTTCCCGGACCGGGGCACGAACCCGTGTCCCCTGCATCGGCAGGCAGACTCTCAACCACTGCGCCACCAGGGAAGCCCCCCAATCTTTTTTTAAGTGAAATTTTGGCTGAGATAATCACAGATGTGAATGCAGTTTTATGAAATAATATGGAGAGACCCCCCTATGTCCTTTACCCAGTTTTCCCCAATGGTTAACATCTTGCAAAACTATAGTACAATATTGCAACCAGAATATTGAAGCTGGTAAAATCCACAGATTTTACTCAGATCTTCCTCCTTTTACTTTTACTCATTTTGGCATGTGTATTTAGTTCTACACAATTTGATCCCATGTATAGGTTGCGCATCTACCACCATAATGGGATGGTGAGCTATACCATCACCACAGGGATTTCTCATGTTCTCTTCATAACCACAGCCTACACCTCACCCACACCCCTCTCCCCATTACATTTTCACATTACATGACTTTCCATAGTCTTTCCCAATTTGATGGCTATACGTACTCCATTTTAAGAATTTATCAATACCATATTCACCCAATCATCGATAGTTGAACATTTTTTAGATGTACCTTTTTTTGTTGTTTGTTCATTTCACTCTTCCGGGACCACTTCACTTAATCTTTTCACACATCCAGATTTATTTTCCTAGGATAAGTTCAAGGAACTTATCCTTCATTTTCTAAATTCTTAATTCGATTACTCAGAACTTACTTCACATACCAACGCTGCTCCAAAGGAAAGAGAGGGCTGCTTCAAAACATTCAATCCTTGAACAGTGGACAGAGCCTGGCCAAGACTAGGATACTCAAGAGTATGTGCTGCATTTTCCCAAGGCAATTTCAAAAGAGAAACTGCAGTAACATTTGGGAAAATGAGAATGTTATTGACATAGGTGAGCATCACCAGTTTGAAGACAGCAGTTATCTGGAGGTGTAAGTTCTGGTTTTATCACCTTGCCTAGTAGCCTCTACTCATATGATGGGGCAAAGGTAAAGAGAGAAGGTCAAGGGAGTGGCATGAGGCAGATATTAGTCAAAGATGATAAGGAGGGAGGTGGCTTGTCTACAAACCCTGAGACACACAGCTCCCCTTGAGGGATGAAGTGCACCCTCGGACAGGAAGAGGGTTGCCTGCACGGGACACAGCCCCGTGGAGGAGGAGAAAGGCACATGGGCAGTTTGCAAAGGAAACCAGGTCGGGTGTGGCCAAGGTCTGGATCAGGGACACAGGAGGGGAATGAAAGCATCTAGAGGATGTTGCCGAAAGAATTACAGGAGGAAAAACCATTCGGAATGAGAAAACTCCACCCACCCAGAAGAGGGAGGGGAGTATGAATTGGCAGGAAGGAGGCAAGAGGAGCTGGGTCTGGGGCTTCCCTGGTGGCGCAGTGGTTGAGAGTCCGCCTGCTGATGCAGGGGACACGGGTTCATGCCCCGGTCCGGGAAGATCCCACGGAGCGGCTGGGCCCGTGAGCCATGGCCACCGAGCCTGCGCGTCTGGAGCCTGTGCTCCGCAACGGGAGAGGCCGCAACAGTGAGAGGCCCACGTACCGTAAAAAAAAAAAAAAATAAAAAAAAAAAATAAATAAATAAATAAATAAATAAAAATGAGGAGCTGGGTCTTGCTTTCTTCTGGGAGTTGCGGGGCAAGAGCCTGTGGATCTTGCACGGACCTCCTGCCAGGGGATGAGGTCTACCAGAGAGAAGCTGAAACACGACTTGGAGACTCCGCCCCTCCGGGAGAGGGGGCGAGTCACTTGGGCACAGAGACTTCCTTCCTTTGCGTGCCTGGCCAGTGCTGCCCTGAGACCCAGGCAACTGGGCCCCTGTCTTTTGTCCTGTAATCCCAAGGGTCCCATTTTAGCCCTCCTCTGGTTCTGTCTTTCCCCATGGAATAAGGGGTTGGCCGGGCCAAAGGATGTACCCACCCAGAGCCCATGCCCACTGCCATACTGTAGACCAACATGCTCTATACCTGAAACCCAGGATTCCCTTTCCAGATGGTCTCCGGCCCATTCTAGAAATTTTTTGGTGCTCTTTCCAGGGTGCTGTGAGGGTGACCCATGCAGCTGGTCTTGCCTTTCTTGGGGCCATGGATGAAATTGCATTCTGGGGCTGAGTGACTACAGGCACGGGCCCGTGGCCCTGCATGGTGGGTGTCGGTGTTGTGCCTGGGGTAGGAGAAGAAAGGGGTGTGAGAAGAAAGGGGTGTGGGTTAGTCCCTGGAGCAGCTCTACCTAAGCTGCACTCTGCCACCTCTTCCTGTTGCCTGGAAAGGCATCTGATCTCATCTCGGTTTTCTGTTTGAAATGGAAATTGCTTCTTTTGTCAGGCTCCCAAGTACTTACCCTTCCAGAATTCCTGGGTCTCCCCCATTCCACAGTTTTCACAACCTGCCATCCTGATATCCCAATGTGTTGAGCGACATACTCCACCCTTCCCACCTCTATGTCCTGGCAAATAAAACGAAGTTTAAATGCAGAGCGTTGGGGCAGCTTAAAAGGAGAAAGAGGTTTCTAGAGGGCAGCGTTCCCCAGCTTATGTCATCATTATACTCACATAGGGCACTTGTTAAAAAAATACTAATTTCTAGGCCCTATGCCTGGAGAGTCTAATTCTTTTGGGTTTGGGGAGATTCAGGAACAGTGGTTTCCAGCCTTGGCTGAACGCTGGAGTCCCCTGGGGAGCTTTAAAAAGTACTAAGGCCTGGGTCCCTACCCCTGAAATTCTGGTTTAATTGGTCTGGGGTGTGGCTTAGATATCAGGGTTTTTTAAAGTTCCCTGGGTGATTCTAATGTACAGAGAAACTCTGCTTAGGACTCTTGTTCTTTTTTTTTTTTTTTTTGACGTGCAGGCTCAGCGGCCATGGCTTACGGGCCCAGCCGCTCTGCGGAACGTGGGATCTTCCCGGACCGGGGCACGAACCCGTGTCCCCTGCATCGGCAGGCAGACTCTCAACCACTGCGCCACCAGGGAAGCCCAGAACTCTTGTTCTTAACACAAGCCCCAGGTAACTCTTCTGACCAGCTAAGGGTCGAAATTCTGCAAGTGGTTCTAGAAGAGGGACACAGGGAAAAAAAAGTTAGAGGACAGATGTTTTTCTACCCCTAGGAGGCTGCGTTTTGTTTTTGTTTTTCGATTTTCTCAGAAACAGCTGGCAAGCTCTTTTGTCCTCTGCCTCTTTGTCCCCAAGCTGTTTCCCTAAAGCAGTAAAAGAATTGCCCTTCGTAGGCTTGAAAACCTGCAATCCCCCTCCCCCCTCTCTGCCCTCCCCCACCCCTCAAGTAACAACCCTCACCTTCTAGTGCACAAAAGGTGACTTATTTCCCTCTAAGGTAGGTGGAGCAGGTATCATCACCTGCATCCCAGTCCTAACCTGGTAAGTTTCAGGGGCTGGTTCCGCCGCCCCCCTCCCCGGGGTGCACGATTCCCTTCATCTCTTTCCTATTATTTCATGAGTTTTGCCCCATCCCAACCCCTCTTTAGGAACTCACATTCCCAACATGTGACCCGGCTAAGCAAGGATATGGCTGAGGACAGGGACTCAAGGCCTCGCAGGGGAGGGCTGAGGTTAGCACTGGCTCAAGACAGGAAGGATGGCAGAAGTATCTGAAAGGCGATGGCAAATGCTAGGTTCTAGGCTCTTCTGGGATTTCACTTGCCCTATACTCACCATCATTACACCAAGTGAACCAAAGGCCAGTCGGTGGTAAATCCCAGGACCCCCGAGGACAGCTCATAGCTACGCATTACAGACTTCTTTTCCCCTAGCGTGTGCTTCACTGCTGTTCGTCGGGGGCCCACATAAGAGGCTGAAGGCTAAATGCAATGAGAAGGAAAGGGCAGACCTGCGTCAGAAAAGGCACCAATCCTAAAAGTGAAGAGGAGAAGGGGCAAGCGATGGTCACCGTCACTAATTAGCCAGGGCACACACTGCGGAGTCAAGAGCTGGGAGCCCACACTGGCCTTTTCACCTATATCTGCCCCTAGACAGGACTCTGATTTTCCAAGTGCCCCAAAGAAAGGCATATTCTCTAAAGTACGACTTGTGAGCTTGACGCTAAAACACACCCAAAATTCCACCAAGTTATTGAAGAGGCACCTGGGAAAAGATTCTAGGATTTCTTGGATGCAACCTGGGTCTACAGAGGGCACATCAGAGCAGGTTAAGGACGCCTTTTAAGGACGTCTTTCTCTGACAAGGTCAGGGTAGACTGGTCAGCGAGGAGCACGTGGACTTTAGTTAGCTGACCGACAAGGGCTCCTGTGGTCTCGTTGTGGACCAAAGTGAAACACATGGTTGGAGACATGGATATATTGGCATACTGGTAACCAGCAGAACATCTGGACAATGAAGGTACGGTTTAATGAATATGGAGAAAAAACGTCTGTAGTTGCCTGGTTTAGAAGCATTCTGCATTCTTCATTCAAGTTTATTATCTATGACTTAGATGGAAATTTAGATTTTCAGAAGAAAGGGAGCTGAGAAAAACCTCTCTTTCATACACACACACACACACACACACAGAGATGATGGATGGATAGATAGATAGATAGATAGATAGATGATAGATAGGAAGAATTTTGAAAGGCTGGATTAAAGAGTGGATTTAGGCAAGATGATATTTAACAAATGCATGACAAGAGAGGACATGGCTTAGCAGTATCTCATGTGAAAAAGTTTAGCAGTGCGTGTCCACACAATCTGCAATTGTGGTGCGAGGTCTCCTGTAAGGCTGCTTGGATCTTGGACTGTAATAATAGAAGCAGAGAGTTCGCAGCTGAGATGATCTTCCATCCTGTGTCGTCCTGGTCTGATATCGTTAGGAATTTTGCCTTCCACTCTGGACATCGTGCTAAGAAGCTGGGACGGTCTGAAATGGAAGAGAGAAGCTACATTTAAAAAATGACTCAAACACTCTCAATTGAGGAAGAGAGTAGAAACATAGATGGGACATTTCAGGAGTCACATGGACAGAGCTTCAACGTGTGAAGTTGTCTGAGATTTCTCTGATGCCCTCAAAGGTGGAAGGAGCGTGTATGTGAGAAAGCCCTGGAGGACTGAGCTAGGGCTCCATATAAAGAAAGTTCTCCAGAGATGGAATGCTAGGTTCTAACTAATCCCAACACACGATGGAACGGATAAGTCAAGACAACATACAGTTGCTGTGGAAATTGTCAGAAAGGCCCTCCTAGACAGCTAGAGTAGGAAACTCTATATTCAGTTTGGCTTCAGAAACTCCTGAAAGGCCTTAATGGTCAGAAGCATCTTTCCTGGCCATCCTGAAATGTTCCCACTAGCATTCTGTCCCTATAGCTGAAGGCTTTGATTCCTGTTCTCTGCAAACACCCCTGGAGGTTCTATCAGTAACTTGTATATAACTGTGAAAGAAGGAGAGAAGTGAAAAGTTTTAATAAAGGGAAGAGGGTAAAGAGAGGGTGTGAATACAGGAGGATGAGGTAAATTGGGGGATTTTAAGTGTAGGAAACCTGTCTTCACTTTGATTTCCCCACTGCTAGTGAACTTGGATGATCTGACGTTCTCTGATCCAAGGCTCCGTTCCGCCTCTCTCCCAGCCCAGGTCCTGGTGTCAGTCTTTCCAGGCACAGGTGGAGTTTCTGCAGCTGACTCAGGCCTGGGAAGAGACCGTGCACAGGCTCCCCTGGCTCCTGTCCAAGGATCCCCAGCCAGCAAAGCTGGGCACGAAAGCCTCACACCAGTGACAGCACAGGGAGCAAGTGGCTGGCCCCCTGCACCACCCATCCTGGCAAGCTGGGAGTCTGGCTGGCATCACTCCCAGCTCATTTCTAAGAACTCGCTAGCTAGATATTTACTGGGAGGGAGCCTTGGCAAGAGGAGGACGCTGGGCAGAATTGGTGCCCAGGCCCATTCACCCACTGCGCTGTGGCAACTGAGGTTTATTGCCCTGATGGAGTTTGGTTTATGACACAACATTAGCAAGCTTCTTCCTCAGGCGGTCCCTCACCCGGATAGCCGGGGGAGGCAGGATGGAACGCTTATTGTATGTCCCTCACTCTGTAACAAGGGAAATTTGATTTATTTTAGAGTTAATCCATCACCCTCTGGCATCCTTTCAAGATGGGCCTTGAGCATAATTGCAGGATCTGGATAAAATGGGGAAGTCAAGTTCAATTTATTCCATTAACATTTAAAAGACATTTAATTACAATAAAAACTGAAAAGCACTTAATGTGAATGGGACCCTGGCTTTATCTTCTCTGTGTGTTTTCCCCACCAATCTCTCTCTCCCTGCTGCCATTGGCCTGTTGGAACTTTGTTTCCTGGTTTTAAGGGTTCCCATGAGCCTCGGCCCCATTGTCACCTTGGCCGGCTACAGCAGGGCGAGAGGAGGTGGCAGGTCCTCTCACCGCCCTTTGTTCAGACCCAGATCCATTCATTCCTTTCTGCATGGTCATCGCACCGTCTGCTCTACTGCTCTTTACTTTTCGTATCTTACGCCGTCCCCTCTTCCCGTCGAGGGCCAGGGAGTAGGACAGATGGGATGCAGTCCCAGCTGCCTCTCTCAGCTGTCCCCTCGCCAAGCCCTCAGTCCATGCTGGACTGTCCAGCACCCAGAGGAGACACACTCGCAGAGCACCACAAAGCAGGGGCAGCTAAGGGTGTGATTTTAGAAAAAGATACTATATTTCATTTTTCTCCAAGGTCACCAAGGTAGACAAGAAAGACTAGCATTTGGTCAGATTTCTTCATACTTATTTTATGATTAGGTATTGCTTTCACTTTTAATTCTATATGGGATTGTGCGAGGCAGACAAATGGTCCCCCAAAGATGCGCGTGCCCTAATCTCGGAAACCATAAATGTGCTATGTTATACGGTCAAGGGAAATTAAGGTGGCAAGTGAATTAAGGTTGCTAATGAGCTGCTTTATTTTATTTTATTTTTTAAAAAATATTTATTTATTTGGTTGCCCTGGGTCTTAGTTGTGGCAGCTGGGCTCCTTAGTTGCGGCTCACAGGCTCCTTAGTTGCGGCATGCAAACTCTTAGTTGCGGCATGCATGTGGGATCTAGTTCCCTGACCAAGCATCGAAACCAGGATCCCTGCATTGGGAGCACAGAGTCTTAATCACTGTGCCACCAGGAAAGTCCCATGAGCTGACTTTAAAATAGGAAGGTGACCCTGGATTATCCAGGCGGCCCAATGTAACGAAAAGGGTTCCTAAAAGGGGAAGAGGGGTCAGAAGACAAAGCCAAAGTGCTATAATGTGAGAAGGACTTGACCCGCTCTTGCTGGCTTTGAAGACGGAGGATGGGGCCACAGTCCAAGGAACACAGATGGCCTCTAGAAGCTCGTGAGGGAAGGAAAAAGATTCTGCACTGAGAAGCCTGCAGAAAGGAACACAGCCCAGCTGACACCTTGATTTTAGCCAGTGGGACCTCTGTTGGACTCCAAATCTCCAGAACTGTGAGATAATAAATCTGTATTGTTTTATATCACTGAATTTGTGGGTGTTTGTTAAAGTTTGGAAACGAATCCAGGCCCTGCCTAGATTAGGGGAGGAGAAAGATGCTTGGAGCCCCACCATCATCCCCAGCAAACATATTCATTCCCAAGCATCTTCCAGGTGAAAGACAATGTGTTGGGGTCTGGTCCTTGCCTTACATAAACCCTAGAGGAGGTGGCACAAAGCAGGTGCTCAGTGGGGCTCTGGAGAGGGAGTCTTTGGGGTTTGCAGGATGGAGCTAGTCCAGGGTCAACTTTAGCTGTGTAAACTCGGGAGAGGTATTTAATGTCTCTGAATTCCCATTTCCCCACATTATAATGCAAACCCAAGCCCATGCTCTCTGAACATTGAAACATCGCCCCAATCATCCTGCACGCAGCTGTCAGATCAGGATTAAGTGCAAAGGAAGAATAACAGCCCAAACACCCGAAACAAGAAAAGCAAGTAACAGAGAGGAGGCTGTGGAGAAGCCTTCCTACCCGCCCTGTGATGAACAGAGAGCCCCCTTGGAGTTTACATCTCCCTTTGTGCAGTTGCAGGTTCCAAGCCGACATCACCCCGCCTGGCATATCCCCATGGAGCAAACCCACTGGACACCCGGGCTCCCTTGGTTGGACCATCTTTGCAGCAGAGTAGGGGGCTCTGTAAGTGCCATGACACAGTGGGTGGTCGACGAATGTGGGATTTAAGGAAAACAACTTCACAGAGGATTTTCTGATGATTTATTTAAAACATTCAGTCGCAGAGTCAATAACAGAAGCAAAAAAGAGAAAAAAAGTGCAGGAGTTGATAAAGTCATTAGCCGGGGAGAGAGGGTGTCCCAGGGTGCAGGACACATGATTGCCTGGATGGAGGCCGGAGCGGGTGGTGAACGGGACCCACACGCCCTCCACACAGCCCTGGGCACCAGGGAGCCCCGAGGAGCTGTTTTAAGCTTTTTGCCTTGGTCCACCCAGAGGCCCGGCCCCGAGGACTAAGGAGTCCCGTGGAAGAGCAGAACCAGTAGCCTGGAAGGCAGAGCAGGAGGGCTTAAGGCTGCAGTCGGTCAGGAGGTTTAGAAACTTGCAGGGGTTATTATGGTAGGAAAACCATTCCAGCTGGAAATCAGAGAGAATGGGAAGTGGGTCAGAAAGTTAAAGAACATGTTTCAGCACATTTAGACTTTTGGCAGAGGACCACGGAGCTGCTTGCTTCCTACCGGTTCTTATTTTAATGAACCCAGTAGATCAAGACTTTTCCTGGAGGGGAGCTCAGTGTGAGTGGTGGACCTCGGAGAGCTGCCTGCTCGTTTGCCAGGTCCTGGCGATTCTATTGCCTTTATGCCCCTGCAGCTCCCACTGCTTTTCTGCCTTATTTCAGACTCTCATCTTTTTCTCCTGCATTATTGAAACAGCCCCCTAAATGGTCTCCCCACCTGTGTTCTCATCATCTTCCAGTCCTCCCCCTCTCAACCTTCCAGACTGATGCTGAGACATCCCAAATCCGATTGCCTCATACAGCTGCTTAAAATCCTCCCCGGCTCCCTGCTGCCCACGGACGTGTTCTCAGGCTTTCTTGATCACAAGGGTCCCCTGAGACGGTTATCAGAATACAGATTCTTAGGCCCCCTTGAGATGCTAATTTAGCAGATCGGAGCTGGAGCTCCAGTATCTGTATCATCAATAAACATCCTAGTTGATTCTCATGATCAGGAACGTGTAGGAGACACTGTCTAGAGCTAACGCTGAACTCTCGTTCGTGTGAAAGGTCTGTGTTGGGTGGCTGTCCCTGCACCCTGACAGTTGAGCTGCATCTCTGAGCATCACTTGTTGGAGCCCAGCCAGACTGGGCTCTGGAATGGAGATTGAAAACTGAAGGCTGGTTCAGAATACCAACCACGGGGCAGTTCAAGCTCATTGTCAAGCAGACCACCCGACTCTGGGCTGGGAGAAGGCAGGTACATGTGCTTTGCAGAGATGGAGAGGTTTTTTTCTTTCTTTCTTTCTTACAAAAATGAGAGAAAACCAGACTGCAGGTAGACAGGGAAAAGCAATTAAAAACCCATATTATATAAATAACTTGTGGTGTGTCCACTGTCTCCTGTTGTTCTGAGACAAACAGCTTAGTAAGTAAACTGAGGCAAGACAAACAAGATGGTAACAGCACTAAACGAGCTTGGCCGCGATTCTCCAAATTGCACGCATCTGAAATTTTCAAGGTCCGGATGGTAGAATTGTGACGTCGGCGGTTTGCCTGGACATCCTCAAACCTCTCCCTTTGGCTTCTCCTTTTGCCTTGGTGGCCTTCCTCGGCTGCCTGGTGTCCTCACTGGGATCCAGATACTTAGGGCCGCTCACCACAGTTTCCATTTCAGCAGCCCACCTGCCCCACTCTCACCCCTGCACCCATCGCTATTCTCATCCCTACACCCACCCCTCATTTCATACCTTGACCACTTGCTTCCAGATGGGAAATGATCTGATGAACTGATCTCTGCTGAGGTTTCAATGCCTGATAGTAATTATATATAATGTTACATACATATGTAAACACTATATTCCTGAATATAGTGTTATAGAGCTTATGTTTTTACCGGTGAACTGCTGGGAGACAAAACTTTGCTAAAGGTTTAATTTATGGGTGTGAGACGTAGGAAAAGATTGTTATCATTTCCCACCTGTTGGCTTTAACCACTGTGTTCTAGCCCTAATCACTGTGCTGGCACAGAGTAGGGACTTGATAACCTGGCTCCAGGGCTTAGACAACAGAAAGACTGCTCTCTGACATCTGGATTCCACCTGGATTTCCTTGGATCACTAAGTGTTGATATAAGTATTGTTTTGGTAAAGAAGATTAAATATTCCGTAAGATGTTATGGAAAAACCCGAACAAACTTTTTGGCCAACCCAATATATATTTAACGAAAAGGGTATAATTTAACTTTGATATCTCTCAAGATTTTTTATTTAAATAATTCCCCAATTTAAAAAAATCTATGTCAGACCGTGTCTTTCTGATTTGGTTTACTGATTTAAGTCTTAATAAAATACTATTACTCCTATTCTGCCTCCAATATAAGTGTCTTACAATAAGAGTTCTCCTCATCCCTGGTGAGTTTTTTTTTTGTGTGTGTCTCCTGTGCAAGCAGTGTTCTCAGGCACAAACCCAACTTTCCAGCTGGGATCTTCCCTAGTGATCTGTTGGTATGTCAGGTTGGAGGGCTCTTCACTGTCTTAGATTTTAATAAGCTTTGATATGGATAGAATCCATCTCACTCCCTGTATTAGTTTCCTAGAGTTACCATAACAAAGTACCACAAATTGGGGGGTTTGAAACAATAGAAATGTATCTTCTCACAGTTCCGGAGGCTGGAAATCTAAAATCAAGATGTCAACAGAGGCATGCTCTCTCCGAAGGCTCTGGGGAGACTTCTTTCTTACGTCTCCCTAGCTTCTGGTGGTTGCCAGAATGGCCTGACTTGTAGACACATCATTGGCATGGCCTGACTTGTAGACACGTTACTCCAAACTCTGCCTCTGTTTTCACAGGATATTCTTTCTCCCTGTGTGTTTGTGTCTCTGTTTTCTCCTCATGTAAGGGCACGAGTCATCGAATTAGGGCCTGTTATAATCCAGTATGACGTCATCTTACCTAATTACATCTGCAAAGATCCTATTTCTAAATAAGCTCGTATTCTGAGGTTCTGGGTGGACATGAATTTGGGGGGCACACCCTTCAACCTAATACACTCCCCTTGGCATTTCTGCCCTCACTTTCAAGTTCTATGTATAGTGAATCCATCTAAATACACATCCATCTCTTCCTATTTTCCCTGACTCACTCCTCTTTGTTAATGGCCTTAAGCTGTTTCCAAAGAGAGTAAAATGTTCTTATTCTGATCTTCCCAGGGAGGGGGTTGGAAACCTTTTGCCCCAAGAGAGCTGGGGCAGAGAGTGGTCGGTGCTTCAGGAAACAGGTTCCTCACCTACCTGTCCACAAAAGTTGACTGTGTTTCTCATACTGTTTTGCAGTTAAATGTGACCTCGTGACCAGGTTCTAATATATAGAATCTGAGCAGAATCATGTGCTCCACTTCCAGGATTGGCCCTTGATCACCTCCCATGCAGGATCCTCCAAGCTCTTTCCTTCTCTGCTAGCTTGAGGCAAATGGGCAGCATAGCCTTGAAAGCTATGTGCTAAATACGACAGAGGCAGAAGATAAAAGGAACTGGACCTCTGTGTCATTTCCTGAAAGAGAGGTACCTGTAGGTCAGGGACACCATTTTGGATTTTATATGAGCAAGAAATACAATTTGATTGTATTAAACCTGGGGGCTGATTTGCTATAGGCGTTAGCCTACTCTGAGTAACCAGGGGTCTAGTTCAAGTTTATATGGCTACGTTTATATTAGTGGCAGAGACATAGGCTTCAAAGACCCAGTTCTTCTCACTCTTATTCTAGTACTCTTGTCATTCAACTGCCCCATATCAGTTGAGCTTCAATCATTCCTATGATGTAGCATTTATTTCTCTGTGACAAATTTTAAGACTACGTATTTCTTGGCCTGAGTCTATGCATTGAAACACAGACATGTGAAGTCCTGAGAATCTATGTGGACACTGATCTGACCATTTCTCCTGTGCATTCCTGGGTACCGCATCTATCACTACTTTTATTCTATGTCTTAGTCTGCTATTCTATGTCTTGGGCTCCTCTAACAGAATACCACAGACTGAATGGCTTATAAAAAACAGAGATTAATTTCTCACAGTTCTGGAGGTTGATGCTGGTAGGTTCAGTGTCAGGTGAAGACCCACTTCCTTCCTGGTTCATGGGTGACTGTCTTCTCCCTGTAACCACACATGGCAGAAAGGGTGAGGGATGTCTCTGTGGTCTCTTTTTTCAAGGGTGCCAATCACCTCCCAGAGGGCACCCTCTCCTAATACCATCACAGTGGACACTAGATTTCAACATGCAAATTTGGGGAGGACACAAATTCTTAGTCTATAGCATTCTATAGTTGATTTTGTGATTTTATCCAACTATTTCCACCCAAGTTCATGTTAAGCCCTCTTGTGCTTTTCTTCTGGTATCAGTGTGCCCTTCAGCTTTCTCTGTGGAAGACTGTTCCACTTCAATATGAAACTTCCTCCATCCAGGCTTGGGTGCTCTCATGTAGCTCTGTTTTCTCACCAGGTCCAAGATATTTTGGCCCCATTCAGAGTGTCCTCCTTGACCACCAACCAGGTGTTGATTTCCTAATTCTAGACCTTTTCTCCCAGGACCCTTCCCCTAACTTTTGAGTGTCAGGAGCCCACACACTAGCTACAGAGCTATCATCACGTGGAGGTATCAGCATCCGCCCAGACTTCCTTTTCTGGGGGACACTCAGGACTTCCACAGAGAGTGGATGGGACCACTAGGGCCAGCATTGGTGTAATGTGGGGAGGGGGTGGCATTAGCCTATTCCCACCCTTCTTCATGGTTCCTAAAATAATTCTGACCTCTGGCTGCCCAGCACTCCAAAGATCTGCCCACGTCTTATTCTACCTGAGTATTTCTAGGTTTGCTATACCCCTTGTTTGTTGTACCCAGTGTTTTCTTTTCAATCTCCTTGCTTTCCTTTATCTCCCCAGTTTAGAAAAATCTCAGAGCTTATTTTTCTAAGCTGAATGCCATGGGGCTATTTTTACTTTGCTGAGTCTATTTGTCTCATTATTCTACTGTTCTCTCACTTGTACCAGCTCCCGGCTAAGTGTGAACATACCACTTCCAACCACTTCCAGATCATTAATAAAGCTGTGAAGGAAGACAGTTTCTTACCCTAAACCCTGTGTCGCCAATTAGATGCTTACCCCCAAATGGGCTCCTTGGCAATTTATCATTACCCTTTGGTCTTTCAGTCAGTGTTTAATCAATGAGGCTGGGTTCTGATCCAGGCCAATTTTCAACTAAGTTTCCAAGGAAACTTTCTGGAGACCAGTTGCTTTTCTGAAGCTGTCTTCTCTCTTGCAGCCCTTCTCGCTGCTCAGATGGGAGCATAAAAACCTGCCTGGCCATTTATTTGGCTCTAATGACTGTTGAGGGTGGTAGCCTTCATCTCTCTTTACTTCTATCAACTTCTGCCTCTTGAGAAAAGGAAATCATCTTGGACTGCTCCCTTCCGTATTACAGAGACTGAACTGTTGCCAGGATGGGATTGGAAAGGGGAGCATATCTTCTACTCTAGGCAAGACCTTGATCACCAAGTCCTGTTTCCCAGACATATCCAGGTGCAGAACTTTATATAAGGGGGCTCTTCAGAAGGACACCAATGACATGGGGTGAGGTGCCCATGCTCAGTGAATCTGATGATTAAATCATAACCATTGAGCACTGATCATGTTTTAAGAGTTGTACCAGAGATGCCCATACAAAGCTAAAGAAGCCATAGCCTACAGCCTCAGATGACTTCAAGTCTGGTGGAGGTAGAATGAAAACCTAGCAAATGGTCCCTGCTAGGAGTTGAGATATAAGAGGACCAGGATAAATAGAAATATATTTGAAATTATGTTCCCTGGCGAGACAAAATTTTAATGTTTTTTGAGTTGTTACCACTCTCAGCTGGGTTTGGCTATCAGAGAATGAGATGTGGAAGAGATACGTTTCTTGGTGAGTTGCTGGGTCATAGGCTACGTACCTCTTCAACTTTACTAGGTATCACCCCATTTTCCTCCAAAGTAGTTGCACCAATTTGCACACTATAATAGAGGAAGTCTGGGTATGCAACTCAGCTCCAGCACCATGCACATGCGGGACACCAAATCTAGGTGGAAAACTCTCCAGCACTGTTCTTTCAGGCCATCGCTCAAAGTGTGGTGCTGAGATGTCTACACCACAGACAGACACGAGGGTGATTAAGACGCAGATTCCTGCATCCCATCCTAGCCCTTCTCTACCACAGTTTCTGAGCATGAATCTGCATTGTAAACAAGGATGCTTAGGTGGTTCTAAAGCAGGAGTTTTAAACCTGGGGTTCACAGGCATGCTAGGGCCAGGTTCTCAAACTATGGTGTGCCTAAGAGTCACCTGGAAAGTGGGTACAATGCAGACACTGGAATCTAACGCTTACAGATTCTTCTTAGTACGTCTGGAGGTGGGGCAGAGAGCCTGCCTGCATTTTTAATTAGCATCCCAGGTCTCTGTAGTGCAGGTGGTCCTGGGACCGCACTCTGAGAACCCCTGCTCTCGAGGAGGTCTCAGGGGTTCTATGCTCTGCGTCCCATTCCTCCACTCCCACTCACTGACAACTTATGCACAAACCTTCCATGTATGTGCCTCTGTGCCATTTTATGAGGACGGTCTTTTGTTTCTTCAGATCCCCAAAGAGATCTGAAAAAGAGTCCAGAAAAAAAAGTTAAGTTTCACTGTTATAGATGCAGCCTCTTCTTACTGGTTCCAATAATTTCTTACATCTCTGTGTAAGCAATATAGGGGAAAAAATGTATCATCCAGGAGCTGCAGACACTACTCCCTCAGGTAAGCTATTTGCTTCTCAAATGATTCATAAGCCCCGTCCAGCAGAACCCCAAGGACAGGAGCACACAAAAAAGCATCCAGTCTCCAGTTTCTGATTCAATATTCTCACTGCCCAGCCTTCAGGCTGTATTTTAGGGAATTCAGCTTTAAAATTAAAAAAAAACTATAATAATAATTGGTTTATATTACTAAATTTGCTGTCCTTGGAAATATACTTTTTCTGATCTACCAGAGTTATCATTTCCCAGATCCTCTGAACTCTCTCTCCTGGAGGACCACTTCTGCTGTCCTCATTATTTAAGTGAAAGACAATCAAAACCTGCATCTTCTCACTCTCCTATGATTTATAGTAAAAGTGAACCCCCTTTTTCATTTTTCCATGGTTTCACCTGTGTTCACTCGAGCTCCAATTAAATTCTCATAAGATTTTTTTGTTTGTTTATTTTGCTTCTTTTCTGTTTTCAACTTATGTTGTTGTTCAAACGTTGGGGGGGGTAAAGATGTGCAGATGTTGCTTTTATCTAGTGGCCAGGTGGGTGGAAAAAACACAAAATGTTTCAAGGCCAAAATTTGGGGAGTAACTGCCAAGTCCCCAATCTAAATGGTCCAAAGACACTGAACGCTGGAGTGGACTGAACCTGGGCTTTGGAAACTGCAAGGTCTTAGCAGCTTTTCCTGTGTGACTCTGAGAAGGCAGCCTATACTCTCTGAGCCTCAGTTTCCCCATCTGCATGTGGGCAGCCGTCCTCACTCCACTCCTCCAGGCAGGGTAACATTTTCTCAGCTCAGCCAGTAGGACTCAGCACATCTTTCCCCTCCCAGTGAATCCAACCACACCATGGGATTATAGAGCCACATTGAGTTTACTGAAGATTTTGTGCAGAATCAGAGGAGACTTTACATCACACACCTCTGTGGGAAAACCCTGTGAGCCCCACAAACAGGTCTTCTCTTCCAAGTCTTTCCAGCTCCTGCTAATCAGTAGCCTTTCTTCTCTCTTTCTGCTTCACACAGTGCCCAGACTCACTGGCTGAGCATCTTGGTCTCCCTACTTTCCATCCCTGCCCCCTTCCCCAGTTCCTACAGCCTCTAAGTCACTATCCACTTCCTCATTGCTCAGACCCTGTGTCTCCAAATCTACACTCATCAGGTGCTCAGAAAACAAGGATACCTCCCACCCTTGCTAGCCTCTTACTTTGGAAAAACACAAGCAATTCAGTAATAAGATATTATTTCCTATTAACTATACCTCTTCCCCCACCTCTTTTTAAGAACCTTCAAATGAATTCCAGCCTTTTTGATGTCACATGTAAAAAGTAATAGCCTGAAGAGGTCCCCATGGCTAG
Source organism: Mesoplodon densirostris (assembly GCF_025265405.1). Lineage (NCBI taxonomy): Eukaryota > Metazoa > Chordata > Mammalia > Artiodactyla > Ziphiidae > Mesoplodon > Mesoplodon densirostris. The sequence goes on from NC_082671.1 coordinate 12,019,760, forward strand.
GGCTACTTCCCAGGGCTTCCAGCCACCCAACAGCTTGGGGCGGGTAATATGTCACCAAATCCCTAGTCCAACCGAGGCACACCTATGTTCCACCGCACACAGGCCAGGAAGCTTGGCCTCTGAAGACAGAGGGTAAGAAGAGCCAACTCATTGTCACCTGTCAAAAGGGGGAAATAATGCCTATTGGCTAGGGCTCCCCTAATGACTAAATGAAATAACACCTGTCAGCCATCCAGCAGAGTCTCTGCTATCAGGAGGTGATCAAGGAAGGACCTTGGTTAAACCTCGACTTATTTTTATGTTGATTCACTTTCCTGGTAAGAATTCCTTTTACTGGGAATTCCTTTGCTTCCCTTTATTTCTGTTTCATTTTAAAGAATATCCATAAAGTCTCTAAACTTACTTCTTTGAAGCTACACTGGCTGAGGTCAATTATCTTCCCTGTTTGAAGGAGCTACAGTTCACGGGGGCTTGATTATGGTCTCCCCTGGGAGGAATACATTTCCTCTGCCATTTGTATATCTTGACTTCACTCTCCCTGCCCCCCGCCCGTTGCTTTCCACCACAAGCCCTCACCATCAGTCCCATATTTTCCCTCTAGAGCCTCCCACTGCTGATGGCCTATGTCTCATGTCTCTTCATCACATTTTTTTTTGTCTTTTACCACCCACTCCTGGTTCGACACTTGTTCCCTGGAATCAAGGGAGACTATGACTCCAACATGGTCGTGCATTTTGCCAGCATGTCAATTTCAATCATTCATCTGTGCATCATGTCCCTTGCAGCTTAGCATGGAACCACTAAATTTTGTAGGAGAAGTTACTTTCCAGATCCATCATGATTGATCTTATCATCCTCTTCCTCACTTTGCTTCAGCCACACCAGGCTCCTTGCTGCTTCTTGAACACAGCAGCACGCTGTTGCCTCGGGCCTTTGTGGCTCTCCCCTCGGCTGGGACGCTCTTCCCCCAGACAGCCACTTGGCCCACACGCTCACCTCTTTCAAGTCTTTGCTCAAATGTCATCTTCTCCTTGAGGCTTTCCTTATTATACCCCAGTGCCACCAACCGCCTCCCTGCTTTATTGACTTCTAACATTGTGTGTGTGTGTGCAAGTGTGTGTGTGTGTGTGTGTGTGTGTGTGTGAGAGAGAGAGAGAGAGAGAGAGAGAGAGGTAGAGAGAGAAATGTATATAGTTTGTAGTTTGCCTGCTCCCACTAGAATGTAAGTTCCAGGAGGTCAGGGATTTTGTTCTTTTTGTTTCTTAGCATATATCCCCTGTATTATATATTCAATACATATGTACTATATGCATATTATGTATATGTATTATGTACTCATTTATATGTATCCTCTCTTTATATTCTATATCTAGAATATATCCTGGCACATAGTAAGAGCTTTGTATATAACTGTTGAATTGAATGAATCAATCAGTCACCTATTTCAGACAATGGTGGAATGAATTGTCCAAGGTTGCATGCTATCTAGGGTAGAACTAGGAAGTTAACCCAGGTGTCTATCACACAGTTCAAAGCCTTTCCTCTGCCTCCACTGCCATCATTATCAATCACAATCTACAGAGCTCTACTCTTGGGGTCACTGCCCCTAGAGTGTAGCTAGGGAAGGCTTGGAGTCTGTCGCTCAGCAAGAATGAAAGAATGTGATGTTTTTAATGTGTTAAATGTATGTTCCTTATAAAAGTGGCTTCATTTACTATGCTTCAGCCATACTACTCTTCCTTCAGTTCTCTAAATCAACCTCAGGGCCTTTGCACATGTAGTTTTCTGGAATGCTATCTGCCTAGCTTTTCCTTTGACTGCCTCACTTTCATCCTTCAAGCCTTGGCTTGAATGTGCTTTCTTAAGAATCCACCCCCAACTACTATCAAATATGTTTCAGTAATTTTTCTTCATAATATTTTTTACTGGTTGTTTGTGGTTATTTGTTAAGTCCTTCTCCTCCTGCAGGGCCTGGGTTAAATCTACTTTGTTCACCTTCATACAACAGTGCTAATGAAGGATCTGTAATGAACACGTCAGTGAATAAATCTATTACCAAATAAAATGCAAAGAATTTGAGGATTAGGCCTTACTTCACATTAGCCACCAAAGCCATTTTTTGAACACATGCCGTCTAAAGGAGCAACTACCAGTGGGTACGAGCCAGGTTCAAGTCAACATGTGCTACAGTTGTTTATGTTTGATTCTGTTTCTAACTTGCCAAGTATATCCCAGGCAAGTGACTCGGTATATCTTCACCCAGACCCTGAAAATATATGTCCTATTGTATATGTGTATATGTAACATTGTAAGTACCTCCTTATAAACTAAGTTACATCAAGCTGTGATAATACTTACCTTCATATGCAATTCAAGCCTTATCAGGGTATCTTTTCTAATGTCTATCTTGTTAGATTATACCTCATTGGAAACTATTTTAGATCAATGGATAAATATTCATTGAGAACTTATCCAGTGCCTACCTCTGAGAAGAATATGAGAGTACAAAGAGAATGACCCTGATCTCAAGAAACAGATTATCTAGTAGGACAAACACATTTTATACACAGGATGGTGCAAACGGGACTCTCCTTCCTAATGCATACATTAAGCAGGACAGACAGTAAGTACAATGAAATCTGGTGGGAGGAAAACAAATGTGTGCTAAAGTCTTAAGAGAAGGGCTTATGAATGAGGTGGTATTTAACTGGATTTTGGTATTTAACTGGATAGGGGAGAATAAATCAACATATTTATTGAGTGCCTACTGTGTGTAAGATACTGGACTGAATACTATGGGGGATACAAAGAGTTATAAGACAAGGTTTCTGCCCTTGGCAAGTTTGTGATCTACTTGTAGAGACAAGACTTAAATTAGCGGAAAGTTAAATAACGTTATGAGAGGTAAGTAGCAGCTTAACACAACAGCAACACAGGAGATGTCAGAAGGCAATGTGTGATTAATTACCCAGGAAATGCTACAGACAGTAAAGCTTTAGGAGTTCAAAGAAGGCAGGCTGGGAAGACTTCTCAGAAGGCATAGGACTTAAATCTGTGTTGGAGGGATGAGTGGGATTGGCTAAGAAGATTATGGAAGATGAGAAAAGACATTGTCAGGGAGGAAGGGTGGAGAGTGACATAAAAGTACAGCGGCAGGGAAAGAAAAGTGTGTATCAGGAAAATGAATGAAGCAGAGTGGCTGGAGCAGATAAAAACTAGACAACAGAAGAGAAATAAAGCTGGGGAGAAAGATTAAGACCAGATTATGAAGGCAATGAAAGCTGTCCTATTGAGTTTACATATCACCCTCTGTGCAATTAAGAGACACCAAAGCTTTTGCAGGGGCATGATGTTTAAGAATGATTTGTCTGGCAGTATAAAAAATGGCTTTGAAAAGAGCAGCTCTTCAGGAGGCTGATGCAGGTGTCCAAGCATGAGGCTAGAAGGACCAAGTAAGGGGCAGTAGTGACCATTCACAATGGAAAGTAGGTGGACATATGAGAGAAACAGTGAAGGAAAAATCCATGTATGGCTGCGTGAATATGGGCTTGAAGAGAGAGAAGGGTCAAATGTGGGTTTTGAATGTTTTGTGCCTGGATTTCAGGAGGATTCAGTGACACCCACCCAACTACGCACACACTGTTGTTTATTGAGTATCTGCTATTTGCCAGATGCTGGGCTTAGATGTTGAAAATACAAAGACAATAAGACCCCGACTTTAGATTTCTTACAGCCTAAACTGAGATAATAATACATATTCAATGAGCAATATTAGAGCGCCCCATATCTTCCAGGAATAACAACAAGTAGTGTCATATGGAGGAGCTTAGGGAACAGGAGGGGAACTTTAGATTTCGGTCATACGGAAAGGGATGAAGCACTTCGTTTAAATGCATAGAATTCAAGATAATAGAAGGAATTTCACATAGAAACGTTCAGAGGCACAGGCAAATGTAGGATTAAAACTAAGTGCAAAACCCATGGAGGGAAATATAGATCTGAGAGAGCTTTACTCAGAGCGGTTGGCTACCAAAGAGAGAGAGAAGACGGAGGTCCAAGCCTGAACCTTAGGCTACAATGACATTTAGAGTTAGCAAATGAAATATCGACTAAGATGAGATAAACATAATCAGATCAGAGTTGGGGCAGTGTATATCACTCAAAGATAGAGGGGCATTAACTATTCAGCAGTGGGGACTGCTCTGCAGAGGTCTACATGAGGGGATTTAAAAAAAGCTATGGTACAGCCACTGTGGAGAACAGTATGGAGGTTCCTTAAAAAAATAAAAATAGAGCTACCATATGATCCAGCAATCCCACTCCTGGGCACATATCCAGAGAAAACTCTAATTCGAAAAAAGTACATGTACCCCAATGTTCATTGCAGCACTATTCGAAATAGCCAGGACATGTCCATCGACAGAGGAATGGATAAAGAAGATGTGGCACATGTATACAATGGAATATTACTCAGCCATAAAAATGAATTGAAATAATGCCATTTGCAGCAACATAGATGGACATAGAGATTGTCATTTTCACTAACTGAGTGAAGTAAGTCAGACAAAGAAAGACAAATATCATGTGATATTGCTTGTATGTGGAATCTAAAAAAAATGGTACAAATGAATTTATTTACAAATCAGAAATAGAATCACAGGTGTAGAAAACAAACTTATGTTTACCAAGGGGGAAGTGGGGGGAGGGATAAATTGGGAGATTGTGATTGGCATATACACACTACTATATATAAAATAGATAACTCATAAGGACCTACTGTATAGCACAGGGAACTCTACTCAATACTCTGTAATGGCTTATATGGGAATAGAATCTAAACAAGAGTGGATATATGTATATGTATAGCTGATGCACTTTGCTGTACAGCAGAAACTAACACAACATTGTAAATCAACTATACTCTGATAAACATTAAATAAAAAATAAAATAAATGTGCATATTTTAAGTTGAAAAAATAAAAGAAAGAAAAGGCTATGGAAGGGGTCTCATTAGCTAAGGAGCCTTCTGGTCCTGAGACTTTTTGGTCGATGACTGGATGACTATGTCTTGAATATCACAGAAAGTCCCCCAAATTTGGTGGGAAATTGGGTTAGATGAATGGTTTTCAACTAGGATGTTTCAAAGTGTTGTTATTGATGGTAACAAAGTATCTAAGTTTATAAATGATTTGCTTGTTTATAATAATGAATCAAAGCACATTTATTTATCCAAGTAATAATTTTGTAGTCACTGACTTGCATTTAGGTAGGTTTCCTTGAGTGGGAAAGAAAGGTAACTTACCCGAAAGGTAGCTTACCTGGGAATTGGACATATCTCCCAGCCTGTGACAGGCCCACCAATATTGGTGGCTCATACAAATATCAGGAACACTGATGTGTATGGTCGAAAAATGCTGGGTGGCTTCAATGAACTACAGTTTCTTTTGTGATTTAATATTTCTATGATACTGTGATTTAACATTTCTATGATACTGTGATTTAACAATTAGAGGCCATAGGTGGTAAGCTTCTGGATGGTGAGGACCATGTGCTGTATCCTTGCATTTGTATGCCTCCCAAGATCTGATACACTGGTAAGTACTTAATAATTCTGTATATGAATAAACTGATGGAGGGCTTCAGCAATGCAGTGCAGTTTCTATAGAACAGGAAGAATTTTTTAGTATCCAGTCAAAAAGATGATGAAGAATTCAGAAAATAGAAGTAAAATTGATGGGGGTGGCTTTTGTAATAGCTTCATATCTGTGAATGGTCATTGCATGAAGACATATATCTGTGCTTTGATAAGAGTGACTTAGGTTGGATATAACAAAGCCTTAGGTTGGATTTAACAAAGCCCTTCCTGGCTGTAAAGGCTAATAGATACTGAGGGGAGATTGTAAGGAATGATGTGGATGTGATATCTCTGAAAATGCTTATAAATGACAGTCCCCTGCACCTGAGGTTCAGCCCTCTTTCTTTCCATTCAATGATACAGTGATACAGACCACCATAGCGAGTGTCTCTCCTTGCATCATGTATTTGAGTGAATTGTTTATGTGTGAGAATTTTGATATTAACCACTTATTGACCACTCTTAGGGACCCAACTCAGTCTATTATGTCTCCTAGAAAATGAAAATGGCTCAGTGCATCTGCATTGAACTTTTAACTGTGAATGTCAGGCAGTCAGATGCCACTAGCAAGGGGCAATGAATGTTAGTGAAAGGAGATGGTGTGTGTGTGTGTGTGTGTGTGATTATTTCAGCCCTCCTTCCATTCAGAGGGAAAACATGTTTCTTCTTTTGTGTAAGAGGACACAGCATCACTGCTTATTGTGAACTGTAAGTTATAGTTTCCATCCAAATACAGCAGGAATGGAAATCATGAACTTGAATACATTATATTTCACATCGCCCAATTCTCTCTTGCCCTGCTCTCTGTTTACATTCATCCTTTTATATATAACCTTGTACTGTGGTTAGACATTTATTATAAGCCTTGCTGGAGCCTCAAACAATGGTTATCTTCACTTGACAGGTGATGCTTTGTTGAGAAAGGGCCAGAGGAACTTGAACACAAATTCTCTCCCTCCTCCCACTTGGCTTCAGTCTGGACTTTCTCTCCTCTTTCCTTCTGTCAGCTTCCTGCTCTCTCATTTCCATCCCACTGCCTCTCCCAAATTCATATTCAAAGATGCTTTCAACATAACACAACTACTGCCAGAGCTGATTATAATTGCGCATGGATTCTGTTACATGACACACATTTTCTTCTAGCTTGAATATTTCAACTTGACCTATGAGAGGTAAAAAGAATTAATGTGATAATTTTTCCCAGCTTCCTGCCCTCCCTCCTCAGTTTCAGTTGAGAGGAACCATTTTTTTTTCCTTCTTGGGTCTGTCTATTTTTATTCCCTGTCCCCTGCACCCTTATTTAAACCTAAAATATTGACGAACTCCATTTCAAACTCAGCCTTCATTAGCAGAAACTACAGTTCAGTTCAGTACAGGTGGATGCAAATTCCTAGGATTCCTTAGAGGCCAGAGATGATGAGATGCATAGGCTAATGTGGGGAGAAAAATGACAATATGCACTGATTTTTAATTTTTTTTAGTTGAAGTATAGTTAATTTACAATGTTGTGTTAGTCTCAAATGCACAGCAAAATGATTCAGTTATACATATATATGTATATACATCTATATATTCTTTTTCAGAGTCTTTTCCATTATAGGTTATTACAAGATATTGAGTATAGTTCCCTGTGCTATACAGCAGGTCCTTGTTGTTTACCTATTTTATATATAGTAGTGTGTATATGTTAATATCAACTTCCTAATTTATCTCTCCCCGCCTCCTTTACCCTTTGGTACCCATAGGTTTGTTTTCTATGTTTGTGAATCTATTTCTGTTTTGTAAATAAGTTCATTTGTATCATTTTTTAGATTCCACAAATAAGTGATATTATATATTTGTCTTTCTCTGTTTGACTTACTTCACGTAATATGATAATCTTTAGATCCATCTATGTTGCTGCAAATGGCATTATTTCATTCTTTTTTATGGCTGAGTAATATTCCATTGTGTGTGTGTGTGTGTGTGTGTGTGTGTGTGTGTGTATACATATACCACATCTTCTTTATCCATTCATCTGTTGATGGACATTTAGGTTGATTAAGCACTGGGTTGAATGCTTTGTGGACTTAAGGCATAGTCATGTGAGAGGGAGAAAGTGTGAACTTTGGAAAGAATCCAGGACAGTCCCCTAGGTCATCAGGATTCAGTGGTGGCCTGTGTATGGCGTGGATTCCAAGGAAGATAGGAAGTTACGGGGTAAGAATGGAAACTTTCAATCAGGCTGCCTATGTTCAACTTCTAGCTGCAGATCTTACTAGCTGCTTGATTTGAGGCATGACCCTTGCTGATCAAAGCGGTTTCCTATAAAATTGAGAAGGTAACAGTTCCTATGCAACATGGCTTGAGGGAGAAACTAGAAAATGCTTATAAAAACATTCAGCACAGTGCCTGGCATATAGAAAGTAATTAGTAAGTAGTAGCAATTGTTATGTGTTGTCCCTTTATTAATGTCTACCCATAATCAGCACATTATTTTTTCAACTATTTCTGTGAGAAATTCTTAGTTCATGAAAATGATGTTCAAAACCAATCAGCCTTAGAAAAAAGGAGTAAAGTCTCTTTGACAATTCCAATAATTCTGGATTGATATCAATTTATTGTCTTCTACATTGTTCAAGACTTTAATCTGCTGTTGATTTGTCTCAGTTATATCCTAGTTGTGAGACTATCTCTCCCTATCTATCTATCATCTATCTATCATCTATCTATCTATCTATCTTTCTAATACCTATCATACATAACAGGATGATGAGTTAAATTTTTTCTATTGCTTTGGAATTTGTATCTGGGGTGCAAAGTCTCCCAGGTGTCAGGATTCTGCAGCAGAAGGCTGGGGAGGTGGGAGGTGATGCACAGGTCTGAGAGCTGGAGGACCCAGGCATGGATGAGGTCAAGCCTGAGCTGCATCTTCAATATCAAAGGGTTGTGCAGCCAAGAGGCTCCCAGGACACTCTGAAGGACTCACACATGTGTCCCAGGAGAGACAGCCCTCAGCTGGAAGCTGGCTGCATGGAGGGCTTCCATGACCCATCTGTGGAAGGTAGGGAAGCAGCCACAAGCAGCAGTGACCACAACAGTGGCCCAGCCACGTAAAGAGACACTTGTCCTCCTCTCTCTCCTTTCTCCCCATCCCACCATTCCTGGAAGAGTCAGATTTGCAGAGGTGGGGCACAGGAGGTGTCTCTGAGTCAGATCACCATCCCAGGTCTCAGCCTGTTACGGATTGAATTGCGTGTCCCCAAAAGATACGTTGAAATCCTAACACCCAGTACCTCAGAAGGTGATCTTATTTGGAGATAAGATCTTCACAGAGGTAAACAAGTTAAAATGAAGTCATTAGGGTGGCTCTAATAATATCAGTACAACCAGTGTCTTATAAAAAGGGGAAATTTGGACACAGACATCCACGGAGGGAGGACGATGTGAGGAGACACAAGAATAATGTCACGTGAAGATGGAGTTAGGCTCTGCAAGCTAAGAACACTGGGGCTACCAAAAGCTGACAGACAGAGCACGGCCCTCTGCACAACTTGATTTTGGATTTATAGGCTCCAGAACTGTGAGACAATACATTTCTGTTGTTCTAAGCCACACAGTTCATGGTACTTCGTTATGGTGGACCTCGGAAATTAAGACACAGCTCAAAGCTGCACTGAAGGGAGGGAAAGGAGACATGATTGAAAACCACTGAAACTTTAACATGGGTTGTACTTTAAGAGCCAAAAATGACCAGAAAATTATGGAATCTGCCCACGATCTTGTTGAAGGATGTGCTATGTATTAGGAAAAGGAAGTTGTACAGAGCACAGGTGGAAGCAACGAATGGAAAAAATACAATTATTTGGTGAACACACCCCACCGAGTTCTGACTGCTCAATAAACCAGTAACACTCAGATTCCAACATTCTCTGACCACCGGATGCTTGGGAACTTTGCCAGCATGGCTCTCAGGCTGTGTGCTGGTTGTCATGACAACGTTGGTAAGTTAACAATCCTATAACTTCCCCAGTTTATAGAATAGGACCGGTAGTGTCTCTAAATGCTCTAACCACTAATATTTTGTGATTAAATCTGATGTTTAATGATGAGCTCTCAGGACTGTAAATCTCTGAAATTGGAAGGTCCTCCAAGGGCAATCATGGATCTCCCTCAATGGAAGAGCTACTTCATTGGCAGCTTAGAGGAAAGACCCTTTTCCACATCTTGCCTTTGCTCTAGATGAGTATCAGGGGTTCCATACCCAAGAGAATCTCTACCACAGTCTAATTCCAAGTGGGCTCCATCAAGACCTACTGGACTTTGTTCCTCATCTCCAGTATATCCCACTGAGCTGCCCACTAGGTTTATGTGCAATCCCAAGAGAGTAGAGGTTGCAAGCTGAGTTTCTGAGGTGGATGGCCACATAGGGTTTCTTTCCCTCTCCCTCCTGGAGACTGAAGGCAGGGAGCGAAGAATTTTGACAGGCTGGGAACTTAGTTATGTTCATCCTGCTGGACCAGGGGCTTATGGCTGCAATGAGAAGTCCTCCCTTGCGGGACAGCAAAGGCATCTCCATCCTCACCTTCTGGGGGATGGATTTACTTAGTTATTTTCCTGCTTCTTTGATAAACTAGACAGTTCTTGCTTGTCTGCCTGGGCATGGCCAGCATTAGTGTTTTTGGAAATGGTGGCAGCCCTAGGAGAGGGGGCACTGAAGGAGGAGATGAACAGGATGGTAGAGATGGCTGGGGTAGGTGGGAGGAGACATCAGCCTGGGCCCATCATGGTGTTGTGGTCCCCAGGATACAAGGGGATGTTCTGAGGAGTCTAAGCAGGTGAAAGGGAGTGCTCCTACTTATGTCTGTCCCCCGCTTTTATTTTTGGGTTGTGCCACACGGCATGTGGGGTCTTAGTTCACCAACTGGGGATCAAACTTGCGTCCCTTGTTGTGGAAGCACGGAGTCTTAACCACTGGGCCGCCAGGAAAGTCTCTGTCCATTTTTAATACTTTTCTCCTGGCACCCCAGGTACTCTTAGTGGGAAACCAAATTTCTCCTCCTTGATACCCGACACTCCTCCTCACTGCAGTTGGGCCCTCGATGTTGATCCTGGGACATTTATTCCTGCTCATTAGTTGCATCTGCTGGGGAAAGAGGAGGAAAGGAAAGATGGGAGCCAGGGTTAAGAAGGTCCATATCCATTGCTACATGCTTATGTCTCTACCATTCTAGTAAAATCCTCTTGGCTCACTCTTTCTCTCTAGCTCTGCTTTCTCTCTCTCACACGCTTTATATATTGGATCCTACTGACCATTATCCCTTTCCTAAACCCAATTTCCTTGACTTCTGGGATTCCACACTTGTCTGCTTTTACTGTCATCTCTTGGGCTACTCCTTTTCCATTTCCTTCCCCTACCTGTCCCTTAAATGCTGGTGTTTCTTGGGGCTTGTTCTTAGCTCTCTGCCATTCTTGAATTATTTCATTCATTTCTTTATTGATGACTTTCAAACCTATATTTCCAGTCCAGGCACTGTTTCCTGAGCTCCAGGCTCAGAAATGTCACTTCTTGGTAGAGTTATCTTCATCTGACTATCTTGCAGACACCTCAAATAGGAAACATCTAAAATGCTCTATTCATTCACAGTCCCCAAAGAACTCCCTTGCTTCTATAGCCCCACAGTCTACCAGTTGGCAATAAATAAATAAAGCACAGAAGTCTTTCTTAAGTCCATTCTCTACCTCACCCCACATCCAAGCAATCACCAAGTCCTAATAATGTCACCATCTAAGTAGACCTTGGCTCCATCTCTCTTACTCCACTGTCATAGTCCAGATCACCACTATCTAGCCTTCAAGGGCAGGTGCAGGACATGTGCATTCTCTGTGCAGGCTAGATTTTCAGCATGGTTTAAGTATAAATCTATTGTTTATTTAGAGGGAAATCTCAAAGAAGGAACACTGTTAAAGGTGCACTCAAATTATCTTCTATTACAGGGCCAGTAGGCTGGCTACCTATTTAATAAATAAAGTTTTATTGGAACACAGCCATGCCCTTTTGTTTATGTGCTGTCCCCGACTGCTTTCACAAAGTAACAGCAGTTTGGTGGTTGCAACAAACCATATCTAGACAGAAAAGCCCCAAATATTTACTATCTGGCTCTTTACAGAAAATACTTGCTGATCCCTCTTCTACTATTCTCAACCATTCAGCTCTGGCCCTGCACTTGCATACTTCCATATGAAATAATTTAGAAATCATCTGTTGTAAGTCAACCATTTCCCTTGGTAGGATTCAAAGAGATGGTTCAGGTAGGGAGGTGTCCTTCACAACCACAATGGCTTCTCAAAGCATTCTTCCCAATCACATACAGTGTTTCTGCTGGGCAGGACATTTGAAACATGTAATTGTCTCTATCTTGATACATTTCAGTTGACGTTTTAGAAACTTAGTGAGGTTTCATTGCTCCTCATAGATGGATGTCTCAGGCACTACCCAGCTGGCTCTCCTTAATTTGGTTCTGATCTCACCACTGTTGCTTTGACCTCCTAGCTGGTCTTCCTGCCTCAAGTCTTGCTCCTTTTCAAACCATCCTCCATAATGTGAAGAGAATCATCTTTTCCAAATAGGTATCTGATCATTTCACCCACCTGATAAACTACATTGCAGAGTTTAGAGACTTTACAGTGTTTTTTTTTTTTTTTTCTTTTGCAGTACGTGGGCCTCTCACTGTTGTGGCCTCTCCCGTTGCAGAGCACAGGCTCTGGACGTGCAGGCTCAGCGGCCATGGCTCACGGGCCCAGCCGCTCCACGGCATGTGGGATCTTCCCAGACCGGGGCACAAACCCGTGTCCCTTGCGTCGGCAGGCGGACTCTCAACCACTGCACCACCAGGGAAGCCCTAGAGACTTTACAGTATGTTTTGACATCTGCAAAAATATCCTTTAGGATCTGGTCTAAACTCTCCAATGTGGCTTATCAAGCATTTACTTTCTGGACTCAGCCTTGGTTTTGGCTTCATATCTTGCCTTACACCCTCATTTTCTAGACTCCAGCCATATGCCTCCTCTTTCAATTTCCAGAGGCAACATGTTTTCTGCCTCTGGGTCTTCACAGACTATTTTTCTCTGTGTGGAACACTTTTCTCTTCATCCTTGTCCCTACCTGGCTTCAACTCATCCTTTATGTATCAGTGTAAACATTGCTTTCTCAGCTTGACGTTATCTGTCCCCTAGACACCCTTAATATCTCTGTACTCCCCTTATCGTAACACTAATCATTCTTATTGTTATCACTTGTTTAATTATCTGTAAATTTCATAAGGATAGAGAGCAGTGCCAACTGGTATCCTTCAAACTTCACTAGCAATTAGCAAGCACTCAAATATTGAGTAGATAAATAAATGATTGAATAAATATATGAATGTATGAATGAATGATTTAGTAGTCCTCCTAAACTATTCATTATCCCCTAGTCTCCACAGCTAACTGGTAACCAAGTCTGGTGCATTTCTAATTTCTACCATCTCTCATGTGCCTTCCCTCTTCTATCTTGTACCTGGACCAGGACAATAATCTACTTGCCTTTGGTACGGTGCTTCATTCACCCTCCATACAGACATCTGAAATATCTACCTATGACCTTTCCTTTCTGGCCCACAGTATAAACTCAAAATCTTTTTGCTTGTTTGATCAACGTCTGCCTTTCTTATCTCGATTTCCCATTTCTTGCCCCTCCCTCTTCATGACCAATGTCCACCAATGCTGAATTACTTACAGTTCTTTAGAATATACTAGGATGTTCCATGCCCTCCTGCTTTCCCCAGCTTCTCCCTGCATTTAGCACATCCTACCCTGTTTTGTGCACCTGGAGAATACTTGTGCACTTTCCAAGACTCAGTTCAAGTGTACGTCTTCTGTGGAGCTGGTCTGAACTCTCCTTTCTCTGTGCCCCAGATGAACAAATGTGTCTATCTTCGCACCAATATCACTTTTTTGGACATGAATTTGTTTGTCCTGGTTTTTCCCAGTCTTGGGGATAGACGACATGTCTGATTCATGTTTATACTCCCAGCAGCTAGTCTAAGATTGGCACTTTTTGCTGAAAAGTGGACTAAATGGAGGTCATCTCTAAAGTTCCTGCTAGCTACAACATTCCATGCATTAAAGAACTAGTCCACGATTTTCAGCACATTGAACCAGCATCCTGGGGACTTTCTTAAAGTTGTCATGAACTCTGTTTTCCTGTTTTGAAAGCCTGAGCAGCCTAGATCTGGGCTCAGCATGACATATATTGCCATATGACATATATCACAACTATTTGAGGAGCCTCCCTTCCTGTTGATTCTTGCCAGAACCTTATCTGTAAATGTAATTCGGAGCCCACTTCTACCTTTTAATGATATACATCTTTTCCTCTTTTCTACTCCTAACCTCCAGGAAGGAGGAAGCTAAGCAGTGGAGGTTCCAAAAGGGGCCAGCTGTGGTTTATGGTGAAGGAGGAGGCTTCCACGTCTTTGGAAGTATCGCAGCAGGTCAGCTGTAGCAAAGGTATGAGCTGTGGTGCCGTGTGGACTGGAGGGGGATGGAGATAAACAAGGGTCATAGAAAGGCTGACTTGGCTATAGAACTGGTCATGCAAGCAGTCAAATTGTCATAAGTACTGGTCCAGTCTGAGATTCTGAGATGGCCTTTAAAGGGGTTGAAGTTACAAGGAGAAGGCACAGAGATTCTCAGAGCACAGCCATCCAAGACTTGGGAAGCGGACTCTGCTTATCTTCTTAACCAAGACGTAAGACTGTGAGTGGAAATATGGTGCTAAGGTTTAGCCAGCCACCCCTCCCACTTGGAGCAAAATATCAGAGCTCCAATCCCAAGGGGACCCTGGAGGGCAAAGTAGGAATTGTGGCTGGGGGGTTAGGGAAGAATCGTCTTTCTAGAAACACAGAGGACATTATGGGTTCCTAGGTACTCACAAAAAGAACATTAGTTAAGGGCTAGAAACTAAGCCTAGACTCCCCCCACTGGTAGAGACAGGGCCCCAGATATTACAATCTTTGTTAGTCAATGTTCAGAGATGAGGTAGGTCAGCCTGGGGCTTTGAATTATTTAGAATATTTGTAATAGAACTTACCTTTCAAGGCTTCGAAATCCTAAATGGTCACAAGTGCATAATAGTAAAGAAATATAAATTTATGTAGGGATGCAATAGCTATTTGCAATAGTTATTTGGGCCTATCCAATTGGAATTGGGTAGTTAAAAATTTTATTTTATATAAAATAATCAGTGCTGGTGATAGCACAGTTAGACAGACCATTGTTGATTTTACATTGGTACAAGCTTTATGAAAAATAGTTTGAAAGATCATGTCAAACCCCCTAAGAATTTATTCTTGTAGTGAATATTTGCTTATTCAGCCCTTATTTCTGTCTTTCTTCTAATACTGCTCAGGTTTTTGTTTGGACAATCATCCTCTCCAAGCAACCATGTATCTTAGGGGAAGTCCCCCCACCTCCCTACCTTCATGGATAGTCTGACTTAAGCCAATCAGAACATTAACCCCCTGGTCCACAGTCATTAATTTGTGGACAGGCATAGGACTGATATTCCAATCAGGGTGAATCCCAAAACTGTTTTGGAATGCAAAGATAGAAATGCACACCCTCCTGCTAGGTGTTACTGATGGTGAATGTAGCCCTGAAGAAGGAGATGTGAAAGAAAGTGGAGGGAAGAGGCCTCCCAGGAATGGCTGTGCGGGGTGAGGCCATATTTGTCCATCCTGGGGAAAATGCCGCAGCCTGCATCTGTGGTATGAACCAACCCCCACGGCTGCCCCATCATCCATCAAGTCCTCAGACTCTTCCCAATTTCAAAATGTGATTCCTGGAGCTACAGAGCTAGGACCACAATAACCTCTTAGGTTTGTGCCCTAGAATGACCAAGTCAGGCTACAGTAAATGGAATAACTTGAGCATGTGAACTGGGTCTTCTCTCTTCTTCCTTCCTTCAGGGGTCATTGAGCTACGGAGGATTGCTGCCCGGAGGAGCCCCAGCCTAGCCCGGTCATCAGCCTGCTGCAGAGCTCAACCTGGGTATCCCACCAGGCTTCAAACTCGGTCCTGCCCAGGTGATCTTATTATCTCATCCCCACCCTCGCCCTTCCCATCTCGGACGTGCACTTATGACATCATCATTCATCTAGTTTCTCCATTAGAAACCTAGGAGTAACCCAGTCATTCCAATTATTTTCCATATTCTGTTCCATCCACCCCTTATACCACTCTAGAACTTGTCACCTCCTTTTTCTTCTCAGTCTTGATTTATTTTATTTATATATAATTTCAAACTGTACAGAAAAGTTTTAATGATTGTGTAATTCCCATGTGCCCTGTACCCAAACTGTTTGCATTGTGCCTCTTTTTCTCCCTCTTCCTCTCCCCCTCTCTCTCTCCCGTCTCTTATTCCGTGTGTGTGTGTGTGTGTGTGTGTGTGTGTGTGTGGTTTTTGCCTCTGAACCACTTGAGGCATCATGTCTCTTTATGACTAAATACTTTTTTGTGTATTTCCATATTTCCTAAGAACAAGAACCTTTTCTTATATAACCACAGTACAATCGTCACAATTGGAATATTGATATAACAGCTATATTTAATCCACAGTCCATATTCAAATTTTAATAGTTGTCCCAATAATGTTCTTTATAAAATTTGTTTTCCCTGGTCCAAGATTTAACACATTACATTTAGTTGTCATGCCTCTTTAGTTTCTTTTAACCTGAAAGAGTTCCTCTGCTTTTCTTTGTCTTTCTTGACCTTGACATTTTTCAGAGTACAGTCTAGTTATTTTGTAGAAATCACAGAATTTAAGTTTGTCTGCTGTTTCCTCGTGAATAAATTATTCAGGCTAGGCAGTTTGGGCAGGAATATCACTTTGTCCGGCCCATGGTGTCAGTTTGTCCCAATATTGGTGATGTTAACTTTGATTATTTGGTCAACATGGCATCTGCCAGTTTTCATTTCTGTTAAGCTACACTTTCTTCCTTTGTAACTAATAAGTGATTTATGGGGAAATAGCTTGAGGATATGAAAATTTCCTGTCTTCCATCAAACTTTCACCCACTAGTCTTAGCATCTGTTGATTTTCGAACTCCTTCATTCCTTCTGTATTTACCCATTGGGACTCTTTTTAAGGAATATTTATTTACTTATATCTGTTTATTCAATGGGTTGTAATCAATTACGGTCATTATTTCTTTTCTTGCTTAGATTGCCCTGATTTGGCCAGTGGGAATGCCTTCCAGAAAGCATCTGTGTCCTTTTGAAGTGTCCCCACCATTTTTGGAGAATTTTTTTACTTTCTTATGCAACAAGATGTTTCAGGCTTATCTTGTCCTTTCGTTGCCTGGAATCAGCCTTTCTCCAAGGAACTCTGGTTCCTTTTAGTAGAGAATGGTATTTAGAAGCCAGGATCTGGGTCTACATACAAATAGTGCACCTGATATATCATAGTTTCTAGGCTTTGTCAGGAGATAGAGCTAGAATATATACACATATATGATAGAAAAGTAGACTAATATATACATATGTAGTAAAATCATGTGTCCTACAGGACACAGACTTTCTCTTCTTTTTCTATGTATGATTTTCTTCTCTAATAGTAAGAAACCTGACTCTTATTATCCTCAATATATTTACGCATATTTTTTCAAGCCTAGAAGAAACAGAAAATAGTTTCAGGATTCCTAAACTGTGCTGCTGCTGAAACTAAATTTACTAATTAGAGTTCAACATTTGTTTATATTTTTTTCAGGGAAAATATACAAATAGTGCAAATGCACAGATCTTAAGTGTATAATTTATTACAAGTTGACAAATGCATATATATCCCATACTCCTATCATGATATTATATAACCATCACCCCAGAAAATTCTCTCATGCTCTTTCCCAGTCAATACTGCCATCTCCCATAGGCAACCTTTTTTTCTGATTTTTTTTTTCACCAAAGATGAGTTTTGCCTGTTTTGGAACCTAATATAAATGGAATAATACAGATATACTCTTTCATTCTTTAGCTCATCCATGTTATTGTGTGTATCAGTAAACCATCCTTTTTTTTTATTGTCTGAGTTTCATTCCACTGTATGAATATACCTCAATTTTTTAATTCACTTTCCTGTTGATAGACATTTGAATTGAATGCTAATATTGTGGGTAATGAGGTTATGAATATTCCTGTACAAGTCTTTTTTTGTTCTTTTCATTTCTCTTGGGTAAACACCTGGGAGTGAAATTGCTGAATCATAGGGTAGATACGACAGATTGCATTTTCCAAATGAGGCCACGAGAGTATCTTTGGTTCCACAGGCTCTTCTTCCTTGTCTCTTCTCTATCAAGAGGTAGAGTCTATGTCTTCACTCCTTGAACCTGGGCAGACCTGTTGGACAACAAAAACAAAGGACACCGCATGACTTCTGAGGGCAGATCATGTACTGCCCCATGTGTATTTCTCTTTTCCCGAGGATCACAGCCCCGTGCTTGCTATTTTTCATTGCCTGAAAAAAAGTTGCTCTATGTATTTTCCAGTTTGATAGTTTTTTTCCAGCGGGAGGAAAAGTCTGGTACCAGTTATGCTTTCATGAATAAAAATCTAACTACAGTGGCTTAAAACACTGTATTCCTCTGTATTATAATATCTGGAGGTGATGTACAGGTTAGCAGGATGGCTGTGCTCCAGCTGGTCATTTCAGGAAGCCTAGTTCCTTCCATCTTGCTGCATCACTATCCCCTAGGACGTTGTTTCCACTTGCATGGTTGGAGCTGGACACAGTCTAGTCTGAGTACCAATTCAAGGAAGATAAACTCCCTGTCTTTGAACTTGGAGATGATGACTTAGAAGAGTCTCACATAACTTTGGCTTACCTCCATTCCATTGGCATAATTAAGCCACCAAGCCACATCTCAACAAAAAGGAGGCAGGGAATATGCTATCTAGCTACAGAGATGGACATGGACCAAGATTAAACTCTATAACTTTGAAGAAGGGTATAACAGAATTTGGTGGTTAACTGGTAGTCTTTGCTACACCATACTTGATCCCTTCCTGCAGAAAAATCATTCTAAAATAGTTAATGATTATGTAACTCCTAAGTTGAGAACCCTTTAGTGGCTTCCCATTTCAAAATCTTTAGCTTGACACATAAAGCCCAGCATGATCTGGGCAAAATCCCTCCTTCCTTCAGAACTCCCCTTTCTTACCCCTTCACATTTCACTACTTCCTCAAGAGTTTATGGCTTTCCCACCTCTGTATTTGCACAAGATCTTCCCTCTGGTTACAAATTCCTCCCTTGTCTCTTGGCCATCAAATTCTTGTTCATTTCTCAAGACCTTTCACATTCCCCAGGAAGTGTCCCCCCCCCTTTTTTAATGTCAATCCCATACTCCCAATCTATGCCTCCCCCCATCCTTCTCTCCTGGTAACCATATGTTTACTCTCCAAGTCTGTGAGTCTGTTTCTGTTTTGTAAATAAGTTCATTTGTATCATTTTTTTGATTCTGCATATAAACGACATATGATATTTGTCTTTGTCTGACTTTGCTTAGTATGATAATCTCTAGGTCCATCCATGTTGCTGCAAATGGCATTATTTCATTCATTTTATGGCTGAGTAATATTCCATTGTGTGTGTGTATATATATATATATATATATACCACATCTTCTTTATCCATTCATCTGTTGAAGGACATTTAGGTTGCTTCCATGTCTTGGCTATTGTAGACAGTGCTGCAATGAACATTGGGGTGCATGTATCCTTTCAAAGCATGCTTTTCTCTGGATATATGCCCGGAAGTGGGATTTCCGGATCATATGGTAGCTGTATTTTTAGTTTTTTAAGGAACCTCCATACTGTTCTCCATAGTGGCTGTATCAATTTACATTCCCACCAACAGTGCACAAGGGTTCCCTTTTCTCCACACCCTCTCCAGCATTTATTGTTTGTAGATTTTTTGATGATGGCCATTCTGACTGCCTTTTTATACACTTTGAATGCAGAGTCCAAAATGAACTAGTATGAGCCACTCCAGTTCACCACTGACATATATTTTATAGCATTTATCACATTGCCTACAATTATTTGTTTATACATCTCTCTCCTCCATTAGACTTCAGTTTTTTCAAGGCTAAAGGCTGTACCTTATTTGTTATATTTTCCCCAACATCTAGAACCTTAGCACATTATCTGATACACATTAGGAGTTAAAGAATAAATGTATGTCTGTGTGTTTTAGAAGAGGTTTTGCTATAGAGTGGAAGGAACCAAGAAAGAGGGAATGCATATTATGTCCATAAATATTAATGGACTTTGCAGGGTTAAGAGAGCTGTGGCCACCTAGTAGTTACCCCTAGTAAATGAAGAATCCTACGCTTGCCCCTGCATCTGTCTTTCCTTCCCTTTTCACTTTTGACAATTTAGTCTATTCTCATAGTTTGTTTCTGCTCCATAACTCTCTTTCCTCACCAGTCTCCATTTGCCCTCTTCTGTGTACATAATTAAAACATACAACCACAGATCCCGATCACTAGACTTTGCTGTACCAGTCAGACTCGCCCACCACTCTCTTCTACTTTTTTTTCTTTTGCTTCCTTGACTCACAGTCTCCTGGTTCTCCACTTGACTTACTAACCATTCTTTTTCAATCTTTATCTTTGTATCCATGTCCTCTTCCCACCTCTTTAGGTTGGATCTTCCAGGTTCTATGAGCGTCTTCTCTTCTCACTCTTCATGGTTTTGCTGAATGAGCTTATGAATTCACTGGTTTTAATCCATCCTTAATGTTCAGATCTAAACTTTGCCACACATGTCAGACATGTATATGTATATTGTGACCTACTGGGCAGCTACACCCCATGGCTCCAAAGACATTTAGTTCAACATAGCCAAATCCAAACTCAAAATCTTTTTTGCCCCTGAATGTTTCTGCTTCTGTACTTTCTTTTTCTATAGATGGGATCATCTTCTAGGAATCTGAGAGTTATCCTTGACTTCTCTCTTTCCTTAATTAATCAACAAGTGCAATGGATTTTATCTCCTAAACTATCTTCTATGTTTTATGCTTGCCTCTCTATCTTCTTTGACCTTTCCCATCTGTCACCTGGACTGTGACGATACCTCTAACTGCTGTCCTCACCCCATCTCACATCCCTCAAAGACATTCTCCACGATGCTGCCATGGTGACCCATCTAGAGGGCAAATCTAACCATTTCATCAAAATAAAGTTTACGTGTCTCAGCATTTGACATCTATAATGGCCTTCGTGATCTGGTCCCAATTCTCTCTTCTGTCTCTCCCCTTCCTCCCCCTTAAACTTTACAATCATCTTCATTTTCTTCATCTTCTATCTTTGCGTGGAATGACCTCCCATTGTTGTCCCACAATAGTCCTCCAAAATCATCATCAAGTGTCACCTCCTCCATGAAGTCTTCCCTAATCCTTTCTCCAAAGATAGAATAAATGTCTCAAATTTCCTGCCTGTTTACATTTCTCTTCTGTCACATATGACGCTGAATGTGTTCATTGGTTTATTTGTTTATCCCTTCCACTAGATTGTGGTCTCCCCATTAGTGGGAAGCTTTCCTTTTTCTCTTTTCACCATTCTTTTTGCAGTGTCTGGTATGGTACCAGTCCATAGAGAGTGTTTATTCAACACTTTTTTGTGGTTGAATTAGACTGTTAGAACTACAGTCAAATACTGCTCTTATGCAATATTTAAAAACTGGAAATTCTAGCTTTAGAAAATGAAAGTGACTGGTGAAGAAGATCTGAAGGATGATCCTGAGCTTTTTATTGGGTCTCCTAATTCATTAATACCAAGGAAAAGGAAGAATGCTGGCAGGTTTTTATCTCAAATCAGTATTAAAGTGGACTCTTTTCTTCCAAAAATATTCTCTGTGTGAAGCACAATTAGAGTTTGTCTGAAAAATCAGCCTTCAGGAAATGACTTGGGTCTTGACCTCATCCATAAAAAAATGGAACAGTGCTGCTGCTTGGCCTGGGGAGCCCATTCACCACTCAGGCATCTTCCTGATAAAGACTTGATTCATAGAAAAGAAAGCATCTCCATATCTCAGTGTGTGCAAAACAGAACTCGTCATCTTTCCTCTCAACCCAGCACCACCTCCTGAGCTGCCTATTTTTGTTAATAGCATCACCTTCCTTGCTGCCACCCAGGCTCAAAATCCCCCTGTTATCTTTGCTTCTTTCTCTCCCTCCGCTGCTCCTCAACCACCTGTCTGTAGTCAACTCTGCCTTCCCATTCCTGCTCTCATCTGTCCCCTCCTCTGTTCCCATTGCTGCTTCCCTAGTTCAGGGGCTTATTACCTCTTGCCTGGGCTGTAGCAATAACCTCCCAAACGGTCTCTCTGCCTCCCTAAAATCAGCCCTACCTATGGGGTTAATCTGCCTGAAGCATGGCTGTCATCACATCCCAACCCTGCTAACAACTTTTCAATGGCTTCTCAATTCCCTGCAGAATCAAGTCCACATTCATTCAACGTGTGGCCTTTGCCACACGATTTCTCATTACTCTTTCCACGCTCCCTATGCTTCAACTAAATCAAATGGCTTTTTCTTCATTC
This sequence comes from Mesoplodon densirostris, assembly GCF_025265405.1. Taxonomy (NCBI): domain Eukaryota; kingdom Metazoa; phylum Chordata; class Mammalia; order Artiodactyla; family Ziphiidae; genus Mesoplodon; species Mesoplodon densirostris. The sequence goes on from NC_082671.1 coordinate 12,042,013, forward strand.
ACTCACTCATTCATTTATTCAGTAGATATTTATTGAACCACTGGGCAAGGCACCGAAGATTCATAAATCAAAGGCAGCTTTTCTGATCTCAAGCTGCTTGCGAGTTCTGCCCTTTCCCACCTCTGGGCTGTTAACCTTTCCGTCCCCGTCACCTCTCTTTTCCCCCACCCTCCATCTATATCTGCCCCATTTCAACGTACGCTTCAATGCCTCCTTTCCTCTGATTCAAATATCACCTTCTTCCTGAAACCTCCTCTGCCTGCCTCTTTCTCTCTCTGAGCTGGAAGAAATCAATTCCTCCTCTCAAAGGTTATAGCACGTCACCTGCATTCTCTGAAGGCTATGTCTCCTTTTCTGCTAAAAACTATTTGCTCCTGAGAGAAAGATTTGTGTCTGTTTCACCTCTACCTCTGAAAGAACATTCAATACAATGCTGTGCAGATATTAATTACTCAAACGTAGTTGCGTGAACAAATTTCCCAGAGATGCACCAGGTAAATGAGGCCCTCCTGAGTCAGACTGTAGAACTGGAAAATAAGCCTTTTCTCTTCTTTGCTCCTAATTGTCCCCAAAACTCTGGCCTTTTCACAACCCATGCTCTTTTTGTCCCAGCACAATGCCCAATGCCACGTGGATTGGAGAAGTCAAAGCAAAGCTCAGCCTGAGTTCCTTGGAAGCTTCCTGACTTTTCATTCCTGGGGCTGTTTTTTCAGACTCATGTGGTGGCTTAGCTCCTTGGTGACCTAGATTATCCAGGGTTTACTCTGCCCCCTCCTGGAGACATGGTGGGCACAGTCATCTGGAGGTCTCTGCACCACACTGGGTGGCAAAGGGAAGATGGCTTGGAGCCAGAAGAGGGGTCCCAGCAGAGCTTGGATGGATGCTCCAGGCTTGTGCGTGAAGGCAAAGGGTCACTGGTGGGTGGCCAGAGTCAGAGGCTGCCATTGTTCCAGAGCACTGCAGAGCCTAGTGGGGCCCCAGTGAGATCCTAGCCTGGGAACAGATTTTTGGGTAAGAACAGGGTGCTGGGAGTAAGCCCAAGCTCAGCCCAGAGCTTCTAAGGGCTCGTGGAGCTTCACTGGCTCCTTCAGTAGCTCTCCATGGATGGAAAACTGAGTTCACACCCCTGGCATTGATGGATCCTCCCTCACCTGGTCCCACCTACTTCTATCGTCCTAGTATCCACCACACCTCCAGGCTTAGCTTCTCTTCCCCTTGAAAGAGACCGCTCTTGGTTACATCCTGCTTGTTCATGCCCGGGACTCTCTCCCACTGCTGGCCCCATTCTCAGTCTCTTGAAAGCCTCTGTGTTCACAGCCCCACTGAAATACCACATCTACTTGCCCTTTTCTTGAATATCCCACTGAAAATGCACCAATTGCTCCTCTCGGTTTAGCACTTATTTTATTGTGCTATATCTTACACATCATCTATAAGACAATTCGTTGTTGGTAAGTCTGTCTCCTTCAGTGGATTACAAGGGCCTTCAAAGTCACCACATTTTATTCAAATGTGCCCCAAAGCCTAACATAGCTCCCCAAACACAGTGATCCTGGGGATATCCACTAAATGTTTGTTCAGTAGATATCCAAATGAAATATTATCATACTGTTCCATGAGACTAATATGCTTCCAGACAGTTCTTCTACCTTGCGGAAGAGCGAGGCAAACAGGAATGCTCGTTCCCCCAGAGCATCTTGCTCTGGCCTTGAGGGTGTTTTCTGTCCTATTTAGCTCAGGCTCCCCCATCAGATGTATGTGGTTAGGCTCTGCTCAGTGACATGGTGCATTACCAAACGAAACCCAGTTCTGAGAGTTGTCTCTCTCCCTGGATCCCTCATCTCAGCCCTCCTTCTGACAGTTGGGGCTCACCTGGTCCCCGTCACTAATGTTTTTGGACTTGGTAATCAGTCGTCATGGAAACGAAGTGTGCTTGCTCAGGCTCAGGGATGCGAGGATGCTGAGACAACAGACACTGCACTCCACGCTCTGTCTACTTTCCAATCATCTCCTTTGACTCGCACATTTTTCAAAGTGCTCCAAACCTTCAGCATTTGTACAGTGCGAGGGTATCATACTGTACCTTCTCCCATAGCTTCCAGTGGTTTCAGGTGCATTTCTCTCATTCTCAGCAAAACTGTAAACTTCTTGAAGGAAAGAATTATGCCTTATAATATTCTAGTATCCGTAACACAGCATTAAGCATATAGTAACTATACAATGAACATTGTTGTCTTTTACAAGTCAAACTCCCAATCAGGGCATCCTCACAAGTCATGGGCATCAAAGTGAAACACTACGGTCTATAATTAAAATATCTTCACTGCAATGCTGTCTATAATAACAAATAACTGGAAATAACTTAATACCCAAGGATGAAGTACAAGATTCAGTAAATGGTACATCACTTGACGGGATAGTATGAAGTTATTAAAATGGTAATTATAATATCTATGGAGCAAATGTGAAAAATATTTATGATAGACTAGAACTGATAAAAGAAGATAAAAAATAGTCTGAAGCTATAATTGTAACTATTACCTGAACTATAGCAAACCTAGGGAGATGATATGCAAAAATAAACCCGGTATCAATGCTGTAGGATTTGAGTGATTTTTTTCTATGTCTTTAAGGTTGTCTTTAAGGTTGTGATTTTCTTTATTTTTTCTTTATGGTCACTAGAATATTAAATATATAATATTTTGAATAAAAATATAGGTATATCTGTAATTAATATAAAAATAAATTTGTTGCTTGAAGTTTAGGGCCATTAGTAGGAGAAGTCCATCTGGCAAAAGAATGGAAGGATAAAAAGGTGATGTTAATCAATACCAAGATCCAGTATATGTTATACTCTTGCCAAATGAATTTTGATAATGATGATGGTACTGATAATCAAAAGAAAATAGTATTTCTTTGACTGGTCTCCTGAAATCTGTAAATCAGTATAGAAACTGAAAATAACCATGGCACCCTATGAAAACTATGTCAACTCCAGTAGGGTCAGGAATTTCAAGGAAGAGGGCTGCTCTGACCTTGGGAATTGCTGGTCCCCAACTACATGGTACATGAATATGGAGTGAGAGGAACAGGGAACAGAAATATTGAAAGGCTGGATTCGAGTCCCAGTTGTGGTATTAAAGACCCATGGCATTTTGGGGAAGTCACAACCTCGATAGGTAATATCCTTCATGCAGCCAGCCAGCCAACCCCATTCAACAAAAATACAGCCAGTTCTTACTGGGAAGCAGTGCAGAGCTCAACATTGGGTCATCCTTGGTTTCCGGCAGAGCTGGTTCATAGGGATAGTGGGAGGATAAAATGAAATACTGCATGTAGAAGTTGTGTGGAAAAGCTGCTCTAAATAAATGTGAGCTATTATTAAGGAACACAGAAGCAGAGCTGATCTGGTTAGTTCCACAATGCTGACAGCTGATTCAGATCACACCAAAATTGAGACAATCAACAACTAACAAAGCCTGGGGAAACAAAGCCCTGATTGAAATGGGCTGCAGGTGATTTTTCCAAGCCTCCCAGCTGGACTCATTCGGATTCTCCCAGCGAACTGCTGCCCCTGCATCAGAGCAGTGATCATGCTGCCTAGGACACAGTTCTGTCCCGTGACCCTGTCCCCTCTACTAACCTGTCACCTTGCCCTCAAGGGCTGCTTAGCAAACGTTTGTCAAATCTGAAGGCCGTGTGTGTTTGTGTGTGTGTGTGTGTGTGTGAGAGAGAGAGAGAGAGAGAGAGAGAGAGAGAGAGAGAGAGAGAGAGGGAATGAGAGGGAGAGAACTTTCGATCTAGATGAGTCATTTCTGACCTAGCACCAAGGATGGGCAGTATTTCCCCTCTGAGCTAGCTACTTACCACTTTTTTAAAAGACACAGAATGTCTTGATAAGGACTTTTAAACGGACCTTGGTCTTTTTCTGAATACATTTCCCCTTCTCATTTGGGCAGAAATGAGATGAGTTAGATTAATGCCTTACGGAGGAAATGGGGAGAAGATAGAAAGGAGCACACAATCAGCAGAAAAGAAAAAGAAATGGACAAGAAACCATAGGAAAGGTGATCCAATCCAAGCGAACAGAGTCTCTGTGTAGAAGAGGCACTGACCCCTCTCTGCACCTTTGCACTCTCCGTCTCTGAGAAGGGCTGCAGTAGGGAGGTGAAGGTGGTATCTGAGGTCAGATCCTTAGTCCCTGCTTCCCCAAGACAAAGGGCTTGGAAATACTACTCACAGCTAATGAAGTTTGAATTATGAATCAATAACAATTGCAGTCCTTTCTTTCTTTCTGCGTCCCTAATTGGCATGTTGGTCATTTATAAACTCACCTGCCTCCGTGTGCTCTCACAGCTAGCCTCGTGCAGGAGCAGAAAAAGATTGGTGTCAGTGGCAGGACACGTTGGCACCTCAGCTCTGCTGGTGTCTAAAGCTGGCAAAGAGGCTCACAGCCTCTGTGCCTGTGAACTTTAGGTTGTCATTTTTCTTTAATGAATTCTGAATTAGGATATTAATAATACTAATACAGCTCATTAATTAAAGACTTACTATGTTCAGATAGAGTGTCAAGATTTGTTCTTGTAACAGACTCGCAGACATAGAGAACAGACTTGTGATTGCCAAGGGGGAGGGGGTCAAGGAGGGAGGGACTGGGAGTTTGGGATTAACAGATACAAACTATTATATATAGGATGGATAAACAACAAGGTCCTACTGTATAGCACAGGGAACTCTATTCAATATCCTGTGATAAACCCTCATGGAAAAGAATATGAACAAGAATGTATATATATGTATAACTGAATCACTTTGCTATACAGCAGATATTAACACAACATTGCAAATCAACTATACTTCAATAAAATAAATTTAAGAAAAAGATTTGCTCTTGTAAACTCTGTAGGGTCACAGAATTAATAAGTTGCAGAGTGAGTTTTCAACTCCTAAGCCTGGGACTGTGAACTAGGTAGGAAAGGATCATGTTGAGTATTTATTTACCCAGTTGCCAGATCCCGACTTAGCATCTACTGGAGGAGTAGTCCTGGGCTAGGCATTAGGAGGGATATAAAATGTTCTACAGCCTCATTGCCCTTCTCACCAAGCTCCAGGCTCATGTGACACTCACTATTTTGGGTTAAGACACAACATCTCCCATCATTGTCACCAGCACTATGACCGTCACCACCATAGCCCTGCCAGCATCACCAGCACCTCCGCCAGCACCCTGGCCATCACCACACCATCATCAACACCAAAAACATGTGTGAAGCACCTGTTGTTTGCATGTGGCCACATGGCTTTTCTCCAAAGTGGCAGCTGGGTCACAGCTGGGGTGTGTTGAAGGATTAAGTGGTGCCTGAGTGAAGGTGACATGTGACAAAATCTCCTCCTAGCCTAGAGCAGACTGCAGATGCCAGCCTCCCGGGAGCTGTCAATCCAAGACAGAACATAGTGCTTACGGAATGGGAAATGAGCATGGTTTACATAATATTTCAGGAGGAGTTGACAACCAGGACTTCAATCTCCCTTTCTGCAAGCCAATCTGAGCTGACGTCTCTCTTCCTGATCAAAGGTCCCACCACCCTGTCACAAAGGGCACCCTAGAGCACCAGGAAGTGCCTCACCTCTCAGAACTTGAGGAGATGCTGAATGCACTGAGGCAGCATTGCCATGCCAACTGTAACCTCTTGAAACACACAAAAAGGGAAATGCAGAACCAGAGAGCTGAAGTGAATCAGAGTCTGTCCACATTGGGAATTTATTTATTTTTTATTTTGGGGGGGAATTTATATACAAACAAATTTCATGTACGTGGTCACACTTTTCAGATGCATCTATATTCATGATATTACTTTAATCACAGAGCCGTATGAAACCAATCACTCTTTCAAGCGTATAAAATCCCCTCCCTTCCCATCTCCATGCCTTAGCTTATTTTCTCCTTACAACCTGGAATACCTTTCCTCTGCAAATGTCCAAATACTGATTATCATGGGTGGAATGATATCCCACAAAATATGCTGAAGTCCTAAAGCCCAGTACCTGTGAATGTGACCTTGCTTGGAAATTGGGTCTTTGCAAATGATCACATAAAGAAGAGGTCATTAGGGTGGATCCTCACACGTTATGGTTGGTATACTTATAAGAAAGGGAAATCTGGACTCAGAGACAGCCGTGCATGTACAGAGGGAAGATGATATGAAGACACAGGGATAATGCCATCTACAAACCAAGGACTGCCTGGGGGTACCAGAAGCTAGGAGACAGGCCAGAGTCTGCCCCACATACATCAGAAGGAACCAGCACTGCTGACATCTTGACCTGGACTCCCGGCCTCCAGAAGTGTGGGACAACACATTTCTGTTTTAAAAGCCACCCTAGTTTGTGGTACCTTGTTATAGCAGTCCCAGGAAACTAATACATTAATCAAACCTCAGGATCAAGCTACTTTCTACAGAACATCTTTTCTGAGTGTAGCACAGTCCCATCTGTGATGATACAGATGTGCCATGACTTTACCTCCAAGACTTCCAATCTCTGTGCTTGGACTATTAGGTGGGAGGTAAAGGTGCAAAACAGATTTTTAGAAAGTGAAAAGAAAGGCACTATTGCAGGAAGGTCTTGGGGAGGGGGTGGCAGACTGTGAAGTAGCTCAGGTAAGGTTTGTTTTTTTAGATTGGATTAGATGGATTTAGATGGATTAGAAAAAAACAAATGCTGGTAATTCCATCTTCAGGAACTAGGAAAAAAAGCAATGCAACATCCAAGAAAGTAGAAGAAAGAAAACAATTAAGATAAAAAGATAAATTAATGGCATAAAAATATTATACAAAATAGAAATATAATAAAGAGAAAAAACAAACCCAAAAGTTCACTCTTTGAAACTAAGAAAAAAATTGACAAACCTCTGGTAAGATTGATCAAGAAAATAAAGAAGAAATGCACAAATAATCAACATCATGAGTGATAAAATGGACATTACTACAGACACTGCAAATACTGAAAAGATAATAATAGAATATACAAAAAACTTAACACCAATATATTTGAAAATGGATGCAAAATGTATACATTCCTGGAAAAGTATAACATACCAAAACCCTTCTCATGAAGAGATAAGAATCCTGAATTTTCCTTTAGTTAGTAAAACAAAAACTCCTTATCCAGAACTCTCTAGGTCCATGTGGTTTACCAGTAAGTTCTATAAATGTTCAAGAGAGAAATATTTCCAATTTATATAGAATATATGATATATAATAAATATTCTATATTCCTTCAGACAATAGAATAAAAAGGCAAATCTTCCATTATGCTTTGTGATACTACCCGTAATCTTGATTCTAATGCTCAACAAAGGCAAAATGAGAGAGGAAAACTAGAGCCCAATCTCACTCATGAATGTAAATGCAAAACGTAAACTATAATTAGTAAACTGAATGCAGCAATATACATAAAAAAATACATCATGATTAATTTGTGTTTATCTTAGGAATGTAAGATTAGTGTCACTTTGGAAAAGCAATTCATGTAATTCACCACATTATAAGAAAAAAAATGGAAAAAAATGGGGTGATTATCACAGAGATGCAGAGAAAGTATGTAGTAAAAGTCAACATTCATTCATAATAAAACTCTTATAAAAATAGAAATAGAATGAAATTTCCTTAACCTTACAAAGGATACCTATTACAATCTTATTGCAAACGTCACATCAACTGTTGAAACTTTGAGAGCTCTCATTTTGAAATTTGGAACAAGACAAGAATTCCTGTTATTGCTACTTCTATTCAGCTTTGTCCTGGAGTTCCTTGCCTGCTCAGTGAAACAATAAGAAGAAAAGGTATGAGAATTGAAAAGTGGAGAAAAACAGCTGTCATTATTCACAGATGATTTAATTATGTGTAGAAAATCTGAAGGAATCCATAGAGAGATTACTGTAATTATTACGAGGCTTTGACACGGTTGTACTATTCACATTCAGTACTTAAACAATACATTTAATTCATATAATCGAGTAACAGACTGAAAACGATATAAAAGAGCTACCATTTAGAATAGCATGAAACAAGACAATATCCTTGGGAACAGTACTAACAAAATATTTTTGTCTAAGACATCTACGGAGAAAATTATAAAGTGTTACTGAGAGACATTAAAAAAGAAAGCTAAGTGGAGAGGTATACCAAATTTATGAATCAGAATAATTTTTATAAAGATGCTATTTGTCCTCAAGTTGAGTTATAAATTTAATGCATACCCATGCAAAATTGCATGATTTTTGAAAAAAAGCTTGGCAGGCTGGTTTTGAAACTTATATGGATATGCAAAGGGTTAATAAGAATATCCAATATCCAAGACACTCTTGAAGAAGTAGAACTCTCTGGCTCTACCAGATTTCAAGATCAGCAGGGAAAACAAGAATTTTTCAACAAATTGCTGAGACAGGCATCCATGTAGAAAAAAACGAAGTTGGATCTTTACCTCATACCATCCTAAAAATGTCGATTTCAGTGGATTAAAAGACAGAAGGTGAAAGGAAAATCAATAAGGAAAGATACTGTTGTGATCTTGGGGTAAAGATTTCCTAAACAAGACACAAAAAACACAAACCATAAAGAAAAAAATTATAAATTTGTTCTACATTGAAATCAAGACATCCTCTTCATCAAATGGTATCAAAGGTAAAAAGATAAACCATGAAGTGGGAGATAATATTTACAACACACAAAACAAACAACAGACTAATATTCAAAATACTTATAGAATTCTTCCAAAATCACTACGACAAAGGCAGACAACCTAACAGGAAAAATGGGTAAAAGGTTTAAACAGATACTTCACAAAAAGGAAATTTCCAGTTAAGTATAAGATTGATATCTGTGGACTAAAATACAATCATAATGGAATTCCTTCCATACCCCACTCAACGGGCAAACATTTGAAAAGTCTGACAATGAAGGAGCAATGGAACATTTTGAACTCTCCTCGACTGCTGAAGACAATGGAAGTTGGTACAACTATGTGGAAATCAGTTGGGCATTATTTAATATATTACCTATAAATAGAAATACCCAGAAATGCATCCCTAGGTATATAGCCTAGCAAAGTTTGTTCAGATGGGCACAAAGTAACCCAAGAATGTTCATAGCTGCACTGTTTATAATTATTCCAACTTTGATACAACCCAAATATTCATCAACAGTAGAGTAGATGAATTACTCTGTAGTTTGTCATGCAATGGAATAACACAGGTACAGGTAGACCCAGGGATGAATCCCACAAGTGCAATGTCAAATGAAAGACCCAAGACAGAACAGTTCCACTTCTACAAACTTCAAAACCGAGAAGCCAAACTTTAGAGTTGCATACATGAGTGGTAAAACCATAAAGAAAATGAAAGGAATCATGATCCTCAAAGCCAGCACAGCAGTTAACTCTAGGAAGAAAGGGCAAAATAGTCCTCAGGAAGGGGCGCATGGGATCTCCTAAGGTGCTGGCAGTGTTCCTTTTCTTGTCCTGGCTGGCAGATTATCTGGGTGTTCTCTTATTTTATTCATTTATTTGTTAAACTGTATACATGTGTTTTATGTACTTTTCTGTATCCATGCATCATAACTTTTTTAAATAAAGGGGGAAAAGGTTGCATTATCATCACTGGATGGCAGTTTCCATTTGCTGATAGCCATAAATGTATTGACTCACAGAAGTCATACAAGAACAGCCTAGCTAACTTCCTGGTAAGGGATGCATGGGAAGTACCCCAGGGGAGTCCATTTGGGAGCTGAAGATGCCCAGAATCCAAGAAAGACTTTTGGAGAAAATAACCTGTGTAGGCGTTTCTATTCATCATTCCAGCTTCTAACAATCTTGGAACCCAGCAGTCACTTACAGACATAGACGGAGCCCCACCAACGTGCGAGGCGTGGGGCTAGGTGCTGGGATACAGAACCCAGTGAGATGTGGGCTTCAGCGAGCTTACGCTCAGAGAGGAGAAGGAGGAAACCACCGATTACAGTAGGATGTGGGCTAGTCTCAAGTGGGTCTTGTGTGGGAAGTATTCCCAGAAAAGAGGACACCTGAGTTCTGTGTTAGGGGACAATTGCCAGACATATGTGGAATAGTGAAGGATCATTCAAGAGAAGGAAGCAGCATGTGGATAAGTGAGAAGCAGCGGGTGCATTCCAGAAACAACAAACAGCTCTGACTGTCTGGACTGTCCCGAGTGCGTATGTAGGGTTGATTTTATAAGAAGGTTTACTGCGTGAACCCCATCCATTCCTGGCATGACGAAATTAAGGGTTATTTAAGGAAATATTTTCAGCTTTCAGGACCCCTGAAAGTATTCCTAGAAGGGATTTAAGTGTAAAGATCAATAGGAATTTCGATACATTTTTACTAAGTGCCTACAATATGTACAACAGGTGCTGGACCGCAAGTATCAAAAGCAGGATGTGGGGAAGTCAGATAAAAAGTATTTCTGTAACCAGGACATGGAAGCAGCCTAAATGTCCATGGACAGAGGAATGGATAAAGAAGATATCGTTCATGTATACAATGGAATATTAACCATTATAAAAGAATGAAATTATGCCTTTTGCAGCAACATGGATGGACCTAGAGATTGTTATACTGAGTGAAGCAAGTCAGACAGAGAAAGATAAATATCATACGATATAGCTCATATGTGGAATCTAATAAAAGGGTACAAATGAACTTAACTACAAAACAGAAAAAGAGTTACAGATGTAGAAAACAAACTGATGGTTACCTGGTGGGAAGTGGGGGGAGGGATAAACTGGAAGATTGGGATTGACATATACACATTACTGTATATAAAATAGATAACTAATAAGGACCTACTGTATAGCACAGGGAACTCTACTCAATACTCTGTAATGACCTATATGGGAAAAGAATCTAAAAAAGAGCAGATATATGTATATGTATAACTGATTCACTTTGCTGTACACCTGAAACTAACACAACATTGGAAATAAACTCTTCTCCAAAAAAAATTTTTTGAAAAGGGGAAAAAAGGGTGTTTCTGTTGGGGGTCATGAAACATGAAGGTGACAATAATGCTTTACCTCTGTATGTCATATTGCCATTTAAAATTTTTTTTCACAAATATCTCATTTGGTTTGAGGTGGAGAGGACCTGACCAGAGGTTTTGCCTGACAGCTCTGCTGGTGATTGGCGCTGTGTCCAACACACTATTAGCAGCACATCTCGTCGTGGGCTGCTGACCCCTCTCTGGGGTTTATTAGAGGATGGAGGAAGATCAGACAATTTGCTTGTCTTGCAGGGTTACTATGTTGCCTGGAAAACAGCGGCTTAGCCCCTCAGGGCCTGGATTTTTCCTTGGGTAAAATTGCTTTGAAATCCTTAGCAGAAAGGTTTTTTCTACAAGGGCCTTTTCTTTCGTTTGTTTTTCTTTTTTCCATTTTATTTATTTATTTATTTATTTATTTATTTATGGTGAGTTGGGTCTTTGTTGCTGCATGAGGGCTTTCTCTAGTTGAGGCGAGCTGGGGCTACTCTTCGTTGTGGTGCGTGGGCTTCGCGTTGCAGTGGCTTCTCTTGTTGCAGAGCACGGGCTCTGGGTGCGTGGGCTTCAGTAGTTGTGGCATGTGGGCTCAGTAGTTGTGGCTTGTGGGTTCTAGAGTGCAGGTTCAGTAGTTGTGGCGCATGGGCTTAGTTGCTTCATGGTGTGTGGGATCTTCCCAGACCAGGGCTTGAACCCATGTCCCCTGCATTGGCAGGCAGATTCCCAACCACTGCACCACCAGGGAAGCTACAAGGGCCTCTTCAATAGAACTTTTGCCAAGAGAGAACTAGAAAAAGAATAATCCTGTAAATGTCATCAGGCTGAGGAAGACAGAAATGAAGGCCCATGCAAGCTATTCCACTAGGTTTACCCAGAAACAAAGGACCACTGGAGGTCTGTAATGCCTTCCGCTTGCAGCAGAGTGTCCTGAAAACAGCTCTAAGTAAAAAGATGCATTGGCCCAATTGCTACTTAGCTGTGTGGCTTTAGGCAAGTTATCCAACCTCTCTGAGACCCAATTTTCTCATCTGTAAAATGGGAATGAAAACTTCTACCCATCTCAGTGATTATGGCAAGAAATGAGATTAATGTCTGGGAAAATCAGCTTGTCTCAACCAGGGAAATTATTGTTGTTGTTGTTTGTTGTTACTTAGCATTTTTGTAGGATCGGCTTGGGAGGTCTGTTGTCAGGAGGGGTTTATTTTTTATTTTTTGTCTCCTGCAAGGTAGCTCTGAATTCTGTCTACTGAATAGCAAATTGCTACTTTGTTTCTTTGTTGTTTGACACTTAGGTTCTCATCCTAAAATTCTGTTTACTTAAATATTTCAGAGTCTCTTAGAATTTCAAAAGAGTATTTTTAAACATTAGCTATGAAAAAAAAGAATAGAGGCACAATTGCTCCTTTTTCTAGGCTCAACAGTTATGTAGTAAATTATGCACATATAAAAACAGAGAGAAAAAACAAAAAATAAGACATTCGCTTGACAACAGAAATAGGAATTATCTGTAAGTTTTTAAATCAATGCCTGGCCTTGGTGGTTAATTTCACATTCATAATTTCACCCTTGCATGAAAGCCAGGTATGAAAATGACAGTTCCCAAGGGAAGGTTTTGTAATCCTAAACAAGGATTCCAAAGAAGTCTCTGTTTCAATCTAATAGTCTTGTGTGTTTTTTTTTTTAAGGAACACCTTTTTTAAAAAATAGATTTTATTTATTTATTTATTTAGCCTGTGTTAGGTCTTTGCTGCTGCATGTGGGCTTTCTCTAGTTGCGGTGAGCGGGGCTACTCTTCTTTGCAGTGCGCGGGCTTCTCATTGTGGTGGCTTCTTTTGTTGCAGAGCATGGGCTTCAGTAGTTGTGGCATGCGGGCTCAGTAGTTGTGGCTCTCAGGCTCTAGAGCACAGGCTCAGTAGCTGTGGCTTGCTCACCGGCATGTGGGATCTTCCCAGACCAGGGCTCGAAACCGTGTCCCCTGCATTAGCAGGCGGGTTCTTAACCACTGTGCCACCAGGGAAGCCCTGATAGTCTTGTTTTAAGACATGGAGTGACAGGAGTTCCCTACAGCTTTGAAGACCGGAAACCAGAGGTTCTAACTGGCTTTGAATTCTAGATCTTGACCTTCCTGTCTCTTCTTTTGTAATGTTACAGCCCCAGTGCAGTTCGGTTCTAGAGGACATTTGATTAAAATGTTATTTTTAGCGAATACATAATTTCCTACAGTAAAATTCAAAAACACAAGAGGGCAGCTGAGGCTTGTAACTGTGTAAGGCTGTAGGCCACTGGTGTCCAACAAAATCTGAACAAGAGGGGAAGGGGGAAAGAACTGGTACACGAAACACACCCTGGCCTTGAGAAAATGATGCCAGAGCCCCAGCCTCCAATACACCACCTTCTCTGGCGTGAGGTTGTAAGCCCGCCTGCAGGAACCCACCGTTCAAGCGACCTCTCATTTTCCAGGATGGGAGGAAGCCCCGCAGAGGGACTGTGGCCCAGATGTCAGGCATCTGGCAGGCTGCAGAGAGAAAGGAGGTGCCGAGTTTCCTGCCTTGATCAGCACAGCCCTAAATTTGCTGTGATATGATTCAGACAGTGTGCTTCCCAGAGCACTGGATATAGTTGCAGCTCTGAGTCAGCCTCAGGCCCCACTCCCTCCCTCGTGGCTCTACAAGCTGCACAGGGCTGAGCGGCAGACACGAACCCCAGTGTCTCACCAGGGCTCACTTGTTCCCCATGTCAGATCAAGGTCCTCGTTAGGCCTGACCTCTTGTCCCCAGAGCGTGCTTTCAAAGAGATGCTGGCCCAGTCGATAGGAGCAGCAAAGTCTCTGTTGTCTGTTAAGTCTGAGTAATGGAGAGTTCTTTCTGGTTAATTCAGATTATTAGAGGTTTAGATCAATCTGTTAATAAAGGTTTACCATTCATAACATTTGTACATTTCCAGATTTCAAGGGATTGAAATTAACCTGCTATTCACTTACTGTGTTTCTAGTGATAGGGATAGAGTAGCATAATTAAACAGTCAGTTTAGAAATTCCACGAGGGGATTAAAGACAGAAAGGGAATTTTAAGGGAGTTTGGAAGACTGTTGTAAGCTAATGACCACTCAAGAAAAGAATCCAGTAACCTAGCAACAGTCTGCTTACCTTGAAGGAAGACCAGGTGCATCCAAGCACCAGACACACTCAAGCCACAAACCCTGATAGTGAAAACACAAGACAGTAGATATGGGGTCTGAATCTTGTTACATGAAATCAGAGAGTTAATAGTTCTTGAAGAGAAGCATTCCTGAATGGGGCCAAGACAGAAATATAGATGAAAGGGGAAAGAAACTAGGTGAAAGGGGGCATTATACCGAAACCTGAGATGAATGACCATATTTAATATATGTTACCACCCTTTTGCTAATATACATTATTTAAATAACGCCACGACAGTCCCAGTTAAACCATATAGGGCCAAAGGAGGAACTAATGGTGGAAGCCTTGACGTCTGCCCAAGAATGACGAAGAAGGTGGTCTTTTCCCCTCCCCACTTTTTCTTTGATTGTAAAAATGTAGCCCTCTTTCTTCTCAGGGCTGAGCTCCCTTGCCTGCCCGCTTGTGTCTCTCACAAGCATCCTATGCTAATAAACTCACCCTTTACCTGCCACTTTGCCTCATGCTGAATTCTTTCTGCACCGAGACAAAAGAACCTGAGCTTCCCTAAGTCCTGACATGAGGTGAGAGGTTTCAATGAAAAGACAGTGGGTTTCAGTCCCCTCCTAAGCTAGGGATTGTGGGTTTGAGTCCCAATCTGGATTTTGGCTGGGTTCAAGTCCCATCCGAGAAGAGGTGCAGTTTCACTAGTGTTTAGGTTTATATCTTAAAGAAGTTGGAAATCTAGCTGGTTCACAATCTAAAACACATGTAACAATGAAGAAGGCTTGACCAAGATGAAAATGGATCCAGAAGGACAGCCATGTAGAAGGTAGATGTGGTCAGAGATGATTTTCTGGAGGAGGTGAGGTACCCCCAGAGCTTTGAAGGACCAGTAGGATTTACCTGGCATGCTGGTGGAGAATAAACAGGAAGAGCTGGGGAGTGAATGTGAGAGAATTGCTAATACCAAAACAGGAGAGAAAATAATTTAATCTTTCTTTGCTTTCTCAGAAGGCTTATTAGGACTTTACAGAACTCCAGGATCCTTCTAGATCACAATGATCAGAAGCTATCCGAGGGTGCCGGCTGATAGCTGAGCCTCTGAGAGAAGAGAAGGCTGACAGCCTTCATTTTAGTTCCTGGGTCTCCTTCTGGAGACATGAAAACTAAAATATTTTTAAAATCAAATAAAAGAAACTTATTTGTTGGGTTAGTGAAAGGATCAGGGTATATGAGTCTGGTCGGGGAACTAGCCTCTTCCCCCAGAGCCATCCTCCCTCCCTTGGTAACCATGGGTCACACAGGAAATAACTTTATGCCTTAGCCTGAAAAATGGAACTAATAACAAGTCCCCATGTGTGTAAATAAAATGGCGTCAGGGATAAGCCCTATGCATATGATTCCTTACACTCTTTGGAAGAAAAGATTAAAATAGTTTCAAAGAATTATTATTATGATTACATATGCCTGGAGACTGAGGGCTGATTTTTCAATTCAGTGATTTCGTAAATCCTTCATGGTGTCTTAGAATTGAAAGCAATATTCCAATTGGAATTAGAATTGGAAGAGGATCATCTACTGGGGAAATCCTGGGCTTTGGAATCAGAAAGCCTTGACCTTGAATCCCTGATCAGTCACTTATTACCAGCACCATCTTTCTTTCCTTCATTAAAGAAATATGTATTAAGCTCCTGTGTTGTGTTCTGATAAATTATCTAAGTTCTTGGAGCCTCAGTTTCTTCATCAATAAAGATTAAAGTATAACCTCTTAAGGCCATGATAATGACTGGCATATAGTAGACCTTTAATTCACATTAGTTTTCCTCCTTTAATGAATGAATGAGGGAATTAAATAAGACATGGCTACTTAAGAAGCTTAAAGTACGTGATGGGAGGAAAGGCAAGGCAGAATGCATCTAGTGTTAGAGACGGGATACAAAGGAGCTGAGATTGTCTGAATGGACAGAAGAGAATTGACTCAAGGACTGGGGCCATGATGGTTGAATAGAGAAAGTGGATCCTTATCTGCTGCTGCAGCGTGGCCCATAACCAACAGGATGCTGTAAAGTGATACAAGGAAGTGTCCCACGTCAAACTTCGCCTTGTTTACCATTTATTAGTTTAACATTGGCATTTGGGGAAGATGCATGTATGCATCCAAGCATCCATCCATTCTTTCATTTATTCATCCATTGAAGAAACATTTATTACCCTCCTTCCCTAAGTCAGGCATTTATCTAGTGCTGGGAATACAACCAAAGTACTTAAAGAAGAGTGGAGAAGAAAGACAAGTAAACAGACAGTTATAAATCATCCTGATGAAGACTAAGATGGGATCAGACACAGACCTGAATACTTCCTGAGGGTCACACAAAACTGGGTGTTGGATCTGGCTTTGCCACTCACTGGCCGTGGTATCCCAGGGAAGACGATAGGGAATCATGTACTTAAAAGCTCTTTGGAATCTGTGTTATGCCATATAAATGCGCATTTTAATATATTAACCATCAGTGAATTCATCATCTTATATTATCCCATCAGATCTGATCCTCTTTTAAATTTTTCTGTAATAAATAATAGCTGGCACACAGATTTCATTGTTATTCCTGTCATTTTTATTTCATGACGTAGCTTCTTTTTGAACCTCTGTAAAACCTTGTCTTCTAGTTCTTTCTACCAACGTGGTTGTATCCACGCCTGTATGTTCTGTGTCAGATAGAATTTTAGGAACGTCTAATAAGGTTTTAAATTGCCTTTGGAAAGGGATATGGAGACTGATCACTAATGAGGGAAAGACTCAGGCACAAAGATTAGAGGGGAGTCTCAAGTGTTCCAGAAAGATCACAGTAAGAACATGAAGGGTGGGGTTTAGCAGCATAAAGAGAACAGAGATGGAAATAAAACCTAGAAGAATAGAATGAGTTGAGAGTAAGGACAGAGGAAGAGACAGATACAGCCATCCAGCTGGTGGAGAAGAGAAAAAGGTGCCTCCCATTTTAAACAGCTTATCTCCTCTATCTGCAATATTTCTGCCGATGTCTGAATAGAGAGAAAGATGTGTGTGTGTGTGATTGTTAATAACAGTCATCTATTTATAGACCTTAAATTATACACCATGAAAGCCTCTCTGAGACAAGATGTGTTATTTGGCTGCCAGAAGGAAACGTTAAAGAAAAAACTACCAAAACAGGGGGCATCTAGATGCCGTTCTTCCTTTTCCTCATCCTCTCTGTCCATCTTCTTACGGTTAATGACAGCTGTCAATTCTGTGTTTTGGAGACAAAATTCCAAAGAGGTGAAAGGAGACAGTCGAAGATCTTCCTCCAGAATTAGGGGTCTCCATGGTTTCCAAATCCCATCATTTTCCAGCTGAATCAGAAGGGAGATTGGACAGCATCCTGTCCATTTCAGAGGATGCTGTTTCCACCAGGGCGCCCGCCAGGGCATCATCCCTCTTTCCAGCTCTGATTCTCTCATCACATATGAAACAAGAAGTTTCCATTACTGTTTCCTCTAACCTCATCTTTCCAGAGAAGGGGCTGAATCCCTTAATGACCTCAAGATGACCTTCAGGTCAAAGGACTTCATACTTGGTTCCAAGTTTGTAGAACTTAGAGAAGAGTGTGCCTAAGAGCGTGAGCTTTGGTGTCAGACCCAGATCTCCCAGTTATGACTGTGTGACTTTAGGTACCTGATTCTTTATACCCCGGTTTCCTCATCAGTAAAATGAGGATAAGAATGGAACTTCTCACATGGGGAGTAGTGTGGAGATTGAATGAGGTAATACATGTAAAGCACTTAGCAAAGAGATGGAACATAGGGAACTCCCTGGAGGTCCAGTGGCTAAGACTCTGTGCTGCAGGGGGCATGGGTTTGATCCCTGGTTGGATAACTAATATCCCACATGCCAAATGGTGCAGCCAAAGGAAAAAAAAAAAGAAAAAAAAGAAATGGAACATAGTAGTTCTAATGATTTTTTTTTTCTTATTATCATAGCTTTCTAATGGGTTAGAAAAGCTGACTCCAAGGACAAGAGTTTTGTATGGGAACCTCAAATGCAGTGTCCACTTCCTCTGAGGCCCTTCATGTGCAAGGTATTGATGGAAGAGATGATGAGTAGCCTACCAGTCAGTCTATAGATGGTCTTATTGAGGATGTCAGCAACAAGGGAAAAAGACAATAGTGGGAGGCATGGGGGAAAGTGGCCAGGGGCCATCAGAGAATATTAGAGAGGCTGGGCCTCTTCCTTTGACGAGAAAGAACTCACGTCTTCTGTCCTTCTCTTCCCTCTATAGGCCATGGAGGTATCAATTTTGAGCTCCTACTCTCTACAAGGAGGGACCACTTGCCAAGTTCTGTAGCCTGAAATGACTTACCCATCTCATATACCAGCCCTCTAACCTTCACCCATATAAAGTTTGGCTTCTGTTCAACTTCTTGATCACCTTCTGCTAGCAATTTAACATTTTCTTTTATGAAATATTTTGACTATTATTTTATTGGATTCAACGACTCCTCCACAATTTGAGAGCAGATTATGATTGCCATTTGCAGAGAAGTCAAATGTTTTCTCCAAGGTCCGACATTTAGAAATTGGCTTCCTAAGTCCAAAGATGGGGGGTGCTTTTCCTGCTGCATCACTGGACTGGTTCTTTGTAGTAACTTTAATCTTTCTTTTGCTCTCACATATACATTCAGATGCACAAGGACTTACACATTTAAAAAATCACCAAAGCGGGCCTCCCTGGTGGCGCGGTGGTTGGGAGTCCGCCTGCCGATGCAGGGGATACGGGTTCGTGCCCCGGTCTGGGAGGATCCCATATGCCGCGGAGCGGCTGGGCCCGTGAGCCATGGCCGCTGGGCCTGCGCGTCCGGAGCCTGTGCTCCGCAGCGGGGGAGGCCACAACAGTGGGAGGCCCACATACCGCAAAAAAAAAAAAAAAAAAAGAAAAAAAAAATCACCAAAGCATTATGTATTAAGAATTTCTGTCTTAGTGTTAAGCTGAACAATATATTCTCTTATTTCCTTTCCCCATAGGGGAAACTCAGGCCCTAAAAATCAAGTCTGAGAAGGTCCATTAAGGCAGGCATAAATGAAGCCTCTATTAAAATCTAGCCTCTAAGCAAAGCGTTCCATCCTCACATCCTTTGTAAACAACCCAAGGGTACGATTAGTATCTTATATATTTTATTTCCTATAATGTTTATGACAGTGCTCTGAATTTAGCAGCATTTCAACTAGTGTAATAAATGAAACTGATTCAAAGCATCTTAGGGTGGGAGGTGGGATAGGGAGTCCTCCTGGGAGGGCTCAAATGCTGATGTGTGCAGCAATGTTAGTAACATTAATGGTTTTTACTGATTATATAATGCTATGTAAGGCACATTACAGACTATCTCTAATTCTCAAAATCATCCTGAAAGGTAGATGCTGTTCCTATTTTACAGTTGGGAAAACTGAGGCTCAGAGAGGTTAAATAATCTGTCTAATTCACTAAGTAAGTATGAGGCAGGGTAGGAATCTAGGACACGCTAGTATTTTGGTTTGGGGTTTTTTTTTTTGTCCCCTTAGTTTTTTTTTAATTCATTTTTTATTGAAGTATAGTTGATTTACAATGTTGTGTTAGTTTCTGGTGTACAGCAAAGTGATTCGGTTATATGTATATATATATACACACACATACACACACATATATATATATTCCTTTTTCATATTCTTCTCCATTATGGTGTATTACAGGATATTGAATATAGTTCCCTGTGCTATACAGTAGGATCTTGTTGTTTGTTTTGTATATAGCAGTTTGTATCTGCTAATCTCAAACTCCTAATTTATCCCTCCCCACCCCCATTCCCCTTTGGTAACCATAAGTTTGTTCTCTATGAGTCTGTTTCTGTTTTGTCAATAAGTTCATTTGTGTCATATTTTAGAGTCCAGATATAAGTGATATCGTGCGGTATTTGTCTTTCTCTTTCTGACTTACTTCACTTAGTATGATAATCGCTAGGTAGGATGCCCTAGTTTTGTGTAGTTGTATGTGGATCCAACACCACCAGGCCACCACTTTCATCACATTGGTTCCAGTGCAGTTCTCTGACCTCTCATAATATACTTCTCTCCATCAGCAGAGTCGGGGTCCTGCTTCCCGTGTGTGTGTGTGTGTGTGTGTTTGTGTGTGTGTGTGTGTGTGTGTGTGTGTGTGAGAGAGAGAGAGAGAGAGAGAGAGCTGGTGGGCCCTGCATGGGAGCCACTGTTGAGAGAACTTGAAAAGTGGGAGGGGGGAATCTTCTTTTACTAAGCAAGGATCTAAGAGCTGTTGTCAAGGAAGAATCCCAGGCCTTCCATAAAAGGAAGGCCTCTCTTCTTTTGCTGGCAGCAAGTGCTGCCTTGAACAGCGAGTCTGACATTTTTCCTGGCCCGCCTGTACTTGGGCAGCTTTGGAAAGGAGGCCCCCAGGGGTGGGCCTGGGGGGAGTGACCTGGAACCAGCAGGTGGAACCTTTGCTTGAAGGCAGAGGGAGGCACAGGCACATGGGAGGCAATGCTCAGAAAAGAAGCAGAGCTGAGCTCACCAGCCATGCCAGGTGACAGGTCACCTGCCCTCCAATCCTCTCAAGATCTACCTGGGAGACTTTCCCAATATGCCACAATTCTGCCTGAATGTCCTTCCATGAATCCCCATCATTATTGGATAAAACCCAACTTATTTTGCCTGACAAGAAAGGGCTTTGTCCTGAGCTGACCTTTGCTTGTTTTATCAGCCCTTCCTACCAGCATCTTTCTGGCTATTTCCAAGGGCTTGTCTGCTTCTGAGCAGAGTAGGCTTTCCTGTGCCCCTGTGATTTGCACAGAGTATTTCCTCTGTCTGGTCTGCCACCCTCCTGACACATACCAAAACCCTTATAGGCCTGGGAGTCACACTCAGAGTTTTCGCACAAGCATTTTAGATCAAGACCAGGCCTCCCCCCGCCACCAGCTTGTCAGTTATGACACACCCTTGGCAGTACTTCTGCCTTTCTCAGTCCCCCACCCACCCCAACCCTGGAGGAGCCAGACTTTAAAGAGAGAAGTGGAGTGGGTGTGTTCCCAGTTTAGACTATGCCTCTCTCTCCATTCCAAAACCTCTAATGAAAAGTGCAAGGTACCAGGTAGCATCTTTCAACTTCCCTCTCTTAGGCCATTCAGGCTGGTATAACAAAAATGCCCTAGACTAGGTGGCTTACAAACAACAGAAATTTATTTCTCACAGTTCTGGAGGCCGGGAAGTCCAAGATCAAGGCACCACTAGATTTGATGTCTGGTGAGGGCCTGCTTGCTAGTTCATAGATAGCCATCTTTTCACTGTGTCCCCACATGGCAGAAGGAGACAAGAGAGCTCTCTGGTATCTCTCTTTTTTTTTTTTTTTTTTTTTTTGCGTTACATGGGCCTCTCACTGTTGTGACCTCTCCCGTTGTGGAGCACAGGCTCTGGACGCGCAGGCTCAGCGGCCATGGCTCATGGGCTTAGCCACTCCGCGGCATGTGGGATCCTCCCGGACCGGGGCACGAACCCATGTCCCCTGCATCAGCAGGCAGACTCTCAACCACTGCGCCACCAGGGAAGCCCGTATCTCTCTTATAAGGGCACTAATCCCATTCAAGAGGGTTCCACCCTCATGATCTATTCACCTCCCAAAGGTCCCACCTCCTAATGCCATCACTTTGGGCATTATGAGTTAACATGTGAATTTGGGGACCCACAAACATCCAGTCTAGGGCTTCCCTGGTGGTGCAGTGGTTAACAATCTACCTAGCAATGCAGCGGACACAGGCTCAAGCCCTGGTCTGGGAAGATCCCACATGCCGTGGAGCAACTAAGCCCCTGTGCCACAACTACTGAGCCTGCACTCTAGAACCTGTGAGCCACAACTACTGAGCCTGTATGCCACAATTACTGAAGCCCACGTGCCTAGAGCCCGTGTTCTGCAACAAGGGAAGCCACCGCAATGAGAAGCCCACGCACTGCAATGAAGAGTAGCCCCTGCTCACCACAACTAGAGAAAGCCTGCATGCAGCAATGGAGACCCAATGCAGCCAAAAATAAAAATAAATTAAAAAGTAAATAAATTTATAAAACAACAAAAACTCATTCAGTCTATTGCGTGTCCTTACCTCACCTCACCCTGAACTTCCTGAGGAAAGCAGAAGATATTAGATTTAAATCAAGCTTAAGATCTATGTTTTAAGTACAAGTGATTTTTTAAAAACCTGAGAATGATGAAACCCAGCCCAAGATGTTACTGAAGGAAAGACACAAGAAGGATTGGCAGGCAGTTTATATCTGGCAGGGCTGAGACTACCCCCAAGCTGGCTACATTCGATTCTCCTTTCTGATTTTGACTGACAGTCATTTCCTCTGTCCCCCTATCACTCTCTCAAATGTTATGTGGAGCGATGTTCTTCAAGGGGGTGTATAAACAGCTGTGTGTCCCACGCACATACTTGCAGGGCTGATGATTCATCATCAGCTTTCACCGTAGGTTTCCCGTTAGTATTATAAACAACTAGGGAACACCTGTGCTGACGGAAGCATCTTCATTATCTCATGAATCCTCTCAACCTCCTGAGGTCTGACTCTGCCCATTTGTGCTGATGAGGCTCCGAGTTACACTGTTTGCCCAAACACGAAGCTGGCAAGTTCTGAGGCTATCAGTCAAAGCCACTGCTGGTTCCCAGCTCCACAGTCTTTCTACTGTGCCACTGATAAATTCAGCTCAAAAGAAGCATTTATTAAGTGCCCGCTGTGTACCAGGCACCATGCTCAGAGCCAGGACACGTAGATGAAGAACGCTCAATTCTTGCCGTGATGCAGCTCGTGTTACTCTGGGGCAAACACACCATGGAGAGTTTGTTCAGTGTGTCATGGTGAAGATGACGGTGATGGTCTGCATCGGGAGTGATGGGGGCACAGAGGAGGGACACTGAAACCTACCACGAAGTGGTGATGCCTGAATAAGGAGCTGGGCTTTTCAGTATGAGTTTACCCAGGTGAGGGGCTCAGGGGATGGAGATGCTTTGCAGTGGGAGTTGCCCATGTGCACAGGTACCATCTCTCCACAGGTGCAGATTGGGTGGCCTGGTGGTAGCCTCCCCTCCCCCGTCTTGCTCTGGGGACATTATCGTTCATTTGCCCTTTCGTCTCAATCTGTGCCCATGCTAGGTGTTTTTCTTTTTTAAAGTTCTATCTCAAAGTGAGGAACAGGGCACAAGGTCCAGAAGAAATATCAAGTACTCTTTGGGAGAAGATGCGGATGGGGGAGGATTATTTTAAGGGGCAAGAGGCCCATTTCCTGAATCCTACAAAATGTGCCACATAGACTAATACCTGTTGCACCTGTCCTAAGGTTGGTGCTGGGAGGTGCTGTGGAGGGAACACAGACCATCAAGGTGATAAAAATGTGTTAAGGCTACTGTGGCTGATGGAAGGAAGAGGCTGTGCACATCTCTTTAGAAAAGCTCCATATAATCAGAAGCTGGATTTACTCAGGGATGTTTGGGTTTTATAGCTACCCACTCATAGCTATAAAAAAAGGATTTACTTTTGAAATTGCTGCTGGGGAATAACTCTTTTTGTTTTTGGAAGGCTGAACTGCTTTAGTCTTTAACCCATTTTTTCCCATTGAAACAATTGTTCTTGTGATACACTTTTTGAACTCAAGGTTTCATAGCCACACAAAGAAAATATAACTGAAGAGACTTTGCATGATAGAGTTGAATCCTGGAAGAGCTTACAAATGCATGGAGAAGACAGAATATCCATGAAATAATGAAACCTGCCTAATATTTTTCATTAAGTGCTATAGTCTTTGACCTGTAATCACCTAAGCTCTGTAGGTTCATATATGTGAATATGGTATTTTCCACAGGTGGGGCATTTGTGTGACTGCAGTCTGTCTGCACTGCTGTGATCCAGGTGCCATCCTGGTGCAGCCTGTCCAGGACCCTTGCTCTAGGCATCAGGGCCAGCTCTGAGGCACTTACTTCCCTGGGTGGGAATGCCACAAGCCATTAGCATGGCAAAAGCACACCAATGGCGGGGGCGGTTAAAGAAAGGAATATAGATGGACAGAGGCCGAACCACCACCATGCACAACTCCAGGGGGCGCCATTCACGTGGAATATATGCTTGAATACGTGGTGATGGATGCCCTCTGGAGTAGCTAACATGGCGGCCCACTGGGGGACTGAGATTAGAGGATGAAGAGGAGGACCAAGGAGAGGAAGCAAACATGATTGCTTTGGGCGAGCATTATTACCATCTACTTTTCTCTGTTTATTTTCCCCCATCTCTGCCTCTCTTGGAATCTCAGCAACTGTCCCCCTTTCTCCCAATTCCTTCATTTCTTTCTTTCTTGACTTAGTCCATCTAAGGGTCTCTCCCTGATGCCTCAGCCATCACCAATCTCTGGTCCTCCTCCATCTAGTGTATTTCCCCTCTCTGCTTCCATTGCTTTAGCTTATGTTCTTTCCTTCCCTTTATAGTTTTCAAATATTTGGCTCATAATTTTAGGACTTACTGCCAAAGAAGGACATCAATTTTGCAATTTTGTGCAAAAATGTAAAGGTAGCCTAATCAAGAGGATCCCTAAATAACTCTTCTAGCTGAGAGTATTTCTCTTGGACACCTCCAGCTCTGACTCATCTCACCTCTCTGAATCCCTTCCCTGGTCTCCTGGGATGGTCAAAGAAACATTCAAATGTCTGGCCCTAACTGTGTGCCTTCCCTCCCCTCAGTGTCACCCTGGGTCCTCTTGTTCTCTTGCTGACCCAGACTCTCTGCGATGGACTAAACATCCTCTCCTTTCTGGTCCCCCACTTCCTTGCCGATCTCCTGTCACTTTCCTCTCTCTCTGTAGCCATGAAACATCACACTTCTGGACCAGCTGCCCTCAGTGCAGGCTTCTCCTGCTCGAGTCTCACGTTTGATTCTTACTCAGAAGCACCAGCCTCACCCTCAGAAGCCAAGTCCTTTGCCTCATGAAGGGTTTCTAAACAAGCCTAATCACAAGAGTCAGAGGGAATGTCCAAAACCCAGATTCCAGGGCTCTGCCCAGCCCTAAGGAATCTGGTGATCACTCCATAGTGAAAAATTCTGGCCTGGTTTAAGGTCACCAGAACACTGTGGGGTGGCAAGGGCGTGGTGGGGGAGGGCAAGGAGCTGGTCTGCAGCTCACTTAGAAGTCACATCCTCCTATCACTGTCTCTCCAGGCTCCAGGTTAGTTAATTCTGGAGCCGGGCTAGAGGGAGGCCTGAACCCAACCAAAGCCCAGCTGAATGGTTCTGAGGTCTGAATCAGCCGGAAGCCACTGCTCTGGTCCCCAGAACCCATGTCTCAGTTCCACCTGGCACCACCAATTATCTGTGCCTCTGACATAGGGTGTTTTTTTTTTTTATTCCCCTCGAAATAGGGCTATAATTAAATCCAGAATTGTACTGGAGACTTTACAGTCATGGCAAAAGCAGAACACAATGTCTGCAGACAAAGAAAAAACCTCTTTCAATAAAAATTAATTATTGGCAGCTCATGTCCCAGTGGCGGTGGTGATATGGGGAATGCATATGAGGGTGAAGGCTGGGGAGGACCCCGGCCAGGAGGCACTGGATGGCAGCTCCCACATCTCCATTCATGGGAAGCCCTCACTGCACCGCCCTCCTCCCCTCCCTGTGAATAACTGCCTGTTCTCTGCGGCCCTGGAGGTTACTGCTTTTGTCCTTTCCCTCCTTCAGGGTCTGAGAAATTGAAAGCAGCCATAGAAGGGCTGGGAGAGGAGAGAGAGAGGAGAGACACGACACAAAAGGAGAGAGTGAACCTGTGATCTGCATTCCCATTCAATCTCTCTTTCTTGCAAGTGGAGAAACCCTCGCTGATGGGGAATATAAGAATTTTGCTGGCAGTGTGTGCCTTCTGCTTCCTGCCGAGGGGAGTGTGCAGGCTCCAACTCCCCCGGTGAGCTCTGGGGGAAGATGGGAGCCTGGACCCGGGCTGTGTAACACCCACGGGACAAGAGCCTGCTGGGACTCGGCCTCTCCTCTTGTCTAGAGCGTGAGTCCAGATGTGCAATAGAGTCAGAAGAGAGTTCTGAGTTGCACAAGCCTCCTGGAGGGGAAGTGCAGTGAAAAATCAGAGGCAGGGATGTGACAGGGGGAGGCAGAACGGGAGGGTCTCACTCTGTAACCTAGTCAGCAGATTGTCCAGGAAAAAGGAAAAGAGCTAGTAAAATCCAAAGTGGGCATAAAGCAGGGTTGGATATCTTCCAATTTACCCAAGGGCGTAGACATGAGGAGCGGGAACCCAGCGTCAGTTGCTCCGTCAGCATCTCGAGTTTCTTCCTGCAGTAGATCAGGTCTTCGCCATCTGCTCTGCCTGGAGGAGGGTCCCACCACATCACACGGAAACCCGAGATCCGAGCGCCGGGGGGCTGCGCGTCTTCTAAACACACAGAGTGGAACAGAGGGCGAGAGGCTTCCTCAACAGGGTAATTCAGTGGGGCACCCCCTGGGGTCAGGCTCCACCCCCAAAAGACACCGCTGTGCTCATTTGGGGTACGGCTCACCCAGGCCTCCGCAAGGGGCGGAGCCAAATTTCACCCACAGAAGCCGCGGAGGTACAAGGCGACAGCCACTCCTGGCTCGGTAGAAGGTGAAGCCTGGGAGTAGGTAACGCTGCAGGGTCATAAAGCAACAGGCAGGGGTCATGGAAAGGCTGATGGGATGTTTCTGGAGATGCTCTTAGATGTGGGGATGAGCACAATTGTCCTCCAATCCCAAGTTTTTCAAGATATTCCCAGGGACTCATGCTTTGGGTAGAAGATTGAATGAGATGCTCCCCAAGTCTAAGATCGGGTGATTCTGTTGAGTCAGCCAGATTTTCCTGCGTTAGGGGGATTACATGGGTTTAAGGACCAGCACCTCCTTATCTCCTGCTGATGGGACCCCATCTCCTCTCCCAGCACCACAGGCCTTAGCACATAGGCACTCAATTTGCACCCGCTGCACCACATACAGGTGGGCAACACAGAAGCATGACAGGTCTGCCATTTATTCCACAGATTTTTTTTTCCTCTTCATTTCTGCTGAGGCACACTCTCTCCTGCATACCTGTCCCCTGTCCCCACACTTTATCCAGTTTCAAAGCTTATCAAAAGCTCAGATTATTTGACCTCGGAAGGGGAGAGGCCATGCCGTGCTTCAACTCAGGTGGTTAAAAACTCTGTCACAGTGGTTGAGAGTCCGCCTGCCGATGCAGGGGACACGGGTTCGTGCCCCGGTCCGGGAAGATCCCACATGCCGCGGAGCAGCTGGGCCCGTGGGCCATGGCCGCTGAGCCTGTGCGTCCGGAGCCTGTGCTCCAGAACGGGAGAGGCCACAGCAGTGAGAGGCCCACGAACCGCAAAAAAAAAAAAAAAAAAAAAAAAAAAACTCTGTCAAGGTTCCCTTATCCTGGGGAATTAAACAGTAACTGCCACTCACTACCCGACTTGTGGTCAACATTGTATCACACGTTCCAGCCAAGATGATAAGACAAGAAAAGAAAGTACAAGGATTGAAAAGGAAGAAATAAAGCCACCATTAGTTACAAATGGCATAACAGCTTAGGTAGAAAAAATGTTTTAATCTACAGATAAACTATTGGAATTAATAAGTAAAGCCAGTAAGAATACTGGACTCAGGATCAACATAAAATTCTTTGTATTTTACACACATATGCAACAAATTTTTTGGCTAAATCTTTTCAATAGTTACAATTTGAAAAGCATCAAAAATATAAAATAACTATGCATGAATCTTATAAAATTGTACAATTGCACTATCCTGTAGATGAAGAGACCCAAAGAAATTATTAAGGCAAATGAAGAGACCCAAACAAATGATGGGATACATATCATGTTAATGTGTTGAAATACTGTGAAGAGGTGAATTCTCCCTGAATTGACCTGTAGATTCAACATAATCATAATCAAAATTCCAGCACAGTGGTGTGTGTGCGTGTGTGTGTGTAAAGTGGCAAACTGATTCTAGAATTTATATGCCCGTGCAAAAGGATGAGGAAAGGCAAGACATTCTTGAAGAAACACAAAGCAGCAGCCCTTATACTACTGTATATTAAGGCTTATTATAAAGTACCAGTAATGAAGACAGTGTGGTATTGACCCAGGATAAACAAATAGACAGATAGAACACAATAGGGTCTAGAAATAGACCACACATATGAGGTCACTTGATTTATCACAAAAGTGACAACGCAGTGCAGTCGGGAAAAGATAATCCTTTCAGTAAATGGTACTGGCTTAATCAGATATCTAAATGGGAAATAATAATTTTACCCTACCTTACACCATACACAAAAAATCAGTTCCCAATGGATAGTAGATCTAAACGGGAAAGGTAAAACTACAAAGCATCTAGAAGAAAACATAAGAAAAGATCTGCATAAGCTTGTCACAGGGAACAATTTATTAGATAGAAATAGAAAAGCACAAATCATAGAGGGGAAAAATGATCAACTGGAGTTCTTAAAAATTAAGAACCTCTGTTCTTCAAAAATACTATTAAGAGAAAGAAAATGCAACCCATAGAGTGGGAGAACATATTTCCAATATACTTTTATATCTTTCGATATCCAAGATATAGAGAAGACTCCTACAAATCAATAAAAAAGATAACTATTTACCAAAGAAGGTGAGTAAAAGTCTTGAATAGTATTTCACAAGGATGTCCAAATGGCTCATAACCATTTGAAAAAGATCAAAATTTCAGTAGTCATCAGGGAACTGCAACTCCAAACCACAGTTTAAGGTTCCACCATACACCACCGGAATTACCCAACTTATATAAAGTACCCATTCATGTAAAGTACAGATTGGGCAAACTCAATCTATGCTGTTAGAAGTCAGGATAGTGGTTATTTCTTGAAGGGGGCAGTAACCAGGTGGGGTTACAGTGGGGCGTCTGTGGTGCTGGGAAGGTTCTATTTATTGATGTAGATGCTGGTTATTCGGGTGAGGCCTCTTTGTGAAAATCCATTGAGTTAAACTCTTATGATTTATATACTTTTCTGTAAGTATGTTATACTTCAAGAAAAAAAATTCACTTAAAAAAAAAAAACAACTGCTGAAGAATTTCCTTAGAAGAGGATAATCCCCCTGGTTAGGGGGAAAAAAAATTAAAAACTGAGGCAGGAAGGTTAGGTCAAAAGCTCAGGCCAGCCTCATAAGAAGGCAGAATGGTGACCATCCACCTGGTACAATTTGAGGATCATCACACATGGTGATCACGATGTCAGAAGTCCCAGCACGGTAAATCTATCTGTTCCTTTGAACTTTCAGGAGTCCCCTGGAAGGCTTAGACTTTATGCCTTGTGATCAGCTAACATGTCAAGGAGATTTACTGTCAGCTGGGAGATGGTCCAACCTTCTTGAACATAGAATGGGTTCTGGGAGATCTAGGGAGGAGAGAGAGGACTGCACTTGTGAATAGGAGGCAGAAGTGTCAACAGATGCTCTGTCATCCACTCAGGGCAGCCCCTTACGATGGCTGTTCCATGTAAGTCATTTCTTCATTGATTTACATGTGACACGTATTTATGAAGAAGCTACTGTGGCAGCACTGCAGCTGATTACAGACATGAACAAGATAGGTCCTGCCCTTGCCCCTTGAAGTGTACAGTCTGTAGATGGACACACAAAGCTGAATTTCTTTCTTTTTTTTTTTTTTTGCGATACGCGGGCCTCTCACTGTTGTGGCCTCTTCCGTTGCAGAGCACAGGCTCCGGACACGCAGGCTCAGTGGCCATGGCTCACAGGCCCAGCCGCTCCGCGGCATGTGGGATCTTCCCGGACCGGGGCACGAACCCGTGTCCCCTGCATCGGCAGGCAGACCCTCAACCACTGCGCCACCAGGGAAGCCCCCAAAGCTGAATTTTTAGTAGGTGGAAAAGCTTACTCTTCAACAGCTCAAGAGCCACACTGGGCTTCAGCTGCCAGTCCTCTGAGCCCTCACCTCACAAGATGATCTCAGCGGAACCGGATGGAACCCTCCCCGTCATGTAGTTCAAAGGGCAACAGGCGTGATCTTCTCAGGGTGCAACTCAGAGCATAAAAATTACTTTGAAATGGTTGAGGAGACACGGGCACAGCATATCCGGAAATGGATTCTAGCCAATACTATGAAGCTCCTATAATCTCATTTTATGTCATAATTACAGTCTACTTGCTCTTTACTGTCATCAGCCAAAAGGGGTTCTTAACAGCGTATTTGTCATTATAAACGTTATGTATATAATCATGGAAATTTGTTACTGAGTCAACAGAGGAAGGTTAATCACATTCAGGAGAGACACATTACCTACTAGGAAACACAAGACTAATCACTTATGGAAGAATATGCTGCAAACCCCAGGCGACAGAGCACCTGCCCCCATCCGGGCTTTCATGGCCACATAGGAGCCCACAGCCAACGCTGCAGCCTCATGTGTTCTTGTCTTAGAAATTAAAGAGACACCAGGTATCAGAGAGAACAATTTCATCCAAAGAACCAGAATACACCGTGCATGTGCAGTATTCATGCTGAACCACGGACATATAGGCATTTTGGTTCCTTTTTAGTTTTAGTATATGTTAAGTTCTTATGTTCTCATCAATAAAACTTAATTGTCCTTTCATTAACAAATAATGCTGGGAACTTCCCTGGTAACACAGCGGTTAAGAATCCGCCTGCCAATGCAGGGGACACGAGTTCGAGCCCTGGTCCGGGAAGATCCCACATGCCACGGAGCAACGAAGCCCGTGCACCACAACTACTGAGCCTGCGCTCTAGAGCCCGCGAGCCACCACTATCGAGACCATGTGCCACAACTACTGAAGCCCACGCACCTAGAGCCCGTGCTCTGCAACAAGAGAAGCCACCGCAATGAGAAGCCCGTGCACTGCAACGAAGAGTAGCCCCAGCTCGCCACAACTAGAGAAAGCCCATGGGCAGCAACAAAGACCAAACACAGCCAAAAATAAAATAAATAAATAAATTTAGTAAAAAAAGAAAGAAAAAGAAATAATTCTGCAGCTTTTTTTCCATAAGAAGACAGGTAGGAGTCTTTTGTCTCAACCCATCATGTGTCCCAGGCCTCTCTGCAGATGGTGGAAGAGGCACAGTAACTTTGGCCCAGTGCTGACGAGTCCCCATGACTGCCTCACCTCCTCACTGACTCTCCAGTATTGCTGGGCAAAGCTGATCACGCATGAGGCCTGAACACATTCTTTAATCGGAGTCTGAGGCGCTTGCGTACCTTCAGTATCATTCCTTCAATAAATATTTAATGAGTTCCTCTGTGTCAGGCACCAGGCCTGTGCATTCCACCTGGGGCCCATCCTCCCAAGCCAACCACGACTGACCATGAGGGCATTCTACAAACAGTCCTTAACCTAGGTGTATCCTACTAGACCTGCTTCCCTCTCTCTGATGTTCAGTCTGAATCTTGCACGAGTACATGTCTAGAAGTGGACCCTCCCATTTACTCAGTGTGTTCTGTCTCATATATCATGCCAACTCTCACTAGCAGGTTGTTGTGCCCATAACCCCTCAATGCATGTTTTGCATGTTTGCTGGTTTGTTCTTTGAGATCCAGACACAGTTCCTTTTACTAAGACTGTGTGTTAATACTGTGCTCATGCCATAAACAATGTGTTCATATCTTTCTTGGCTGGGTGGGCAGACTGTCCGAAGTGGAATTCCCTTGCAACTCATGCCAAATCTAGATGACACTGTGCTTTGGGAGAGTGGAACCATGGAACCTACACATGGTTAAAATACTACCGTGCAAAGGTACAGTGAGTTCCTGATAGCACATCGGGATTCACAGGGAGAGAGTCCACAGCCTGTGGTTCAAAGATCACAACAAGCCCATTTCTATCAACACCACCTGAGAGGTTTAATTGTCAAGCCTCAGGAGGCAGCTGGGTCAGGTGAGGTGCTTGGGGGTTTCCTAAAGTATCTTGCTTTTTTTATCTGAGACGAAGAAGTGCAAGCTGACTCAATAATTAGTGCCGTGAGGAATGTGAAGAGATAGGATGCTGAACCCACTAGCAGATGAAAGCAGAAAAAGCTCATGGAGGCAGAGTGAACGTTCCCCAGATTTCTGAGAAGAGGGCTAATACATGGCACACAAGCAGCCTTGAATCTTAAGACATACTCCCAAGCGTTAACGGCACCGTTGGGATCTGGGCTGGTAGCTATTTCTGCATCTCTACAAATTCATCTGGTGACATTCCAAAGAAAAACAAGAATTGGGCTATAGATGGATGAGACTAGAAGACATTTAGTTTTACATTTAACTGAATGTATTGTTACTGTAAAGGCCACACAAGTTCTAAGAAATAGCAAGATGGATGATAGAAATAATAAGTATAATTTTCTGGAAATAACCAAAGTCATTCTGGATGCTGGAGTCCCATGCTGCATATAAATTTTATAGTCATCTTAAACATACTGGAAGCTCAAGAATTACTCATTTTAACCTGAACTTACTTATTAACCTTAACCAAATAACCTCCGAATCTAAAAATTTTCATTATACATACAGAGAAAAAATATTAGCCTGAGAATAACAATGACACACAGTGATGAGGGTCGTATGAGAGGAGTGAAATGGAGAAGTGTTGCCAGCCTCAAGGAGAGAAGAGAAAAGAAACTTCACTACTGGACCAAATAGGACAGCGTTTACCCCCAACTGTCCTCTAAGATTAAGCATGGGCTGGATGCCAGTTGCCTACTGCAGGGAAATCAAGTGAGCATTAAGAACCCAAAGGAAGAGGCCCAGAGTAACTATTTGGGAGTTAAAAGAAAGACATTTAGCTGAGCTGGCAAGATTGAGAGCAAGTGTAGGAACATACTTGAACTCTGCAAGCAGCTCTCGGCTAAAGCCCTGGATGGATTGCCAAGACAGGAAGACCCCTGAGCCTTCCTGTCTCCTTCTTCCCTTGGCCTAAAGGCTTGAACGTTGGTTGGAGTTTAAAAACTGAGAGTGCCTGAAGGCGATCTTAGTTTCCATATTCAGGGTTCAAGGGTGGAGATATAGATATAGATATAGATATACACACACACATAACACATATATAAATAAATGTATATGAGTATGTATATTATGTATACATATATAAATAAATTCATGATTTAAGAATATGTATATATATATTATATATATATATATATATATATATATATATATATATAATACATATACCACACAAACATACCACATATATAGCTATTTATGTTTCAGTTTATGGCTTTGATTAGCATTGAGGTAAAACCTACCAGGTAATGGATCAAATTATTATAGATGATCAGCCAAAAATAGCCTGCTTTAGACCTTGTTCCACATCCCCCAGAAATGGTCTACTGAGCAAAAAATGACACCCAAGCAAACACCAGAAGGATCCTCAGTGTGAAGTCCAACTCCCCAAAATGTGACGCTACAAATGCATATATGTGGAATCTAGAAGAATGGTACAGATGAACTTCTTTGCAGGGTGGGAATAGAGACGCAGACGTAGAGAATGGATGTGTGGACACGGGGTGGGGAAGGGGAGGGTGGGATGAATTGGGAGGTTGGGATTGACATATATACACTACCATGTGTAAAACAGATAGCTAGTGGGCACCTGCTGTATAGCACAGGGAGCTCAGCTCTGTGCTCTGTGGTGGCCTAGATGGGTGGGATGGGGTAGGGAGGGAGGTCCAAGAGGGAGGGGATATATATATACATATAGCTGATTCACTTCGTTGTCGTTGTACAGGAGAAACTGACACAACATTGTAAAGCAACTATACCCCAATTAAAAAAAAAAGTGGCATTAGATTAACTAGTGACATATATATATTTATAGTTATTTATAAATAAAGATATTATTAATATATATAATATATTTAAATATATTATATATATTTATTTATATATTTATTTATAAAGTTTTACTTATTAGTCTTGGGTATGTATAAGACTAAACACTTGCCACTAAATGGAACCAGGGCATCATAGAGTGATGGTTGGTTGATTATATTTCTGTAGCATGGAAAGTTCAAGTTCTAGAATATCTTGTACCAGAAAGCAAGGAATTGCTCAAAAACTATGGGAATGTATTAAAAGTACAGAGGAGATTTGAAGTAGGTCACAATGCTCAAAACTTGGTAAAATTCAGGCATTCAAAATAATAATCATAGTGATGGATTATAATAATATACTCAATAAAACAAAGAATCCCTGAGTCCAGAATATTGCTACAAAAAAAGGGAGGTGGTTCTTCTAATAGAAGAATGCCAGCTAATAGATATAGGAGGAGTGATAAAGTCATAATATAACCACTTTACAATCACCAAAATAAGTTAGGTCAGTATCATCAATGGATGATAAAACCACTGGAGGAATGTTATTGGAAAAGGATATTCACACAGTCTCAAAGTATCACCCCATCAATTATATATGAACTACAAATGAAAACATGTGACCCTTCACAATGGAGAAATCCAGAAGGCACCTCCTCAACCAAATGAATATACTCAGCATCACCAATAAAGGGACAAACTGACATCCCATGTCTCCCAATTTGATGTACTAAGAAGTCACAACGTCACCTATGTACATCCTTGGCAAAAATGTTTCATATAATCGTGAGAAAACAATCACATAAATCTAAATTGTGGGACAATCTACAAAATAACTGACCTGAACTCTCTAAGATGTCAATGTTATGAAAGATTTTTAACAAGGCAGGGGACTGTTCATGAATAAAAGAGGTTATAGAGATATATCAACTAAATACAACACATGGTCTTTGATTGGATTCTGGATCAAATGAAGGAAAAAAGCCATGTAAGACATGGGAGAATGGGAGAATTGACCAATTTAAGATGAGCTATAGATTAGAAAACATTCTTGTCTCAGTGTTCACTTTTTTTCAGAATTAACGTAGTGCTCTTAGGAGGCATTTGTTAAAGTATTTGGGGGTAAATTTTAATTGTGATGTCTACGATTCACTTCCAAATGTTTTTCTGTTGGGGGACAGAGAGGGAGGTTGGCAACGTGGAGAAAGCAAACACACGTGGCAAAATGTTATTAACAGCTGGTGACTCTGAGTGAAACATAAGTGAAACTTCACTGTGTTATTCTTTCAGTTATTTTGTAGGTTTGGAATTTTTCAGAAGAAAAAGTTGGGGGAAATTTGCTTGCGAGGCTATAGAGGAAATATGTGGACATACCATTTCAATATATTTTATGTTCTCTGCTGTACTGAATAGAATATGCTAGCAAAGAGATCGAACATGACTGTGTTGCCAAAAGGAAATGATTCCTTCTTAATATTCCTAAAATAATAATATCTCACCCTGGGATATTTACACATGTGCCAAACATGGTGCTAAGTGCTTCAGGTGCTTTAGTCTTGAAGTCAAAAACCTTATGACATAGGCACTATACTGCAGATGAGGAAACCAGGACTCAGAGAGGTTAAGTAACGCACCAATGTTAAACAGTAAGTAGACGAGAACCATCTGCCTGACTACAAAGCTTGGCTTTCCACCTCTCCTTCACACTGACTCTGTGGCCAGTCCTGAGGGCCCTGACCCTGTGTAGAAAATCAGGTGACATGAGTCTTATATGTATATTTGTATATACATATTCCTAAAAATATACATGAACTTGTTAGAAATTGCGAAGAAGGTCACATAATTTTATGAAATTGTATTCTGAATACTGTTAATCTGGTAGCCATCAATTATGAAAGAAACTCTCAAGTTATTTAAAACTATCTGTTATTCAGCATGACCACTTAAATTTACTATGTTAATTCAATATTCTGGTCAACAGAGTTACCATATATACTGTGGGCTGCCAGTTTTGAAACAAAAAAGATCAGTTTGAAGTTGCCTCTGTAAAACTCTACCAAATGTACAAAGTTGTTTATAATAGTAGCAATATAAATAAAAAGACCACCATTTACTGTTGTCCCTTTTATCTTTTCAAAAAATGCCTTAATAATTATTATCCATTTTTCATCAGCTCAGGAATGTCCATATTAACATGGACAGAGACAGGTGTTGGTGCCGTAGAGATGGAGCTCTCTCGAAACTGTGAGATACCTCTCAAGATTTCCTCTAGAAAATACATCACTTGACTTGTGCCTTGTTTGCATAAATGTAGAGGAGAGAATGTGTGTCTCTGGCTTTGCTGGTGAGTAGAGAATTTCGTTTCCATGAGTCCCTTCCCACCCCACAGGCTGGGCTGAAGGATCTCTCTGCTTGGTCAGCCCCGATAATGAAGGCTGAAGGCACCGTGACCGTACTTCTATCTGTTGATGTTCTAGAAAGCTAAGCATGGGTTCCTAATAGCTTGGCATTTTTCTCAGCAGTGGCCCGATGCACTTGGACTCCATTTGTGATGGGCCCCTCATTGAGCATGAAAGCCGGTTTCCTTTTTCCTGCCAGAAAACCTGGCTCTCTCATTTGCCATATTTTCTGGGTCTGTTGGACTCAGCTCAAAAACGCCCCAGCAGAGTCTGTCTCTAGGGAAAAGCAGCCCCCGAGAAAGGGTGATTAAAGGCAGTGTTTGTCTCTGATTCTTTCCTGGCATCTGTGTGCAGGTGAAGACGTAGAAAAGGCCAAGGCCCTCAGCCTACACACAACCCAGTTGTGCAACTTAGCAACTTTCCACAAGCAGTCGCGTTGGTCATAGGAGCACTTAAAGGAGACTTCCTCATGGCGCCAACTGGGGGAGGAGAATGTAGGCCATTTACCTACACAATGAGGCAAATGTCCTACTTGCTAAGTCTGGAAAGGTGGGTGGCAAGGCACGCAGTTTTCTGAGAACACAGTTTGTCTCTTTGGCTCCATTTTTCCCCAGTATCATCCCTAGACAGGACCGTCCTGGAATTCAAGGTCATGGCTGAA
Source organism: Mesoplodon densirostris (assembly GCF_025265405.1). NCBI lineage: Eukaryota > Metazoa > Chordata > Mammalia > Artiodactyla > Ziphiidae > Mesoplodon > Mesoplodon densirostris. The sequence goes on from NC_082671.1 coordinate 12,079,177, forward strand.
GCCCTATGCATCAAAGAGCATTCAACGGAAGGTAACCTGCAACACATTCGGTGCAGTTTTCCCAGAAAACAGCATCATTGACTTTTGTATAGCCTGGAAATTCAGATTTAGTTCAGAAATCTCAGGGAAACAAAAGGAGTAGGGATCAATCTCATAGCGTCATCTACTCTTGACTGTTCGCTAAGAGTTAGATAGGAGTCATCATAGAAGATATTGCCTAGATGGCTTATGAACAGAATGGGTTTTGACATCTTTTCATTGTTGTTGTTTACCAGATGCTAAACAAGAAAGATTTGAACACCACTCAGATTTCATATTTAATTTAGAAAAGACATTAAGAAAACCCCAACACCTCAAAATGTACGAGTCATTTATCCTGGGCTGACATAAACGTTAATTGTAGGAGTAACATGATCTCCAGTATGAAGTGTAAAACCAAAATAAAGGTATCAGTGAACTTTCCAGCACTTCTTGAGTTGGTCCCTCATGATTACTTTAATCAAGGTTACCCAGTCCCTAAAATATCAAATACTATTTATTAATTTAAACATAAATTTAACAATATTAAATCCATATCTTAACTGTTGCATCCTTTCATTGAAGGTAATCAGGAGCTAAAGGTTGATGATTATTTCTGGGAAGGGTAATCTTTTTTCTCCCTTTGCAAGCCAATTTTTTTTTTTTTTTTTTTTTTTTTTTTTGCGGTATGTGGGCCTCTCACTGTCGTGGCCTCTCCCGTTGTGGAGCACAGGCTCTGGATGCGCAGACTCAGCGGCCATGGCTTACGGGCCCAGCCACTCCATGGCATGTGGGATCTTCCCGGACCGGGACACGAACCCGTGTCCCCTGCATTGGCAGGCGGACTCTCAACCACTGCGCCACCAGGGAAGCCCCGTAAGCCTATTTTTGATTATGACCTTCAGCACCCCAATTTATATTGTTCAGCTCCCCAGTGAAATTATGGAAAGAATATACAAAATAAACATTTTTCCAAGGGGGAGGGTCTCATGCTCTTGGTGCTATTGAGAAATACAGTGTATCTCAGGGCAGTTTTCACATATTCCTGTTCTTAGTCCAGAACTCTGCAACCAACACATTCAAAAGCTTAACTCCAGCTGCCAGTACTCTTCCTCCTTAGTTCTACTGATATCCAACTGCTGTTGACCCCCTCTAGTGTTTCACTAATTCTTTCCTTCCTTTTCATGTTCTTTGCCACCATTCTAGTCCGGTTCCTTATCACTCCTATCCTGGATGGTGGTGTCAGTCTCCTGACTTATGTCTCCTCTCCAAGGCGGGTAGACATCACTACTGCTCATCAGGTTCATGCTCCCCTGGACTCGACGTCTCCTGGAAGTAATATGTAGATTCAGCCCTTTCCCTGACCGCTGAAATCTGAGCAGAAATCTGAGCAGAAGTGAAGTGTCTTCTGCCCTCTCTCTTCTATGATGGAGAGTTAGATCATTCCAGAGAGTAAAGCGTGTGCCAGCAGGGTGCCTGATGAGGATGTGGTGGAGCAGGGCCCCTGCCAACGTGATGTAGACATGCATAGGGATGAGAAAGTGTGCTGTTTTAAGCCACTGAGATTTGAGTTTTGTTTGTTCGTTGTTGTTTAGCTTAACCTAATACACTCCTCCAAGTCTCCTTGTACGTTCTTGCCAGGGTAGTCTTCTGAAAGCACAGGCCAGATTGTTCCTTAATTGGAAGCCATCAGAAGTTCCCCACTACCCACAAATATAAAATCCCCCTTTCTGGTTTTCAGGAAACCACGAGCTCTGTCTTCGGTTTCCTTTTCCATCTTTCTCACCACACCCGTGTTTCCAGCCCAGTGGTAAGACTCGCTGTGACCTTCAAATACTCTTCTCTTGACTTGGGATGTTACTTTCATCTGGCGGGCCTTTGCCCTGATTACATCATGTTCAAATTCTACCATCCTTCAAGCACAGGTTCAAATAGTAAGACTCTCCTGACTCCCAGAAATGGATAATTACTCCGTTTCTTCTGGGATTTCCTAGCAAATTGTATCTTGTCTACAATATGTATCCCTTTCTATTGTGTAGTACAGTTATTTGAGTCGATATCTCACCTCTCCTATTAGACTATAAACCACGTTAAGGCATATACCAGTATTGTTTATTTTTGCAATTCCCTACAGCACTAAGCTGTGCGGTTGCTCAATAAATAATTTATGAATTAAATATTAATCTTCAGGGGAGGACCATGGAGTCCTATTTTAAATCCCAAGTGATCATAGTTTAGTAAGTGACTAGGAATGCCACCTGTAGAACAGACATGCATTTTCCTGGTGAGCCTCCTTCTTTGGTGGGAGATTCTGCAAGGCCACCTCTGTGTGAGCATCAAAGAGAGCCTGTTTCCCAGGAGGCCTGATTAGACTTTAGCCCCACAGTAACCTCTATCCTGCAAAATAAGCTAAAAACTAGAGGAGATCCTAAGGCAATAAAAGAGAAGCATATTGAAAGAACCAAAAAAAGTCGTTGAGAAAAGAATTGGTAATTCTTGGATTCAGAGGAACCAGTTGTATTGAAGAAAGTTTCCCAAGGTAAGATAACACTGGCCATTGAAGGCTTGCAGCTACTTTTTGGGGTGAGGAGAAAGGAGCAAAGGGGAACAAGAGACTAAGTAGGGAAGGCGAGCTTGGAGCAACTGATGTTACTGAAGGAGAACAGCCCAAATAATCAGCTGGGGGAATTCTTCAGTCTAATGGCACAGGGTAGGGAATATACATCAAAAGCTAGTCTAGACAGTTACAGGTAGGAAAAGGTGGGGCCTGTAAGGAGACATTTGTAACTTTGGTGCCATTGGGATGGAATTTTTGTAGTTATGCCTTGAATCCGGAAGGGCCTTCCCCAGCTAGAAGAGCAGTCACCAGCTCAAGAATCAAGAGAAGGGCTTCCCTGGTGGCGCAGTGGTTGAGAGTCTGCCTGCCGATGCAGGGGACACGGGTTTGTGCCCCGGTCCGGGAAGATCCCACATGCCGCGGAGCGGCTGGACCTGTGAGCCATGGCCGCTGAGCCTGCGCGTCTGGAGCCTGTGCTCCGCAACAGGAGAGGCCACAACAGTCAGAGACCCGCGTACCGCAAAAAAAAAAAAAAAAAAAAAAGAATCAAGGGGAGCAAGCAACTGTGGAGTAAAAATAAAGCACTGAAATGGTGCAGAGAGAGAGGCGGAGAAACACAAGGGGCTTAATTGGTCTGGAAGCTGTGCAGTCCAAATCTACCTTGAGTTTGATTATTTTTACCATCTGGCCCAAACAAATGCCATAAAACCGAGAAGCCCACAGGCTATGCTAACCCAGCTCATGTGTTTTTAGATATTAGTTGAAACGAAAAAGTACCACACAATTATAGAAATTAAGAAATTTATATTAATTTACAGAGTTGATGTTGCTTTGCAAGACAATAAAGAATTGTGGTCACTCTTCCAATATCAAACACTTGGTCTCATATGTATGCGAACCAGTGTATGTGTGCCTGTTCTATTTCTGTACCTCTCTGTGTATACAAAGTAAGTTTTTGTTTCAAAGCCAAAGCACAGAGAGTGTTCTGCTTATGTTTTCCTGTGAGAGTTTTATAGTGTCGGGTCTCACATTTAGGTCTTTAATCAATTTGAGTTTATTTTTGTATATGGTGTTAAAGAATGTTCTAATTTCATTTTTTCAGGGGCGAAGTGGGGGAGGGATAGTTAGGGAGTTTGGGATTGACACGTACACACTGCTATATTTAAAATGGATAACCACCAAGGACCTCCTGTATAGCACAAGGAACTCTGCTGAATATTATGTAACAACTTAAATGGGAAAAGAATTTGAAAAAGAATAGATACATGTATATGAATAACTGAAAAAAATATATTACAGTCCTAGGGGGAAAAAGTCACTGAATCGTACACTTTAAAATGGGGGAATTTTATGATATGTGAATAATATCTCAATAAAGCTGTTACTAAAACAGCAAAGCCAAATCACAGTGTACTTTGTTCACAAAAAGTAACAACCTATCAAAGTAGCAATACAAATAGCTAAGAGGACTCTGTAGATGCACAGAGAATGATGTTTCACAGGGGCTGCGAGCCCCCTACCCCCTGAGTTTGCAAGATACCTTGTTGGTGAGATGCAACCTGGTTTCAGATATTATAAAATATGAAAAAAAAATTTTTGTTTTTAGAGGGTCAACAAAATCCTCTCCTTGCAGTGCTTCAGAAGAGCCTGACACTTCCAGCTCAGACTGCCTTGAGGCCATGAGGTTGAGCATCACGGGAAGTGTACCCAGGCATGTCCCTCACTGGCCCTCATGCCTCCTGCAACCTGGCCTGAGCCCTTCAGGCCTGTGCTGGGTAGAAGCTTCTTCTATGTGGGCTGTGTGCAGTGAAGAGGGCGGGGTTCCGAGACCCTTTGCTGGACTCAGAACAGGATGGTCCCTGGTCCTCCGAGAAGATCCAAGTTTTCTAGGTAGAGTTTTGAGCCCAATCTGAAATTGGACCTAAAAGTATTTTTTGAATTAATTGAAGAAGCTTAGAGTTTAATGTCTCCCTTTCTTGAATTCCCATCTCATCAAAGTAAGGATAGGGTTCCTGCAGGCGCTAGACCATAGTCCTGGGGTTTTCAGAAGTACGAGAAACGAAACCAAGCTTTTAGCTTATATGGTCTTCCCACCCTAGTTTTACCCGGAATTACCAGAGGCTAAATGTAAAACTGGAAACCTAGTGGTGCATGGCCCCCAAGGGAACAGGCTTCCCTGGGGCATCTGGGCTGGAATTCAGGGCTCCATGTTCAGGACCCCCTCTGCTAGCAGCCCACCATCGGCTGCTTCTCTTGGAAGGCAGGGTGCTGAGAGAGGCTGTAGACCCAGGAATCTCAGCTGTGCAGCCACAGACAGCCTCAGAAGCTGGGTTGGGCCAGCAGCCCTCTGCAAGCTCTGCACTCAGTGGCTGGGCTGTGATGAGCTTTCTTCAAGCCCACACAGCTTCAGCCATGCTCTGCTTAGACACAGAATGCCTTGGGAGGGGAGCAGCAGGGCGCTGAGCATGATGGGGAAAAGAGGCAGAGGGAGCCGGTAGCTCAGTGCCTTTCAGAAAGGAAAAAGGAGACACTAATGAGCCAGGGTTTAGAAGACCAGGGAGACAGTTCCTTCTCGCCTGCTCCCCCAGCACGGAGGGCATGGCCTTTCTGTGTGGATGAGGGATGCTGGTACCCGTGGCTTTTGTGTCACCACGTAGGAGTCTGTGGTGATAGGGGTTATGGTTCTCTAGGAACCATGTGTGTGCTTACCAGGATCTTCAAGCAAGAAGACATGTGGGAAGGTCTAAGATAGAGGCATCTGGAAAATTACAGTATCAGTTTTGATAATATTAATCTGTTGAAGAGTAAGAAGAAGCAAAGACTGAATGATTTTATTGCCAATTTCTTCAATAATCCTGTGGCATTAGAGCCAAGGGGCTATGTGTACCTAATACACCACTCACCCATAACAGATGTAGATGCCCGATACCTGGCCGGCTGATAGATGGAAAAACTCACACCATAGCAACAGATCCCAAACAGGATCCTTAATTCCTGACCAGAGCTATGTCAGCTGGCCACTCTGCAGTTAGGAGAGATGGGTAGAAGAGATGGGGCCGAGGGAGTTTGGGAGAGAAGTTAAGCAGAGGTCAAGGAAATGGAAGCTATGTGTGTGACAGGGGTCCAGCATGACTGCCACACTTGACCAGTGTTGCCCGGAATAGATGGCAAGGAAGAGATACTTAACAACAGGATCACACCTGATATACTGAGCTGAGTAGTGTCCCTCACAATTCACGTCCACATAAAACCCATCAATGTGACCTTATCTGGCAATAGGGTCTTTGCAGATGTTACTGAATTAAGACAGGGTGGACCCTCAATACTATACGACAGGTGTCTTCATAAGAACAGGGATATTTGGACAGAAGTACACAGAGACACAGACACAGGCGAGAATGCCATGCGAAGACAGCAGCAGAGATTGGATTGTAGGGGTGCGTCCACAGGCCAAGGAGTGCCAAGGAGTGCCAGCAACCACCAGAAGCTAGAAGAGTCAAGCAGGGGTTCTTCCCTAGAGCCTTTGCAGGGAGCACAGCCCTGCCGACTCCTTGATTTTGGACTTCTGTTCTCCAGAGCTGTGAGAATACATTTCTGTTGTTTTAAGACGCCTGGTGTGTGGTACTTTGTTATGGCAGCCCGAGGAAGAGACTACACCTGGATCAGGGCTGCATTTCAGACCCCAGGTCGAGGCTCTCTGCAAGGTGGCAAGGGTGACAGTTTTTACTAAACTCTTCCTCTGGGTAGACTGAGCTCTGGATGATCTTGATTGATCTTGACCGATTTCTCTGATTATGACCCAGAAACCTTGCATCTGCTCCTGATATCCTGATGCTTCAGCTTTAACTGAGGGACTGTGAAAGCCTTTCTCTAGATATCACAGAGGCCTCTCTTATCAAAGCTGGGCTATTCCTGAGACCCGCAGAGCTTCATGCCTCAATACCGAGCATTTTGCAAATAAGGGAAAACTGAGAGGCACCTATAAAACTCACATGCCTTCGAGAGCTCGCCACCTCTCTCCCACCAGGCACATTTTATCTCACGCTTTCTCATAAATATTGATTTGCATACAACACACCAGCCCACCTTCCTTCTTGATTGCAGGCTCACACAGACAAAAACTTCTAAGTGGTGAAAGCACACTTCTGCAATCAAATGCTTCTTTACATACTCCAATCATAGTGTCCCCCTTTTTTCCTCTAGTCTGTATATTCCTATCCACTAGCCTCTGACACACACATGCTAACGTAGTCTTGTTCTTCACATCTTATGTATTGGTTATCCATTGCTGTGTAACAAATGATCCCAGAATTTAATAGTTTACAACAATAAATATTTATTATCTTACACAGTTTCTAAGGGTCAAGAATCTGGGAATGGCTTAGCTGGGTTGCTCTGGTTAATCAAGCTGTCAGCCAGGCTGCAATGCTTTCAAGACTTGAATGGGGCTGGAGAATCTGCCTCCAAGCTCGCTCATGTGGTTGTTGGCCTCTCTGACTATTGGCTAGAGAGTTCAGTTCCTCGCCACCATGCCAACCCCACAGTCTCTTCTGAATGTCCTCATGACGGGCTCTTCCCCCACAGAATCCACGATATGAGAGAGCACATACAACCAAGACAGAAGCCACATCCCTTTACAACCTACCTTGGAAGTACCATACCATGACTTCTGCCCTTTGCTAATGGTCACATAGACCAACCCTGGCACGAGATGGCAGAGACTACACAGGATCTTTGGGGGTCACCTTGGAGGCTGGCGACCACACCCACATGGAAATATTTCCTATATTTTCTGAGCCTGCAGCAGGAGACAGATTATTTATGGCCCCCAGAGTCTGGTAATATGTAACCACTCCTAGAGGATCTAAATGTCTCTATTTTTCAATCTGTCTTGATCTTTCCGTAGGGCTAGAAAAACTGTGGTATTTTGTTCATTTTTCTTTGGTCAGACTGCCTGGATTCAAGTCTTGCCTCCTTCACTTGTTAGCTGTGTGATCATGGGCAAGTTACTCAACTTCTCTGTGCCTTAGTTTCCTTGTATGTAAAATGGGGCTAATATAGTATATACTCCATAGATTATTGTATGGCTTTAATGCTGTAATACACAGAAAATGAGTAGCACAATCCTAAGTGCTCCTTACATTGTAACTATTATGATCGTTGTTGTAATATATCCTGTTTTAGGAATCAGAAAGGAAGGAGAAGGGTTTAGAGGGGGTGAAAAAACAATACAACGTCAAGAATTCCTCCTCGAATGTTCTGCTGTGCTCTGTGTGGCGTTGGACTTTTCGCGATGACTGTTACTCCGAGCAAAGTCTCTCATCCTCCCCTGCCCCTTCATCTCATAAACACATTGCCATCAATTCCTGTACATTTTATTGGCCTACTGAGAAGTTCTGCCCAGTTGCAGCCTGATCTGTGTGTGTGTGTTTGGTGAGGGTGATCTGCCCAACACAGAAAACCTTAACTCGGGCCTTTCAACTCAATGGAACTAACTTTAAAAGGAAACAAATTAAAAACCAATGAAGTTGGGCTTCCCTGGTGGCGCAGTGGTTGAGAATCTGCCTGCCAATGCAGGGGACACGGGTTCGAGCCCTGGTCTGGGAGGATCCCACATGCCGCGGAGTAACTAGGCCCGTGAGCCACAACTACTGAGCCTGCGCGTCTGGAGCTTGTGCTCCACAACAAGAGAGGCCGCGACAGTGAGAGGCCCGCACACCGCGATGAAGAGTGGCCCCCGCTCGCCGCAACTAGAGAAAGCCCTCGCACAGAAACGAAGACCCAACACAGCCAAAATAAATTAATTAATTAATAAAAGAAAGCTGTTGTATGTAGAAAACTTAAAAAAATAAACCAATGAAGTTAATAAAAAATTAAATTAAATCTCCTTTATTAAATCCATTATTATTTATTTATTTATTTATTTATTTATTTATTTATTTATTTATTTTTTGCGGTAAGCCGGCCTCTCACTGCTGTGGCCTCTCCCGTTGTGGAGCACAGGCTCCAGACACGCAGGCTCAGCAGCCATGGCTCACAGGCCCAGCCGCTCTGCGGCATGTGGGATCTTCCCGGACCGGGGCACGAACGCGTGTCCCCTGCATCGGCAGGCGGACTCTCAACCACTGCGCCACCAGGGAAACCCAAATCCATTATTTTTTGATTTCCCTTTGCTGAGTTCGGGGCAGTCCCATCTGCCAAATTTCAACAAGGTCAGCCCAAATGTTTTTATTTGTAACATAGTCGTTAGTAAAACTACCTAGACCCCATGGTTCAGAAATGCTTGCCAAGTGTATTGGGTGCTGTTGGTTTAAGCTCCTTGTCATCAACATGGAGAGAGACTCTCATTATTCGGATCAATGGCTTATAAAGCAGACAGCATTAAGAGCTTGGTAGGACACGTCCTCATTCATATTTGTAAATAGAGCATTAGGAAGTGAGACCAACACAAATAAAAAGAGTAATAGGACTCTAGGCTTCACATTAGAAAACCAACCAAGGTTAATTCTAACGGGGCCAAAAGAGCAATGGTCAAGAACCATTCATCTATTCTTCCTCCTGTTGGTTGAGTATATTCACCAGGCTCCAACTAACGGTTTTCCTGGAAGAGCACCTGAGAGAAGCTTTGCCTACTGGTAAAGCGGGCCGCCATATTGCACCTTGAGTTGACATGTTTCCATCAACATTTTAAGGCCAGCAACCACAGCCATTCCTTATTAAGCTGTTAGAACAAAGAACCCAGAGCTTCCTTTATGTCTGATGCTTATAGATCAAGGCAGTTCCTACTGGTAAGAATCCTTAGGTTTCTTAACTTGTTAGTCTCTCAACATCTGACAACCTAGTGCAGAAAATAGTGGCTATTTCTCAGAAATGGAAGATATGGGACAGGTGCCTCAGATTATTAATGGTCCAAAGATTCAGCAGGCAGGCCAGAGAAGCTCTGATAATAAACAGGGTTCTTTTCCAACCTGTTGTCTTCATTCCTTACCCTTCTCCCATCCAGAGGCCTTGCTGCCTGCCATAGAGAAATTCATAATGATGGTGAAAAATTGCCAAACCCAGGTAATTTCTCCAAGCAAATAACAATTGCAATAAAGAGTGTTCACGTTTGCAATAATCGTAACAATGAAAATGATCCTATTTTATACACCTAAGGCACTTCTCATCCCCTAGTCTACTATTTAATATGCAAGGTTTATGCATCTGCATATGCCTGTAGGAGGATGTGCACAGTGTACACTGAGTCCATAAAACGATTCAATGAAACATTGCCCTCTGATTAATTTCCAACTTTTATTCATCCTGCTTATTTAAACTTTTTTTTTTTTTTTTTTTTGCTGTACGTAGGCCTCTCACTGTTGTGGCATCTCCCGCTGCAGGGCACAGGCTCCGGACGCGCAGGCTCAGCGGCCATGGCTCACGGGCCCAGCCGCTCCGCGGCATGTGGGATCTTCCCAGACCGGGGCATGAACCCGTGTCCCCTGCATCGGCAGGCAAACTCTCAACCACTGAGCCACCAGGGAAGCCCAATCTTGCCTATTTTAAAATTTTAATACCAAATATTACATTAGCCTCCTCCCACTGTCATCAATTTCACCCATTTACATTTTGAGCATCAAAGTTCTTATCTATTAATATCCAATAGATGGCTAAGAAGTTGGGGGCCTCTTCCTGTGAGGCTGTCATTTCATGCTCAGAAAACTGAAGCAGAAAGAACTTGAGAGACAGGAGCAAACAAGACATTTTGACATCGGGGATTGTGCCTGATTTCTGTTATCTCTACTCATGCTCTCTGAGGTCAGAAACTCATGAACCAGCACACTCCAGCCTGGCTTTCTTCAAGTTTAGAAATGAAACAGTAGAAGGACCACATTCTGCAGAGCTGGAGAGTCTTGCAGCCACAGTGACTCAAAAGACGGCAAAAGAAATGTATTTAATTTGGGTCTTGGCCTCTCAAGGTGCCACATTAATCTCCTTTTGGCCGCTGCTCCCCTGGTGGGATTCCACTTAGGATGGCAGAGCCAGAGCTGTAGAGCTCCCCAAGCTCTTTGAAGAGAAAGGCCCCTTTTGGGCAAAGCGAATCCGTATTCTTATTAAGGATACACGAGAAAATATCACTCGGCTTCCCAGACTGACTGGGAGAGGCCACTGTGCTGGGAAACTTAGCCATTACTGGCCCTTTCAGGATCTTTGATCTCTTCTGTGATGATCAAGGAGAAGTGGGTGGAGGAGAGGAGGACAGGGGCCATGAGAGGGAGAAGGGGAGAAGGAATTATAGGGAGGAAGTCAGTTCAGCACACATTTGCTGACCTACGTGCTGGAGACAAAACCCCATAAATAACCTCATCAGTTATTTGTTGGATGGGAAAAAAAGGGGGGGAAAGGAGAATAAGGAGGTTTCTGGAACCATGGTTTTCAAAGTGTGACAGCCAGACCAGCAGCATCAGCATCACCCAGGATCTTGTAAGAAAGTACAAACTTTGTGGCACGGGAGAGTGCACAAACAGAACATTTCAGTATCAGGTCCTAAGGAACAGTGTGGAGATGTGCTAGGGAATACTGGGAAAACAGCATGGGGTCACTGAGGCCAGCTGGCGGGGGTTTGAAGAAGGGTTCCCGAACAACTGAAGGGTGAGCTCAGAGCCCAATGCACAGGTAGAGGAGTGGTCTAGAAAATGTGCCAGCATCCAAGAGAACAGGGAAACGTAGAGTATGTGCTTGGAATTCCTAACCCTTCAGTATCACAGGGAGTAATGGAAAAGGAGTGTGGCGAGGTAGACAGGTCCCTTGGGGCATTGCCAGCCATGCTAAAAAGCTAAACATTATTCTGCTGGTAGAGTGGGAGCCACTGAAGATTTTTAACCTGGGACAAATGGGGTCTGACGGGTTTTAGATGGATCATTTCACTGGCAGTACATATCGAAGGTGGAGGTAGCCAGCTTACAGGTCATTGGAATTGTTCACGAAAGAATGGCAAAAGTCCAAACTAGGACACAGGTACCAGGAAGGAGACAGACTAATTTGTAGACAGAAATCAATGGAACCTGATCAGTTATTTGCTGGATGGGATCTGCAAATTTTGTGGCCGGTCCCAGACCTTCAAATCAGTTACTGCATCACTGACTCTGAGGCTGGGGCCCCATAAATCTTCATGTTAACAAACCCTGCAGGGTATTCTGAGACAAGCTCAATAGAATAACCTCCAGAATCTTGCCTTGGGTCCTTGGGTAAATGAAGTTGCTCTATGCTGAGATAGGAAATACTCTACAAGGAGCAGAGTGATTTGTTTTTGTTTTGTTTTCTTTCGTTTGAGGATGAGAAGAAGACCAGAAGTTAAAGAAAGGAAAAGAAGTAGGGTGACACCCAACAAAGAGAAACAGAAAAAGAATTAGAGAGAAAGACAGGAAGAGAGGAAAGGTAGGAAGAGGGAACTTTCAGACCCTGCTTGAGATTAGCAGTTGGCAGAGGGAAAATTTTGAAAGCTGATTTGCTGCTCCTGGAGTAGCGATGGAACAGAGAATGCAGCCTGAATGGTGAGTTAGCAATTTTTTCCCCCTGAATCATTAAAGAAATCTGAGTTGCCCACACTCTTGATGGTAACATATCCTGCTTTTTATTCCAAGGCACAGTAGCCATAATTTGGAAGGATTTGATTGAGGTCTTCCTCCTTTTGTTAGGCTGAAGAACTGGAAAGAATTTGCAGAAACACAGGACCCAGGTTCACAAGCACTTGGGCCCAGGTCTTTCTTGTGTCACGGGCGTGATTAACACCATGTTCAGGCAGCAGTGTAGACCATGGCAAGGCTCGGCCAACAGGTTGGAAAAGCCCTTCTCATGGCGACAAGACCTCAAGCAATTTGCCTCTCAAGTTGTCTGTCACTGTGCCAGGGTCAGAGCTCAATGTACAGCCCACTGTGACCCCAGTGCATGCTTCCATTGACCTGGGGAAGATGGCGGGCATAGTGGAGGAGGATGTGCAGAGAGAGAAAGAGTGGTTCTGCTCTATGGAGTGCCCTGGATAGGGTGAGAGATGGATAAAGTGACTAAGGAGAGGCAGGAGCCAACACAGGGGGAGGCGGTAAAAGAGAAAAGTTCTGCCTGGATCCAACCCTGCATAATATAAAGAGATGAAATAGCATCCTCATCCCTTTGAAATGGAGTGACTTGCTCGGGACTTTCAAGTCTGAAAATAGAAGATTTAATGCAACGAGGAGGCCACTAACTCAGTTATGACAGGTGTATGGAAGCTTTCTCCTAATATGGTATCTGAAGATAAAAGCAGCTCAAGAGAGACATATATTTTAAGTGCCGTCCTCCTAATACAAATCCATCATCAGTTAGCCGTGCTTCTGACCGCCGTTTTAGCGGTGAAAATGGTTTGTGCTGATGAATCCATGTGTTCAGTGCCAACATTTCCAAGCCCTTGGCTTTGCGACATCATGCTCCAACCAACTGTTCCTTTGCCTGCTCCAATTTCTTCTAGGTATCACTGCCAGATTGATTTTCTAAAGTAGGTCCCATGTTACTCTTCTGTTCAAAAACCTGCAAAAGCTCCCTCTTGCCAACACAATTGAATTCAAACTTTCCAACTTGGCCAAGGTACCTGAAATTCCCAACGTTCATGCCTGTCTTGCCTCCAAAAGCCACGGTCATAATGGAAGTATGATGACACCCGGAAGGAGAGCACTATCAGTCATTAACACCAGAAGGAAAATTCAACAATGGGTACATTTAACAGACGGAAAGAAAGTGGGCTCCTTGGAGACGCAGTATGGGCAATTTCCAGGGAAGGTTCGTTCCGTTCATATATTTAGGGAATTTTTATAATAGAAGTTTCAGATGGTACATATTGATAGGGGGTTGGAAGGAGGAAGGTCTAGCCTAGAGCATGGTGCACTGCTGGGGTTGAGGAGATTTGATGTGTATTATGAACAGCCTACTCTAAAGGCATATGTGGATTCTCTACCCAGGATGGGGATGAACCCAGAAACGAGAGGGGCCTCACAAGAGCCTGGAATCTTTTGCAGTAAATTATGTGCAGCCCAGCTCCTCAGAGAGAGGTCAAGTTCAGAATTTCCCATGACGGAAATGCCTCTGCGAGGAGATGAGGGGACCCTGCCTCCCCCTCAACTGCACTCATACCACTAGTCCGCTGTCCACTGTGGGCTACCCATCGCCTTTATAAACAGGTTTCCAGGTTCTTCTTAAATAATGTGTGGTGTTGCCAAGAAGTTGTCAAGCATTTTCTGGGGACTAGCAAAACCGTGGGTGCAGGTGCCTTATCTCTAGGAGGATAGCTGAAGCTGGGACCCCAAGAAGGCACACAGGATGCTCCAATGCCCCCCTCCCGGTAGAGAGCCCAGAGAGCTTGGTGGCGTCCCTTAACCTGCTTGTGCTTCAGTGTCCTCATCTGTAACCTGCACATGATGTAATACCAGTGCTCACACCACGAGATTGTTCTGAAGATTAGATGAGATTATATGTAAAATGCTTAGAACAGTGCCTTGTACTCAGTAACGCCCATGTAAGTGCTTGTTGCAGTTGCTGCTATTAGTGGTGGATAAGACTGGGCTCTGGAGTCACATTTTCTGGGTTCAGATCCTGCCTTCACCTTGTTGACCTTGGGCAATTACTTCACCTTCTCTCTGTGTCTCTGATTCCTCATCTGTAAAATGGAGATGATAATATTTTTCTCATAGGACTGCAGGGAAGATAGTGCACTTTGAGCAGTGCCTCCTTGATATATATTAGCTCTTACATATTTTAGCTATTAGTTTAATCATCTTAGTTTTCCTTCTATCCCCATTATCTTTCTTTGCCACCCTCACCCCACACTCATGTAGTTTCTTAAACTTTGGTACTTGATGTTCTAGAAAGGGTCAGGATTCCCTGAAGTCTTCCTTCCTGTAAGTCCATTCTGCTTCATTTCTTGATCACTGGGTCATAGACTTACAACCCTGATGCTTGCGTTCCACCCCAGAGACTCTGATTCAAGTCAACTGCACTGGGGCTCAGGAATTGCTAAGTTTTTTTTTGTTTCTTTTTTAATAATTTATTTTATTTTATTTATTTACTATTTTTGGCTGTGTTGGGTCTTCGTTGCTGCATGTGTGCTTTCTCTGGTTGCCGCGAGCAGGGGCTACTCTTCGTTGCGGTGCATGGGCTTCTCATTGCGGTGGCTTCTCTTGTTGCAGAGCACGAGCTCTAGGTGCACAGGCTTCAGTAGTTGTATGGCACGCAGGCTTAGCTGCTCCATGGCATGTGGGATCTTCCCAGACCAGGGCTCGAACCCGTGTCCCCTGCATTGGCAGGTGGATTCTTAACCACTGCGCCACCAGGGAAGATCCTTGGTAAGTTTTTTTAAAGTGCCCCATTTTATTCTAATGTGCAGTTAGCATAGATCCGCTGGTCCAGGCTGATTGGAATCAAAAGAATGGAAGGAGGAGGAGAAGCATGCTGGACCACTCAACAAATCCACCAGTCCTTTTCTAAAGGAAGTGATCATGGAGCCTTGGTAAGTACTCCAGGTTGACTTCGTGCTTTTGGAACCCTTACATCATCTTGAAGTACTCTTGCCTTCAGCTCAGGTACCTGTGGTGAGACTACTGTGGACCCCTGCTCAGATGTTCTGGGTTGGTGGGCAGAAGACGCTACTCTAGGGATATGCGGCATTGATTTTCAGCCACACTGTTTGAGAAATAACTTGAGCTACAAAGGGAGAAATAATTCATCTCAGAGTGTTCCAGCTGCTGGACCGGAAACATTTAGCATTTCTTTCTATATCCAGAGGCAGCTTGCATAGTCATTGCCAAAGTTTCTTTGCCTCAGGTGAAGGATTTTGGACTTTATTCTGTAAACCATGGGAAACCTATGAAGACTTGGGGCAGGAAAGCAATATGGCGACAGAAGCATTTTAAGAGGATGGATGGTGGCATGTAGAATGGATTGGATCAGGGACTGTCAAAGGCAGTTGAAACCACGTACGTGAGGAGTATTGGCAGAGAAGAAAGGCTGTGTGATGGGATGTAAGGACTGGGGTTCTGTGAACATGGTCTGTCAGAGATCAGCCTGGGGTTTTGAAGAAGAAGGAGAATGAGACCCCTTTCACCACATCACTGCTCCCTATAGCCTAAATTATGAAGCCCCAAAGCCATTTTCTCATCTCTCATGCAGCAAGAAGTGTACTTAATGCCTAGAATATGGCCGTTGTAGGTCGTGCAGTGAGTAGAGACTGGACAGAAGAGCTCGTATAGAGCCCACTGCCCAATGGGGAGGAGAGGGAAGGGTAGACGTTAAAAAATAAATACATTAGTCAGCATCACATGAAGGGAAGTAAGCCAGACAGAGAAAGGCAAATACTGATATCATTTATACATGGCATTAAAAAAAAAAGTCAAACCCATAGAAACAGAGGGTCAAAAAGTGGTTGCCAGGGGCTGGGGGTGGGGAAGTAGGCAGAGATTGGTAAAAGGGAACAAACTTTCAGCTCTAAGATGTATAAGGTCTGAGGATCTAATGTAAAACATGGTGACAATAGTCGATAGCATTGTAGTATTGTAGACTTGAAATTTGCAAAAGAGAGTAGAATGTAAATGTTCTTACCCTCCACCCCCAAAGGCAAGCATGTGAGGTGATGGGTGTTTTAATTAACTAGATGGGGAGACCCCTTTCGCAATGTATACGTCTATCAAATCA
The DNA here is from genome assembly GCF_025265405.1 of Mesoplodon densirostris. NCBI lineage: Eukaryota > Metazoa > Chordata > Mammalia > Artiodactyla > Ziphiidae > Mesoplodon > Mesoplodon densirostris. The sequence continues at coordinate 12,095,447 of NC_082671.1, forward strand.
TCATGATGTACACTTTTAATATCTTACAATTTGTCAATCATACCTCGATAAAATTTGAGTGAATGAATGAGTGAATAATAATGAGATAAATGCCGTGCAGAGGCCTGAGATAAAATGAATGATAGAGCGACTAATGACTATTTTAGGTGGTGGTCACCAATGACCTCACTGAGGACGTGGCCTTTAAGCTGAGGTCTGCAGGGCAAGGAGGCACCAGCCCTGTGATGCTGGAAGAACATTGCAGGCAGAGGGAACACAGCAAGAAGTTGGCCATGAGCTTGAAAAGTCTGAGGGACGAAAAGGAAGCTAGTGCCACTAGAGTATATGATCCAGGGGAAGAGGGGTCTCAGATGAGGCTGTAGGGAGAGGCAGGGGCCAGGTCAGTTTGGCAATTGAAAGACAGGCAAAGGAGTTAGTTTCTGTGTTATTCCAAGTGTGATAAGAATGGGAAAAACAATTGGAGGAGTTTTGAAAATGGGTGTAACATGGTCTGATGTATTTAGTTGAAAATTGTTTTGGCTGCTCTGTGAGAATAAAGTGTAGCCAGGGCAATGGGCTTCCCTGGTGGCTCAGTGGTTGAGAGTCTGCCTGCCGATGCAGGGGACGCGGGTTCGTGCCCCGGTCCGGGAAGATCCCACATGCCATGGAGTGGCTGGGCCCGTGAGCCGTGGCCACTGAGCCTGTGCGTCCAGAGCCTGTGATCCACAACAGGAGAGGCCACAACAGTGAGAGGCCCGCATACAGCAAAAAAAAAAAAAAAAGAAAAAAAAAGTGTAGGCAGGGCAAAAATGTTAGGAACGAATTGCCCTACCAGGGTGGGAGTAGTAGAGATGGAGGGGAGTGAATTGATCTGGAATATATTTTGATGATGGAACTGACAGGACTTGATGATTTAGGTGTGGTGGTTAAGGATAGGGAGAAATCAAGGATACTTTATAGATTTGGGGGTTGAACAACTAAATGCTATTTACTGAGACTGGGGGAGTTTCAAGGAGTAGCAGGGTGACAGGGGTAGGTAGTCTGAAGTTCTCTTTCTACCATCCTAGGTTTTAGGTAACTATTAAACTTTCCAGCAAAGAGGTGAAATAAATAAATATAAATATTTGACATAGGTATCTAGGTTTGGAGAGAGTAAAAGACTGAAATAACGTTTAGGATGAAGGGGGTACTCAATGTAGGTAACCCCATGAGGCTGGGTGAAGTTGCCAGGAAGCGTGTATGGATAGAACAGAGAAGGGGGCCTGGCGCCAGCTTTTCGGCATATTAATCGTTGGAACTGAACACAAGAGGAGGAGCTGATGACGTTTTCTGTGAAGGACGGACAGGCCAGTGAGGGAGAAGGAATAGCAGGAGAGGGAGGTATCATGGAAACCAAGAAAAGAAAGTGCTTGCGGAGTTTCCCTGGTGGCGCAGTGGTTGAGACTCCGCCTGCCGATGCAGGGGACGCGGGTTCGTGCCCTGGTCTGGGAAGATCCCACATGCCGTGGAGCGGCTGGGCCCGTGAGCCATGGCCACTGAGCCTGCGTGTCTGGAGCCTGTGCTCCACAACGGGAGAGGCCACAACAGTGAGAGGCCTGCATACTGCAAAAAAAAAGAGAAAATACTTGCAAATGGAGAGAGTGATCAGCTCTGTGGAGTGCTGAGGAGAGTAAGATGAAAACAGAGGCAACACGGGGTCTCAGTGGAATGGGAGGATGAGAAGGGTTAGGCTGAAGAAAGAATACAAGGACAGGAAATGGAAGGATGGAAGTCCTTGAAGGTGAGAGCAGACGTTTCCAGAGCCCAAGAGGAGGCTTGACTCTGGATAAGACCCAGGAGGGAGGGTGAAAGGCACGGATACTGATGCCAGAAGGATGGTGGACTTGGTGAAAGGGAGATAGAATTGCTGTCCAATTGCTTGTATGCCCAAATAAAGTCTGAGGTAAGGTCATTAATTAAGAGCGAATAGGGGGCTTCCCTGGTGGTGCAGTGGTTGAGAGTCCACCTGCCAATGCAGGGGACACGGGTTCGTGCCCCAGTCCGGGAGGATCCCACATGACGTGGAGCGGCTAGGCCCGTGAGCCATGGCTGCTGAGCCTGCGCGTCCGGAGCCTGTGCTCCGCAACGGGAGAGGCCACAACAGTGAGAGGCCCGTGTACCGCAAAAAAAAAAAAAAAAAGTGAATAGGAAAGAGGGAAGGGTATAAGGTCTTTAATGAGTGAGAAGAACAATAATCATAGCAAATATTTCTACTGAGGTTACTACATGCCAGACAGTATATAAATGCTTTACCTCTATTAACTCATTTAATCCTCATAACAATCCTCTATGGGGATTCCATATTAACCCCATTTTACAGATGAGGACACTGAGGCATACTGTGATTAAATCCATACCACTAATAAGTGACAAAACAATTGTTTGCACTGGCTCTATGGATTAAGTGTGAAATAGTAGTTTGGGGGATTGCAAGAGTAGAGATGCTATGGAAGTGCTCTAAGTTTGCCCATCATGGTGAGTGCCATGGGAAATTCACGCTCCTGAATTTAAGGTGGGACAGCACCGTGTGTATTTTTTCTTCAGAGTTCATCAGTTAGGGAGCAGGCACAGAGCAGGTAGACAATTTGGTTTAACCAGCCTCGGGCTCTGCCTGGCAAGCTCCCTGGAGAGGGAAGAGGGCAAAGGAGTTCATGATGTAGGGGAGGGAATGAGCGTGATGACGATGATGCTGGGCCATAGATAGGACTGAGAAGATGCGTGGGAGTAATGAAGAGTGGGAGAAGTGGCAGGGTCAGTGGAGTGCAGAAAACTCTAGGTCAAAGTTTTGCTGCAGGGGTAGTAGAAGAAGAGAAGTTGAGCTGGGAGGATGGGAAGAGGTGCTTGGATGCTGGAACTGAAATCCGGAGAAGATGAAATTCTCGGTGACAACAAAGTCAAAGGCATCAACCCAGTTCTCCCTCTGCTTCCATTCTTAACCCTTACAGTCCTCATGACAGATGCTGTGCTCCTTTAAATAAGCAACACAATCGCTCGTCTCCATGCTTTTGAGTGTGTCTTTCCTGGCTCAGGATAATTTGTCTTCTGTCTTCTCTCATTTCAATAGCACTCATTCTTCCAGTCCTTTCTCTAAGTGATCCCCCTTTGTTCCTCCCCGTTTCCCACATGCTGATGCCTTTAGCCAGAAGTTATTTTCTTTGCTCTCTTGTGGCACCATTTATACCATTAATATAGTATTTATTACATATCGCCTTTTAGTGAGACATTTGTTCTTGGATCTCAGCTACCCCACTAGGCTTCAGGGCAAGGACCATCATTCCACAACTTGGTATTCTGGTCCAGGCTTGGCTTAGTGGTTTCCGGCCAGTAGGAGCGGTACAAATAAAGAATCCAATCTCCTAAGCACAGGGGCTGGGTAGTAGATGCTCAGTAAATGTCTGTCGAATTGAATGAATGACTCAACACAACGGGAGCATTGTTTTCTATTTCTCACGTGGATTTGTACTGATAGACAACTATGAACCAGTGTTCCCGCATATCTATTCTCTCTTCTTTATGAGGTTAAATAGTTTGAGTCCAGTCCAGTTCTTCATGAGAGACCATAATAATAATTTAAAAAACCATATAATTCTTACTCTATGACAAGCACTGTTCTAAGTACTTTCTTTACCTGTTTAACACATTTAATCCTCATAATAACATCAGTAAGTCAGTGTTATTATTCTTATTTCATAGAAGAGAAAACCATGATTTAGAGAAGTTAAACAATTGTCCAAGGTCACTCAGGGTGCCAGCAGCAGAGCTAATCAGCAACAATATTTAATAAAGCTCACGCTTTTGACCAGTGTTTTCTAACTTTTGGACAATGGTCCAGAATAAGAAATATTACACTACCACATAGGACAAATAAACACAACTCTGAAATGAAAGTTTCACAGACGAATACTTCTCTTTGCTACAAGCAACGTTCTTTGGTATTTTTGGTTTACATTTTATCCTATTTTATTGCGTTACAAATGTTAGAACTCCCTACACTGATTTCACAACTTCCTAATAAGTTGAGACTCACAAGCTGAAAAACACCACTCTAACCAATGTGCTTTACCGCCTCCCTTGGCTGGAATACGTGAATGACTCTCAGTCCTTCCCTGCTTCTCCCAAGTCACTGGTCCAAACTTTATATCTCTAAAAAACAAGCGTCCTAACTGGTATGCTTGGGAAATAAGACGCACCGAAGCTGCTGTTTAATTACACAGTGTCGAGCATAAGTTAAATGACATATTCCCTTCTGAGTTACAAGTAACCCAGCTACAGGATTGCTGGAGGATTAGTTAAGACAATTCTAATTGAAAAAGAAATATAATTAACGTTCGGAGAGGTCAACTGCTCTGAGTCAAACTGCTCACCCGTCCTGGGGTCTTTTCTCTTCCGTTATCACACTGACTAAGCAACCTTCGGTAGATAGATACCTGAATTCAGTTTTTCTCTTCATTCTTTCATTTAGTTACTAACTTACCAACTCTTTTATTTGGAAAAGAGTCGTTAAAAGTGGGGCTTCCCTGGTGGCACAGTGGTTGAGAGTCTGCCTGCCGATGCAGGGAACACAGATTCGTGCCCCAGTCCAGGAACATCCCACGTGCCGCGGAGCGGCTGGGCCTGTGAGCCATGGCCGCTGAGCCTGCGCGTCTGGAGCCTGTGCTCTGCAACGGGAGAGGCCACAACAGTGAGAGGCCCACGTACCGCAAAAAAAAAAAAAAAAAAAAAAAAGTGGAAGCTAAGCACTGTGATTTGTTTTCATGACGGCCCCTGGTAATAATACAAAGATGTCCAGTCCCTGCCTTCAGTTTAAAATTTAGCGTCATTGTGCTCCAAAGGAAAAATGTCCCGGCCACTGTGGGAGGACAAAGTGAGGTGGTCTTTAGTTGTGCCTGAGGCAAAAGGGGACAGGAGGGGCTTCCCTGGTGGCACAGTGGTTGAGAGTCTGCCTGCCGATGCAGGGGACACGGGTTCGTGCCCCGGTCCTGGAAGATCCCACATGCCGCAGAGCGGCTGGGCCCGTGAGCCATGGCAGCTGAGCCTGCGCGTTTGGAGCCTGTGCTCCGCAACAGGAGAGGCCCGCGTACCGCAAAAAAAAAAAAAAAAAAAAAAAAAAACACGGCGGTGGGGGACAGGAAAGACATCCACAGAAAGGATCACGTTAGGACCTTGGCCCCGAGGCCTGCTGAGTGATAAGGATTTTCTACGGAGGGAGGAGCTGGAGAAGATGGGGGTGAGGAGAAAGGGGAGAATGTTCCATGTGGAAGAAATCATGTGTGAAGGCAAGACCATCATACGTTTAATAAAATGCAACCACAGTAGAGTGTCTAGGGCTTGGGGGAGGTTGATGGGACATGGGGCAGGGAGGGTGGACAGGCCTTGATTATGAAGATCTGTGACAGACAAGGAGTTTGTTCTCTATTCTGCAGGTGACGGGAGCTATTAAAGCGTGTTTGGCCATTGAATGGCACAGATGGTGTAATGTTCCAGGAAAGCAGCGATGGTGTGTGGAGTAGGGGTGAAACAGGGTGACCAGCACAGGAAGTGGGGTGAAGGCAGGGGTAGGTTGGAGAGCCATTTAGCAGGAGAGTGGACTGAGTGACAGTGTGGAGGGAGTGGACAGTGGCTCCCTGTCCACTGGATTCAGAATCCAGTGGATTCTGCTTTGCGTAGCCCAGGCAATAGTAGTGCCATCTGCCAAGATAGGGGGTGCAGGAGAGGGAACAGGCATGGAGGACAAGTGAACAAGTTCTATTTTAGAGGGGATGAACCTGAAGCCACCAAGAGCCCCCCAGGTATGCATGTAACAGGCAGGCAGAAATGTTACTCTGGAGCTTGGACATAGGTCTGCTTACAGATTTGGAAACTATAGGTTCTGGTTCCAGCCGAAGCATTAGATGTAAATGAGTGTGTGTGTGTATGCATGTGTGTGTGTGCGTGCGCGCACGTGCAATAAAATTAAGAGGGCTAAAGGCAATATTTAAGAGGTAGGCTGGAGAGGAGGAAAATTAAAAAAAAAAAAAGTCCTGAAAGTATCAGCAAGAAAGCTGGGAAGAAAATTGCCAGGGATTATCATTATGGACACCACAAAGGAAAAATACTTTCAATAAGAAATTTTCAACAGTGTCAAATGACGTAGAGGAGCCCAGAAAGTGGTCACTGGTTTGCTCAGAGCAAGTTCAAGGGTGAGGCCAAGGATAGGGGGCTAGGGAGGGAGGGAGTCAGGTTGCAAAAAGGGGCAGCCCAGCATTGCAGTGGTGGGAAAGGCAGCAGTGGACAGCATACCATTGTGATTAAGGAGGAGACTCCGGTAACAGATTTGTTTATTCAACTGATATTGATCGAATGTCCACTCTTTTTGGGTCATTTATCTAAGACCTATGGGTGTTTCAGTGAACAACAGAATAAAAATGAAAATCCCTTCTCTTCCAAAACTTACATCCCCAGATAACCTGAGTTTGACTCCTGACTCTGACCCTTCTTCCTTGTGTGGCCTTGATAAGTTATTTTAACTGAGATTAGTCTTAGTTTACCAGTCCATGAAATGGGTATGAGAACAGAACTGTCAGGGAGAAAAAAAAGATTTTCCTCTACCTTTCTAGGTTTTTCTTAGGGCAGGGTGGGGTGGAATCTATGAATGAGATTGACATGAGACAGATTAACAAGAGAAAATCAGACAGAAGTTCTATTACGTGTATACATGGGAGACCCAGGAAAACTAAGTAACTCACCAAAATGGCTAAAACCCTCACCTTAAATACCATCTCTGGCCAAAGACAGAAGAGGATGCTGGGGGTAGTGGTCTGGGACCTCAGAGGGGAGGAAGCGATTCACATGAAGATGGAAAAGCAAATGTTTGGTAGACCTATGTTTGCCGGGGGCTGCAGAGACAATGGGACACAGCGTGACTCTGATTTCGAGGCCCTGCCGAGTTTCCCCACCTCATCCAACCCATATTCTTTGCAGATCCCTCTGATGACAGCTTTCTTGGAGGAACAGGCCTTCTGTCTAAATTCTTTTAGGCAGTTAGGGGGAAGGTCAAAGTTTCTTCTTGAGTCTTTTGGGCCTTGATTCTTTTCAGCTTGAAATAACCTGCACACTAAAGAGGCATTTTGGGGTGGCCAATTTTGTTCCCCTACAGCTCCTGTCTCACTGGATAGTTGTGAGAAACTGAGAAAAAAGAAATGCAAGTCACTCGGCTCCACGAATGGAGCCTCATCACCTCTCAATACGTGTGAGCCACGTTCCACAGACACTTTTCCCAGAGACTCGTCTGGAAATGAGAGATCTGATTACAGCTGAGCGTGGACCTAGCCCCAGGGGCACGCATTTCTGCACACAGGAGAGGCCTGGCTGCTTTGTGTACCAGGAAGACTGAGTCAGGCTGAGGAGAAACGGACGTGCAGGAGATCGGAGGTGCGGCTGTGGTTGCCCCTGGGAGAGCAGCTGCCCATCAGGCTACCTGAGGCTCAGTGAGATGAAACAGAATGACCCTGAGTTCTTGAGCGAATGACCTTGCCCCTGAACTCCCGTGCTCCTTTGCCTTTCACTCTTTTTTTTTTTTTACAACTTTATTGGAGTATAATTGCTTCACAATGGTGTATTAGTTTCTGCTTTATAACAAAGTGAATCAGTTATACTCTTATAATCTGTTTCTGGACCCAGAGCTGCCTTGCCCACTCCTGGAGTAACCCCCAGTAACCTCCAGGCTGGCACACTCCACGGAAGCAGCCCGGTTGCTAGGGTGACCATTCACTCCAAAGTCCCAGCAGGATGTTTTTCATATCGACTTGGAATTTCAATGCTTCTCCACTGGGAGGTGTCTTCCTTCTCCAGATTCAGGAACGGGGTAGGAGCTGCAGGAGCACATGGGCTGAGAAGTCAGACAGACCTGACCTCCATCTCTGTCATGCAGTAGCTGTGTAGCTGTGGAAAAGCTCCTTAACCTCTCTGAGCTTTTGTTTCCTCCATGGTGAACATGTGAATAAGAATACCTACCTCATAGCGTTACCATGTGATTAAACCTGAAAATGGAAAGTACTGAACCCTCAGCCTGGTACTCAGTAAGTGCTGAATAATTATATATTTTTTCTCATCTCAAAGAACCCTGAAGCATACAATCATTTAATAATAATGGAAATGATAAACACAAAGAACCTCAGAGTATTACATGGTTGGTTACATAACAATTGCTCATCTATAAAATGGGAATAACCATAGCAACACGCTGCCCCCAGCACCGTGAGGACTGTGCGTCACAAGGATGTGGTGTCACATCTTTATGGATAGTTTGACTATTGCTATTATGAAGGCAAACATGAAAATGCTCAAGGCTACTTTCCATCAGGTGAGAAACCTTGCTGCTGCAATGAGGTGGAAAACTCAGGTATGGGTCTCTGTTGAGAGACTTGCTCAGAGTCTCTGAGCAAGTCTCTGTTGAGGGCCAGATAGGAATCCTTAAACCTAAGAGACAGTGTGCACCATAAACTTCAAGCAGGGCTGTCTACAGTCCAGCCAGCATTGTCAGGAGTGCTGGCGTAGAGACCCTGCACAGACTGACCCAGTGACACGGAGCTCTGGGCCACCAGACCTACCTAGACAGTGATGTTTTGGACCAGAACCATTGGTGTGAAAGAGGTTGGAAGTAAAGATACATCCAGGCAAGTCAAAGGTCAGGAGAAACATGGGGAGGGCAGGCCACCAGTGAGCTCTTCCCTTATAACGTAAAGAGGGAACCCAAGATTTGGCCCCCGGCAGATGTCAACATGGGAATCCAGCAGCAGCCTGTGTCCAAACAGCTGGTGTGGTCATCCCACCTCAGTCAGACACAACTACTGCATGTTCTCTGGAGTTTATGCGTGTGCTCACTGCCCTCCACTAGCTGCAGGGCTTTCTGCCATTCCCTTTAATTTCTCTGTTCCCATCTGATTTCTCGTTGCATCCAGATACCCTGCACCTGGGAACTGGTCACAGGGACGGGCTGCAGAATTCCATAGCTAGAGAAAGCTAGGCAGCCATCCAAATGCTATGTTAGCAATACAATTAGCTGGTAAATGAGGACTTTTCAGAGAAGATAGGCCCTTTATTATATCACATAGCCAGGGCTGGTATGCCTTCGACTGACTGGGATGCAGGGAAAGGGTGCTAGGGTTTGACCAGTCTAAGTCATTGGCACTGATAATGTTGATAATAATAACGCCATGATGTCTTCTAACCTCTCTTAGAAGACAGTGAAGGTAGGAAGGAAAAAGAGAGAATATTACACAAACTCTTTCTCCTCGCCGTTCTTCTCACCCAGCCATTTCCCCAACACGCCACGCATATCCCATCCACTGAGCCTTTTCACTGGCCATTCCTTCTGCACGGAGTTGTGAAAACTAACAAAGGGAAAACTCACTAAAGTGGAGTCGAGAGGCCACAAGGGGGAGCGCTCACGTGCATATGCCATTGGAAATCAACACAGATCCCAAGGCCTCTCTGGCAGGAAATGACTCTACTATTGCCGGCAGGAGGAAGAAAGACTTTCCTCTCCCCTGGCAACAGCTCAGCCAATGAAAAGCCACTGTACTTCGAGCTCCCAGTTTACTCCAATGGACTTCTTGTTTATATCAGCCCCTCCCAAATTCCCCTTCTCCTCTATTAAAGAGTTTCCTCTCCTTAGCTTTACCAAACTTCCCTGTGGGTCGCCAGCTCCCGAATAAACCCATTTTGCTGGTAAAATAACTGGCTGTTTTATTGTTTTAGGTTAACAGAGCGTTCTTCCCTAAGGTGCTCCATGGCTCACTTTCTCTCTGCTTATATGGAACCATCTCTGGGAGGTCTTCCTGGTCCCTCCCCCTGGACTCTCTCCCCCTTTTCCTGTTCTACTTTTCTTCACAGCGCTAATTACCATTCAGCAAACTAAATCCCTCAGATGTTTGTTTATCTTTTGCCTCCCCTCATGAGATCTTAAGCTCCGCTAGAGAAAGTATTTTTGTCAAGTCTAATCGTTACTATATCTTTAGAAACAAGCGTTTACCTGGCATATAGTAGATGCTCAGATGTCTGCTGGAAGGAAGGAAAAGAGGAGAGGAAAGGGAAGATAAAGATATTTTTTAAAAAGGCAAAATTGCATTTTTTGCCCCCAAACTTTCCATTCAATTTAACAAGCCATGTTTCCACCTATACTTTGTGCTGAGCCCCTGCTCACACCCTGGAGTAGTGAGTGGTGGTCTCTCTCACTCAGGACCTGCCAACCCAGCTGTGATTTTGAGAGCAGGTAGGAAGCAAGTGGCGTTAAGTTGTGGGCATCACAGGAAAGAGAGGATACATGGTCGGGGTGACTGGCAAAGGCTTTAAGAAAGAGGAGACTGGGCTTCCCTGGTGGCGCAGTGGTTGAGAGTCCGCCTGCTGATGCACGGGACATGGGTTTGTGCCCCGGTCCGGGAAGATCCCACGTGCCGCAGAGCGGCTGGGCCCGTGAGCCATGGCCGCTGATCCTGCGCGTCCGGAGCCTGTGCTCCGCAACGGGAGGGGCCACAACAGTGAGAGGCCCGCGTACCAAAAAAAAAAAAAAAAAAAAAAAAGGAAGAGGAGACATTTGAGGTGGCACGTTATGGGACAGAGGAAGTAGGATATTGTGATTTATAATAAGAAACATACTTGGTCTTCATCCCCATACCTGGCACAGAGCTTCTAAAATCCTTGGAATTTCCTAAGTGATAAGAGAGATAAAGGCGTCTTTCCTTATTCATAACAAGCCCCTTTCGACCACACCTGAGTTTATGTGAATGAGGTGCTTTTTGCAAAGCCCCTAGATAACCGCAGGATGGGAACCAGCTCTGTGACTAGAGGGTTGGAACTTTCAGACCAGCCCCCTCCGCGCCCCCACCTCTGGGACGGGGAGAGGGTCTGGAGACTGACTTAATTAGCCATGGCCAGTGAGTTTATCAGTCAGGCCGACATAACGCAGCCTCCATAAAAACCCTAAACAACGGTGCTTGGTGAACATGTGGAGGTGCTAGGAGAGTGGCCTCTTGCCCTGTGCCTCTCTTCCATCTGGCTGTTCCTGAGTTGTATCCTTTTATAATAAACTGGTAATCTGGTAAGTAAGCTGTTCCTGAGTTCTGTGAGCCACCCTAGCAAATTAACTGAATCAGAGGAGGGAACCTCTGATTTATAGCTGGTCAGTTAGAAGCATAAGTGACAACCTGGACTTACAATTGACATCTGAAGAGGGAGGGGACAGTCTTGTGGGACTGAGCCCTTTGCCTATGGGAGCTGATGCTGTCCCCAGGTCATAGCATCAGAACTGAGTTGAACTGTAGTGCATTCAGCTGGTATCACAAGATGGCTTGATGAAAGGAGAACCCACACGTCCGCTCACGGAAGTGTTCAGTGACAGAGGAGAGGGGAGGTGACACACAAGAGGGCTTTTTCCTAAACAGGGGGTGTACATAGGAATATCTGCACGAAAGCAGGCAGTACCGGGTGTGACTGATGAACAGGAAATAACCCAGGGGGCTTCAGCTCGGACTGTGTATCGGAATGCTAGACAGGAGGCAAGAGAGGGAGGCCAGGCCATGATGTCAGGGGAGGGGTCCCACTTCACTGGCAGGCAGTGGGGAGCCGCGGTGGCTTCGGCTGGGAAACGGCGTGGGTCGCACAGTTCTGGAAGGCAAGCCAGCAGGTTTGAAGCGGGGGTTGTCAGGAGAGGCTCTCAGCGCGGGGAGGAGCCCTCAGGACCCCACTGCCATTGTCCCGGGGAGATCCGGAGGGCTAGACCCGGACGACGGCTGGCAGAGGAGGCTTTTAGGCACATTCCAGAAGCAGATTTGACCGAACGTGGCAACTGACCCACGTCGGGGTGCGGACACAGGGAGTGTTGAAGATGACCCAGGCTTTAAGCCCGAATGCACAGGAGAATGGAAATGGAATACAAGGAGAGAGAACTTCCAGAAGCAGAGGGGGATGCGATCTTGTCTGTCCCCAAAGTTCCGGGCCATTCAACCTTATTTTGAGTAGGAAGCCTTAGGACTGGGGTACTGAAGTCAGCCACAGGTCAGGTTCACCCATCCATCCCCTCCGCCATCGCGAGGAAACCCTGAGATGTAGTTACATAGCGCGGGCCACCCCGCAACGTACTGGGAACAGAACATCTACTGCGAAGTGTAAGGACCGGATCACTGCTGCTGAGTTGAGCCCCCTCAGCATGTCCCTGAACCAGGGATGCTTCAGTTTCTCCTTCTGTTGGAACTGGGTGATGCTGATCTGCACCAACTCACACTGCAGTATGAACGTCTAAAGACAACGTTTCGTTGTGCGCAATGAACTCCCGACCTAATAGGGGCTGTGGTGGAAAACCGTTGGTCGGTCCACACAAAGGGCTTGTTCCTTTGAAGGCACTATTTATTGCGCGGGCGGAGGTGGAGGGATGTCAGGATCAGGCTTGATTCCAGCTCCCGTGGCCGCTGCTTCCGCTGTCCTAATTTCTTTGTGCACAGCTCCTGGGCCCTCAGCTGCGGCTCTGTTCTGTTCCCACGCAGATGGTTCAGCCCCGCCAGGCTCCCCCCGGGAAAGGGGTTGCATTTGTGAGAGGAGAGAAAGGGCACTAAATATGTCTGAGAGACACAGGCTATTAAGCCCCAGGACACTGGAACACCCACCGCAGCGGCTACGAGCAAAACAAGGTTGTTATTTGCCTTTCTCAACCATCCAAACAGGAAGCTACCTGTGGCCTCTAAATTGCAAAGGCTAAGCGTGGAGTCTGCGTTGGACCTACTGGTTTGGGGTAATTGGGAAAAGACCAGGGAGTTATTATAGGTTGAACGCTGCCTGCCGGGACCCAGGCCCCAAGTGATGCTGTAGTTGCTGTGATGAGAGCCCAGGACGCCTATTACTTTACCACGTGACGCTAGAGAATAAGCTTCCGCCCTCTGTGATGGAGATGGCAAAAGACGGAAAACATTGTATGAACTGGAGCCTGAAAACCAGGGCTCTCCTCCAACTGGCAGAGCCAATGAAGAAGGTAATGTAGATCGAAGCGAGCAAGGGTCCAGCCTGCACAGGGAGAAGCCAGCGAGGGAGGCACCCGGGGTCCTGGGTGAAGCATCACAGGGGTCGATGCGCCTCCAGGCTCATGCTGCGGCTTCCTCTGCTTTTAAGAGACAAGACGCCAAGGGCGAGCAGTCAGAGGGGAGAGCTGGGTTGACCTCCTTGCGGGCAGGCGGGGTGACAGCCTGCACTAACCTGGAAAGCATTCCTTTGAGGTCTTGGGTCCGTCTGACCCTGCCACTGTGGAGAATGCATGTCAACTTCCTTCCCGGGGATTCTCACTCCAGGGTGATGGAGTGAAGCCTAAGGCATGTTAGAGAAAAGAACTAAGAAGGAGGAGAGAGGTGGAAATCAAACGCAGAAGCCTGACCCACGTCTGCCGTGCACCTTTGTGTGGAAAGGGAAAGGAGGATCTGGCTTTCCATGTTTTTGTTTTGTTCAGTTCTGCTCTGTTACCGGGAAGGGCACCTTAATCCCAGGGAAGGGTGTTCGTCTGTGTCTACATCTGGTTTCCTTCTATCCTCCCTCTGCCAAGGCTTACATAATTGTGTAGTGAAGCATTCAGTCCTTTCCCCAAACTCTCTCGAGAACGTTTCTCTCCCAAGTGAGTCGTTACCTTTGCTGCTCCCCTCCTGTCGATCATTTTTGCAAACCCTCCTTTGAATCCTGCTTCTCCAGTGTTTACCCTGGAACGTCAAAGCCACCGTGGCTCAGAGCCCATGGAAAGGACAGCAGGGTGCAACAGCAATGATGCTACACAAAGCCCGGAGCTTCATCTTCGGATGATTAGAGCCCGTGTATGTTCTCGCTCCCCTCGGCCATCTGTGTGCCTTGAGAGCATCTCACTTGCCAAGGATGGGTTTGGTCAGGGTGACATGAGTGGCTGCAGGAAGCCTAGAGGCGGCCCCTCATTCATCTTTCTTTCCCACTTAGATAAGAGTGGCCGTGGGTTGCAGAATAATGTGGGAGAGAGGAGATCATCACCCTACAGACGCTACAGGATGGGGCGGCGGTAGCTTAGAGCCTGACATACCAGGAGGATATAGCAAGGCAGTGCCTGAGCAAGAATCTGGCACATTTTTTTTGCCCCTAGGACAACGTCTGTACTTGTTGACTTAGCAGGATGGTGGGGGAGTGACCCTGGGCAACCAGGGGCTCTAGGACAGGCTCAGCTGTGGGGGCAATCAGGTTGTAGATAAGCAGAGACCTGGCTAAAATGCAGCCCTCACACTGGTATTTCCTCAGAGGCCTCTGTGTCGTTAGATGCCAGCACCACGATGCCATGCTGGCAAGTAAGAGCCAGCGCAAGTTCTGTGGGTTCATATGGTTCTGTTCTCGCTGGTAAATGTTTAGAAAGGATCTGCCAGGTTGTTGTCTTCACGTGAAGGTTTTGCAACAGTGACTTAATCAAAGTCATAAGGAGGGGTGTGCATCTGTCTCTATATTTGGTTCCACTTTACTTTCACTTCTGCCTCGTCATCCTTCATCACCTTATGTTACATTAAAAAAAAATTCCTGCAATTATCCATGTCAATCATCATGAAAGTAGCCTGGTGCAATGGAGAGAACACTGGGCTTAGAAAACCTGGGACCCACTTTTACTCACTGCATGACCTTGGAGAAGTCCCTTTCCCCCCAGTTTTCTCATTCTATAACATAATAATACTCTCTGCCTGTTTACCCCTCAGGGATGTTGTGAGACTCAGAAAGACAACTGGATGGAAGCAATTTGTCTTCCTAAGTCGTTTGCCTCTTTCTGTCTCTCCCCCACTCCACCCCTACCTCTGGTTCTAGGGTTCATTATACTCTTATTTATGACCGTGTCTATTTTTCACTTCAATTCAGGTATGGCTTTCATCATCTGTTGTGGAGGCATTCTGCAAAATGAGTCTATGTGGAAGAGAACCCGGAATTAAGGCATCCGTTCCAGACACAAAGGCTCTTGCATTGGAGCTGGTACCCCGGGCACAGCGAGCACTTCCTGGGGCCAGTGACTGAATCTACCTCCTAAGTATGTGCTGGGCCAGATGCAGTGGGCACAAGTGTTGTCCGGCCTGGAAGTCAATCCCGAGGTTCGTTGGGGCCATGAATGATTTTCCAAGGCTCTGCCCAATTAAGTACTAGCATGGGAGTTCCTTGAGAGCAGAACTTTTTTCTGTTTTACAAGCTGCTGGATCTTTAACTTCCAGAACAATTCCTGGTGTATAGTAGGCACTCAATAAATGGAGGAATGAATAAAAATAAGCGGAAGCAGTGGAAACCCTGCTCTTCCCCTAGAATTTCACATAAACCTTGCCTGGGAGTCCCCACCCAAGTTTTGTGATCATTGTTGATTTGGAGCACACCAGCTTTATCAAAATTTTCCAATAAGTTTACCCTAATAAAGAGAGACACAGAGAAAATGATTAAGACTTCCTTATCCCTCCCCTACAGCCACCACAATCACCAGAATCAATATAAAACATAAAAGCATAAGCATTTACTTATCTAAATTATTATTAAGTCACATAGAAAATTAATTATAAATTATATATTAGGTAACTCATCTTACGTAAATATCATCTGTATGAAGTTGTCAGGAAATCAGGTCTCCTAATTATATGCAGCTTGCCAATTAATTCACTTGAATTCTCCTACCACTGCGATAAAGCAGTGGAAGCAAAGCAAACATCCAGTGTTAACTGTCACAAAGAAGTCTGCAGCTCACGGAGTCTTTTGTTAACCAAAATCATCAATTGAGATAGATCCCCATATTCCTACAACACCCATGAGGTCTGTTTCCAGAAATACAACATCTGTCATTTGTATAAAAGGGAAATGCTTATCCAGGCTTCACAGGGGAGCCTGTGCACAGCTTTTCCTCCATCCCCACTTTGTGATCTGGCAGCAGGGTTGGTTATAAAGGGAGCGATGAATGCTGCACGCAAGTTTTTGACGTAACCCAGTGTAGCCATCAGGGTTCAGTAAAGAAAGAGAAACCACAGCAGTCATCTAAACGGGGAAAATTTAGCTTGAAGAATTGTTTCCTGGGTAATCGTTTACTGGAAGGGTGAAAGAGAACCCTGCAGAGAAGGGCTTCCATCCCTGGGACTGAGGGGAGGGTGAACAGACAAGGGACTTTACTCTTAAAGGAGAACCTGCAAGGCTGAGACTTAGCCACTGTGGCAAGAGGGAGCAACGCCCTGGCTGGAAACGATGAGGAAACTGGCTGGAGGCTGTTCTGGAACCCTGGGAACTGCCCACCCCCCCCCACAGGTGTGGTGTAGCCTTGGGGGCCAGATGTGCAAGGATGTGCTGGCTTGCTGACTGAACAGAACTCTTCTTCCTTCACCAGCCCTCCAGTGCCCCTCCAGCGCCCTCTACTGGCAAAGCCTAACATGGCGTGGCTGGCAAAGGAGAATTGAACCTTGCAGAGACCAGCTCTAGAATCACAAAGCAGCAAAGAAGGGTGTGCATGGAACTTGGAGGGCAAACTTAATAACTGACACATCCCCAAGGACATATGGGGTAAAAAGTATTTCTGGGTTTTATATATTGAACCAACGAGGCCATGAACCCTCTTTGCGTTCACTGGGCTGAAGAAACTTCTTCCAGCCTCTCCCCCATCTTTTGACCCTGATTTATTTGCTGGCATTAAATGAAACCACTTGTTCCCAACCCTGGCTCCATGTTAGCACCATCCCATGAACTTTTACAAAATACTGAGTATGTAGCATCTGTATTTTCAAAATCTGATGGGGTAACTCTAATATGCAGCCAGAGTTGAAAACCTCTGGCAAGAAGAAAGTGGCAAAAAGTAAGGCTGCCACAAAAATAATGTGTTTTAGGGGCACTGTAAACCTTCAGAGGCTCTGTAGTGGAAAGGTGCTGGGGTTAGATGGATCTGTTCCCCCTGTGAAATTCCAGGCACATTAGGTAACCTCACTGAGCTTCTGTTTCCTTCTTTGTAAAATGAGAGATGGAAGGAAAAATATGATTTGTCCCAACATTAGTGGGAAGAGCAAATGAGATGATACATGTGAAATATTTAGCACAGGGCTGGTAAGTATTAAGTATTCAATAGCTGGTATTTATAATGACAGAAGTAGTGGCTATTTTCACTTGCAAAGACCACTTCTGCATGACTTTCTCAGAATGGCTACCAAACGTGACACTTTGGACAAAGCAGAGTGTTACGGCATCCAAAGGGACAAGATTTGCCAAGATTGGTGCCTAAGTGAGTAAAAGTAACTAACTGTTGAGTATCAGAAAGAGGTGAGCAAATACCAAGCCATTACTAGACAGGTTAACATGACCTTCCGTTTATCTGGAGTACGCTTCTGTTCCCAGATGGCTGCACGTGTAATGTGTACTCCTTTTAATAGATCGGTAAGACTTTTTGACTTAATGGTGAGAGTGGGGAGTCTGGGATCAGCTTTGCTGGTTTTGAACTGCTGATCTTTCACTCAGTAGTGTGGATGTACATTTCTAAGCTCAAGATGGAGTTGCTTCTGCCCAGGGTGCCATGTCAGCAAACCAGAACCTAGATAACGTTAGTGTCCCTGTAAACACTCTGCTTGATAGCATATCCAGCCAGCCAATGTCCAAACACCAAGGCAACTCTGGGCTCTATACTTACTTCCTATTCTTTATTCTTTATCCCATAAAAATCTCCCTGCCTTCCGCCCCACTTTACAGTTCTCTGGACCCCTGGGAATAGAGACTGCCCATTTCGTGAAGTGTTAAGAACGTTTGTTTGTATCATCTAGATTGTCTTCTTTACCCACAACAGCTGTGTGGCTTTGGGCAAGTTGATGAATCTCTCTGAACTTCAATAACAATGTTTGTGAAATGGGAGTCATTAAGAGCATTATATAAGATGATGAATAAAGGGCCTGGAATGTAATAGGAGCACATTAAATGACCGTTTCTTTTAGGTATAACTAAAAGGAAAAAATATCCTCTCCTCTGATGTCTGGGAGGTTTCTTGGATAGGATAAAACTCACACTGCCATGTGCACTGGGAATAAAGAAGGATCTATCCAAATATTAACTTTTTTTTTTACAACATCCCATTTTATTCTGGCTCCACATCTACCATCAAATATTAACTTTAATCTCAAAAAGAAGCAAAAGAGAGAGAGAAAAAAACTTGACATTTAAAGCTTTTGTGGGTGTGTGTACTTAAATGTTGTAGACGGTCGCGTAGTGGGTCATTTTATTAGTCATTGGTGGGACCTCGGTACACAGACTGAGGACGTGAGGAAAAACAAAACATTGTCACCGCTTTGCCCCGAAAGAAGAAATGGCATAATTACAACTTTGTTGAGTACCTTGCAGCAGTTAGGAGATTAGACTTGTATATGTGTGTGTGTTGAGGGCAGGTGGCAGGGAAGGAGAGTATTGCAGACTTAATTACCTGCCAAGATGAGACAGGTAATGGAAACTGATAGGGACTGTACAAAACTCAAGAGCAGATACTATCTAGAGGCGTTCAATCATTAGAAGATCATAGATCATTGCAAATTTCAGAATAAACCCAGGAGTAATGGTATATCCATAAACCAACCTCTTGTAATAGGTTTAACTTTTTGACTTTCCTCCCATGATCATGGGCATAGTCATATTTAATGTGCATCCCAAATTTAAAATGTATGTGTTGAATTTCCTTTAGGTAGAGTAACTTTTCAGTATATCTCTATCCTGCCATGGATTGTGGTGGTAGGCAAAATCAAAGAACTGGATTGTAACAGTAAATTGAGCCTTCCCTATGTTTATTCTGCAGCTCCAATAGAGGAGAAAAGAGGTCTAGGAGTTCCAGAGGGTGACCATCCATGACATGTGACATGAGTTGTGGTCCATAGTGAGGTTGAGAATGGGAACAGGCAACAGCTGCAGCACAGAGTTGAATTAGAAGCAAATATGAGACCTCCTTTGCCCCCAATACACTGCTGCCTATTAAAATCACCTGGAGCACTTCTAAGATGCCCTATGCCCAAGCTGCACCCCAGAATAATTGAACAAGAATCTTCGGGAGATGAGACCAAGGCATCAGTGTTTTAAAAGCACCCCAGATGATGCCACTATGCAACCAGAATAGAGAACCACTGCTCCAGGTAACCTGTGTTGGAGGAGGGCAGAAAGGTGGATATCTGGGCTTAGAGGTAAGAAAACTGAAGTCCACTGAAGTTCAGTGATTTGTCGAAGACCACAAATGACAGCTTTGGCATAAGTTGTTGACAGGCTTCCAGACTCTGTATCAGAACGATCTTTCTGGTGGTCTCTCCCATTCTTTGATCATTCTAGAATTCTACAAGAAGTTGCTTCCTGAGAATAATTTATTTCAAAAGGATTATTTCGGGTTTGTGAAAGGACAAGGGAATAGAAATACTCAAGCCAAATGATCAGGGCAGGTGTTTGAGTGAAAAATGCCGAGAAAGGATGTCAGTTTGGGAAGCCCATCTTTCTGGGACAGTTAGCTGCTGGGGACATGACTGGGTGCCCTTCAGCCCATCATTAGACTGCTGTTGCTGATGGTCCCTTACAGTGGAATGCAGGGTGGCACAGAGATGTGAAGAACACAGGTGCTCTGAGCTAATTAATTCAGGAGGTCCCAGGTGGTGGGTGAAGCAGGTGGTATGAAAAACAGACATCTGCCACAGTCTCGAGAATTCCTACAGGGTGCCCTGGTCAGTTGAGTCTTTGTTTTTTTTTTTTTTTCTTTGGAGGTATGCGGGCCTCTCACTGTTGTGGCCTCTCCCGTTGCGGAGCACAGGCTCCAGACGCGCAGGCTCAGCGGCCACGGCTCACGGGCCCAGCCGCTCCGCGGCATGTGGGATCTTTCCAGACCAGGGCACGAACCCATGTCCCCTGCATCGGCAGGCAGACTCTCAACCACTGCGCCACCAGGGAAGCCCGAGTCTTTGGTTTTTAAAGGTGCTTTGGTCATGGTCAAAGCTTTAAGCATGTCCTTACCTGGGGTTCCCACCAGAATTCTGATACCTATTCTTAAGCTTTCATTATTTAAAACCACTTTAAAATGGGGTGGAAATCTTATCTCCACCAACTTTTTTAAAAAATGAATGTCATATTTTCAAATCAAACCTACTATATGACTTTCAGATTCTTTTTAAAGCAAGTTTATGGCCCAAGAACAATTTGGGCTTCAATGAAATACCTCCAGAAGTGAAGAGAATAACTACATCTGGGCAGAGCTCTGGCTTTACGTTAGAGCTCACCTACTTTCAGGAGTGATCAGGGAGATGGGAGGCCTTTTTGTTTCAGTACAGAGGAAACTACAGGAGAAACCCTCACAGAGAATCCCTCTGAGACGAAGAAACAGTACATCACCCTGGAAGATGCTCAGAACCAAGGAGCAGAAGTGCTGGCTTCTAGCCAGGACTTTGCCACCTCTGTTAGCTCTCTGAGACTCCTGAGTCATAAGGTGGGTTTCTACTAACTATTCTTTCTATAGTATAATACTTTCTAGCACTAGGATTCTAGGAGAAGCACATGGCTCTTAATAAAGTGATGTTGGAATGTGCTTTATGGTTTCCATCTGAAAAGCTAAATATATCTATGCTATTTTCTTTTATTATCAGAAATATCCTTTCACTTGAATAATTTAGAAATCAAAGTATAGTAAGAGAAATCATCCAGTGTGTGTGTGTGTGTGTGTGTGTGTGTGTATGTATACATATATATATATATAAAATCAATGACAGAACTGGGGCTAGAAGAGAAAAAAGAAGACTTTTCAAGCAAATGTTATAGCTCAAAAGGACAGGCTGAAGAGTCAGACCAAGTACTGTTTCTTGTCTTGGCTGTGAGAGGAGCTTGGTCACCTTGTGACTAGAGCCACATTACTGTCGACCACCTGGATGTATGTGAGTAGCTAATTCTTTTCAATGCACCACACATTGGTTAAAATGAGGTTTAGTTTGCTTTCCTGATAACTCTACACAATGGAAGAAAAATGCATTAAAGAGTAAGAAAGACAGTTAACAATTTAAAGAAAACATAGAGGATAAAGGAATATGTTCATTGTGACCATGGGGATGCCACCAGCAAAATCTAACTGTGGGACCATTTACAGGATAAAAGACTCCATGTCTTCAACAAATACATTTCAAAAAATAAGTTGAGAGGTGAAACTATAGGTTCAAAAGAAATTTGAGAAATAGCAACCAATTGTGTGGACTTTATTTGGCTTGTGATGAAAAAAAGAAAAACCCAACTGTAAAACAGTATTATATTTGAGGCAAGAAATTTGAACAGTAACTAGATATTTGTTATCAAGGAATACTGGGAAATTTTGATGTCGTGATGGTATTGTGGTTACTCTAAAATAGAGTCCTTAATTATTAGAGATACGTTAGTGAAATATTTACAGATTAAATCATACCATTATGGACTTTGCTTCAAAATAATATAGAAGAGGGAAATGGACAGGGATATGATTGAAACCAGACTGGCATAAGTTGGTAATTATTGAAGCTGGATGATGGACACATGGAGGTTCATTATACCATTCTGTTTACTTTTGAATATGTTTAAAATTTTCCATGCTGAAACGAAAAGTAGATGACAGGTATCATGTAGTAAGAAAGAATCTTATGGAAACTAAAAAGTTGCTTTAAGATCATAATTATTTAGTCTCCTCTCAACCCCTTACCAACATCATTTCAGTATTACCAACAGTTTCAGCATCAGCTAGCAGAAACAGTCCCCTAACTTAACTGGATTCACCAGTCCAGACTACCACTGACGGTTAGAAACCGATTGGGAAAGGAATTTTTTCCGAACAGCATCTTGTTATAATAGGCTTTTCCAAGTCACAGTAAACAGTAAAGAAAGCACAAAGACCAAAAAAACACAACAAAACAAAACACACACACACACACAAAACCACTCTGATTCTGGATTTTTTTACCCTGATAATTTATGGTAGGTTTCTTTATTTTTTGAATATAAAGTGACAGAAATAATTTGCCATTAGAAAAGAGAAAGAATCTTTGACTATTTACAGCTTTTATACATCACAAAGTTTTTCTTGTTTTTATGTTGTGTCTTTTTTTTTTAATTCATTTTAATTTTTGTTCCTGCATCATTTGAACAAGTCCAAACTGGAAATCTATACAGCTCACAAAAAAGCCCTCCACCCAAAAGACCACCCCCCAACCCCAATGAGAAACAAGATAAATCAAAAGAATGAAATCAACTTATTTCTTTTTTCTCAAGGTAAGTCATTTGCTTATATATATACTTGTAATTATTTTTTTTTCAAGTTCAAACACCAAAATCCAAGAGAGAAAGGAAAAAATAAAAAGACCCAGTCATCCGCCCTCTCCCCCCACTCCAGAATCTCAGTTGATCCCTGCACATCCAAAATAAGAAATATATATTTACAGAAAACAAAAACAAAACAAACAAACAAAAAAAGAACTTGGAGGTGGATGGACTGGGGATCTGAGAGTCAAGAGGAAGGAGAGCCGGCCCCAGGGACAGGAATGGGACCTGGGCCTCACAGAGTCAAGGCGAGCCTGAGTCCTCTGTGTTTTCCCTGGGGAGGCTACCACACTGGGAAAGCTAGAAACGTGTCCCCTGTGCCGTGGTGCCTCGGGAGGGGTGCGGCTCTGAGTTTGCAACCCAACCCTGCTGTGGATTCGTATTTTGTGGTTTCCACCATCACCCCCTCACGCTCACACACATATGCGTGCACGCACACACTCACAGGCACACACACTCATGCGCCAGTCATTGTGGCACAGTGTAATGATGACAGTGCTGGAGTTTTGGCTTCTGTCAAGTGGACGAAAGAGATTGGCCCTTGGGGACGAGAGCGCATTGCCCTATCTTGTCCCTTTTCTGATCTCCACTGTAACATGCCGTCTAGGGCCTTCAAATGTTTCCAGCTACACTGAAATATTAATGCTGGGATGGTCATTGGGTAACAAAGCTCCTACGGAGATTTGCCCCCTGCCCCCCTCCTGCAAATTCCCTTAACAAACAGGTACACCCACTTAACCAGGTGTGGGATGCCACCTGAACTAGGGAAAAACCTGAGACTGAGGCAATGGAAGCCATGTTGTTTCCCGCTCACCTTTGAAAGGTTTCGTTCCCAGGCATCAGAAAGCAAACAGAGGGCATGACAAACCCATCCCTGGCTTGCTTCCCTTGCTTCCTTCTTCCTTCCTAAGTGGGGTCCCATAGTCTTCGGTGCAGAAAGCCCAGTATATCCCCTTGGGTTGGTCACAATGTCCCTCCAATACAAGAACTCAGGATGTGGCATTAGACAAGCCAGGGTGAACACAAGAGAATCTTTTGGGGAAAATGCCAGGCAGGATGTGACTAAGCTCGGGGGTCCCTTTACTGGGGGGCAGATAAACTGAACCAGTGGTAGCCATGGTGTGATGAAATGCACGCCTTGTTCAAGATCCTGCAGCAGCTTGGAGAACTAGTGCACCAGAAATGGTTGAACAGCTTCTATCTCTTCAAATTATGAGAGTTTTTTTTTTTTTTTTTTTTTTAAGGGCACAGGATATAAAATAGAATGAGCACGCCATCTGTGTCAGAAGTATGTGGACTATTCCTGGGGGCAGACTCTAGGTTGCTCTTGCTAAATCTCTAAATGCCGATGCAAGTGGATTTTTCCCCCTGCCTCCCTTGGTCAAATTTCTGATTTTTTTCAGCCCTCCCTAAAAGCCCTCACTTGTCCCTTTTTCATGCAGCCCCACTCAAAGTCCTTTTCTTCCTAACCCTCTCCTGATCTTCCAAACCTCTCACCCAGGGCTTTTAAAGGCTTCCGATCATTTCCTTACGTTCCTCTCTGTGGCAAAAGAAAATACTAAATAAAAACGACCCGTCAGAGAACACTTTCATATAGCAGAACTGGGCAGAAGCACAGCTGCTTTCCAATCCTTCTACTTTGATTTTG
The DNA here is from genome assembly GCF_025265405.1 of Mesoplodon densirostris. Taxonomy (NCBI): domain Eukaryota; kingdom Metazoa; phylum Chordata; class Mammalia; order Artiodactyla; family Ziphiidae; genus Mesoplodon; species Mesoplodon densirostris. The sequence continues at coordinate 12,119,406 of NC_082671.1, forward strand.
TTTAAAAGATAAATGAGGAGAAAGGTGAACAAAGAGTTATGATGCCCCCAAGGAAACGGACTTCGTTGGGAGCCTTGAAAATAGAAAGGACAAGATTTACTGGGAAAATGTGCTCTTTCCAGGGCAATAGTCAAAGCCACCCCAGACCCCAGACCAGTAACTCCAACCTCTGTGTAATCGAAGCCTCAAGCATCACACTCTCTGACCCAGCGCCTACTTCCCAGATTGCTCTTTCTGGCAACTGATTCAATAATTCAGGGACCCCAGTCTGCATCTCAATCCCCTCCCACTACCACACTTCATTATTCCTGATTCCCTAAAAAAGCCTCACTTTTCTCCTCACCCAGCTTAGATTCCAGGGCCAATCATAACCACCACTTTGCAGTGGCCCTTGACTGTGTTTCTCGTGCTGCCCTCATTGCATTTACTTGCCTAACCCCCAACTCTGTTTAAATCTGACTCTCCACTCTAGCTAAGCAGCTGCATGCAGCTGAAGAAGATTCTTAAATTACTTTTCAGCTCACGACTGGAAGCATCTCAAGTAAGTCCTTCGGGCCACCTAGGATGCCTCTTACATTTACTTTCCCTCCTCAGTCTTCTGCTGCATGACAATATGAGTAACTCATGCCTTCTTTTCCTCCCAAACCTCCAATACCCATTCCCCAATACTCACTACTGGCTGATGAACTCCCTTTGTAGTTCACTAAAAACTTATCAGTCAGAAAAGACATATTCCCAGCATCACCTCTACCAATCCCCTTGCATCTGTGCCCCACTCTCTCCCTTCTGTTACCATAACAACGTGGTTAGGATCCTAAAGCCAGTCCCTCCACTTGTGCCCTGGATCCCATTCCCTCTCACTTCGTCGAAGACATCACTCCAGCAATTATCCCCTCTCCTTAAGAATCAGCAATTTCCCCTCTTTACTGGATCATTCTGGTCAGCATGAAACAGGCTGTTATTTCTTCCATCTTTAAAAAAAATAGCCTCCTTGGACCTCACATCCTTTACCATCTACTATTATTCTATGTTCCTTTTACTGCAAAAGAGTTGCCTTTTCATATTGCTTCCACTTCCGCTTCTCCAACTCTTTCTTGAACCCACCCTGACCATGCTATGGGCACCCCCAGTTCACTGGATCAGCTGTTTTCCAGGTCATGAAAAGGATGACCTCTGTGTTGTCATGGAGGCCACTCCTGGCCACTCCTGAGTGCTAGTTTCTCCCCATCTCCTGGGGCTTTGAACACCCCCCACCCCAGGGCTCGGGCCAAGGGACTCTCTTCTGTCTGTACTCACTCCTAGATCTAGTCTCATGGCTTCAGATACCAACCAAATGCCTCTGAATTCCAAATTTATATCTTCAGGCTCTACCTCTTGCCTAAACTCCAGGTTCATATAGGCAACAGCCTAATCAGCATTTCCACTTGGATGTCTGATGGACATCTTAGCCTTACTAGAAGGATATCTTTCCCAGTCTCCTTCACCTCCAGGATTCCCATCTTATTAATGGTGACTCCAAACTTACAGTAGCTGAGGCCAAAAATTCTAGGATCATTCTTGATTCTTTTCTTTCTCTTACTCAATATCTAATTCCTCAGCAAACCCTTCAGAGTATTTCCGGAATCCAACCACTTCTCACCACCTTCACTGACACCATGGCCTAAGCCACTCCATCTCTTACCTGGATGGAGGCAACAGGATCCTAAGTAGTCTTGCTGCTTCTTCCTTGCCCACCCTCTCACAGTGTACTCCCAACACAGTGGTCACAGTGCTGCTTTTGAAATGGAAGTCGGTTCCTATCACTCTCTATTCAGACCTTTCTGGTGATTTCTCATCTTGCTCTTGGTAAAAAGGCTTTACAATGGCCTATAAGGCCCGTGGGCCAATGCCATCTCTCTGACCTCATCTGCCACACTCACCTCCTCACTCATTGGCCTCCTGGTTCTTCCTCAAGTATGTCCAACATGTAGTTTGACCTCAGGGCCTTTGTGATTGCTTTCTCTTCGCCTGAAAAACCCTTCACATAGACAACTCCTAGTCTCACTCCCTTGTTTCCTTTTAAGCCTTTGCTCAACTGTCACCTTTTCATAGAAACTTTTCCTGTCCACCCTATAAAAAGTAGCAGGCCCATGTCCACCACATCACCCCCTACCCCCCTCAATCTGCCTTTTTCTCCACTGCACTTTGAAGTGTCTGACATGAGATATATTTATTGATTTTTTGCCCATTTCCTCTCATCAATATGTAAGCTTCACAAGGGCATGGACATCGCGTTCTTCTCCTTTGTATCCCTGGCCTGGGGGTTCCATTCAATAAATATCGGTGCATGAATAAACAAGCACTCCGAAACATGCTTCTACACTGCAGGCCAAATCTCCCCCAAAGAAGAGTTTCAGTCAAAAACAAAAATTCGGTTATCTATTCTAAACTTGAACAAATTTGTACATGACAAGAGTAGAGCTTTCCTTTCTGATTTAAGAATTGTCCTTGGGTTTATTATGTTTTTTAATAATTAAGAAAAAAATTTCCTTGAGTCTCAAAGGCTCTCTTGCTGTTGCCTAACTCTTAAATCCCTTGTGGGTCCAGTAGAATTTATAGAGACTCAATATTTGGGAGGATATTTAACATTTTTCAGCCTTTCTGGTTTGCTTAGAACGTACGATCTACTGCCTTTCAATAATATTATAGCTTAAAAGATCATGTCTGAGTCAGTTAATTCCATGTTAATATGTGTAAGACTTGGGATTAAATCAATCTGTAAAAAATGCCTATTTGTAATCAAATCTACCAATTTCCTTCCTGAAGTAAATAGTCATCCGATTAGAAACCTGGTGTTTTCTTGGGGGATGGGCAGATAGGATTTTATTTAAAAGATTTTCTCTCTCAGAGGTGACTTAACTTTGTGATCCAAAATCATTCCAAAGTTGAAAAAAGCTCCAGCTAATTCTATTCCCCTGATATATTTTTTTCTCCACAGCACCCTTTGCCTTCCCAGTTTAAGTAAGTGTAATCATAATGGGGCTACAGTTCTTCTACTCAGAACATTTTTGACTGGAGAATGGAAATCGTTTGAGAGGAGCTGCCCTAAAGATTTGTAGACACATTTTGGAAGAGTTAAGGTGCAGTGCTTACCGACGTCTGCCTGGAAGCAAGCCTATGCCTCTTTCTGGAGTCAGCGTCACCGTTTTTCCTGAACAATCAATACCTGCCCAGCTTCCCCTGCTGCCCAAATCTCTTATGGAATAAACCAGAGCATCTGGGTGTCAGTGTTACTGCCTCCTCACCCCCAAACCATTCTACCCTGATTTCTCCTTTCCTCGCTTTTGAATTTTTCTCAGCTCAGTAAAGAGCATTTTTCAGAAGAAAGCTTTTTGGCCACTTGTCACCATGTCTGTTTCCTAGTTCACCTTCTCTCTCTCATCCCAATAGAGAGACAATGTTAACGATTAATAAAATAACATACAACAGCTCATTGAGTGAGATATATAGAAAGTCTGTGGCCGCCAGGCCAAGGAGAGCTGAGGAGAGTGTCATATCCCTAGCACGTTCAGACTGGAACGCAAGCATCCCCCATCTCACAGGGCTTGTGCTTTGAGACAATAAAAAAGAGAGAAGATGATGGCAACCACAAAATGCCTCTGTGCACACGACAGGCACCTCAACCAAAGCCCTGGTGCACACTCTCAGGCAGGTTGCCTGATGTTCCAGAGCACACCCCCTCTCCACTAGGTGAACCACAGGTTATCACCAGAACAGGCACACACTTTCCCAGCATTTGACCTTGAGTTGAAACATCTGGTAGTAGGCCCTTCTTGTTTGCTTATCATTCTCCTTTTAAAACTTCTCCATCTTCCCAAGTTCAAAAACAAACAAACAAAAAAACCCATGAGAAATTACCAGTGGTTTCTTTTAACAATCTAAGAGTTTAGATAATAACACGGCTTAAGGAATATATCCCTCCTTGAGGTGGTGGGGGGGAACCAAATCCATGAAGAGGAACCAGGAGAACCACCAAGAAGGCTGAGAGGTGAGGAAGAGTTTCCATGTAAGAAACCTGGAAGGTTCAATGATAAAAGCCCACTCACAACAGCTAAAAACATAGGTACTTTGGTCGATTTCCTATCATAGCCATCATTCTTCTTGTTCAGCACCAACCACTGAAACTGGTTTTGGAATCATGGCTGCCAGGCAAGGAGGGAGAACAAGTGCCCCAAAGGAGAAATGGCTCTGGAAGAGAGAACAAGATCCCCAAAACGATTGGGATTAAAGGAAATATGCTGATTCTGTTCATTCTTTGTGAATTTCCATACCAAACTCTGTCTGTAGGATGTTTGATGGGTGATGACCAAGTAGATTTCCCCACAATGTGGCAAAGAAAATGAAAATGAAACAAAGGAAACCAAAAAGTGATGATGACAGCCCCAGAAGATCACAGTTTTGTTCTTGGTCTCATTCATCTTTCCACTCACCAGACTTTACCCACTTACCTGAATTATCATGCGGGTAATTCTTTCATGTTAGTTACAGAAAGCAAGAGGCCAAGGAAAAGTGTGAGCTGCCCAGGTGCCGATGACCAAATGGACAAGCCTGGCTTGAGAAGAAATCAAAACGACGCTACCAGAGGAAATTACATCCGGCCCCCAGCCTCAGTGAGGAGTTTAAACTCATGTGGAGGCTGCTGCCCAGCAGAGCCCTCAACTCTGAAATGGACTCTCCCCTCTGCTGCTTTTCCACGGGACACTTAACACCCATGCCCACTAAAATCTACTCCAAATGGGAAGCTACCCGCATTTTACTTGTGCTCTTGGCTTAGAACTCCAGTCTCGTGCACATGTGGATTTTCTTTGGAAAACTTTGCCCTTATAACACTTCCTATCTTTCTCTATGAGCTATCTTTTTGGCAGCTGTACTGAAGGGTTGGCTTCTTCATTTCTACCATAATCTTTAATACTAAGCACAAAAGCTCTGTAGTTTTGATTAAATAATTCTCTGTTATTTCTTGCCCTTAGGGTCCCCACGAATCCTTTTATTCCCCTTCCCGCTTCAATGAATAGAGCTGCAGTAGAGCACGGAATGGCCGTCCCAGGCACTAAGATGTTCCGAATGCTCATCAGCTGTTGGCCCTGTTACTCCTCATGAAAGAGCATCAGGACCAAGTATCTGTAGTGACACTCCTGTAAAGGATGACGTTCCCATGGACTCAAGATGGAATAGCCCCCATCTCTCTCTCTTAGCTTCCTGTAATACCATCATGATTTCAGGTGGCCTATGGGGAACAGAAAGGAATGGATGTTTGTCATTGGCTTGATTCTAAACTTTGAGCTTAGGGAGGGCTCTAGTACCTTCTTCTACAGCATCCCCGTACGTGACAATAAAACTCGCCTCCTTCCTCTGCCCCTATTCTCTCCACGAGCGAGGGCCCTGAACCAGGCTCTGGGAATGACCACAATGTGCAATCGATGATACAGAAGACCACCACCCTCCACTGCCCCAAGCAGCTATTACTTTTCCAACTTCCTATTTCTTCTTCTATCTTTCCCCTGGGGCAGGAGGGACCAATGAAATGAAAAAAAAATTTCTACATTGAACTAGGACACTTAGAGCTCTTTCACTGCTCTTGGTATAAGCAGCATGCTCTGTACATGAACCAAAATCTGTTCTGTGGCAGAAACTAAAGATTATCCTCTTTGGAAGGACGGATGATTACTTCCTGATCTTAAATCATGCATCAGTGAACAGGTGGATTGCAAAAGAAGATGGTTGCAGGATTCCCTGGCCCTTGGGTGCTTAATGATTTTACCACTATAATCTTGGGGCGAAATTAAGGTTTCATAAGAATTCTCAGGAGACCTTTATTAGTCTTTGCAATGTCCATGCTGCCCTGCCTCTGGGCTTTAGGCAGCAATAATTATTACGGGGGATAATTCCTTCCTCCTGGAATTCCTTGCATACGTGAACTTCCTTATATTTCTACGTAGGCTTCCAGAACTAACTCACGCCTTAAAACTGGCATCAAGCTTGCTGTGTTTGAACTTGACTAAGTTACCCAGAAGAAACTAAAAGCCTCTGTCTTGAGGTTGCCCTCTTCACTGGGAGCTGATTAAAACCACTGATACCTTCAGAGTATCATGCCTCTCTCGCACAGATTCTTGAAGTCTCCCTTCCCCATGGAACACTCTGGAAGAGATCCTCTGCCTCAGTTTTCCTTGAGCTTTTTATTTGAGTGGGTTACATGCTACATACAAATTTTTTAATGATAAAAAATTACTCACAATGTGTCACCCCACAAAATTCAAAACCATTTTTGTTATTTAGCCTTCAACTCTTCTTCATTATAGAAACTCTTCTCTCCCTTTCTCGTTTTTAAGTTTTTGGTTCTTACCCCTTTGACTGGTCTCTGTAGACTCATGTGGACTGTGTGTGTGTGTGTGTGTGTGTGTGTGTGTGTGTGTGTGAAGAAGACAGGTTCTCATGGGAAAGATTTGGGTAAACCATAAACTAGCTGCCTGGCTTTCATGACTTTTATCCTCCATTAGATGCTGAACACAGGGTGGGGTGGACATTTCAGGCAGCACTGTTTTGTGAGCTAGGCTGAGAGTTGGAAATTCAGACAAGTTTTGGTTCCGCCAAGGATTTCCTGTAGAGCCTTAGTTCTGACTGCTCATCAAATTTTGCTGTGCTTCAACATTTTCATCTTGAAAATTAAAAGACGATCGTATTTCCATGCCAAAGGAAGCCATTCACAGGGATGGTTGTGGCGGAGGTCTACGTGGGCTGCTGGTGACCCTGGAAATTCTATCTTTCTCCAAGCATGGGTATCAGAGTCAGGCTGAGAAACTGCCATAGCTCAGGGCCATTTTACATGGGAGTTAAGCTACGAATGCTCAAGAATGACTCCTCAAATTTCTATGCACCCCATTACTTGTGCCTGCTACCGAGACACAACCAACGTCCTTGCCCTGATCACTGAAAGTGCCCAGGAGTCCCAGGAGGAATAACAGTAACAAGCCTGTTCTCTTTTCTGGGATCCTAAGTCCACAGTTTTGTGCAGCAGGATCTATCCTCCATCATTAAAATGCAGCGAGGCTGACTGTACAAGGCTTGTCGGGCTCTGGTTTGAAAACATTAAATACCACGCACGTGTGCAAGCTCTGTGTTCTCTCAACTTCTCATTCTAACGATGTGTGTGTGCATGGGTGCGGATGTTTGGAGGGTGAGCTGCTCGGAGCTGACTTAGAACACAGAACACCTCGAGACCCTTCACCTGAGAATGAGAATGTAAGATGATAAGTGAAAGAGGGAAAACAGGGCCGTTAAGTGCCCTGGTTGTCTTCCAGTTGCGTTCGCATGAAAGAAAGGGTCTTTTTGCTATTTTATGTCTTAATAAGAGTTCTGACTGGATGCCCCTCTAGCCTCTTTGCTTCCTGCTGACGTGAAGTCTTGCTATTTTCCCTGCTCTTGACCTTGGAAGAAGAAAAATTATTGAATCTCCCAAGGTATGTTTGCCATTTCCGTCCCACTGAGGACAGACCTCTCCACCCCCGCTCATGGTGTTGTCAAGAGGAGATGTGGGTACCCATGGAGACGTAGTTATCTAAGCAGCAAGCCCGTCTATCCTTGGAGAGGCTGGCTTCTACCTCTCTATCCTCTTAGCACTGATCCACTAAGGGGACATCAGAGGACCACATGGATTCCACAGGGCTCAATAGGGACAGGCAGTAGGACAACCACGTGGCTGTTCCATTACAAAGAAATCCTCCCTTCCTATAAAGCCTGGATGGTTTGTCAAACCTTGAGGTGTCAGCGATCCACAGGCTAGGAGGGGCAAAGCGAAAACACTGGCTTGAAAAACTGTAATTATGTCCATCCAGTTCCAAATGAACACTTTCATCTACTGAGAATGCAGCCCTACTCCTCCGTAATCTGACTGACCGTGGCACTGTGGGATCTAGTTGTTAGGAGTGTGTGTGTGTGTGTGTGTGTGTGTGTGTGTGTGTGTGTGTGTGAGATGTGTTGGGGAGGGGCACAAGCATGACAAAGAGGCCAAATTAGGTGTAGTCATGCTGTTCGGGTGAATCTGTGGACACATTAAGAGCACAGCTCAGGCAGATGAAGCATCAGGGCCTCGTCTCTGATTTTCAGATGGTCCTATGTCACAGCCAAAGGGAACATTAAAATAGCCCTTGATTTCAAAAGAAAGTGATCAATGACAGCTAAAATGTGACAATGACATTGGGCGGTAACTACAAAGACTGTTCTGTATAAGACTGAGGTTTCAGGCAGGCATGTTCTGGTTTTTCAAAAAAAAAAAAAAAAGTCCCCTCTGGAAACAGGTAACATCCCTATCTAAGAGCAGCCGCGGTCCAGCAAACTCACATTCCTGGGGCCGCTTCCCCTGAAGCTTTGCTCCTGGCAGATCTCTGAGACTATGCACCTCTTCATACAAGGAGGGAGATGGAGCCACAGCCTGGGGGCTTAGACTTCCTGTCACTCCCTCTCTGCCCGGGTGATGACCAGGGGCTCTCTGGGGGCTGTGGTCTGAAGGGCACAGCCTGAGGATGGGCTCAGGGCTGACCTGTGGCCTGACTCCCTGAGGACACTCGGGGCGTCACAGGTATGGGGGCAACCAGGTTCCTTCCTCATCCTGGGGCGGGCACAGTTACTGCTGAAGGCAACCGTGACGTCGCTCTGGCTTTCCTGGCACTGCCCTGGACCGCCGTTACCTTCCCTGGTATTTCTGGCATTGCCTCAAGCAACTCCCAGTCCACACGAGGGCAGGAAGGTGGCCCTCAGAAAGTGCTTGTGAACCTGCTGCCCCTCAGGTTACAAGTGGAAATGGAAAATGAGAAGTGTAAGTCTATCTTCAGTCCAATTATGCCCAGAAAACAAGCTCCAAGTTTGAGTGAATTTTCACGCCCTGAGAAGGACTAAAGGAACAGACACTTGAAAGGTCATCAGCTTTGGGTCCTGCTCTTTTCCAAAGCGACCATCAACACCAGTAACCAGTGGGGGTCCCAGGGACGCAGGTGCGGCTCCTGGCTTTGTGACAGGACGGGGTGTTCTCCTCCAGACCCCCTGTACTTTCCCTTCCTCCTATGCTACCCTTCCTCTGCTTTTGTAAGTATTTATAGGCCAAAAATCGACATGAACACCTCATGGGTAAAGCTGCCTTCTGGATATATTCTGAGTTCCCTGGAAATTTCTTCATTCCACTCATCCGAGAGATTCATGAATGTCCTTCTTCATGAGGATGGCACCTCTACACCCTTCCACCAGCTATTATCAGACTATTTGTTTCATTGGTTAAAAAAAAAAAGTGTCCTAACATAATGAGCTGGATTTTGCTCTAAAACATGAACTATCCCTATTCCTTGGAGCAGGACCATCTAGATTTAATGGGATTTTTGAGAAGAACAATTCTCCCCCAGACTTACATTTTAATTTTCATTAGGGTGCTTCCCAAGTTGTCACAGTTTGCCCCATCTTGCCCATAATTCCTCTACCCGCTCCTGTCTCAATGAAGAATGGACTTTGTTCACTTTTTTGAAGAAGAGACTTGCCACTTCCTGTAACTTATCTGAGTTTGGTTCTCTATAGGATGCTTTAAATTAGCACACAGTGGCAAAAGATGCCTCCCACGGGAGAATAATTCATGTTCGATGACAAAATGAAAGTTATAGAGAAGGCTGGCCAGGAGAAGGGAACGTGATCGGTTACCAGAGCAGCGTAAGTGAAAGGACAGTACCAGCTCTAAGAGTTTGTTTAGGGGGACAAACAGCAACTGACACTGACCAGAAGGAATAGGACACATTGCTTAGTAGACCACCAAGGAAGTGAGGGGAGGGTGAACGGGGCTCAGAGACCAAAGTGACAGGAGGGCCATAAGGTCAGAGGTGATGTTGTCTCTTCCAATGCTATGAATCCCTTTACATTTAGAGAGAAAGGAGTCCTTTAGAAATTAGAATTCTCTGTAAGCCAGCTCATTCAAATCCTAAGCTACTTTCATTTGTGATATAAAGATCAGAAATAAAGTGCTTGATTACTTCAACTCTAGTCTACCCTTTGGGAGAAGTTGTCCTGTCGTCCAAGCCTTAGAAAGGGTGAGAATCACACAGAGTCCAGGAGATAAATATCATCAAGACACAGGTCATGAGCTGCACAGACAGTTCCCCCAAGTCTGATCTAGCATAGATACAGAGGTGGAAAATACCAGGTGTACAGCATAATACATTGGTCCTAGTGGACCACTGTTCGGGGTCCATAAGACTGTGGGATTAATGAGCCTGAACTGTGACAAGTTCTTTCTGGTATCGCGAGTGCTTAAAAAAAAGGCTAGAGGTTACATCAAAGCCAGATGAATCCCAGCGTAGGTCAGGTTGTTAGAGGTTCAGTCTGGACAGTGCAGTGTGTGGAGACAGACTCTACTCAAAGCATCTGAAAAGCTCCTGGTATCTTACATTTGATCAATATCCTCCATGGTCTCTCCCTCTGTGACTTACAATATGTATACATATCGTATGCCAAGGACACTCCACTAACTGTAAGATAGTCACAGCATAACTTTGAAGGACAAAGCAAAACTTAGAAAAATCCAAATTTCCATCTGAAATAAGAATTTACATGGGAATGTACACATGTCCTGTGCTGCAGTGACTGTTGGTGGGTGCAGATGTACAGAGATAAATGGGAAGGGACTCGTCCTTAGGTTTTACTGCAGATTCAAGTATCCTGTGGGCAAAATACAGTGACTCCTTTTCAATTACAATTTATAATAACATCAAATAGTTTTCAGTACCTTCCATAAACAAGATGCACTGGTAGGTGCTACAGGAGAGAAAAAGATGAATGAATGCATGACCCCTGACCACAAGGAGTTTATAATCTAGCAGGGGAGATGGATGTATAGCTAAATAACCATAAATAAGATGGTCCATGAGGGCTGCATAATACCATGCATAATATATTATGCATAATATAATGCATAATATCTTTGACTCACACCCTGAAGCCAGAAAAAATTAAACCTGCAAGATCAGCTAAATAACCATAAATAAGATGGTCCATGATGGCTGCCACTAGACAGATTAAAGTGTTATGAGCATTCACAAAAGGCATTTACATATATATGGGGTGTTTTGGGGGGGCGGGGGATGGCAGATGAAGACAGTGGACATGACGGACCAGATGTTCTGGTCTTTGAAGACCTGTATTGAGGAAGATGGATATTTTGCAAGAAGGGAATGAGATAAGAGATCAGGAGGCGAGAATTTGGGGCAAAGGGAGCAGTTTAAGGAAAGACAAAAGTGGGAGAACAAGTTGGTACAGGAAAGGGACAAAAATGTGATTCCCCTGTTGTCTGGGCCCAGGTGCATGCAGGCAAATAACAGGAAGTTATTCTTGCTGGTGGATTGTGGCAAATACAGCCCATTGAAGGGTTGTTTGTTTTGTTCTGAGTTGGAAAATGACATGATTGAATTTGTACTGAGCAAGTGATAGTGATGAGAGTAGATTCAAATATAAAATGTTGGAACAGTTCTAAACGACACAAATAATCCAGACTAGAGGGAAGGGCCTGGATGAAAAGACTTGGAAACTTTCAAGGTATGAATTAACGGCTTTCCAGATGATTAGATGTGCAGGATGAGGGAAATGAAGGAGGCAAAAGTGGCTGAAAATCTTTAGTTTGGTGACAGAAGGAATCGTGGTACCATTCATCAAAGGGGGGACTTGGTGATTATGTTGGTTTCCATTGGATATTTGACTTAGTATGAAGTTAGTTGTCCAGGAAGTGGCTGGAAATATGTGCATTAAGATGAAGTGAAAAGTTGGGTCTAGGAGTGAAGATTTGGAATTCATCCTCATCCAGAGAGTCGCTGAAGTTGTGGAAAATGGAAATATTGCTACAGAAGCACAGAGGAAAGGCGAAGAGCCTCAAGCTCAGAACATCATGGCAAGTTGATGCTGAGCGGGCAGGGTGGACAGCAGGAACCAGTGAGGGAACACAGAGAGAGGACCAGAGGGCTGGGATCAAAAACAGAACGTGCTGCTACCCAGCGGTGAATTTAGGGTAGTATTCATGGTGCCGAAGAGCAGAATTTAAAAAAAAAAAAAAAAAAAAAGATGACTGGATTTTGTAACAAGGAGTTCATTGGAATGTTGCCACTGAGTAGTTTCAGTAGAGTGGCAGGATGTAGCCCCATTTTAAAGGGTAAGTCATGCGCATTAACTGAGGAAATGAAGAAAGAAAGATGACCCTTTTGAGAAGTTTGGAAGTGAAAAAAAATGGAGATAGGACAGAAATTCAAGAGTCTAACTGGACTGAGAGAAGATTGGGATTTAGGGACTGTTGTAGGACTTGTTTTTGGAGACGGTGGAGGACTGAGGACTGTTTTTAGAGATGGTTGTAGGCAGATGTGTGGAAGGGATTAAAGATGCAACAGAATGAAGTGCTATTGGCTGGAGCGCCATAGAAGGGGTTGGGGGCTGGGTAACAGAGTACGGGGAAGCGGAGCACCGAGCAGGGAGGGAGGATGGCAAAGATGAGTGAAGGATGGGAGAAATTTAAAGGTAGACAGGAGAGGTCATGTGAGAATTTGCAAAATCAGGTGTCTTTTCTTAGTAATTCAGTAGGAAAGAGACGAGATGAAAATGAAAATAAAAAACAAATGAACAAACCCTTGGAGAATGTGACAGGGAGTCAACACTGGAGAATAAAAAAGACGTCTGAGCTGGGTAGGGTTTAGGTGAGATTAAATGGATCCAATCTGTGCTCTTTGGCATAGGTTTTGACCTTCTGTTCTTGGAGATGGAGCGGATGTTGGGAGAATGGGAGACAGAGTTAGAAAAGCAAGGTAGGTGGGGTGAGAAGGTGAGAGGAAGAAGAGATTGCTGGTGAGGGTGTTGTTGATATGGGTGATCACAGGGTGAGACCAAGGAGGGAAGTAAATGCAATCAGAGAGGTTTAGGGACCAGAACAACAGAGGGACCCTGAAGGAAGGCAGATAGGATATAGACAATGTCAGGTCGTGGTCAGAGAGGGAATTTCACTGGGAGGCAGAATAATTCCAAAAGAAGGATTCAGGCGAGGCCACGATGGGGAGAGGTGAATCGCTGCAGTGTTTTTAAAATAATACAATGCATAATATCTTTGACTCACACCCTGAAGCCAGAAAAAATTAAACCTGCATGTATAAATCTACCCATTTATGCACACCTATTTGTACATACACAATACATACATTTAAATATGCTTTTGCATTCGCATATTATATGTGAGTATAATATACTCCATTTTAAATTCTTTTATGTTCTTCACAGCACTAGCCCAGGGGCATGGTATGTGTTCAGTAGACATTGGTTTAATTGAACTAACACATTTAACTAGAGCTTTTATTTTTTTCTTCTGCATAGTACTGGAATCTGCTGTACCCCCTAAATCACAACGCTAAGATAATTACGAAAAAGAGAGTTCAGGTTTAAACTGAGGAGACCAAACCTTTAAAATAACAGTTTTATAATGGGCTTAGTGTTGTGTTTTTTCATCGTACCCGTAATCCTTGCAGTGAGTTCCATTTCTCTCACCTTTGCCAAAACACGAATTCTACACACAAGAGCCCCGAGGCTATGGGGAATTCTACTCACCGCTCTGCTTTCCACCCTTAGTTCTCATCAGGAGTCCTCACCCTCAGAATCACACCAGCAATTCTGTTGTAAAGCACAGAACAGAGCCAGAAACTCACTGCGACGGGCTCGGAGATGGATGCAAATGGTCGCACTGGCAGAGAAACATGGATGATTTCTAACTCTGCCCACTTATTCCCAGTACTGCTATCAGAACCCAACCCTCTCTCTCCCTTTTCCTTGCTTCAGCATTGTAAATTAGAAGGCCCAAACTTAATAAATCTCTCCAAGGCACGGAAAGAGCACTGATTTTCGCTGAAGGTTTTTGGGGGCATTCTTTGCCATGAGAATAGATAGGTCTCTATGCTTTAAGTCACAGGACCCATAGCACCCCTGCATGGTGATTGAGTCAGTGTGGTTGGAACGGGATGGAGGGGGGATATATGAAGATATCTTGGGATTTTATATGATACTGGAACCCCCAAACTAGAATGGAATCCTAGATCCAAACTAGGATGGAATCCTGGAACTAAACTATGATTAGAAGTTCTCAGACTGCTGAATCTACATTTTAGTGTTGTCCCAAATACCTGGTAGGTTAAAAAAGAACTGCCCACCATTAAGTTGTACCTGGTAGTCCAGTAGCTTCCATTAGTGTGTGTTGGGGTCACCCAAGACCCCCTGTGGAGGTGGGGAAGTGAGAACACAGAATGACCCAGCTACACTGGAAGATTAATTGAACTCGGACAGAGGACAGACGACAGTAACTATTTATTATCATAATTTGATCTTTCCAGTTGTCTACTCAGTAACTTGTACCAGTGGAGAAACATCAGTCTTCCATTTTCTACAGAAGGAGTCAAAGCCCTTAACCTGTCCTACAAGGTACAGATGTTAGAAATTCATAAACTACACACTCATGTGGCTGCTTATTGAAAATAATTCCCAGCTGGGAGTCCTAGTCCTGTGTCACATGAGCCTTAACTAAAAGCAGGAGAAGGATGAGATGTTTTAAATGTCTTTATACTCTAGAACCTGTGTCTTTCCTCCTTACTCTGTTACTCTTAGCGTTCTTTGTACTCTCCCTCTTCTCCTGTACCGTCACTTTATTTCCAGGAAAAGAAATGAGAACCCTAATGTAAGTTAGGTGTTTCAATGTCTAAATTTCTAATATGGCTTAATATGGCACGCTTCCTGGGATGATTTTCATTTAAATGACAGATGAGCAGCTCAGGGCTAAAGGAATCATTCTGTGTGGGAAGCCAGTAGTTGGAGTGGGATGGGGAATAAAAAGGAAAGGTCTTCTCAGGACCTCTGAAGCCACACCATGGACCATATGCCATTTGTAAGGCCAGACCCATTCCAGGGTAACTGTCTACCTTGAGCTGCTTCTCACCCATAAAGAGTTCCTTCGACAGGAAGGAGAATCTCTTGACACTCAAGTGAAGAATGAAACACTCCACCAAAGTATCTGGCAGTCTACTGAGCACACATTCCTTATATGGCTTTGGGCTCAGACAGCACAGAAGGTATGGCCACAACACCTAGAAATGCCTAATGCGTTCATCCATAGCACTGCAGCTGCATCATTTATGCACACATCTGAATCATTCCTAACACACCAAACAGACACACACAGGGTGTCAAGCAGTGACAGGGCTTTTTTAAAGAGATGGGAATTAAAAGAATAAAGTGAGTTCTGGAATAGCTTTTTCCAAAGGTTATTGCCCCAACAATCTGGTTATGCTGTCCCTAAATCTTGAACTAAGTAAAAACCAAACCAAAAAACAAACAACAACAAAAACAAACAAACAAAAACCCCCAAGAAACCCTAGTTCTTAAATGAGATGTGCAGGTGACCAGCACGCTGCGTTTTGGTAACACAGTTTCTTCACCTCCCATGCAGAGAATTCACCCTTGGGCAACTTCTGATGGCCATGGAAGACTGGGTGGGTGATATTCCCTTAATTTTCTAGACGACTCCTATTTTATCACATTACACATGCGTTTTGGCACTACGGACACCACCGACATTTAATGGAATCATTTGGGATTTTTTTTCTCCCTCAGTCACAATATGGCTGCGGCCAGCAGAGGGGAATCCGTATCAAGGACGTCTCCTGCGTTCTGGCTGAAGAAACACAGTGACATACTTTGAAATTACAAGATCCACTGTACATGCGTCCCTCTGAAGGGTGTGCACACTCTTGACTCAGGCAAATTCAAGGGTCAGATTACCTGAAGTTGGTAGAAATGCTGAGATTTAAGCATGGCCACCAAAAGGAGTGATATAGGACCACACCCAGCGACTCACTTCCACAGTGGAAGGGAAAGATAGAGGACACGAAAGATAGAAAGCACGGACTCCGAAGAAAGTCGGAACCATGAGCGCTCCCAAGGATGTCTGTGGAATCTCACAGTTTGGACAGACTGGGTCTTTGTCCAGACCCATCTGTGGAAGAGATGGGGCTGATAGCTGAATTCATCCTCATGCATTTTTCCTGGCTTCTTATTTTGCCATTAAGTTCATACCTCGAACTTGGCATGGCTCAGCCTTCCTCTCTTTAAGCTTTCTTGAGCAGGCCATGAATATTTTATTTGGTTTCAATTCATACATTCAGTTGAAGAGAAGTGACCAACGGGGTCCAAAGAGGGGTTTAGAGAAATGGAACTACCCAGCTGACAGCTTTTGGTGATGGCAGGACAGGACAAAAATGTAATGTAATATCTCAGCTAAATGGATTTGGACATTTCATCTGGTGGAAAAGAGAGAGAGGCTGCCACCCTTCCCAAAGCCAAGGGTCCAGTGAAAGAAATACTACTTGTCTGGTTAACCCAAGGTCAGGTTCTGAATACCTGGCTCGAGGCAAATAGCACCTTCCTGATGTCAGAAGCAAGGACAAGGCAAATATAAAGTCACACTGGCACTGTCCCTCCTGTGCTCACCCTTCTACCTCTAAACCCAACTTCTGAGACCTTTCTAAGAGAATCCTTTGGCCACTGAGCTTTGAGCAGAGCCGGTAATATCTTCTGGAAAAGCATGCACATTTGTAAGACATGTATCCAGGGCCACCTCCCTGTAACCAGGCAGCACATGCTTCAAGAAAGGAGACCTCGTGGGAATTTTCTGGGTGTGTTTGCAGTGCTGATCTCTAAGGAGGAATGGAGGGGGCCGGGGAGAGGGCTGGAGCCCAGGCAGTAGGAAGAAAAGAGTCAGAGTGACTGAGGTGCTTGTTAAACATTAGAGGGGGCTGTGGGGAGATTTCTTAAGACTGAGCTTCCTGAAGCTCAGCTCAGGGTTGATTTGACCTCAATTCTGGTTTAAGCCCTTTGGGGAATCTTTCCCACCCTCGGTGCCGACAGGGAAGATATGGCGCCACCAGCTTGACTTTGCACGGATGCTGGTGATCTACGGTCTACCTGGAAGATAGGAGCTGGGCCTGCAGTTTGCCTGGAGCCAAACTGGACCCGACGTCAAGCCCAGGCCGACAGGCATGACTACTTCTCGCAGGCCAGTGAGAAGACTGGTGAGGTGGGAGGTGGAACACACAGCCCTTCCCTGGCTTAGTCACCACGGTGGCCTCCATTCCCGTTCATGGTTCTCTGGACACCCTGAAGCGAAAGCCATACAAAACAATTCCCCCGAAATGGAAAACGAAACCCCGTAACAAAACACTTCTTCTCCCTTCATTTCCATCCCGACCCCGCTCCCTCTGGCCAACACCCTGAATACTCACGAGAGAACACTTTATCTATACAAAATTAATTAGAAAACAAAATATTTACATATGAAATAAACACCATCTTGATTTCTGTCACCAGCGGAGACGACAGAGCCCCCTTTGTTCTAGATTGCTGTTCGCTAGGTTAGTTGGTTTGGTTTTTTTATTTGAAAGGGATGAGGTAAGAGGAAGAGTGAGGGAGGAGCCCCTGACCCAGGACCGAGTCGGGGTGAAGAATGTTTGACGGCCCTTCGCCTTCGTCCTCCTGGAGACGTCTCACGCCCTCTGTCCTCTCTCTCCAAGTCCTTCCTTGAATCTAAGGTAAAGCACTCCGTGCTCCTCTCTCCAAATCTGTGAGAGGTTCAGCCCCTTGCCCCCAGGTTTGTTTTAGAAAGAAAACAAAGCTTTACAAGGCCTTCGGTTGGCTTGAAAATGAAAGATACTGAGGTAAAAACCAAGGAGGAGAGCGGGGGGCGGCAGTCAAGGGCTGGGGGGTGAGGAAGGGTGGTGAGTCGGGACGGGTGGGACTTGAAGAGACATGGCAGCTTCCTTCCAGAGGAGGATGAGCACCTTTCTGGTTTATGTGTCCTGTGTGCAACATGGAGATCCTGCAGCCAAGCTTCCACACTGACCTGGCTCTTTGGCTGCCATCCCGGGTAAGGGGAGGATGGCAGGACAGTGGAACTGACCCACGGAACACGCCTACCCCAAGTTTCAGGACTGGCAGTGACAAGTATTCGTTTCCAACTGCGAGTGAAGGGGGTATCACGTCTGCCAGTGCCCTCATCCCTGGAGTTTTATATGTATATATATATATATATATATATATATATATATATATATATATATATTTTATTCTTGACTGGTACAATCTGGGAGGGGAAGGAGGTGTTGAAGGAGGGTGGAGGGGTTTCTACAGAGAGTGTCCACACTGGGTTCAGCGTCAAATCCTCAGGGAGCCAGACCCAGTGGGGTAGCGGGGGAGTCCCTTCTCGCCTCCCGTCCCCACTTCCGAACCGCTTTCCCTTCCCTCCACTGTTTCCCGAGCTGTACTCATGGAGCAAGCTCATGCCTCTTCACTGGCTGTTCCATGTCGGTTGTGGCCAATTCAGGGGGGTAACAAGCCTGCTCTCCCAGCTCCAGGTTAAGTAAGAAGGGATCAAAGCATTGAAAACATCCCCCTCTCTCACTTACCCGACCATAAAGGACGCCCCTGTCCTTCAAAGCCTTACTTAGCTCCTCCCCACAAACTGGCCAGCTGAGGGTCTAAAAAGCTCAGACGAGCTCTGTACAATCTTCTGCCCTCAGGTATGGGCCAAAAGAATCCTGGTTGCTTCTACTTCCCTTTAGCCTTCCTGGAAAGTTCTTGGCCAAAACTGGTGGAATGTATTGGCAACCACGGAGGAATTATTTTTGTACGTTGCCCATGTAGGATTGTTCACCCACGTTTTTGTCTAGACCACAGGAACTTCTCCGTCAAGAACTTCCATTCTCTTCATTTGGGAAGGGTGAAGGGGAGAGACAGCCAAAATTCAGGTAACACAGGACCATCTCTGTTTGTATATAAGCCAAAACAAGCCCGGTGCTTAGGGATATTAAAAGAAACAACACTATGAGTCAAGGCTGCCTTCCCCGCGTGAAAAGGCCTGATGACAGGCGTGTATAGACAACACGTGTGCAAGTGTATATCAACACACATGCACACGCAGTCCCTCCTTCCTTGCCTCTAATGCATCATGAAACACTGCTCTGATGTACCTTCCATCATCCTCCAATGACCTTTCATTCCAGTTCACTACCAGTTAAGTCTCATGGAATTGAAGCAAACTTTTCTTTTTTTTTTTGGCTTATATAGAAACACACGTGGCTTCCCACCCTCTGCTTGGCGCACGATCCCCAAACACACGCCATCTAAGCAACAAGAATTTAGCAAAAGCCTCTTTTCATTCACAGGCAGTATGCTAAAGGAGCTTATTGGGGCGCTTTTGCTTCCTCACCTAAACGTAAAGATCAGTTCGGGGAGTGCTATCCTGCGCTCCCGTGGCCTCCTCCCGCTTCTCCGTGCTTCACTCGAAGTGGGTGCCAAAGAGTCCTTCCACGCTAGGAGGAAGCTCGCGTGGGGCCACTTCCTTCAACCACTCCGCCCTCGCCGGCTGAGCGAGCCCACCGTATCCTCTCGCGAGAACTGGGAACTGGAAGGATGGACAGACCGGGAAGGAGGAGGGGGCTGGAAAGGGAGCAGAGATGGTTCTGGTCACCAGGGTCTCCCTCAGAAGGAATCAGAACTCCAGGATCCCATAAATAAATGAAAACGACAAGAAAGGAGCAAATGGGAACCAAGTTCACCCCCGTCACCCTCTGTGACATGCGCACCACACGTCCACAGCCCCGACCCTCCCGTACCCACCTTCGCCTCTCTCTTCCCTCACTCAGACATCAGACTCAATACTAGACAGTTTCTCATACACATGCCCATTGCTGGAGCCATTGAAAGCCCTGGGGTTTTTGTTGTTAGGCACACAGGGATTGGACTGGTTCCCTATACAGATGTCTTTCTGGAAACGGCCTGGTACAGCCCCATGCAGGGCCGACACCACCGGCTTGTTGGTGACAAGGGCACGGAAGTCCGGCCTGGCCTTCGGCACCCCTGCCACCGTGGGCTGCCTGAAGAAGTAGGATTTGCTGCCGTGGAGCAAGCACTGGTCGTCCCCGAAAGTGGGGATGAAAGGGTTCTGCGTGACCCGGTCGGGGTAGAGCGACTTGCTGAGCATGTAGCTGCCGCCGCCGCCGCCGCCGCCACCGCCGCCGCCGCCGCCGCCGCCGCCGGGGTTGCCATGGTTGCCGTGGTGGTGATGTCCCGCGGCCGGCGCCGCCGCCTTGCCGTTGCCGAAAGCGCTCTCGCCCGCCGGCATCTCAAACATGTGCGCGTAGGGACTGCCGTCCAGGAAGCGGCCCTTGTCTTTCAGGCTCACGCTGCGTGGGGCCAGGGCGGCCTCCTCCTTCTGCAGGTCCACGAAGGTGTCGTAGGAGTGCTGGCGCCGCAGCTTGTTCCGGGTCTTCTTCTGCGCCTTGGAGTTGGTCGGGCTCTGGGGGTACTTGGCGGCGGACGCGCTGGACGTCACGGCCACCGGCGCGGCCGGCTGGTCCAGCTCCTGCAGGGAGTTGTCCTCGCTGATGTCGTACAGGTTGCCGGCCTTCTTGCACGCCTCGCAGCGGATGCACGCCTGCCGGCCCGAGTTCTGCCCGGCCACCGTGCTCGAGTAGTTGTGCAGCTTGGACGGGCAGCTGCGGCAGAAGTTGCCCCCGGAGCGTTCCTCCCAGTCTACGCTGGTCAGGTTCTTCTCCCAGGGGGCCGGGACCCCGCCGACTCCGCCGTGCTTGTCACCCGGCCCGTGCTTGAGGTGCGACCGGTTGGTGCAGGGCCCTCCTCCGCCGACCGAGTCGCGCTTGAAGTCCTCGCCGCGCTCCTTGTAGATGTCGGTCAGGTCCACATGCTCCCAGTGCGGCGAGGTCTCCTTGGTGCGGAACTGGTCCAGGTAGAAGTCCCGCAGCCCCTCCTTGTCCCTGAAGTAGCGCTTGTGGTCGGGGGAGCGGGGCGGCCGGCGGCGGTAGGCCAGCTCGATCTCGTCGAACTCGCGGCGGGACTTGGCCGAGGCTGGCCGCTTCTTCAGGCTGTCCTTGTACTGCTGCTTCCGCCTCTTGGCCGCGTTGCCCTCGATGTTGCCGTAGGTGACCGTATGCGTGGAGATGTCCGACACGTCGGAGCGGATCAGGTCGTCGTGGCCGCCGTAGCGGTCGCTCTTGAACGAGAACTTGCCGTACAGGTCGCTGAGCTGGCTGTG
The DNA here is from genome assembly GCF_025265405.1 of Mesoplodon densirostris. NCBI lineage: Eukaryota > Metazoa > Chordata > Mammalia > Artiodactyla > Ziphiidae > Mesoplodon > Mesoplodon densirostris. The sequence goes on from NC_082671.1 coordinate 12,140,590, forward strand.
CTTGGAGGAGGGGAGGCCGATGTCCAGGGGCTTCTTGCCGAGGGACCTGGGCTGCGTGGTGAAGGGCGGGTTGTCGCAGTCGTAGAGCCCGTCGATGGAGCTGGTGCTGCCGATGCTGTGCGGCCGGTGGTGGGGGTCCTGGTACGCGTTGCTGTCCTTCAGCTGCAGGTTGCCAAAAGTCCTCTCCACCTCGCTGATGTAGTCGCTGAAGAGGTTCTCCTCGCAGGGCGGGTTGTTGTAGGATTTGCAGTCCGAGTGCGTGAAGCTGCGGCGGTGCTCGGAGATGTCGTAGACGGACGACTCGCGGCGGATGAAGTCCAGGGCACTCTGTGGGGAGCCGTTCACGCCGGACAGGTTGGCCATGTTCTTGGCCGTGCGGAGCAGACGCAGGATGTTGGAGTGTGTGTTGTTCATGGTCGCGGTGGGGGAATTCATCACGGATTGGCGCTCCTCTATGGCCACCCCGTGGATGCAGCTGTAGATACCCTGGAGGGAGGATGGGACCGGTTAGGTCTCTGGCGAGGCAGGAAGTGACCATAAAGAGCACCCCCCAACCAACCCACCACTGACTGCCCCAGTGGATGAGAAAAGTCAGAGAAGACCTGAAAGAGATGGTCTTACACACTCACAGAAACATACGGCTAGAAGCTTGCCTGCCTCATCCCCCTGCATTTAGCAAGTCGCATCACGAGCTGGCGGCCTGGCGATCCAGAGGGGACATGGCTACACCGAGTGACTCGAGCAAATGGATTCGACTTGCAAGACAGGACATTCTTGCCTCAACTCCACTACTGACTCGAATTGATTTTCCTTTCCGTGCTGAGGTTTTTGTGTCTCAAAAATGAGGCCATGATATCGACTGATAGCAAAAGATATTGTCAGCCTTCTGGAAATCAGTAGCAATGCTCTACAGATGCTGGGGCTTTTCGGCCCTGGCTGGTCACCCTTGGATGGCAGTAAAGCACAGTGGAACCCAGGCGCTCACAACTGCCACTCTTTCCCGGCTCTGACAAACTCTGAGCAGCTTTTAGGATTTTGGTCACCAAATCACAGCTGAGCAATTCTCTTCTTGAGCCAAGCGTGAACCAAATTCACAGAGACAATCAGGCAGCCCTGGGGTCAAGGAGGGATTTTTCTCCTGTTGTGCCCTATACCGGGGCAGGAGGGACCTGGGACAGATATCCCAGTACTAGATAGGAATAAAGAATCCCCTTGCTGGGGAGAGGGAGGTGGGGGAGGGATGGATTGGGAGTTTGGGGTTAGCAGATGCAAACTAGTATATATAGGATGGATTAAACAACAAGGTCCTACTGTAGAGCACAGGGAACTACATTCAGTAGCCTGTGATAAACCCTAATGGAAAAAAACTAGGAAAAATAATGCATATATATGGATAACTGAATCACTTCGCTGTGCAGCAGAAATTAACACAACACTGCAAATTAACTGTACTTCAATAAAATAAATAAATAAATAAAAGAATCTTGTAGAATCCTCTCCTTTATTCTCTCTTTAGCTCCTGGTTTCCTCCTTAAAGTTTCTCGCTCAGTTACTCTGATAATAAATAATTAATATCTTAACAAATTAGTATTGACTGAGAACTCCCTGTGTGCGGCTCCTTGTGCAGAGCCCTGAAGAGCACCGTCCAGGAGAGGGAAAGGCTTGGGCTCAAGTCTAAAGTCAGGCCAACCTCCTGCCAATCTCTTGCTCCCTGCTTTGAAAGGTGGACACATTTGGAACTTTTCTGCCTGGCAAGGGAAGGTCTCTGCAGAGGAGGTTGTTTTAACTGTATCTTTAAAACTAGGGGGATAAATTTGGAAAGGGGTTGTCCCATTGGAGGGGAATGAGAGGAGAGAAGATTAGAAAGGAGAATGGCAGCTAAATGGGAAAGAAGGAAGATCTGCATATGATAAGCCTCAGTTTCCCTAAGGCAGCAGTGAGATAAGAGATCTTTAAGAGAAGGTTCCTCTACTTTCCTTCTCAGGCCTCCTTTCTAACCCTTCTTGATTATAGCCAGGAGAAAATGCATTGTTCCTCTACAGAGCCATTGATTATGTCGAGGGACTACAAATGGGATTTCTATTACAGGTTCCCCCCACTGCTGCCATCCCCCTCTCTGGAGAGGTCTCAGGAAGGGCCACGCAGTGCGACGTGGCTCAGGGCCCACAAGTCCCAACCTCCTGCTCCCAGGTAACTGAATGGCCTGCAGCAACTCACAGTCAGAGAGGACACTTTCTCTATCAACTAAAATACTACAGAAAAATGATCAAAAGATGCAACAATTTAATGAGTACTCCATTTTCTCATATAATTCCATTAGAGACAAAGTTGGTTATTTATGTCTGAAGCCTAGACCTCTATTTGAAGAGGACATTTGAGTTCACCTCTCATGAATGAATCCCAAAACTTTATTAACAAATTCAAAAGAAGTCTTTTTTTTGTTTGTTTTTTAGCTCTTCCCTGTGACCCTCTGTTCATATTCAAAACTGTGCTCAAAATCTCACTTTGGACGAGACACATAGCAGAGAACTAAATAAAGAACGACTTGAGTTATACTCTTGCTCCAATTAAGGCAGTTTCTGGAATGCAAATGTCTTACAGGTCAGGACTTATTTCTGAAGGTCCTGTTAAGCTCTTTAACTCCCCAAACTCACACATGGTTAAAACATAGAGCAGGACAGTGAAATTACCAACAATATACTTTTGGATGTCAGAATAAGAGAGATATATTTCATGATTTAAATAGAAATGTAATTTTTGAAAAGGATTAAATGATGAATCCAACCACTGCAGAATTAACTAATGGTGATGAAAGGCATCTGGGAAAAGGCCACATGTTTCATTTTGATACATCTGCCAGTTCTTATTGAGAACCAAATGCCCAAACCCCACACAGAAATCTGTTTCTTGAAGGAAAAACTGCATCACCTGTTTTTAGAGCCACTTGAAATTATGTCATCCCACCCCCCTGGGGAAATGTACATGATGTGGCTTCTCACTTTAGCAGCCTCAGGCTGGAGTTAGTGCCCTCCTGGGTCTCTGTGCTCTGCACAGTGAGCTGTCTTTCCCAAGCTCCAAGCATCTAAATCAAAGCACTTACTCTGCTGATGGAGAAGACCATGCCAGGCTTGCCAGAACACACACCCATAAAGCAGTGCCTGAACTGCCAATAGAAGAGGTGTTCGCAAATGAAGGTGATGAGGCTGAGAGCCATGGCGGCCCCCAGCATGTAGAAGACGCCCGCCATGTTGTCAATGTCCAGCTGGCTGCTCATGACCTCATTCTTCTCATTGTGGCAGATGCCCGTGAGCCACAGAGCTTCCAGCTCCTCCATCTCCCCTGGGGGCGGGGCGGGAAGGAGAACAGGCAGAGAGAGGCGAGAGGGGAGGAGTAGAGAGAGGGGGTGATAGGGGTGTTGGGGAAGGAGAGGAAAACATGAGAGAGAAAGAGAGAAGGAGACATAAAGAAAGAAAACCAACAGAGAAAGTTAGTGATTTTATTAAATACCGTTATGTAGGAACTTATCAATGTATTCAGGTAGTCAGTGAAAACATAATGGGGATACCACCGGTGACACAAAGATAGGAGACATTACCTGTGTGCCCCATTACCTACCCAGTGTAAACTGGTATATAAACAATCAGTATGACAAGCTAGATGCAGGTCACAAGAGCTGCTTGAATTAGTGAGAGTAATTTTGCAGATGGGCGGCCAGTGGGTTTTCATGAGGAATGTAGGACTTGGAGGTGGGCATGGTGAATGGCTGAATTTTAATTTATATTGCACAAAAAGGCACTCCAGGCAGCAGAAATAGCATGATCAAGGGGAGGAAGGTAGAAAATCACGAGGCGTATTTGGGAAAGGCAGGCAGAACGAATCAAACAGAGTAACCGTAGACAAAGGAAGCCGAATACAAAAGGTTGATGCAAGATCACTGAGGGCCTGAGTATCAGACGAAAGCGCTTTGAGCTTTTTGTTGTTGTTGTAGACAGTGAGGAACAACATAACTGAACAAGCGATTCAGAAAAGTGCTCTCAAAAAATGTGCAGGGCTTCCCTGGTGGCGCAGTGGTTGAGGGTCCGCCTGCCGATGCAGGGGACACAGGTTCATGTCCCAGTCCGGGAAGATCCCACATGCCGCGGAGCAGCTGGGCCCATGAGCCATGGCCGCAGGGCCTGCGCGTCCGGAGCCTGTGCTCCGCAACGGGAGAGGCCACAACAGTGAGAGGCCTGCGTACCAAAAAAAAAAAAAAAAATGTGCAAAGCAGATTGGGTGGGGGGAGGAGAGACAGAGACATATTGGCAGAGAGACTGATTGATTCCCTAGAGGCCCTCAGGCTTCCTGATCTCTTGTTGAAAATATAAATATTCAAAGTAAAAGGGAGGAAGCTACAGTAAAATGAGACCACCAAATTCAGACCTGCCTCCTTTTAACGCTGCTTAAGGAAGTTTTGCTTAATTCAAGTCATGCCAGGTTACAATAACTTTGATCCACTTCAGTGGATACCAGGAATTAGAAAGGTAGAAATCGTAGACAAAAGGAAAATGACAGAAACCATATGCCCGAGAATGCATCTAATTCCAGAGAAGCGAAAATCTGAAAACCTCATGAAGAAAACTGCCTGTTCCAATAGTTCCAGTTTGGTTCAAAATGTGAACCTTGTCTGAATAATCTGACCGAAGCCCTGGCCACTTCTGCAAATCGTCTCTACGGCTGCTCTTCCTCGTGGATAGAGGCCCCTTTAAGTGCCTTTAAGTGACAGCTGCATTACAATGACAGAAACTCTTATACCAAAATGGCTTGTAACACTCCACCTAGAACCCCCTCCTCTTTCCAATGTTAATCAAATCACTTTTTACTCATTTCTTGGATCAAACTCTGATTTTCCTAACTAGGGAACAACTGACCTCACCCAGAGTCTGCCAATCTCCCTATGCTCTTCTCCTGCTTCTCGCATCCCTAACAGCAAAGATTCTGCAGACAGAACTTAGGGAACCGCTTGGTTGATGGCCTTTGAGGCCAAGTAGAGTCAGGCTGCTCATCTGTAACTGGATTAGCTTCTGTGAGACGAACAGGAGGAGTAGGTTCTTTAGACAATAAAGCGAAGAGGGATGTGGAAGGCGTGAGTGTAATGAAACAGGAGATGAGGTTTCCTCAAAGCAAGCTGTCTGTTCAGTCTGCTGCGAGAATCATTCTGGGGAGTGAGTGCCTTCCCGTGTCTGCCTCTGAGAACCCTGGCCCTGCTTCCTACCTCTTCCAGAGGGAAAAGCAAGATGGGAGAGGGAAGGATGAGCCGATGGCCACGTGTGGATTTCTCTGCCCTTTCTCTGGGCCCAGGGAGAGCAGAGACCTTTCTAAAATTCCATCCACTGCTCTGGCCACATGTGAGAAGACTGCTTGGGGAACTTCTGATCCCAGCCCCTCTTACTTTATCCGAGTGTTTGATCATACCCTGCAATCCTGAAACACACCTCCTTGACTGACTAATCCTCTCCCCAAATTTCACCCTGGGTTGGATTGTATAACCACGCCCCACTGCCCCCCGCAGTTCCTTTGTTGAAGTCCTAACTCCCAGTACCTTGAAATGTGACTTTATTTGGAAGTAGGGTAATTGCAGATGTAACTGGTTAAGATGAGGTCACCTGGATACGGTGGGCTCCTAATCCCATATAACTGGTATCCTTAAAAAGGGAGGGAATCAGACACAGACGTGTACAGAGGGAAAACATGCACACAGGGAGAAAGCCATGTGAACAGGAAGGCAGAGCAGGGGTGATGCGTCTACAAGACAAGGAACGCTGTAGATTGCCAGCAAACCACCATGAGCTTAGGGGAGAGGCATGGAGCGGATTCTCCCTCGAGTGCCTCATTAGGAACCAAAGCCAACACTTTGATCTTAGGGTTCAGGCCTCCAGAACCACGGGCCAAATGTCTGTTGTTTAAGTCACTCAGTTTGTGGTACTTTGTTTCAAAGCGTTAGGAAACTAATAATATATACCCTCCAAATCTCCTAGTATACTGTGAAATGCTTTTTTGGAAATGCAGAGGTTAGAGGGATGAGGAAGGAAGCAGGGTTGATGTTTCAGACTGGCCATCGGAAGAGGCCAAATAGGCACTGTCCCTTTCTTTAACTCACCATCTCCGAAGAGCTGCAGGATAGCAAGGTCCACCTGGCGCTTCCATCCAGAATCCTTTTGGATGGCAATGCCATAACCAGTGGAAGCAAAGACCTTTCCGCTGCCAATGGTCACCAGCTTGCAGCCTTCGTCTCTGCCTGCCATGTAGTTCAGCACTGCTGCATCGTAGATGAAGGCATCCAGTTTCCTGTGCGAGAAAGAAACAAAGCAAGTCCAGTGGAGGAATTTTAGTACAAAACTACCAATGGGGTCATTAATAGGAAGCAGTAGGGCTCCAGCAGACTATGCGGGGGAAGTGGCTCAAAGTAAGGCTCAAGGTGGAACCCAGCCAGAAACTGAAGCCTAAATCCCAGGCTGTTCTTTGTGTGATTTCAGGTTGAAAGGAGGAGTTCTCTCCCTCCCACTGGGAATGATGAGCATGTAAGCTGGGCCTGAAGCCAACTCCTAAGCTGTGTCTGAAAGGAGAAGGAGTAAAAAGGAATCAATAAAAATAATAACAGAAATAATGAAAAGGAACCATCACAATGATAACAACAAAGAGCACGGGTTAGACTTATACACCATTTTTCATTTCTCCGTTCATTACCGTCCAGAGTGGGGTAACTGTAGGTAGACGTGTAGCACTAGATGGGCAATGCTTTTTTTGCAGTCAGAAGGGTTTCAATATTCTGTTTTGCAGCGCAAGGAGAGAGGTGAGTCGTTGGGGGTGGTGGCAGTACAAGCTTGTGTCAAGAGCAAATGTGTGAAACCACAAGCCAATGTAGCATGCAGGGGAATTCAGAGGTCTCAAATTCCCAAACGTATGAGAATCTCATTGTACATACTGTGCTTTTCAAGGAAAGAATATAGAGGGAAGGGGGTAAAGCTAGGGGCAAGGTCAGGAGGGTATAGGTCAGTATTTAAACACATCAAAGGGAGAAGAAGAAATTGATATATTCATATAGGTAATAGAGAGGTCTGCAAGAAAGAAAGGCAGGCATCATCCTCTTCACTTTGACAAGTTAAGTCAGCTTTACTCCTCCTTAAGAAAAAAGAAACCCTTTCTGGCATGATTAGACACAGAACATTTTTTCAAAAGGCCTGTGAGTATCCTTTAGGAGGGGTGTCCATCAAAAAGCCAAAGCTCTGATTGACAACTGTGATTGTACCAGGGACCAGACTGCCCAGAGTGGTCCACCCCAAACTCAAATCCCACTTTCTGACTCCATAATGATAAGACAGAGTCTTATCAGACAGGGTGGTTGTTCCAGAACCAGAGCCACCAGGAGGTCTAAGTGTTGCTAGTTAACCTACAACACAGGAAATCAGCTATGAGGCCCCAGGACCCTCAAATTCCAACAACTCTCATGGTCAATTGTCTGTCTTACTCTGCAGCTGTGGCTTCTGAAGACCAAATGAATGAATGTGGCTGAGATTATGCAAGCAAACATATTTGCAGTTCAAGAGCTCCTGTTAGTGAACGAACTGAGATTATAGAGCTGGAGCAAAGAATGCCAATTTTGTTGGAATTGGAGATTGGTTAACACATTCTTACTGTGTGTTGTCTAAAAACTTTTACCCTTTCATTGTTTATTTCTCCCTGTCCGTAAGACACCAAAATCATCATTTTCACCTTTTGGTCAGCAGGTCTTTATTTTGTGTGTAATGCGTGAACTTTAGCCTTGACTCTCCCCTTTGATTTTTACATTGATTACATTCTTGTTTCATGTTTACATTAATGCAAGTAGAATACAGTTTATTAAAAATACATAGAAGTGAATAATAGCATAGGAGTCTCTGTGCACTGGCCTGAATCACACTGTCAATTTAACTTGGAGATCCATAAAGAGCAAATGCAGCCTTCTTTGCTTTCACATGGTGTGGCACCAAGCATGGCACATCCGATTCCACGTATGTTTAATAAACGTGAGCAACGTATCAAAGATTCTGAGCTTGGAAGCAGTTCTTACCCTGTTTTCAGGGAGAGCAATGCATCGTCCACACCCCTCTGGTTGAACTTCCCCATGTAGGCGTGCATTTCCGCATAGTTATTGCGAATATTCCTCTCTGTGCTGCCATTGGGCACAGTGCCAAAGCGGAAAGGGGGTGAGAAGTCATTAGGTCTCTGGAACTGGAGACAGACAGACAGAGAGAGAGAGAGAGAGAGAGAGAGAGAGAGAGAGAGAATATGAGTACTTCAAAAAATGTGAAGAGATATTATGTTAGCATTAGTGGATTTATCATGGAAGGGACAAACAAGAGTTCACCAAATACATTAGCCCTCACTCAGGAGCAGCAATTGCTGTCTGAAAGTGAACTTCAATTCAACTCAATTTATTCCACATTGTTGAGAGCTTTCTATCTGCCCACCCTTGACTTGTATCTGTAACACTTGTGTGCCGCATTTATGCACACTGCACAAAACCAGGGATGATGGAAATGTGCTATTAGCTTAACTGCAGTGGGCTGGTTACCTTTATTTCTGAAAATTGTGTGAAATCGGCTTCCAGGCCCCTTCATTGCACTATCAAGGCTATAGGACCTTAGTGAGGCAAGCTACATCATACTCCTGAAAATCACTTGTTGGATAGCAAATATGTTTTGCTAAGAAGTTTTCTCTTGACCTTGCTTGATGCTTTAAAAGCCCATATTTATCCTACATGAGTTGTAGGATAAATTGTAGAAGCAAATGCAATTTTAATTATGTTCCCTCTCGTGTTTAAGAACTGAGTGTGGATTACCAGGGCTTAGCATCATCACAAAGTGAAATCTCTTGGATTTTCACCCCTATGACATCAGCTTTATTTCTGGCTATTGCCCTGCAGTGAGCAAGTCTTTATGTTGCTTCCTGAACACACAATTGATTCATTTGTACCTTCACAGCCTCATAGAGTCTGTTCCCTCAGCATGAACTCACCTTTCTCCCCAGGCCAATTCATGTCCTTCACTTCAACATGTAACTCAAAGCAATTTCTTCAGGACACTTTCTATGAGTTCTTCCTTCCATCAAGCCTACCCAACAGTGACCCATCAGTACTCTGTGTTCTTGGTTTAGATCATAATCAATACTACAAATTCATTTATGTTCTAAATAAGCTGGTTAAGTTCTGCGAGCTAGTCTCTGACGTAGTCATGAAGCTCTAGATTGAGACAGATATGGACTGAAGAGCAGCTCTGCCACTTACTACTGTGTGATGTGGGGCAAGTAACAGGCGCTCTCCGTGCATCATTTCCTCATATGTAATAAGGAGACAATAATGTCTACTTTTCAAGACTGTTGTGTGTATTAAATGATACAATGTACAAGAAGTGCATGGCACAGCATCTTGCACACAGCAAGTGCTCAAAGAAGACTCCTTATATTATTTTAAATTCATGTCTATATTCTGCATTCCCTAGTAAACTTCATACTTTCTAAGTTTCTCATTCTATTAGAACAGCAATGATCAGATGGAATGTGACCAGAGTGTGTGGTCATATGTGCTGTGCCTTGGTATAGGAAAGACAATCTAGATATTTGAAGTCCACTTGCTTTCAATACTATACCATTTACAGTGGAGATACATTTGAAAATCTAACTCAGGAGTACTCTGAAGCGTTGGAGCTGTCTGGGCTTCAAGCCATTCTCCTTTCTCCTTCCCTTGACCTGAGACACTCAAGAGCTTCTCAGAATATGGGGATTTCATGGACCACAAAATGTCACGGCACAAGGAACCATAAATGCCATCTTCGTTGCTTAAAGTTGGCCATAGTTAAAAGTAAGGTCATGCAGTAGTGTTTGTTAGGTAATCTGAGATGCATCAAAAGACCACTACTTTCTGACTTACCATGGTGTTTTTTGCCATTAAGAGTTTCTGTTTAATTATTTTTAAACAGGTTGTGATTTTTAAGTGAATAAAGACACTATAAAAGAGTCAAAGAATTTTAGAGTTGGATGAGCCACTCAAGGTTAACTAGTCCAAACCTTCCATTTTACAAATGAAGACAGAGGCCCACGGAGGACAAGTAATTTGCTCAGTGTCCCACAGTAGCAGTGATGGCTAATGTTATCAGGAGTCAGTTGGCTTAATTAATAGTATTCCCCATGGTCCCCAGCAGATAACAAGTTTAAAGTAAACAGGGATATGTTTTGTTGGAAGAGACAGAATGCTGTGCATAGAACTGTCAATTAAAACACTTCAGATGTTTGAAAAAAGGTATCCCCCAATCAAAAGTAGAGTAGATACCATGGCAGGCAGCAGTATAACCAAATAAGCTCCCTTTAATCAGTAATTCCCCACTTTGCTAGGACAATGACAACTGATGCTCACAGTGTCCAAATACTAGGGTCCAAAGTATTTTCTGAAACATCAATGAAAGTTGAAATCATGTCCAGTACAATTCTGGTATAAGTTTTTTTTTTTTTTTTCTTTTTGCGGTATGTGGGCCTCTCACTGTTGTGGCCTCTCCCGTTGCGGAGCACAGGCTCCGGATGCGCAGGCCCAGCGGCCATGGCTCACGGGCCCAGCCGCTCCGCGGCATATGGGATCCTCCCAGACCGGGGCACGAACCCGTATCCCCTGCATCGGCAGGTGGACTCTCAACCACTGCGCCACCAGGGAGGCCCTGGTATAAGTTTTTATGTTCTAGTTGTTTTGAAAATCGGCAATCCATGTAAGGTAGATAGAATAATTTTTTTAATTAAAATTTTTTTATTGAAGTATAATTGATTTATAGTGTTGTGTTAATTTCTGCTGTACAGCAAAGTGACTCAGTTATACAAATATATATTATTTTTCATATTCTTTTCCATTATGGTTTATAACAGGCCATTGAATACAGTTCCCTGCGCTATATAGTAGGACCTTGTTGTTTATCCATTCTATATATATAATAGTTTTCATCTGCTAATCCCAAACTCCCAATCCTTCCCCTGCCCCCCGCCTCTGCCTTCCCCTTGGCAACCACAAATCTGTTCTCTAGAGATACAACAATTTTTGATTAACCAAACGGAATGTGATACCCAGAGTGCCTCACGTCCTGATGAAGCTAGATTATGGAACGTTTCCATACTACTCTTAATTAACTTTAATTTCTAAGTTATCTTTAGATTTCTAGATGCTGTTTTATAACTATATCTTTGAATACATAAATACTAAAGAAATAATAAAGGACTTAGCATAGCCAAGATGACCTTGAAGAAGAAGACCAAAGTTGAAAGACTTATACTACCTGACTTCAAGACTTGTAAAGCTGTAGTAATCATGACAGTGGGATGTTAGCATAGAGAGAGTAAAGAGATTATGGGAACAGAACGGAGTGCCCCCAGTAGACCAACACACGTATGGTGCAAAGGTGATTCAGGACAGATAGGACAGTCTTCAACCAGTGGTGTCAGAAGAGCTAGCTATTCGTATGCAAAAAAACCTTCATTCCATACCTCACAAGATATATAGAAATGAACACAAGGTAGATCATATATCTAAATACAAATCCTAAATTTATCACATTTCCAGGAGAAAATATAGGAGAAAGGTTTTGTCACCCTGAGTGAGACAAAGGTTTCTTAGATATGACACCAAAGTACAATCCACCACACAAAAAAAGATAAATTGGACTTTGTTAAAATTAAGAACTCTTTGAGAGACACCGCTAAAATCATGGAAAGACAAGCCACTGGCAAGATAAAAATATTTGAAAACAATTTAAAGCTATTAAACAATTAAAGGAATTAAATAAGAAGATAGCAATACTCTTGAAGAGTCTTCCATCTTCCATCAGAAAACAATCAGAGAAATCAGCCAACACTAGAAGAATGGAAGGCGTGGTCCTGTGGAAAGCATTGGTCTTGGAGGCAGACAATTTGGATTTGAATTCCAGATCTTTCTCTGACCAACTGCGTGAACATGGGCAAGTTATTTAAATTCATGGAGCCCCATTTTTCTGGAAGTATTATTTTTAATTAATATTGAGATAATATCTGGGATTACTTAACACAATATCTGGCACACGGTGGATTCTCAAAACTATTAACTGCTTCTGTGAGGATGAAGTTCTAATATCTAAAATTGTCCTATGTTAGATAATGTTCCCTAAGATGGAAAACTCTTGTTCCTTAATTTGTTCCTTAAACTCAGCCAGTCTGGGGACCAAAAGGGTGAGTGTATCACCCCACAATTAGCCGAAGCAGAAGCAGAAGTGAGCCTGCCTTTTCCTTTGAAGATTCTTGTACCAGCTTGGTGAAATTTAAATAAAAACCTAGATTTTTAAAAAACTGTCATTGGAACTTGAATTTTACTAAAATTCATGGCCATGGAGAACTGTATTTTTAGTGAGGAAGAAGGAAAAAAAGAATCCTCCAAATACCACCTTGATGCTTCCAATAAATGCCCTGTAATAAAACTTACTCCAAGCTGTGAGGCATTATATGGCACTTATTTAATCTGAATGGCAATCTGTGCTCTCTGGGGTTTGGGGAAGGAGTAAAATTTAGTACTGTCCAGAGCCGGAAGTCTTAAAAATCCATAGAACAAGCAGGACTCTAAGAAACAAAATTTTAAAATATTAAAAAACCCAATACACCAAGGAGACCAGCATTGAATTAAAAAGCTCAGTCTGATTTTCAAATAGGGAATTTTATGTAGTATTCCTTATTAGTTGCCTTTGGCCATTATAGAGCTTGCTTGAACTTGGAATCTTTTTCCAGAGCTACCCAGGTCGGGATTCTAAAAACATACAGAGGAAAATAAAAACGCAGAAAGGAAGGAACTTGGGGGATGGATCCCATTTCACAGATGAGGAAACTGAAGCTCTGAAGAGACCAAGGAAGTTGTTCCAGGCCACGTGGTGAAATAGGACCAGCTTATAGGGCCTGACTCCCGAGCTGAGTCATCCCACTGCGGCTCAAATACCAGCCGCCTGGTTCTACTGCTCAGTGGGGAGTGAAGCCATGCACTGTGGAGCCACCTGGTGAGGGTATCCTTCCCTTCCTGTCATATCAGATGCCAACACCTCCTTGGGATTCAACACAGGGTGTCCAGCCATCACTGCAAGCACACTCTCGCACAAGGGCACAACACTGCCAGAATGCTAAGAGACCTGTAATCTCACTTGATCCTCCTGGAGAGGTGCGGGGAATCAGAATTCAGCCCTCTGAGCTCCTCAGACCATCATCTCAGCCCCCATCTTAATGACCTCAAAGTGAGCTAGTCTTGGCGGTCAGGCAAGGAGAGAGGTGCGGAGGCCAGGAGCAAAGGCCCTTTTCCTCACCCAGAGATGGTGGGATTAGGGGGCACTGGGGCTGCTCCTTCCCAACAGAGAGGCCCTCCCACAGCCTGCTGCAGAGGGAAAGGGAAAGGAGAAGAAGCCAAGGAAGTGGAGATCTGGGTCCAGTTTGTTTATTTATTAAATAAATATATAAACCGATTTTACTACGTATAAGGCAGTACTAATTTATTAATAGCAGCTACTCAGATTCAACACCTATATATGTACTGGGAACAACTCACGTTATCTCCTTTCATGATAATTAAAATGCATCCACTCATTGGACAAATATATCCTGAGCATCTAATAGTGCAGAGGACCGTATTTATGAGGATGCAAGAAGTTTACATACCAGAGAGTCAGAGATGTAAACATTCATTCAATTTTTCATTCCTTTACTTTTTCATTCATTCATTTGTTCATTCATTTATTCTTTCATTCATACAGACTTTCAGCACATATTTATAGCATCTGTCACGATATTCTGGGTGCTGGGGATACAGTATGACAGGAGGGTAAGAACCTGCCTTCAAGGAGTTCACTGTAAAGAGGTAGGGCAAATAATAAGTTGTTTTTTTTTTCTAATGTAATGGATTAATATAGAGCCACAGATTCTTTGCTAGTCCTTGTATAAGAGATGAAGTATGTTCCCTGTCCTTGATTCTGGCCTGGCCTTGTGACTTGCTTGACCAACAGAATGTGCAAAAGTAACATTCTGGGACTTCTGAGGCTAGGTCATAAGAGCCTTGCAGTTTCCTCCTGGGCTTCTTGGAACCTGGCTCCGAGGGGAGCGGTCACCTCTGTAAGAAGTCCTATGACCCTGCGGGCTCCACGCCGGAGCTATCATAGCTCGGTGCTTCTATCTGCAGGCCCGGCTGAGCCCAGCCTTCCAACCACTCCAGCGAGGGCACCAGGCAACCCCGCCCACATATCTGACCCACAAACTGGGGAAATACAATGAAATGGCCCTTGCTTTAAGCCACCAAGTGCTGGGGTAGGTTGCCGTGCAGCCATAGATAACGGGCACACAAGTGATCTCTGTGAAATAGTGAAAATCAAGTGCTGGGAAGAAATGGACACAGCTATGATACAGGATAAAGAGCGACTGGCCGGAGAATAAGTTTAGCCTGGCTGTCCTAAGAAGCCCCCTCTGAGACAGGTGGCTTCTGAACAAAGCGCTGGATGACGAGGAGGAACCAGGCACGTGAGGATCGGGGGCAGGGCAGCGGGTGTGGCTGGGGGACTGGGAGTGCCATGCCGGGCGCCACGGAGCAGCGTGCCCGTGAGAGTGGAGGCCAGAGCAAAGGGCGCTGTCCTGAACAGCCTTAAGGAGGCCACAGAGCCGGGGCTAAGAGCTGAAGGGAGAGTGATCTGGTAGGGCAAGAGGAGACAAGGGGTTTTTAGATAGACACAGCGGTCTGTGCAGACGCAGGGCCCTGGGAGAGACCGGGCATGACTGGAGATCACGGGCAGTTTGTCACTGCCGGAGCCTAACAGATATGGCCCTGGTAACTGCAGGGCAGCAGGGATGAAGAGGCGGGGCCTGGCTCACAACGGGAGTTGAATTCTGCACAAAGGAGTTCAGAGTCCCTGCTCTAAGGGAAAAGAAACAGCAGAGCCTCTGGAGCCAGACTGCTTGAGTTCAAACCCCAGCTCTGCCGCTTTATAGCTGTGTGACCTGGGGCAACTCACTTAACTTCTCTGTGCCCCAGTTTCCCCATGTGTACAACGGGGCTAATAATGCTACCTACCTCATGAGGCTTCTTAGTATTCAACAGGTTCGTCTGGGCAACATGTTAGCACAGTGCCTGGCACATGTTAAAGACACTATATTAGCTATTCTTACTGTCATCATCATCATTATCAGAAGCAACTGAAGAATTCTGGCTGAGTGTCAAGGCTGGGTTTTTGTGTCAGAAAGAGCCCGGAGGGTCAGCATGAAGAGCAGGTTGGAAGGAATAAAGCAGAGAGACGGGAGCTGCGGAGGACATGCGCTCGGATGAGGGTCTGGGCCCCAGGGAGAACAAGGAGGGGCAGGAGCACCGTCAGATACTTCCTTACCGTCCAAGAATGTGAACGAGGCCGTATGCACAGCTAGATGAAATCACGACCGCGGGCTGTGTACCAGTGCCACCGAAGTTCCACGGGAGAAAGGCTGCAAGCAGCCCGGCTTCCTGGATGGCTTCTTGAAGGAGGCTGCGTTTAAGTTGGTAGGGGGATGGGTTGGGCTTGGAAGGGTGGAGGTGGGGCGGGAACGTCCCTTCACGTTAGAAGAACCCGCTGCTGTAAAACACTCCTCGTCCAACTCTGTTCAGCCCCCACGGTGAGGAAGGAAACAGATCCTTGCAGAGTTTTTTTGAGTCCATGATGGCAGAAGAAAAGAAAACCAGGACTCTCCTCCATGTTGATGGCACCCCGGCTTCTGTGCTGACGACCAGGCACAGCCCAGCGAGGTTCCTTAGTGTTAGATCTTGGGGATGACAGCAGACAAAGGAAAGGGTCTCTACTCAAAGGAGGAGGGAGGCAACAAACGCCTTCTGGGGTGGCTGGCGACCCTGAAAGACGGCTCTTCTCCTTCAGTCGGGAGTCCGATCAGCCTATGCAAATTAGGACGAGCCAGCTCTGTGACCTTGCAGAGATGGATACTGTAATGTCCTGTTTGCAGGGTCCACCCGCGTGAGACACGGAATCTGGGGGCTTTTGTCTTCAAAGCTTGACAATCTCACACATCAATATTCATTCCTTCACTCTGGCTTTTACATTTGAATCACACACAAAAAATCAATGCCCAAATGCCACTCAGCCCTCTGAGGCACCCAGGAGAAAAGGTGGGAATGCTTAGGCTACAAGGGCAGCTTTTGCCTGGTCTGCTAATAACGAGCAGGTGGCAGAACAGCAGAATTCTTCGGGGACCACTTTACCTATGCAGCACTCTCCTGTTACCACCGTTACCAGCATCAGCACCCTCTGTTTTCACAGGACTGTTTTATCATTGACTTTCATTATTTTCTATGTACAGTTCTATGCATTTTGTTATGCTATGGACTCATTCCTTCATTTAAATTGGGGTAAAATATACATAAAATTGACCATTTTTTGTTATTGATATATCTTTTAATCCATTGTTTGTAGTTTGGTTTTGCTTTGTGATCCCATCTGAGAACCTTTTGCCTTTAACACAGGAATTTGTGCTCTTTTTATTTATTCATAGGAAAGGTATGTCTGGTACTCATTTTATCTTCTAAAAATGTCCTTCTGTTTTAGCAATAAAATTTACCATTTCTAAGTGTGCAGTTCTGTGACCTTAAGTGCATTCACACTGCTGTGCGACCAGCACCACCCTCTACCTCCAGAACTTTTTCATCTTCCCCAACTGCGATGCCGTTATCTGTTAAACAGTAACTCCCCATTCATTCAACTAATTTTAACCACATATAGAATCTTGTAACCGGGAGCACCATCAGGGCACAGAACAATTCCACCACCCCAAGAACTCCCTTATGTTCCTTGTCTACGGTCCTCCCTCCACCTTTAACCTCTGGCGACCACTGATGTCTGTCCTCTGTTCCCATAGTTTTGCCTTTTCCAGAATGTCCTACAAATGGAGTCACACAGCATGTAACCTTTTGAGACGGGCTTTTCACTTCTCGTAATGCCTCCGAGATTCATCCATGCTGCTGCTGTGTAGCCGTAGGTCATTCCTTTTTATTGCCGGGTAGAATTCCACTGTATGGCTGTACTGGTTTGTTTATCCATTCACCCATGGAAGGACATTCTGGTTACTTTCAGCTCGGGATAACTATGAACAGAGCAGCTATAACACTGGCATACAAATTTTTGTGCGAGCATAAATTTTCATTTCTTTAAGGTAAATGGGTCATGAGAGCTACCACACTGCCTGGGACCCCGTCCCCCCAAGTGCATCTCCTTTTGCATCTCTCCTCTCTTTTGATCTTCCCAATTTTCCCATGAACTATAAAGTAAGTACATCAACTGTTATTATCTTATTATTCTGCCTGATATTATTCTTCCCATAATATTATCCTACAGCCAAAGTAGGATGATGTATGTATGTGTGTGTGGCTTCAGACTCTGAGCAATACTGGAAGGTGGGATGGAGTGGCTGGGGAAAGTGGTCCCCGTCCTCTCCCACGGTGATACCTTGTTCACCCAAAGAGGAAAGAAGCTCAGATGACAACACAGACCAGACTCTCTGAAGGTGTGACCTTCACTGTTCCATGGCCCATAAGTACTTGGGACAGATGGGGAAAGCAGGCAGAATGTGCTTACACTGAAAGGGCCATGTAATGATAGAACAGTTAAGCAAGGACATGGGTTATGGGCTCAGAAGATCTAAATTCAAAACTGAGCTCCACCGCTTATTAACTGAGCGACTTAATAAACAAACCATTTAGCTCTGAAACTGAATTTCAGCAATGTTCAGGAGGAGAAATAAGGAACAGCATCACATTACAAATCTTCCATTTCAAACATGGGGTGCAGGGTAGCCACCTAGGACCCCACCATGGAATGAGCTGGCTGTGGATATAGTGATGGGTTAGAAAGTCAGACTCTTCACCTTCATGAGAGTTATAATCTGGGATGGAAGTGGGGGGGGGAATAACTGTTTTTACATTTCATTATACATTTATTCATCGGAGAGAATATCGTTCAAATTCATTTGGACTAGGTGACTGACTTGCGATAACAATAACAAAGAATGTAGTTAGAAGATACAGGTATATAATGAATGTGCCTAAATTAACTCAGTTCTCTTCCTGGGCACCAGGAGAAACTGATCCCATTTTGCTACCAGGAAGTGAGTCAGCATTTAGGAAACACTTGACACCTTAGTTGTTTCTGCTCTTTTTTCTCTTGTTTTTAATATTAGTACCGTGGTTGTCTACAGCGGCAAACACATCTAAGTTTGCATGTGAAGAAACCTGTACTTGGATGCAAGAAGCCTGTATGTCTTCACAACTCTGGGTGCTGTGCTTCTGGGGAAGGAGCCCCTTTCCTCTCTGAGCTGGGGCTCCAGTGGGTGACAGGCTGTAGAGGGGAGACAGTGATGGAGGGAATGGAACTCGCTCTCCTCCTGTCACTTCCCTCTTGCTGTGGCCCAAACAAGAGCTTGTAGAAAAGAAAATACAAGTTCTTTGGATTCCTGGAATTTATAGTTAATGATCAGTTTTCCTCATTGTAAAGCAGTCATTTCTTTTGGATTTTCCTAAATTTGCATATATAAGCCTTAATAAATATTTCCTGAAATATTTCATAAGATTAGATAGTGGCATCATAGTTCATGTTAGCTCGTTGAGGTTTGGTCCCTGAGCTAGTAGAGGCGAGCAGATGGGCTTATTCCTGCATTATGACACTTTACCATGTCATACTTGTATCCTGAAGTCTTAGGTGGCTAACCCTAAAGTATCACCATCAACACACATTTAATGTGGATAATCCACGCATAAGTCACTGAACTCTGAAATGATTATCTGAAATGAAATGGGGCAACAGATACAATTCTTACATTGCAGTTCAGTTGAACATAATAGTGATGGTATAATACAGACACAGCTAACATATCTATGCTCATATACCACACAATTTACATAGAGTAACTCACTAATCTTCCCATCAACCCTATGAGGGAGGTATTATTATTCCCATGTAACCAACATGGAAACTGTTGCCCCGAGAGATAAGTAACTTGAAGAAAGCCACACAGCTAGGCTTCCAATCCAGGGTTCTCACACTTAACTGTAAAACACATCACAGAGCTCTAGATACACAGAGTAGATGTTCAGCAAACATGTAGAGTAGAATAATCCAATGACTAAATGAATATGCCAAGTTCCAAAAGGGACGTAAGGGAAGCAAAGGCAATGGAGATTTACAGGGAGAAGAGATCATCATAAGAGAATGGGGGGCTTCCCTGGTGGCGCAGTGGTTGAGAGTCCGCCTGCTGATGCAGGGGACGTGGGTTCGTGCCCCGGTCCGGGAAGATCCCACATGCCACGGAGCAGCTGGGCCCGTGAGCCATGGCTGCTGAGCCTGCGCGTCCGGAGCCTGTGCTCCGCAACGGGAGAGGCCACAACAGTGAGAGGCCTGTGTACTGCAAAAAAAAAAAAAAAAAAAAAAGAATACCCATTATGTGTCCCAGGACACTTGTGGGTTGTGAAACAAAGTTTGAGAAATGTCGATTGAGGGACGTCCTCATTGTGAAGAGCAGGAAGCAGAGGCCTGGGCAGTTCATGACCTATCCAGGGCCCAAGGGCCATCCCCCGCTCCTGTCCCCTCCATCCCCTCCATCATCCAGTCACCACGTGCATACTGAGCATCTACTCAGCACCAGGCGCTGCTCGAGCGTCAACATCGAGGGAAGGCAGAGGCTTCTGCTCCCCTCCCCAAGGTCTTTAGGGCTAATGAGAGTCCAGTTGTGCTTCCCTTGGCCTTTATGGGCCTCCAATTACAATGTCAATGTCATTATTATAAGGCGACTGCTACAAAAGTAAAAGACCAATAACCACATCAGGAGAGGAATGGATTTAACTTTTCCAGTTGTCTGAGGGTTAAGTCAAAAGCCCTTTCACGTTCAATCCTTTTGTCGTACATCATCCTAAACTATGGTAATTCACACTCCTCTTTAGGGTTACCCTTCATCAGACATACTCGGTGAGCTCTGCCATGCCTCATGATACTGGGGTGTGAACGCTGCATAGGCATTTAGACCCAAGAGCTCAAAGATGGTTTAAGAGATTGTGTTTAATATGTGTTTATTCCAGGAAAATCTTAGAAACTGTTTTTACTTTTAATAATTCCTTTATACAAAGCTGGTTTTATCATCATTTATCTCTTTTCCCTCTAAAAGGGGCAAGTGTCACTGTTACAGTTACTTCAGGGCTGGCTACCTCTTGTTAAATGAGTGATGGGAGAGCAGAAAGCACTTGCTGGACACCTGGCTGACTGAGAAGCTGAGGTCTCACACTCAGAGAACACAATGCAGACTTAGTGAGCACATGCGTACACAGAGGGCCCACCATACCCTGCTCACACATGAGATGAGGCGCCATCAGGGGCTTGGAGAGATCAAATGCCTTGCCAAATAAATCCTGAAATCACTTTATAATTTAAGATAGGACTAGCCACAAGAGTAGTATTATTTGGTATTCTTCTTATACACCTGCTTGATTTACATAATTTGACAGTAGAAATCACAAGACGAGCAAATTCTGAGACTATAAATGTCCAATATTTCTCTACATTACCCTCTCTTCCCCACCATTATTGACGAAACTATCTCCTGTCCCTCACATTCAAATGGCTAATAAAGAAAAGGAAGCATTGGCTTAGGCTATGAACGCTATATGAATTATATAACTGTCTTATTCATTCCTTCATTCGACTAAATAGTTCATTAACTCATTCTTCAACAAATATTTGAGCACCTATGTTTGCCAGACTCTATTATAGTTCCTGTGGATACATCAGCAAATAAGGACAAAAAGTCTTGCCCTCATGGAGGTTGCGTCTAGCAGGGAGAGACAAACGTTGTCAATATGTTAAATATGAATATGTCACACCATATAATACAATTTCCATTAGTTGGGAAAAAGAGAAACACAGAAAGGGAGGGATAAACCTATGTGAGAACCTCTTTGAGATTTTAGATCAGTTGCTTAACTGGGGGCCTGCCCTACAGGATGTCCTGAGCTTAGGCTGTCTTTTAGGGTCACTGCTCCCTGGAAACTCTTGTCTCTGACATACCTCCTGTCAGTGCCTTCCTTTCTCCTTGAGTCTAGCCCCGCTAGCTTGGTCTGATGTGAATTCTCAGAAGAACAACTCCAAGTTCGCATCAGATAAACATATTAAGGTTAATTTTTCCACTTAAAACCCAAGGCGTGTTTTGTCTCAGGCTTGGAGAGAGACTTTTTCTAGAATAAGCAAATGAAGAGAGAGAATTACTGGCATGGTAGCTTGCTTATGAATTGCAATATGTATTTGGGAGAATAATCTAGATGAGTCCATTTCACACTTATATTTTTTTAAATCCTTATCTGGGTGGACGTAATTAGAGGTAAAGGTGTGCACTAATTGGGCTATTGTCTCAGCTACCTAGCAGGAAGTTATTCAAGCTTCCTTATCAAGCTCCATGATGCTTCTTTTAAGATACCACCCCACCGGGTCCTTTTGATGGTTCTAAGTGCATGTGTCATGTTCCCTTTGTCAATGGTTTACAGAGAACCTAGTCTACTTTAAAACTATTCTATAAATTTCAAATCAGGAGCCACAATGAACAGAATGGGAAAAAGTCTCTACCCAATGCCAGAGTAAACTGTAAAGAAAAAAGTTTCTCTGTATCAAAAGGTAGATGGGACCCTTGGTGAAAGGGAAGATGGGATTGCTTGAGTTGGGAGTGTGAGGGTAACATTAAACACACAGGGAAAGGTGCCATTTTCTTTAATCACTTAGATGGTAGGATGGAAAACTTGCTCCTTGAATCTGCTATGACATTAACTTGGATTGGAAGGCTGGCCATTTGGAAATAGGATTCAACATTGAAGTAATAAGTCTGGCATGAGGAAAGAGGATATTAAAAGGATGAAGTTCAATTAGGGATCAAACAAAGTAACCCTCACAGGATGTAAAACCACATGGTCCTAGAGTGAGAAGGGGAAGGAAGTGGCTTTGTCAAAGCATGGTCAGAAAGGATCATGGAGCCCTAGAGGACCACAGGCTACACGAGCTGATAACGCAGTGCTGCTATTTAAATAGGGAGCCTATAATGGGAAGCTAAAGAGCAATGTGGCAGGTGGGGAGGACATGGCCAGGCCCTGTGATGCACCACTGGGAGGGCTTTATGGTCACTGTGCTCTCTCCTGTAACTCACACGTGAAATTTGAGAAGGTTCAGAAAACCATTAAAGGTAAGGGGAGCAAGTCTCATGCTGAAAGGTTAAAAGACTGGGTTTATTTAACCTTGAAAGGAACACCCAAGGACATTCCTCTATCATGGTACTTGATCTAATGTTTTGAGTGTCTGCCCCCCTCCCCAGACTATGAGACCAGGACTGTTTTAAGCCCATCTCCAGCACCTCACAGGTAGGGTTCCATGAAATCTGGGGACACAGTTATACTAAAATCATATTTGTTGTTTATCAGAAATTCAAATTTAAGTAGGTAGCCTATATTTCTATTTGCTAAGTCTGGCAACCCTACTCACAGTGTAACTGCAGTAACCATCCAATAAATAACCTGTTGAATTAATTGCTATTATGTACTAGGTGTTATGCTAAGTGCAGAGAACAGAACAACGCAAACAAAAAGCCAGGCAGATGATACAACAGAGGCCTTAGTTAATCCAAGGAACTGTGGAAAGTGGCAGGATTCTGCTAGGAGGTAGAATCCAGGTTGAATTGGGGGCTTACAGAAGGTGGGAGGGGTTTCAGGAGAGATTCTCTGAGAAAAAGCAGCACAGCTACTGGTCTTTCTTATCCCCAGGCCTCTAGGCCTTAACCATGGACAGCGTGGCAGCCGCTAGGGATAGACAGGGACACGTGTAGTTGGACTCTGAACTCAGTGATGACAGGAAGGTGACAGAGAGAGAGCATGCTTGCACAGAGCTATTCTGATCTTCCCACACCGTATTCCGGGCAGTGGTTTATGTAGATATTTAGAGTCTATCTGCTGAATGAATAAATGAAGAGTAGATAGTGAGACTGAAAAACAACGCAACTGATTGTGTAGAGAACACCATTACACTAGGTTTGCATCACAGAGAGATGTAAAATAAGGGGCACTAACACAGCATGTCTAAAGTGTGAACTGGCCAGTGGAGACACCTCAATGGTATAGAACATGGGAAGAGGGCTCCCTGGCTTAGCTACTGAGAAGAGGAGCTTCAGGGACTGAAACCATTGGGTCTCAGGCTCTTCTCCCAAACCCACATCTAACTTGACTTTCTGGGAATTTTCCAAACGGCGAGGGGTCCTTGGGGAGCATCAGTCTTTCCTTCACTATCGGACAAATTGCGATAGAGTAGCAACTCTTTACGACAATAAGAACATGATGTCTATTGCTAAATAAACTAGTCGAAATGGATATTAATAATAAACGTAGGGATGCTATAAATTCTCTGGTTTCGGGCTTCCCTGGTGGCGCAGTGGTTGAGAGTCCGCCTGCCGATGCAGGAGACACGGGCTCGTGCCCCGGTCTGGGAAGATCCCACATGCCGTGGAGCGGCTGGGCCCGTGAGCCACAACTACTGAACCTGCGCGTCCGGAGCCTGTGCTCCACAACGGGAGAGGCCACAACAGTGAGAGGCCCGCATACTGGAAAAAAAAAAAATTCTCTGGTTTCATCAATAATTCGCACTGTAGCTAAAGCTCTTTTCTACGTCTCAAAGAGATCTGGAGGTAGAAGCAGTTAGGTTTACTTTTTCTGGGAGTCTGAGAGGACAGACACCTCTTGGGCAATACAGACCATGCAGCTAGGGAAGGCTGTAAGAGGAAACCAGGTTTATAGTGTGTCCACTCCTTTAAGAAACTGTTTGGGGTAGGGCCCACTTGCCCAAGGAAATAATATTTGAAGTAGTTGTTTTCTATCACAGCGATGAGTGACAGACATAGATTTAGAAACGACCACTGAGCTCTTACTCCGCAAATAGGAGGATGCTTCGTGTTTTCTCTCTAAAGCCCCACAGGATGGCTGTAAAGAGGTCCTGGGCGCCTGCTGCCCATGGCAGATACCCTCTTTCCAGGCATCCCTGGATCCAGAGCTATTTTCAGGGAGTCTAAGCACTGCAGAGTGGCACCTCCATCCTCCCCTGCATGCCTTTCCAGCCCTGCCATAGTACGGGTCCTCCCCACCCCATCTCTGAATCTCACTGAAATAGACAAGTGCAGGGATCCGGGAGGGTAGAGGGAGGGTGGGTCCTAGAGTGGGTTAGGAGCAGTTTGTCTATGGCTTTCCAAGCACATGTTAATCATCTACTGGAAACAGCGTGGGCTTTGTGAGATGGATTCCGGCACAAACCCTGGGTCTGTCATAGGATCCGAACCCTAACATTTACTGAGGGATTAGTATGCATGCAACACTATTCTAAGCATTTCACAGTATTATAAGTATATACAGTATTATACATCTTTAATCAGCACAATAGCTATAATGTAGGTGACATTTTTATCCCCATTCTATAATTAGGAAATTGAGGCACCAGAGGGGCTTAGGAAGCCAGCCATACCACATACTTCCCAGTAGCTGAGTCTTAGTTTTCCCTTCTGGAAAGCAGAGGTAGCATCTGCCTAAAAGGTCTGGGAGGAGAAGTAAAGAAGACCACGAATGTAGAGCATCTAGCCCAGGAAGGCAACCCCTGGTCAGGGATGACTGGTCCACTCTGAGACCGTAACTACGGATGTGGTTTCCATAGTGACGACCATGGATGATGGTCCTGGTTGCTCACACTGCAGAGGAACGCACAACACAAAGACTGATTTATTTTTGGCTTTGGAAGTGCAATTTTTAATAGGCAGGCTCCAACCTATGAACACGCTGTCCTCAATAGTTCATTTATAAGTCAGCTGTTCAGAAACAGAAATACATTTCCCCAGAGAAAGAAGACTGTAAATGCTTAGCTCATTAAAGGCAATTTAATCCATAAGAAAGCAGAACTTCAGTGTTAATATTATTAGTTTCTGTTCTGGGAACATTCATTCACTTAACACCCTTCTATAATGTACCAGGCGCTATCCCAGGAGCTGAACAGACAGAGTTATTGAAAGCACGTCTGTTGCCTCAAGGAGCACACAGTGCAGTAAAGGAAATGGACATCGATCATGATTCTAGTGGAGGGTGACAGGCGGGGTCTGGTGGTGGGAGGAGGACAGGGGCGGGGTAGCTGGGCTGGGGGAGAGGCAGGAGACGGTGATGAAGCGCTGGAGGAAGGGGAAGGGCTTCCCTTTGCTTGGGGTCAGGGCTGGCCCTCACACTTCTCTTCCTGTACTCGTACCCCACTTCCTGGGCCCTGCTGCTTTTCTAAGCTCCCCTCCAGGGCATCCAAAAAGTCCCTATTTTCCTACATGATCCATGTCCACAAAATCAAAAGCCCCGTTTTTTCACTACAAAGAAATCACATCTAGGTGTCAAAAGGGAGACAATCTTAAAAACAAAAGTCTCTGAGGACACGGGGAGGGGGAAGGGTATGCTGGGACGAAGCGAGAGAGTGGCATGGACATATATACACTACCAAATGTAAAACAGATAGCTAGTGGGAAGCAGACGCATAGCACAGGGAGATCAGTTCGGTGCTTTGTGGCCACCTAGAGGGGTGGGATAGGGAGGGTGGGAGGAAGACGCTAGAGGGAAGAGATATGGGGATGTATGTATACGTATAGCTGATTCACTTTGTTATACAGCAGCAACTAACACACCACTGTAAAGCAATTATACTCCAATAAAGATGTTTAAAAAAGTCTCACTAACTAGTGATTAAACTATTACTAAATGTCCCCAAGATCTCTTCATTTTAAGT
Organism: Mesoplodon densirostris; assembly: GCF_025265405.1. Lineage (NCBI taxonomy): Eukaryota > Metazoa > Chordata > Mammalia > Artiodactyla > Ziphiidae > Mesoplodon > Mesoplodon densirostris. The sequence continues at coordinate 12,166,476 of NC_082671.1, forward strand.
AGCAGATAGTTAAAAATTTTTTAGTTCTTCATATAAACGTTTCAACTAGAAAGCATGTGAATATGTTCCAAAACAGCAGCGGTCACGCAGACCAATAAGCCCCGCTTGAGGACTGCCCTGGGCACCCTTTTCTTTCAGGGATTCTTCCTTCCTCGCGGAACCACGCATCCTTCAGATCCTACAAGGATGTCGAGGATGCCGCGCTGTTCTTTTGTTTTGTTTTTGTTTTTGTTTTTTTGCGGTACGCGGGCCTCTCACTGCTGTGGCCTCTCCCATTGCGGAGCACAGGCTCCGGACGCGCAGGCTCAGCGGCCATGGCTCACGGGCCCAGCCGCTCCGCGGCATGTGGGATCCTCCCGGACCGGGTCACGAACCCGTGTCCCCTGCATTGGCAGGCAGACTCAACCACGGTGCCACCAGGGAAGCCCTGTGCTGTTCTTTTTATGTGTGTGCCGTAGCCCGCACGGAGTGCTGGTTCCAGCAAGGGAAGGGGGGTGGTGGTCGACTGGCCGCTTGGCTGGGTCATCTGTAACCCGCAGGGACTTATCCTGGGCGTAGTGGATGATGTGTGATTTCACAACCCTTCAAACCGAAAACTGAGGGCACATCATGAAGACTACCCAGGAGGGGCTGGAGAACTGCCCAGCTTCCCAACAAGCCCTCCCTGCGACCCCCAGCCCCGCTCCTGTCACCGAGACCACACCGCCAAGCAGAGGTGCCCGTACTGCTGTGAGCTGTGTCTGGCCCGTGCCACCCCCAGCAGAGATGACCAGGGGGACAATTACCTGATTCTGTTAAAAGCCTCTTTTTGATGACTCGGGACTGAGAGGAGAGATTGTAATTCTAGCTCAAGAGGAGGCTCTGAAGTGCTGGGCTGAGGGGACAGGGTGAGGCAGTCCAGAGAGAAGTCAGTCCTCCCAGCTGTGATTACTGGGAAGACTCCTGCTCTGCGTATAGCAGCTCCTGGATGAACCGTGCAGGCCTTTTCCAAAGAAATGAATCTCACCATGTGAGATCTTAAGTGTTCATTGATTTCTTCGTGCGTGCGTGCGTGCGTGTGTGCGTGTGTGTTGATCGTTTTGTGCCCTTTCCATGGTGGCTCAGGCTTGCCCTTGACTGCAGGTATTCTGAGTATGGATACATTTATGGTTACGTCTGACCCTCAGCTTACGGATGCCCACATGTCCCGTGAACTGTTATTTATAGTTGTCAGACCACCTCTTCTCATCACAGCCTAGAATCACTGCTGTGCTGAAGGCTGCTTTGCTCTTCAGCACTGGAATATCAATTTGCATAATGAAGCAGGTAAGAGAGCCCCTTGCCTGTTCAGGCGGCCCTGACTGGCAGAGAGAAAGGGATTTGGCCGTAACTGGCTGGAATTAATTTGACGTGCTTTTATAAGGAGAAAAGGAAAAAAGCAGAAATTGCTCAGCATGCCCAGTCAAAGCCGCATTTGCACCCTCTGGTGTGTGTGCGCATTTGCAGTCATGGGTGGTTGTGTCCCGTAAAGACACGTAAGTGGATGACCTTGTGCGTTCAAGTGCATTTTTTTCCCTGGGAGCATCACTCCCTAGTGGCACCTCTGCCCGGGAGGTCTGCAGCCGCAGCGTGCTTCCTAACGCGATGCTGTTTGCCATCTTGTCCAATTTGTACTCGAGGCCACTAGGAGACATCACTAGACATCACAGCGTTCTCTCTTCAGTACCAGGATGACACCCAGCTCAACGGCTCTCTTGTACTCGGTCCAGAAAAGGCCAAGTCCCAGCCGTCTCACGGTCTGCTGGCAATCAGTTCTTGCAAGAAACAGAACTGCCTTATGTTTAACTCAGAACCCAGTGCCGTGCAAGTGATGAGCTGGGAGATGGGTGAGGAAGTTTGAAGGAATTAAGCATTTAGCACATTTACCATCGAGGTAGTTTCTAGACTTAAGCCATTGATGGTCTCCTAGCCACGAGCACTTCAGAAGCAGTAAGCGAACACTGTTCTTGCTCTAGTTCCCTCCTAAGAGGAGGATGCGGGGGGAACGACACATTTCCCTCCTCTCCAATTCTTTCCTCTTTCTTGAGAGTAGGATCTTTTCTTTTCTGGCCAGATTAAGTAAGTATGTATATTGGTTACTTCCTGGAAGGGAGAAAACATGGTGCCCGACAACATTTCGTGTCTCTTTGATTCATTCATCCCGTCAACACTCATCAAGTAAGTGGCTCTTAAAGGTGAGAGGGGCTGTGAGTTCAGAAACAAAGACAATAGAGCCCTTGGCTATTCCTAGATTGGAGTGAACAGAAGTCTCTTCTAGGTTCCTGTGCATCCATAGCTGGGTAGAGGGTCTACCCCCTCTCAGTGGGTTGGTGGGGTTCCATAATCACCTCCTTGAGAATCCGAGAAGCCTGGTCAGACAGGGGCCCGTGACAGGGGCTTGACTGGATTCTGCTGCCCCAGGCCCGTGTCTCTAGAAGCGTGTCCCTCCTCCCCGTGTCCACACAGAGAGCACATGGGGCTACGGCAATGCAGTAAGACAGGACACAGCTGCAGGCTCCGGAATCAGCTCTCCCTGGAGCAAATCCGATGCCCTCACTTGCTAGTTGCGTGACTTCAGCGAATTTGCTTATCCCTTAAATGACTCCCCTCATCTATAGAAAGATGTCGATAATATCTATCACAAAGGGTGGGCATGAGGATTCAAGGAGATGCAGATGTGAAGAGTTTGACAACAGGCACATAGTGTGTGTTCATTAAATAGTTCAGTCATTGTTCATTAATGAGGGCTGAGGCGGCTGTGTGTCTGCAGGAATCCCAGGTGCTGACACCGGGCCAAGTGAAGCCAGCTCTTATGGGACCTGCCCCTGAGCTGTTCTGTTCTCCCCCATTCTCTGGGGGGCCTGGGGTGGAGGGCAGAGAGTAGGAGAAGCCAGAGGCGGGCAGCACCCACCTCGTGGTGCCGGCATTGACGCTCTCTTGACAAGACCGCTGTGCAAAGCAGACTCTTCTCCTGGTCAGGCAAGTTCACGGGTGCCCCGAGAGACTCTCGGTGAGCAGCTTGGTCTCGCTTCCTGAAGGCAGCTGCTTGTCTACATCAATCCCTCCGGCTCCCCCATTGGCTGCCACCCCTCCCATGTATCTCTGGATGGGCAGCTGCCCCATCCTGAGCAGGAAGCCCAGTGGGCAGGTACCTTTAAAATCACCTCCCTCCACTCCCGGCCCAGACTGGCCCCCTCCTGCCCGAGTGGCCTGATGTGGACTTGAGGGGTGCAGACCTGACCTGCCGTGGGTGGGAACCTGGCCCACCCACCGGGCCACTGGCCAAGACCTGTCACCTGGGTCTTCTCAGGTTTGGGGCAAATGCCAGCCCCTCCCCCATTCTAACTGCACGGGGTGAATCCCAAGCTCTCCCAGTGACCCCCTCAAAGCCCCTTCAGTAGGTCTGAGGGGTGGGAGAAAAGTGGAGGGGGGCACAGCCCCCCAATAACTTCCCCCCAGAGTGGTTTCCTCTCTCAACCCTTTTCAGATGTCTGGTTTCCTGGCTGCATCCTGGCAGGTCCTGCTCAGGCGGCAGCTTTTGCCACGTGGACTTTTATTTCCAGCTGGATGGACAGACTCCTGTTTCGTTTGAAAGGGCTCCCTGAGTGACTCTGATATCAAGACTTGGCCCTAACCCACCCCTTCCTGGGTGTCCCCAACACAGACAGGTCTACGTGGACAAACTAATCCTATAACGATTACACAGAGGACCCAGAACCCCGATTTTCCTCCTCCCGACTCTGCTTCCTGAAAGTCTAAGCTGCCTGCACCTCGGGGACCCTCCATGTGGGCAGCTCTCAGGGTCACACTGGCCGGGAGCCATTGCCCTTGACGCTCTGAGTCTGATCTGCCCAAATAGGGCAGAAGAAATGTCTGAGGCTATGGTGCCTGTAGAGCATGAGCCATCTCTCCTTGGTTCTCTGTGACCCTCACTGGAAAGGAAACCTTGACATGAATTGTAGAAGAAATGGTTGGGCTTCCCCAGCCTCAGGCTCTCTCGGCCACCACCCTCACCCAGCTCTGAACACCGCCTTCCCTACCTTCCTGGCCCTAGCACATGCCCAGCTAGCCCGGCTATGCAGAAGGCTTCCCAAAATACAACAGACTGCACATGAGCCACTGAGGCCCTTGCCCACTTCTCTTGCCACCATTAGGGGGTGGAGAGTGTACTGGAGGCGCCAGAACACCAAAACAAAGGCCCAGAGCCAGCCCGGGCCACAGTCTGCACTGTGAATACAATTCTGACATCTCTAAAGCTTGATTCATTTTAGGTCTGATGTCTTTGGCCACATATAAATTTTCATGGCTGCATTAATTTGTCTCAAAGGACTTGAACTTAGTTGCCCAGAAATGAAGCGCTAATTCTTAATAAATCCCCAAAACACAAGCTAAGATTTCATCAGCCTGTAAAAGCCCCCTTTACGGAAACATTTATTTCTCATTTTTGTTTTTAACCAGAGAGAAAAGGATGTTGAGGAACTCTCTTATTTTTCTTGGACATCTATAAACTTCGGAATAAAAAAACTGCTTTCAACAGTTAGCCAAATGCAACGGCTCACTTCTCTCAGAACCAGAGACTTGACCATAAGTAGCTCCGAACTTCTATGGGATTCCCCAGGGCCTCTTGCTCTTCCCAACCTGGAAGAGGTGGCCTGACCAGAGAGGTCCCATATGGAAGCCACACAGATAAATTCAAGGACCTGACCAGTTCAGAGACACGCTCACTATTTTCTCCCACTCTCAGCTCACCCAAAGCTTGAGTACTGCACTTGGTGGTACATGCTTTGAGTTTTGTTAATAAAATTGTTTGTTGTCTATTGCTGGCTTTCACTTGGGGTCAATTCAGGTGGGGAAACTGTGAATTCATCCTCATGCTAATTTGTGTAGTAGCAATTTTTAAAAATGTCATGGCTCCAGGAAGGCATCTATCTCTCCAATACCTTGCACAGGACCACCTTTCTAAGAAGAGATATACAGAGCAGATCTAGCTTACGATTGGGTTCTGATGGTTTTTTTTCTGTTTTCTTTTTTCTTTCTCTTTCCTTCCTTTTCTTCTTCCTTCCTTCATTTCATTTTTATTTCATTTCACAAAATGATGGTTCCACTAATATCAGCAGAATAAAACAAAATTCTCTTTTTTTTTTTTCCAGGTAAAGACGTCCTTTCTCAGATCAACTCTGTAAAACAGAATTTCCTATGGACATGGGAAACTTGCGTTCCTTATGCAGCTTTGTTAAGTGTCAAGTTCCTAATTACCCAGTTGTCCTGTTATCTTTATGTAGTTTTGGAGGATAGAGATATACATATCTATACACACATATGCACACACATACATGCATATGTGAGTGTGCACTCCTATGTAACAGGGAAGATACATTCATCTACATGAAGAGAGAGGACACCTGTTTGCCTTTGATGAGCAAAACATCACCTGTGCCTGATGATCAAATAATGTCCCTTGCAGTCCCGTGATACGAACAGCACAGTGAAATCCAGAATATAAGAGGGCTGCATTAATAATATTTTCCCCAGAAGAGTTGTGAAAATGATACACCTTACAAAAACATGTCCTCAGTCCCCTTTGACAATGGCCTCCCTGCTCAGAGGTCTAGTAGAAGGCTGCGTGGGGAGTGTACACACAGATGACACGCTACACACTGGGAGAAACGAACAGCAATCAGGCTCAAGGACAGAGCCAAAGGGAGCACACAGTGACACGCGGGGTTTTTATTGTCTCTTTAAAATTAACCAGCAGGGAGAAGACTCCCTCTGGGTGTAAACCATGTCTCTGCAAATCTTCAGGGGGACGTAGATCTGTTCTTCCAAGCAGAGATTAGTGGGAAGAGGAACTGAACTGGATTCTGCTGTAAGAAATACCCGCTTTGGAAGGACGGGGCTGGGTGGCTGACAAGAGCAGGGGAGTAAGAGCACCAGGGTTTAAGGGGGGCAAGCCCCTGAGAGTGCAGGTTACAGGAGGGGCACTGAGGCCCCGTGTTCGTTTCCTGTGGCTACCATAACAAACCACTGGTGGCTTACAACAATACAAATGTATCTCGCCCGTTCTGGAGGCCAGGAGTCCAAAATCAAGGTGTCAGCAGGGCTGCGCTCCCTCCAGAAGCTCTAGGGGAGAATCCACTCCTTGTCTCTCCTGACTTCTGGTGGTTCCAGGTGTTTCTGCGGCTGCCACACTCCCATCTCTGCCTCTTACTTCTCCTGGTCTTCTCTTCTGCATCAGCTCTCTCTCTGCCTTTCTCTCATAAGGACACTTGTCATTGGATTGAGCAGCCATCCAGGACGGCCATAACCGAGATGCTCAACTTAATTACATCTGCAAAGATCTTTTTTTTTTTTTTTCCAAATAAGGTCACCACTCGCAGGTTCCAGGGATTAGGATGTGGACGTTATCTTTTGGGGGACCAGCATTCAACCCCTAGAAGCCCCAACAGTATAGCAGAGTGGGGAGTGTGGGAAGTCACAGAGGTCAGGAAGCAGGTGGTCATTCAAGGACAGGAGGGCACAGTGAGGCCTGATGCTATAAAGGGGACACAAGAAGGAGAGAAAGGGGACCCTGGGGCTCCCTCGGGAGCTCAGCAATCAACACGGGGACACCCGTATCCCTGGACCGGGAGGGTGACCACTGCTAAGCCCTACGGATGCCTTAGTCAAGGCAGCCAGTCAAGAATGGACTCGGGAATTAGAGTTCAAGGGGGTCAGCTGGGGGCCATAAGTAGTCCCATTCTCAAATAAACCTAGAGAAGTGGTGAGAGCTGACCCTGAGCAACAGAGCTGGGCTGCTTAAGCCCCAGGGCTTTGCTCTGAATGCATCTGGATGGAGGCCGCCCTGGCAGGAGTGAATGGGTTCAGTACTTGGGGTGGTGGCCCATGCACTGGACCAGCTAATTAGGTTCAGCTAATTAGGAGACAAAGGGGCACGTGTCCCTTCTCCCACCCATGTGCGTCCTGTACCCCGTACAGCCCCAGGGTTTGGGGAGTTTTCTTCTCTTGTCACTTCCTCCAGAACTGCTCTTGACCAGCTGTAACAAAAGGACCAGATGCCCGACAGCTCCAAGGGACTCCATGTAATAAATCACACCCTATTTTTGCGCAGCTACCTGGAGGCCCAGCCCAGGCCCTAATTTCTAGGCTCCCGGCTAGTTGGTCATTCCTGCTGCTTTCCCTGGTGAGTTACTTTTAGCTCCCTATTCCATGACCTGACCAAGATGGTCTGGGCCAGGACCAGGGTGTGACAGATCAGGCTTGAGGTCAGCTGTCTCCCACTGGCTTCTGGCCTAGAGTTAATAGGGCAAGGAAGTACCTTTTGTACAGTGGCAAGCAAGGCCCATTTCCTCACCCATGCTCAAATGCCATGTAAGCATCACACATCAGTGTAGTTGTGTAAATATGCTTATCCCCAGGCTGGTTTTCTTCGAGGATGCACACTGACACATTTATTTGCGTGCTGATTTAAAAAGTCATACACTGCCTATCCACCAAAAGGACATGAGACAGCTTCCAGACCCTATGGAACTTCTCAGAAACTCAGAAGAATCATTATCTAGAAAAGCCACGGGGTTCTTACTCAGTTTTTAGAAGGCTATCCTGATTGCACCTTCAGTGTTGCAGGTGAAGATGTCTGCCCTCATTAACCAGATAAACACCTTTTGACATTTAAAGTTCATAAAGTTCCTGTAGTTCCTTGAGGAAAAGAACAGCAAAATACAGTGCGGGCGTACATCACACTGGTGGCAGGAATGTGTGAGGTAGGATGCAGCCTTGGGAGCCCCCTGGCCTGACGGCAGCCCCTAGTGACCTTGACAGCCTCTGCCTCCCTGCAGGCTTCCTTCACCCCCTGAACCTATCACTGCTGCCAACCCTCTGCCACCCTCCAACAGTGGCTTAAAGCTCACGGTCACAATAGGCCCAGGCTAGAGTCCATTTGTGGGCCATTAGCCTGCCCAGGTCCAGGAAAGCACCACCATTCTCTGTTCAAAGGAATGCCTCTGAAAGACTTATTAAATAAAGGGCAAATGTTAAAATACTAATTACTTTGGATCAGTTAATCAGATAGCTCCTCTTTAATAGAGGAAAAGGATCCCACTTGTTAAGCATTGGGAAGGTGGATGGGAAGGTCAGGAAGAAAGAGGATTAACTGGGAAGAGCACTGGCGTCTGAACACGGTGGCACACTGTTGAGGGGCTGTTAGCCAGCCAGGAACATCAGAAGGGCAAATGACTTAACCTCTCCAAACTTCAAGTTCCTCATCTACAAATGAAGGTATTATAAAAGCATCATTACATAAGATAATCTATGTAATGTATTGGGCATTACGCCTGGCTCCCGAGAGCTGAAAAAAAATGTGTGCAGAGCTATCAGTGTTGAAGTCATATTAATAATAATGATAATTGCTATTATTATTATCAGTACTAGTAGTAGAGGTAGTAATAGCAGCCTTGGCAGTGGTAGTGTACGGTGACCTAAGAAGGGTTAGGTTGAGTGGAACCAAACTGAAGGTCGTTGAATGAGAGGGTAGGAGACTCAATGAGGAAGTGGGTGGGGTGCAGGGGTGTCAGTACCAATACTTAGCTGTGTCATAACTTTGTCTGGGATTCGCTATAAGGGAGACATCCTGGCAAAGTGACTTTTAAAGCCAAACACACAGGAACTCAAACCCTGGCTCTGTCGCTTGATAATGTATGACTTTAGGGAATCACGAAAGTTCCCAGAGTCTCAGTGTCCTTATTTGTAAAATGGGAATAATCATACCTGATGAAGATTATTCATCTAACATATATGTCAATACTTAATGTATCCAGTGCCCGGAAAATATGTCTCCTGTTCACCTGGCCAAACTCTCCTCCATACTGTGGTTGGCCGGCTGCAAAATGAGAAATCCGTCTGGATAGCTGAGAATATGAGAATGAGCATTGTGGGCTCTTTGTTAAGAGAAGAAAGATGTCACCAGCTTCCTTATATCCTCCTCCCACTGGGAGAGCTGATGGAATGTACAGTAGGGCTGCTAAACATTAGAACTTGCACCCATATTTAGTTATAGCATGTAGTGGAATAATTCTGAATTCAATGATGTAATGTGCTATTGCAAGGTGGAAGCCATCCAATAAAAAAGGAGCCCCCAAATAGGATTTCATGGAAATTTAACTCTGAACATTCTGACTTTGTACGTTAACATAAATGAGATCTGGGAACATTTTCCTGCCATAAAATTGAAGACAATTTCCTAAAATATCTAAATCTAATGACTACAAATATCTCCCCATCATCACTCCAAAATATTTATCATTTGGTCTGAGTTACATAGAAGATATGTCATGCGTGATAGTCAAAACAAGTATAGAAACCCTTCTCCACTTTAAATGTTACCTTCCTTGATGAAAATTTAATTACACTGAAAAGAGAGTCTTCAAAATCACCTCATTTCTGTTCTCAATGTTATCGTTTTGAAGACCTTATTATTTTCTTTTGCTAAATTCACAGAATATACTTCCTCTCATGTAAAGTCATTCTCAAGACTTAGTTTTCTTTAGGTGTTTTGAAGTAAAACTAATAAGAATTTTGACATTTTAAGTGCACTTTCAGAAAACTCTCTGACTTACAATACTGTTTCTGACACTGATCTGCAGTTGTATGTCATTGGTTACTTAAATGTTTTCTATACTTCTGTAAATTATGTTGACCCTTTCTGGTCAGATGCTTACAATTCACTATTTTGTCATTTGCAGAGTTCTGAAATGGATCAGATAATCATTTTCAAACTGAACATCTGTTAAAGGGTTCTTGCTCTCTTGCTGCTTTCTTTGCCTGTAATGCTTAGTCCATTGCTCTGTGCAAGAGACTCTTAAATTAATACACCATCTCTCCCTCTCTCTCTATAGAGTTTTTGTAAAAATGATAACCAAGTTATGGTCACTGCCCTTGTGAAGCTCATGGTCAAATAAGGGGAGATACGGACAGGTACATGTCTGTATATTACAATGTGGGAGACAAGTGCTATAATAAAGGTATGAATGATTGCCATGACAGAGGAGACAATGGCTAACTTCCCAGATAAGCCCAGATGAGAAGGCTTTACAAACAAAGGGATCTCTGATCTGTTTCTTGCAATTTCAGTAGGAGTTTGGTGAGTGAAGAAGTAAGGAGAAGAACACCCCAGGCAGATGCACAGAGGCGGCGCTGGGAAGGATAAGGAGGCAAGGATGCCTAGAACATAGGGTGCAAGAGTCTACGCATTGGCTGATGAGACAGAATTGCTGGTGCACGCTGGGAATCATTTGTAAAACCTCTGAGCACCACGCCTGAAAAAAGTTGTCTTTATTCTGTGAGCAATGGAGCCACTCAAGTTCTTTAAGCAAAGATGGGATCCAACTTCTCAGAACATAACCAACGTGGTGTGGAGGACAGACAGGGGCAGAGCCTCTCTGTCCAAGCAGCCCAGAACAGTATGTTCTTTTGAAACCACAGAAGGGGAAACAATCTCCCTCCATCTCAATTATGCTTAGTTCAAGTAGAAAATCATTCAGTTGTTGCCGGATGGCCCTTGAGAGGATGAGAAACATAAATACAGCGTCCTAACGAATTCTTAGAGGGAACGAAAGAAAACACTGTGACAATTGTGGTGGATCTCCTACTTAACAGCCCAGAGTCCCCAGAAGGGCTGTGGCCCACCACCCTTCGACCATGTTATTTACTGCATGGTGACACGGTCCCACCACACTCTGCATGGGGACACACTCCGTCACACCTCTGCCGTTCCCTGATGTGAGAATATGGTCCTCCGTACCCGACAGATCCACATGTGGGGACGTGGCCTGTCACGCTTCTGCCACATTCATGTCTTAGGGTGGCCGTGGCCCACCTCAGCTCCGCCACATCCAAGCACGGAGCCCTGGGAGATCAGCTGTTCTCAGCACCACGACTGCCCAGGTCACAGAAATAGGCACAAAAAGTAGTTGTAGAAAGGGGTGAAAGGAGAGGTCTAGCTTAAAGTTTCTGAGAGGATCAAAATGGTAAAGGAAGGATGCTGACAAAGCAATAAGGAGAGAGAGAAAGGTTTGAAGTGAATTAAGTAATGGATGAATATCTGAAGAAATGCATAATAAATCATGAGTTAGAAGAAAAGAAGTAAAAAAAAAACTAAGCTTAAAGATAAGAGAGAAGGAAATAGAAGAGAGGGAATGTTTTTAAAAGTAAGGAAGAAAAATAAAGTGAAAAGGAAGACAAACCAGAGAAAGAGCTAACCTAAAGAGGTGAACATCGTGAGTGATCCATGTACGTGTGTGTATATATATATATATATATATATATATATATATATTTGTTTTTTCATTCCCTTAAGAAGGTGTTTATCTTCCTTATGCTTTTGAACGCCCTTGGTGAGCAGTGATGAGTAGATGGAGAAATCATAACTTGAGTCCCCAAAGAGCACATCTCCTCCTTTTCATTCTTCTCAAACCATTTGCTAAGTGTTTAAGGTTTTGTCTTGGGAAAAGCTGACCCACGTGATAAAGCATTAACTACATATGACCTATGTGGTCTAAACACACATCTGTCTATATCACATAGTTTCATCCCGGGGGAAGGGGTGGGAAATCACATTTTCTAAATCTTAAGGAAACAGAGAGGAGGAGACATTGTAAATGAAAGTCTCCGGAGTGATCTGGGGTATCCAGGGGCTCTCCTGGGCACTCCAGGAAGGTAGCCGCTAGTGCTGGGGTTGGACCAGAGCTCCCACGGAACCTGTGTTGCTTCCAGCAGACCTAGAGAGTCACATGTACTGAGCCTGGGTTTTACACATCCTCACCCAGAAACCATGGCAACCAGCAGACACTTACTTCCCTTCCTCTCTTCACGGCACAGGCCAGCAGGGAGGCCTGCGGTTGGTATGGGGACAACCCATTCATCGGCACCCCCCGATCCAGTTAAATAGCAGCTACTTTTCTTCAGGACACCATGAGAACAATCCTCCTTCTTGACCCTGGGAACCCACGAGCGTGCAGAGGAACAAAGGTGGGGCGTGCAGGCGACCAGCCCTGGGAGGAAAATGAGGGCCGTGATGGGCCGGCACCCTCAGCGTGGGTGCGCGGGGCGGCCCTCTAATAACAGCCCAAATGTGCAGCCTTCGGCTGCTGAGAGGCCACCTGAGCGTCCCAGACAAGAGGAACCCTGCACTCAGAAAACCGCTAACACACCAAGCCCCTCATTTGCAGCCCAGGGCGTGCTGGTGACAACCTTTCACAAATGAGAAGGCGAACATGAAGTAATATTATTTCGGTGGGGAAACTGAATTCTGCTCCCGTGTCCCAATTTCAGGAGCCATAAGGAAGAATGGTCGATTCTAAAGATTCAGGAAATTAACAGGTCCGTGAGAGCTCTGAGTATGGCTGAGAATGGGACTGGGGGAAAGATGGGAGGTTTCAAATGGTGCTCCTACCTTTTTGTCACTCAGGCCGGAAACCTGGTCCACATACTCCTCTTGGATCATGAAGGCAGCTAAGTTGGCAGTGTAGCTGGCCAGGAAGATGACAGCAAAGAAGGCCCACACCGACACCATGATCTTGGAGGTGGTCCCCTTTGGGTTCTGCACGGGGACGGAGTTGTTAAACACCAGGCCCCACAGTAACCAAATAGCTTTGCCGATGGTGAAAGATGGGCCACCCGGCTCTGGCAGGACAAAAAGACAAGGACAGAAGGTTAAGACAGCGTCACGGGTTCTATTTAAACTCACAAGTACTTAGAGCTGGTAAGTTCCTGCTCAGAGCAGGAAACCCGCCAGCAAAGCCCCAGCCCTAAAGCTACCCTTAGGTAGCTTTTTCAGTTGAGAGCTTGTGTCTCTCTTCTCCTGGGACCCACAGGAAGGTGGAAGAGAAAAACCAGAGGCCTGGGGTGTGTGGGGGCTCTTACTCCAACCAGTGATCATGACTCAGCCAGGGCACCGCAGGAGCCAGCTTCCTGCCCTGATGGATGTAAGACCCTTAAGGGCCCATCAAGACTGAGTAACGAAGGCCACCATCCCACTGTGGTCACACTTGCATCCTCATTACCATGGTCCCCAAATTCATATTTGTATCTGCCGAGAAAGCATTTCAATTTCAAAGAAGGTCAACCAGAACCCTGTGGGGTCTTTTTCTCCCACTAGTCATATATCTCCTCCAATTTTATTCACGGATGCTGCTTTGAATGCAGTTGATCCTGATTCTTCTGTGGCTTCCAGCTCTTAGCACTCAATGTTTGTTTGTTTGTTTTTGCGGTACGCGGGCCTCCCACTGTCGTGGTCTCTCCCATTGCAGAGCACAGGCTCCGGACGCACAGGCTCAGCGGCCATGGCTCACGGGCCCAGCCACTCTGCGGCATGTAGGATCTTCCCGGACGGGGGCATGAACCCACATCCCCTGCATTGGCAGGCGGACTCTCAACCTCTGCACCACCAGGGAAGCCCAGCCCTCAATGTTTTGAAGGCAGCCTTGACCTCACTCCAGTGCCAACACCTCCCACCTGGTTCCCTCCAGTAGGGCCTGCCTTCCGTGTAAAAGAATACCAGGCGGCCCAGAGAGTCTGCCAGAGATCCCTGGCTTGGCCACACGTATCTGAGGGTGGAAAGGTAGGCTGTCTTTGTCCTCCACCCAACCTTCACACAGATCATGCAGGGCTTCTGCCCGCATATTTATTGTGACCTCTCTGCTTTCTCTGCTTGGCAATGGTGAAATCTTGCCTGCTGTCTGGGTCTGCATGCAGCCCCTCTGCTGCAGAAACGAACATCTGCCTGCACAGTTTTACAGCACATTAGCACAGGTGTTTCAATGCTATCTGTGATCCTGAGAGCATCTGCTCAGCCACCTAAATCATCAGTGACTACACATGTCGAGCCTAAGATCTAACTGTGCACACACATCTGTGCGAGTGGACCTTATTTCATGGAACAGATGCATAACTGAAAAACTGTTTATAAATCAAAGTTTTGTGCATTGTAAAATGCCCCAAGGAGACTTGATAGTTAAAGCGGCCCCATGTTGAATTCTTTGGCGAAGTCAAGCATCCTTTGGTAAAGTGAGTAATCGTAAGCCCTGGCTCTGATTTTTGTGTCTGAATTTTTGCCTCTTTGATTTTCTTTGCGGGGTCGGGGAGGGTGAACACTAGCTTTGGTTCTTGACATTGTCAACATATGTGTGTACTCTTGTGCTTCTCGGATGTTTCACTTGTTACTAATGCCCACCGGGATGGGGAGTAGTCATGGCTTTTGGATGACCCTTTGGCACAGGCAGGAAGCCCCTGACTATTCCGTATTGTGGAGGCATCCAAGTGTCCACCCAAGAAGGCGCACCCCAAATGAGAAGGTAGGTCTACACCTGGAAATACCTCAGTGCAGGGGTGGCTCATAGCCTGGACTGTGAATTCAACGGAAGCACAAGGGGAGCCTTGGCAAAATACTGACATACCATCCCCAGAGATTCTTACTAAATTGGGGTGAGGTGCGGTGGTTAGGTAGAGAACCACTATTCTGAAACATACAATGGTTCAAGTCCTGCTCTGGACTTAGTGGATCAGAATATTAGAATATGAGGTCTATGCATCTTTGCCTTTTAAGTGCCCCACAGGTGATTCTTATGTGTAGCTGGGGTTAAGAATCTTTCCCCTTTGATGCATAATTCCAGGATAGAGCTCACATGGTGGATGGGAGAAGACGCAGAGAAGGCATAATATTTCCTAATCCCGGTGCTCTCAGGAAGTGTTAGAAGAGATATCTATAAGGACCCCTTGGCCCCCTTCAGAAATCTAGTAAACTTCTTGTGAAGTCTCATAAATGCCTCAAACACATGGGTAGCCCTCACATCTCTGGACCTTCCTAGCCAGGAAGATGGACCACCCCCAAGAGTAGCTGTGGGTGAGAATTGTTATCTCCCAGCCATTTTATTTCAAATACCCAACTCCTCTACCTCCTGGCAGAGAGATGTAAGCCGGGGACACATGCTTTGGGGATCTTGTACCTCAGAGGTTATCCTTTGGCTGTGGATAGTTGTTTCAGCCACAACTACCCTGCATGTACCCTGGGGTAACCTGTTTTTTCTTACTATTGATACATGTGTCTAATCTGCCTTGTTAGCACATCTGATCAGACAGACTGCTCGTAGCCTAAGGTTATCAAAAGAGTTTCCTCTGACATGTTTATGTTACACGTTTCCGCTGCCAGCTTTGATCTCACTTGCTTAGGGGTGGAACTGGGCTTGGGGTCAGGCTTGAGGCAGGGAGGGGACATACAGATTCAAACTAACATCTAAATTGAGGTTTTGTGTGTGTGTGTGTGTGTGTGTTTGCTTCTTGTTGTTTATTTGCTTTAATAATGGGAAATGATCAGAAAGTTTTGGGATCTACACAAGTTTTTGTTAAGGGGTTCAGTCACATAGTCTAGAAGATAGGTAATAATAGAAGAAAGATAAAAGTTTTCACATGCATGCTCTACTAAGTTTGGGCTACTTAATAGAATGGCTACATGTGCATAAAACTTAAAAGACTAGAAGTATATATACCAATATATTAACAGATATTATTTCTTGCTGATAAACTTATGGGTGATTATTTTTAGTTTTATCTAATGCATTTGCAAATCTTTCATAAATTCCACAATAGACTTTAAAAGTCAGGATTAAAGCTCCACTCTTTCCAAATGAACAGATGAGTAGAATGTTACAAGGGTATCCATCACTATTTTTAAGGTCTATCACTTTCATATGAATCAGTCTTCTACTTACTTCTCAGGTTAAAGAAAAATGTTAATCCCAATTATCACTGTACATTTAGAAATTAATATTTTCTGAACACCAAGGTAAAATGAAAAACCATAGCACTGATTAGAACCCCTTAATTGGGGTCTTTCTAACGGGTCCCCAAGGTGGTGACCTTGAAGACTGAGGGTTAGGGCGGAGGCAGGCAGCAGATGAGGGGCACAGAGGTTCTGAGCTGAGAACTAGAGAAAGGCAGGAAGGCAACGGTTACAGCTGGCCTTACCTCTGCCATCGGCGAGGCACCTGTTGTAACCCACAGGGCTGAAGTACTCGAAGACGAAGACGGCCACGGCGGAGACAAGGAGCAACATCACGAACATCATGACCCACACGTCGGCGCTGAATGGCTCTGGGGAAGCAAAACATCAGCGCTCAGGGTTAACGCAGAGAACAAACGGGTCCTGATTGACTCGCATGTTCATTCACCCGCACGACTCCTATCTTCGGGGAAACAAGCCACAGGTGTGTGCGTCCCTTCAGAAAGCCATTTAGGGAGGAAGGAGTAAGCTATATCCAAGCCTCTCCATCCCCCTGATGGGCGTGTCAAAGCTTGTTTTCTTTCAAACATATGAGAAGGACGGCCTCTTGCCCGTCCTTTTTGAGATTGTACAGATAGTTTCTGCCATGACTGGACCACTATCTGGGTCTTTTGGAAAACAGTGGAACTAGAATAAGTACTAGACATGGATAAGTGAGTCGTGTTGGACTGGCTCTTGGTTTCCGCTCCTATCTATATGCCACACCCCACAGCTGGACCTGGAAAAGTTTTCACCAATGCTTCCGAGCCTTGAGGCCAAGTCCATTCTCAACAAACTTGGTTACTCTTTGTGGCTTGAATTGGTTCAGTACTAATTGGGCACAATGTATAACTCCCTTGCCCCCTTGCTTCACTTCTCTTAAACTTTCCAGCCTAGATTTGCTTTTTCAACCTGGTTTGACGTGGTATATTTTATTAGACATCATTAGTGTAGGAGAATACGTCAATGTTAAAAAAAAAATCCATCCACAATAAATATCAGTGTCTCCAACACTGGGAATTTAGCAAATGACAAGGGGACATGATAATTAACAAAACCACCTCAATCTAGTCCCTATTTCCAGGTGACAAGGTTGATGGGACAAGAACAGGCAAGAGAGTAAGAATGTTCTACATATGCTTTCTTTAACTTTTGAAAATCATTTTTGCTGACTCTCTTCCAGTTGATCTAAATCTCTCTGGCTCAGAGGTGTCCAGAAATTGAATACTGAATTCCAGGAGCCCTCTCTCTGGAGACCTGTAAAAAGGGACAATCACTCTTCGGTCCCATAATACAATGCTTCCTCAATTGTGCCTCAAAATAGTTCTGGCCTTTTTAGCTGTCACATCACACTGTAAATTCAGAACTAAGTGAATTAACATGCTGTTTCCTCCATCTTCCAAATCATTAATAAAGATGAAATTGAAAAGGGAGGGAAAGGGGCTGAAAATTAGAAAATATTTCCTTATTTTGGAACCTACTTTACTTTTGAACTCCCAAGGGAATTATAAAAGCCTGGTCGCTTAATTAATTGAAAAGGGACCTTGATATGGCACACACCGACTGTGAAATGCAAAACCCTTCGGTGGCAGCCAGAGATGCGAGGGTGGAAGGTACAACTCAAAGCCTCTGTACGGTGGAATAGAGACCCTCTCCTCCTTGGGTCTGATTGATTGAAATCCTACTCTGATCCCAGTTTGTCCAAGATTAGGAAATAACTGAGTAAAAGCACCGTCTCTATGCTTTCTTTCCCCCCATTAAGCCCAGAGCAACTTTCGGTACACAAAATACAGAAAATATTTGTGTTGGTCTACATAGTTTAAGAAAGTACTTTCACCACGTAGTTTCTACTATCCTTTAATGGCCCTTTCATTATGGATTATTATATCTATTTTACAGAGCAGTAAACTAAGACTTAAGAGGTCCCAGCCCTTTGTAAGTTCATACTCAGAAGGTGGCAGAGACAGGTTACGAACAGAGGGCCTCTGGAGGCAAACGTCTGGGCTTTTCCATTTTATATCACATCTTAGTCTCGGCCCACTGCACTCCTTCCTGATTTTAGGAGTCGAGCTCTGAAATGCCCCCATGTGTACTAACACACAGGCTGCAAGGGCAGCCACATCTGGGCTTTAATCCTGGATCTGCTCCTTACTAGCTGAGAGACGGTTGGAAAATTGCATAACCTAGGATTGTTTCCTAAGCCATAAACTGGCTATTATAGTAGTGTCAATGAAGTAATATAATCAAAGTTTGTACAACAATGGCTGAGCCTTCACATAGCAAGTATTCAATAAAAAAAAGGGTTGGTATCCTTTAGAGAGACTGTGACTGGTCCAAGGGCTTTCAGCTTGTTTATGACCAAACCAGCTTCCTATCTCCTAGCCCAGTGGCCTGTTTTCAAGGTGACATTTTATTTTTCAATCCCTTGCTCTCACAGCCCCTGCCAAAAATACGGGGTATGAGCTCACAAAAGACCTCATCTAATTGAAATCTTGGCCTCGCCTCACCCAGTCTTATATCATACGGAAGGCTCTGACACATAAGTGATCCTGGAGAGTGAGGTACAGGTTCTATGGGGAAGGACGGGGTCGGTGGGTGGGAGAATCAGAGCAGCTTTATCTGGCAAAGGCTCCAAACATTCACGGGAAAACAGAAAACCTTTTTTTTTTTGGTAGCACTGAGCTCCACTCTTGAAGCTAATTTGAAACAAACAGGTATTTGAATGATATCCAGAATTAGACATTATTAAAGCAGGAAGCAGCTTCAGAAATCAGCTAGTGGAAATGCCTTCTTCTGTGGATGAGGAGACTGGGCCTCAGGATGGAGCAAGTTTGTTCAAGGTCAAATGCAGGAGTGAGACTCAAGTAGGACCCCTGGTTACCGGTCCTGTACTGTTTTCTTACTGGGTACCATGCCTTCCTATTTTTGAGGGTATTCTTCAGTTTTCACATTGGAGAATGATCCATTCTGAGGTCCCCCAATGAAATCCCTGGCTGAGGGAAGCTCCTGAAAAATCAGCTCCTGGCTGAGAGAGCCTGGCCACGAGCTCCTGTACCTGGTTCTCATTCCCTCTACCTGTCCCTGGGTCCATATCCTTCACGCCTGCAAGCCCATCACTCACCTAAGAAGGCAGAAGGTGAGACGGTCCCATTGCTGCGTGACACCATGACACTGATGCCCGTCTCTATGAAGGGCACGGAGAAGTCGACCACCTCCGATCGCTCCTCGTTGATGGTCAGCGACCCCACTGCCATGTAGGCCCTCTTCATGACCACCTGGGGAGAAAGACGCAAGGCTCCAGCTAGGGCATCCAGGAAGGCAAGGGGCCACCGTGCAGAAAATATCTGGGGCCCTACAGCGCTTTCCTTTGTATAGTGGGAACAGTACATTTCATTTATAGCCTTCCCTCGGTATCTGCGGGGGATTGGTTCCTGGACCTGCCGTGGATACCAACACCTGAGGACACTTAAGTCCCAAAGTCAGCCCTCCTTATCCACGGATTCCACCAACTGAAGACTGTAGACACAGTACAGGATCCGCGGTTGGCTGAATCCACAGACGCAAAACCCACAACAGCTAGGGAGGGCCGACCATACATTTACTGAGAAAAATCTGCTCATAAATGGCCCACATAGTTCAAACCCATGTTGTTCAAGGGTCAGCTGTACTATTTTATAGTTTCTAAAATTTATAAAATGAGCGTTTTAAAAATATTCAATAAATGAAACACGGAAATGGCCCTGAATTCCTGACACTTACCTCTCCAATCATACCGTTCCAGGTTCCATTGATTTTCTTCCCATGCTTGCCATTGGTAACCAGATAAAGGTCATAGGTGAACTTCACAGATTTAGAAATTTTCTTAAGGATGTCAATACAGAACCCCTTGCAGCATTTTTTGATGTAACCTGGCTCCTCATCTGTTTTATTTCTAACCAGGTAAAGAAACAAAAAACAAAAACAAGGCTTTTATACAAGAGGCACAATATTACCCTTGCCAACCACAAAGCAGGCCCTCCTTCACAGCTCAGCACAATTTATGTCAGGCCCGGATGAGGACATCAATCAGACCACAGAACTGCAATAATCTTATTACCTCATCATATTGGACCATGTTTTCTCATACTTTTAAATGCTCCTTTGAAGTATAATATCTATCAGGAAAGTGCACATATCCTAAGGGTTCAGCTGGATGAATTTTCATACGCTGAACCCACCCATTTAACCGGAACCCAAATTCAGATATGGAAGAGTTACCAGCACCTTAGAGGCCTCTTGTTCTCCCTTCCAGGCCCTTCCCACCCTCACCAAAAAGAACCATTATCCTGACTTCTATCAGCACAGATGAATTGTATCTATTTCCAAAAATGTTTCTAAAGACATGCTGGCCTCAGAAAGCCTCTTGCAACACCCATGTAAACTTAAATCTCCAAGAACTTGAGGTCCTGGTCACTGAGACCACGCAAGGCCCCAGAAACGATCACATAGTTAGCAGTTAATTCTCCCGGGTCGTGATCCGGACAGAACCAGATGCCAGACCACAGGGCTGCCAGAAACTCCACGGCTCAACAGTAACGAGATTCAGACATGGTGCCCAATGCATTCTGTGCCTCGGATCCCAGCCGGGTGCTGAGAGCTGGGGCAAACCTGACTTTCCCCGGCCACGTACTCAGAGATGATGCGCTTCTGGCAGGGCACCGTGTTTCTCATGCAGGTTCCACTCAGAGGGTCCACGCTTTCCACAATGACGAACGGGGCCTCCTCCAGCGTTACGATGCTCAGATGGTCATCCTCCTGCTCTTCCGTCTCCGGACACATCCGGGGCCACACGTAGTACTTCATCTGCAGGGACTTGTCTTTCCACTTCCCCACCTGCACAGGGATAAACAAGGGCTCAGAAACCACCGGCGGAGACAGAGCTGCTTCTCCTGGCTCCCCCGGGAAGCTGTTAAACGAAGTCCAGAGATGCAGGCATCGTCCAGAATAGAGACGAAACCTCCTTAGACCACATGCTCGGGATGAGACTTACTGTGTCCGAATCTAAGAAAGGTAGGCTCTTCATCTACTCACCCACTTACCAGACATGGGCCCGGCACTCTGCTAAACCTCGTGGCTTAAAGAAGCATCTTTTTGCCCTTTGTGAAGTTCACACTGAGTGAAGGAGTCAGAAATGTAAGCAAATGTTTACAGCACCGTGTGATAAGTGCTCAGACTGAAGCCTGTCCCAGTGCTGGGAGGAGGCCAGGGCCTCCTGCCTTGAGTGTCTATTGGAGTTTTCTCCTCAGCTGTAACAGGGAGCAGGACGGTGAGAGCAGCAAATAGCTTTGGAAAGGTCAACAGAGCGACGGGAGCAAGTGAGCCAGAACGATGTGCTTTGGCTTGTGCCAGAGGCCTAGTGGGAAGCCACGAGGAGGACTGGGTGGATCTGAATTGGAATAAAAAAGGGTGAGTCAGGACGAAAGAACAGAGCACAGGTTGGCTGGGGAAGGGACTGTGGGCGAGGGGGTGATGGACGTCACAGGTCAGCGTGGATATGCACCTGCTGGGCTGGGTGGGCGCCCCAGGGGGGGATCAGATGGGTCTCTCTGTGAGCTGCCACACATGGCCCCGTGGGCTGTGTGCCTCCACTTCACGGACTCCAGTGTGAAAGGCGGGTGCCCCTGGCATCATGCACATGGTGGCCCTGCTGCTAGTCATCGGGAGAAATGTGTGGGTTCCATTCCTTTCTAAAAGAGCCATTCGTTCTGTGTTTATAATAGAATCTGCACGCCTTGTTGGGAGGTTCTTGTTCTCACTCTGTCACTGAGTTTATTGAAGAAAGAGGGAACGCCTTTTAACTTTCTACAACCAAACATCTTCAGTTATCACCAGGAATTAGAGATGGCAAGTTCCTGCATGTTCTTTCCTCTATGCAGCAAAACAAATTAGTAGCACAGGTGAGGCACCAGGACTACGAGACGACTTAATTGATGAGCTACGAAAACCAACAAGGAGCAACAAATGGGCAGTCTGTCGTACGTTTTCAAGCAAGTGGCTTAGATTTCCGTATTAATACAAAACCAAAATTCACTCCTTTGCTACTGCTTTTGTCTACACCTAAGTTTCTACCTAGTGCCTCCCTTGGTGTGGCTTATACCTCCCTCTAAGCTGTCTGGTAGGCATTGCCTACTTTCATGCCCAAATTAGGCCTGTACAGCCACCGCCTTTGTTCTCGCACATCACTGGAACACGGGCAGTGGCTCGGTGGCCTGGGCTCTTTTGTTTGGCATTAACCCTGAAGCTAGTTTTCTTCCAAGTGTGTAGCCATATGTCACTTCTGTGTTCAGAATTATGCACTGAAGCAAACATTTGCTTCCCTTTACATGTATGGTCTCTTCTGTACTGTTGGTCCTGATTTTGGTACAAGTCTATTTTTCTTCATATTACTAAGACTACTCATTTCTAAAACAAAAATGTCCAAATAGCTTCCCAGCCATGTGGAGATCTTAATGTCTTCTGTCTGTGATTTGGGGGAGGTGGGGCTTGGGGAAGGGAAGACCCAGCCGTGGGAGCCCATGACATTGGGTCATGTCCATCTCCAAGCGGCCCTAGTCACCCCAGTGGCCAAACTGATATTTTCTGCATGTTCCATTATGTGAAAAGGATTGGGAAGCCCTAAGGTACCTATTTTTATTTTTTTCACTGCTATCATGTTCCCCCAGTAGTCTCTCTGAGATTTTTCCTTTTATCCAAATGTAAGCTCTTCCGTCTTTACTGATACTAGCTTAGCCCAGTCGTCCAGCAGCCCATCTTGGGATTACTGCAGGCAACTTCAAACTTCACATAAGGTTTCCCCTAGAGTCCACTGTGGACACTGCTGCCAGATGGCTCTTCTTAAAACATCATTTCATCATATAATTTCTATTCAAAAATTTCAACAACTTCCCACCACCCTCAGGACTGTGTCCAAACTTCTCACCTAGATGGTCAAGACTTGTGCATTGAGCCTAATCTACCTTGATACAGTTAACTTCACTATTTTGAAACATGCATCCTTTATTAAAGTCGGAAAAGGAAGTTGTCGGTTTTGGAAGTTAACATAGGTTAATCAGGGACAGGTTTCAACAAGCTGGCTGTATTTTCTTTTCTGATAGTCTCACTCTAACTGTGAAACAAAAATGCTGCAGACATAGCATGTTGGCAAAGTTTTTTCATGAAACTTGTGAACAAGAGGGAATATAATATAGATCCTTGTATACTTGATGGATTTGAAAGGAGTCTAAAATCCATATCCAAAAAAAAAAAAAAGATTGTTTAACGAATTAATGCCAACACAGAAAAAGGTCTCTAGTGACATGTCGGGGACTCTGTTTTTAGAAGTGGCCTGTGTAGTGTTTCAGAAAACAAAACAGAAGTCATGCTCACCAAACAGCAGATAACACAAACTAGAAAGGATCGAAGATATACTGCAATGCAGAATCAAGGTTGGAAGCCATATGAATTCACTGGAATAATGGACTGAACGAAATGGAATAAAATTCAACAGTATTTATACTTAATGTCTAGCATTTAGATTTTTTAAAAGCAACTGCACAATATGGAAAAGGAGATATTTCAAGGAACAGCAGTCTACACAAGCTATTGCAATGACAAATGGTATATTTACAAACTTACGGCATCCAGCTCACTGAGGGAGGGGAGGGTATGGATGATCCCACCCTGCTCTGTGTTCATCATACCACAGCTGGAAAGCTTGGCTCTGATCCTATAATCCTATGATCAACTGAGTTTTATTTACTATCTCATCCTCATTTCCCCAGCAATACTCTGTTCATGAGGTCTCCTCCAGCACTCTTTCTTAACTTCCTGTCAAGATAGCTGGGTCACATCCTTGCTTCACTTCGACGTAATGCAACCAACATCAACTGCACATCAGTTCTGTGCCAGGCGCTGGGCTGTGTGCTAGAGAAAACAATACCAGGCAACATTTACTAAGGGCTTAGTATGTGCTAAGCACCAAACACATCCAGGAATCTCATGCATCGTTGGAGTGAGCTTGTGAGATGCAGGCTGTTATTTAATGTCTCATTGTGCAGGTGTGAACAGAGGGGTCTGATGACTTGCTTATGGTCTCAAGGTTAAGTGAGCACAGTGTCTCGGATCTGAAGCTGACCAGTCTGGCTCCAGAGCTTGGGCTCCCACCCACCATCCTGCATTGCTTCTCAGATAATAATGAAGGAGTAAGACACGGTCCCTGTCCTCCAAGGACAGTCCCCTGGGGAAAGACACTGTCTATTGACAGTAATATCAAGTCAGGCTTTGGTAATTACCCTAATAAAAGGTCTAAACAATGACTCAGAGTCAGAGTAGAAGTGACTATTTCTGAAAGGGTCAGGGAAAAGCTTGACTGGGACCCTTTTTTAAGCTGGGCCTTGAAATGGAAGTGATAGCTCAGTAGGTGAAGAGTGGTTTATCTGCTGAGGCAAGAGAAAAGTTGCAGAGTCCTGCAGCTGCTCCATGGAAAGACCAAGGATGGTCCTTCACGTGTGGAGAGAACTGGTCTAGCTTAGTTCTCTTCCTTAGAGACCTGCCCGCCCCCGCCTCCAGCCAGAAGATCTCTGTTACTCTTGACAGCCAGCTAGATCGTATAAATCTGTTCCCAACTCCTTGTTCGATGGCTTCAGGTTGGTAGTTTGAAACTGGTCGTGGGCACCATGAAATCAGGGCTGCCTCTGCCCACCCCTGCCTCCAGCAGTTAAACATTTACCAGGTCACCACTGCCCAGAATAACCAAACCATTCATTATTTCATGCGCTTTACTACCTTATTTAGTGACTTTTTAGATGTCTTGTTTCCTAAACGAAATTCTTTTTTTTTGATTCATTTTTTATCCTTTTAATATATGTGGGATAGTAAGGTTTTTTTTTTTTTTTTTTTTTTTGCCTCACCCCAAGGCATGTGGGATCTTAGTTCCCTGACCAGGGATCGAACCCACACCTCCTGAATTGGGACCACAGAATCTTAACCCCTGGACCGCCAGGGAAGTCCTTCCTAAACTAAATTCTGAATGTGTCTCTAAGTATTTCTGTGACTGCAGACAAATATCTATAATTCTCTGAGCCTCAGTTTCCACATCTGTAAAATAGGGAGTGATTGCTAGGTGTCTTCTACATAATTTCATGATCTTTAGGACACAGGCTCCCTACTACATTTCCATCTGATGAGAGCCCAGTAAAAAGATGTTCTTAGTGGTTATTTCCTAAAGGGAGGGAAGTATCTGATCTGATTTTACAAAGGATTAGCTTGTCTTAAAGTCTTGATTCTTTTTTTCTTTGTTTCTTCAAGGATGATTACAGTGAGAAAGAAAGTTAACAAATTCCTTCAGGACTGAAAGGAGAAACAGGTTTGAAAAAAACTCAACACAACTCTGCTATGAATATCAGATTGGCAATGCCACTACACGGTGCTTATGTTAAAAAATGTGTTTAGTTACCACAAATTAATTACTTCAACTTCTTGTGAAGCAAGACAGTTAGAAATAAGTAAACAACTAAAATTAAATAAAATAGGGGCTATTTATGTGGAAGAACAAGGTATATTTCAAGCAATTCTTCTTTTAAGGGGGAAAAAGTATGGTGAAAGTATTAAAAATGGGAAAGTTTGTAAAAGTAAATAGAGAAAGAGAAGCCTGAGATTCTGAAAGGAAAAATCTTGAATTCTTTTCTAGGGAGTCTGAACTGGCGTTAGTATATCATATTGGATATGCAGATAGGAGGAAATGAGGTTAACAGGAAATATTTCAGAAAAAATTCAGTGAGAAAAAGTGAATGAAAAATTTATAGTCGAGCGTAAAACACGTTCAGGAGAAAGAAAAAAACCTTAAGAAAAAATGAAGAAAATGTCTGTAAAGCACTCTGAATTCCTCAGAGGAAAGCACTAAACAAACATCTCCAGAAGCACATTTAACAACAACATCTGTCTGTAAAAATGCAGTTCCCTGCCACACTAAGATTTCAGAAGATCTCTTGAGACCTGAAATCATCTTTCTCAAGAAAAAAAAAATCTCTGATTAGTTTTCTCAGGAAAACATGGAGTCATTTTGAGGGTTTCTGGTTGCTTCTCTCTGTACAAGGTGAACACCTGTTCAGCTGGGGATTTCTCCTCAGAAGGAAGTCTACCTCACAAACCTGCAGCGTGTTACTCCATAAGCTTTCCCTTAGGAAAATTCTAGAACCAATCTGTGGTGATGGGAGATGTCAAAGTCTTCCTTGTGTTAACAGATTTCCTCCACCGCCGGCAGTGAAGCTGGCACCCAACAGCACGCTGGGGCACACAGGGGTGGCACTCCTTCTGGAAGCCCCCGAATCTGTCCCCTTGGTGAGCATGTCCTTGGGGAGAAGGAGAGGAGTCCAGGCAGGGCATGGCTTCTGTGAAGGCCACCGTAGTCCTTGCCCAGAGAGCAGAGGGCATCGCTCTCCCCGGGCAGCCTCTCTCATCTGCAGGCAAAGTCATCTCTCAAGATGCTGGCATGAAAGCCCTTAATAGAGCCTCTTTAGGCATCAAAGGTTATTTTCCCCAAGTCAAAGCATTGTTGTTTCTTGCTGGAGATGACATCCGGATCTAATACTAAACGCTTGCTGCTTATTTGACGCCTTCGTCTGACTGTTAGAATGCAAAATTGAAAACTACATGTAATTTCCCTGAGCAAGCTGAAGGGGCCAGCAGTCTCTGCCAGGCAGCCCGGATCTGCACCCCATCCCGTCCCAAAGAGGTGTCAAGCAGGCAGCTGTCATGTGTGGGGCATGCCCTGGGGCAGGCCTGAGACTCCTAATAGAACAGAAATCTGAGGAGAGCAGGGCACTCCTATTTCTCCTCCCCCAAAGCTACACATCTTAGCTCTGAGGATTTTCAAAGGTTAAGTGTCTGATAAACTTCATTTTGTTCAGTCTTTATTTTTCTGCATCCATCCCTCCCCTCCATTCCTCATAAGCAAGTAAATATTCTGGTGTATGACCATCCATTCTCTAGATTCATACAAAATACATCTGTGAGTATGTATGTATGGATGGATGTGTTTTTCCAAAGCCAGATGTGTATGTGTGAGTATGTATGTATGTATGTATGACACCAGGTCATAGTATGCATGTCTCTGCAAACGTGCTTTTCCCACTTAGTGGGCTTCCTTCCAACTCAATAGATGGCAGACTTGAGTCCTTTTAATAGCTGCATAGTACTTCCTAATGATGAATGTATCCTCATTTATTCAGTCATATCCCTATTGATAAACATTTAGGATGTTCCCCCCCAATTTAACAAAAACACATACTATTGAATACATATCTTGGTATTTCCAAAGCATCAATTACCAATAATAAAAAGTAGAATGAAAGGATATTTGTGTTTTCAAATGTGCTTGATGTTGCCAGACTACTTTACCAAAGGTTTAGAGTGACTGAAAGTCCCATCAGCAAAGCACAAGAATGCGCCTTGCTCACATTCTCACCAGCACTAGGTTGTTACCCCTATTAAGCGTTCACCAATCTGAAGAATAAAAAATGGTATCTAATTGCTCTAATTTTCATCTCCTTGACTCGCGGTAAACCAGAGCACCCTTGCACGTCTGTTAGCCATTTTGATTTCTTTTACCCTCCAGTCACACCCTTCACCCATTTTCTGTTGAGTTGTCGGTCTTTCCTATCTACTTGTAGGGAGTTCCTGGTATAGTATGATAGTAACCCTTTATCTGTCAGATGTGCTTGAAACATTTTTCTACTCTAAGATTTGTCTTCTGACTGCTTTTGGTATTTTTTTATGCACAAGATTTTACTTTTATGTCTTTCTGTCAAAGTAAAATATGTCTCTTTTTATACAGAACGCTGGATTTCCCACCCTTACTTTAAAAAAAAGATCTATCCCACTCTCATAGCATTCCTTGTTTTAATGTTTGGCAGTGTTAGTTACAATACTCATTTAAATGTAGAGCTAGGAATAAACACTAGAAAAACTAAGGTTAGGCAATGAAATGTGTGTGTTATAAACCTTGACAATGGAAAATAAAAGAGCATGTACTAAGAGTCAGGGAATGGGAAGAAGTATAAAAGTACTAAGTTTGTTTTAGGTGTGTCTCTAGAGTATAGCATGTGGTTGGCTTTTGCTTTGTAAACCAACCTGAAAGTCTTTTTGTCTTAATACCTAAATTTTGCTCATTTACATTAATTGATGTGATGTACTTGGCTTTGTCTCTGTAATACTTTGGTCTTTACTATTATTTATTTATTTATTATTATTATTTTTTAATTTTTTTTTTTTTGTGGTATGCAGGCCTCTCACTGTCGTGGCCTCTCCCGTTGCGGAGCACAGGCTCCGGACACGCAGGCTCAACGGCCATGGCTCACGGGTCCATCTGCTCTGCAGCATGTGGGATCTTCCCGGACTGGGGCACGAACCCGTGTCCCCCGCATCGGCAGGCAGACTCTCAACCACTGCGCCACCAGGGAAGCCCTATTTATTTATTTTTAAGGATAGTTGATTTACAATATTGTGTCCATTTTCAAGTGTACAGCTAAGTAACTAAGTTGGTTTTTCCTAGATTATATTCCATTATAGGTTATTGCAAGACGTTGAATCTAATTCTCTGTGCTATACAGTAAATCCTTGTTGCTTATCTATTTTATGTAGAGTAGTCTGTATCTGTTAATCCCATACCCCTTATCTGTCCCTTCCTCCCTCCCTCTCCCCTTTGGTAACCCTACGTTTGTTTTCTATGTCTTCTCGCAGTGTTCTTTGTTCTCACTTTTTGCACGGAGCTTTGTCTATACTATGTGTGGTCGACGTGCAGCTTCGTTTTCTGGGCTGCACAGTCTTCTCTCCATCAGCCCCTCCCACGTTTCTCAAGTACTCTGCATCCTTCGTAGCCCTCCTCAGGCCTCAGCAACACCATGATGCTGTGCTTGTCCACCCCCAGCCAGAGAAGAAGCTCTGTTTGATCTTCCGTAATCATTTTGTGGGTCAACTGCTCCCTTGGGCTATTACATTAAAACCTCTGTCTCTGTCGCTGAATGTGTCTTTAAGCACTTGAGGGCAGAGACTGTATTATTTACCTCTTTCTGTCCCTGTACTGGCTTGAAACAAGTGTGTTCTCGGTAAATTATTGACTGATGGGTCACTGGGGGACAAATACTTCATACCCTCAGAAAGCCTCCAGTGCTAGATATCGGTCCAGGGCTCTTCCACAGAAAGGCTGTAGTAGGTAAGGGTTGCCTCACATACTGCCTCTCTCAATTCTGCCCCTAGATTATAGAGTGCCCTGGGCAGACTCAATTCCACGTGGATGGCTGTACGTACAACGGCACATCTGCTGCGCTCCGTCCCCTAATCACGTGCACACTCAGTGATGTCTAGATTTGGAAAGCTAGTGCTTTGAAAAATATGTTAGAAAATAATTTCCATATTCAAATTTGATCCGTTCTGCCTTGACCCTTTACTGCCTTGACATGTACTAAGCTGGGGACCGGTGGCCCTGGGCACACACGCCGAAGGGAGACCCTTCCAGCCACTCTTGCCTGGCACCTGTGTGGGTCTCCCAGCAGCACTGAGATGTCAGTTGTCATCTCAGGCCTCATCTGCTATCCCTGGCTGACCCCTGCCCCTCCGAGAGAGCCCAGGGCTCCCTGGGGGTTGTGCAGACCCACTGCTGCCACTGCCCATCGCCCCCTGTGTGGTCCCTGTTCTCCACGGGTCCTCCCTCCATCTCTTCCACTCTGGAGAGTGAAGGAATGGAGAAGTGGAGAGCGGGGGTAGAATCTGGGGCCGGGAATGGAAGGTGCTGATTCCCTCGGCACCAGAGAACAGCTGTGATCATCTCAGATAACACCACGAGCAGAGATGCGATAACATTAGAGTAACTGTGTGTATTCTGGGTCAGGCCCTGTGCCAGGCACTTCACACACAGTGATGGCATTCATTGTCACTAGCTCCCAAATAGGCGGGTACTGCGATGCCCACAGTAGAGGCAGAGAAACTGAGGCTCGATGAGGGTCCAGGACGTCATCCCTGATCTGTCTGGCTCTGGAAGCCCGTGTTTCTTGCACTGTGCCATGTGGCCAAGAGCATATTTCTGGCCTCTTGACTCCTTCCCTGCCATGATCCGGGAGAAGAGGGTCTGCTTCAGCTCCACAGCCCCCCTCCAGTCACCTACGCCTCCCAGAAGCTGGGACTCATGGTTGTGTCTGAAGACTTTACAGCAAGTGTCAACTGGAGTCCGTGGCGGGTGGGGGGCACAGGCAGGATGGTAGCAGTAGGAGGCAGGGCACAGACAAGCTGTGTGACCTTTGGTGAGTTCTTTCACCTCTGGGCCTGGCATGCAGTAGTGTTACGCAAGCAGCATCTGCTATTTTTTCTCCTCCTTCCTCCCCTCCTGCTGTTACTGTTACTCCTACTACCAACAACAGCAACTCCTAGGCATGCCTACCTTCCTCCCAGAACCAACTCCAACTTCTCAAACTCTTAACTCGATCTGCTTCAAAATGTCAGACGAAACTCCATGCCATTCTTCCGGTTACATGCAATATTTTCATTCAGGCACAAATAAAAACAGAGATCACGAGAGTAAAACTGCTACAACCCTTCAAGATTTACCAAAGGCCTTGAACCCAACGAATGCCACCGAGCCAGGTGATCCTCTCCCATAAACCCCTCCCTGGGGCAAGGTGGATAGTTTAGAAAGCGTAGTAATTCTTTTAGGTCAGAGCATATTATAAACAGTTTGCTCAATGGGCTCAACTAAGCTGAAAGATTCAACATGTTTTCCTGAAGCATCTGATGCCTTCCTGGCCCGAGGGTTTGAAACCTCCCAAGCCAACTCCTCATCCTTGGACAGCAACCCTCGGAGTCCATTCTGGGATGCAGAGGGGCTCAGTTACTGAGAGCGGAGCCCCATCCACCTTGTCCTCTGATCCACTTTTTTCCAAAAAAGGCCCTCTTCTTGAACATCAAGACTGAGTCCTGGACCATCTCCTCTGGGACATGTGGGACCAGGCAGAGACCTCTGGAACTAAACAGCACCAAGTCATGTCCCACCTCCTCTGAGTCAACTTCCTCCTGTATCATGGGGCTCTAGACATGTGTGCAACATGCCCAGGGCTTAGGTTGCTCCAGAACCCAGCTCAGCAGGGCTGGGATGTTGACTGACTGACTTGACTGGTGGATGCGGGTGGTGTTACAACCTGCTTCGGGGGACTGGGCTACAGGCTTCAGTCACGGACATCGCTCCTCATCAAGTTCCCTTGTCATTGCTACCTTTATCCTCTGATTGCAAACTGGAAGGATAGGGCACGAGTGCACAATGCCTGAAGGTTCTGAGTGTGACTTCCTGGATTTGAGCCCTGGCTTGGCAAGGTCTTCACGGGTGTTTACATATGTATGCATGCATGCACGTATGTACATGTGCATTCATACATTCACTCACTCCACGACTTCATTCTCATTTGTCATCTTAGTTAAATGCAGGGCTTTGAGTCAGAAAGGCCTAAACTGAGTCCTGGCTTTGGTTGTGTGTGACTCTGCAGGGGCTACCTAAGCTTTTAAGTTCTGGGTTGTGGATAACTGCTATTTTGTCTACCAACCAGCCATCCTCTGCCTGACCTCCTCACTCACTCTCTCTCCCACCCTTTTTGCTTAGCTCAGTCTCTCCTTTTATGAACTGCCCCTTCCTCGATTCCAACCACATGGTCCTCTGAGAATGGCCATGTTATTAAATCTCCCAGTCCATCCTCTGACCCAGCTACAGCTGAGGGGCGGCCACCTGACTGGTTGGGTCAAATCCTTGGGATTTTTGGCCTTAGGAACAAAGAGTGTTAAGTCAGTCTTTCCCCAGTAGCACAAGCTATCATATGTGAAAATCAGAAGCTCTTTCCACCATCTTTCCGTGCCGCCATAGTGGTGCCCATGATGTCCTGGCTGATGCTCTCAAGAGGATCAACAATGCCAAAAGGAGAGGCAAATGACAGGTTCTTATTAGGCCATGCTCCAAAGTCATTGTCAGGTGTCTAACTGTGACGATGAAGCATGGTTACATTGGCGAATTTGAAATCATCAATGATCACAGGGCGGGGGAAATCGTTGTGAACGTCACAGGCAGGCCAAAGAAGTGTGGAGTGTCCAACTCTAGATTTGATGTGCAACTCAAAGATCTAGAAAAATGGCAGAATAAACTGCTCCCATCCCATCAGTTTGGTTTCATTGTACTGATAACCTCATCTGGCATCATGGACCATGAAGAAGCAAGATGAAAACACACAGGAAGGAAAATCCTTGGATTCTTTTTCTAGGGATGTAATACATACATGCAAATAAAATGCCTCAGAGGAAAAAAAAAAAAAAACCTGGAAGCTGTGGGCCACCATGTTTCACACCCTAGGGGAAAACTGGCCAATGGAGAGAGAAGAATGAAGCCAGTGGCCAGAGGAAAGCATATACCAGTGAGAGAGTGAGCAAGATGCCTGAGAGCATCAGTGTTCTGGAGGCTCAGCCACATTCCCATCGTGGGTTCTGGTGAGACAATCCAGTATCCTTGTAGTAAATCTGCCTTTTGCTTAAGTTCATTCAAGTTGGATATTTATTCTTTATCATCAAAACAGTCCTCGTAATGCACTGTTTATCTCATCTATAAATGGCAATAGATAATAACTATAACTATCTTCATGAGGTTTTGATGAAAATTAAATGAAATAATGTACCTAAAATGCTTTTGCAAAATGCCCGGAACTTGGTGAGCACTGAGTAAATGATGCTGGTCGTGGTTGGCGTTTATCACCAACTTACTGTGAACATCTCAGAGGCCAGGAGGTAGGTTGTGTCACCAGTAACAGGCAGATCCCACTGCCATTCCTAAATAAGCACCTCCTGCATGGGATCAAGGAGAAGCAGGAGGCCTCCCCTCAAGTTCTCAGGTTCTGGGGTGTAGGCAGGGCCAATCAGCAGAGTTCCTGTTGTCAAGTCCCACAGTGACTTGTGGCTGCATCCCCTTCCAGCCCCCAGGCCTTGGGGAGGTGGGGAGGGGTTACTTGGACAATCACAGGGTCTGCACTTGCAGCCAGTCTCACTTGGCAGGTCCAAAGTATACCAAAGTACCTTCTGCCCACTGGCCCGCATGCTAAACTCTGCTGCCAGGTCCCGTTATTTCCATTCCCTCCATCTCCTTTTCTACTCTCCATGGTCCCCTTCCACAGATCCTTTTCCAGGATTAAGAGCTTATAACCAGAACGTTCTTATAAGATCCCTATATAGAGGTTTCAAAAGTCAAGCAAGTGGTAGGGACAACATCTGAATCCAGACATTCTAATACCAGAGTCTTCACTTTTTGCCACTCCTCTATGTTGCCTCAACTATTGGATTAGACACATAAGAACCGTATCAGGCACGTAGTAATAATGTTCAGTAAATGGTACTGATCCAGAATAGCCCACCCGCCCTGTTCTCCTTAGGGAGCCCATGTGCCTCGGGCCCGCCATAGCCTCAGATGTCCTAGAGGCCCAGAGCAGCAGCAGGACAAAAGACACTAAGTGGAAGCAGTGCCACCGCCCCGAAAGCACCAACTCGTTGTGCGAGACCTCTGGAAGCCAGAGGTGATTATACTGTTCTTCAAATAATGCTTTACCGAACCGCCCCCAGCTTGCTCTGCCCTTGGCCTCCTGATGAGTTTCATTACATCGTCCATCATGATCTTTCACTTAATTTTTTAAAATTTATTTCTTATTTATTTATTTTTGGCTGTGTTGGGTCTTCGTTGCTGTGCACGGGCTTTCTCTTGTTGCAGAGAGCGGGGGCTACTCCTCGTTGTGGTGCATGGGCTTCTCATTGCGGTGGCTTCTCCTGCTGCAGAGCATGGGCTCTGGGCACGTGGGCTTCAGTAGTTGTGTTGTGTGGGCTCAGAAGTTGTGGCTCGGGGGCTCTAGAGGGCAGGCTCAGTAGTTGTGGCACACAGGCTTACTTGTTCCGCGGCATGGGGGATCTTCCCGGACCAGGGCTCGAACCCGTGTCCCCTGCATTGGCAGGTGGATTCTTAACCACTGCGCCACCAGGGAAGTCCCCTCTCTGAATTTTAAATGTATTTATTATTTAAAGACAAGGTTATTTGAAAATATGCAAGAATCTACGCATAAATCTTACATACATAAGGCTAGCACCTGTATCAAGTACATCTCAGGACACTAAGAAAAATGATGCAAATGTTGCACACTGAGTGAACCCACCAAACAAGCAAAATCGGGTTCTCGTGCAAATCTTCAGGAGCTAGAAAAAATGCCCAGGACTGAAGCAAGACCTTATCAGGTGAGGCTGTGGAGAGCTGTTTTCAGCACTGCGGGTGCTCATACATGAGAGCCAAAAGGAAAGTAATGGAAGGGATTCTGGAAAAGGAACATATTGCATAAGTGTAATGACAATGTTTCCCAGGCCACAAATCTGAATGTAAACGCTGATGATTACGAATGTGCTTTCAGGGACAATGAAGCAGCAGAGTTGAGAGCGTGATCATCCAGGAAATCCAAGGCATAAGGTTGTGAATATATATGAAAAGAAACAAGGCATAAACATTGATAAGGCACATAAAAATAACTGAGGCAATAAGGGAACACAAATAGAAGAGATCAAAGTCATTGAAGATGCATTAAAGTTTAAAAAGATTAGACCACAGATAAAAGAAAAAAATCATGAAGATGTGTGTCCAAGAAGGTCCCTTGTAGAATTCATAGAACAGTGTGCTCACACCTCACTAAGGCCATGCAAAAGAGGAATAAATTCCTAATAAGAACACTGTAAGACTGTCCAGGGTCTACCACCCCTCTTTAGCCAGAAAAGGTCCATTTTGTGGACAGGCATACACTTGTTAAGTATGTAGAAAATAGTTTTTTTCCAGAATATTCTGGACTATGCTATCCCAAACTAGGATATCTAAAGTCATTCCTTTTCTCACCGCAGTGCCTTCCCCTAGCCTTGCAGGGTGGAAATGGCAGGAAAGGATCTCAGTCTGGCCTCCATTCTCAGATATTCTATCACTTGCCTGGATTTCTGGATTACTCCTAGCTGGTCCCTGGCCCCCTCCAGTTTTTTTTTTTTTTTTTTTTTTTTTTTTTTTGCTGTACTCAGGCCTCTCATTGCTGTGGCCTCTCCCATTACGGAGTACAGGCTCTGGACGTGCAGGCCCAGCCACTCTGTGGCATGTGGGATCTTCCCGGACCAGGGCACGAACCCGTGTCCCCTGCATCGGCAGGCAGACTCTCAACCACTGTGCCACCAGGGAAGCCCTGGCCCCCTCCAGTCTTATCTTCCTCCAGTTCACCCTCTTCTTGGCCCCAGATTTCTTAAAGTACAGATCTGACCCCATCCCGACTCTTCTCAAAGCCTGTCAGTGCCTCCTCATTCACCTACAGAAAAGTACCCAACCTCCTTGGGAGAGGACACATTTGTTCCCCGTACTTTCCCTTTATCTTTCCCGTTCCTACCCACCCTCCCTCCCTCTCCCTCTCTCTCTCTCTCTCTCTCTCTCTCTGTCTTTCTTGTCTTCCCACTTTCTTTTTGGGTTATCTCTTCAGATTTCCTAGCCTTTCACTCTGATAATAGCACACTACTCTCTTTCTTACCTAATGCCTTCACTCATGTTGTAATTCTCTATTTTAAACGCCTGCTCTTCTGGATGAAACCCACTCAACCTTCAGGATTCAGCTCATATGGTATCAAGAAGCCTTTTCTCACCACACCCCCAGGCTGGGTTAAGGGGTTAGGTATCCCTCTTTGGTACTCCCCAAATACCCTGTGCAAACCTCCGTCACTGAACTTGCCATACGACACTATATTTAATTGCTTGTGTGTCTGGTCTGCTCCAGTAGACTATGAGTTCCTCAGTGGCAGAGACTAAATATTATTTCTTTTTCCCCAAATGCTCAGCATAGAGAATAGTACCACAGTGGGCACTCAGTATTACTAGGTTAGTTGAATAAATGAATGAATGGGATTTAAAAAGGAGAATCTGTTCTTGGCAGCTAATAATGGCTAATGGTGATTCTACTACTAATACTGACTAATATTTATTGAGCATTTTACTCTGTGTTAGGGACTATGCTAAGTAATGAACATGGATTAGCAAATTTAATTCTCACTATAGTCTTATAAGGTGCATATTATTTTTACACCCATTTACGGTAGTTTATTATATTAGTGGTACCCAATAAATCATATGTCTCAGTGGCCATGCCCTTGTGACTCGCTCTGACAAAAAGGACAGCAAAAAATGTGGCACATGTAGAGACTTGATGATTGACAGTGCAAAGGGCCTTGTCTTCTTGGCATGTTGGCTGACAACTCTGAAAAAACTTGGGCCAGGCTCCCTAAGGATGAGCAAGCCTGCAGAATAAGGTCCAGCTGATAGCCAGTAGCAACAGTTAGACACACAAGTGGGGCCATTATGGATTAACCCACCCTTGGTTGGGCCACCAGATGACTACATCAGGCGAGTGTTCCCATGTGAGACCAACCGAAGGACCACCCAGCTTATCCCAACTCAAACTATCCCAAAGAATAACGAGTAATAAAATGGTAGTTGTTTCAGGTCACTAGGTTTTGGGGTGCTTGTTACATAGCAGAGGTTAACTGAAGTAGGTCCACCTCAGGAAAAGGCTCTGTGTAGCTGGCAAAACCAATGAAGAAGATAGAAGCAAGAAGAAAGACATATGGAGATAGAATTAAAAGACAAAATAGCACAAAGTCCTTTAGCGCACTTTAATATAAATAAGTACAGTGCTGACATAAGCCCTTCTTAATTGTAGTACTGTTGAAATGGTGCTAAACATAGAGATGGAAATCCTAGATTTCAGGCCCAGCCCTACTCCTGACAAGTCCTGTGAATGTGACAAATCGCTTAACCTCTTGGACTCTATTTCTTTATCAGCAATGTGGGAAGTTACGTATATATGTTTACAGGTATACTCTTTTTTTTTTTTTTTTTTTTTTTTTTTTTGCGGTACACGGGCCTCTCACTGTTGTGGCCTCTCCCGTTGCGGAGCACAGGCTCCGGACGCGCAGGCTCAGCGGCCATGGCTCACGGGCCCAGCCGCTCCGCGGCATGTGGGATCTTCCCGGACTGGGGCACGAACCCGCGTCCCCTGCATCGGCAGGCGGACTCTCAACCACTGCGCCACCAGGGAAGCCCTACAGGTATATTCTACTTCTGCTAATCTCACAGGGCTGGTAGAAGAATCCAATATAACAAATTGTCCAAATGTAAGTATAATGTTGTTGAATTAGTTAATAACTTTGGTTCACAACAATGACTAGCAATTTACCCATGAACCAACATAAGGGGGTGGGACAGTGAGGGAAATTCTGAAGTTAAACAGTCATCATGTTTCCATGTATCAAATAATATTTCTCTAGTAGGTATTTCAACACCTTTCATATCAGTGGTATCTTACCGTTTTCTTGTAGAAGACGCTCTTGGGATATCTCGTATAACTCTTTTCCTTTTCTCCCCAGTGTTTATAATCTAGTTTTACATCATCCACTGAAGGCCAGGGGGATACCTGGTCTCAGAGCAAGAGCACTGGGCCAGGAGTGTGGACACTTGCTCGGCCTCTGGCTCTAACCAGCTGTGGAACCTTGGCCCTTACTTTCCTGAGCCTGATTCTCTATCTGTAAAATATGAGGTTAACAACATTTACCAAAACTCCACCAAAGGGGTTCAAGAGCGACAAATGTGATGATGTGTGTGGAAATGTCTTGAAACTGACTATTCCCTGCACAAAGTCAAGGTGGTATCAAGCCGAAAATACCCTTGATGTTTAAAGGTATTAATTTATTTAGAGGTATTTAAATTGAGGATATGCCAGACACTGGCCTAAGTGGTAGGTTTTGCAGGGGAAAAATGGGGAAACTGACCTTTTGAGATGTGAGGTCATTTGCCTGTGGTCACATAATAATTAAAAAATGGCTGAATTGGATTCAAATCCTTGTCTGCCTCCCTCTAAAGCTTGGGCCTCTTGTATAGTTCTGGGCAGCCTCCAAATGAAAACTCTTCTGCCCCTAGGAAAGCAAAATTATTGGCCAGGTTGTTTACCATTAAATGGGGTCACCAGCTTGCGGCTAAAGAAACAGATGATGAAAAAAGTGCTGGGGGAGAAAAGGCCTGTTTACAAACACAGCTTAATTAATTAGTCAACTCAGACAAGGCAGAAGAGACGGGTTTCCAGATGCCTGACATGGAGGATTAATTATCAGAGAGGCACCAGTCTCTGGCCCTTGATTTCTGTCCAAAGCATATGGTGGAATTAAATGACTAAATTGCCTCAGTGCCCCTCACCTAACTCAACTAAAGCCACTTGACTGGAAAAAAAAAAAAGCCACCTCATTGAGAATGACAACCAAATTGAAAAGTCTCCACCAATTAAAGCTTCAAGTGCAGTCCAGAAAAAAAAAGTAGTTTCCAGTGTTTCTAATTCAAGTTACAAAGGGTCAGAATAAAATTAAAGTGATGTTAGGTTGTACCCCACTAGCAATTCCAAATCTGCACCTACTCAGGTAAATAAAATGGAAACCCTCTAATTCCTAGCAGGCAAAGCCACCAGCTTCACTGCCACTGTCTTCATGGTTGCAATGGAAGTGTGTTTGGGAAAAGTCAAAGCATGCAGACCACTGCTTCCATTTTCTAATTCATTTTGCTTATTTAAAGGATAAAGGACTATTTAGGAGAGATTTACTGTACTCACTTGAGTTATGGTAAATATAAAGTACAACCATCCCTTGATCTCTACGGGGTACTGGTTCCAGGACTGTCCCCCCACCAAGGTACCAAAATCCAGGGATGTTCAGATGCTCCAGTCCCTTATATAAAATAACATAGTACAGTCAGCACTCATATCCTCGGATATGGAAGGCCAACTGTATGTGTGAAATCTTTTGGGGTCACAACAAAATGGGGTTGGACCAGCCTAGGGGAATAAATAATATGGAGTCAATATTAAATGAAATGTGTACAGTTCCAGCTCTAGTGTGACTTCATGAGTCAAAGTCAATTTCCAGGAATGGGTCCCTTCTCTGCTTCCACAGTTAACATTTCCTAGGGGTTCTAAAAGCGCTCCTACTTTGTTGTTTATGTTTTTGTCAGTGAATTTCCATGTATTCTTCAGTTGTTGGGGACTTGTCCTCTGCCCAATTAAGCAGAGGAAGTTAATGAGGTATGCAGTGACTTCGTGCCACCCAGCAAATAGAATACAAAGTGGACAGGGAGAAGTCAGTGAAGGGTCAGGGCCAAGAGTCAAGGAGGCTTGAGGGTTAGGTCTGGGTAGAGGGTGGAGGGCCAGAGAGGTCAGGCGAGACTCCACATTTGTGGCGGGGAGGAGCTAAACAAAGACTCCCAGATCTGGACGTGGTCTAGACAGATTC
The DNA here is from genome assembly GCF_025265405.1 of Mesoplodon densirostris. Classification (NCBI taxonomy): domain Eukaryota; kingdom Metazoa; phylum Chordata; class Mammalia; order Artiodactyla; family Ziphiidae; genus Mesoplodon; species Mesoplodon densirostris. Next base: position 12,205,714 of record NC_082671.1, read on the forward strand.
AGTCATTTTTCAACCATGCTGTATATTAGAATCACCTGTAAAGCTATCAAAATGCTGATCCCTGGGTCCTATCCCCACCCTCAGTCTTGGAATTGCAGGATGTAGTCTAAACAACAGCATGATAAAAAAAAATCTCCCCAGGCGCTTCTCATGGGCAGCAGGATGGAGGACCACTCATCTGTGGTGACCTCTTCATTTTACTAAAGGGGAAACGAAGGAAAAAATATGGGGAAGCAAAAGAGAGAGCCACTGGGGGCCAGTGGTGGAAGGTGACACTTCACTGAGTGGTCCTGAGCAGCTTCACTCTGGCTTTAGGAGGAAGGAACTTCTCACGGCCCGGCATCCTTCACCTTGTCAGGCTGTCGCACTTGGGCCCATTCGCAGATTCCTCTGTTAACATGAAGTGAGGCTGAGGGGATTTAGACCAGTGGTGCTCAAAGTGTGGTCCCCACACCAGCCCCATCAGCATCACTCGAGAGCGTGCTAGAAATGCACGTTCCCAGGCTTCACTCCAGACCCTGTGAATCGGCAACTGTGGGAGTAGGACCCAGAAATCTGGGTTTTTAACACACCTGAGGCACACTGAAGTTTGAGAACCACTGGTTTAGACCATCGTTTTTCAAACTTGGGTCTTTAGAGGCAGGAAGTAGAGTGGGTGGGGGTGGTACTAAGAGGTTCATGACGACACTGGCCGCTGCAACTGAGGAGGAAGGATAGGGTTTTCTTCTAAGGAATCAAGGACCACAAGGTAAAATTCACCCCTGTCCACAATGAGGATTTTAATATTTACCATGTGTCACCTGCCTGGCTTCAGCTAACTGGTGGAAATAAAGTGCCTTTTCTTCCCTCGAAGAGATGTGAGGTCACACGGATACATTCCTGCTGTGATAAAGTTCCATCTTTGCCTACGATAGGGGTTATTTCAGAACCCTACCTGGTCTTCACTTTAATATTTCTATTTCAACTCTTGATTATGTCTCATAATAGATAAGAAAATTCACATAATAGTAAAAAAAATCAACATTTTCTTTGCTTGCAGAACGTATTCACGACTCACACCCAGCGACACAAGCACCCACCCCCAAACCCTCCCCCACTTGTTTCTCATTCTCCCTTGGCTCTGGGCCCTTCTCATCGCCTACCACACAGCTGTTGACAAGAGGAATATGCTGAGATGATGGAAGAGCCGGGTCACAGCAGATAATCCATTTATGTATAACAAAAAATGTGTGTCACACTTCGCTGACCATGTCAGTTCTGAGCTGCTACACATACAGAAGACATCCTTCATTTCCAAGATGGATTTCAAAGCAAAATGAAAAATGCATATGATTTGGCCATGTTCCTACTCATGTTTTAACTCATCCTAGAATAAAAGGTAGAGAGAAGCTCTCTGACCAACAACTCTTTATTGATCACGTGGGCTGTGCTAGACTCTGTGTGAGACTCCCTGTAGGGGACACTGAAGGCACTGACACAGACTCTGCTTTCCAGAAGCTTATAGTCATACCTCGGTATCCCCTGGGAATTGGTTCCAGGACCAGCCAAGGATGCCATATCTATGAATGCTCAAGTCCCAGAGTTGGTCCTCTGTATCTGTGGGTTCCACATCCATGGATTCAACCAACCCCAGTTGGTTGGATTCAATCCTGCTTGAATCTGAGGATGCAGAAGCCGTAGACACAGAGGGCAGACTGTATAATAAAATGGAGAAGAAAGAAATACACATACTGAAAACCGTCTTACAACATCTGGTGGATTGGCTATGGTGGGCTAACTGTTATAACAAATAGTCTGTGAAATGTATTGTAAGTCCAACACAATAGATTTTTTTTTTTTTTTTTTTTTTTTTTTTTTTTTTTTTTCAGTACGCGGGCCTCTCACTGTTGTGGCCTCTCCCGTTGCGGAGCACAGGCTCCGGACGCGCAGGCTCAGTGGCCATGGCTCACGGGCCCAGCCGCTCCGCGGCATGTGGGATCTTCCCGGACCGGGGCACGAGCCTGTGTCCCCTGCATCGGCAGGCGGACTCTCAACCACTGCGCCACCAGGGAAGCCCCACAATAGAATTTTATTTCAACTTCATGTAACTGCACGGAGGTGGCCAGGGAAGCCTCCTCCATGTCGTTATTTGGGGACCGAGGCCAGTGGAGACTTCCACCTTCAACACGAGGCTTTCAAGGTCCCCACGGAGGTGTTTCCATTCCAGCTAGACAGAGACAGCAGGAGCACGGTTGAGCTTGTGTGGGAGGATTTTACGGCACCATCACTTCCGCTCACGTTGCATTGTCCAGCCGTCAGTCATATGGCCACACCTAACTGTAAGAGAAGCTGGAAAACAGAGTCCAGCTGTAAACCCCAAGACGAAGCATAAACACATTTTGGTAAAAAGCTACAGCTTCTGCCATACTAAGCATGGCTGGAGGGTGTGTGAGGCTCGGTGGGGAGGGAGATTGGTAATAGCTTTCTCTCTATATGTTGGTCTTGTTTGGTTGTTTCCCATTATCGAGTTTTACTTTTGTCATTTTTGAAGATCCTGGTATCTGTACGTATGGTTACTTCCTTGATCTTCCTAGAGCGCTAGGGAATACTAGACAGTACAGTCCACTCCAGGGATGAGTGTCACTGGGGGGAGAAACAGCAAGAGAGGGGTAGCAACATTCAAATGATGCTACTTTGACGTCTTTCCGTCCCTCCTTTTAGCCAGTAATTCACTGCTTAGTGCCAATGCACGAAAACCACTTTAGTGTTGGCACTTACCAGGAAGTGATGGATTTCACTCAGATGCCTGGGCCAAGAGAGGTCCAGTAAGGCAGGACACCGAATGAATGTTTGTTCTGGGGTCTGATGGGATATGAATGCTGAAAGGAGATTTAGAAATACAGAGTGTAGAGGAATATGAGAAAAAAAAAATCTCTTCACATGGAGAAAAGCAGGATAGTGAAACAGTCTGCAGTCCTAAAGAGGGATTGGAAATGGAGAGAGGGCCATTTGCATTTTTTCCTGTTTTCTACAAAGAAGGGAAATCAATAGACCCTCCTTAAGAGCTCCCTCTGGGCAAAGAACAGATACCTATCTCATTTCCCCCCCTCCCTACCCTGCCAGCACTTTCCCAGACACCATTTTATTAGTTCAGGGTACTGGAAGGAACAGAGGAAGCTGGAAAAGCAGCGCACATCTGGACTTACAGCCCCCCTGTTGCTCGTCTGCAAAGATAATTATATAATCGGAATTAACAGACACTCAGCGTCTGTTGGAAACAACAGACATAAGTAGTCATCAAAAGGTTGAGTGTGAGCACAGAAGGATTGGCAAATATGTGAACCTGGCCTCTTTAACTCGGTGCCCTGAATCTAGCCGTCTGTTTGCTTTAAGTAAGACATTCTGCTTCACGTAGACAGTTAGTGGCAGGGAGGAAAGGAGTATGTGTTAGATGTCCTGTGCGTTATGCTGGGAAAGGTATTTTGCACCTCTGGCATTTGATGGTGGAAACATAAGCTCAGGAAAAACTTTCATATATTGATAGCTGTAATTAGAATACAGGTTTTTGTTCTTTAACCCATTCATTCATTCATTCATTCATTCACTCAACAAATATATACCACTCAGAAGACAGGCACTCTTCTAGCTGCTGGGGATAAAGGTGAACAATCCAGTCCCTGGCCTCCAGAAGTTTACATTTCAGTGAGGAAGAAAGACAGTTAGCAAATATATAATAAAGTGTCAGCTGGAGAGAACTGCTATTAAGCAAATTAAATGTGGGAAAGAGGACGGCATGTGATGGGGCTTAGACAGGGTGGTCAGGGAGGTCATCTCCAAAGAGGTGGAATTTGAGCAGAGACCTGAATGAAGTGAGGGTCCTGGGAATATGTGAAGGAGGAGGATTTCAGGCAGAAGAGTGCAAGGGCAAAAATCTTGCAATGGCACTTTCCTTGGGAGTGTTGAAGAGACAGCAAGCCGGCCAGTATGGCAGGAGCTGGGGAATCCAAGGGAAGAGTGGCAGGAAATGAGTCTGGAGGGCTCGGGGGCAGATAGACCAGGTAATGAGGCTTTGGGTGATCTGTGTTTGATGAAAAGCTGTTGCATGTTTGTGAGCAAATCACTGACATGAACTGTTATGTTTTGAAAGTACTGCTTTGGCTGCTACATCAAGAATTGACTATAGGCAGCAAGAGAAGATACAAAAGTCAAGTAAGGAGATGATAGTGACTTTGACCAGGGTGGTGATAATAGAGGGAGTGTGAATTGGTTAGTTTCAGGATATGTTTGGAAGATAGAGATGACAGGATTTGCTGACAAATTTGATATTGGATGGACAGAAAGATAACTCTGAGGTTTGGGGCCTGGGTCATGGGTGAATGGTGATGCCATCTACTGAGACCTCGTACAGAACAGTGATTAGGCTGCAGCCAATGCAGACGTGGATGCCAGGAGGACTGAGATTAATACCCAGTTCTGCTATTTATGAGCCATGTGATCTCAGGAAGTTCTCTCTGTACCTCTCTCTGTATCTCAGTCTTTCCTCTGTGTAATGGGGATGTTAAAAAGACTGACCACATAGGGTTGTTATACAGATGAAATAAGTTAATATCTGTAAAGCACCTAGAACAGAGTCTGGAGTATAGGAAGCTCTCAATAAATACTGGCTACGACGAGAAGCATGGAGAGTGGGAAGCAGACTCACAGAAAAGAATCAAGAGCTTGATTTGGGACACGTAAGTTTGAGTCCCCTCTCAGACATCCCAGTAGAAATGCCAGTGAGCAAGTAGGCATAAGAGTTTGAGTTCAGGTGAGAGTTCCAGACTGGAGATATAAGTTTGGGAGATATCCACACATAGAAGATTTTGCAGGTCAAGGGGTTGGATAGTATAAGCTTGCCCTTCCCGAGCAAACACAGACCATGGACTGTAGCCACCAGGGAGAACAGTATGGAGGTTCCTTAAAAAACTAAAAACAGAGTTACCATATGATCCTGCAATCCCACTCCTGGGCATATATCTGGAGAAAACTTTAATTTGAAAAGATACGTGCAACCTTATGTTCCTAGCAGCACTATTTACAATAGCCAAGACATGGAAGCAACCTAAATGTCCATCAACAGATGAATGGATAAAGATGATGTGGTATGTATACACACACACACACACACACACACACACACACACAATGGAATATTGCTCAGCCATAAAAAAGAATGAAATAATGCCATTTGCAGCAACATGCATGGACCCAGAGATTATCATATTAAATGAAGTAAGTCAGACAAAGACAAATATCATACGATATCACTTATATGTGGAATCTAAAACATGATACAAATGAACTTATTTACGAAAGAGAAGTATACTCACAGACATGAAAAACAAACGAATGGTTACCAAAGGGGATAGCGGAGGGTGGGGAGGGATAAATTAGGAGTTTGGGGTTAACGTATGCACAGTACTATATATAAAATAGGTAAACAACAAGGACCTACTGTACAGCACAGGGAACCATACTCAATATCTTGTAATAACCTATAATGAGAAAGAATCTGAAAAAGAATACATACATGCAAATGTATATACACACACATATACACATATATACATATGTATGTATTTTTCAGATTCCTTTTCATATACACGCATACATATATATGTGTATACATATGGTGTACATATGTGTGTATATATACATATATGTATGTATAACTGAATCACTTTGCTGTACACTTGAAACTAACACAACATTGTAAATTAACTATACTTCAATAAAAAAAAATACAGACCATGGGCAAGAAATTAATGTGCTCTGAAAGCTAACAAGGAAAGACAGGACAGCAGAGTAATGCACAAGAAGAGGTGCTTACTTAGACTTGGGAGACAGGGACTGTTTCTCTGAGCAACTGAGGTTTAAGTTGAAACCCTGAGGGAGAACTTCCGTTCATAACTATGCTCCCTGCTCTTCTTTGTCTATTTTTGGTCAAAACACTCATGGCCCATATTGAGCAGATTAAAAAAGATATGCGTAGAGAAAAGGACAATGACAAAATTAATTGTGCATCTATGTACGTTTCCTTAGGAAAAACATCAGTTGGTCTTCTTCAATGAGATGTTCTGTCTTCAGTAAAGTTTTGGCATTTACCAGTGAAAGGAAATGTCAGAATTTCCATACATTTTGCATTTGCAGCAAGAAATCGCTCACGGCTTACTCAGCATTTTCTTAAAACGATAACGATAATCACGACACACAGCCTTATCTAAGCTAACAAACCATTATCCTTCACAACCTAAGCATAGACGGGACCCTGATGAAAAGGCTTACTAGTTTTCCTCCCTGTTTAGGACAGTAGACCCTTAATATACACATAGAAGCTGTATATATTAAGATGCCTGTTCACACAGTCCACCAAATATTTCTTTCTTTTTTTTTTTTTTTTTGCGGTACGCGGGCCTCTCACTGCTGTGGCCTCTCCCGTTGTGGAGCACAGGCTCCGGACACGCAGCCTCAGCGGCCATGGCCCACGGGCCCAGCCGCTCCGCGGCATGTGGGATCTTCCCGGACCGGGGCACGAACCCATGTCCCCTGCATCGGCAGGCGTACTCTCAACCACTGAGCCACCAGGGAAGCCCCCACCAAATATTTCAATACTCTTTTCCCTTTCCCTTCTAATCTGGGTGCCAAATCACTAAAGTCCATGCTGCATCAGTAAACTGTTTAACTCAAACAGAGCTTGGTTAAGAGTCTAGGCCAAAATGTCACTGACCTGTGAATAAGCATGCAGGCCTGACCGGCAAAGGGGATTTAAAAGACACAAGATTTGAGTTCCCACTGAAGTGGAAAGGCTTCTACTCTTCAGAGAGACCTGCTGTCATTTTTCCACTGTCCCAGATGGTGAGAGTAATATACTCCTTGACCTGAGCCAAAGACGATGTAAGAGAAAACAAAGGGATAAACAATATCTGCTCAGAGAAACTGAGCAAAAGCCTATCTCCAATGGCTTAAGAATAAGATAAACTTCCCAGCAAGGATGCCTCTCACCTGACCCTGTTTTCTACACTATGGTTTACAAGGTAACTGAAAAAAATCTCATAAGAGACTAGTTCAAGGTATCCCACAATACCTGGAAATGACAATACTAGATTTAAAAGACTTTGAACGCAGTGATTTTTTTTTTTTTTTTTTTTTTTTTTTTTTTTTTTTTTGCTAAGGAGTAAACCAAGGCCAAGATATGTCCATATGCATACGTAGTACACGCTGAATGAACGTGGATGGACAGGTACTGGCAGAGGCAATCACTGGGCACTGGCCACTGATCAGAGAAAGTAACATCTTGGGGGAAAAGCCATGCCTGCCAAAGAGAATCAGAGCTGGGGATCATAGTTTTCAATCTAGCCCTCTGTCAACAGCACAAGAAAGGGTCTTCTTAATTTGCAAGTTAAACACGTCTCCAGAGTGCAGGAGTCCATCTCTGTTTATGGAAGGGTGCCTGAGCTCTCATTTCAAAATGGTCTGTCTTAATAATACAAGTAACAGAGCACAGATGTCAGCCTTTAACACTGAAGAAGCACTTGGCAAATGAGAGCGGAGGGATTTTCTAGTAAGTCACATCACGTAGAGAACTGTGCACTCCCAGTGACCTCAGTACGGCGAACCCCATCCTACCCCTGTCTAGGGAAATGGGATGGGTCTGAGTTTTCTGGGCATAGAGCATGACACCTCTTCTTACCCTACTCTTGACTCCCCTGCATATGACAGCCTATGGTGAAGACGAGGCATTCCCTTCCCCTTGGCTTACCCCATGGGAAGGAACCAGGAAATGAAAGATAACATGTATGGAATACCTCCAATCTCCCAGTCCCTGAGGAAGGTCTACATACCCAGCTAGGGAAGTTATATTTTCTCCTTTTTCCTGAGGAGAGAACTGATGTTCAGGTATGCTGAGTAACTTGCCCAAGGTCATCGAGCCAAAAGCTGCAGTGTCAAGATTCAAACCCAGTTGTCTCTCCCGAAGCCACATACTTTCTAGGGGAGGCAGTCTGGTTCTGATCATGCCTATCCTACTCAAGGTCCCGGCAAAATTTCAGGAACAATGCTTTTTGATTCATACACTGTGGCAACCAGTCAGCAACAGACCCTAGTGCCAGAGAGCGCCTTGCTCAGGTCATAAAAATAAAAAGGTGGCGCAGTGGCAGAGGCCGTAAAAGCTGTCACAGTGCTCACAGACAAGGAGGAGGTTGCCCTAATACCAGCTACATCCTGTGGGTTTTGGCAGTCCCGGCATTAATAGCTTTTTCGTACCTGAGGACCATTAATAGGTCCCTTCTCAATGTTCAATGTCCCATTTCCTGTCCAGTTCCCACACATGTTCCATTTACTGCGCTTTGAATTATCCTCTTATTTTCCAATAGACACTCACCAGGTTCTCTTAAATTCCTGTGGAGTCTGCAGTTTTCAACAGGATCCAGTCCTCCAGGAAGACTGGAAAAGTACAGTACATCTTGGAAGAAAGAAGTCCCGGTCGACACTTAGAACGCGCTTGTCAGACACACACTGCGTCCTCTGCTGGGGTTTCACACTCCCCCCCACGCCACCATTTCACTGCGGTCTCCTTTCCCTTCATCTCGTACCTATTTCGCCCTTCCATTGCTCCTTCTCTTTTTCCCTGTTCATTTTCCTCCACCCATTTTCTCTTTCCATCGTCTCCCTTTCACTTAAATTGCCCACGTTCTTTTCTTCACCCTCCTCTTCCTTTTCTATTTTTAGAGGCCGATCCGTTCAGTTTGAAAAACACAGGTGTTGATGTCACACAAACCTGGTTCAAAAGCTGATTCTTACACTCAGTGTGCCCTTGGACGAGTAACCATCCTGCTCCTTCCTTCAGTCTTCCCATCTGTAAAGGATAGCTATCAACTGTATTCATGGCTAGATCTGAATTTTAAATGAGATCATCTGTGTAGATTCAGTTCAGGGCTTTGTATGGAAGGAGGACAATCCCCCCGACTTCTGCCCTGTCTCCCGTCCTGCTGTTGTGAACCCTACCTTCTCTCCGTTCCCCTCCTAGCTGTCGTCTCTGGTCCTGGCTCAGCATTCAGCTCAGCTCATCCCCCTCACGGTGATATGGTTTCCCTTTGGCTGACTTCTCCTCCTGGTCCACACGCCTCTATTCTGAGTCCATCCTTGTGTGGAAATAATTAGACATCACAGAATACTGCACACAGACAAAACATTCAGGCACCTCGGCGACAAGCTGATTTTAAAGAACAGTAGGAACAACAATATTAAATATTTCTGGACCATTCTGAATTATCTATGAAGAATGAGGAGCTTAGGACCAAAGAATGCCCAGGTTGCCCTGTACCTCCAGGAACCAAATGTGTGACTGAGAAGGAGCCTACCTCATAGCACGCTCACTATCTGCCCAGAGAATGAAGATGACGATATTTTTTAAATTGAAAGTTTTCAAAATTTGTGAGTAATATTAACCCCGGCTCTTAGATTACTTTTTGGTGGACATAACTCTAATCTAAGGAGAACTATTTAGGAGGTAAACCTTCCACAAAAACTTCAGACTCATAGTTCTCCTTTCCATAAAACATAGGACCCCACTCAGAGACACTGACGTGTATTGCTGCATATGGTGACCTCTGCTACGTAACTGCATCGTGTTTATTTCCAGGCCTCTGTAGCCCATGCATCTTTTGGTAGTTCTCAGCCTGACCTGCCATTTCCATGTCTCAGACTTTTCTTGTCTTTATTTTCTCTGAGTCCTCCATTTCCGTCTGCCCTTGTCTTAACTGAACTTCATCCTGTTAGTTTCTGATTACTTGTCCAATTTGTTGAGGCCATTTCCAATTCCAATCGCATTCCTCAAGGTTTTAGCCTCCACTTTAGATTCAGCCTCATCTGTGAACTTAGTGAGTATGCATCCAAGTGAGCTGCATCCAAGTCATTGACGACAGTCTTAACTAGAAGTGGATCCAGGACTGGGCCCTGTGCAACACCATTTTTACATGTTTACTTGTCAGAAGAAATGTACGTGCAGGTGCCTTAATGATATTTAGAGAACATAAGCTTCTCTTCTCTTCAGGATCTAGGGTTATTTGGGCAGAATTTGTGACATTTTTGGCATTTCAAGTCTGTAGTTCCTTACAAGCCAAATTAGATCATCGAAGTCACTGCTCAAAACATAACTTTCTTTGTTTAAAAAAGTCTCAGTATTTTGAATATAAAAGTCAGTACCTATTTTCACTATTCTTCCCTGGGAATCACTCATATGCACCCTCAGCCTTGATGAGGGGGCACTGGTGGGGGAGGGCAAGGCCCTGGCTTTCACTTCTATCTTTGCCATCCAGTGTATGACCTTGGGTGAGTCACCTAACCTTTGTCAGCCTGGGCCTTATCCTCAACAGTAAATGCCTTCCAGTCCAAGAGGCTGTGATTCTCCGGTGATGAAGGGCCTAATGATTCTCAGTGACAAATTGCTACACACATTCTTTGATTATAAGCTCTTCCCATGACACTTATATCTGATGTTACAACTCTGAATACATTTAAGAAGTAAGAGTTAGATTAGCTCTACCCGTCATCTGGAACTTATTTGCCAAAAATGCATGTTTATCTGCTTAGGTGTGACTTCTCCGTGCATTCTCAAATACTTGAATGTTAGGTATCTGCAAGGTTGCCCTGACACTTGTCATTTCCTTGTGATATCACTAACAACCAGTGTTCTCTTGCAGAATTCTCACTTGAAGAATGAGGAAACGGAGGCCCAGACTGGTTGAGTGCTGTGTAAGGCAACAGAGCTGGCTTGTGGTGAAGCTCGGGCTTGAACTTGGGCTTCTGGGCACAGAGTTCTGTACTCTTTCCATATGGCATGCTCCCCTTCCACATCAAGTATTGTTCAAACTCAGCACAGTATATGCTCTAAAAGAAAATACCAACAATTATGTCAGCAGCCAACTAAAACGCCTCCGCATGCTATGGAGGACCATCTCTTTTTCAATGATGAATGATCAACTCAGCTGGTGGAGACGAAAGTAATTCTAAATTTCTTACGCTAAGGATAGGTCAATTATTTTCTTTAAGATATTTGGCTCTATATTAATTCTAAAGTTTTACACTAGGGATAGGTCAATTATTTTCTTTAAGATATTTGGCTCTAAGTCTGGAAACAATCAATTTTTTTAAAGTCAAATTCTTGGTACTAATTTCTTCACAGAAATAAACAATTTCCTCCTTCTTCTCCTCCTCCTCCTCTTTCTTTTAAGCCCAGGGCTTATGTTTTCTTTTTTCTTTTCTTTTCTTTTTTTTTTTTCCCACCTGATACTAGATTCAGCCTCCAGGTAGGAGGAATGATGTCAACAGCCCCCTTTCCTGACCTTCCTTAACATTTCTACCCTCCGACTCACTGATTTCTCTGATTCACTTGAATTTTTCTGCAAGACAAGTTCTACACAAATAAATATTTAAACAGCAGGGATAAAGGTGGGGGGCATCTAAAGACCTAGTTGTGGAGTCTGGGGAAGAGTAAAAAGAAAGAGGTATATTTGAAAGGAATGATTAGAAGAAACTTGAAAGCATCATTTCACCTCAGAAATTTGTATTCTTCTAGTCAGTCACCTTAAGATACTGGGAGTTGTTTTTTTAATCCCCCAAACAATTCTCACTAATAAACAAGGGAGCAGTCTGCAATGCTTGCTCCATGGAACAAAAAACAAGAACCTGAAACAGCAGTAAATCATAAGAGGTTAATGATTAAGTTCCTCTCCCTGAAATTACAAAAAAATAATCCAAAGAAATACAGGTAATGTTTCTAATGAGAGGCTTGTGAACAGAAGCATCTGCCCTCTCCTTGCTGAGACCTTCCTTTATTACCCATTTTTCCTCCTCCAACTCTATCCATTGTCTTTGTTTCTTCTTCTTTAAGATTCTCAGAACATCTGCCTCAGTGTGTCTCCCAGATAGGAAGAAAGGAGCTGATATTCTTTTCATATGTTTTACGTAGATTATCTCATTGAATCCTCATTGTAACTGAATGTGGGGGGACATTTTTTCAGCAGATACTCCCTAAGGTGACTCTTACTGAGTTACTACTACCTTGTGTAATCTCCTCCCCTGGAGCTTGTTTCTAACCAACAGAATATGGCAGAGGTGATAAGATGCTACCCCCTTGGTTAGGTTATGTTAATGGCAAAGGTGATGTGACTGTCACTTTCATGACTATGTTATGTTACATAAGATTTCTTCTTCACAGACTAGGGGGAGAGACTCTCCCACTGGCCTTGAAGAAGCAAACAGCATGTTGTCAACTGCCTATGGAGAGGACCACAGGGCTGGGGCCTGTGTGTGGCCTCTAAAAGCTGAGGATCGCCTCCAGCCCACACCCAGCAAGAACCTCAGGCAAGTAGCCACAAGCAAATGAATTCTGCCAACAAAGCAGAGTAAGCTTGAAGTGGGTTCTTCCTCACTCAAGCCTCCAGTTGAGAACACAGCACGGCCGACACTTTGACTGCAGCCTTGTAAGATCCTGAGCTCAAGACCCAGTTAAAGACATGCCTGGACTCCTGATCTCCAGAAACTGTGAGATAACAAGTGTGTGCTGCTAAAGTCACCAGGTTTGTGGGAATTTGTTACACAGCAATAGAAAACTACTACAATTGCTCTCTCTGCTTCGTGGAAGAGAAAAGCAAGCTTTGGAGAACCTAAGTGTGCAAGTTTTTGAGAACTTAAATAACTTTGTTCAAGATCACACAGCAGCCAGTAAGCAGTAGAACTCATATTAAAACTTAAGTCTCCCTAAAGCTCAAAGGTCAAATGCTCTCCAATACAGCATGATGCCTTTCCACAAATCCCTGCTCATTAACTGGCACTGTTGATGGGCTATCACCACCTACGGGCTATGATATGACTTCTGGCCATTATGAACCTCTAACGTACATGGTCTTGAAGGTTAAAATGAAAGAACTGAATTAGTTAGTTCCTCGCCCCATGCCCCCTTCCCTGGCCATCCTGTAGAGGGATGCTACCCACTCCTCACCCTTTAGAGAGAGGAGAGGAGGAGACCAAATGGGAAAGTGTAGAATGGAGGGGGCTGCCTGACTAGCACTGGACAGAGGTTCTCACCCACTCAAAAGGGGAATTAAATGAATGTTCTCCAAAAAAGAATTGTTCTACCCAGGATAAAGCTCTGAGGATCACAGTAATGAGCCTCCCACCAGGAATACCCCAGAGGCAGAAGCTCAGGGCTGATGAATAAGGTTCCACACTTTGGGTCAACATTGGGTAACAATGAATCCTGCAGCTTCACTTCAGTAACATTTGCTTTGGGTGCAATGAAAGAACGCTGGCAGCAGGCTGACCCTGAGCCTGACAAGTCAAGGAGCATTGGTTCAGATATCTTAGGGGCTGTTTGTTTGATGTGGATTATAAAGGCTGAAAATTCATTGGTTAGGCTTGGCTGGACCTGCCTGCTGTTGGGCAGAGTTGGACTGTGCTTTATACGCACCTCGGTTAAATGACTGGAACAGTCATAAACTAGGTGAATCAAAATTTTGACACACCAAATTACATGGGAGCAGAAAGGGACTAGTATAAAGCTCAGCTCTCTGCAACCCATCAAAAACTCTCAATTTCTACAGCACAGCTTCAGAAAGAGCTCAAGAGTTGAGAACCGATCCCATGCTGAGTGCTGTGAGGAGAACAGGGGTGAGACCCAGCCCTCACCACGCCCCCCACTCCAGAGTCTACAATCAAGTAAGATAGAGAAGGGTGTACATTACTTCCTGACAGTTGGAATTTGCCATCTTTGGAGCAGGAAACAGTGAAGGGCACAGCCAGCCCCCACTTTGATGCAGTTGATTAGAGGACACTAAGTCACTTGGAAGACCAGGTAGCAGGTGTGAAAGGCCTAAGGGACAGACTGTCACTTGCTGTAAGAATTCCTAGAATTTCGAATTCCCTTCCACTGCCGCAAACAGCTTCTTCTTTCTTGAAAGATCTTATTGCAGGTACCTCCTATGACAGCAGTCAGGGTCTAGTTGAAAAGGGGTGTGAGATCAATGAACACTTCTGGACTTTATCACCGTCACCTTCCAAGAAAAAGGCACGCATAGGCAGTGTGCAATGAGAACTTTAGAATATGGATAACAAATCCTGGCCCTGGAGGTTCGTGTTGATCGAGCTAAGGAAGACTAAATTACCTGCTAAATTTTAAATACCTAAGAGGCACAGGAGATGTGGGAGCCTTATGGTTGAACACCCTCGAGAGTCCAATATTCTCCTTTAACTCATTTAACATGGATGCTTTGTGCGATTGACATTACAAGGGAGAGAAGAAAATGAGAGGAACAAGAAGAAATAACCTGGGAAGAATAACATACCAGACACCAATACTAGCTTTAATTAAACACTGGTTTGAAGCTTGGCTCTGCCAATAAATTAACTGTATGATCTTGGGCAAGTGACCTACTATCTCTGAGCTCAGTTTCCTCATTTGCAGGGGCCATTCCTGACCTTGCCAGGGGCTTACCAGGAACAAGCAAGATAACGTCCGTAAAGCCTGTAGCATGAGGTTTTACATATAGTGGACCCTCAAAAGTTATTTCTGGAAGGAAGAAATGAAGGCAGGAAGGCAGGTGAGAAGAGAGAAGACAGAAGGAATACTGTTTTTTCCGTGATTATTTTCAGGCTTTCCTCTGAAGCTTCTCTGATTTATCTACCTTCCTCTTTCCCCAGAGGCTCTGAAAGAGCCAACTGTTGCTGAGGACAGATGGCTCATGGTTCCCAGGAGTGGTTCCATAGGACCATAAGTGCTTAGTGAAAAAAAAAAAAAATCAACATGGTGTGATATGTATGGAGACATGCTACAGAAAATTTAAACAATTTTCTTTACTATCACTAAAGAATCTTAGAGGTTATGTTTTTCTACTGTGCATAATAACTTTTCAAGATGATGATATAGCATCTCCCAAGTGGACGTGACAGGGATCAGTTTTTCATTGTGGATCACATGAGGCTAGGGTTCCCTGGAATACCCATTTGAGGAACTCTGATTTATATCAAGACAGTGGGCAGTAGTGGGCACCAAACTGGGGGTAAAAGTCCCCAGAAGAGGCTGTTGGGAAAATATTCCGGAAGAAGAACCCCACCCTTCTTATCCGCTAAGCTGCCCTAATCACTCAAACCTCTGGCCCTCTGTTTTCTCGTTTGTAAAATAAGGGGTTGGAGACACATATTCGACGTACTCTTCTAGCTCTAACAGTTGAACATTTCCATGGGGATGTGAACTCTATGGTTAAGGATTCAAAAATTATACACGTTACTATGTCCCTTCTTAGATAACCAGCAATTCCCTTCCGGGAGGCCTTCGATGGTATTCACCAAGCACCCACCATGAGCTGTGATCTATGATAAAAGCTCTATACTCCAGATTCTTCTAATTGATTGTTAATGCAAGAACTCCCCTTACGAACAAAGTAGAAATGGAAAGATATCACTTTGGCCTGGCAGTCAAGGTCCTCAGGGTCTCTCCATTTTGTATTCTCCATCTCTCAGTGATCCTGTGCCCACCATGTTCCACCGGTCCAGGGAGAAGCTCCCCTCCTATTCCATTATTCTACTCATCTTCTCATTGGGCCCCAGCCACGTGCTTTCCTCTTTCTTTCACAGCATCATCTTGCCTGTGATCCCCTTCCTCTTCCTCTGTCAACATAAATTCTGTTCTTCCTTCAGGACACCAGTCAGGTCGCAAAAAGTCTTCCCTGATCCCATAGCAGAGACCCTCTTTTTTTCTCTCTCACTTGAAATTTAACAGACCTTATTCCTGTGTGTACTCTCACGAAGATGAGAAAAAATTCCCTTTGCATGGATGTCGATTTCTCTTTCCAACAAAATCTTAAGGATTAGAGACTCAGGTCTACCAGCCACCCATTTTTCTCTCTGGAGTACTGAACAAGGAAGTACCTCTCATAACCATCAGTTGGCAAATGGGGGAAAAGTGTCACTTCATTTAGTTCAGTAACCCCGAACTCCCCCAACCCCCTTAGTTCCTTGGGTGTGCCTCAGTCACCTTCTCAATGAGGTCTTCTTCGGCTACTTAACTAGAATTTCAACACCCTCCCTGTTACATTTCATTAATCCTTCCTTTCTTTATTTTATCTCTTTTGCATTTATCTCTATCTAACATACTGTATAATTTACTTAGTTCCTATGTTTTCTGTCTCTCCAGCTAGAATGGATACTCCATAAGAGCAGAGAATTTTGTCTTTTGGGTTTGTGACTGAATCTTAGTGCTAGAGGACTATATAAGTGCCTGGTGCATAGTGGGTACTCAATAATTTTTTTTTTGCATCAGTAAATTAATGCAGAGAACGCCATTTAACCTAAAGGGTTTATAGGGCCTTTTACTCTGTTCTTTTATCTACCAAATCTTTCCACGAAGATGGGATCTTTCCACTCAGTAAGGGGAAAGTCTGGTTTGAAGCACATCCACCAGTGCCAGAGGAAAGGGAATGAAAGAGATAGTTGGAACATACTGCTTGTCTCAAAAACCTTGAGCTAAGGTACTATAGACCTCCTAACCCAAGGTAGGGACAGGACCCAGGCCAGGCTGGCATGTGGAAGAAAAGAGAGAGGATGACAAGACTGATTTCCTCATGCAAAGAGAAAGGGCGATGTGGACCCAGATGTGTGCAAAAGGAACCAGACAGCATTCAGGCAGAAGCACACACACACCTTTGACAGTGACTGTGTCCTCCATTAAAACAGGGCGTGTGATCAATCAAATTAGTCATCAACCTGTGTAGACAGGTGGGCCTCCGACATCTTTCCCCCAACCTAGTGGGGGGAAAAGAGCCTAAAAAGATGTTTAATTTCTTTTGAGAGAGAGACAGAAATGAGAGGAGAGGGGGAAGAAAGATATCTCAGTGCAGACTTTGACAAGAAGTGGCAACACTACTTTTACATTCTCCAACAGGCCAAGCATATAATGGTGGTTCGGTGAATGCTAGTGAATTGGATCGCTGGTGTTGATTTTATAGGCATTAGGAGAAATTCTGGGACTAAAATAAAGACCAGCATAAAGTCCATCCATTTCCCTGGGCTTCAGGAGCTACTGCTGATTGTCCTCACTCAGCCTAAGTATGACCCTACCTCCTTAATACGAACTCTTCTCTACCTACCTTCTCACCATGCTCAAAGCTGTTCTACATCAGAAGCTGCTTTGAGTGCCAGTAAATGGCCATTAGTCCCATGGCCCATGCAAACTCTCCACGAGGTTCAGACAGACCCACACTCTTCTGTGATTTGATATTGGCATGATCCTGGGCCAGTTCTTTAACCTCTTCAGATCTCAGTTTCCTCATCTATTAAACTGGGATAATATTTACCCAGTGGGAAGTTGTGTGGATTAAATGAGATAATATAGGATTTCATTCACTTAACCTCTTCTGAGCCTTTACTATGTTCTGGGCTGCATTAAGCACTAAGGATACAGAGACTAAGGATTCAGTTCCTGCCCTTCGGGAACTTGCAGTCAGGAGAAAGAGACACAAACACAGCAAGTACAGTATAGTGTGATAAGCGTATGGATGAAGGTATGTGCCCGTTGGTTCTGGAACACACATACTCAGTTTCTAATCTAGCCTGCAGGGAAGTCAGGAAAAGCTCATCAAAGAGCTGAACTGAGCCGTGAAGGGTCATTAAGAGTTAGCCGAGGGGAAAAGGTCTGGGGCGGTTGACCCTTCTAGACAAAGGGAAAAGCACATTAAGAGCACGGAGGTGAGGGTCTAGCAGATTCAGAGACCCACAATCAGTTTCTTATGGATAGAAAGTTGGGTTTAAGTTGAGGAATGATGGGAAATGAGAAGGAAGAGGATGGCAGGAGTCTGGAGCCAGAACATGAGAATCAAAGCTTCTCAGCATGGCTTTGAGTTTTCATCCTGATGTCACTGGAGCACTATTGCAGAGTGTGAGTCAGGCAACAGACGTGAATACTTTTATGTTTTAGGAGGATCCCTCTGACACTGTGTGAAGGCTAGATTAGAACAGGGCTAGATCAGAGTCAGGGAAAGGAGGCAGAGGCAGTGATTCGTGCAATAAATAACAAAGGCAAGAAGAGAGGAAAGAAAGAGATGAGGTGGATATAAGAGAGGGATAGATGAGAAAGAGAAATCACCTAGAATGATTCCCAGGTTTCTACCTTGATAATTGGGTAGACACTGGTGCCAAGGTTAATTCAAGAAGAGAGGAGGAGATGAGAGTTTTGAGTTTGGTGGACTTGAGGTCTCTATGGGATATAAGTAAAGGTGGCTGAGCACCTAAGTCCAGGGCTCAGGAGGAAAATCTGGGTATAGACGTTTTTAAGTCATCACTCATAGGCATGGGTTTTCCATAAAGTGTATGTAGATGGGTCTGTGATGAGACCAGAACCCTGGAAGTACACCAGTGAATAAGGGGAGGCAAAGTGAGAACAAGGGTGAAAGGTAAGCCAGCAAAGGAAGGAGAGACAAGACAGAGAGGAAGTCGCAAGAAGGAAAGAGGGGTCACCAGTGTTAGCTCTCAAAGAGAGGTCAGAAAGGGAATAAGTCGATTTACTGGACTGAGAGCCAGGAAGCCACAGTGCACTAGGAATGGCCATTACAACAGAAGCACATTATGGGTGTTAACTCGAGACAACTTCCATTCTGCTCATCAAGTGTATACAGTGTCAACACTGTGACTTTGTATTTATCATTGGAAATAAGTTTACCTCTTAAAAAATTTTTTTATTAAAAAATTATTCTGTGAGGTTAAGAATACAACATGAGATCTACCCTCTTAACAAATTTTAAAATGCATAATACAGTAGTGTTACTATAGGTACAATGTTGCACAGCGATCTCCAGAACTTACCCTGCATAACAGAAACTTTATGCGCATTGGTTAGTAACTCCTCATTTGCCCCTCCCCCTCAGCCCCTGGCATCCACCGTTCCCCTCTGATTCTATGAATTTGGCTGTTGTAGAGACCTCACATAGTGGAATCATGCAACAACTGCCCTTCTGTGACAAAATATTCACATTGTTGAATATTGCAGAATTTCCTTCTTTTTTAAGGTTGAATGATACTCCACTGTTTCTAATAAGTATGTCTCCATCCAGTAGGCGAGTTTTGTCTAGAATCATTAACTGGTCACATGCATTGTCCATCTTTCCCCTTAATGCAGTAGGTCTATGGTTCCTTTACCCTAGAATTTCTATTTGTTGAGACAGACTCAGGACTAGGTATCTGCTTTTGTCAAGAATCAACCAAGATTCACTTTGTTATAAAGCAGAAACTAACACACTAATAAAGCAATTATACTCCAATAAAGATGTAAAAAAATAAAAAATAAAATAAAATAAAAAATGATTAAAATAAAAGAGAATAAAAATATTTTTTTCTAAAATCCAAAAAAAAAAAAAAGAGAATCACCAAGAAAAGAGTTGCATAACTCTGCGACCTCCTTCCTGCACTCCCCACCCCCTGACTCTCAAAACACAAAGGGGCTGCACCTGTGTTTCCAGCTCTTTCCCTCTGTGACCCGGAAGCAGAGGAACGCTGCCCTGGTGGCCAGGCTGCTCAACAGTCCTCACTGCTTGAGTGGCTCCATGGGAACCCGCAGATAAAAGGCATGAGAGAAAAGGGAGATGTTATTTCTGGAATTATCATGATAAGAGGTGTAATGAGAAGCTCACTGCTGGGCTAGACAGAAAGAAGGAGGTGGAGGCAGCAAGGGAAAGAAAGGCTTCCTTGGTTTCTTTGCAAAGAAGCTGTGGGAAAATATTTGAAAATGTGTGAATGGTGAGGAATAAGTAGGAAACTGAAGAATGAAAGGCTTCAGTGCTGGTTAACTAATCCCATTTGCTTGTTTGTATGTGAAAGACCAAAGAGAGCATCTTGACATAAAGGATGTCTTTTAAGAAATCTGTTGCTAATACTTTACATCTGAGGGTCTCTGCTTAAACATTCAGATAACAGCCTTGCAGGGTGATGCCCACAAGAAGATGGACAGGGCAGCTTAGCCACTGGCTCCCCTAGACTCCGTGCTGCCAGTGAGTCAACTGGTTCTGTTTCTGACAGTTAATTTTCATTTTCTCTGAGTTCCTGTAGATAACAAGTACTGTGTTCTCCTTTGTAGCTGAAACTGCTAAAGGCTCAGGAGTCCAGTTTTGCCCATCCTGCTGGTGTGTTTTGCTTTTCTGGGCTGAAACTGTCCTGATAACTAAGGTCCTGGCATCCCTGTCCACTCATTACCATGGCAATTACAATGAAGTAAGGCTAGGTTTGCATCCAGTTCTGTAAAGCCCAGTCCGAGGCTTAAGAACAGTTTTTAGGTTGAGGATGACATTCTGGTCCAGGTTCTGGCTACTTCCTTCAAGGTCTGCAAATAAGAGAAACAGAGGCTTCTAACTGTCAGAGATGGTAGGAACAACATTTTGACTGAGGAAATGGAATTAGGAATGTCAGGCTCCCACAGCCTTCTCCCTGTGAGTCAAAAAAATAAACAAAAACAAACAAAAAACAAAAAACACACACAAAAAAACCCCCACAAAAAACACACAAAAATAAAATAAAATAAAATAAATAAATAAACAAGTAACTCCCCTAAGTCGGGTCAGTTGTTTCATGTGCTTAGTTGGAGCACAATCTTTGAGAAACGTGGAGAGGCTAGAAATGAGTGTGGTGTCAGCTACGTGAAACCACCAGGCACAAGATATCCAAGGTATTCAAAACCCACCCAATTCGCCTCTCTCCTTCTCTGTACCAGCAAACCCGTGGGCCAAACGTTTCCTCTTTTCTCAGGCTTGTTCTCCTAAGAACAGAACCTGGTTCGGCCCAGAATAGAGCTGTACAGCCCAATCAGCGATGATTATACTCAATGCCTGAGGCCAGAGCGAATGTGCTGGGCACCGTTGGCAAACATGGAGCACGAGGCTTGAATTTCAGGGCTACAAGAATTGATGGGGAAGGAAACAGCCATCAGGACACTTAGAAGCTAGAGCATGAATCCACACTACCCCCCTGCCCCCCACCCCCATGGAGCATGAGTGGGATCAGATCTTTCCTGTGCTGCAATCAGTGGTGTGTGGTAGGGTCCAAATCCTGGCTCTTCCACCTCCTAGCTGTGTGACCTTCAGAAAGCCACTAAACCTCTCTGGGCCTTATGATTTTTTCGTTTGTGGTTTTGTCTTAAGTAATGCTCCATAGGGACGTTGTGAGGGTTAACATGAGTTAATATAAGTAATCTGCTTAGAACAGTGCCAGGCCTATAATACTGACCTATTACAGAAGTGATAGCTATTACTAACACTGTTACCTGTCAGCTAGGGCTCCCGTCTCTTTAGAAGAATTGGTACAAACTACGGTTTTGACTCCCCAAATCTTCTGATTTCTTCCCTTCACTTCCCCTGCTTTCTGCCCTGGGTGGTGTCTACACTATTCTTTACCCCTTTTGAGAAATTTCCACCCTTTTGTGCTTCTCTTGTAGTGCCGACCCTTATCTCAGTTCTCTCCTGCTTTCTCCACCTGTCCGTCCATTTCCCCTCACACTCTTTTCTTGGAGAATAGAATCCAGCACACTGCAGGCACTAATTAAAAATTTGTTGAATGAATGGTAAACTGGAGCAGAAACATACAATATAGTCCCAGAATACAATAGTGACTTCAACATATAAAAAGGAAAGGGCCTCCCTGGTGGCGCAAGTGGTTGAGAGTCCGCCTGCCGATGCAGGGGATACGGGTTCGTGCCCCGGTCTGGGAGGATCCCATATGCCGCGGAGCGGCTGGGCCCGTGAGCCATGGCCGCTGAGCCTGCGCGTCCGGAGCCTGTGCGTCCGGAGCCTGTGCTCCGCAACGGGGGAGGCCACAACAGTGAGAGGCCCGCATACCGCAAAAAAAAAAATAAAAATAAAAATAAATAAAAATAAAAGGAAAAAAAAACCACCTATAAATTATTTCTAATTTTGAAGGACGGGATCACAGAGAAAGAGATAAGTGATCAACTACAAGACAATATCCAGAAACACAGAATAAAAAATAAGAAGAGGCTGGCTCCCAGTGCGGTGGGGAGCCCTGGTGGTCTGCGTGTGTGCAACTGTGACATTGATGTGTAGGCGACACTGCTTGACTCCAGCCACCCATGTCTCTTCCATGAGAGAGATACAAATAGTCAAACTGCATAAGGCAGTCAAGGCTTTTCCCTGAGTGCTCAGGAGCCAGGCCCCGAGGAAGCCTGCCCTCCACTGTTATTTCGTGAATGACTAGAAAGGCCGGAGAAGCAGGGCGGTGGAAAAATTCAACTTCCCTTTCCAGCCCCCATCCCAGAAGCTAGCTGTTAACAAAGCCCGTGGGGCCAATGACAGAGCCACCCCATCTAGGAAATGAAGTTCTAAAAATAAGCAATTCTTATAACTAATTAACGAATAAATAGATGTCTCTAAAAATATGCCACAGACAGAACACTGTGAAAAATCCAGAGGTGTACTTGAAACCACAGACTGTCTGAACTAGAAGATCTGGGGAATTTAAGGCAACCCTGTTGCTTTATAGATACGGAAACTTGAAGCCCAGGGATCTTAAGTGACTTGTCCAAGGTCATCCAGCAGATTGATGTCAGAGCCAAGACTTGATAGGCCAAGGGGCGTGGACTTGCCTATTTGTGGGAATTTAATGCCAACCAAGTCTGGATATCCTGCTTGAGGCAGGCAGCAGTGAAAAGCCAGAGCAGAGAAAGAAAACAAGGAAAGAGCTCGGGAACTTCCACGCCAGCAGACTGGCTTCAAAGATTCCATGAAAGTTGAGGCCAGGATTGAAGAAGTAACTCGGGAAGGAAATGGAGCAACAAAACCCACCAGGCAAACCATTTGCTGTCCTGGAGTGAGTGGTTATTAAACAGTGTCCCGGGGAATTGGGGATGTTCCAAGACTCAGCTCTGAAGGGCCAAATAGCTTTTTCATGTTCTGAAAGCCGCTTGAGCGCTCCGAGAAGAACGGCACAGGTGCTCATCCATTATTGAGCATGTTTAAAAAGGCATTTAGGAAAGAGCACCAGGAGACAGATTTGCAATACGACGTCAGTCCCAGGAGGGCTGTGCTTGCTTAGAGAAGGAGCAAAGTTCACGCTCAGCGATACGGGAAGAGCCACCACGGGCAGGTGTCCTGGCGTTCTTGGGAACACCTGTTGGTGTCCCCCGTCCAGCAGGTGCCTGGAAGTGAGTGATGCAGGGGGTGAACGCCCACAAGTGCAGCCCCCCTACTGTCAGCTTGCTCAGATCAGTGAGCCGAGATCTTACACCTTGTGTGTCAGGGGGACCGCATGGTGGGGGAGGGATTTTGTAACACATACATCTACATACACAGTTTCTAAATAATGAAATAATATATAGCACTAAAGATTATGTGATAAATAGACGAATACAAATAGATAATAGATCAATTAATGGCTTGATACATATTTAATATTTTCTATCATATTTATATTTTTAATATTTTAATGATACGTATTTATGGCATACCATTCACAACACATTGTTAAAGGAAAGTGTCGGTTACAAAAATGGGAATGTATACTACTATCCGGATTTTATAAAAATATGCACTTACATTTATAAAACACATTTATAATCTAGAAGAGCATAGAGGAAAAAAGATTGGAATGATAGAAACCAAAATGCACATAGAAATTATCCCTTTGAGGTGAATTTTATTTTTTTCTTTACGATCTTGTCTATTAACTTTTTCGCAGTGAACAGCTACTATACTTTTGGATCAGACATAAATAACAAATATCATTACATAAAAGAGGTTTATTACTCAAGATGAAACTAGGTTCCTCTGGTTCTGAAAAAGAGATCCTCACGACTTTGCGTGCAATACATTTAAAACCACAGTTCCTCCTCCTTAAGTAAGGCTTTTACTTCAGTATAGTCTTAAGTAGCCAAGAAGTCAACTGGAAAATAAAAATATAGGTGGGGATTTGGGGGTCTTCTTAGTGGCTGCCTACCACCATCACGTTTTTCCCGATATTATACCTGTGTGAAATTCTCAACAGCATACATTTTTTAATAACAGAGTGTCTTGTTTACCTTTATTTCCTCTTAGCGTCCAGCACAGGGTCCTTCAGAGAGAAACCCTGCAGTATATGTTCGCTGAATTGAACTGAAGCTGCCTGATAAAAGAAGTGATAACTGGATACGGGAAGGAAAAGCAATGCCTTCTGGTGGACTTTGAGATTCTGCTTTCACGTGAAAAGAAATGCCAGTGGAGACCCAAGAAGAAAGGTTTATCTGAGCTTTGCAGAGTAGAAGAAAATGCTCTGTGCTCACTGTCGTTCTTTGGATATAGGAAGTTCCATTCTGAGATGGAGTGTTTCTCACTTCTGGGGTGGGATGGGGGGAATCTAAACTTCCACGTCTCCAGGGCAGAAAGAGACCAAGCACTCCCCTTACTTCCTTAGTTAGCACTTTCACCAAGATCAAGAGACCCCTGTCATTACTTTCATGATGAACTGGCCTTCCCTTACAGCCTGCATGCTCAGAATCTCATCCGAGTGTGGCTCTTTTCCTGCCCGAACAACTTCAACCTCCTTTTTTCTTGTCTCTGATTTCCCCTTTCTCTCTGCATTAGTTTAATCAGACTAGCATAACTAGAGTCATCTCACGCCTCTCTACACTCAGACTCTGTCGCTCCCTCTCTAATCGCTATCAGTTTTCTGTTCTTAAGACGTGGCATTTCCCCCACCTTCCTTTCTGATTTCAGTTCTTCCTATTCCACACATCTCTCTCCTTTCATTTGCCCACCGCTTTCCTTCATTTTCTTGGTCTCCTGGCTGAGATTTTTCCCTGCAAAAGCCTTCCTTTCTTTGCCAGGTACATGCCCTTGGATAACTCAAATTCCCCTTGAAAGCTCATGTCTATGAAGCCTTTCCAAGATACTCCTCCAGGTAGAATTAT
This sequence comes from Mesoplodon densirostris, assembly GCF_025265405.1. Taxonomy (NCBI): domain Eukaryota; kingdom Metazoa; phylum Chordata; class Mammalia; order Artiodactyla; family Ziphiidae; genus Mesoplodon; species Mesoplodon densirostris. Next base: position 12,230,663 of record NC_082671.1, read on the forward strand.
TTGTTACTTTGACAAGAAAAAAGACAAATTCACACATGCCTAAAAGTTTTAAAGACATTAGAAGTTTACATTTCTGTGTTTCACTGTCTGACAAATAGAAGGCCCTTTAGACAGGTAGTGTCTTTTGCCTTCTACAATTCTAAGATGAATGTGGGGATTCAGTACAATACAGAACCGTGGTTGTCCTGTGTGCTAATGTGTCTTTAAGACAGCGCTCAAAATTCTCATCTGCCCCCTAGGGACTACAAGGTGAACTGCAACAAGCAATCAAAAGGCTGTGTCCGCTCCATTTTTACCTGATTCCTTAATCCTGAATGTACCCATTTCCAAGGTATACATTTTTGTTGTTAAGCAGGGACTGAATCTTTTCTGAACTCATTCCTGTTCTAGGAGTTGCAAACTCCAATGGCTGTAAGAACTAGGTAGGTCATTAATAAAAGGGATGGGACACCTGGAGGGTGTGTATTGAATTGAGAGCTTGTATTCCATCCAAAGGAGGCTCTACCCCTCAGCCCCAGCAGAATGTGAGCCCAAGGTGGCCACTCTTCAGATTTTTTTAGGAATCCACAAATCTGGAGTTCTAAGGTAATCTCTAAATTTGTTAAGTGCTAAAGCCAATTTAATCTTAAATACACCACTCTTGGGCCACCTAGAACATGTCTATGACCCCAAAGCTGCCTGTGGACTGTGAGTTTTATGACCTTTCCTAAACATCCTCACCAGGTCCTCGTGTAGTGTCACATCGTGACCACAGGGTCAAATGGAGACAACTCAGGAAGTGAAATAATTTCCACAACAGCTGCAAAAGAATGTCAGGGTCACTTGGAACAGTAGGTGAGGGTACATGACTTACTAAATGCAATTCTAATTAAACAAAGAGGGTTAATGCTTTTTGGTTCTTTGGAAAAATCAAGCATAAATAGTGAAATGTTCACAGTCCAATGTGTCAAATTATAAAAATTCATGTCCATATTCTCTAAAACCTAGTAGTAATGGGAAAAATGGAAGATCAAATACTGCCCACATTTGCCCTGTTGCTTGGAAGTGGGTCTGTAGTCTCAACACAGTATCTATGCCAAGTTTAAGCAGAGGACCTATGGGCAGCATTTGAAAGGTTTTTACTTTAAGTTGCCAGTTAAATTTCTAACAGATGTTGGACATACTCCTTAGAAATTTAACTGTCATCTTATTTAAAATAAGAAATTGTAAACAAGCCCTGCTGGGGGCTGGTATTTCTAAAAGCCCCTTGCGGGGGCGGGGCTGGCATCATGTGGTTGAGAGCCACCATACCCTATCTTACCACCTTAATGGCACTAGACGCCATTTGAAGTGATGATATTTACATATTTGTTGATGTGTTTGTTGTCTGACCTCCTCACGAAGACAAAAATTCCTTGAGGGTGGGGAATTGGTTGGTCTTATTCAATACTGTTTCCCCAACACCTAGAATAGTGTCTGGTACTTAGTAGGGGCTCAGGAGATATTTCCTGAATGAACAACCCCAGACAATAAGCCTAATATCCTGCAGTTTCTGTAGCAGTGACTGAAGACCATAGATAATTCACGGTCTCCTGGAGTGAGTGATACAGGCCTTAACTCTTTCTTGCTGGGCTTCTGGCTCTATCCTCAACTTTGTGGAGGGATAAAGATTCAAATTTATTTCAAAGTAAAAGGCTGGAAAATAAAATGAGAACAGAAAACGGTGACAAAGTGGCAGTCTTAAATATCCATTAAACAGATACGTCTCTTCTCCTTGTGAAAGGGAAATGTCTGTGGTCAACTATCCCTGTGTTTTATAGGTCAAAACTCAGATTTCTGGGCCTCATCCCTGGAGCTTTGGCAGCAGGACCTGAGAATTTGCATTCCAAATAAGTTCCCAGGTGATGCTGATGTTGCTGGTCCAGGGACCATACTTTGAGAATCACTGGTGTAAACTATAAAATGCTACGTGTCAGTTGCATTTTCTATTTCACTCCCCACTTCACCATCATCCCCTTTGTAGTCAACCCTGACTAGGACCTGTCTTTTGACATAAACCACCTTCCCTTGTGGGAGGAACTCCTTTAATGCTTGTGGGTCAATCTACCCGCTGCACAATCAGGAAGCCATAAAGGGGAGACGGGTGGCGGTTTGTTACAGTGAAACAAAAGCCAAGGAGATCAAATGGCACGAGGACACACCACGAGGTTTCATGAACAGTCACTATCGTCTGATGTGTTTTGGTTGTTATGTAATGGTTACTGACAACTCACAATGTCCTAAATCTAAGCTGAACATGTTTTTAATTCCCTGATTTGGGGGCAATGAGCCCAGCATGGACTGCTGTGCTGTGTTGGGGACTTTACCATTCTTTCATTATTAATAAGACTCAATTTTTAAAAAATCCCTGTGCAAAAAGTTGTTTAAGAATAAAGGAAGAAAGCGTGTTCTTTGCCAGTTTATCATTGGGCACGTCAAGGATTCTATGTGTTGTTTCCTAGTTCCTTCCTTTCAGTGACTAAGGCCAAAATCCAACCTTGTTGTGTACGTGTGTATGCGGTTCATTTTTCTTCACTTTCTTGTTTTCTAGAACCCAATTTCAGTTAAGATCGGTTTAAAAGATGTTCAATTATACTTCAAAAACAAACAAACAAACATAGAAAAAGAGATCAGATTTCTGGCTACCAAAGGCAGGGGGTGGGGGGAGGTGGAATTGGATGAAAGTGGTCAAAAGGTATAAACTTCTAGGTATAAGATAAATAAGTATTAGGGATGTGATGTACAACATGATAAATATAACTAACACTGCTAGATGATATATATGAAAATTGTTAAGAGAGTCAATCCTAAGAGTTCTCATTACCAGAAAGATATTTTTAAATCTCTTTAATGTTGTATCTACACAAGATGATGGATGTTCACTAAACTTACTGTGGTCGTAATTTCATGATGTATGGAAGTCAAATCACCTTAAACTCATACAGTGCTGTCAATTATATCTCAATAAAACTGGAAGAAAAAAACATGTTCAAGTAAAGAACAGTGAATATTTGCACAGCACCTGCTACACGCCAGATACTGTGCTAAGAATTTTAAATGAATTAAAGCTTATTTGATCTGTATAGCCACAGTTTGAGGTAGGTACTGTCATTCTTTCTGTTTTATAGATAAGGAAAGGGAAAGAAAGAAAGTTGAAGCAACATCTATTTACACTGCTTTGGATGAATTCACTGTGTTAGGCAGAGGTGAGGAAGATAAGATGCCTCTTGGCATTTAAACTATGCCTCAAAGGGTAAGTTCAAGAGTCCAAGGTTAAGGGGAAAGCATAAGACAAGGCATATAGGCATGAAAGTACAAGAGGTTTGGAGAAGGGGTGGTTGCAATTATGCTGGTGTGTAGACTAAACGCAGAGAGCAGAAGAGGAAACAGGGCGGGAAGGTAGGTTGGTCTTGACTACTGTGATCTGGGAACCGGGGTCTGGAACACACTTTGCCCTCTGGAAGCATTTCTCAAATTTCAGTCCTTTGAGTTCCACTGTACCGATTTTTGCCACATCTGCGTACCACCTACACTATTTTTAATTACATATGAAATAACCTTCTTTTAAAAAATATATTTATTTAAAACTTTCATATCATGATTGCAAATGTAAGACAAGTGTCACTTGTCAAAGATAGAAGATAACTATGAAGATAAACAGATTATTTAAATAAAAAACACTCATCCCTCTTAATTCATGTACCACAGTGAAACCCACAATCACACTTGGGGAAACATTGAAGTGACAATGATGAATCACAGAAGATCAGTGGTCTTAGCTATCGGATTTTGCTTCTACTTTCTCTTTTATATTTTTGTATGTATTCATCTCAATGAACCTTCAGCTAGTTTGATATGAAATGCCCAAACTCCTCTCTCTTAGCTAGTTGAGCTCATAAAATATTTAATTGATTGTGTTTTATGTAAAACAAAGTTAAAATTTCATGTCACTCTCTTGGTAAGATTTGAAGTCTGTTTTGTAGGTCAGCGATTTGAAATGCCTCTTGGTGTTTCGACATGTCTCTGCACCTCCTGCAGGTGTCTGATCAATGGGGCTGCATGGTTGCAGTGTCACTGCCATGGTGGCTGCATTTTAGAAGAGCTTTTAATGAAGAAGCAAACTATGTGCTCGAAAATCAATCACGTCCATGTAATCAGGACCTAGACAACTATTTCTGTAGGTAGCTGTGGCCTTTGCTGTTGGGAGAAACGTGTTCTGTCCTCACAGTCTGAGGAGATATGTTCTTGTTCTAGCTGAAAAAAAGAGGCAATGTATGCATGTATTTTTAGGTATGTGTGTGTGTGAATGTGTGTTTAATAATAGATAGTGAAAAGGTATAAGGATGTAGGGATGCAGAAAAGCTTTTCTGTTGTTGTTCTTATCTTTCTTGCCTCTCTCCCTCCTTCCATTCCTCCTTCCCTTACTTTTTCATTTTATAATCTTCTCAGGAAGATATTACACTGAAACAGCCAGTCCCAGTTTAAGCCAACTCCGCCCACCTACCTGGTACAGGACCATTTCTGAACACTTTGTTTAAAAACTCTCATGAGATAGTGCTCACATACTTCCATGGTGTGATCTGTCCTCTGGTCTACAAAATTATCCCCATGGTAGTGCTACAACTTGGACGCCATTAGTCTAGTTATACTGTTATACTCTGGGTATCAAGGCAAAACATATATTGGACTTAAATGGAGCCAGACGTAAATATCTACACTCAGCTCTGCCATTCCCTAAGTGCATGACTTTGGCAAATCATACAACTTCTCTGAGCCTCAGTATACTTACCTGTGCAATAGGAAGTAAGTTTTAATAGGAATCAAAATTAGGTCATATATGCTAAATCTCTTCATAGACCACATTCTTAATAAAGGGCCCCCAAAATGTCAGATGTGCTAGTGCCAAGTCTTCCTAAGATCCCTTGATCTCAGGATAGAGTGTTCTAGAAATTGTACATCTTTCTCAGACCCTTTAGGGAGAATAGATGTTTTTTCACTGTTCTATAAAGAGAATGCTGAGGTGGCTTAAATATCCACCAGAAATTCTACCCAAGAGGTAGTATTCTATTCCTACTCCAGAAAGCTCCCCTCCTTATGGGATGAGTGAAAAAGATGGTACATGTTATTATGAGAATAGCCAAAATTGACGATCTTGAAAGACACCATACACCAAACCTTTAGAGTAGAAAAATGTGAAAGGATATCTAGCAGAGTTTGGTGTAAACGGGGAATATTGTGCACATTGAAAATACAGCTGTGGAGCATGGTCCTCTTTCCCTTGGGGTCTATCTCTCTCTCCCGGACATCTACCTGTGTTCTTCTCCTCTTTTATTTGTCTCCTCAAGACCACACTTTCATTCTCATCATTCCCCTGGCACAGATCTGTTTTAAGTTTAAACCTTCAGAATACGTAGCTGATGGAGCTAAGACCTGGAATGCCTGTAGAACTGGCAATGGGCAGCCTTTATGGGCAGCAGAGAATACCTGGGTCACATCATCACAGAGAGGGAGAGCTGGAAGCAAGTGCAAGAGCTTGTCTCTCTCAAAATGAACTAAAATGTTCACCAAATTATGGACAGAAATCATTCTGATAGAGAGGGAAAATAATAAAATCACACCAAATAATCCTGAGTGCTATGGCTGTTGTGGAATGCTTGTATTCATTTTTTTTTTTTATTAATAGCTTTCATTCTTAAAGGCAGTTTATTTTCTTAATTGGCCAACGCTTCCTTTCAACTCTTTGTACTGGGGGCCGATCAGCAGAGTTAACATGCCAAGGTCAGTGCTTCCCTCCCTGTGCACACCAATTACTTTACCCTGGTCCCGGCCAGCTCTCATAAGTAGGTATTGTGGAGAGAGAGGCTGTGCGTGGACTTGTACAAATCTGTCATCGCTGTAGGAAAAACTCAAAGCAGAAGATCTCCTGGTGATAGGTCAACAGAGGCATGCTTGTAGATGAAGAACATTCAGATATTATAGCTTTAATGTCACACCTCAGACTTCAGGGCAAGTGTATATGCTATTAATGTATGCACGAAGTAGCTTGTTTGGTGGAAAATACACCAAGGTATGAAAAGAGTCGTCCCTGCCATGATGGCCCGGACAGTCCTGAGGCACATCAGCCTGTGGGTATGTGAGTCAGCCAGCCAGGTGCTGCCCCACTGGTGAAACAAGGGGATCACTCTCCCTTCGTCCTGGGTCACTTGGGGCACAGAGGATGGAAACAGCACTAGAAACGATGTCACACCAAGCATGAGCCCTACTACTCCTTAGGAACATGGGCCTGAATTTTATAAGCTTCCAACTCTCAAGAAAATGGTCCCAGGATGTTGAAGACTTCAGACACAGACCACATGAACAACCCCATCCTCTGTGTGCTATAACTGCCAAAGATAAGAAATATTCTCATCAGCAAAGTTAGAGGATCAGAAGGTCAGAAAGAGAAAAACCCTCTGGGATCCCCAGCAGACCAGGAATCACAAAGGAGAGCCTTTCACACCCACTGCATGTGTGTCTTCTCCTTGTTACTGAATGAATATAACCCAAGCTTCTTGAATTAAAGGATATCATTTTGAATGTTTAGGGACATAAAACAACAACAAAAAAAGGTGACCAAACCTTGTCACTTCGCACATCAATCTTACACATCAAAGCTGGATTATCAAAAACTCTGAAGTTATTTTCATATGAGTACCAGTCTCTACTGAATACACATATGAATGCCTAATCATGGGGGATCAGTTTAAAGACGTATGATACATCTTTACAATGGAATATGAGGCAGTCATTAAGTTTCATGCTTTTGGATAACATTAATAAATAAGAAAATGGTCACAGTATCATAGTGAGAGAAAGAAGAAGATCGCAAGCTGTTCATACATTGCGTTTCCAGTTCTACTGTATCACACTGTATTGTGTTAAAACATACATATATACACACACAGACACAGAAAAAAGCATCAGTAAGAAACAGAAGAAATGTAAACACTAATTCTTTGTAGGTATGTAAATGGGTAAATTTTATTTTGTCCCCTCAAATATCTTTAATAAGCACCAATTACCTTTATAATAAGAAAATCATAAATGTTGTTTTTAACCTGTATATTAACATAAGCGTCTTGTAACCTCGACACCACTATTTCATCTTCAATACCACTACTGGAAAAGCATTATAACCTAGAATTAGAAAGTTCAGAGGACTCAGGAGCCAACCAAAGACAACTGTCATGAAATAAAAATCTCAAGAAAATTTAAACAAGGTGGATGAAAGCTATCTTTTGCCTTTGGGGATCCCTTCCTCTATACAGTGTTTCCTTAAGTCAAGATTAAGCCAGCACTTCTGTCTCCAAGCTCCATCCTGCTTTTCTCCCCCATCAGCAGGTATAGGTTTCAAAAGCAAAGTCAACCAAGGTTATCTTTTTCTTTTATCCGTTTCATTCAGTGGCTGATGACAGCACACGAAGACAACCAGCCTTTCTGACATGACATTTCTGAAGTCCTTTCCCCCAGTACAACCTGCCCTGCTCTTCGAATTAGTTTATAAATGTACATGGCGGTAGCAGCTTGACATGGTGGACGGAGTCTACCAGGAGTGGGTGGGGAGACCTTGGGGGTTAAGGGCACACCTCCCCACCACGGGCTGGCCCCCAGTGGGCTCTTTCCAGGACCCTGGAAAAGGGTGTAGGCCAAGAGCATGGGCCACAGCTCTTGGAGCTGAGGGAACCAAAGAAGGGAACACTTGGATGTGAAAGTCTGTGATAATCACAACTTGGAAAGACAACCAAAAGCATGTAATCCAGAAGCCTTGTCTATAAACCATTGCCATATATATGCAGGGTCTTTACTAACCAAGCAAGATGAAAGAGCCACCCAACTATTAGACCATATCAAAGAGTCAGATTTAAAATCACCTTAGGTTATAGAAATTTTAAGTGTCACAATAAGCGCCCTTCTCCTTGCAATACTTCTTTCCCCAGCAACTAGGAAAACAGTAATACTAATTTAGTGGGAGCAACACTAAGCTCATAGTAGGTGCTCAATCGTTACGTGCAGGAAGGAGGGAAGGGAGGGAGGGGAAGGGGAGAAGAACTCTCAAAGCCTATAGTCCACGCATTGTTGTTTGGGCAGGACTGCACGTTACAGAGCCGTGAAGATATACGCCATTTTTAGTTCTTCCAAAGTCAGCCCCTGGTGGGGTTAACAGTTCTGGTACTCAACACTTCTCTCTAGGAAGAAATTCTCCTTAGAGCTAATATAAATTTTCTCTGCTTGATCTTAAGCCCACTTAACTCTGGTTCTGTCTCGCAGGAGAAAGTGGACAGCTGATCTCAACACTTGGTCCACTAATTCTTCATATATTTAAAGAGAGTAAGTCATCACCTTGTTGCGTCTTCTTCTTCTTCCCCTCCGTGACCCCAATCCCCACAGCCTTTCTCCATGGATCCTGTTTCTTAATCCCTGAATCCAATGATGCATATTAGTATGCAGTTCAAAGTCAGCAAAAAAGAGCATGTTGTCAAGTGGTGGTATCGGAAGATGCAGAAAAAAAACACACCAGCATGGGGAGGACCTTCTGTTTCACTCCTCGCACGCCCTCTAGAAGTCTGGAGAGAGCACGTGGATAGCCCGTGGCCTCTTCCCCCAGGGCGGGAGGTGGAATTCAGCTGGGGCAGGTGGGTTCAGGCAACACCAAGTATTTCCTGGCCTGCTTAGGACTGCCTTGCACCACTGTGCTGGGCACAGACATGTAGCGGAAGACCAGCCAGATGTGGTTCCTGTGCTCGTGAGCAGACCGTCAGTTTGTCCGCGATGAGAGAGAGTGTGTGTGTGCGTACGCATGCTCTCTGAAGGGATGGACGGGCTGTTTTATGTCATGAGTCCATGGCTTTCAAGCAGAATCTGCCACAGCAGCGATCACCCTCTGTCATCTCATCACCCACTGGATCGCTCTGGAGTAGGATCACTCTAGTCCTCAGGTATCGGTGTCACAGAGCAGCCACAGCCTGGACTCAGTGCTTGTCTCCTGGACATGGGGCTACCGGAAGCATCCCTTAACCTGTTTCGTTCATCCCAGGCTCCAGATGCTGGTGGGCCCTTCTGTTTTATAATGTTGTTGCTGCTAAGGCAGCTCTGGGGAGTCTTCTCTCTACCAGTTTGGTTACCCTTCCTCTCTCTCACTGATCCATACGTTAATTCATAAGTACGACTATGGACTCAGCACTTTCTACCGACCACTTTCACCTTTAACCCTTCTTCCACTGGTGGATGTGGCTGTAATCTCTCAGGATTGCCAGCCTAAGGTGATAACTGGGGCTTGGGGAGCCCAAAGAATGACCCAGACAAACGAAGAATGTTTTAATCTACACAAGGAGGGGTATTTTCTGGTAGGTGGAGGCAGGGAAGAGGGAGAGTGCTTCTAAAATACACCTCTGGTGAGTTTGGGGGAAAGACGAGCGGAGAGGCAAACCATATGTACTGTCCTGCAATTCCGACCCAGACAGTCCCTTTAAGGTCTGTTTACCTCTTACAGCCTGAAAAATGTATCATCATCATTTCTTGAAGTCATTACTCAGAACACACCTCACTGCATTTCATTTTTACTATCCCCATTTTAGGAACGATTAAATGGAAGCAGGGAGCAGTAGCAATGAAGCAAATCATGAGAGGCTCTGATAAAGACAGAAGCCTGAATGCTTGTTGGAACTGCTTCTCTGTGCCAGACTATTTTTAATGCAAGTTGATGCATCTGTCCCCCTCTTAGAGAGACTTACAAATGAAGCCACTCTGCAAACAAATATTTTTCACCATCCCCTACCCTTTCCAACTCACCATGCTCTGTGTGTGTGTTCTTCTTTATTTTTTTTGGACTTTTTTAAAATTGGAGTATAATTGCTTTACAATGTTGTGTTAGTTTCTGCTGTACAACAAAGTGAATCAGCTATACGTAAACATATCTCCTCTCCCTCTTGAGCCTCCCTCCCAATGCCCCCGCCCCCGTCCCACCCCTCTAGGTCATCACAGAGCACCGAGCTGAGCTCCCTGTGCTATACGCAGCTTCCCACTAGCTATCTATTTTACACATGGTAGCGTATATATGTCAATGCTACTCTCTCAATTCGTCCCACCCTCCCCTTCCACCCCTGTGTCCACAAGTCCATTCTCTACGTCTGTGTCTGTGTGTTCCTCTTTAAATGTTCTTCACATTTCTACATACCAGAGAAATGTACTTGGCTTTCTGTGAATATAATTCTGATCCAGAGATCGCTTTGCTGTTCTAGCTCCCAGCCTCCATGCCTCCTTAGAGGCTACTAATATATGATCCCACTAAAGGTTCACAAAAGCATGTACTATTCGTTTAAAAAAAGAGGTTGAGTAAATGTAGAAAATTTGTATATGCTTGGGAGTATTTTCAGAGCAAATACATAAGACATTGAGAACTATGATTGCTCTGAGGAGGGACCTGGGGAACCAAGGATCATAGGTGATCAGAGGACATTCTTTTTACTGGATATTCTTCTGTATCATTTGACTTTTTACCATGTGCAGACATTACCTTAAAAAATTACTCGAGGAGGGTGGGGACTACCAATTGGTATTTGTTGAATACTGGCTATGTTTCAGCCACTATTAACTGGTTTTACTATAATATCTCCTTTAGAGTTGGTTACTATAAAATCCCCTTTAATCTGTAGGACAGCCTTATGTAAAGCCCCATTTTACAAAAGGGAAATAGACCCCGGTGATATCAGTCGCTCTGTATACACAGCTGATAAATGGCAATGTGGGAAACTGAACTCGGCTCTCTCTGATTTCTAAATCCATGCTCAGTCCCACAGACGATCCTGCCTTCACTTGAAGTCTTTTGGAAGGAACCAAATTGATAAGACAGTAGCTTTGAGACTACTTTGTAAAAACCTGAAGGAATATTGTAAAATCCTGTCACACAATTCACACTGACGATACATCTTCCTCCTCCTGAGCCTTCCTGTTGAACACGGTTCGGGCGTGCCTGCCTGGAGATGAGCCCTCCCGAAGGCGCCCTGAGTGCCTTGCTGGTCCTCGGAGTGCTCAGTCCGTAGGGAGATGTCCCTGCTCTTACGTGCTTTTCAGTAAACCACTCAGTCTACACGGGAGAATCTCAGGTAGAAGCGAATGGTCACTACCAGTCACTGCTCTAACCCTCCTGAGCATACGGATTCTTCATTTATTTAACAATTATCTTTTGAGTGGTCCCTCTGAGCCAAGCACTCTTCTTAAGTGTTAGAATTATTGAGGTGAACTAGGCCCTTGCGCCCACACAGTATATGACCTGGTGTGGGAAAACAGGTGATAAACAAAACAAACAAGCAAACAAATAAGCAAAACATCAGATAATAAGTATCTTGAAGAAAATGAAAATAAACCTGACTGGGTGGCTACTTCAGCTTGGGTCAATCAGGGAAGGCCTTCTGAAGAGATGATATTTACCTCAATGACAAGAATGACAAATACGTCCTGGGAGCTACTGTCCTTAAAAACAAAGCCGGGGTCCTTTTGTATGCTCCAGCTCTCACCAACTTCCATGCCATGCTCCTATTTATTTACAGCATGAATATGTAATCTCAGAAGTTAGAGCTGGAAAGGACCCATCTCACGCCATGATTCTAGACACGAGGGCAGAAAGATCCAGAAAAGTGAAAAGAGCAGGTCACACAGCCAGTTAGGGGCATCACTGGAAGCTAAAGGCCCCATCTCTTAGCCCACGCCTCTTCCACAAATTGAGACTCATTCTCTCCTTATCTCCCCAGTGACCATCTCTTCACTGTAGAATCCTCACCCTGAGGCCTGCCTCTCTGAAGTCTAAATCTTCCCTGGACCACTGGGGACCTTCTGGAATGCTATTGGGAGTCCTAAGAATGCAGAAGGGTTCTGGGGACTAGGGTGACAGTGGAAGAAATGGTACAACTTCTCACGGTTCGATTTTACCACATCCCAGATATTCCCTAGACTTATGCCTGGCATCCCCACCCTGCCCGCAAGGGCTTCCAAGTATGGGAGCTGTGTGGCTCATGAACCTAAGGAATACTGAAGATCTCTCTTCAGCAATGCTCCCTGATGTAACCAAGTCAGTATGAAAATGTTCTATTCTAGGATCCCAATCCCCCCAAAAGACTTTATCAAAAGATTACCCACAGAATTTCTTTAAATAACAAGTTCCCTTAGCACACTTAAAGTACGATCTATGAACTCAATCTACATAAAGGTTTTATCTCCCCTCGCCCCCAAAAATGAGCTCTTGTATCAAGGGCAATAGCATAAACTTGGATTCTTAATGATGGATTTTAGACTCTTGTATTATGTAATGGTTCTCATTCATTCTACACATATTTATAGAGCTATGCAACATGATCCTCCAGGTGGCCATGAGGACACGACAGTATAAAGACACAGCCTCTGTCCTCTGGAAGCATCACACATGCAACTCTAACACAGGCAGATGTGATGAGTACTACAACAGAGGTACGGACCAAGGCTACAGGGGATAAGGGAGCAAAAAATTATATCTTGGTCAAAGATCAGGGAAGGAGACTGCAACATCTTAATTGGGCTTCAAAGGATGATTATGATGTGTATAATTGGACCATTCACTCCAGGAAAAGAAAACATCACGACACTCTGTACGGAGAGCAAGACGTACAGGGGCACATTCTCAGAACAGAGAGGTGTCCAGTGTAGCTTGATGGTGAGATGGGAAATGGTGAGGAAGAGAAGATGGGTGTTGGAAAAGAGACCAGAGCCTTGAATGCAAGAATAGATAGAGTTTGGGCCCAATCCACACGCTGCAGAAGCTCTGAGCAGGTTTTGGGCAGAGAAAGAACATAACTAGAATTGGGGCTTGGGAAGCTCTTTCTAGAAGCCATGTCCAGGGCTGATCTGAATGGTTCAATGTGGGTGTCAGGGAGAAGGAGGCCCATTTAAAAAAATATCCACATGGTTCTTAGATCATATAGAAATAAGGACTAAAATCAAGAGTTAGAGTAGAGGTAGATCTGTTAAGGAGGGGCGGGATCCAACCCCCAGGAAGGAGGGTCTAGTTTTGGAAAGGGCTGGGGGTCCCAGGCCTCAGATTCCAGCCTAAGGAAGAGAAGGCAGCACAAATGATGGGAAGTGGTGTCTCTTTAAGACGGGACGGTTGTGAGAGGGCCCCTTACTTGAGACAGTAATCATGAGTCTACTGAATAAAAGCCACCCTAGCTGGATGTCTTCTGATCCACGTATGAAGCCTCCGTTTTTAATAACTCCTCTTCTGGAGATATACAGAAGTGCCTGTTGTACATGCCGGCCCAGACACTCCTTGAATGATTATGTCTCCACAGCAGCAGTGAAAAGCAGCTTGACTGGGGTGAGGAGTGGAAGCCCAGGGAATAGCCATTTTGGGACAAATGACAACTCAGGGGAGGGGTGGCAGCTTCAATCAAGAACCCCGGGCATAATGTCAGCCTTATAGCCAAGCCCTGATATGAGGAACACATAACAGGTCAAGGACTTCGGTTTGAAAGATAAGGCCCTGGGTCCCACCACCTGAGACACACATGCCTGGTTTCACAGGTGAGCATTCTCATAACCACCTGTCCACGGCTCTCTGTGACAAGATGGTGAATTTCACGAAGTTTATCTCTGGCTTCTTTTCCTGGCTACTCTCTTTGGAACTATATCACCTGGTTTCCATCCTAGTCAGAGCCATGCTGACATCCTGAAGTCTGTTCTCAGCCAATTGGCCCACAGCGTCTGCAGAGTCTGTAAATCAATGTTTCCCAACGTGATTCACAGAATATGATTTCATGGGTAAAGGGATCTCGTGATAAATCATTTGGGGAAGTGCCAGATTAAATAAAATTAAAGATGTTTCTTTGCTGTAAGACACCTCTATTGGCAACAACATGGATGGACCTTGAGGGTGTTATTCTAAGTGAAGTAAGTCAGACAGAGAAAGACAAATACTGCATGATCTCACTTATAAGTGGACTCTAGAACAAAAGAAAAAGAAAAAAACCTAGTTCACAGACACAGAGAACAGACTGGTGGTTCGTCAAAGGGTACAAACTTCCAGGTGTAAAATAAATAAGTCATGGGAGTGTAATGTACAGCATGCTGGCTGGGGTTAATAATACTGTGTTGCATATTGAAAGCTGCTAAGAGAGTAGATTTTAAAAGTTCCCATCACAAGAAAGAAAAAATTTGGGGGGCTTCCCTGGTGGCACAGTGGTTGAGAGTCCGCCTGCCGATGCAGGGGACACGGGTTCGTGCCCCGGTCCGGGAAGATCCCACATGCTGCGGAGCGGCTGGGCCCGTGAGCCACGGCCACTGGGCCCACGTGTCCGGAGCCTGTGCTCCGCAACGGGAGAGGCCACAACAGTGAGAGGCCCGTGCACCGCAAAAAAAAAAAAAAAATTGGAACTATGTATGGTGACGGATGTTAACCAGACTCTCTGTGGTGATCATTTCACAATATATACAAATATTGAACCATTATACTGTACACTTGAAACTAGTATAACGATGTATGTCAACTATCCCTCCGTCAAAGACACCTCTGAACTTTCAAATGCTCACATGTTCTGAGAATCTCCCAGAGTGAGACAGAGAAGACAGCATCTCTCAGTCTTGTTTATCTGCGAAACCATTTCTCAGCAAAGCGTCTAAAGGCACAAGTGCCCTGCCGCACATTCTCGGGAACACCAGTGATGAAATTACTCTCAGGAACATTTGCATTTAACTAGGAATCAGGTCTAATCATAAAAGCCAACACCTAGTAAGTGCTTACTATGTGCCAGGCACCCTTCTAAGTCCTTTACATATATTAATATATTTCATCCTTATAACAACCTTGTGTTATTGGTACTATTATTATTATCCCCATTTTTCAGATGAGGAAGTGGGGGCACAGAGAAGTTAAGAGATTTGCCCAAGGTCCTCAACAGACAATTTAGTGAGTAGGGGAGCTGGGGATTGAACCTAGGCAGTCTGGCACCCACGTAAATTAACGTCTAATGGTAGAATTTCAGGCACTGTGATCAGCTGGCAGTGGGAGAGATCCTGAGAAGAGCCTTGCATGGCAAACCTCCAGTCACAGGAAATCCAGACCTGTGTGCTCATAAATAAGGCTTCACGGGCCTCCCCAGTATACCGTGTAGGACACGACTTCTGAATTTCACCACGATCTGGTTTCTCCACCTAATTGTGTTATATTGTGCATGCACACTCTTCCATGAAAACAAAGTCATGCTGCAGACAGCACCACTACCAATAAAACAGGAATACATAGGGACAATCATCTCTTGATTGACCAAAGTAGCAAGAAAATGAAGATGCAAGTTTGAGAAATGGCCTCCCCTGTGTTCTTAAAGTGTTGATCTCTTGCTCTCTAGCTCAGAGAGCAAAGCCAAGGTGCCATTTTCCTCCAACGGGTTGCAGACTTTCCGATCCCCACCCCCTCTATTTAGTATGAGAATTGCCAAAGACATGTCCTACCCTCTCCCACTTCCTCTCCTTGTTCAGAAGTATGATCACCAGTTTCGGGTGCATCTGGTAGCCGTCTTCACTGAAGGACAGATTTCTCCCTTCAAAAGTCACATTGATCAGATACCTGGAAAGATAAAATACAGAGAAGGTTGAAAGTACGAAGAAGGTACGCTAGAACAAGATGGTTAGGAAGACGGAGAGAAAGGGCCGGAGGCAGACACGTAGGTAGCGGTACAAATACCACGTAACGCTTGTACCCCTCGGGTTTCCATCTGGTGATCCAGTGCCGTCATCCAAGTTTTCACATAATAGGAATAATAAGAAAAGACAGAAATTTAAAACAAGGGCAGTGGGTTTGACTTTAGTCTGCAGCTATGACTGAGCAACTTATTTAGCCATTTGAACATCGGTTTTTTCACGATCTGCCAAAAATGGGGTAATAAAGAACCTACTCTATTAGGTTTGTAAGGCTTAAATTAGATAGCTTACCACGGGGCCTGGTGCAGGGTAAACTCTCATTAAGCGTTCACGATTAGTATTCAAAAAAGGAGCTGGATTAAAGGGCAGAGGTGGTAGAGACAAGACACAGTGGGCATGGGCCAACACAGCTTCCTGCTCAGAGAGGCTGGAGTTTAGGGTCTTTCCGCCTCCCAGAGACATGCCTACACTTTTGAACTCTTGCGATGTGCCTGCCCAGCCCACACTTCTAAGGGTTGCAAGGTTAAGTCCAGCAGTCAGGGATCTGGTTCCATGAGATGCATCTGGAAACCAGGGCTATTGCACTTTGTAGAGTGAACAGAAAATAGCAGGGGCGGGAGGTGGTGATGGGGGAGGAGGGAGAGACATTTCACAGAGTGTTCTAGGTTCAGGCACTTAAACTAGCAGAAACTCTGATAATTAGAGTCAGACAAATAGAGTTGTCTGCCTCTCCAACACCTGTACCCCACCCCTCCCCGCTCAGCCCATCCCCCTGCTGGCTGCTCTGACCTGATGAAGTTCCCTCACCGGGAATTCCCACAGGCGTGCTCATTCCAACCGCATTAGTGCAACTGTGCTGATGGTAACTTAGGTCCCTTTACCATCATGACTCAAGGAATCAATCATGATTAGCTCTGTGTTCACATGACATGCTACTCTGGAGCCTTGCACCTGATGCTGCTGTGAGATGTGTCTCTGCTAAGAAGCAAAATGGGAACCTTGTGATTGTCCTGAGCATTCTAAAGGGCTTCAAACCTTTGACCAACAATGGTGTCCTACTACATTAGAAGGGCAGGAGAAGAACGTGCAGGAGGAGGCTTAAAGGCTCCTCTTTTAAGTCTTTTCATTCAACGGAACTGTGAACCTCTTCTTTGATTCTTCCAGGTAACATTAGGTTAAGCAACAAGGTTGCTAGGATGCCACGTCCTTCAGGCACTTCTAGAGATGCCTAGGCATTGTGAACCAAATCCTCATGGACCACTTCTCACTTCTAGAGCTGCCTGGGATTTTTCAACCTGTCATTCTGGGGCAAATGCAATCAAGAATACCGACCTCAAAAGAGTAGAGATTCCTAGAATCTCAAAACTGGAAGAGACCTTCACAATCAATTAGCCACTTACTTCTTGTAGTTTATGCTTCCCTTTTACTTCATAAAAGCAGCCCTCTCAGCTCTTCTTGAGTACTTCCACTGATGGGGAGCTTATCACTGTACACCCTACCCTCAAGGCAGCCATCTCACTGCTGGGCAGTTCTTTTTTACCTAAAGCTGGAATCTGCTCCCCTACCATGCCTAGATCCTGGTCTCCTCCTTAGATATTATACAGTCTTAGTCTAATGCTTCTTCCACATGGGAGCCCTTCAAGTATTTGAAGATATTTATCGTGTATCCCTTACAAAATAAATTTTAGTCTTTGAAGAAACCATAAGCTCAATTAGTTCTATAATTTTAACTTGATTGATTGGGGAACTGAAGCACAGAAAGGTCAAATTATGTGCCCAATGTTCTCCAGCTAATTGGGAGCAGAAATAACATTTTAAGCGCCATTCTCAATCCCATGTCCTCTCTAGCCCGCCACCCTGATTCTCGTATGCCACAGCAGCTTTAATATCCCTGGTTCCTTCGTGTGGTCCTGCTATGCTACGGCCTCAGCCCCCTCCCTCTATCCCCTTGGCCACACTCTCTGGACACTTGCAGTTGGTAAAAGTGTAGCATCCCTGATTCCGCTCAAGGCTCCACCTGGCGTCTTCGCCCTCCCCTGTGCTGTTCCTCCTCTCACCTCGGTGCTGCCTGCTCCAGCCCATCACTCCTGAGAAGGTGATACTCGGGTCTCCTGTAGATAACAACAACTTCAACGCTCCAACCAAAGTCCCATATGATTCACTTCAGGGAGTGTAATTACAAAACACAATATTTGAAACTAACAGACCAGACTTTAAGCACCCAACATAACCAACTTGAAAAATATGTTCTTACTACAACAATATGGTGTGGCTTAGAGTAATTTCTGGAAGTCTGCAGAGAAGGTGTACAAAACATGTAAAAAAAATTAGTCCTGCCTCTTTTTTGGAAGAATGCAAGAGAAGAGGGGGAGACGGAGAAGGAAGGAAGAAAGGGCGGGAGGGAGGGAGGGAAGGAAGGAAATGGAAGGAAAGAGAGAAAGAAGTAGGAAGGGAGGGAGGGAGAGAGGGAAAGAGGGAGAGAAGGAGGGAGGGAAATAAATTACCTGGTTTAAGCACCCTCCTTTTCACCAGACAAGGCTCTGAATAATTCTGACTTTATCTAAAATGCCATTAAGAATATTCCAAAGAAAGTGTCCATTTCAGAAGGCAATTATAAAAGAGAAGTTCTAAAAATCATGTAAGGAATAAGCAGCACAAATGGAATAAGTATATAGCCTCTCAAGATGACTTCTATGAAAGGGGACAGCACTGAATTAAATGGATAAGTTGAGAAATTCAAACTCTGAGAAAATAAACCACGTTCATGGGTAACTGCTCTGTAGTTAATTTCTCTAATTGTCCCTGCTCCTGAGCCCTTTTGATTTTCCTTATACATTTCTCTCTCTCTGGGATGTTCACCCTCTTCCAGTTCGACGTGTTCATTTTATTCTATGTTGACATTTCTCATATATTGCACTTATTAAAAATAGTAATAAAATGTTATGATAACACACAAAATACTCTTCTCCAAAGTATCCTTTAATCATTCATATCCTTCAGCAGTGTATAGATTAATCATTCACATTGTGTTTTTCTGAGTAATTCCCTGGGACGTGCCAACATTTAGCTATTAGTGAGGACCTTGTAAATATATACTTGCCTTGAGCAAGGATGCCCTTTGAATAGCACAAAAGACCAATCCATTCACTGGAAATGAAAAGTGTGAAAAAATAATCGGGAGCATGGTCACTTTAAGACATGTGACCTTGGCCCTGAACCTGACTTTTTCCTCTTTAAAATGGAAACACCATTTTTTACCTCCAGCTTATCAGGTTGTGATGATCACATGAAATAGGGGGGTAGAAAAATGATATAAAATATGACACAAATATAAGGTTATATAGAATAAAAAATAGATATTAGCCTGATTTGAGCATCTAAAGGCGAGCAACTTGCCTCATTTTGGACCTCAGTGAGTAAAAGTGCGATGATTACATTTAATAAGACCAAATTGTCCATGGAACACATGGGAGGAATGGAAATTGTATCTCACATATGGAGGATGAACTAGGTCAAATGGTCATATTGATTTAATTTCCATAAGACCTGAAAATATCCAACTACCTTTGGATCTGGCTGTACTTTGCCAATTTTGAATATTAATTAAATTAAAACCTCAAAACTTCCATGCATAAATTCTCAGTAAAGGATTAAACTACAAGATTAAGAGATGCCACAGCAATTCTATTTTTCTCTAAAAATATCACCCTCAAGTATGTAATTAGAAAACCTAGCTTCAAGTGGCAGCCATATTCAGAAGCTCTATCCACAAAACTTTAGTCCCCTGGAAGGCCCATCAAGGTTTGGTACATTAAAATATTGCTTGATTTGTCCCTGGGATGCAGCAACCTGATGGCTTGTCTCATAAAGTTCTAATATTACACAAATCTCAGACTGCCGGAACTAGAAGAAAACTTAGGAACTATCCACTGAGAACTCTCATTTTAGAAAGGAGGAAACGGGTCCCAAGACGCTACCTGACTTTCCCAGGTGACTTGCCTGTTCAGGACTGCAGTTCAAGTCTTCCGATTTCAAGTTCAGTGTTCTTTTCCTTACATCACCAAGTAAAGTGAAATCAGTGTCGCTGAGCCCCAGATGTGCCCCTTAGCGTTCTCACATCACGTGCCATTCCCTGGTCTATGCAGACCCCTCATACAGACTGCAGAAAATAAAACTCATCTCATTTCCTGCCTGACCTTGGCTTGTGGAGAGTCTCAGAACCCTGATGGGCTCAGAGCCAACACATTTGCTGCGTGTGGCCAGAGTCATCCTCCACTGGGTTTAATGGGGTCAAGTTGAGGTAAAAAGCCCTTGTGCCTCTTTGACTTTGACCATGCCACTCAGAGCTCATCCGCTGCAATGATTTAGCAGTACACCCAGTGTGGGAGGTGTCAGAAGAGCTCTGCCAGAATTTTCCCAGCAAACCAAGAGCCCTGGCACCACAGTACTAATTGTGCCCTCCATATTTTCACAAGGCACTAGATTCTTTTTATGAATGTCTTTTAATGTGGTAGTAAGAGAGACAAGTCTCTCCTCTCAGGCGATCCTTTCAATTTTCAGATAAGCAGATGGAGTCCAGAGGGTTCTGTTGCTTTACCAAGATCAGATGACAGGGCTGGAAAGAGGATCCAGGTGTCCTCACCCCCAGACCAGTGACCTTTCCACTCAACACCATGCCTCAAAAATGGTGGAGGGCTTCCCTGGTGGCGCAGTGGTTGAGAGTCCGCCTGCTGATGCAGGGGACACGGGTTCGTGCCCCAGTCCGGGAGGATCCAACATGCCGTGGAGCGGCTGGGCCCGTGAGCCATGGCCGCTGAGCCTGCGCGTCCGGAGCCTGTGCTCCACAACGGGAGAGGCCACAACAGTGAGAGGCCCACGTACTGCCAAAAAAAAAAAAAAAAAAAAAATGGTAGAGTTTTTCATAGCTCTCAATTTCCATTCTCAATTTCTATTTTCCAATTTCCATTCCATTGGAGAATTGGAAATTCTCCAATTTCCATTTGTTATTCAGAGCAAAATAATAAAGGAGGAAACACAGCTCCAGGGAGGAGAGTTGAATTCTTGACCCCTTTGTGTACAATTTCCTAGCTCTGAAAATCTGTAACTCTGTCACTGTGTCTTTGGTGTGTCACTTACCATTTAAAGCCTGCAGCTCCCTCATCTATAAAATAGACTCGTTCAGACCATCTCATTTGCCTGATGCGGGAAGCACAGGGCTCCTTCGAGATGCTCTCTATCTCTATGTCTCATCTGATTAATACTGTGGCTATTATATTGCTAAACTCTGTCATCTAAATGACAAAACCACAGATCTTTCAAAAAGTTTTTCTCCGGTCTCTTTTTAACAATTACTATTTCATACGCATGTTTTCTCTTGAAATAGTAGGAACAATTTCCCATGGGATTAGAAATAGTGGACTTAAAAACATTTAAAAGCTACTTAGTTAGAGACCAGTATTGGGGGAAGAAAGCAAAATATTTAAAAATTAGATGTTCCTTATGATGGTCTGGTAAACTAAATAGAAATTCATAATAATTAACATGAATCCAAAATGACCAACCCAGTACAATGTGGTCAACATGGCAGGCCATGGCCTGGGAACAATTCTCTCCTGTACGTACCGATAGCTTCTTCTGGGATCAAACCCAGAAGAAAGATCTCATTAGTGAGATATCCTGCATTCAAATGAATGACTTAGACAATGCCCCTAAATGCTGGTAGAAAGAAAATAAGGAGAAACAGGAAAAAATAAGTTAATTGAAGAAGAAAGGAATACAGTATGTACTGCACACACACTCCATCACCAGCGCCTGCAGGAACAGCAGCAGGCAGTGCGCATGGCTTTTAAGAGTAAGGACCCTGCACTCAGACTGCTTCTGTTCAGATCCTAGATCCACCAGTTCCTAGGTTACGTGACAATGTTTTCAAGGCACACGCATTATTTATTCTGGCCAACAATGGTTTTCTTTTTGAGGAGAAGGGATTTGAAGAAGCTTTAAAGGTTTCCTTTGGCACATAGGCATATATTTTCATATATAAAAATACTAAACCATGTTGTTGAACAAAATTAGAAATACCAGTTTCCTAAGCTGTCAAGTGTAGGCCTTTTCTCTTATTTTGCAAAATGAAACTTAGTAGAGAACGTCAGGAGAAACTAATTTGAAAAGTAGATTGTAACATTAACTTATAATTACTTGAGGCAAATTAAAAATAGTTTGTCTTCCAGTGGATTAAACATTTTCTCTGAAGTGGTGTTTATGCCATTCATATATTTTACAAACCATTCCTTACAAATCATGAAAGCTTCAAGTTTGGGCTAGTCCATATCTCAGTTATTTAAATTCTAAATTCATAGTGTTAAATTAATGAGATATTAAAATATCTTGAAGACTGTCTGATATAAATTTAATATACTTCCTCTCTTCTACTGGCGGTGAGGAATGGCCCCTTAGCAATCTGGCTGAGGGGTAAGTGGTGATGTGTCAACTCACCAACTATTACAGTGAAAGAGTCTTCTCTGGCCCCTAGGCCTGACAATGAAATATTTCTGAGAGCTATTACCCGAATTCTGTTTCATGACTGAATACCATGAATTAGATTTATCTGAAATGAAAGAAAACAGAGGGGCATTGTTGAGAGTCACCCGACAATCTCTGCTCAGATATAAGAAGGTAGAGAATATTTCATCTTCCTCCAGAAAGATGTTAAGTCAGTGAGCTCCGAGGGGCTCTGCCACCAGCTGTGATGGCCTCCTGTCTACTCTTTCTTCCTCGTTTCTGTACCCTTTCACCAAGCGGGGTCCATGTGGAAGGCCATGGCCAGGTGACAATTCTCCTCTGGATCGTTCCATCTGGGATCAAACCCAGGAGCTTGTCCTCATTAGTAAGATACCCTACACTCGAATGAATGAAAAGGCCTGGACAATGCCTCAAAATGCTTAGTGATGGGGAGTTAGTAGAAAGAAAATAAAAGGGAGAAACAGCACACCTGAAACTAACACAACACTGTAAATCAACTATACTTCAATAAAAAAAAGAAAAATAGTGAAGATGGGAAAAAAAGGGAGAAAGAGAATATGTTAAGTGAAGATTAAAGGAATGTAGTATGTATTAAACACACACACACACACACACACACACACCAGTACCAGCAATATGCAGTGCAGCGTGGTATGGAAAAGCAAGAACACCGCGGTCAGATGACTTCTGCTCAAGTCCTTGCTCAGCCAGTTCTGAAGTTGTGTGACCTCACGAGTTATTTAACCTTTCTTTGCCTCGGTTTCTTCACTATAAAAATATGAATAATAACAGCCCTTATAGGACTGCTGTGAGGATACATAAAGGACTTAGAACTATTCTACTGCATCTATACATAATGAGCCTTAGGTTTTAGCTGCTGTTGTTGTTATTATGATGGTTGCCTTTTTTAAAAATACTGCCTGGATATCAGAGAATGTCAGAGATAGTGGGACTCCTGGATCACAGTTTGACCTTCCATATTTAAAGAAAGGCCTGGGAAGATGCCGCTCTTCGGCAGGGTAAGTTCGGAGTCTGGGTCTCCCAGTTTCTGGATCTCTTCTTTTCCATAAAAGCACATCTCCTCCCATTCCCACAGTATATGAACTGCTAAGGCTTCGGGACATTTGTTTTGTCTCCTGTGGTTGGTTGCCCCTGTGAGGTACTTTGTGGTAGGGAATCACGTAATCGTACTACTTCCATGTACAGTCCATTTCCTGAGGAAGGCAAAAGGCGAGCTCATAGTCCCATAACTTTAGTCTAGAATAAATGACTCCTCGAAATGATCTCCATTCTGACCTCCTGGAACCCTGACTGGAACACTAGGCAATTCTCTTTAAAATTCCTTTGGAGGGGGCATGCTCCTGCGTGTGGGTTCCTTAGGGAACTGGCGATGCCAATACATCAAGAGTGCTGGACACCAAAGCTGTTTCTCACTTAGGGAACTGTGCATGGGACTCAAGATGGGAAAGGAATTCCTCCTGGTGCTCGTGCCCACAGCCCTGCGTCACCTCTGCTCTGGGTGACACAGGCGAAGGTGCGACGGGAAACGCAGGGTTATCAGAGGCTGCTCGCAAAGTGACGCTCCCGGTGGGAGGGAATCAAGTAACTCTTCTGGATAATGTTACCATCACTGGATTTTATTTTCAGTTTAAGTTCATGCTTTCATGTTGCATGTAAGTTAAAATCACTCCCTTTGGGGCTTCCCTGGTGGTGCAGTGGTTGAGAATCTGCCTGCTAATGCAGGGGACACGGGTTTGAGCCCTGGTCTGGGAGGATCCCTCATGCCACAGAGCAACTAGGCCCATGTGCCACAACTACTGAGCCTTCTCTCTAGAGCCCGCGAGCCACAACTACTGAGCCTGCGCATCTGGAGCCTGTGCTCCGCAACAAGAGAGGCCGCAACAGTGAGAGGCCCGCGCACCACGATGAAGATGGGCCCCCGCTCGCTGCAACTAGAGAAAGCCCTCGCACAGAAACGAAGACCTAACACAGCAAAAATAAATAAATAAATTACTAAACTCCTATCCCCAACATCTTCTTAAAAAAAAAAAACAAAACACTTCCTTTTTCAAAAGCACGGAATAAAACCCCTCTTCTCTTCCCTAGATTATGTGCTCAGTATACTGGAATATAGGCCAGTGTGGGCTACCAAAACTAAGCAGTTGGGACCTTCCCAGAGAAAATGCCAAGACAGGTCAAAGGCTAGCTGATCGCTGACTACATTGCTATTTCTTCTTTATGTCTACTAATAACTTGCAGGTGAAGGCTTGCCTTTTTTTTTTTTTTTTTTTTTTGCGGTACACGGGCCTCTCACTGTTGTGGTCTCTCCCGTTGCGGAGCACAGGCTCCGGACGCGCAGGCCCAGCGGCCATGGCTCACGGGCCCAGCCACTCTGTGAGGCCTGCCTTTCCGATATCCATTTTAGCTCAAGAGCTGGCAGCCCTGCTTAGGGTCTATATGCCAAAAGCAGCCAAACAGTGACTGGCACAGACTTCTCTAGGACATTCAACCCTGATGACCAGAAGCCTTTTCCTTCTTGTGAATGTTCAGACTTTATTGAAAGAAACCCTGGTCATACACGTCCTTGGTCAAGAATCCAAAGTGACCTGGGCATGACATCAAGGGAAAAGAATAAGGAGGCTTTTCTCTTCCTTTTGGCCTTTCTCCAGTTCCTCAATTTGTTCTTCCATAGGAGCCCATCTCTACCCTCTCCTCTACCTGAGGTGGCCAACAAAATGAACACACTGGCAATATCTCCATGCACATAGCACCTACCCACTCTGTAGCTACGATATGCTTAATTTCACAACTGCCCCCAACAGCTCTACTGAAGGGTGGCAGAAGAGTTAAACAAAGGAATGAGTGAGATGGCTTCAGTTCCAGGGGCTGGGAGTGAAGGTTATGAGGAACTGTGGTCCATGGAAAAAGGGGGTTTTGATTCAGTCTTCCAGTCTAACGGGTGGGAAAGACCTGCAGGTGGAGATTTCTAGAAGCAATTACATTGAACGGGAGGAAAAGAGGATCAAAAGAAGAAAGATATTCCAAGGGCAGGGGATGGTTTCCAACAGACAGAGGACTCAGGATGCCTGGGGGTAGATGATGTCGTTCGGGGAGATGGGTGCCTCATAATGACCTCATGCTATGGATGCGAGACAGAGGGTGATGGGGGCTGTTGACTCGTTCCAGCACACATCTCAGTCTTCAGAAGATGCAGTCATGAACCACCTGCCACAAGGATAATGCCTTTTCACATAGGAAGCAGAATGATTTATTGAGTCTAGGATCCAAGGAAAGACCAGGGGAATGAAACATACATGTGGCCCAGATGCACCGTGGAACATAATATGGGCGTGAAGGAAGTGAACTGTCGGGAAAGCTACTTAGCGACAAGGGGTTTGTGGATGTGGTTCCCACAGTACAGTCTGTTTGTGGATGTGGTTCCCACAGTACAGTCTGCAGAAGAGCTTTCTGGGGCCTCAGTTCAGTGAGAGGACCTACTCCTTAAAGTCTGGTTGGGTTTGAAGGTGCAGGAAATGTAAATATATCCGTCAGTAGTAAAAGGAATATCAGGGACCTGAAAACAGTGAGATGAAATGTATACTATCCCTTATCAAGAAGAAAATGCCAAGATGGAAACTACAATGCAAAAGTGCTGATCAAAGGTTATCAACCAAACACAGCCTATGTTTCTAGAGTTTCTGTAAGTGCTGCTCTAAATCACAGTACTTTATACCATGGTTTCTAGACCAGGTTAGAGTAGAGGGTCCAGGGGAAGATCAAACTTGTTTATTTCTTTAACTAATTTTAGTTAGTTACTTGGTTAAAGATACCCATCGATCTGTTCCAATATTCTAACATGGCTCGACCCTTAAGTCAGAATTTGAAGCAAGGGAGGGCAAGGGTTTATTCAAACCTAACTCCCTTTCCCTCTTTCCTGGTCCTCAAGAGGACAGCACCATGGACCCCAACTGCATCTTCACAGGGAAGCTGAAAGAAACATGTAATCATCTCTCCCTGCTGTACTGTGCGGGGGCTAGAACTCTGCTGTTCCTTCTTTTCAGGGGATCCTAGCTCTTTCTCTCCCTCTGTAGGTTGAGGTTTCCATGGAAACACGGTCTTTAATACTTCTGAAATTACTGTGCATTTATACCATTAACTCTCTGTTGGCCAGGGGAGGTCACAGAGATTTATTTTCCAACTTCGGCAAAGTAATTCCATTTTCTACCTCTTTTTACTGCAAACTTAAAAAAAAAAAAGTAATTCACACTTTATGCCCCAATGTCCTCACCAGCCCTCACTCCTTAAATCTAGCAGTCTTGGCTGTTGCCTTTATTATTCTATGGAAACTGTCCTTAGGAGGTCATCAATAATCAAAGCAAAGTCAACAAAACCAAATCAGTAGCCTTTGTTTCATCATCACTCTCCTTGACATTATACAGCTTCTAACAGTTGATACTCCCACATTTTCAGTAACTCTCCTTTCCTTTGTTTATTTTTTTGATTAAAGTAGGATAATTTCTTGGTTCTCCCTATATCTCCCAGACCAGTTCTCTCTTCTTTTCTGTCCATTTTTGATTGGAAATCTTGGTTCTTGGTTCTCCCTATATCTCCCAGGCCAGTTCTGTCTTCTTTTCTGTCCATTTTTGCTTGGAAATCCCTAATTTGGGGGCACCCGAAGACTCACATTTTCACTCCTGCTCTCTCCCTCTGAGACTCATTCATAGCCAAGTATCAACCATCACCTCCGCACCAAGGCCTCCGAAATCTCCATCGGAGGCCCCATCTCTTTCTTGACCTTCAGTGTGATATTTCTGAGGGGACCGTTCTACCTGAATGTTCTGATATCAGTTCAGACTTAACATGGCCAAGGCCAGGCCAGGCTCCCCTGTCTTCCGGCAATGAGACCACCACTCTCAGGGTTTAACATTCTGCCACACCTCTGGCTTCTCCCTCTCTGTTATGCTTTCATATTTACAACATGAATGTAAAGGAGAAAAGGCTGGCTGCTCTTATGAGCTGCTTTCTCAGAACCAGGCAAATCAGTTAAATCGTCAGCCGTAGTTCAGCATTACGTACAAAATAAGCTGAGGGATACATTTTTTCCCCCTCTTTTCAGAATTTTGTCTCCCCAAGCTAAATGAATCTCATGGCTTTCTAGCCTATAAGTAAAATTGCTTAGAAGCCATAGTTCTGCTCTGGTCACTCAGTTAAAAAAACAAACAAAACAAACAAACCCTTCTAGCAAATGCTACCATTTTTTGAGCACACACTAAGCTCTGTTCTGGGTGTTTTGCATTATTTGATATTGTCACAGCAGTGCTATAAAATGATAGATCACGTTATAATGAAAGCCCAGGGCTAGTGACACTGGGAGTTGATCCCATTTGATTCTGAGTGGCTCTAAAACCCATGTTCCTCCCACTAAGGATAATGTCAAGAGAAGCCATGGTCAGGAGAGAGGAAAACAAAAGAGTCCCCAACTTCTAACATGGTAGAACCAAAATCTAAACCCAGTTCTGAATGGCTCCAAAGCCTGAGCTGTTAATCACTATTTATGCCACCAAACACCAGTCCATCCATTGCTTTTAATTGTCCCTCATGCCAGCATTATAAGGGAATTCTTTAGGGAAGGGAGCAACAGACATGGAAAGACTGGAGGCACATTGCCGGTCAGGCGATACGTTCATAGAATAACAAGAGAACTCCAGGTCTCTAGGGGCTGTCAATCTGTCATATTTCATAAGCACTAATCCAAAAAAAAAGGTGCAGACATGGAATTAATTCGCCTTATAAGAAAACAGGAGACAAACCACAAAGCAGTAGCTTGACTGAACTTATAGAGGAATTAATTCTCAGATCACACTCTGGGAGGAAGTCAGTTATGAAAGCCTAGGACTGCATTCTTGGAGCTCTTGTTAGGGGCAGACAACAAGAGCTAGAATATTTATTTGGCTCGGATAAGATGGGAAAAAATTTTATCCTGCTTTGGCACAGAATAAGCTCTCTCTGGACTTAAAAAATACAATATTAAAGTATTGCTTTGGAGCTACAATCAACTCTCAGTGGTCCTCCATGAGGGAGGCAGAACCATACTTATGATCTGGACAGTCAAGTACAACAATTACTCTTGGTACTAACTCCGTTCCACCTCATCATGGGTTTAAGCTGCAGGACACGCCCCTCCGTTGGAAATGCTTCTAGTCTAGGTCTCATCACGCTGCATTGTCTTGGTTCTTCTCCTTCACCTGTGATTGTTCCTTCTTTCTCTTCTTTGCTGGCTGCTTTTATTTCTCTTTTCCCTTATTTGAGGTTTTGTAGGAAATTCACTACAGGGTCTCTGTTCATTTCAGCCATTCTCAGGGCACCAACTCTTCCTCTGAGTCCCAATTCTATGCCTGCATCCTAACATCTTTTTCATGCCCCACTTTCACCCCTCGATGGCCATGCCTGCTCACATTTCCCCCTGTTACAAACTCTTAGTGCTGGCAATGGATTTGCTTTATCTTTCTCCTCAAACGAGCTGATTTTCTAATTCCCTTCTCTGACTGAGTTGGCATTCACTGAGCATGTGGCATGGTGCCTGGCACACAGCAGGCACTCAGTGAACATTAGCTGGCCTCTTTCCTTTGGTCTTAAAACCTCCCAGGAGTCTCTGCCATCTTCCTTTTCCTAGTTTCCCACGACCAATGAGCCCCCCAACCAGTCCTGTTTTTACAAAATACTTCTTGCATTGTCCCTTCCCTTCGAGTCCCATGACTTTCATCCTAGACGAGACCTTTATCACTTGATACCCAGCCCTCTCCTGGGTCATCTTCTCCCCGACATCAATCGCCCCCCACCTTCCAAACACCACCTTCACTTCATCTTACAACAAGACTTCTTAGGGTTATGTCACTGCTAACTCAGAAATCTCCAATGGCTCCCCACTACCTAGAGGAAAATTCTGCCCATGGTCAAGGTACTCTCCATCCTGGCCCCATCTATCTGTTCTCTATATGAACTCTTGCTAAAGCCAAGTGGCTTCTTCACTGTCCCCTGAGCATTACCTGCATTTTCCTGCCCCCCTTCTATTTTCTCTCAATTGAGTACAACACAAATCTCACTCATGCTTGTGGTCTCAGATCCAATTTTACCCTCTCCCTATACTTTCCTGACCATGCCAGGCCCCTCTCTCCTCCTGGCCTTTCTAGTCTCCAGTCCACATTTTCAGCATTTGATTTATTGTTGACCTGATGTCTTGCTCCTTTTTGTTACTCAACGTTTTATGCATGTGGATCTTGTCTTCCATGATAGACAATATGCTGTTGGAAGGTAAGTATCAAACCTTGTCCTTCTATTATCCTTTGCAGAATCCAAATTAGTGCCTTGCTTGTGGTACATATTTTGAACTTCTAGAAGACTAGTCTTGAAGGCTTCTCTTCTGCTTTCTCACTTCCCACCCCTCACACCCACCTTTCTATGTCAAACCTCTCTCTCTCTCTCTCTCTCTCTCTCTCTCACACACACACACACACACACACACAGAGCTGGCACTGTGCACTGGTATCAGCATTGAGTATTGATTCCCTATAGAAAGTGACTCCTCCAGTAATTGATTTAAAAAAGAATAACTTCTAAAGAATATACACCTACAATCTTTTTTTTTTTCTAAAAACAATGAGACAAAAGGTGGGGCTAACTTCATTTCTGCACGAGCTCTTTTTAAACTTCTCCCCTTTGGATGTTCTTCCTGTTACATTGTCCATAAAACATATATCTGCCCATGAGAATCACCGAACTTACTCAAATCTTATTCCATAAGAAAGAAAAAGAAATAAAATTTCTTGATAACAGGGTTGCTGGCAGTGATTTTTTCTTTGAAAAATAAAAGCACTGGGGGAATCTGAAATATATGTAAAAAATAATACTGGGGTGTTCTCTACCAATGTAAACTCACTTTGGTAGTTTAGGAACAGAGAAAAATAGAACTCATTTTGTTTATAACATTGAAGTGAGAAGGTCTTTAGAAAAACAGAAACCAGAAAAGCAAAAGAATTTATTTATTTGTTTTCTAGTATTTTTCAGTTTTAAAATTAAATTAAAAAAATTAAAATGTCCTCAGTGGGGAAGGGAGATAACTTTTCCCCAATGTTCACATGGTTAGGCACACATAAAACCCCTCCCTCACCCCTTCCCTCTCCCCAGCTCCCCACAACACCACAGCAAGAGCAGAAGAGAAAGAGAAGCCACCTAAGTGTCCATCAACAGAGGAATGGATAAAGAAGATGTGGCACATGTATACAATGGAATATTACTCAACCATAAAAAGGAACGAAACTGAGTTACTTGTAGTGAGGTGGATGGACCTAGAGTCTGTCCTACAGAGTGAAGTAAGTCAGAAAAAGAAAAATAAATACCATATGCTAACACACATATATGGAATCTAAAAAAAAAAAAAGTGTTCTGAAGAACCTAGGGGCAGGACAGGAATAAAGACGCAGATGTAGAGAATGGACTTGAGGACATGGGGAGGGGGAAGGGGAAGCTGGGACAAAGTGAGAGAGTGGCATGGACATATATACACTACCAAATGTAAAATAGATAGCTAGTGGGAAGCAGCCGCATAGCACAGGGAGATCAGCTCCAGTGCTCTGTGACCACCTAGAGGGGTGGGATAGGGAGGGTGGGAGGGAGGGAGATGCAAGAGGGAGGAGATATGGGGATATATATATATATATATATATATATATATATATATATATATATATATATATATATATCTGATTCACTTTGTTATACAGCAGAAATTAACACACCATTGTAAAGCAATTATACTCCAATAAAGATGTTTTTTTTAAAAAAAAAAAGAAGAGACAGTGAGGGTGAATATTCAGATATTCACACTAAGATCTTTTCTACATTTGGCCCAACTCTTGATAACCCAGGATGTCAATATCTGCCGAGATGCCTGTGGGTCAGTGCAGAAAATGCACAAAGTGAATTATTTCATGGGTGGGAAATCAGCAGTTGAGATAGTTCAGGCTTTCTCCTTTGTAGATACCAGGACACGAAGAAGCAGTCCAGGTGGAAATCAGAAACGTATTGTGAATAAGTCTCTCTGAACCTCCCTGTGAAAGCAGAGGAAAGTTAATTTGATTAACACTTGCCTGAATTCCCTCAAACTCTTGGGCATCCTAGCATAACATAAAGCAATTTAGCATTTGAGTCAATTTCCTTCCCTCTCTTCCAGTCACTCCCAGGTTGCTTTGATTACAGGAAGTTAAAACACATTCAATGTGACTGGGGGCAGAGCGGCAGAACAGCCTGAAGAAATGCGGTGTTTGATGTCCTCAATTATAAGGGGGTGCGGTTGGGTGTATAAGAGGATGGAGGGAGCGAGCACATGCTGGAGAGAAAGGAAGAGATGGAGAGGAGATGAAACAGCATGCAGTACGCTGGATAACATCTCCATGGCAACCACAGTCCACGCACAGAGAACTGCCAAAATAAGTCAAGATCCAAGTAAGCAGGTGTTGGTGGAATGAGGTGGTAAGAACTCAGCAATGGACAAAAACCAGCTAGAGCAGATGAATTCTCTTTGTGCGCTGAACTCTTCTTCCCACTTCTTTCTCCAGCCACGCTGCAAGCTCCTGTTTGGGTGAGAATGCAACTGAAGTTTGCCTGCTGTCAAGTCCGAATTTTACCCAGGAAGGTCTTGGGATGGCAGGAATGAGGCTCAAGAAGCCCCAGGAAAGCCAGGAGAGAGAGAGAACAAATCCTGAGTGCGGTGAATTAGATCCCTGAAGCCATTAGCTCGTTTTCGCAACTCTTTCCAGCAATGTGCACAGAAGGAATAGATTTGTTTTCATTTTTCCGTTGGCCTAAAGAGGGGAACCAGCATGGATGGAGATACTGTTGGGTGTGTAAGACAGGTACAAAGTTCCTACGTTGGTGTTCTAGGCTGCCTGCCCAGTGGGGAGTCTATCCCTGTAACATGGGAAGGAGCTTGGTCAAAAATAGAGTCAGGATGTCCCTGGAAAAATTAGGTGCTTGGAAAGATCATTTTCTGAGAATTTGAAAATTACCCAGTAAATAATGTATAGTCCTTTCTGTATAACTTTAGGGCGTCACATATAAGAACCACCAAGAGCGCCAGGATTTGGGGGCGTTTGTGCCTCGTGAGCCCTGGGCTAACGCCAGATGCATACGGGGCTTCTCCACACAGGTTTACACCTGAGTAGGGGCCCTGCTGGGTCTCTGACACTCACATGGGGAGCCTGTTATAAAACATGAATTCCTGAGCCACACCCCAGAGACTATGCCTGGGATGAGCCTGAGAATGTGCATTTTAAAGCTCTCTGCTGGTTCTGTTGGGTAGACATCCCACGAAGCAAAGCCCCTCCCCCACTCTCTGGTGACTCCCCTACTCTCTGCCTTGTGGGGAGGCGAGGCTTTCCTCACCCCTGAAGTGGCAGAGACTTCGTGCCTGGTGGAGAGTTAACCCTCACACGCTCCCCAGGCCAGAAAAATGTCATTCCGTGTTGAAAATGAGTGTGAGACCAGCACTGGTCACCAACTCCTCCTGTGAAGGAGAGTCCGCTCTTGGAATCACTCTTCTATAAATGTTGGAGGGAAAGGGGCAAACTAGGCAGAAAGGGAACATAGTTTACACTGAGGGCTTAGACAGTAAGTGGGAATAGTTAGGTTTTAAGGTACAATAAATAGCTAAATTTTGAACGAGAAGTACAGCACTCTTAATTCTCCTCTGGACCCACAGAGGCACTCCCCTGCATCCTTCCTTGTCCAAAAAAAAGGCATCCTTGATATCACTTATCTCAAAACTCAGTTCTCTTTCCTTTCAGTAACACCATGCTTCTGAGCCCGACTTATACTACCAAACGTCTGAAGAATTGCTTCCGAAACTAACTAAATCATATCTATAAAAAGTAAAATTTACTAGGTGAGGCATCTGACAGGAGCAATGTCAAGTTTATGCACCATAAGATCATGGAGCCCTAGGATATGTCAGACACTAAATACAGAGATGAGTAAGAGAAGTTCCTGGCATCTCCTAAGCACTTACTCTGTGACGGGTGTTTTGCAGATGTTACCTTATGTGATCCCATGTTACAGATGAGGAAACTAGGACTCAGAAAGGTAAATAATTTTTTGCAAAGTCATGGAGCTAGTAAATGACAGATAGAATTAAAATTGAGGTTTGTCTGATTCCTAAATTATACTTTTAAAATCTGTCACATGAGCTCTTTCCCACAGTTTTGGGTACAAACAGAAGTGTATATACAAAATTAATACTGTTGATCACGTGTCCACTCTTCCCCTCTATTTCAATCCCTGAACAGGCACATGGAATTATCATGGGAAAAAAAAAAACAAACTCCCTCTTCTGAAAAGAGATGAGAGATGTCTCCCATTCCTTTGTCCAGGGCTAAGGAAAGAGAAGAAAGCCTTGCCATGAGTGGAGTAAAGGAATATATACATATGTTGGTCTCTCTTTGCCTTTCCTTTCGTTCTTCCCCTTTCATAAGACCTGAGGCTACACCACGTACACTTGAGAGGTGACTGACTGTCTCTGAAGAATGAAGAGGATTGAAAGGGCTGTCAAAGAGGAGGAAAGAGGAGCCCAGTGCTTTGTGGAAAGCTGCAAAAAGATCCCTCCAGCAGCAACACTGCCCCATTCCATTCACCGAAACAGACAGGAAAGAAGCATTTATCAAGGAAACAAAAGCATCTGTATTTGGGGGTGTGTCCCAGCAGTGGTACACTGTCAGGATAGGAAAGCCTTGCAGGAAACGTGCATCACTTCACTCACCTGCCTCTTCCCTCCTCTCTGCCTTTCCTAGTGCTGGACTGCCACTGTCCTATCTCTCAGGAACACAGCAGAGCAATAAGGGACCTGGTAAGGGGCACTGCTGAGGAGAGGGAAGCCCCACAAATACAATGTGTTAGGTACTGTAACCACCTTACAAGGAAGGGAGGGCCCAGAGGACACAGGGAAGCTGGGTAGGGAAGGGGCTTACGGCTTCACAAGGGGGAGCTATTTTCGTGGCTCTTAAGGAATGAGTTGTTTATCTGTCAGAAGAGAGATGGATGGAGAGTCCAGGGACTGTGTCACATGCATAGGCAAGTGTCTGTAGGAATGTTGGCCCTGTGGCCACAGGATAGGATGGAGGAAAGGCAATAAGGTCACTGGAGTGGAGAGAATCAATGACAACAGCTTTAAGCCTGGAAGGAGCCACTGAGGCCATGTGAAGGTCTTGAACATGAATGAGGCTGTATCCCTATAAGTACGTATCCAAGACAAGTCTTCAAACGGGGCAGATAAGTGATCCAATTAGTCTTTCTAATTAAATTTTTCGTGGAGAACAATAATGCTTGGCGTGAAGACAAGTTAAGGGGCTCATAGTCTAGATAAGAGAAACCATGTGAATGTGAAGCACAGGAGTGGAAGTGGTGACTGAATGCAGGAGGACAATCTAAGGGACCCTGTGAATGGCACGGATGGACGTGGAATGCGAAATGTAGTGCGTTTAGCTGCATTACCTGCCCCCTCTCATTACAGGGAGAGAAAGTACAGCTCTGAGCTCTGCAGGCCGCTCGCAAGGCACGGCATCTTGCATTTAGGACCTTCCTGATTATAACGACAACCTCCTTAGGACTTCAAGCTCAGAGGTAAACTGACTGGTTCTTATTAAAATTACAAGAGGAAGAAGAAGGAAGACTGGTAGAGTCACGAAGGAAAGGGAGCTTGCGGCGTGAATAAAGACCGAGATGGGGTGCAGCAGAGTCATTTTGCATGTTGGAGGTCATGCTGGCAGGAGTGGGGAGCCGGCAGCCCATAAGCAACCTGTGATATATCTGATGACATTTATTTAGCTACCTTAGGAGCTCCCTATCTTCAGGTTTGAGAATTCTTCTTTTTTAAATTGAAGTATAGTTGATTTATAATGTTGTGTCAATCTCTGCTGCACAGCAAAGTGACTCAGTTTTACACGTATAGACATTCTTTTCTTTAATATTCTTTTCCATTATGGTTTATACCAGGAGATTGAATATAGTTCCCTGTGCTATACAGTAGGACCTTGTTGTTTATCCTTTTTAAACATAATAGCTTGCATCTGCTAACCCCAAACTCCCAGTTCATCCCTCTCCCTCCCCGCCCCCCTTGGCAACCACCAGTCTGATCTCTACGTCTGAGTCATTTTCTGTTTCATAGATAGGTTCATTTGTGTCATATTTTAGATTCCACCTATAAGTGATATCATATGGCATTTGTCTGTCTCTTTCTGACTTATGTCACTTAGTATGATAATCTCTAGTTGCATTCATTTTGCTGCAAATGGCATTATTTTGTTCTTTTTTTTTTTTTTTTTTTTTTGCGGTACACAGGCCTCCCACTGCTGTGGCCTCTCGCATTGCGGAGCACAGGCTCCAGATGCACAGGCTCAGCGGCCATGGCTCACAGGCCCAGCCACTCCGTGGCATGTGGGATCTTCCCAGACGAGGGCATGAACCCGTGTGCCCTGCATTGGCAGGCAGACTCTCAACCACTGCGCCACCAGGGAAGCCCTATTTTGTTCTTTTTTATGGCTGAGTAGTATTCCATTTGGATTTGAGAATTCTGATTCCTTTTACCTTTGTGGAGTCCCTTTAACTGTTTTCATTGTTCTTGCCTGGATCCTCTCAAAACCACTGCCAGAATATAAGATGATATTTAATCCAAAGTCCACAGCCTGACCTGTCTCAAATATTAGCATGCAGAGATATCAGTGCACTCAATTTGAGAAAGTTGTCCTGGGTGATTCTAGAATCTACCCCACCACACAGTCTCACCCCTGCTGAAAACTTCTACTTTACTGGGTACCTGACCTGTGCCGGGTGAGGAGAAAGACTGCACACCAATTTGACACTTCAGTGAACTCGTATGGATGCACGCTCACTCTCATCATGGGGTCGTATCACAGGACCACGTTTAAATCATGGCTCATTGTGGTTCTCAGCTGTATTTTGCAGCTGTTTTTCTGCATGGCAGCTCTCCATCAGCAGCACTAGTGGAGGACAGGGAGGGCATGCATAACCCAAATCACTGAATAACTGAAACCTCATTGTAGGCAAAGGTTCACAGTGCTCCCCCACCGAGTCCTTTGTAGAGAGCTCTTATCAAGAAGCAAAACTTAATAATGCTTTGCCTGTTCTCTTTGCGCCTCCATACCTGCTGGTGGAAGTCCTAACGAGCAGCGAAATGACCAAAACCCAGCAGGAGGGGGCAGGGGGAAAAGCGAAAGACCTAGAAACTTCACAAAGTGGATAATAAGTGCCTGAATGATGGGCTCTTGGAAAATCGAGCCCTGGCGGATGAGGTTTCTTTCTTCCCCCCAAACACAACGAAGACAAATCATCAAGCGCGTTTGCTCTAAAATGTAAATTCGGAAGTGCCATGAATTACCCCACACAACTCAGGAGTGAGGCAGAGAATGGGGAAAACCTCCGTTTTCACTCCTTAAATGTGCAACCATAACCTTAAAATTCATCCAATTCAGGAAGCAGCTTGTCTCTAAATGTGATGAAAAAAAAAGAAGAAAAAAGAAAAAACAGTCTATTGAGTCTATCGGGGCTTCTGACACACTCACAGATGGTGCAATTAACATCCAGCTCAGCCCATATTCCCATCGTGCCCTTGGCTCCCTTGTCACTCTACTGGCTTTGGGCAACACCTGACTTCATCTTTCCTTTCGTTCTATCTTTTGTTTTCTCTTCTGTGGGTTCTGTAGTCAGTCTGGAGGGACTTCATTTCACTTGACAGTGACACTCTGAGAGCAGGAACGAGAGCGGAGAGGCTGGAAGGATGCCCTGGACCCCAGTTCTCATGCCAAAAGTTTCTTTCCAAGATATTGTTTTGGGAGGATATACCCACCAATTAAATATTGTCTTTTAAAGAAATCGGAAGCAAATATGGCCAACGTTGACTTTCATTAAATCTGTGCAGTGGAAGCATGGTATCTGAGACAGTATTTTCTGTACTTCCCTGTACAGAAAATGACTTAAAGAATGTCACATCTTTAAAACGTAATTAATTTATTTTATTGTATTTATTTTTGGCTGCACTGGGTCTTCGTTGCTGCGCACGGACTTTTCTCTAGTTGCGGTGAGCGGGGGCTACTCTTCGTTGTGGTGCACGGGCTTCTCATTGCGGTGGCTTCCCTTGTTGCGGAGCATGGGCTCTAGGCACACGGGCTTCAATAGTTGTGGCAGGCGGGCTCAGTAGTTGTGGCACATGGGTTCTAGAGCACAGGCTCAGTAGTTGTGGCGCATGGGCTTAGTTGCTCCACGGCATGTGGGATCTTCCCGGACCAGGGCTCAAACCCATGTCTCCTGCATTGGCAGGCGGATTCTTAACCACTGCACCACCAGGGAAGCCCAAGAATGTCACATTTTAAAAATGTTTCACTGTATGGAACATAAAAGACAGGCGACTTGCACCAACTCTACTGTTTCAGAATGAATTAAAGCAGAGAATGTTGATCTTAAGAAATGCATTTTGCTATGTTGTACAGTATTTACTCCTATTGGACACTAAGCTTCCATATCCAATTTAACACAGGCCTCGGAAATATGCACCAAAGTAACAGACTGGCTTTCCCATCTCACAGGTAAGATGAAATAGACCCTGTCCACTCTCCTCCATTAGGTCTGTAGCATCCCTATGTGAGAGCCTGGGGCATTGTTCAGAGGTAACCACAGTTGCACAGAATAGCATCGTTTCGTCCACCTTCAGCGTTTAGCTGGAGATCACCTCGCCACATCATTATCAGCCTTGCTCCATGGTTTATGAGGCAATGAATGCATAACATGCTCTGGTAAAGGATGCATGTGTGTGCTATTCTGCCCTGATGCAGCCCAATGTAATGTCACATTTAGGAACATCTCGAATTCCCAAGAAATTCCTACATTGTGAAACAACGAAACACTCCAAAAGGAGAGTTCTTATAGAAAAACAAAGCATCAGGAAAAAAAAATTCTTTTTGTGGAGACGTGCAAACATTAGTTGAAGTTGTTGCTCTTGACAGCATGATTCCACTTCTGCATACAATAAAATGACATATGTGTGTTTATATAAACAGAATATATTTATAACACATTTTTAAAGCCAGGAAGAAAATACTCCAAACTATAACAGTATCATCCCTGAGCATGATAAAAATCTTTGTATTCTTCTTATACTTATGTAGATTTTCAAATGTTTCTATAATGCACATGAATTGCTTTTATATACAGAAAAAATATTTTAAAAACCAAATAAAAATCAAACTACTTTGGTCATCTGCACAGACTATTACCTAGCAAATATAAATTATTATTGTAATATGTAGAAACTTGGGGGAGAGTCCATATATCAAAACATTTTCTGAAAAGCTTAATGAAAAATTGGGCATACACTTGTGATGGCAATTGTATAAAAACAGGCTGGCACAAGGTGAAAGGCTACAAAAAAATTAAAATACTTGTGTTATGGTAGTGGGAAAATAAGTGTATTTTCGTTTGTTTCCAGTTTTCCTACTGTTGCTATCTATCTATCTATCTATCTGTCATCTATCTACATCATCTATCTATCATCTGTCTATCTATCTCATCTATCTTCTAAAAAAATGGACTCAGAATTACAGCTTGTTAAGGCAATTTATCAGGGGCTAGGACCAAGTGCCTCAAGAAATGGATACAGTTGGCTCTGAGAGCTAAACTAGTACAATTGGACCTATCATGGCTGATATGGGCTTGCATAAAACATCACGAAGGCAGTGGACTTCTTAGGAAAACCTGAGCTCACACCTGGTAGCAGCACTAAGGACCTCGGGTGAGTTGGCCTCTCAGAGACCCCTTCTCCCCAGATACCCACTAGGGCATTGCATAGTGCTGCCTGGGGACAGTGCAATGCATATATACTGCCTGGAACTAACAGGTCATTGATACATGGTCACTACTTGGGTCTCCTAAACTCAAATAGAGTAAGCAGAGCCTGGAATGCTTATCAAGATGGGTCTAATGGTATGAGAAATCTGTAGAAGAATCATATACGAAATGAACATATACAACTTGTTTGGCAGGAAATCTCTGAAGAAAGATTGAATTGACAAAGGAAACTTGCTTGAACTCTCTAGAAGAATAACCAATGTATATAAATTTGCTGATGACTTTTCTAGTGCTGGAGAGGGGAGAAAGTCACCTGAAGGATAGAGAAAACTCTTTTTTTTGGTCTAAATACATTTGGCAATTAACACGAGAGTTGAGATGGCTATATCATAACTTTGGTGACATCAGCCCCTCAGACCATGTAATTCACTCCGTTGGTCTATACATATCAGGGAATCTTCTCATAATGGAGGCTTTTCAATAAAAGAGGAGCGTTGTGTGATTTGTGTGTGGGGAGGGTGGGGTAGGAGACGTTAGCAGACTGAGACTTCTCCTAAAAAGTCATCTGCATAATAACCTGGTTTCACTTAGATTGTACACTTATTTGCCAGGGTTTGGAAGGGCAACTGATGGGAATTTTAAGGAAGTCAAATACCATCCCCCGCCTTTGGCCTGTGTAATTTAGCTAACTGAAACTTCTCTGTAAGGAAGAGAATAGAATGAACAATTAACTTTAGTATCAAACCTTTAGAATAGCTCTTCTTCAGTGAACATTTGGAGTTTATTAAAAATGGCTATACATTTTTATCACTTCCTCCACCAAGAGGTAGTGTATTTCTTATCCCCACACCGCCTGCCCTGGTAAACCTGGGCTGGGCCTGAGACTGCTTTGACCAAGAGAATATAGCAGAAGTGGCACCATGCCAGGTGGAACCAGCCACCATGCTGTGAGGAAGCCCAAGTAGCCAAGTGGAGAGGCGCCCATGGAGGAGAACTGAGTTCTGGTGACTCCCAGCTAAAAGCCAGAACCAGCTGGCCAGCCGTCCGAGTGAACCATCTTGGAATTAGATCCTCCAGCTCTAGCCAAACACTAACTGAGGCTGCTTGGAGCTAAAATACACTGTTCCTGCTGAGTCCTTCTCAAACGCCAAAACTGTTAGCTTACTGGTTGTTTTTTTAAAGCAGTAAGTTCAGAGATGATTTGTTATGGAACAACTGACAACAAAAACATCATTACTAAGTGGCATCTGGCTTACACATCAGTCTCTTATGAGTTTGGTTAGGAGAGGTTATTGTCCTGATTTTGACCAACTCAGAGGGAGCTATTACAATTGAGATTGGGAGCCTAAATATTCACAGGTCATCATAATCCTGTCAAAGCAATAACTTCTGTTCAAGTTCTGCTCAAGTACCCCACTGGCCTCTGTAATATTTTTAATTCAATTAGCTAATATTCATTTAACTAATATCAAGCAACTGTTAGGCTCTGAGGATTCGGTGGCAAACAAAATAGGCACAGTTCCTGCCGTCACGGGATTTGTGGTCTAGTAGGTGTCCAAGTTCATCTCTCTAATGATCATAGCAGTGCCTACTCTAACTAAATTTACTACAGCTCTATGATTGAGGCCAGATCGCAGTGGAGGTTCTGCTGCAGTGGTGAAGTCTGGCCCACGACAAGGAATCCAGAACTGCACAGCTGAAATGCATGTTCAATTGCTGTCACCAGTTCCTGTGGCTTTTCCTCAAGTGGAGCACCCCAAGATGCAGGCAAGAACTCTACCCATCCTCCTCGACACACCCTCAGTTCACGGTTCTTTGGATGAAAGGCAAATGCAAAGCAAAGCAGGGGGTTACAGGAGCTGTGAG
Source organism: Mesoplodon densirostris (assembly GCF_025265405.1). Classification (NCBI taxonomy): domain Eukaryota; kingdom Metazoa; phylum Chordata; class Mammalia; order Artiodactyla; family Ziphiidae; genus Mesoplodon; species Mesoplodon densirostris. The sequence continues at coordinate 12,271,670 of NC_082671.1, forward strand.
AAGAATCTGTGGAGAGCTCTCGAGAAATTCACATGGAACTCCTCTATTAAGTGAGTTTAGAATCTTCCCTATACAAACAAATACTGGTCAATTCAAACTCCAAGAAAGTATTTTTTAATTTGAATAAACTTAGCAATAACAGAACCTCAGCAATCTGCTAACAAATAATCACATTAATTAAGATTCGTATACTGAGCATCTTATAATTCATGGATCTCTTTCATGTGTATCCTAGCTCTTCCATTATCGGTCTTAGAAACTGCTTCCCATGAGACCTCGGCTTGACCCCTCCTCAGATGCTACCATCACACCCAAAGTAACAGAACTATAATTGTTAAAATGTCTATCATTTTACTAGTTCAAAAATGTGTTCCCCCTTTAAAAGGGAATCTCAAGGTACCCACTTTTTATTTGATAAATGATTGGTAACAATCAAAACTGCTTGGAGTAATATGTGCCACATCTTCTTTAACCATTCATCTGATGACAGACACTTAGGTTGCTTCCATGTCCTGGCTATTGTAAATAGGGCTGCAATGAATGAAAAATGTGGTACATGACTCTTTTTGAATTATGGTTTTCTCAGGGTATATGCCCAGTAGTGGTATTGCTGGGTCATATGGTAGTTCTATTTGTAGTTTTTTAAGGAACCTCCATACTGTTCTCCATAGTGGCTGTACCAATTCACATTCCCACCAGCAGTGCAAGAGTGTTCCCTTTTCTCCTCACCCTCTCCAGCATTTATTGTTTCTAGATTTTTTGATGATGGCCATTCTGACCGGTGTGAGGTGATACCACACTGTAGTTTTGATTTGCATTTCTCTAATGATTAATGATGTTGAGCATTCTTTCATGTGTTTGTTAGCAGTCTGTATATCTTCTTTGGAGAAATGTCTATTTAGGTCTTCTGCCCATTTTTGGATTGGGTTGTTTGTTATTGAGCTGCATGAGCTGCTTGTAAATTTTGGAGATTGAGACACAAGAGGGAAGAGATATGGGAACATATGTATATGTATAACTGATTCACTTTGTTATAAAGCAGAAACTAGCACACCATTGTAAAGCAATTATACTCCAATAAAGATATATAAAAAAAAAACTGCTTAGAGCCAAAGAGACCTTTATCATATGACAAAACAGCCAGAGCACAGGCATGGTGTCTGCTCAGAGATCAGTCAGTTTCCTGGTCTGTTCTTAGGCTCTTGACTTCAGTGAATTGGGAATGACTCTGTATCAGTGACGAATGAAAAGATCTAGAATGGAAATTGTTTTAAGTGGCTATAAACTAAACCAAGAAGCACAGCTGCAAAATAAGCACTATGATTTGAACACGGGAATAGATCACATTAATATGCCCTCCACAGGGGTCCACACACCATCAGCACAACAAGTCTATCCATCCCTGTGAGGCAGCTCCATTAGAAACCAGGGATTCGGCTCACTTCCAAGGCCCCATGAGGAGGGGGTCCCACAAGAGTTCAAGGGCAGTGTCCCAAGCCCTCAGGAATGCAGGAGACCATGGGTCAGCACCAAGAATTTGAAGGACAGCTTTCGGATGCCCATCTCTTTTCCTTTCTATTCTCTCCGACCCTGGCCACCCAGGTGCCTCTTTTTCCTTAGTTTAATGCCCTCTGTTGTTTCAGGCTACCCAGAGTTTCTGGATTCAGAGCTCTCTCAGACACCTTCCGCAGGGCGTTCCCAGTTCACTTCTCCTCCCATTGTGGCATGTATTCCTGTGCTTATGGAAATGCCCATCCTTGAGAGCTAAGGTCTCAGCCAGACTAGGAGGAAAGCAATATCCACATCACTAACTCATGCAATGGTGAAGGAATGTTGCTTATGTGTGTGTAGGAAGGGCACTGCACAAACTCAGGAGGGTCATCCTAACATGAATATTGTCGCTGAGTGTTTTCACCATGACAGTTCTCCAGCACATGGCAGTACAGTGTTTTAAGGAATGGACACCTTCTAATTTGCAAAAAAGTGACTTGTGGGCTGACATGTCCTGTCAATCACTGGTAAATCTTTGCCCTCCCAGGGGTGTTTATTACTTCAAATAAATTTCTAACTGGGTAGAACTTTCAGGAAGAGATTTGGGGCAGTAAGGTGAGCTGGAGGAGGAGGGAAAGAAAGGCTCAAAGGCCTCGTAAGCCTCCCTTATTTGGCTGTAATAGTGACCTCTTCCTGTCGGCCCACTCTTTATATTTATGTTACTCCTAAAATACTGTTGTCATCTCACAACTTGATACTTTTTTTCTTGTTCACATGCTACATGTTCACTATGGCAAATCAGAATATGCAGTTAAGAAAAATAATTTCACTTTCCAGGGGTGGAAATAATTTCACTTTCCATTATTATTTTAGCAATTTGCTCAGATGTTCTCTAAGCATAAATATGTAAATGCAATAAAAATATGTCACATATATCTAATCTTCTATTTTTTTAAAAAATATTATTGGGGTATAGTTGATTTACAATGTTGTGTTAGTTTCAGGTGTACAGCAAAGTGAATCAGTTATATGTATACATATATTCACTCTTTTTCAGATTCTTTTCCCATATAGGTCATTACAGAGTACTGAGTAGAGTTCCCTGTGCTATACGGCAGGTTATTATTAGTTATCTATTTTTCTAACCTTCTTTTTTCTTGTTCTTTTTTTAAAATTCATTTTTATTGGAATATAGTTGCTTTATAATGTTGTGTTAGCCTCTACTGCACAGCAAAATGAGTCAGCCATACATATACATAGATCCCCTCCCTTTTGGATTTCCCTCCCATTTAGGACACCACAGTGCATTAACTAGAGTTCCCTGTGCTATACAGTATGTAACCTTCTATTTTCACTTTAGGCCTTCATCTCTTTCTACACACATACACACACGTAAGCATATATATTTTTAAAAACTCGTATTTCATTGACTGATGAACCAAAATTTAATCAACTCCGTCACAGAAACGGAAACAGTAATAGAAATTTAGGATGTGTTCAGTTTACAAAAACTGGATAATTGCCCTCCTATGCATGTCTTTGTGCAGCTCACCTTTTCTTTATTTTAAGTAAGCTTGACCACAGGATCCTTTCCATATCAGTTTACTCCCAGCTGCTTCTTCCCACCCTGGGAACATAAATATACATATTCAAACGGGCACAAAGACACCCTTCATTCTGTACATACCCTTCCTTAGGCACTTCCATTCATAATCACGTTCACATTCAAGCTTGAACTCATACAGAAACCCACCCCACACGCAGGGTCACGTGTTCACTGTCTTTGTCACCCAGAGAGGGGGAGAGGGTGGGAGGGGGCTCGGGGTGAGTGAGGATGGGGACAAGGTAGGAGAGGGGCTCTGAAGGCTTGAGCAGAACCAAAGTCATCAGACGGATAAGAAAGTAATGACCGGGTCATGAGAGTGGCATCTGCAGTTATGGGAAGAGAAGAAGACATCAGAGCCACGGTCAGGAAGGGTTTGATGCTGAGCCTGGCAGGCCAACAGGGATGCTCCAGGGGTATGATGATGGGAGGAGGATTTGAGCCAGTTAGGCAGCCAACACCCAGCCACACAGAGCCCAGGCTGGGGCCACGAGAAAACGGCCTTTGAGGGGTCTTAGAGGAGGAGAGAACAGAGGAAGAGGAAGGAGAAAGAATGGAGGAGGAGAGCACAGGATGATGAAGAGAAGAAGGACTTGACCTCTGTGAAACACACCGCGTGGATGGCCAATCCCTACACGGCAGTCACCCAGCATCTCCGATGGCTCAACCAGCAGAGAGCTCTCATTTTGTATTCATCTGTTTTCAGGAGTGTGCTGAAATAATGCCTGTGGCATTACAGTCCTTCTTGGTCATCACAACATCCCTCAGTGCCATCCCAAACCCCTAGAAGTAGCCACATACCTGCTCATCTAGCGCCACATCTCTCTAAATCCTATGGGCATCATCTCCAAGTGAACTCCCTCCCTGCTGCTCAGACCCACTACTCCACGAATTTCTGTGAGATTTCTCCTCCCTATTCATTTCCATGTCTGTGTCTCCGTCTGACGGAGATAAAACAGTATGTGCCTCATAGCGCTGTTGTGAGGGTTCAATGAATTAATACCCGTAGAAGGACTGAGAACTTTGCCTGGGTCGCTGTGAAAGCTCAAAAATTTTTAACCATTTACAAAGGGGGGAGGAAGGGTGGGATGAATTGCGAGATTGGGACTGACATATATACACTACTGTGTATAAAATAGATAACTAATGAGAACTTACTGTATAGCACAAGGGACTCTACTTCGATGCTCTGTGGTGACCTAAATGGGAAGGAAATCTAAAAAAGAGTGGATATATGTATACATATGACTGATTCACTTCGCTGTACAGCAGAAACTAACACAATATTGTAAAGCAACTATACTCCAATAAAAATTAATTTTAAAAATTTTAGCCATTATTACAGTGATTTCCTCATTTATAAGTAAAATGCGTGTCACTGATACTTTCGTTCCTCGTCTCTTAACCCCAAATTTTGAGGAGCCAGTTTCCTCCTGCCTGATGACTGATCTCAGTGGAATATCCCCACAACCCATACTTCCCTAGACGGCTCCTCCTCCAATGCCCAGGTGCCATAGTGTCACCACAGAAACATACCCTAATTTGATTATCCCATCCATTCTTCATCCTTTCCCCTGAGGGTGATGTGTTGCTTCTGCCCATGTTTGTGTATCCATAGGACCTGGCGTAATGCTCACACATGGGAGATACCTGATGAGTGCTGTATATCCCTCCCCTGCTTCCTACCTTTGCACAATCTGATTACCTATTAGCCCCTTAACCTCTCTATGAACCCCAAAGTCATTTCATAAGGGAATAAATGTCATATACTCTTACAGTTATTTGTAGTAATTACTATGTCTATTATTTCAGATTCTTTGGACAGGATACTCTAAAATACACTAGAGGAAACACTCCCAAACTGATCAGACAAAAAAAAAAAAAAAAAAAGGAATGTACAATATAAGGCATAGTGCCTTGTCTTCTCTAGGTTTATAATTTAAAAGTAATTTCATAACAAAAAGGCATATGATCATCTCTACAAGGATTCCAGAGAAATGTAGGTGAACCACAATGAGATTAAGTCTGTTAAAACAATAATAAGAAAAAAATAAAAATCCAACAGCCCTACCTAGAACTGGGCCCTAGCAGCAGTCACTTTAATTTTTACCAGAAAAGGCCCATGAGCTTTGTCACTTTGAAAAATCATCAACGAGGCTCCCAGACAGTTATTCTGCACTCAGTCTAAATTTCTGTTCACTATAGTAATTATTTTAAGACAATGAAGAAAAACTCAAGAGTTCAGAGAACTTTAATAAAGATAGCTAAAGACACAAAGAAAGCCCTTGATGAACAGTATAAGAAACTGGAGTTGTTTAGTGTAGAGAAGAGGGGTAGAAAGGTGATGAGATTTTGTCTTTAAGTTCATAAAGGGTTGTTATTAGCGGTGCAGTGATCATTTGCTATCCTTGCCCAAGTAGACAAAACAGGAGCAAATAAATTAAATTACATCAGGAAAGACTTCAATTAGACACAAGGAAGAAACTTCCAGCTGATTAATTACTAGAATGAGCTACTTGAGGGAGGCTGCCAGTTTCTATTTCTGGAGTGCTAATAAACAACTCTATTTTAGTGGGCTTTGGAAATCATCTACCTATAGGCACACTGACCTCCAGAGGTCCCTTGCAACTATTTGATTTGATGACTCTCACAGTGTTTACGGGTGTCTCATTGATCACATAAATATATTGGAACTGGCAAAAGGCTGAGGATCAATAAGGCTGAGGAACGGCGAGGATTAGCGGTTGAATTAAGTACTGAACAGACATCAGACGTGCCATCCTCCAATACGATCATATTCTAGCGCTCTCAAGATCAAAAGAAAAATGCATAAACTCACACTTTCCCAGTGGGAGACTAAATGATTAGAAATGAAATAGAGTTTCTTCCAGTGACCTAAGCAGAACTCAATCAGTAGAGACAATTAAAAGGTCAAAATAGACTCATTATTTAACTGTATTTTCCAGTAAACCAACTTGCATCACAGATCCTAAGCCCCAGCTTTATGCTGTGTGGTTATATGGACGGCAGTATCCCCCCGAAAAGTCTTACCCATTTCTTCCTCTAGCCTGAGCTTGGAATGCCCAAACCCCCACGTCTGACCATCAAAGTCCTAACCACCCCTAAAGTCCCACTTCAGATGCCACCTTCTCTCTGAAGATTTACCAAATCCCCCTAAGCCAGAGTGCCCCTCTTCTTCACCGCATCGCCGCCTCTGTGTCTGGGTCACGGCGCACCTCAGGGCTCTGTAGTGTCTGCTTGACTGAGCTCCACAGCGCCACGGAGTCAAAAGAGTGGCAGCCCATGACAGCAGGAGAAATTCTGGTCTGTCTCATCCAGAGCGTCTTCCCAGGCCCAGAGAGCTCCCATGGCCCAGATGGCTGTTTTCTCTCCCATTGACGCTAGCGCCCAGGACACGGTCTCCTTCCCCTTCTCTCAGGAACTTCCTCACATTCATGATCGCTTGTAAAGGCTCTTCGCTCAAGCTTGGCTATGCAGGGGAAATCAGTCTCTCTAACCCTTCACTTCTTGCTGCCCATGAAGGCCGACGTATAAGCCCCTTTCCGTTCAAAGTTGTTGTTGTTTTTTTTTAATCACTATGGGCTTATTATACATACGGGAATGAATTTTTAAAACACCAGATTATAAGAAATATTCTTATAGTCTGGTTTGGCTCCCTGGCCTTAGTTCCCTTCTGGGACAGTAAATGGAAGTCTCATTTTGTTTTCATTCCTGAAGAACCTATCAAACGTCAATCCTATCACCTTTTACCCTATTAATGAAGTCCTTGGAGTCCCTTTTTCATTCTAGAGAGATTTTTTTTCTTTTTTTTTTTATACCAAAGGGGTGGGGGAAGGATAAACTGGGAGTTTGGGATTAACATATACACACTACTATATATAAAATAGATAACCAACATGGACCTACTGTATAGGACAGGGAACTCTACTCAATATTCTGTAATAACCTATATAGGAAAAGAATCTGAAAAATATATATATATGTATAACAGAATCACTGTGTTGTACACCTGAAACTAACACAACTCTGTGAATGAACTATACTTCAATTTAAAAAAAGGCAAACAGCAGATGTACCCTGGCATCAGGTGGCATCTCAGAAGATCTTCATCCTGGACAGTAGGAAGTCTCTTCACACGCTCTAAAGGATATACTTTAAACGATAGCCTGGGACTCTGGCTTCTGACCCCCCCTTCCATATTTAATCCCCATATCCTCTCCCTGAATTCAGCAGCTATGATGTCGAAGAGTAATAAACAGAGCTGAGGGTACTCATAGAGACGTCCATCTGCTACATGTTTATATAGTTCCCAAGACATTAACAGCATCTTCCCATAGACTTTAGAATGCCGTGGGAGTCTAAAGAAAAGTTAAATGGTGTTGTGTCAATGGACAATTAAATCAAGGCTGTCAAGGCACATTTTTGAACACTTACCAGATCTCTTGCATAAAGTCTGAAACTTTCACTAAGCACCTCTCTGGTTCAGGGCACGCGCTAGGTGGAAAATGTGCGTGGGATAACATATAAATGCTTGGTGGACAGCAGTGTGAAAAAAATTGACTACTTTAGCTGTTTGGAAATGCTGTGGGGGATATTTCCATTCAATACTGGGAAAGAAGGAATGAAAGAGATAAAACTCTTTGGTTGAGAAACAGTGCACTGAGAATTAGTAACAGATGAAATACTGAGCCAGATTACTGGGAAACAATGGGTGAAAGGAACAGGTTTCTGGGTCCCTCACAGAGCTCTGGTAGAGAGTTGCTTTGGTGTGGAACCAGGCTGAGTTTCCAAACAAAGCTGGAAGCCTGATGGATGTGGTGTTTTGGTCTGTAGGCCCCAAGAAAGCCACAGGCTTCATGCAGTAGGGAGTAACACAGAGTAGGCTGTGACTCAGCAGGTAAAGTTGTGTCAAACTTAGTCCAGCTCTATTGGACCAAAAGGTCAACAGCAGCAAAATGAATAAGGCTGCCAGTTTAACACTGTCCATCAGAATTGGTTTTCGGATGAGCTGGCAATTAAGATTTTCTTTGACAGGCTGGGAAATGAGAAGAGCCTATGTTCTCCTGTTCCCCCTGCCCCAAACCTCCATAATTTTCATCCCGTCACACTTAAAACAGCTCTGTGGGAGTAGGTATTATTATTCTCACTTTAGAGAAATAATTTGGCTCAATCTGAGGGAGGTTAAAAAAAGTCACCTATGAAGCCATCTCACTTCAGAGGCCATGATATTATCCTTTTTCATTTGAAGATCATTTTCCTTAATAGAGAAGATGGAAGGAAAATAGGAGTGGAGTATTTCTGCTTTTATTTGCCATCTGTTTACACAAAACCAACGGCCCCATGGAATGAACCCATCTTTTGGTTATTCTCCTTGCTCCCAGTTTTAAAAGTTATCTTTACTTGAAGAGGAGTGAAAAGGAAATGTTGAATCTGTGTGGTTTTTCTGGTACCTACCATGTGCGAAATACTTTCCATATTTTTCTACTATGAAATAAATATCATTTTCCCATTATATAAAAGAAGACACTGATACACACAGAGAAAGGTTGATCAACTTGTACAAAGTCACAGGTACTGGTTATTCTAATTGTTTCCTTGTAATACTGCTCAGCGAACATTAATGTATTCTTCCTTGTTAACTAGCTTATTTTTCATTCATTCCCAAATGCTTATTGAATGCCTTTGATATTTATTTAGTTCTAGACAGTGCTCTGAGTACTTGGGATACATTGGTAATATAACAATGATCCTTGTCCTTAACCAAACATAAATGAATACCTGGGTTTTCTTTCATCTTGTGAATATATGCTTTTGAAATTCAAGCTTACTGGTTCTGGTTCCAGGTAAAATGGAGAAAATACATGACAACTTTTCTCTCCCACTGAAAACAGCTACTAAACCCGGAGATAATGCATAAAACAGCTACTTGAGATCTCTGAAAATCAAATATCAACATGCAGATTGGAAAGAACACCAGCATTCAAAGTACCATCAAACTAATGGCTCTAAACAAGGCTCAGAATCTCATAACACAGTACTCTAGATGTCCAAAATGCAACCCAAAGATACTCATAATACACAAAGCCATGAAAATCTTGACTTTTATGGGGAAAGGCAATCAACAGTTGCCAACGATTGTGATGGCTCTGATGTTAGAATTATATGATGAAGGTTTTAAAGCAGCTACTATAAAAATATGCAAACAAGCAATCTCAAACACTCTTGAAACAAAAGTTAAAACAGAAAGCAAATGGAAGTTTTATAACTGAAAATACAATAGCCGAAATAAAAACTACCCACCAAACAGACTCAGCGACCAGAATGCTGATGGCAGAAGAGTCAGTGACTTAAAGGTAACAAAAGTAATTGGGCAGTACTTCCTCCTTGAAGCTCTAAGTACTGTACCAGATTCACATGGCACCAGGAATATATTCTCCTCTAAGCTTTTAAGTTCTAACCACAACTCTAGCTCTAGAAATAACAGGTGTTCCTGTAGGTATTATTTCTCAGGATTCACTTTTTGTTCTTTGAGCCCTCCAACTTCCTACAGTACATTCCCTCTCGTTGACTGAAATATTCATACAAATATATGAATGGAATAAATATGGCAGAATGTAAAATGATATAACCACTTTGAAAAATGATTTGTCCCTATCTTGCAAAGTTAAATATATACCTATCCTCTGACCCAACAGTTCTACTCCTAGATATTTACCCAGGATTAATGAAAACGTTATGTCCACAAAATGACACAGAAAAAAATGTTCAGGGCATTTTTATTCATAGTAGTCAAAAACTGGAAACTCAAATGATCACCAGCAGAAAATGACATATTCTAGTATATTCATACAATGGAATATTACTTAGCTTTAAAAAGGAACAAATTATTTATAAATGCAACAACATGGGTGAGTCTCAAAATATTATGTTGAGCAAAGGAAGTCAAGCACAAAATAATAAATATTGTATGACTGCACTTATAATAAGTTCTAAAACAAGCAAAATTAATCTACAGTGAAAGAAATCAGATAGTGGTTAAATTTGTGTGTCACTGGGGGTTGGGGGGCAGTTGGGATCAACTGGGGAGGGGTGTGAGGCAACATTTCATGATGAAAATATTCCATATTTTGATAGAGGTGTGGGTTATACCCGTGAAAGCATTTGTCAAAATTTACTGAATACACACCTAAAGTATATGTTGAAATACCTAGTGTGCTTTGTTTTCATTAGAGTTTTACCTTTAGAGGATATTTTAGAGTCTCTGAACAACAGGTCAAGCCAATCTTTTCTATCAGCTTTTGAAATATCTTTCCATAAAGTACAAGCATATGTTTTCTAACTTCAAAATTTTAAATCCTTAAGTTGGTATGGTCAATATCCCCCAAGTTTCTAGTCACCTTCACATCTTCAACAGTTCTTGGACATAGCTTCTCTTGGTGCTTAATTTATATTCAGAATATGTTACCGTGTAAATATTTCTTCATTTCAATTTACTTCACTTCAATAAATATTTATTGACCGTATCTGTGTGCAAGGCAATGTGCTAAGCAATGTAAGAAACCCAAGACAGATGGCATATAGTCTACTCTTCTAGATGCTTACCAACTAGAGTAAGATAACGAAATACCAAACTAAAACATTGGTAGAATATAAGTAATTTTTAAAAGTATAACAGAGAGTCAACATGATATGAACCCTTCACAACAAATTTGAGAAATGTTAAGTGCTCCTTTTAACATCCTTCGTTGAAAGGCATTCTATGCTAATAACATGACTTTCTCACTCCCACTCCCAGTCCACTTGATGTGCTGCTTTTATGCTCCTCGCAAACATAAAATTGGCAGACCCTGACGATTTCATTCCACCAAATCTCTGTTCCTATTAGCCCTAATAATTTTAGCAAGCGATCTTCAAAGAACACTGACCTTAGTGGTTTAAACTTCACATATTCAAGAGGTCCCCAGCTTACATAAGAAGGCCAGTGTGATTTCCCCCTAAAGAGGCACCAACTTCTTTCTAAATGAATAACAGAATCTACTTATCCTAAAACTTAAGCAGAAATCAGTATTCATATTTGCATTCTTCCAGTGAAAGAGCAGCTTGACTTACTTCTTTCCTAGGAATGAGCCAACAGTGTTTGTAAAGAATTCTTAATAAACAAGAAGTCACGTGTATCAATAGTTCATTCTACATTAAATGAAAATCCTGTAAGTGAACAACTCAGAATCTGGTTGTAGTTTTTGCTTTTTTTTTTTTTTGAAAATCAGTGTCACCAATGCTTAAGAAAGAAAAGTAAGGCAAGGACGGGACAAAAGTTGGTGGAGATCTGGGTTCACAAGATCTTTCCTTCTTCGGAACAAAAGCCTGCCATCGGTATTAATCACACAGAGCTGTTAGGCTGCCCAGCTGGAGAAGAGTGCAGCGTGTTTAAGATGCTCTAACACTAGTGTTCTGTAAGGTTTTTTTCCCCCTTCCTCCTAAGGACTCATTCTTATTGCTCCTTTGTGACCTAAAAGGTATATAATTTTCAGCTTCTTTTTCGCATTGACAAAATGGGTATTGTTTCTGGCCTTATATTCCAAAAGCAAAATCCCCAAACTCCAACTCAGAAATTAAAGAGATTTCTAAAAATGGACCCTCTATCATGCAACCAAAGTCTATCTCTGAGAAAGTGGGTGGGAATAGGATTCTCTCCTTCCTGTGGTCCCTCCCCCGCCATCACTGTTGACGGATAGGAGATGTCAGCTTGTCAAGTCTTATTGGGTGCTACCTGATATAAGGCCACACTGAAGCAGTAAATATCTGTTTGCAGTCAGCTCTTTTAATAAGTCCCAGCAAACAGGAGGAAAGCAGATCTATTCAGTAAGATGCTTCCTCTGATATGGTAGGAAAAAAGTAGTCCATGACAGAGGCTTGATATGAGGAGATTTTTAAACAAAGCACAGTCCTTTCTTTAGAGAAACTGGAGAGAAATAGCTTCCCTAGGGAGTTTGGGATTCTAAGAAATATTATGTTGCTATGCTTATGATTTAAAGCTGACCTGGACTCCAAGCTCTTTGAAAAGGAGGTCATATCTTCTCTGTAAAATGCCCACATTCCACAGAGTCCTGCTGAGTCCCAAGCGTTCTGTGGGTTCTGAACTTCGATGAATAATATCAATGCTATCTCTTAATCTCAAGCCCAAAGGGAAACTCTGGTTGGGTATCCGGCCTTCCATCTACCCCCAAAAGGATAAGAAAGACTGAGAAGACCAAATGTTCTGAGAACAAATTCTGTGACACAAAGGACCTAATTCCTGGGCGAACCAAAGTTAAAGGTTCAGCCAAGAGATTTCAGAATTCTAAGAAATATGTTTCTACGCACTACATACATATTATGAAGATCAAATTAGGTGCCAACTTCCTGAAGACAGTGGTCCAGTCTCTTCAGTCAACATTCTCATTCATGGTGCCTAGTGCATTGCTGGTGGGCTATAGGTCTTATGGTGTTAATACTGATGGATGATGCTGGTGGTGGAGGTTCCAGTGGTAACAGTAATGAAGGAGACAAGGATGCTCACTAATGAGACTCAGCCAGGTTTTATAAGAAATGACCTGACAGGGTGAACTGAGAATTACTCTGAGAATGATTATCATGTATGTATTCATCCGTTCACTTTCTGAAGCCTCTCAACTCTTATCTTCCATGTCGTACTCACTTCTCCTAGAATAATATAGATGTGGCAGACAGTGAATTCCAGGAGTTGAGCTAACAGTATTCAAGTTAAACTTATTACCTCATTAGACTGAGAAATATTTTTTTCTGGATGAAATTAATAAAATAAGAGCTACCAAAGTTTTAAATAATATCAAGCTCTTCAGAAACAGTCCTGCACAGGTTAAAGGACTGCCTCTGCTCCTCACCTTCCAAGACAACTAACATGCAAGAAACACTTGGTAAATGTTCTGAATGAATGCATGCACGATCGTAAAATGAATGAATGAATACATGAGTGAGTGGGCAAATGAAGAATGGTTCCTTGAACTATATTTCTTTGCTAATTAGAAGAGTTACTATTGTGCAGGTAAAAAATGACATTTAAGAAATCTGGAGCTTATGCTCTGAAAGAATGATCTCAGGGCACCCAAACGCTGTTCCTTCAAATGAGCAATGCAAGACTTGTATGAGCTCCAGAATTGCAATATATGACCCCCTGATGACAAAGCAAAACGAACTGGTCATAATGGTCTCATAAGAGCAAGTTCTTTTGTAAGCCATTATAATTTTCCATGTCAATTTTAACCAGAAGATTTGTGCAAGCAGAAGAATTTGATCCCTATGCAAAGTGGTGATGGAAGTTCTACCAGTGTTCACTTACTTCCTCCACAATATCTATTCCCAAATCATCACCCTGTCCATAATGACCTAAGTCCAAAATAACTGAGCTAAGAGCCATAAAATCCTTTCTATAGGATTTAAAAAAAAATCTACAATGGACCATGGGTGACCTAAGCCATCATCACGTTGAAAACTCTTCAGGGATAAGAATATACCTAACTTACCTCAGATTTCCTTGGTGGCACGGTGGTTAAGAATCTGTCTGCCAATGCAGGGGACTTGGGTTCGATCCCTGGTCCGGGAAGATCCCACATGCCATGGAGCAACTAAGCCCGTGCACCACAACTACTAAGGCTGCACTCTAGAACCCATGAGCCACAACTACTGAGCCCACATGCCACAACTACTGAAGCCCGTGTGCCTGGAGCCCGTGCTCCATGACAAGAGAAGCCACCGCGATGAGAAGCCTGTGCACCACAACAAAAGAGTAGCCCCTGCTCACTGCCCCTAGAGAGAAGCCCGTGCACAGCAATGAAGACCCAATGCAGCCAAAAATAAATAAATAAATAAATAAATAAATTAAAAAAAAAAGAATGTATCTAACTTACCTCTGTATCTACAGTAAACCTAATATTAAGTTTTGAATGAAACAATCTCTTAATAAACTGCCATTGATTAAATGCAGAAGTGGGACTAGGGTGATGCAACAGACAATAAATACTGTGCAAGTTTAGAGACAGGAGAGCACAGCATGGGGAGGTGAAGTCAGAGTGGACTTCATGGAGGACATGGGACTTAAATAATATATTGAAATAAATGGCTGTGTTATCAGCCAGTGCTAATCTAAGTGCCTAATATGAAAAAGCCCTAAGCTCTCAGGGTCCATGGCAACCTCACAGTGGCACCTTACCCAAGGCTTTTCTGATGTTCAGTATCTTACTCCTTTCAGAGGGACCCTGCTGGATAGAGATGTGTACCTTTATTGTCACAGTGGACCATGGCAGATGAAATATGAGATGCTTCGGAAGACAATGCAGTGAGAAGCATTACCATATAAGAGATCAACACTAAATTTTTCAACAAAGATGAAAGACAGGGGTATGGGATGAAGGTGAAAAAGAAAGGCAGAAAGAACGAAATGGTTTCAATGAAAGAAACTCTCCTTTCTCACAATTCAGGGAAAGAATTAATCTGTCTTCCAGGAATGAATGTCATGTAACATTCTTCAGGAAAACATAAAATAGAGGGGGTTTAGAACTACCAATTATTCTATCAAACTAGTCCTGTCCTGTCCACACATGTAGTAATGTTAGTTCTTCAATCTTTGGTCTTTGTTACCGAGAAAGTCCTTCCTATTCATCACTTATGAGGACTGTGCCTACCCTGATGTGACTAGATATGCAAGGGCTTGGTTCTTTGAGCATAAGAATAAGAACTATAGAAAACTATTAAATTTTATGCAACCACAGGATATAAGAAGAGTGGGTTCTCATCAGAAGGGGGAATGAGGGAAAGAGCACTGGATATTTCCTATCTAATAAGTGTGTTATATATTATATTAGGCGATATACATACATACACACACATACACACAAAATGATGTATGTACATGAGTGCACATATATCTTTATATGTGTGCGTATGTGCATAGTCACACAATCCTCACAGCAATCCTTAAAATAAGGAATTAATATCTCTTTTTTTACAATTGGTAAAGCTGAGGTGCAGATAATTTTATACAAGTTAAAGAGCAGGTGGTTATAAATCCCAGATCTACTGGGATTCATAACCAGGCGGCAGAGCATGGCAATTCCTGGTAATAAAAACAAAAGTTTGATTTGAAATAAAAGCAAGATGTGCAGAATAATGAAAAGACCATGAGAATGAAACTCACAAAGCCCTGCTTGGCATACTACCTCCGTCACCAACCCTTGGACAAATTATTCTATTAGCCTTAGTTTTCTCTTCCATAAAAATGGTATAATAACTGCCCCAAAATATAGCATCACAAACTAAATACGGTACCTTTGTGAATGTGCCTAACTCTGTAGGGCTTCTGGAACAGAATCTGCTAACAGTAGGCATTTGGTAAATATTTGTGGAATGGTAATGAAGTAGAAGTGAGGAATCCCGTAAGAACCATCTCCTTGTTTCAAAACTTGACCGATGGTCAACTTATTCTTAACCATTTCCGATCCCTCCACCACCCTCAGAAGCCATTCTACCTATGTCTTCACTGTCATAAATCGAAAGTGAAAAATACAAAGGCACCAGAGGTGGAGGTAAAAACACAGGCTGAGGGTGGCTGGAGGATCCAAAGTAGAAAACAGACTTGGCCTTGTTCTGCAAGTCAGTCTCTTTTTCCCTCCGTCCCCTGAGGTAGCTTCCCCCACGGCCAGGGTTTCTCTTAAAGGAAGAACCGGGAGAGCAAATCCCAGAGGGAGCACAGGGGCTTCGGGGCAGACTGGGGCTCAGCCCTCCACCAGGAAAGAAACTCCTTGAGGCACGTCCCTCCTATTCCTTTCTGGAACCTCTTTGCTCATCTCTCTCCTCCATGGCCTCCTTTTGTCTCTGGAATAGAGAATGGTGATCCCCTGCTTCTCCTTTTGGAAGGGAAGTCTCTTGCCTCTCATGGGCAGCCACTTTCTCCTTAGGCTTGACGTGGTCACTCCAGCTTCCCATTCTGGGATACCCTCCGACCACACACACGCACACACATGCATGCACACACCACCTCCCTCTCTCCCCATCCCCAGGCAAAGATCCAGCTCCTGTACGATTCTCCAGGGGGGCGTGGGAGAACTCCGGTCCCTAGAACAGCATCTCTGCTGCCTGCAAGTCGCACCCACCCTGCTCTTCCTCCTCCTCTTCCCTCTTTTGAGGTGAGGAGACAAAGCCTCTCAGGCTGATCATTCAAGAAACTCAACTAAGAGTCTGTTAAGCAGAGATTCATAGCTGTGAAAGTCCACACGAGGCTTCAAGTGCAAGGCAGTGGTACGGAGGAAAAAAGGGCAAACACCCGGACCGGGGCAGTTGCAGAGGTGAACGGATGGGGGGTAAGGGGGGCAGCGGGGAGCTGTTGCTGGCTTATTCCCAAGGGTAAATGGCTCGCTTTGCCCTACAGCATTCTACGGCATTGGGAAGTGTCTCTAGGAAACTCCTGTGGGACTGCAAATGATACAAACGTAAATAAGAGAAACTATATTGCTGCCTTCAACAGCCACTTCTAAAGAGGATCTGGAAGCCCCTTTAGTCAATCACGTGACACCCCCAGTAGGCAAACTCTGTGACATGAGGTTGCGCTTAGGAGAGACGAGAAAGTTCATGCCCTATGGGGCTACCACTGATGATGTGGCTTTGGTGTGTCTAATTTTTAAAGGGGTACAGTCACTGGCTCTCTTCATGCCTAAGTGGAAACACAGAGGAGAAAACATGCTTCAGCGAGCACCTCTCTCCAACTCAGCCAAATGCATCATGACTAAAGATACCCTCATCTACCAAGCCTCCCACTCTAAGACAGCCGCACTGCCCCACCTACTTGGCCCAGACCTGCTAAGTCTCAACCACTCCCAGTGTTGGTTAGAGGCCACCATCCACCCACTCACACAACTGCTCTCCCACAAATCCTCTCCAACAGCCCCTCACACACTAGAACCACTTACACATGCTCACTTTCACCCCTCATCACGTACCGTCTTCCATTCCCAGAGGCCAGAAGCTGACCTACCCCCGCCATCACCAAAGGAGACGGCCATTCCTGCTTACACCCCACCACTCCTGTCTCCCCCTGCACACTGAGTCTATCCCCTGTATAAATATGTATGCAGTGCATCCTGTCACTCACTTGTGCTGGCTTTTTCCCACCCAAATGAATACTCAAGTGTAAAACTACTCTTACATTCACTCATCCACATGAACCAGACAAGTATCAATAAATCACCTCTGTACTTTGCCAAAAATTTCAAAGCATGGACATAGTTCCTTGTCAGGAAAACATCTAAATTCTCTGATACGTTTTACCAAGTATTTGTTTTTGTATGGAAGTCCAGCCAGAAGAAGCCCCACCTCACAACCGAAATGATGGTGACACTTTGGTTTACTGCCGTGTCACCATAAGAAGCCCCACAGTGGCACCTGAAAAGGAGGCCATCACAGTATGGCAAGTACTGTATGGAGTCTAGCAAAGCCACGTCAACATTTCTGTTCATCATCCAAAGGGCTCTTTTCCATGCACAAAAACATGTGATAAGCTCAAAACACAGCTGTCAAATTCATATGGCTACTTTTGGCATATTGACCTAGTAGCATCTGGTTCAGAAATCCATTCTCATGCTAACTTGTCCCTTTTGAAATGTAGCTGTCCCAGGGCCACAGGGTCAGAGGCAATTCTTCTGTTATTTCATAGAAATGGAAGGCAATTTGCTACGGTGATCACTCTCATTAATTGATGCTCCAGAGATTCTGGACCCTCTGCTTGCAAGTACCAAAACTGTCAATCACAAAACTACTGCAGGAAGCACAGAAGACTTCCAGTTCACTCCCTTGTGCACCTTTCAATGGATAAAAGGGACAATTAACCCAAACCAGGGTTCCTATGTGAAGCCGGGAAGGAGCTGCCCCCTGGGATGGTGTATTTCACTTACAGTATTGGGAAAGGGGAGAACTGACAGGGACAAAAAGATGAGCCTGAGACTCAGTCCCTGGGGCTAATGGATACATAGGTAAATGTCAAGTCAGCCTGTTTTTATCTAATTCAAAAAAATAACCTCATTTATGTCACTTCCCAGGCACCCATGTGTCCTGGCATCTGTCACAGGGAGTCTGGCTCCTTGGTTCTGGCATATTCAACCAAGCAGGCTTTCTTTTCTTACATCCCCAATTAAAAATGACACGGCCTTTCTAGCACCATGTCAGACCGTCTACACCAGCGCACAGGACTCCCTGTGATGTAAAGGGAGTGGTATAACGTCCCTGAGAAGTGAAAGTGACGAAGGCCAACAGTCCCCGTGAAGGTCTTAAGAAAGGTACTTAATTCAGTGGCAGAATTATTTCCATGTGAATGTTCACCGACAGGGCGTTGCGCTAAGGCTCACCCTGTTATCAGAAAGCAAATTATTGAACAAACATGAACTGAAGCCTCTGATTTCCTTCCTTCCACCAGCGGATTTCTGAAGGGCTGGAAAAACCTAGCATGAGCCTTGATCTTAGGACAATTCTATCATCACTCTTCAAAGACCCTTCATCCCCTGAAGTTTATTTTGGTCAAGTACTAAACAAACAAACAAGCAAGCACCTTATTCACAGTCAGGGCTCTGAGAACCGAGTCTCCTGTAGTAACCCAGGGAAAGAATGCTGGTACCTTGGACAGGGTGACCAGTGGACAGGAGAGTAGATTGATTTATAGGATGAGAAGGCAGGCTCCATAGCTGTTACTTATGTTTGGATGTAGAAGTGAGAAAAGCAATGGGGTGAATTCGGTTGCCCATTGACTGAGATGTGAAAGGGGAGGAATGTTCTATTTTGGCAATGTTCAGTGTTAGGTGCCTTCCAGACACTGTGAGGAAATGTCTGGTAGGTAACTATACAGTGTAGTATACGGTTCTGAGGGGTGGTCTGAATTGAGGATAAATATTTGAAAATCATTGCATAAAGCCCCCGACTAGGTTAAACCACCTAGGAAACCTGTGTAAATTTAATAATAATAATAATAATAATAATAATAATAATAAGGGAGCCCAAAACAGGGCCCATCTTTAGAGGTGGAGAGGAAAAAAAATGAAGCTAGCAAAGAAGATTGAGAGGAACTGACCAAGAGGATGGGAGGAAAATTGCAAGAGTGTGGCTTCATGAAAACCAAAGATTTCAATGAGGAAGCTGTCACTTGCGTCAAACGCTGCAGAGGGGACAAGATACAATGGAGTGACCACCGTATCTGGCAACATGGTGATTGTTGGCAACTCTGGCAAGAACCACAAGAGCCATTGCATTACTGTGGTGTGAATGGAACCCCATGGAATGGGTGGAGGAGAGCCTGGCAGGTGGGGAAGGAGAGAAAGCGATTATAGGCAACTCTTCCAAGAAGTTTTTCTATTCAAGGAACAGAAAAATGAGGAGATAATCAGAGGCAGACGTGGATTTTTGGTTTTATTTTTAATATAGGAGGTATTAGAACTTATCTGTGGCTGGTGAACATAGTGTAGTAGAGAGAGAGAGAAAAACACAAGGTCTTTGAGAAAGCAAAAAGGCTGGGATCCAGAATTTAAGAATTCAAGAGATCTGGACTCAAACTCATGTTTTCTCATGGACTTTGCTCTTTGTAAAGGGTTGGTCTCTATGAGACAGGGGGACTTCATCCACAGAACCTGGAGTGAAGGCTGAAGGCACTGGTGCTGAAGCAGGTATAGCTGGTAGACTTGGTGATATGAAACTGAGGAAGTTCCTGGCAGAATAATTCCATTTTCTCAATGAATTCTGAAGGCAGATTTACCAGCAGAGAGTGCTAGTCAGAGAGAGGAGAGATGTAACAGGTTTGAAGTGAGAAGAGAGAGTGAGAAGTTATTTTGGAGTGGGAGAAAGTTAATATAGTAGGAAATGCAGTAGGAGCTCTGGGCAGGACCAAGTCACAGTTTGAGAACTGTGGCTTTGTCATCATGATTGTGTTTCTCCAACTTGGAGGAGAAACTGGAGTCGTTCAAGTGCTTCAAGGCAGGCATGAAAGAGGCGGTTTACTCAGCCATAAAAAAGAATGAAATAATGCCATTTGCAGCAACATGGATGGACCTAGAGATTATCATACTACGTGAAATAAGCCAGACAGACAAAGACAAATAGCATATGATATCACTTATGTGTGGAATATAAAATACGACACAAATGAACTTATCTACAAAACAGAAACAGGCTCACAGACATAGAGAACAGACTTGTGGTGGCCAAGGGGGAGGGAAGAATTGGGAGTTTGGGATTAGCAGATGCAAATTAATATATAGGATGGATAAACAACAAGATCCTACTGTATAGCACAGGGAACTATATTCAATATCCTGTGATAAAACATAATGGACAAGAATATGAAAAAGAATATACATATGTATAACTGAATCACTTTGCTGTACATCAGAAATCCCATTCACCACTGCAACAAAAAGAATAAAATACCTAGGAATAAACCTACCTAAGGAGGTAAAAGACCTGTGCTCAGAAAGTTATAAGATGCTGATAGAAAGAAATCATAGATGACACAAACAGATTGAGAGATATACCATGTTCTTGGATTGGAAGAATCAACATTGTGAAAATGACTATACTACCCAAAGCAATCCACAGATTCAACACAATCCCTATCAAATTACCAATGGCATTTTTTACAGAACTAGAACAAGAAAATCTTAAAATTTCTAATGGAGACACAAAAGACCCCAAATAGCCAAAGCAATCTTGAGGGAAAAAAAATGGAGCTGGAGGAATCAGACTCCCTGACTTCAGACTATACTACAAAGCTACAGTAATCGAGACAATATGGTACTGGCACAAAAATAGAAATATAGATCAATGGAACAGGATAGAAATCCCAGAGATAAGCCCACGCACCTACGGTCAACTAATCTACGACAAAGGAGGCAATGATATACAATGGAGAAAAGACAGTCTCTTCAATAAGTGGTGCTGGGAAAACTGGACAGCTACATGTAAAAGAATGAAATTAGAACACTCCCTAACACCATACACAAAAATAAACTCAGAATGGATTAAAGACCTAAATGTAAGACTGGACACTATAAAACTCTTAGAGGAAAAAATAGGAAGAACACTCTTTGATATAAATCACAGCAAGATCTTTTTTGACCCACCTCCTAGAGTAATGGAAACAAAAACAAAAATAAACAAATGGGACCTAATGAAACTTAAAAGCTTTTGTACAGCAAAGGAAACTATAAACAAGATGAAAAGACAACCCTCAGAATGGGAGAAAATATTTGCAAATGAATCAACAGACAAAGGATTAATCTCCAAAATATACAAACAGCTCATGCAGCTCAATATTAAAAAAACAAACAACCCAATCAAAAAATGGGCAGAAGACCTAAAAGCTGCTCAACATCACTAATTATTAGAGAAATGCAAATCAAAACTACAATGAGGTATCACCTCATACCAGTTAGAATGGGCATCATCAGAAAATCTACAAACAACAAATGCTGGAGAGGGTGTGGAGAAAAAGGAACCCTCTTGCACACTGTTGGTGGGAATGTAAATTGATACAGCCACTATGGAGAACAGTATGGAGGTTCCTTAAAAAACGAAAAATAGAATTACCATATGACCCAGCAATCCCACTACTGGGCACATACCCAGAGAAAACCATAATTCAAAAAGACACATGCACCCCAATGTTTATTGCAGCACTATTTACAATAGCCAGGTCATGGAAGCAACCTAAATGCCCATTGACAGACGAATGGCTAAAGAAGATGTGGTACATATATACAGTGGAGTATTACTCATCCACAAAAAGGAATGAAATTGGGTCATTTGTAGAGACGTGGATGGACCTAGAGACTGTCATACAGAGTGACATCAGTCAGAAAAAGAAAAACAAATATCGTATATTAACGCATATAGGTGGCATCTAGAAAAATGATACAGATGAACTGGTTTGCAAGGCAGAAACGGAGACACAGATGTAGAGAACAAATGTATGGACACCAAGGGGGGAAAACGGGGGTGGGGGAATGAATTGGGAGATTGGGATTGACATGTATATACTGATGTGTATAAAATAGATAACTAATAAGAACCTGCTGTATAAAAAAATTAAATTTAATTAAAAGAAAAGAAATTAACACAACATTGTAAATCAACTAAACTTCAATAAAATTAAAAAAAAAAAAAAAGAAAGAAATAGGTGGTTTACCCGGGGCTGTGTATCAGCCATGACTTGGGTACCACTTCAAATCCTCTCACCTCTCCTGCTCTCCAGACACGAAAGTGGTGACTATTAGCACTCAGGCTCTGGCCAGCATCATGCAGCATTTTATCCTGGGCACATCCTGTCCAGCTCTGGCTTCTTGTCCCCAGGCTTCTCTGTTGCTATGACCTGGTACATTAGTGAAGGAACTGCTCTGTGCAACCCAGAAGTGGGAAAGTGCATGGGAGCCTCTAAATAAGTTCTTCCCCTTTTGCCTTTCCGTACAGAGTTCTAAGACATACTTCTTAAGACTCCTTAGAGGATGCTGCCAGAATGAAGGACCACTTGCCCACAGCAAAGCTCAACCTAATCATGTATCCTTATATCACCTTTTTCTCGTTCCTTGTCTCACCCATCTGGTCCTCGACTCCTGCTCCTTAGAATTTCTTCTTAAAAAACCTACCTACATATTAGTCTTTGCCTAAGTCTCTGCCTTCAAGGGAACTCAGGGTAAGATCACTGGTAGTAGAAAGAGCTACACAGATCAGAGCCTCAAGATGGGACTGTGGAGTTCAATGAAGACCCCACTGCTGGGGGTAGGTGGGGTAGTGGTAACTCCTGGCATGTACTAGCTTCACAAATGCTACTAGTCTCCCCTGTGGTAGACTGGGACAAGGTAGAGGTAGAGGGTGATGGATGGGGTTGGGTGGTGGCTCTGGTCTTTGAACATGTGGGCAGTTGGCTGACTTTGTCAATATATTTTGCAAGTCTTGAAAAAAGAAATTGAAAGGGTCAAGTCAGCCAACTATCAACTCAGGGCTTTCTGTGAAACCCAGAAAGCCTTCCATGTCGTGTATAAGGAGACTCACACCTCGTAGCCACAGGCAGACTGTTGAAAATCAGACCCCAAGAACTAACTGTAGCAGTGACGAGACTAAATGCACAACCTTGGACTATCTCCTATGTGACAATAATAGGCAAAGAATGGGACCCTGAGACCCACATGGGGCCCTTTGGGTGGACAGGGAGGGAGGCTTTTCCTGAAACCTTGTGGAAGGCAAGAGAAGCTCCACCCCCAGCCCCTTGCCAGAGGAAAGAAACCTGAGCTTACTTAGAGACTCTGCAAGGACCTCATCTGAGGCAGGTGTCTTTCAGTATGACTCTGCCCCTCCAAGATACGTGCCCTGTCTGCCTTCATCCTGTCCTGGCCAATAACCAGAGCCTGGTCACATGCAACTACAGCTGGACAGCACATCCCTAGACGGGGCGACGGCCAGCAGGAAATAGCTTCCACGCTGAAGGGATGGCTTTCTGATGCAGACCTCAGAAAGCAGTGAGCACAGGTGAGAGTGGATCCTGAGGGAGTCCAGGCGGGCTACAGCAATAGAGAATTTGCTGGCATGGGAGCACTCGCCTGTGAATTGAGGGTCGAGGTCCTGTCAAAGCCTCCTTGGGGCAATGCTAATACCCTCCTGGGTTGGTGGCCCAGGGAATGAGGCGGTGGGTGATGGAGTGACTTTGGCAGAATCTTGGGGTCAGAAGACTAGTGAGGTGGGAACATCAGGCTGGAAGCGCCACGCGAGCCTGAGAACGGTGACGTAACCCTGCGCTGAGATGATTTCCGAAGGCTCTTCTACAAAGTTCTGGCAGGATCAAGCACCAGTCACCCAGGGGGTTATCAGCTCAGTACAGCTCCTTGCGTTGGCTTCCCTCCTTCTCTCTCTCACTTTCCTAGTCTCTAATTTCTTCTCCCCAAGGTGCTTCCCACACAAACTCTCTGAGCGAGCAAAGTTCTAGGCAAGGCGGAGAATCCGGACACCGCTCCTAGTCCCGTCACGGCTCCAAGCGCTGACGCTTCCTACTGCAGCATCCAGGACTCAATGGGTCCTCAGCACGTGACAACTCCCTCCTTCCCTTCTTCGCCCTTCCCCTGAATCAGTAAATCTGGATGGCGGTTAAGGGCGAACAACTCCTTGAGACGGAACAAGGACCTCTTCTGCTCTGTGCCTACCCAAAGCCCCTGTGAAATCACTCCTCCTCGGCCCTGACTCCGCTTCTCCTTCCCCAGCACACGGTCTGCCTCCCTGGTCACTATGTAGCCTCAGGATAACTGTGTCCCCCAGAAGGACTGAATCCCCTTCTGGGGAAATCAAAGAGCAGATGAGGAATTAGTCACCAGACTGTGTCACTTTGAATACAGGGAAGAGGGAAGGGAAAGGAGGCATAGGAGCGGGGTGGAGGCGGACGGGCAGGGGAGCGGCCGGGAGAGGAGACAGGCAGGAGGGTAGCAGCGCTGTGGCTGAGGAGTTCACACATTTGATTTTCTTTCGTCATCACAATACATTTGCAAGGTGTTCTCCTGTCACACGGATGAGGGAGCCAAGGCTCGGGGTCCCTGTCTTAAACACCTGATTCCTAAGCTAACCTGACAGCTAGGAGTTGCAGGGGGTGCCACCACAAGAGCCAGAGACAGGGCCTGATTAAGAATGAGGGAAACCGGGGCTTCCCTGGTAACGCAGTGGTTAAGAATCCTCCTGCCAATGCAGGGGACACAGGTTCGAGCCCTGGTGTGGGAAGATCCCACATGTCACGGAGCAACTAAGCCCGTGCGCCACAACTACTGAGCCTGCACTCTATAGCCCGTGAGCCACAACTACTGATCCCACGTGCCACAACTACTGAGCCCGCGTGCCGCAAGTACTGAAGCCCGTGCTCTGCAATGAGAAGCCACTGCAGTGAGAAGCCTGCACACCGCAACAAAGGGCAGCCCCCGCTCGCAGCAACTAGAGAAAAGCCCGCATGCAGCAACAAAGACTGACACAGCCAAAAATAAATGAAAAAAAAAAAAAAAAAAGAATGAGGGAAACCAAGCAGACCAGATACACAGATGCCTTAGGCCTCTGCCTCCTTCAAGCCTGGATTTATTTGGAAACGCCAAGTTATAGGGGAACTTCATCGAACTGGAATGCAGGCAACCAGAATATTTTCATTTTCCCCTCTGCTTAACAAGTAATGGTCACCAAAAAGTATAGATGGAGCAATTTCCAGGGGAAGAGGGCATAAAGGCTGTGAAGACAAGCACCAGCTTCACTGGGCCCTGAGCTCTGAGCACCAGGATGAGGCAGCCCAGAACCAGGGCAGAGGACCAAGCCAGCTGCTGTCGACAATACAATGAACTTAACCACGACACCCCAGGCAGCGGGACCAGAACGCCTTCAATGGTTCTGCTTTGCTTCTGGAAGGTGCAGGGCATTACACCACCTCCCTCTGCTTCCCTGCTAAGATCTTCGCCCAGGAATTTCCACCTATACCAGTGAAACAGCTTATTTCTTCCTATACTGTATTGCTTTCTCAGAGTTCCTGCTGAAGTCCTCCTAACTCTTTGCCATTTCAGCATGCTTCTTTAATGTCAGGTCCTTTGTGAACTGTACATTCTTTCTCCATTTACAGTAATAACTAAGCTTCAAAGACTCATAATACCCTAGAGCTGAAGGGACCAATTTTTTAAAATTCAAGAGACAATTATATAGTATTTACCCTAAGCCACACACACGGTTGAATCCCTTGAAATTATTAACCTATTTAATAATACTCATAACAATTCTATGAGTAAGGTACAGTTATTATCCCCACTTTTTTTCAGATGAAGACCCTGAGGTTCAACAAGATTAAATAACTTACTTCAGGTCACACAACTAGAAAGTGGCACAGCCAGGAAGTCTGGCTCCAAAGTCTGTGCCTTAAAAAAAGTCTTAACCTTAGGGATCCTTTCACCCATCCCCTTCCTTTTACAGAGGAGGAGACTCAAACACAAAAAGTTAAGTGATTTGTGCAAAGATAAGGTAGACTGTGGGCTGGCATGCAGGTTGTCTGATTTCCAGTTCAATGTTTTTGTCCCCATATCCCATGGCTGGGCTCCAGACAGCAGTCTTCACCTCTAGGCTACATCTCAACGATGGTTTCCCATGAGTTCAATGGACCCGTAGCTTTATAATATCATCATGGATCTTCATTTTACCAAGGTTGTGAAGAAACACATGGGGCGTTGTTAAGGCTCTCCACCTAGTCCCGTGGGGCTTTAGAATCGGGTGATCCAGGTCCTAGGGCTTCCTGATCAGCTGTGAGACACCGGCAGGTTCCTTTCCCTCTCTAGAAAATCTAGTTGGTGTATGGGAGGGTGCCCTGCACACTGTAAGAAACCTATAAATCCTATAATTACAAGAATGATGGTTAGTACTGTTAAAAGCATCATGTTTTACCCTTGATTTCTGCAGAGTTTGTGAAGTGGTGACAAGGATGTAGTCTCAGATGGTCACAGTTGCTCAAGGCAGGAGGACCTTGTGCTGAACTGGGTGTTGGGGGGATACGGGAGGCTGGGGGCAAAAGCTGGAAATGCAGCCATGTTCCTGTCATTACCAGCTCTGGATAATAGTGGTGTGGGGCAAAATGTAAGCCTGTTAATAATAGAGGAACTGGGGGTCATGGAGACATACGTCTGCATGGCCCCCAGCCCCCAGCCCTGGGGCGCATGCTTTCACCTGCTCTTTCATATCCGCCGTTACTGTAGCATTGAATGCAAACCTCAGGTCAGACTGATGCATTTGGTATTTCTGCTGTTTTCTCAGCCACCTCTGTCACTGGACATCGGGAGCCCTTCAAGGACAGGAACCCTTGTCTTTTATCTCTGTATCTACAAAGCCAGCAGCGTGGCTGGTGTTCAGGAAATGGTGGGTGAATAGGGAATGAATGAGTGCTTTTTTGACTTCCTTGAATAGCAACCATTTTGCTTTTGCTCAGCAGCCCAGGACTCTGGGTGTTCTATAAGTAGCCCTCCCAGGGTTGTGGTCAGGCAGGACTAATATTGGGCTGGGGAAGTCAATGGAATTTTCAGGAAGTGTGGGAAGAGACACTGAAGCCTGGCACTTTTGTAGATTCAGTTTCTGAGAAGCACTGTGTGGTAGTTCTCCAGTTTTTCATCACGCAACCCCCAAGGGTGCCCATAACTCCCTCTGCATCAGAATACTCTCCAATACATATTAAGAAACAAAAACTAAACCAAGTATTAAAAAAACTCAATCTAGCACTTTGTCTTGTGGGCACTTTAATCCCTAGGAGATACTCAGAGAGCTGTAGTTTTTGGCTTCAAAGACAATTTTAAGAAAGGAAGTGGGGATAAAGGCCCTGACAGAGGCGATGCCAATTCACACATTCTTTGTGTATACTTCAAAATTGAGACTATTGAGAACTCCTTAATGACAGGAAGAAAGTATAAACTTGGTAGGGCTCCTACAGCACCTAGCACTGGCTGTGCACACAGACAACGCTCAATAAAAACTGGATATATGGATAGATGGATAAATGGATGGTGGATGGATGGACGGATGGACAGAATACAACTTTCTATTGCCACCATTACCAACAGTCACCTGTAACTAGTGTAACTCTATAGTCAGAATAACCTAATAACCTACCATGTTCTTTCCCATTAATTCTCTCTGGACTTTTTTTGCACAGAACTGATATCTACTTATTGTCTGTTGTTTATTCAATCATTCAAAAGAAAACTCTGTCTCCCTCATCATCTAACAGTAAAACCCTCTACATACACCAGTGCCTTCTCACACAAGTCCAACAACATAATACAATGGTGTTTTCATTCACTGTATTGTGTCTCCATCTGAGTAAGAGATGAAATCAGAGATGTAGTTAGAGTCTAAGACAGATGCTTTCTTTCTTCTGTCATTCATCTGGCACTAGCTATCGTGTCTCAAAATAAAAAAAGCAAAACATGCTAACAATAAACTAGCATTCGCTCCTTCCCTGGGGTAGGGGAGGGGCTAATGTAAATTAGTCTCTGCAAGTCCTTTCATCTGTCATAACTCTTTGTCCCAGATAACTCATTGCCATTCCTACAGCTGCATCTGGCTGTTCAGGTCATCTTCCCCCATGTCCAAACTCCTTCTCAGAGAACTTTATTCTTTCTGTCCCTCCCTCCCTGTCTGCCCCAGATTTTGAGTGATAAAGATTTCCAAGGCCAGGGCCTCCCTGGTGGCGCAGTGGTTAAGAGTCCGCCTGCCGATGCAGGGGATACGGGTTCGTGCCCCGGTCTGGGAGGATCCCATATGCCGCGGAGCGGCTGGGCCCGTGAGCCATGGCCGCTGGGCCTGCGCGTCCGGAGCCTGTGCTCCGCAACGGGAGAGGCCACAACAGTGAGAGGCCCACATACCGCAAAAAGAAAAAAAAAAAAAAAAAAAGATTTCCAAGGCCAGATAATTCTTGGGTTGGGAATAGGTGATTCATGGAGAGACAGTCTTGGAAGAGAAGGGAAGGAATAGCATTGGGGAAGCTGCAGAGAGGATGGTGCCAGATGAATGACCAGAGGGAAAAAACATGGGAGAAGTACAATAGAATCTGGAGAAAAAACTGTTTCCTACATATCTTGCTCATTCCAGAACTTTCAGAAAAGAGGTGAAGAGATGGAGAATGGGTTTGGGGAAAGTAATCCTCTGTTCTATGACAGGATTCACTTTGTTACTGAAGGGAAATAACTGACAAGAGAAGAGAGAGACAGAAAGAAACCAGGAGTAGGGTGGGCGAGACAAAGAGGAAGACATATGGGGAGGGGGTGGAGGAGAAGGGTGAGGAGGAGAGAACACGGAATGCAACGGGAACGCTGTTGGAAACAGAAAAACCGCCCCCAGAGGAAAATGCCAGCATCTCTGGGCAAAAATCTAAACTGTCATCACATGCATCTTTGCTGTCAGAAATATACACATTTTTTCCTTTCAAGATGATTCCCCACTCCGACATCAGGAGAACACTTCAAACCGAGAGACTAAGATAATTTCATTCCTGCTATCATGTAGCACTTCCAGGCCCTCCCTTGGCATTCTCCATAAATGTGCCATCACCACCCTTTAGACAAATCAGTGCTGGGAGCCCAGGGCAGGGAAGATTCAGGGGTAAGTCCTTGTCGAGATTTCATATAGATTTTACCTCTTACAAAACTGGAGTGGAAGAAATCTGTCCCTCTTGGAAAAAAAACGAGGAAAAGAAAATGGAATCTTGAATGTTTACACATTCTAAATACAGTTCTTCATTCAATTCTCTGTTGTTAATGTCAATAGAGCAGGGACAGTCCAATAAAACAAGTAGAATAAGACAATAGTAACAAAACCAATGGCTACGTTGTTCAAGCACTTATATCAGGTCCTCTGTACACACTTTGCATACATTCTCATTTAACCAGTATGAAGACAAAAGGAAGCCTTTAGTGCTACCCATGTTTTTACAGATGAAGAAGCAAGCTCAGAGAGGTTAGGTAACTTGGCCAAGGTTGCTCAGCTGGTAAGTATGAGGCCCAGATGTTGAGAGACCCTTCTGGCTTCCTATATCATGCAAGGGCCTAAATTTTATTTTACCAACAGTCAATATTAAGCTCCTTGCCCACCAACATTTTCCTGTACCTGGTAATGGAGAGAAAATGGTTGAATCCTTCCCTTCCCTCTAATTTCTTCCCTATGCTATTTACAGAATAATAAAATGAGCTCAGAGTCCTTCTACTCCACCGTCTTGGACAGTCAGATCACCCTTTATCAGAAATTAGGCAACCGACCTGAGTAATCAAAAAACTAAATAATCAATCCCTGATCAGTGGTAGTTAATGGTAAAAAAAGAGGAAATAAAAGCTATGTATGGACCACATGTGCCTACCCTCTCTACCATACTGGACACTATTGATCCCTTTTGCTTTCTTTTTTTTTTTTTTTTTTGTGGTACACGGGTCTCTCACTGTTGTGGCCTCTCCCGTTGCGGAGCACAGGCTCCAGACGCACAAGCTCAGTGGCCATGGCTCACGGGCCCAGCCGCTCCGCGGCATGTGGGATCTTCCCGGACCGGGGCACGAACCCGTGTCCCCTGCATCGGCAGGCGGACTCTCAACCACTGCGCCACCAGGGAAGCCCACCTTTTGCTTTCTTAAAGGTCATTTCTTTCGGCTTCAGTAGCCTGCCCTCTACAGAGCTGATCACCACAGCCTCCCTCCCTGTACCCACCGGCCTGTGGCCTTTGCTGAATATTCTGCCTCGTCCTCCCTCCAACTGTACTGGGTATTCAAGGCTCAGCCCGAATCTCACTTTCCCGTTCTCTACGTACTCTTCTCCTGAAAGAGCAGATCTTTCCTCAGCTGGCCACTGACAGTTGTATCAACACTAGGCTGATGAATTTCAAATCTGTAACCTCACATTCCAGACTCAATTAGCTGTAGACACTGCAAGACATGCTCACTGACACGTCCTGCCCTCAGCTCAGAGTTTAACATATTTTCTGTGAAAAACAGGTTTCTACTTCAACTTTTCCATTTCCATTGATTCATCACCAGCCTTTCAGTCTCAAAATCTAAAAGCCAGCTTTGACTATTTTATCTCCTGTATTATCTCTATGTAGGACATTACTAGATCCTAAAATAGCATTCTTCAAAATTCTCTTGCGATCTCTGAGGCCACCAAAATCCTGGCTCTGGTCACCTTGCATCTGGAGTAGGTCTGACTTGTCTCCCACCCTTGGGTCACTCACGACTCTTCCCTCATCCTTTCATATAGTGGTACGGGATTAATCTTCTCAACATAACCATTTCATCGAGTCTTTCCTACAGTAACCTCTCAGGATAAAGTTAAATGACATTAATCTAGCTTTCAGGGTTTTCCATAACATACTGGTTAGCAGTCACACTCATTCAGCCCAAAGCAGGGATTCAAAAACTAAATAGGCTGTTTCTTAAAGAGAAGATTCTGAAGCAGAAAGATAGCCCAGTGGTGTCTAATTCAACTCCTTTACAGAAATATAACATGTATTAGCTAAAAGTTGATGTAATCCTACTTTTTATTGATGCATGCTCCTTACCATGCTATTTTTTTTAATGAGATTTGAACAGACTAAATGACAAGTTCACACAATTAGATGCCAATTCCCAATATGGTACCTTTCCAACTCTAGCCTTTCCAAAAAAACAACTCTGTCCCACAGTGACCCCACGCTTATTCCCATTAGTTGTCTACAAGTCCATTCAGATGAAGTTGATCCCAATATAACCCTCACATGAACATTCAGTGTCAAGTCCAAATCTTTGTTCATGCTATCATTCCCACTTGGAGAAAGGTCACCTTCCCTTGGGCCACCTTCTACATTCTTTGAAGTCTAGGTCAAGTTCCATTGCCTCCCATTCCTCCACAATGTTTCAAGGCTGCAACTTCAACCTATGTAGATAACACTCCTTGACTGTAGCATATGAACTGTACTACCCATCTGAGGCACTTAAAATCATATTCTGGCTTACACTTTTTTTTTAAACATCTTTATTGGAATATAATTGCTTTACAATGGTGTGTTAGTTTCTGCTGTAGAGCAAAGTGAATCAGCTATACGTATACATATATCCCCATATCTCCTCCCTCTTACGTCTCCCTCCCACCCTCCCTATCCCACCCCTCTAGGTGGTCACAAAGCACCGAGCTGATCTCCTTGTGCGGCTGCTTCCCACTAGCTATCTATTTTACATTTGGTAGGGTATATATGTCCATGTGTCTTACACTCTCACTCAACAATTTTGTGTGTGTAGCCTTTGCTTCTTCAACTAAACTCAAGTTCTGAAGAGAATGAGAACATGTCTTTTTTGTTGTGTTGTCCTTCACACCAACTATAGCTCCTTGCACAGAGTAGACACTGCACTATTTGTTAAAAACATAGAGTCTAAGAATAGAACCTGAAACAAAGTCTTAAACAGATAATCCAGAGGCCCGGAGGAAATCAAATCCATAGATAATACAAAGCTTAATTTTCCAATTAGCTTAAGTTAATTAACTGATTTTCAAATATTTAATAAGTGCCTGCTCTGAGCCAATTAAATTGTCTAGTATTAAAATGCGATGGTGAGTGGAACAGACAGACACACTGCTGCCAACATGGAGCTAATAGTCTAGTCAGAGAAAGACACAAACATTAAATGATCACGTGTGTGTGTGTCTAATTTAACTAGGACTGTAGGAAAAATGGGAAAAAGTGGACAGATTTGAAATATATTTTGCTATAGAACCAGTAAAATTAGAAAATTGATTAGATGAAGCGTTTGAGGGAGAGGAAAGAATCAAAGATGACTTGCAAATTTCTGACACATACAACCAGAAAGATAACTGTGCCATTCCTCTGAGAGGAAGAAAAGTAGTGGAGGGCAAGGTTGAAGGGATTGTATCATGAAAATCCAAACTTCGGCATGCTGAGCAGTTCATTAGTAGAACACTATCAAATAAGAAAAGCCAACAAGAAGCACTTGGAGGCCCATGTCCTGACCTTTACCCTGTTCACCTTCAGATCATGTTTCTTAAAAAGAAAACGCTCCACCCCAAATTGGGCCTGCGAAGAGGAAAGCAGAATCATGGAGCTCAGACGGCCCAGAATTGGGTAACTGGACTGTGAATTACTGCAGGTTACTGTTTGCTGAGGCTTGAAGAATACAAAATAAATCTTTTCAATTCAAGAAAATAAAATCTGGCCCATTTATTTTTCTTTATCAAGTGAGTCAAAAGCTTAGCTGAACGGAAAACTAAAAGTAATCTGAAAAAGGACAGCTTCTGGTGTGTATACTCATGCAAAAGGCAGGCTTAACACACAGGCCCTGACTCTTCATTCCCCTCCTGGTGCTTGGTCAGCTGCTGTATAATGTGTGCTAGGAATGAAGCCATGGTTCTGGATTCCAAAGCTATTCAAGCTTTGATCACAGGGTTGGAAGGGAACATAGATGTTCAATACCTCATAAAATCAAAGAATCAAAGAACCTAACCTAATCAGAAGGAACACAGGGCTCATTTTTTTCCAAATTCTTTTCAGGCAGGCATCTCCCCAAGACATTATGTTACAGATGAGGAAACCAAAGTCTGAAAAGGTAAAATGACTTGTAACACAGCAAATGGGTAGTAAAGCTGGGAACAGAAGCATGCTCCCAGCACAGCACCCCTCTCACTCTAGAGACCACATTGCTGCATGGTAAAGAGAGGGGCAGGCCTAGAAAAGAAGTCCCTTTTGGAAAGTAATTTGAGATCAGATTCTGAGAGCAGACATTTGCCATCTAGGGAGGAGGACTGCTAAGTACCAATTTGGCTAAAAGAAGTCCCCATCAGTCCTTCATCACGTAAGCAAAATGATCCAAATGATATTTGAAAAATATAAACCTGAGAGTGGGTATAAGATGATTTTTGTGATATGAAAGAAAAGGGACCTAGAACAGCATGTTATGAGCATCTGGGCACAAGGTAATGAGGGCAGTGGCTATGGAAAACAATACAACTTCGGGGGCGCCATACAAGAATTATGGAGTCTGACTATTATATAAAAGAAGCAAAGGGCAGCGAGGAATCATTTCCAAGTCCACATGACTGATTAGAAGGCAGAAGGCCATGTGAGCACTCTGCACATAAAGCCAATGATGAAAACTAGTCCAAAGCCTACCTTTTACTGCCAATGAATCAGAAAAATCACCTTCACACATGAAGGATAGCATACTGAACTTTTAAAAAGAATAATCACTTTTTCACTCCACATGCATGGGCCCCCCCTTTCATCTTGATTCATTCACACTCTCATTCAACAGCAAAGAAAATGTGTGAGTCTTCTAGGCACTGAGTCCTGGAGCGGCTACGAAAAATGAATGAGACAGTTCCAGCCTCGGGCACGCTCAGATCGACTTTCAGTTGGAACTGCTGGCACCTCTAGGTGTTTGTTATAGTAGCGGTGTGAACGCAGGGCTATGGGAACACAGAGAGAGGGATGACTGATTCTGCCTGGAACTGTTAGAGAAGACTTCATGGAGGAGGTGACACTTGAGTTAGATCTTAAGGGACAGTCATGTATCCACCAAGGGAATTGAAAGAGGACTATTGGAGAGTACAACCCATGTGATGCCAGGAGCAGTAAAAAAACTGTCGTATTTAGAGAATGGTCGGTCGTGTCACTGGGTGTTGCTGGATCACAAGCAGGGTATGTTGGGGCCAGGCAGGGAGCTGGAAGAGGGTGGCAGTTGAAGAACATAAGCCCAATCATAAAAGTTAGACCCAGATATTCAAGGTCTCTGATGGCTTGCTGAGAAACATATCACATCCCGCAGATAAAAGGGAGCCATCAGAGACTGGTGGAAAAATTAGCTTTCTGCTCTAGATATCCAATTCCTCATTATTTGCAACATACTGAAATCTTATTTAAGTCAATAAGTCTTGGGTTGCAACTCCTTCCTCACCCCCAACTTGATTGGAGAAAGACCACTTTAGACCACTTTGAGGTCTTCAGTGGCAACGGCTCCATCCAAAAAAGCATGGATGCCAAGGTGATGGGCTTTTCATCATCCAAAGCAGGCACCAGACCTCAACGTCCTGGCAGATGCTTACTGGGGCCATTGTCATTCTGATCAGGCCTTGTTTCTTTCTTCTTTGTAAAGGAAAGCAGAATATATTTGAGGGATTTTGAGCACGTACCCCCTTTCAGGAGCTCGCACCCCTTAACTGAATTCACAAAGGCAGGGTTTTCATTTGCTCAGCAAGGCATGATGCTGCTGCGTTAAACATACTGCTTCCCTGCCGTAATGCTTCTCTCTACTCCATTAGGATGGGCCAGTGCAGGCTGGACCGACGGCAAGTTCTGCGGGCTCTGTGATCATGCTCTCAGCACCCAGGCATTACAGGGTCATGCCCCAGTCTCATTTATTTCTGAAACGTCTCTTCTCCCTCAGATATGTCCTGTTCCTTCTTTATATCTCCTGTCAATTTCTTTTTTTATAGACATATTTCCCTGCTGCTTACTAATAACCAGAGTGACTGATTCGACAGCTGGTATGACCAAGTGTGGAGAAGTAGGATCCTTTCCCAGTGCTCAGAAGCAATGGGAGAGACAGGCATTTTTCTTTTCTTTTGGAAAAAAAATAAGCTCACAATCTGAAGCACGTGTAACTGCCAGGGCTGACAGACTTAGCATGCATGTCCTTTACAAGGGACCCAAAAGATTTTGAAGCCTAAATCAATGCTGTACTTGCTTTCTTTTCCCACTTTCCAATTTTACCTTTTCAGTGGAAAAAGAAACATGTCTCAGTTTTCCTGACACCGAGACACATGAACTATCATCTCCCACAGAAAAGAGGAAAAAGAAGCACCACTCAACTCCTGGTTGTACCCTCGGCCCCTCCAGGAGAGCATATGGAGTTTCTAGGTCACCCTTTTTTTTTTTTGAAAGTTCTCCAATTTACTATTTTTTAAAAAAAATTTGTTTTATTGAAGTATAGCTGATTTACAGTGTTGTGTTAGTCTCTGGTGTATGGCAAAGCGATTCAGTTATACATATGTATTTTCTTTTTCATATTCTTTTCCATTATGGTTTATCACAGGATACTGAATATAGTTGCCTGTGCTATACAGTAGAACCTTGTTGATTACCCATCCTCTATATAATAGTTTGCATCTGCTAACCCCAAACTCCCAGTCCATCCCTCCCCCACCCCCACCCCCCTTGGCAACCACAAGTCTGTTCTCTACGTCTGTGAGTTTGTTTCTGTTTCGTAGATAGGCTCATGGGTGTCATACTTTAGATTCCACGTGTAAGTGATATCATATGGTTTTTGTCTTTGTCTGACTTACTTCACTTAGTTTGATAATTTTTAGGTCACCCTTTTGACTCAACACATAAGACAGCACAGTGGGCTGCTCTGGGGAGATTAACTCTGGTCCACCTTTTCCTCGCTGCCTGAGGACAGCGCCAAAGAGCCAGGATGAAACGAAGTTGACATGAGAACAATGGCAGCAAGGAAAAGGAACCCCTGTGCAACACAAGAAACATTACGAATGGCCACGGGTTCTCGGCCACTGAGTGCCACGGGCCCATAATTGTCTGAGGTTTGCAGTGTAGGACGGTAGCCACACCTCCTTGTCTCTGCCCTTTACCTCCAGCGCAGAACCCCAAATTGTCTTGTGCGTCCCTGCCAAGAAATCCAGGAAAAAAAAGGAAAAAAGAAAACAGGGCTTCCCTGGTGGCGCAGTGGTTGAGAGTCCGCCTGCCAATGCAGGGGAGGCGGGTTCGTGTCCGGGTCCGGGAGGATCCCACATGCCGCAGAGCGGCTGGGCCCGTGAGCCATGGCCGCTGAGCCTGCGCATCCGGAGCCTGTGCTCCGCAACGGGAGAGGCCACAACAGTGAGAGGCCGGCGTACCGCAAAAAAAAAAAACCAACCTCTAAATACTTAGAAACAAACAGCTAAACACATAATCCTACTTATAGCACCAGTCACTGGGCGTATGCAAAATAAAGGTTTGACAGCGCCTGCATGAGACGTTCTCAATCCAACCTTGAGGAGCCAGCTCGATATTAGAACATGCCTGGTCGAGCCCAAAAGAGGTACACATGTTGTACAGCAATTAATAAATGCTTCTCCACAGTGATTAGTTCCTCCCTCCTCTTATGTACTTGGTGTAGAGACACCAGAAGGCTCCATGTAATAGCCCGGATCTGAAACCCGGAGTTTGGGGGAGCACAAGTGTTCTGCATTCATTCTCTCCTGTCCATTCAACAAAGCCCAAGTCTGATGCTGCAAAATGCCATGTGTTCAGCCAGGCACCTTTGTGATAAACATGGGAGAGATGGCAGGGTGGGTGGAAAACAGGGGTCAAGGCCAGTGATAACAAGCGCCTAATAATCACCTACTTGGTAAGTGTGTCCGGAGACTGTCATGGTTCTCACTCACAAATCACAAAGAGCTTTAACAACAATAATGTAGCATTTCTTTCTCTTCTTCTTCTTATTCCTTTGGACAAACATACAGTTCATGCCATGCAGAGTCTTTAATAAGATGGATGGCATCACCCGATTTTGAAGACTCCTGTCCTCCCTTCGTATAATACAATTCCAAAGCTATGCCTCAGCCTAACTTGCTTACTTGCTCACAGCAGTCAGATGAGACCACCTACAAACCCACACCAGAACATTCTCAAGCCCAAAGCAGTGGGCTGCCCTGAAGGAGAGCTCCCCTAGCTTCTGGGCGGGGGGAGCTGTAAGACCACGATAGCCCACCACTTTTTTCTTATCTTACCTCTCACCCCGTGTCTTCCTGATTCTAAACTGCTTTTCCTTTCATTCTGTAGCCCTTTAGGGAGCAATTCCATTAAATGTAATAACAGTGTAGTAATACAAAGAACCTCATTTTCTAGTGCTAATAACTTTCATTTTAAAAACCACTTGTGTGCTCCAAAATTTAGCAAAGCCTCAATTTCTCATCAAGGCCAGCAGACATCAAATTTGAAGCTTTAAAGTTCTGTTTCTTTTGCGTTTATAATCCAAGTACAGGCGAACTGAAATGCCATTTAAAGTCAGATTTGCTTTGATGCTCATGCTGCCAGCTTTACTGACGGAGACTCATTTCTGTGCATAAAATAGACACACGGAGTACCAGCAAAAGGACCAAAAACCACATCAGGAAAGCATGACCACCTGCAAGAGGACCACCAATGTATGTACCCCTTCCAGAATTTCCTGTATTTACCTTTTCCGGAATTTAAATTTCATAGTGCTGATAAGGATCACCATTTTTAGACTGGTCTTCAGGAGAGAATTAAAGGAAAGAATTCTCCCATTAACGCCAAGTTCAAATTTATGCAAATGCTATCATTGCCTTTCACCCTATTCTGGTCACTGGGGCCACAAAAATGGCAGCAGAGTTGAACACAGTGATTTGCAACCCTGGCTGCCTTTTAGAATGACCTTGGCAGCTTTTAATATATGTCAGTTCCCAGGCCCTCACCCTCTCCTGTCCACCTAAATCAGAATTTTGCAGGGTGGGACCCCAGGATCTGTACACAGTTTCTTAAACCTTCCTAGGAAACTCTAACACATAGTCAGGACTGAGAAACACTGACATAGGGAACTGCAAACACCGGGAATTGAAGACAGCATGGGAGCAAGTCAGCACATCAATAATTCCCTGAGGCTGTTAAATCAGCATCAGGTGATACATTTTAGAAGCCTCCTTTATCTGGAAAAGAAAAATGTTAACTTCTGATGATCACAGCAAACACAGTTTAACATG
This sequence comes from Mesoplodon densirostris, assembly GCF_025265405.1. Classification (NCBI taxonomy): domain Eukaryota; kingdom Metazoa; phylum Chordata; class Mammalia; order Artiodactyla; family Ziphiidae; genus Mesoplodon; species Mesoplodon densirostris. The sequence goes on from NC_082671.1 coordinate 12,310,116, forward strand.
AATTACCTCATTCTCTATTACTACCTCTACCCCCAGCTGCCCTGCGGCTGCTCTCAAAATGTTTGTGGGATGCAGGTCTCATTCCCCCAGCAAGACCCAAGCTTCTGGACTGTTCCCCATGGTTTTTAGCACACAGTAGGTACTGACTGGTGTTTTCCTCGTGGCTGAGAGTCTGCAAAAAGCCAATCACATGGAGAATGGTTCAGAACACACAAGTGTTCAACTTGGCTAGTCTGGGTTAATTTTGGCATCCGGGAAGGAAGTGCTTCCCTAAGGATTGAGCCGCTAGAGGCCGCTCTGAGCCAGAGCCTTGGTCAACTGTGCACCGAAAAGTCACATCAAAGGGAGAAGAGGGTTGCTGAGTAGACTGGGAGTCATGGCAACACCGCGGCTCCTATTTTTAAACTTGCTGGTGAGTGAGCACACAAAGTGCATGTGTATTTGTGGGGGAGGGGATTCCGATCTCTTTCAAAAGAAAATTCTTTTATGAGGCTTTGAGTTTGCAGGTGGCTAATAATCCATGACAATGAGATCAAAGAATTCAGCTGGAATCAGCGATATTAGAACAGTTCTTTTCTCTTCTTCCACTCCACTATCCTGTTCTCTATCGGAGGACATCCTTCATGCCTTATGTCAGAAGTATCAGGAAATTCTTGATACTTTTAACAAACAAATTCTGAAATTCTGATCTCGGTTTCTTAGCCTCATTCTGCTAGCCTCTTAAGCAATTCATTTTGTGTTACAAGAAAAATAAGTTCAAACCAGCAAAGGGAAAGAACTTTCTGTGGATGCCCCGCTCCTCGTGAGGACAAGCAAATGGACGGTGTGTCATCTGTATGCCCAGCGCCCAGCACAGGGTGCAGGACATAAGAGGAAGTCAAAAAACTAGCAGTGAATGTGATACTGGGAAGTACAGAAAAGCTACCCTCCCCATGTCATGTTTCTTTCACTCCCAACAGCACTGCTTTTTTCTCTAGTCTCTGGCCAAGTATTAGCCTTAAACAAATCCAAACTTATCTGACCTCTCAAAAATGAATAGTGGCCTTGGAGGACATTTGTAAATCATGACAGAGGCCAAGGTCTTGTTTCGCTTTATTACACGCCCCTGACAGTGAGTTCCATGTGTCTGTAACCTCCAGGGGCCTTGGAGGATCTTAAACAGAAAGTCTGCTCTCACTTCAGTTCAAAGGACTTTCAGGTCCACCAAGACTGCAAGTTATTGCTTTTTTATATGTGGGCTTAAAGGATTTTGGAATATACAGGACTAAGATAAGAAAAAAAAAAAATCATCGTTTCTAATTGAAGAGGAAGGTGTAAGAAAGATCACAGCAAGGCTGGTAAATATAGATGTGACACACTTCAGGATGGAGAGAAAAAGAAACAGACTTTGGCCTGGAATGTCCCTAACACGTGTGCAAGGGACTCTGTTCCTGGGCTGTTTCCGGATTTATCATGGCTTCAGGACATGAATTCAGCAGAGCGTCCAAGAAAGGAAACTATTACAAAACCACCCTGTCCTGCAGGTTAATGATGTATTCATCGACATCACATTGATGCCTAACTGACTCGGTCCTCAGCCACAGAAGGATGGACAATGTGGGGCAAAGTACACCTGGAATCCATCAAGACTTGGGTTTGAGTCCCAACTTTACCTGTATGGAAAGTAGGCAAGTGACTGAACCTTTCTGGATCTCAGTTTCTTTCTCTGAAAAATGGAAGTAATAATGCCTCTGAAATGTACTTTTAAGATTAAATAAGGTGTTTTATATATAAAACACCTGGCACACAGCACTCAGTAACCTTTTTTTAAGTAAATTTTCTAAATTGCTGAAGCTTAGTATTTTTAGGTATCAAGCTTTTTCTTGATTACAAGAAGCATTTTTTTTTTTTTTTTTTTTTTTTTTGCGGTACGCGGGCCTCTCACTGTTGTGGCCTCTCCCGTTGCGGAGCACAGGCTCCGGACGCGCAGGCTCAGCGGCCATGGCTCACGGGCCCAGCCGCTCCGTGGCATGTGGGATCTTCCCAGACCGGAGCACGAACCCGCGTCCCCTGCATCGGCAGGCGGACTCTCAACGACTGCGCCACCAGGGAAGCCCAAGAAGCATTTTTAAATGGAAAATTTCAGAAAGGTATTATAGAATTCGCTGACTCCTTAAACCAAAGATAATCAATATAATTTAAGCTCTTATTGATGACCTAACAATGACTATGCTATTTTGCTCTACAGGGATGCTTTAAAGGGGGTATATGCTTTCTGGGGAGTATAAGCCTCTTTGCCCCAAATGATCTTAAACAAATGTTCCTATCAAGGTCTTTCGGTGGGTTTTTCTAATACTTTCTGCACCTTACCATTCTGTTTATTTCTTAATGCTGTCAGCTCACCTACCTGATTCCCATCATGTTTGTTATTTCTAAGCTGTTGTCATCTGGTAAATCAGATAAGCAAGTATCTCCAGACACTACGGGCTGCTTACCAAACATATGGCCTTGACTTTCTCTCTCTAGTTAAGAGAACTTTGATTTTTAACTGGGCCTATTACTGCCCAGGTCAAACACTAAATTAAACTAAACTAAATGGAACTTGCCAGCTTCCCTTGCAGCTAGCTGGCTGTGGCCATTGACTGATTTCTGACCAATGGGCTATAAGCAAAGTATGGGACTTCACGGTAATCTCCGTGAAAGGGAAAGAGCCTGCCCTCCTTCCTTTCTAACTTCAATCTGCTGCTTGAAACTGGAGTTCTGCAGGCATCCTGGGCATGAGGATGAAGGCCATACCCTATAAATAAAAGAGTAGAAAGCTAGCAGGAGTCTGGGGCCTGATGATCAGGCAGCTGCCATACCAGCTCTGGACAAACCACCTAAATATGCTCACATGTCTTGTTTAAACTGGGTTACTGACACTCTATGACACATCTAATCCAACTGCCCCACAAGTGTCTTAGACGTATGTATAATATTAGAGTAAATGAACTCTGAGATAAAATAAGCCACATTCATTTTAGGGCAAGAATTTTGTGTCAGTGGTTTTAGCTCAAAGCCCTTTCCTACTTTCTTTGTGGTTCAACATCATACTGTTGAATATGTGACCCCTCCTCTCCCAGGTAAAAGAGGTAAGTCTATGTGTGAACACACACAAGCTGTGGAAACAGAGCAATGAGAGTAATGGCCCTGCGTAGCCTGTGGGACGGACACACACACACACACACACACACACACACACACACACACACACCTGGCTTTTTCTCTACATAGTCAAAATGAGAGAAATTTGACATTATTAAAATCTATGTAATAACGGACTATATTATAATGACATTCTATTGTGTTATTTTTGCCTAAACAAAAGCTCCTGATAGATTTTTGTTCAAGGACCAAAAAAAAAAAAGTAGGTAGGAGTGTCTGGAAATGCTGCTGGGAAAATGAAAAGAGAGTAAGTGTTTGGTTTTCTCTGTTGATCTCCACTGTCAATCTATGCAGTGAGTAGACAAAGCCCTTACAGGTTTGTTGTAATGATCTGGAGAGATGATGTGCATGAAGATACCTTGTATGAAAATCGTCACTTTTAGTATCATCATTATTAGCCATGATCATGAATGACTTGAAGGTTCTGATCATCTGGCTTGATGTCAAACGCTAAATGTACTTTGACACACAACCTCATGTGGACTCCACGTGTGATTTCCTTCAGGGAATGGTGAAAAGGACTGCTTAGCATGAACATGATATTGTCACAGTGTGGCTTCCATGGCTATTTCTGCTGCTTTGTCAGGGAAGATCTTTCCTTCAGAAAAAGAAGACATTTATGGGTTTCTTAAAATTATATAGACCCACTTGCTTACTAAGTTTATCTCCTTTGCCCAAACAGTAAATGTGCTAGGGTTACTTAGCAACCATCCTTACAGCCATAGAGATTTTAAAAATGAAATCAGAGTGGATGGGAGACACCTTGTTGATATTCACCAGTGCTAAGTGCAGGCAAGCCATTTTAAAGGATTCTTCCCAGCTTCTGTTCCATCCGCAGCCCTTTGCGTGCCATCAGCGAAATGGTCTCAGTGATAGGAAGAAGTGGGGAGATGTCCTGTGTGAAAGTATTTTCACCCAGTTCTTTGAATTATTCTTTATCCACTTGACAGATGCCAATGCACATACAAATATCCGTGCTGTCTGGATGTCTAATACACGTGCGCTTGGATGTGTGTGTGTGTGTGTGTGTGTGTGTGTGTGTGTGCATGCAAGAATTCCACCCGGTCATGTATGACCGCAGAAATTGAAAGGCAGGAACGCCCTTAAAGCTTGTACAGGAAAGCTGGGGAGAAGAGAACACCCTACGGAGAAGGAGAGAGGGAAGAACAAAGAAGGAAAGGTGAGGGGCGGCAGGAAGCGGCAGTGAATGAGGGAAAGTAAAGCCGCAGCAGCGAGGGAGGAGGTCAGCAGCCCCCGCCGCCTGCTGCTGCTGGCAGCCGAACAAGAGGGAACAGATTCTAGCAGCAGGGGCTCTAATCTGTCAGCAGCAGTCCCTTCATGTGTGACCAGCCGGCCCAGCTTGGGGACTGGTGCCAGTCTGTGCACGCTGACCCTGCCGGGCCCTCCCGGAAGAGAAAGAGCCGCTGATGAAACCCTGAAGGTCCAGGGAGGGCTCCCCGACCCCAGCGCCCGCGGCCGCCTCCTCCTCCTCCCGTCTGCGCGCCCCTGTCTGCAGCGCTGGGTCACACCCCTCGGCCACTCCTTCTGAAGGTCAGTCATGCTCAACACCCTGCTTCCTCCCTACCCTTAATGGCCACATCAGGTCCTGGAGGAATCTTTCCAGAAGAGGACCACCTACCCATCTACGACAGCTCCACTGGAGAGGAAAGAGAGAAAGGCTCAGACCACCATGTATTTAAAATGTGCGAGGTCTTATATAGATGCAAAAGCCACAGAAGCATTTCTGCTCTCAGGAAGCTTGTGTGTGTTAGGCTGACCTTGGCCGGCTGTGGTCGAGCCTTCGCTCAGCCATCCAGCCCGTGGTGACGGCACTCGCGCTTTCTGGCAGCTCGCCCCCATCCTTACCGCCGCTCAGCCAGCCTTAATCCTCTGGTGGGAAGAGACAACAGATGGAGAAATAACTCCCACTCAATTCCTAAATAACACCAGCTTCAGTTCCCATTAACTGTGAATTTGCACCCTTGTCTGGGTAAGAACCAAGGGAGCAAGGATCACGGGGACATTGCCAGACCGAGGCAAAGGTGAACAGGGGAGCCCTGGCTGCCTGCCAGCTCCCCCCCTCCCTCCGAGGCCGCGGGCAGGCACCGGGAGGCGGCGTGCTCTCTGCAGAGCGCTGCTCCTGCCACTGGGACACCCGGCCTCTGCCCCCGCCCGCCCTGCCTCTGAGAGAAGAGGGACCACTCTGAGATTCTGTTCTCACATTTGTAAAATCCATTCACCATCCTACCTACCCTCTATCCCGTGAGAATACGTAACTTGAAAGGGCTGGATTGGATGAGCACCGAGGCCTCTCCCAGCAGCGGTGCTCTGATTTGAAGCCAAGGTTTCTTTAAAGCTTGATTACTATGCAGCAGGGTGAGGGGCTGAAATCCAGGTCCCCGAGGCAGATCCAGGCCAGATCCTGGCATCACACTGCCCAAGCGTGGGCCTCGGGTGTCTTAAAAACATATAAAATGGGGATAATTATTCCTGCCTTCATTCAAGCTTTTACCGGACAAATATTTATCAAGTACCTCAATGTATTGGGCACTGTGCTAGAAAACACAGAGATGAAAAAAAATCCTGCTCTCCTGGGGCTTAAATTCAATGAGGAGAGTGAGACAACAAAATATTTTAAAAGAAAATAGACACAATATGTCCGGTAAGTGCTACAGGGAGAAATAAAGCAGGGGATGAGGATACGGAGCTTGGGAGGATGGGAAGGATAAGCTGCCCTTAAAAGGGTGATCGGAAAACGTCTCCTGAGGACATCTGCGTGGAACAGGATTTTTGTGAGGATCCAATTAGATAACTGTACAATGCCGGGTGTGCAGTACGTATTCAGAAAGGCAACCAACACTGGAGTTATTAACTTTACCAGCCCGGCTGACAATGGGCTGCTTTTGAGCATCTACCTATGACCCTCTTCTTAACCCTGACCATCGTCACCAACCCACATGCTTTCTGAGACAGAGTCTGCTCTCATTTCCTTCCTCTTCAAGACCATCTTATTCCTTCCCGTGGATACTGGACCACCTGTGTCTTCTTGCCCAGCGCAGACGGGCATCCTGCCCCCGCTCAAAATTGTCCTTGGTGAAATGGAGCTCTTTCCCACTCACTCCCCCTCTGTATCTCCTGCCCTCTCCTCCAAATTGTAAATCGTTTTTAAAAGGAGGAGGGAAAAGAGTGGGGAGGGAGAGGAGGAGGAGGAAAATGAAAGAGAAGAAAAAGAAACACCTAATATGTCATTGGTAAGTTTTACATTTTGCAAGTCAGCTCTAGAATCAAATAGTGATGAAGGGAAGAATCATATAGGGGTCTCAGTGTTCAACAGCTGAGCACGCTCTTCACGGGTTTGAATTTAAGGGAGAGAGGCAAAATCACTTGCTGAAATGACCATCTATACATGTGACATGAGGAAGGTGAAAGGCTACAAAAAAACAGAAGAGCTTGAATCACCCTCACATTCAGTCATTCCTCCATGAACAGTTAAAGCTTGCTTTGCCTGAATTACAATCAGCAGTGGATATACCTTTCAGGAGAGTTATTAGATTCTTCAGTTATTTTCCCAAATTTATATCTCCTGCCACACCACGGAGCAGATAAAGTCTGTCTCTATATATGCAGGTTGTGTCTTGCTTTACTGAACATTTCACATGAAAAATGGGAATTTCCTTAGATTCTAGTAGATTTCTTTAAGCAGGTAAAGGCCACCATGCCTAACAGTCCACTTATAGCTATGCATTCACGGAAACTTTTGACTGGTTCACATGTAAATTATATGAAGTCAACCTACAATACATGTTTGCCTTGCCGTAAATCTGCCTGTGCTTGGCACTCCGCGAATATTTAACAATAACTAAGAGATAGGTAATGACCAAGCCAATCTTGCCCATGGTGTCTAAAAAACTAATTGACTCAATTCCTCGTTTCTTTCTTAACCTCTCAGCACTTTCCAGGCCAAGAGTCAAGGAGGCATCCCATGGGAACAATCCCGCTAATACAATGGTTTCAAGGATGTGGCATCTGCCCCAAGGTTAAAGGGAGATAGTGTTCATCACATCTCTTTTAATAAGAACCTAACAAAGCACCTTTCTTCACAGCGGTTATCCCCATCTCTCAAAGGCTGGGCCAGAGGAGGATTCTGGCCTTTTGAGATGGTGACTTGCGTGGGGAAGGAAGAATTTGGGGGTGGCAGGGGATAGGGCAAAGCAACTGTTGAGTAGGAAACCTGAGGACACCAGGGGGAAATAACTAGGCAAAGTTCATAAGAGGTTTGCTATGTTGAGATCCAGCCATCTCAAAGAACAACTGCTCTTTCTACAAGTCCCCCAAGTTGCCATGTACGAAGAGTAGGAGCACTGGGTCCCCAGGACAGAAAGAGAGTCCAAAGGTGAGTGGCAGACATGCCACCAAGTACGTGAGAGAAACGCACTGGCCAAGTACTGGAGGCACATTGAGAAGGAAACTCACCGCCAACTGCTCCTCCGGGAAGTGATAAAGGAAAAATATAGACATGGGCCTATGAACAGCTACCAATTCTTCTCTAGCTCAGAGGGGTAAGGGAGAGTTTAGACAACTGGTCTGACCACTTTCGACACACTTCTAGATCATCTGGTACCAAAAGGTTTTCAGAATTTTCTCAGGAACTAAGAAGACCTTTCACCTCGAGAATGCACGGCATAAGAAATTCTCCAACTCTTTCAACCAAATAAAGCTCCCAGTTGGGGGCTTCCCTGGTGGTGCAGTGGTTGGGAGTCCGCCTGCCGATGCAGGGGACACAGGTTCGTGCCCCGGTCCAGGAAGATCCCACATGCCGCGGAGCGGCTGGGCCCATGAGCCATGGCCGCTGAGCCTGCACGTCCGGAGCCTGTGCTCCGCAACGGGAGAGGCCACATCAGTGAGAGGCCCGCGTACCGCCAAAAAAAAAAAAAAAGTTCCCAGTTGGAATAAAATGCTCTCAGCACGTCTTGGTATAAGGGCTCTGTACTACATTTACTAATAAGGCATAAGTGAATGCAATAAATGCTAATAATTAAAATGAATTCTTAGGGTACAAAGCAGAATGGTCATATTTAGCAAAAAATTCAGGAGCCCTGTAACATTACAACAAATTATCTTTTAATATCAGTATGTCCCATGCAATATTTGGGGCATACTTATGCTAAAAAAAATTTGTCATTGATCTGAAATTCAAATTTAACTGGGTTTCTGTATTTTTCTTGCAACCCTGGTAAAAAGCCTTATTCAGCAGCCTATAGCCTATCTGGAGACAGTCGCCAAGTCTATAGTGGGCCAAGCTTCTAAGAGCTAAGAAGTTATCAGTAAGGAATCTGGACTGATACGTGACAAATAGCATTCATTTGACAGTGAACGAAATAGTTCATTTTATGGATCCCCTCTGAGGATGTTTTTTTTCCTTCCATAACTAACAAGTAAATCACTTCAAATATGTGTCTCTCTTTAGGACTCAGGGATATCAGAGAATCTCCTGTCTGTGATCCCAAAATGTAGACTTAGGAACTTCCTTCACGTGGAAAGAAAGCCACAGTCTGGTCAGGTGTGAATGAGGGATTTCCCTCCTGTTGCAATGCTTCTGGGGACGGACGACAGGGCCTGTGAATGCCACTGGGTTTTCAGAAAGTGAGACCAGAAGACGTTTCCCGACTCTGTATTGCCGGCGCCATCCCTGGCTGGGTCACCCCCAGATACGTCCTGAGGAGCCTTCCTGGGGATGCTGCTGCTAATGATGCTGGGAGATGAGCATCAGGCCAAAGGCGACAGTTAAGCATTTGCAACAATTTTATTTGCAAGATTTCCTGCTGTGGCTAAATGCTGTGGCTGCTTGGTCTGTTATTTAAAGGAGTGACCCTAGTGAGACCAGAGCTCTGAAGGAGGGGCTGAATTCCGACCAGGGGAAGAAGGAGGACCGCTGACCGAGGATGCCTAGTTGAGTCCCACTGATGAGTTGAATGCTGTCCTCCGTAGAGTCCCTGTTCATCAACCCCAATCCTTCCTGGGTCCTGATAGAAAAACATATTAAAATGCTAAGAGAGGCTAGGAATTGGATTCTAGAACCATGGGAAGCTGCACTTGGGAGGAGGGGAAGGAAAAGACAATGGAGAAGCGTGAGGGATGCAGGTCCATGGACAAGGGGAGATAGCCCAGAGGAGATGCCCAGCAGGCAGTCAGATGGAGAAGCCTGGAAGATTCAGGGAACTGGGCAGAAGAGAAGGTTCACAGAGGAAACAGTTTGGTGGAGAAATGCTCTGATAAGTCTGGTGAGACCTTTACACAGTGTACTTGGGAAACTGAGGGAAGGTGGACTCTCCCTCTGCTCTGCCCTGGTACTGGAGGAACGGATGAATAGTCTGTGCTGCGCCATCTTTGTTCCTTTTAGGACTGCTGCACTTGAGAAGATGGAGGGGTGGGCGTTTGCGGTTCTCTTGACAATAAGCTCTAAGCAAGGGGTACAGAGGACTGAGGAGAGCCACGCTCCTGAGGGGCCACAAGAGATGGCGACAAAGGTTAAAACCAATTGTGGGGCTTCCCTGGTGGCGCAGTGGTTGGGAGCCCGCCTGCCGATGCAGGGGACGCAGGTTTGTGCCCCCGTCTGGGAGGATCCCACATGCCGCGGAGCGGCTGGGCCCGTGAGCCATGGCCGCTGAGCCTGCGCGTCCGGAGCCTGTGCTCCGCAACGGGAGAGGCCGCAACAGTGAGAGGCCTGCGTACCACAAAAAACAAAACAAAACAAAACAAAAAACAATTGTGGTTTCAAAGATACAATGGTTAGAGACCAAGCTTCCGAGATAACAGTTACAGTCTAATGTGAAGTAAGCCAAATGTGAGATACTATCTTCAGATAGCTGCTTACCCAGAGGAGGTTTTAAGGTAAAAGCAGGCATTCCTGAACCACATGTATGGACCCTAATGTAATACCCACTTGATTTCCTTGTGTTGCTCGGCAGATGTTTTCTGCTCGTTCATCTTGGTTTCAATGAACAAATATTTGGGAAAATAAACTGAATTAGGGAGAAAACATGAATGTACAGAACCCAATATATAGTAAGTTATTAAAGGAGGTGCCCCTTGTCTTGCAAAGAGGAGCAGAACAAAGACGCTCCTGGAGAGCAGGAAGGCACCGGGCAGCTCAGCAACTCGGAAGACGTCATTCGTTTGCTCCAGGTGTCTTCCCTGGTGCCACGAGAATGAGGAAGACAGAGGGGTCCCTGCTTTCAGAGAACTTACAGGGAAGAGAGATAACAGAGCACAGAACGACAATCATCTTTATTGGAAAGGCACAGGAGGCAGGGAAGGTGTGTAACCGAGTGAGATTAGTCCGGGGCTCAGCTTCCAGGGGAAGGGATGCCAAGACTGAATCCTGAGGGATGAAGAGAAGGAGGCAGGTGAAGGGGCACGTGCATCTGTATATGGCTGGGCAGGGGCACCTGGGGAGCACATTCAAGGCAGCAGTAGGAGCCGGAAGGGAGAGAGAACACGGTAAGTTCAGTGTGGCGGGAAGGCGGTGTTGAAGGGACGAGGGGCGGGAGACAACTTTGGAAAGCTAGGAAGGCTCATGATGTGGAAGACTCTATAAACCATATTAAGGAGATGGGACTTTATTATAGGAGCAATGAAAAGCCACTGAAAGGTATTAAGCAAGAAAGTGATGAAATCACATTTTCATTTTAGATCACTCCGGCTGCAAAGGAGATTGAAAAGAAGCAGAACTGGAAGCCAGAAGAGATTTAAGAGGCCCTGCAGCAATGCGAGTAGGAAGCGGTGGACTGGGCGATGGCACGGGGATGAAAATAAGTGAAAGCTCTCCAGGGCAAGTCCACAGACAAGGCCATGATTGGCTACGAGGTGTCAGGGCTATGGCATCAAGGACGCCTTGGACATGTTTACTTTAGGAAACCGGGTAACAGGAGGTTATAAGTTTATAAGTGGTGCCAATTTGGCTCGAAGAGGGTGGGAGGGTTGATGGGAGAGGAGACCGCTGTGCAGCCTTGGATATGGTATGTTCGTTCTAGGGCCCATGGCATCCAAAGGAACAGATGTGGTCATACAGAGACAGACGTGGGGCTCAAGGGAGAGGTTGCAGCCAGCGATGTCCGTTTGGGGGAACTTACAGACATTCATTGTATTCTCGGCAATGGAGGAGAAAAGAGAGTCTAGGGACTTTCCTGGTGGTCCAGTGGTTAGGGCTCTGAGCTTTCACTGCCGAGGGCACGGGTTCTATCCCTGGTCGGGGAACTAAGATCCTGCAAGCCACACTGTGCAGCCAGAAAAGAAAGAAAAAAGAAAAGAGGGTATAGGACAGACCTCGAAGGAGCACCAATATTTAAGAGATATGTAAAGGAAGAAGCATGCTGGGGAGCCTGAGACAGAATTGCCAGGGAGGCAAGAAGAACACCAAGACGGTCTGTAACCAATGTAGGGATAACTAGGGATGGCAGAGAAAGCAGAGAGTTCAAGGTGGGGGGATATCAGGATTGGATCACAGATGCAGCCACAGAAAAATGACTTTTAGTGTCAACTCTGAATTAGGAGCTTAGTCAAGAGGCTACAGAGTCCAAGTCCCTTCCAGAAGTTAAATAAGTACAAGTCAGTACACATTCAACCTCCTCTAAATGTATTTCAACCTCCCTGCAGTACAGTTTCTAATATTTTATTTGTTAAGCTGGGTGGTGGGTACCTGAGTATGGATTAAGTTTTTCTGAATATCTTTCTATATCACTGATATAGTTCATAATAAAGGTGACATGGATACCCAAAATACATTATTGAGTGAAAGGAAGTCAGGTTATTGAACAGCACGTCTGGTTATATTTCCATTTATGTAAAACTATAGATTTATCTCCACACAGGTATACATGCACCGGGAGATAGCTAGAAAGACAGTCATTAATTATTTCAATAATGACCGTTTTGGCTAGTCAGATTTAAGGTCGTTTTTACTTTTCTTTTTTTTTTTTTTGAGCTCTTCTATATTGTTTGAATTTTTTACAGTGTACGCATATAGCAGTTTTATACAAATAACAAAACCACAAAAGCACAGTGCAGAATTTTCTACCCCACTTGGTCACACAATGGCCCCTAAGAGGATGTGCTGCCATCATAGCTGGATTCTGAGGTGAGGTTGGGGGAGGAGGATTCCACCCACACCTTCTTCTCATTCAATAAGCCAGACTAACAGCCACCATCAAAGCTGCCTCTACGCCAGCACTTAATCTCAAAGGCAGAGAAAGGCGAAGCAAAGGCAGATTAAAAACCAAGGGACGAATCCTCTTCATGTGCCCACAGACCCATGTATCCTATTCCCCATTCCCTCTCTGTACAGCAGTGTCCCAAAGGTAAGGGGGCTGGTCTTCCCTCATTGCTATGCCTGTCTCATCTTTCATAGTGATCAGGCGTGTAGCGATCAGAGAGACCTGGGTTCAACTCCAAACTGAACCTCTTACTTTCAGCGGGACTTTGGACAAGCTTATTCTCTTGTATTATAAAATGAAACAATTTTTAAAAGCTGCCTAATAAGAGCTGTTGCCTTGAGGCTTAAATGAGGTCGAACACACGAAGTGCTTAGCGTGAGACCTGGCACACGGGAAGCGGTCAAGAAGAGGGAGATGTTTTGCGTTTCTCAGAACTAGAACGCAGCGCGGCAAGCTCTGGATCCAGATCTCCCACCGTCACAAACGATCGCGACCCCAATGACCAGTCCTCAACCTCAGACATCTTGAACGGCTGCTCCCCCAGTATCTGAACATCCAACCCAGTCTTGGAAGCTCTCCTCTGACCTCCCACACTCACCTGTTCAGCATATTGGACTGGTAGATTCTCTTCTCGTGGGTGTTGTAACAGCTGCTCTTGGGCTCGGGGATGAAGCTGTGTTCGGACAGCATGTCGGAAGCGGCGGTGGTGATGATGGCGATTCCATCCCTCACTCTGGCAGGGAGGCCATAGTCCCATTCATCATAGGACACAGAGATAAGCCCGGTGGGGAACTCCGAGGGCACTGTGTCTGTGTCCCCTGCCACCAGACTAGGCACAATCCACGTGTAGCCGTAGCCAGTCAGCCCTACTGAGTTAGCCACTTCGAAGATGTACGTGGCTTCTTCCTTAGTACAATAAAGAAGAATGATGGGGCTTTGAAGTTTCTTGAGCTGGTTCTGGATCTTAGAATCCCCATCATCCAGGGACATGTCCAGCAGGAGGACTTCCTCTAACTCCCAGCCCACGAAGCTATTCTCGATGGTGCTGCGAATCTTGTTTACAAAGTCCTGGTAGCCAGGGAAGTAGGTGGTGACGATAGAGAAGATGTACCAGTCATACTCTTCCATGATATTGAGCATCACGGAAGCTTGTTGTTCAATCGATGGGCCAAACTGGAAAAACATTGAGGATTCATCCTAAAGTAGTAAACACAAAGAAAGAAAAAGAGAGAGAAAAATCAAAACGAAGATGGTGAGGGAGAGTTTGGACCATCTGGATACAAAGGTTTGTGTTCATTATTTACTTTTTCCACATAATGCCTTTAAAATTGGATATGTTTAAATTGCAAACATTTGTAACACTTTCCTTCCTAAAACCTTCCTCTAGAGAAAATCGACATGGGTCTATACTCTTCTTGTCTGAAATCCCTGGGGCTACTGCAGAGCCTCAGGCAGCTTCCTAAAATCAAATATGTTAATATTTCTAAAGCAAAACATGTGAAGAGTCATATAAAGTGGGGTAAAGACTGTAAACGGCCTTATGTCAGTTCAGGTCAGGTTTTGCTGTCAAGTGAGTTATATAAACACAAACACACACTTTCCATTTTTTGAGCCTTTTGGATTCATCAACTGGGGATATGTATTATTCAATTGGAGTGAATAATCCAAAATGTCATCAATCTGCCCTTAAGTCTACCTCTAGTCGCCCAGCAGGTGGGCAATACTCAGGTATGGCTAGCAGGGAAGCACGCTGTACTACAAGATTTTCTATAAAGACATAATTGTTAGGTGAAATGCACATGGAATTTTCTCTCTGTCTTCTACTCTGATAATGAGGTATGTAGGTGGAGTAATGCACAAGTAGTATGTGTCAGCTGCAAGTTAGAATGACTTGTCTTCAAGGTCATATACGATTAAGCTTTATATGAGAACAACATAGAAAGGATTGTTCTTTCTCTTACCTATATAATGCCACGGGTCTCCGTCTGACCTGTGTATTACACACAACCCTCCGTCAATTCTAAGCATCTTATGTTTTCTCCCACCTCTTGAGGGAGAAGCCATTTAAAATGTGTCCCATTTTAAGCTGTATTTCACCTGTTGTTTGGAGATGTCAAGCCCTGCATTTTATCTCGATCTTACAGCTAGAAGAATCTGAAACCACACAATGAAGACCCTCTCAGCCTTGTCCTTCTCTTTTAGTCCATTTTCCCCTGACTTCCTCCTGGGTAATGACATCTCTTTTCTTGGTCAGTGGCCCCTACCTCCTATCTGATGGTTCATCTCCATTTTATAACAATCCAAGCTAATAAAATTGTGTCTTTAATTCAGAGGGGCAGTCCTTTTTTACCCCCCTAACTAGAGCTTCAAAGTACGGTTACAAGAGATCAGGCTTTTAAACAAAATGATGCAGTGATTTCTTAGTTCAGGAACACATTGTTGTACAGCTGAGAAACTGCTGAGTATTTTTTGGGCACCCACTATCGAAAAAAAAATGCAGGCTGGGAACTATCCAGCTGGTGTCCAAAGACCCTGATTCGGCAATGAAAGCTGCCAGCCCCTCGAGGCTCTGCCAGAGCTGTGTGTACTTCACGTGACTTGAACTCTTCACGTTCCCCACAAGAAGAATGAAACAGTAGCTGCCTAGTCGTTTGGGGGCAATTCTTTCTGCTAAGGGTAAAATGGTGCTTATAATGGCTCCCTCCCCTGGCTTAAATATACAGTCAAGGAGGAGCCTGGTAGGACAATGGAATTCAGAGAAGTAGAGAGGGTGGGGCATCAAGAATGGGTGGGGAGGGAATGGAAATTAACTCAGGATACAACAATGATTTCGTATGTGGCCAGTCCCCGCTCCTGGTCTTCTACTTCAATGCCACTGTGTACTGCTCTTCAGGGGAAGCTGACCTTGTCCTTAGGTCATAGGATATAGTGGGAATCCAGGACAACAAAGCTTAATTATGACAAGACTTGTCAGGGGCCCACAGAGAACCACAGCAACAGGAAAGGAAGGCCCTGTGACAGAACAGCTCACCCAGAATGGTTATCACTTTAAAGGGACAGCCATTTGTTTTTCTTGTTACTTCCAGCTAAGTTAGGGGATTTGGGGAATTCTCAAAAGAGACGTATTATCACTTGAGTTTTCACCAGCCCAGTGGACATAACAAAGTGACAAAAGCTTTTAAAAGTACCTTAAAACGCACAGGCTTAGGATGAGAGGGATCCCCACTGTAAACAAAGTATGTTTACCCATTCTATGATAAATGAACATATCACAAGGAGGTTCTTGAATACCCACAAAGCTCCATCTACAGTGAAGCCACAGCTGGTTCAAATACACAGCTAGAGATAGCCTTGAAAGAAAACCCATGTTGGTGGTTGGGGGGGTGCGGGACGGTCCTTAGTAAATGAGCCCATGCTAATGAGATTGAATTTAAAAGAAAACCAATCTACTATATACCAACCTGACCCTCTCCTCTCTTAGTCTTCTCTTAAAAGTCTCTCACAATTACACATGAGCTCCTAAAGAAACCACCAGCTACTATGTGAAGAAAGCCAATATATGGTGAAAGTAAGAAAAGAGAAAAATTAATATGGCTCCATCTAACTCTCACCACATCCCCATCTAACCTTCTAGTTCTCTCTTCCTCTACAATCATCCTTCTTCTGATTCCTCTGCTTCCGTCAATGCCCCGTTCAACCATTTTATCTTGCCAATCCTTCATTAAAGAAGGATGCCTTACACAGCCAGTTTATCTGTGACACCAAGAGGAGGTTAATGAAACCAAACAGGAATCAAGAGACAAAGTTATAGCTTGGGCAAATGTTTCCCGGTATAATGAGTGGTCCAGTGTTATTAATTTAGTTGACACATCTGTCTAGTGTCTAGTAATCGGGAATGGAACAGCTCTTTCTCAACGAAGCTTTGGGCTAACTAAAAGTTGTAAGCAGTGACAGGCTTTGCAAATTATGGTCACAGCCACAGATCAAGGAGCAATCTTCATGTGTGCATGGAGTGGAAAGGACTGGTGGCCAAGCATCCATCTTTGCAGGCTCCCAGCATGCACTGTGATCACTACAAGAAGTAGCATCTTGGGCTTCCCTGGTGGCGCAGTGGTTGAGAGTCCGCCTGCCGATGCAGGGGATACGGGTTCGTGCCCCGGTCTGGGAAGATCCCACATGCCGCGGAGAGGCTGGGCCCGTGAGCCATGGCCGCTGGGCCTGTGCGTCCAGAGCCTGTGCTCCGCAATGGGGGAGGCCACAACAGTGAGAGGCCCGCGTACAGCAAAAAAAAAAAAAAAGAAGTAGCATCTTCTAGGATGAAGGACAGGGATATAATTCAGCTCACTATGCTTCCACACTTACATTTGTATTCTCCTAATGTTATTAAAAAATGTGATGTGCAGGGGTCCTTGGAGCAGTCTCCTCCTCCTCAGGAAGATTCCCAGTCAAATTTATTGCGTGAATGTACTTCTTCAACTTGCCTTGAGAGCCCCTTAAAGCAGGTCTAGGTGAAGGGCTATCACGACTTATAGGTGCAGTTAGCACAGGGAAGACACGATTGTACATCAGACCCTGTCGGTCTGGAACTGTTATGGTGAACCTCATCACATTGATGTTCAGGGTGTTTATTTGCTAATAAGAAGAAACAAAAACAGGTACTTTGGGGCTTCCCTGGTGGCGCAGTGGTTGAGAGTCCACCTGCCGATGCAGGGGACGTGGGTTCGTGCCCCAGTCCGGGAATATCCCACATGCTGCGGAGCGGCTGGGCCCGTGAGCCATGGCCGCTGAGCCTGCGCGTCCAGAGTCTGTGCTCCTCAATGGGAGAGACCACAACAGTGAGAGGGCCCGCGTACCACAAAAAACCCCCAAAAAACAGGTACTCTTTTTCATTCTATTAACTGTCTCAGAAAATAGCTGCCTAAAGAATTAGCAGTACATGAGATTCTTCTTCTGCATCACTGAGATCCCTTACAGATCCACTTCGGACATAAGGGATTAACTACCCCAGCTGCTGACAGTGCCCCTAGCAATTGGTTTCAGCTGCCATCCCACTTTGGGGACTGTGTCAGCTGAAGAGAACCACCTGGCCCAAAGTCACGTCTCCTTCCTGGAGTAGAACGCATTGAATGACTGGTGGTCATGGCGTCTAAAGACCTGGTCCTCTCGCCCTATTTCTAGGCAACTCTGAAGGATGAGTCTATCTTCAGAACTACCCACAAGCTTCCATTAATACTGCGTCTCACCTGGATTTCTCTCTCTGCCCACTCCTGCCCAATCTTCCCTTCCTTTCCTGGTGTTGATCTCAAGAGCATTCCCTCCTAAACCTCCTGTCTACCAACTTAGTCTCAGATCAGCTTCTCAGAGAATGCAACTGGAGACTTTATCCATTTCCCTTTTTTCAACATGGAAAAGAGATGACTATTTTCAAATATAGAAATGACTTATATGGTAGAAAGATGAGTCTCTGCCCATTAGCTCCAGAGGAGAAAACCGGGACCAATGAGCAGAAATAGTCAAAGGCACTGCTTGGCTCAATGTAGAAAGTACATCTGCAACAATTACAGCTATTTAAAATGAAATGGGCCTCATAAGGTAGGGAGCTCTCTGCAGTTATAAACATTCAAAAAGGAGCTGGATTCTTATCTGATAAAGGGATTCTCCTCAGCACTCCACCTGGAAAATGTCATGCTCATCTTTCAGACCTAGTTCAAATGTCAGTTTTTTATGCATATCATCTTTTCTAACTTCCCCAGGTCAAGTTAGTTCTCCTCCCCTGTGCTTTCGCAATATTTTATACATGCCGCTATCATAATATTTATATATTTTTAAAAGTTTTTATTGAAGTATAGTTGATGTACAAAATTATATGTTACACATGTACAATACAGTGATTCACAACTTTTAAAGGTTATACTCCATTTATAGTTATTATAAAGTATTGGCTATATTCCCCAGGATGTTGTAAAATATATCCTTGTAGCTTATTTTATACCTAATAGTTTGTAGCTCTTAATCCGCTCCCCCATATTGCCCCTCCTCCGTTCCTTTTCCCACTAGTAACCACTAGTTTGTTCTCTATACCTGTGAGTCAGCTTCTTTGTTATATTCACTAGTTTGTTGTATTTTTTAGATTCCATATGTAAGTGATATCATACAGTATTTGTCTTTGTCTGACTTATTTCACTTAATGTTAAGTCCATCTGTGTTGCTTCAAATGACAAAACTTCATTTTTTTATGGCTGAGTAGTATCACATTGTATATATATACCACATCTTGAGAATCCATTCATCTGCTGATGGACACTTAGGTTGCTTCCATATCTTGGCAACTGTAAATAATGCTGCTATGAACACTGAGGTTGCATGTATCTTTTGGTGTATCTTATTAGTGATTTTGTTTTCTTCAGATATATACCCAGGAGTGGGATTGCTGGGTCATATGGCAGTTCTATTTTTAGTTTTTTGAGGAACCTCCATACTGTTTTCCATAGTGGCTACACCAATTTACACTCCTACCAAGAGTGTATGAAGGAGGTTCCCTTTTCTCTTGGGAAGCATATATGCCTGCCTCATCCCATTAAAAAAGGTATGATTCTCAAGAGCAGGAACTGTGCCTTATTCATCTCTGGATCCCTAGGTGGCACATGAAAAACATTTAAATGTTGGTTGTATTAATATTGCAAAGAAGATTCCATTGTCAGGTGGGAGATGAACTGAAATGACCTTGATGATCTCAACCGGTTCCAAATTTCTACACTGATGGCACATAGCCACGTCACTGAAATAAGGTATGCCTGAAGAGTTGTGAGCTTTTACAAAATGTGAGGGGAATCCACGTTGGAGCCAGCCAGAGAGGCAGAAAGTGTACCAGTCACTTCTTCACTCCTCTCTGCAGCAAATTCCATGACAGCATCATCTATACTTACTTCTTCCAACTCCTCTTCCCCACTTCTCTCTTGCACTAACTTCAGTCAGACTTTTGACTCCACCACTTCTCTAAAAATCCTCCTGTGAAAGGCAGTGGTGACCTTGGTATTGCCAACTCCAACATCCATCTGCAGCCTTTGACTTGGGTGATCACTTGCTCCAAGATATGCTTTCTTCCCTTGGTTTCCAGGGCTTCACATTCTCTTGATTCTCCTCCTACCTTACTGGTTGCTGTTCCTCCATCTTCTTTGCTGGTTCCTCCTCTTCCTTCCGGCCTTTCGAAGCTGGAGTGCCCCAGGGTCAATCCTTGGTGTTCATTTCGTTTCTATCGACATTCACCTCCTCAGAAATCTCACTCAGTCTCCTGCTTTAAATCCCTTTTCCATGCTGATCACTCTCACACTTCTGTCTCCAAAACTTCCAACCTGTACATCAAACTGCCTATCTGACAGCTCCGCTTGGATATCTTTGAAACATCTCCAACACTTCCAAAACTGAACTCGGCCTTTCCCATTTCAGTTAAAGGTAACTCAATCCTTCCACTGCCAGCTGCTCTCTTTCTCTGGAATCCTATATCCAATCAGTCAGGACACCGTGACTGCCTGACCTTCGAAAGGTATCTAGAACACCACCTTTTTTTACCCACTTTGTTTGAGCCACCCTCATCCTTCACCCATCACTGAAAGGGAGGGTCTGCTAACTGGACCAGCTGCTTCTGCCTCAGTCTCATGCTCAACAAAGAAGCAGGATGATCCTTTTAAAGCTTAAATCATAAGATGTTACCTTCTGCCCCAAACCCTCAATAGCTTCCCAACTCCCTAAAAGGAAAAAGCCAACACCCTTGATTCGGACCCCACTGCCCCTCAGATCCCACATCCTCTGACTCTCACCCTCTCTCTCCTCCAAGCACGCTGACCGCTCTTAAAGATACTCATTCCCGCTCCAGACCTTTATTTCAAGCTATTTCCTCTACCTGAAACATCTCCTCCAGCTACCCAGGTACTCACTCACAGGGCTAACACACACACCAGGTTCAAGTCTTTGCTAAAACCTCACCTTCTCAACAAAGCCCAAACCTGACCCTGCAATGCAATGTGACAGCCGCCCTCTCCTGTCGCAGGGAGGCCTGAGCCCCCTTATCCTGCTCCACTTTTGCTTTTTGCCATAGCATTTACCACCATCGAACAGATGACGTGATGTATTTATTATGAATGTATGCCTCGTGCTAACTAGAGTGTAAATGCCGTGAAGGCAGGGATCAATTTATTTGCTCATTGCTGTAACTCAGCACCTAGAATGGGGCCTGGCCCAAAGTGGACTCCCAGTAAATATTTGCTGAATTTTAAAATGTGGTAATTTTCCATTGTGTGTGTTTCTGTGTGTATTCACAATTTCTTTATCCATTCATCCATCAGTGGGCACTTAGGTTGGTTTCACACCTTGGCTACTGTAAATAATACTGCAATAAACATGGGAGGGTTCATGTATCTTTTCTAGTTAGTATTTTCATTTTCTGCAGATAAATACCCAGTAGAATTGCTGAATCATATGGCAATTCTATTTTTAATTTCTTGAGGAACTGCCATACTGTTTTCCATAGTGGCTGAACCAGTTTATGTGCCCATCAACAGTGCACGAGGGTTCCCTTTTCTCCACGTCCTCACCAACACTTGTCATTTTTTATCTTTTTTATAATATCCATTCTAATAGGTGTGAGGTCATATCTCATTGTGGATTTGATTTGCATTTCCCTGATGATTTGTGATGCCGAGCATCTTTTCACGTGCCCGTTGGCCATCTGCATGTCTTCTTTGGAAAAACGTCTATCCAAGTCCTCTGACCATTTTTTTTTTTTTTTTTTTTTTTGCGGTATGCGGGCCTCTCACTGCTGTGGCCTCTCCCGTTGCAGAGCACGGGCTCCGGATGTGCAGGCTCAGCGGCCATGGCTCACGGGCCCAGCTGCTCTGCGGCATGTGGGATCTTCCTGGACCGGGGCACGAACTCGTGTCCCCCGCATTGGCAGGTGGACTCTCAACCACTGCGCCACCAGGGAAGCCCCTCTGACCATTTTTTTAATGATTGTTTCTATTTTTGCTATTGAGTTTTATGAGTTCTTTATATATATGATATATGATTTACAAATATTTCTCCCCTTCAGTAGACTGCCTTTTCATTTTGTTGATGGTTTCCTTTGCGGTGCAGAGCTTTTTAGTTTGATGTAGTACCACTTGTTTATTTTTGCTTCTGTATTACTCAGCCATAAAAAAGAATGGAATCTTGCCATTTGTGACAACGTGGATGGACCTGGAGGGCATTATGCTAAGTGAAATAAATCAGGCAGAGAAAGACAAATACCATATGATTTCACTTGTATGTGGACTCTAAAAAACAAAACAAAACAAATGAATCAAATCAAATCAAGACAAAACAAAACAAACAGAAAAGCCAAGCTCACAGATACAGAGAACAGAACGGTGGTTGCCAGAGGTGGGGCGTGATGGGGTGAGTGAAATGGGTGAAGGGGGTCAAAGGTACAAACTTCCAGTTATAAAATAAATACCTCATTGGGATGCAATGTACAACCTGGTGACTACATTTAATAATACTGTATTGTATATTTGAAAATTGCTAAGAGAGTAAATCTTAAAAGGTCTCATCACAAGAAAAGAAGAAAGTTTTGTAATATGTATGCTGACGAATGGTAACAAGACTTACTGTGATCATTTCACAGTATTTACAAATATGGAATCATTATATTGTACACTCGAAATTAATATAACATTACATGTCAATTACACCTCAATTAAAAAACATGGCAATTGATGTTTCAACCAGATAATTCTCAAATCTAGGTTATTTTTGTTGGCTATCGAATTGATAATATATTTTTCTAGTATTTTAAAGTCTCCCACACTACTCAAATCTTGGTAATTTATAACACCATAGGGATTATGAGCCTGCTAGGACATTAAAGTAATTTCAGAGCAAATAAATCTGATTTTTCTCCGAGTCCTTCCTCCTAGTATATGAGTAAAAAAGTCCTGCTGTTTTCCTTCTAAATTCAGTTCTTAAGGAGGATCTGTGTTTGATGAAGTCTAGAATCACTAGGCTTTTGCTGAAAACTTTCTCCACTACCATCAGATTTATTTTATTTTTTATTTTTTCTTTTGCGGTATACAGGCCTCTCACCGTTGTGGCCTCTCCTGTTGCGGAGCACAGGCTCCGGGCACGTAGGCTCAGTGGCCATGGCTCATGGGCCCAGCCGCTCCGCGGCATGTGGGATCTTCCCGGACCAGGGCACGAACCCGTGTCCCCTGCATCGGCAGGTGGACTCTCAACCACTGCGCCACCAGGGAAGCCCTACCATCAGATTTAGAAGGCAAGTGTAGAAATGATGGACTAAGAGGTCAGGTTCACTCCAGCTGGTTTAATGCTGGGTATTTCTTCTTTACTTCTTCCATGCTGAGCACAAAGTAGAAGCAGAACATGGGGACAAAATCTCTTTCCTCTCTCAACACGAGGGGAGGATTTTCTCTCCCCGACCTAACTCCAAGAGACCCCCTCTTTGGTGACTATAAATTCTGATTCCAACCATCATTTTTTTCCAGGTGACTAAGGCTGGTGGTAGCTATTTAGGGTGGGTTTGGATAGTGTCAATTTTGTGAGCAATGCCCTGCAAGAAGGAAAAATGCACCCGATGTTCTCCAACCTCGCCATTAATCAGAAATATCATGACTGAAACACACAAAGGAAGCTCACCGGTGAAGAATCATGATCTTTCCTGCCAGATTCATTCTTTGTAAACCATGGCACACAAAGGAGAACACTCTGGATTTTCAAAAGCCCATGAACAGATATCCAAGCAGATTGAGCTAGTCTAAGAGCCATTCTGGATAACTAAACAACTCCCCCAGAAGCCAGCAGTCTTTTTCTTATTTGTTCTTTCAGAAGATAATTTCACTTTCTCCTTGAATTTTGTCCCATTTTCTTCCCTGAGTCTCCGTCTTGGATGTGCTTCAGTCGCTGAATTTAAGCCACAGCTGAGAAACAAACTAAAAGTATTCACTTTGAGAACATCTACAAGGTTCTTCCTATTCTAGGTCTCAGAGATGACTTTATAGCAAGAAGAAAGCTTACAAGCAACAGACAGGGCAATAAGAGGAGAAGAATAAAAAGGCTTATCCCTCTTGCTAAGATACCCAAGAGAATTAAAGAATTAAGTCGGGGAGAAAAAGGCCTGGAGAATACCAAGAGAACTTCCGGAATGTGCTTGTCCTCCTCTGGAAGGTATCAAGATGCCAAAATCTTAACAAGGCTCTTACATTTCATCTTAAATTAAAATCCCTCACTATGGCCTGTGCCATTAGGCACATCAAAACAACTCTAAGATGGACTGACTTGTATTCTTATTAAGAGGTTCTTTTCTACAAAAGAGCGAGCTGACAAGTTCAGCAACAGTCACATTCTGTGACTGAATCAACGTACTTTTAAGTAAATGCAAGCGAAGAAGGTAGGGGAATAGCAAAAGTTGGAAAAAAATGAAACAGAGAAAAAATAGTATACATATTAAACTAACAGTATTAATTAGGATTATCAATATCAGACTAAATTTATTTAGACATGTTTACAAAATCAAGTGTGTTCAACACAAATATAGATCTGAGCGTTTCGTAGATGATAAAAAGAAGGGCATCGTAAAACTAAACCGTACAACCAAGGGAAAACAAACATTTTTTTATGAGGTATGAAATACTAAATCCAAAATCCAATACTATCAAAATCTTTCCATTTAACGTAAGCTGAGAGGGTACAGTTTACAGAAGAACTGTGAGCATGATTAAAGAACAAGGTGAAGTAGAGGCCAGTGATGGTACTTGACACACCAGCAGCATTTTTCAGAGGGAAGACGTTGACATTTCTTTCAAATACATAAACATTCCCATCTCCGTATATGTATTTGCTCAGAGCATCACATTCACATACCACTGGGAGCAGAGAATGGGGGAAATGTCCAAGAGAGGGGGAGGGTAGAAAAGGTATTTTGTATTTGATGAAGCTAAGAGTGCTGGTTCCTTTTTTGTTGCTAAAAATAACAAAGCACTGGTTCTAAATACAGTGATTATGTTCATACACATGGGTCTCTGCAAGAGATCCCCGGAAAACAAAAGGTCCTTTGTCCTCCTGTCTCTGCTCTATATAGAAAGATGAAGCATTGCTGAATTTATTATAGAGTTTGGACCATACATGGTCGTTTGGCACAGGTTAACAAGCCGTTGCCTCCAGTGGCAGAAAGAAGTTTCCTGAGAATGTTTTTCTCAACAAACATCAGTGATCTGTTTCCCCAGGTCCCTGGATTGAGAAACCGATTGCTACTTCCTCACATAAAGCCAAGGACGGCTGTTCACAATTAACGCGGCTTCGAATTTATTCACTTGTCCCAAAGCAATTTGGTCCTCCGTCTAAAAGAGGCATCGCATTTTGAAGGGCTCCAGAAATGAAAATAAAATTGCATACAGGCAGATTAAACATATATAGACATCTTCAACAGCTTGTCGGCACCTGCCTGGCTCAGCCTCACTCGACTGTAGGACTGAGAATTTTAGCCACCAGGCATGCCTGCCAACCTTTAAACCAGGATTGGCCCTGTCCCATCCTCACCAACATCATCGTCTAAAGCTGACTGGGCTGCTCTAAGCCCAGTATTTGGAGCACCTGATGTGAGCCTGCTGGGTGCAGACGTGCCCGACCAGAAGAAGCCTTCCTCCTTCACAGACTAACCACGTGACCAACCAAAGTCCTTCCACGTGTCCTGACTTCTATTCCAGTCTCTACTGGATGAGGAGCCCTACTCAGAACTTCCAACTATTCTGCACAGTCCCTGACACCCTTGATGCTGGACTCTGCCGCCTCTAACTGCAGATGCCAACAGAGGTTGGACACCCCTTCCCACCCTTAACAGTGAGAAGTTAATGTGGCTTTGTCCTCTATTGTACCAAACCCCTGCATTCCCACACCAGTCTGAGTCACACCAAGTGGGTTATTTGGCCTAACATAGGTTTCTTGGAGCTTGCTACCTGTGGCAGGCAGTGTACAAGGTTAAGTCCAGTCCTACCAGCCCTCAGCCTCTCCCTAGACTCACTGTGCAGATCCCGGTATGCCTGGCCTGCAAAAGGGTAAAAATGGTGTCCAGTGTTTGACTGGTTACATCTAAGTTTATTTGAGATTTTCTCTGTTCACTTTATACTGAAAATTGCTCTCCTTTTCCGGAATTATTCAGCTCTCACTTTTGCTATTCCTCGTTTGTGCCTGCTGGGTAAAAGCACTAAAAAGGGCCCTTTAAGAGTTCAGAGTTCCTACCCACTCACCCTTCATTTTCTCTCCCTCAAGCTCTGGGAGGCGTGTGTATATGAAGTCTCGTTGAGTACGCGACCCCATCGGCTGGAACCGACAGCCAGGGCCTAACCTGACACAGGGAGAGCCACACGATCCTGTCCACGTTCCTAGAAAACACCTATTACCTCTCTCTGTACACAGAAGGAATACTTGGCCAAGAAGGTACAGAATGCTGTGGATTCAGCTTCCAACACAGTCCAGCATCACACTGTCTCTGGCCCAGCCTAACCCCCGCCCCGATGGAGCAGTAGCAACCCTGACAATATCCCTGGCCATCTTGTCACTGCTGTAATGGGCACTGCAGCCCGGGCTGAGGTTTCTTCCTTCTTTGACTCTCTTTGCCCACAGTCCTAGTTCCACAGATAAAGACCCCATTGGAATGTCCTAACTGGCCTACACCTTTAGCCCAACCAACGTTTCCATTCTCCCTTCTGGGGCCTTGAGTCGCTGAAATGCTGTCAGCATCTCAACTTGACTCTGGAAGATTGGCCAAGCAGGGAAGAGCAGCAGCCATCACTCAAGGGAGGTATCAAAGTTGGCAAGATCTTTCCTGAAAATAAGAGCTGGACAAGTAAAGGAACAGCCCATTTATACACTCTTATTTTGAAGTTTGTATATTTCTTCTTTTTAAACCACATTCAATGGTCTCCTACATTTCTATAGTTCATACATTCCACCTAAATACGTTTCCTCTGGTGGAAGCATGTGAGCAGAAAAAGAGCTCTTTAAAAGAAAATGCCAATTGGCATTTCAAACAAAGAAGTTTCAAGCTTAGCCTTTTACGCATCCTCATCAGACTCTCTGGAGTGCAGAGCCATTGTTACAATCAGATGCCGGCACATTCAATCTCTCATCTAGATTCTTCACAGTGGGGCCTCTGCCTATAAAGGAATCACCCCAGACAAGTATGGTTCTTACATGGTCTCATTATCTTTAGACCTGGCAGTAAAGCCACTCACCTGTCAGGCTCACATCAGTTGGCTGTGAATTCTGATCCATGCTAACAAAAACAAAATGGCGGGTCCTGAAGGCTCAGCAAGGACATTTTGATGCTAATTTGGTACTGCTTGAAAGGTGCCAATACGTTAACCCTGTACAAGCACAGCTTAAAACTCTCTATTAAATAATGCCAGCCTGGGATCTCAAAGAAGACACATTAACAAGAGTGGCTTGAGAAGACACTAGCCCAGCTCAGAATAGGACCACGGTTAAACCAGTTTAGGAGAATGCCAGGTGGAACTGGATTATTTTCCAAGCCTTCAAAGAATATTCCACAATTTTCCTCACATACACAGGCCAGTGAGTCCAGCAATCCTGACTTTCAGAAAATCTTCCCTATGTCTATCTCAATTCCATCATGCTGCAGATGAAGCCCTCTGGCTCTCACATTTTCCTCAGTGAAAGGCCCTCAAAAATTTTATTGAACTAAATTAAGGTGATGTCAACTTAGACGATGGTCTGTGATTTGTTTTGTGTATAAAGATTATAATTACACTTACGCTCAGCCTTTTCTTCCTTAGCCTAAACAACCCCCTTTATTTCTCCTTTATTACAATATTTATTGAGTTTACACTGTACTCGGTTATACATGCATTATGTCAATTAATTCTCATACCCCTATGAAGTAAGCCCTATTACTCTCTCTGTTTCATCAATAGAGAAAGTGAGCTTTAGAGAAGTTAAGTAACTCACCCAAGGTCACTGCTGGTCTGAGAATCTAGCTGGTTCTGACTTCAGAAGGGACTTAACCACGCCCCACACATCCTCAAGCTTCCATGAATCAGCACTGTGGCTCCCATCTGAACCATCTACACCTCCTGTTTTAATTGTGAACCACAGAATGATAACAGTTATCTAGTAAAAGTCTAACCCCTGCCTAGTCTAGTACAGAGACTATTTTCATGAGTTCTTTTTTTTTTTTTTAACTTTAGCATATGTCTTTTTTTTTTTATTTTACAAATTTAATCAGTTATACATATACATATGTTCCCATATCCCCTCCCTTTTGCGTCTCCCTCCCACCCTCCCTATCCCACCCCTCCAGGCGGTCACAAAGAACCGAGCTGATCTCCCTGTGCTATGCGGCTGCTTCCCACTAGCTATCTACCTTACGTTTGGTAGTGTATATATGTCCATGCCGCTCTTTCACTTTGTCACAGCTTACCCTTCCCCCTCCCCATATCCTCAAGTCCATGCTCTAGTAGGTCTGTGTCTTTATTCCTGTCTTACCCCTATGTTCTTGATGACATTTTTTTCTTAAATTCCATATATATGTGTCGGCATACAGTATTTGTCTTTCTCTTTCTGACTTACTTCACTCTGTATGACAGACTCTAGGTCCATCCACCTCATTACAAATAGCTCAATTTCATTTCTTTTTATGGCTGAGTAATATTCCATTGTATATATGTGCCACATCTTCTTTATCCATTCATCCGATGATGGACACTTAGGTTGTTTCCATCTCCGGGCTATTGTAAATAGGGCTGCTATGAACATTTTGGTACATGTCTCTTTTTGAATTATGGTTTTCTCAGGGTATATGCCCAGTAGTGGGATTGCTGGGTCATATGGTAGTTCTATTTGTAGTTTTTTAAGGAACCTCCATACCGTTCTCCATAGTGGCTGTACCAATTCACATTCCCACCAGCAGTGCAAGAGTGTTCCCTTTTTTCCACACCCTCTCCAGCATTTATTGTTTCTAGATTTTTTGATGATGGCCATTCTGACTGGTGTGAGATGATATCTCATTGTAGTTTTGATTTGCATTTCTCTAATGAGTAAAGATGTTGAGCATCCTTTCATGTGTTTGTTGGCTGTCTGTATATCTTCTGTGGAGAAATGTCTATTTAGGTCTTCTGCCCATTTTTGGATTGGGTTGTTTGTTTTTTTGCTATTGAGCTGCATGAGCTGCTTATAAATTTTGGAGATTAATCCTTTGTCAGTTGCTTCATTTGCAAATATTTTCTCCCATTCTGAGGGTTGTCTTTTGGTCTTGTTTATGGTTTCCTTTGCTGTGCAAAAGCTTTGAAGTTTCATTAGGTCCCATGTGTTTATTTTCGTCTTTATTTCCATTTCTCTAGGAGGTGGGTCAAAAAAGATCTTGCTGTGATTTATGTCATAGAGTGTTCTGCCTATGTTTTCCTCTAGGAGTTTGATAGTGTCTGGCCTTACATTTAGGTCTTTAATCCATTTTGAGCTTATTTTTGTGTATGGTGTTAGGGAGTGATCTAATCTCATACTTTTACATGTCCCTATCCAGTTTTCCCAGCACCACTTATTGAAGAGACTGTCCTTTCTCCACTGTACATTTCTGCCTCCTTTATCAAAGATAAGGTGACCATATGTCCGTGGGTTTATCTCTGGGCTTTCTATCCTGTTCCATTGATCTATCTTTCTGTTTTTGTGCCAGTACCATACTGTCTTGATTACTGTAGCTTTGTAGTATAGTCTGAAGTCAGGGAGCCTGATTCCTCCAGCTCCGTTTTTCGTTCTCAAGATTGCTTTGGCTATTCGGGGTCTTTTGTGTTTCCATACAAATTGTGAAATTTTTTGTTCTAGTTCTGTGAAAAATGCCAGTGGTAGTTTGATAGGGATTGCATTGAATCTGTAGATTGCTTTGGGTAGTAGAGTCATTTTCACAATGTTGATTCTTCCAATCCAAGAACATGGTACATCTCTCCATCTATTTGTATCATCTTTAATTTCTTTCATCAGTGTCTTATAATTTTCTGCATACAGGTCTTTTGTCTCCTTAGGTAGGTTTATTCCTAGATATTTTATTCTTTTTGTTGCAATGGTAAATGGGAGTGTTTCCTTGATTTCACTTTCAGATTTTTCATCATTAGTATATAGGAATGCCAGAGATTTCTGTGCATTAATTTTGTATCCTGCAACTTTACCAAATTCATTGATTAGCTCTAGTAGTTTTCTGGTAGCATCTTTAGGATTCTCTATGTATAGTATCATGTCATCTGCAAACAGTGACAGCTTTACTTCTTCTTTTCCCATTTGGATTCCTTTTATTTCCTTTTCTTCTCTGATTGCTGTGGCTAAAACTTCCAAAACTATGTTGAATAAGAGTGGTGAGAGTGGGCAACCTTGTCTTTCCTGATCTTAGTGGAAATGGTTTCAGTTTTTCACCATTGAGGACGATGCTGGCTGTGGGTTTGTCATATATGGCCTTTATTATGTTGAGGAAAGTTCCCTCTATGCCTACTTTCTGCAGGGTTTTTATCATAAATGGGTGTTGAATTTTGTCAAAAGCTTTCTCTGCATCTATTGAGATGATCATATGGTTTTTCTCCTTCAGTTTGTTAATATGGTGTATCACATTGATTGATTTGCGTATATTGAAGAATCCTTGCATTCCTGGAATAAACCCCACTTGATCATGGTGTATGATCCTTTTAATGTGTTGTTGAATTCTGTTTGCTAGTATTTTGTTGAGGATTTTTGCATCTATGTTCATCAGTGATATTGGCCTGTAGTTTTCTTTCTTTGTGACATCCTTGTCTGGTTTTGGTATCAAGGTGATGGTGGCCTCGTAGAATGAGTTTGGGAGTGTTCCTCCCTCTGCTATATTTTGGAAGAGTTTCAGAAGGATAGGTGTTAGCTCTTCTCTAAATGCTTGATAGAATTCGCCTGTGAAGCCATCTGGTCCTGGGCTTTTGTTTGTTGGAAGATTTTTTATCACAGTTTCAATTTCAGTGCTTGTGATTGGTCTGTTCATATTTTCTATTTCTTCCTGATTCAGTCTTGGCAGGTTGTGCATTTCTAAGAATTTGTCCATTTCTTCCAGGTTGTCCATTTTATTGGCATAGAGTTGCTTATAGTAATCTCTCATGATCTTTTGTATTTCTGCAGTGTCAGTTGTTACTTCTCCTTTTTCATTTCTAATTCTATTGATTTGAGTCTTCTCCCTTTTTTTCTTGATGAGTCTGGCTAATGGTTTATCAATTTTGTTTATCTTCTCAAAGAACCAGCTTTTAGTTTTATTGATCTTTGCTATCGTTTCCTTCATTTCTTTTTCATTTATTTCTGATCTGATTTTTATGATTTCTTTCCTTCTGCTAACTTTGGGATGTTTTTGTTCTTCTTTCTCTAATTGCTTTAGGTGCAAGGTTAGGTTGTTTATTCGAGATATTTCCTGTTTCTTAAGGTGGGATTGTATTGCCATAAACTTCCCTCTTAGAACTGCTTTTGCTGCATCCCATAGGTTTCGGGTCGTCGTGTCTCCATTGTCATTTGTTTCTAGGTATTTTTTAATTTCCTCTTTGATTTCTTCAGTGATCACTTCGTTATTAAGTAGTGTATTGTTTAGCCTCCATGTGTTTGTATGTTTTACAGCTCTTTTCCTGTAATTGATATCTAGTCTCATAACATTGTGGTCGGAAAAGATACTTGATACAATTTCAATTTTCTTAAATTTACCAAGGCTTGATTTGTGACCCAAGATATGATCTATCCTGGAGAATGTTCCATGAGCACTTGAGAAAAATGTGTATTCTGTTGTTTTTGGATGGAATGTCCTATAAATATCAATTAAGTCCATCTTGTTTAATGTATCATTTAAAGCTTGTGTTTCCTTATTTATTTTCATTTTGGATGACCTGTCCATTGGTGAAAGTGGGGTGTTAAAGTCCCCTACTATGATTGTGTTACTGTCGATTTCTCCTTTTATGGCTGTTAATATTTCCCTTATGTATTGAGGTGCTCCTATGTTTGGTGCATAAATATTTACAATTGTTATATCTTCTTCTTGGATTGATCCCTTGATCATTATGTAGTGTCCTTCTTTGTCTCTTCTAGTAGTCTTTATTTTAAAGTCTATTTTGTCTGATATGAGAATTGCTACTCCAGCTTTCTTTTGGTTTCCATTTGCATGGAATATCTTTTTCCATCCCCTTACTTTCAGTCTGTATGTGTCTCTAGGTCTGAAGTGGGTCTCTTGTAGACAGCATATATATGGGTCTTGTTTTTGTATCCATTCAGCCAGTCTGTGTCTTTTGGTGGGAGCATTTAGTCCATTTACATTTAAGGTAATTATTGATATGTATGTTCCTATTCCCATTTTCTTAATTGTTTTGGGTTCGTTATTGTAGGTCTTTTCCTTCTGTTGTGTTTCTTGCCTAGAGAAGTTCCTTTAGCATTTGTTGTAAAGCTGGCTTGGTGGTGCTGAACTCTCTCAGCTTTTGCTTGTCTGTAAAGGTTTTAATTTCTCCATCAAATCTGAATGAGATCCTTGCTGGGTAGAGTAATCTTGGTTGCAGGTTTTTCTCCTTCATCACTTTAAGTATGTCCTGCCACTCCCTTCTGGCTTGTAGAGTTTCTGCTGAGAGATCAGCTGTTATCCTGATGGGGATTCCCTTGTGTGTTATTTGTTGTTTTTGCCTTGCTGCTTTTAATATGATTTCTTTGTGTTTAATTTTTGACAGTTTGATTAATATGTGTCTTGGTGTATTTCTCCTTGGATTTATTCTGTATGGGACTCTCTGTGCCTCCTGGACTTGATTAACTATTTCCTTTCCCATATTAGGGAAGTTTTCAACTATAATCTCTTCAAATATTTTCTCAGTCCCTTTTTTTTTCTCTTCTTCTTCTGGAACCCCTATAATTCGAATGTTGGTGCGTTTAATGTTGTCCCAGAGGTCTCTGAGACTGTCCTCTGTTCTTTTCATTCTTTTTTCTTTATTTTGCTGTGCAGCAGTTATTTCCACTATTTTATCTTCCACCTCACTTATGTGTTCTTCTGCCTCAGTTATTCTGCTATTGATCCCATCTAGAGTATTTTTTATTTCATTTATTGTGTTTTTAATTGATGCTTGATTCGTCTTTAGTTCTTCTAGTTCCTTGTTAACTGTTTCTTGCATTTTGTCTATTCTATTTCCAAGATTTTGGATCATCTTTACCATCATTATTCTGAATTCTTTTTCAGATAGACTGCCTATTACCTCTTCATTTGTTAGGTCTGGTGGGTTTTTATCTTGCTCCTTCTCCTGCTGTGTGTTTTTCTGTCTTCTCATTTTGCTTATGTTACTGTGTTTGGGGTCTCCTCTTTGCAGGCTGCAGGTTCGTAGTTCCCGTTGTTTTTGGTGTCTGTCCCCAGTGGCTAAGGTTGGTTTAGTGGGTTGTGTAGGCTTCTTGGTGGAGGGGACTACTGCCTGTGTTCTGGTGGATGAGGCTGGATCTTGTCTTTCTGGTGGGCAGGTCCACGTCTGGTGGTGTGATTTGGGGTGTTTGCGGACTTTTTATGATTTGAGGCAGCCTCTCAGCTAATGGGTGGTGTTGTGTTCCTGTCTTGCTAGTTGTTTGGCATAGGGTTTCCAGCACTGTAGCTTGCTGGTCGTTGAGTGAAGCTGGGTGCTGGTGTTGAGATGGAGATCTCTGGAAGATTTTCGCCGTTTGATATTATGTGGAGCTGGGAGGTCTCTTGTGGACCAGTGTCCTGAAGTTGGCTCTCCCACCTCAGAGGCACAGCACTGACTCCTGGCTCCTCAATTTGGGATGATTTGTTGTCTATTCATGTATTCCGCAGATGCAGGGTACATGAAGTTGATTGTGGAGCTTTAATCCGCTGCTTCTGAGGCTGCTGGGAGAGGTTTCCCTTTCTCTTCTTTGTTCTCACAGCTCCTGGGTCTCAGCTTTGGATTTGGCCCCGCCTCTGCATGTAGGTCGCCGGAGGGCGTCTGTTCTTCGCTCAGACAGGACAGGGTTAAAGGAGCAGCCGCTTCGGGGACTCTGGCTCACTCAGGCCGGGCGGGAGGGAGGGGCACGGAGTGCGGGGCGAGCCTTTTGGGAGGTCTGGGGTCTTCTGCCAGCGTTCAGTAGGTGTTCTGTAGGAGTTGTTCTACGTGTAGCTGTATTTCTGGTGTATCTGTGGGGAGGAAGGTGATCTCCGCGTCTTACTCTTCCGCCATCTTACCCGGAAGTCTCTAGCATATTATTTTCATGAGTTCTTAAGCTTCACCCTACCAGCACAGTTGCACTGCAAACTAGTGACGGATGTGGTCCATGTTATCACCCTACGGTATTCTTTTATTGGACCTCATACAACCAGTTCTTTATGATCTTATTAGCTGTTTGCTAATCAATCAAGGATTTATTAAATGCAGGTGCTGTGGGAAGTAGAGACAAAGGATAACTCATCATCCTCATCCTCAGAGTGAGCCGACTGGAAGATAGATCAAAATACACAGAATAATTGATGGCTTTCTTAAGTTAAATGATAACATGAGGTTTCGAATACGTGTCATAAGAAGGATGAGAATAGAGGTGCCGTGTGGCTGGACAGCTATATTTTTTTAAGTTTCTTTTTACTTATCTCTTTCTTTGCCGGTTCTCCCACCAGCTCTGTGTGGTGAGCAAATTAAACGCCCATGCATTTTAATCCAAATACCAGACTATGGACAGAAATATAAGTAACACTGGCCTTGAACTCAGCCTTAGATTTGTCCTCAGGTGGACAACGAGCCTCTGATGTCCACTATCTCAGACAGCGATGTAAGGGCTGATAGAAATACCACACAGTATCATATCCAAAGCATTCCACCATCTAAATGAATTATATATAAATCTTTCTCCTTGATCTACCCGGTCTTTCATGTTCATCTCAGAAGATTAGATTAGTATGACAGCACTTGTCCTTTATGAAGTCAAGCTACCCAGTTAAAAAACGCTCTTCTCTTCAAATGATTGCAAATTGAGTTTGTTAAGATTTCTTTTCAGTGTTCCTTCAGAAAAGCTAGGGGGGTGATACTTTCTAATCCTTCCTTTCTCTCCATGTATTTTTTTTCTTTACTCTGGCCTTTTTCGTCCGATCCTCCCATAGTTTTCGATAATTGTGTGCATCATTCGGGAGATCAATCAATTACCTCGATGCTCCTTGCATAAAGATAACTGCGATGGCAAAATTAAATCCAAGCAACTCACAAAAGTAGCCTGACACCAAATTTTCTTCAGTTCACTTTATTAGTCTCTATACCCCATTCATTTAAAAATGCACAGACAACTACCCAAGCGCTATCAATTCTCAAAGCCCCCTCCATGTCTCTTAAATTAACATAATGTTCTTTTTAATTTTATTTGCCTACTAATAAAGCAAGGGTATATTTCAAGATCTGCTTTTATTCTTGGCTCCATGAAATTAAATGAATACAGAGTAGCAATGGCATCCTTGAGAATCCACACAGTAACACAGTTTCTCACCTTTTGCAAAAAAAAAAAAGGACACATCTGAACTGAGTGGGGTGCTTCTTCCAGGTGTAAATGGAATGAGACACAATGTCCTTGTCTGTATGTTGAGGCTTATGTTGGTTACATATGCAACAACCTATTAACAAAGTTACTAGAACTAATCAGTTCAGTTTGCAAGTTATGTTTCACACAAGAAGGAAAGCTGTCTTGGCTCATAAGAAAATATCTCCTTGTAGTTATACTCCTGAGTTCCACAATGATGCAAAGGTTATCCAAACTATCTAGACAGAGTCCCCAAAAGACCTCCTACCAAGGACCTCTATGGAGTCAGTCGCTTAGTTATAGTAAGTTCTTAATATTCAAATCTTTGGTGACAAAGAGTAAGCTCATCTCACTCAACTTCCGTTTTTTTTTTTGCATCTTTTTATTCTATAGCAACATCTTTCAAAGAACAGACAGTTTAAATCTGAAGTCCAATTGCATTTTTAAAAGTGAATCATGCTTGTACTTCTCCACATTCATCAGGAAAAGCAAGAGAGAGGTTCTTCTTTAGCAAGTAAAAAAAACCTCTGCCAGTTTACAGGCTACAGGGTGATCTGGGAACTTTCTCAGACATATTCACGAAAATATCCCCATTCCAAGTCTCAGCATTCCATTGTTTTTTATTAAGGTCCTTGACCGTAAAAGAAGGGACTTACTAGAGATGTGTATCTGGTATCCTTTTCACTTTTACTGTCTTTAAAATTCAAATTTTGGGCTTGATAGATAAACTAAGTTCTTCTCTAGTCTCCTAGGATGTGGGACCATTTTCCTTGCATGAGCTCAAACCATCTTAATCTTGCTGCTTACATGTGGCCTTTTCCATCCCCACCACTACCACCCCGCAGACAGATAACTTCTCTTAGAAAACTTGGCCTGAACTTGGAAAGCAACACTGGGAACTGTCTCTCAGCTTCCTAATCTCTTCCTACCATAAGGGAGAATAACTCCCAGATTCCCCTCTCATCTCCTTCCCATAAAGGCAAAGATCCTCCTGATCTGGTCACAGTAAAACTCCTTGAATACCTAATTGTGTTTTATTTTTAATTAATTATGTACTAGTAGAGGGTTGCCATGTTGCTCAGTGAGTGACTTCTAGAGTCAGACTCGGTTAAGCTTCCTTCTTTGATATGTTTGGTGTTAACAAAACCACAAACCTTTCACAGGCATTGAAAGGATTAACCGTAAGTTGCTTGCAGATATGCTCCCAAAAGAAAAAAAGTAAGCCAGCCGATAATGTCAGGTAACTCAGATTATTACACGCAGATTGTCCACGTACAATGAAAAATGAGCAGAGCCACATAACTCACGGCAACAAGACAGCTGCCCCACATGCTGCGAGGCCACTGGGACCCACACAAACCTCTATGAGGCACTGAAGGAGGCTGGTCCTGCAATACCAGGTCAGGACCTAACAGTTCAGAAAGTAAGCTATTTATTTTACCTGGAGTTCTATTTTTTTTTTTTTTTTAATTTCTGCTACTCGGAACATGGCTCTTGGTTTCTAAAATTTTAATACATCCTGTTCTCCACCATTACGAGAAATGAAACTTCTCCCATCTTGTCCTGCAAGCTCAAGAACTTTATCGATACACCCTGGAAGCCAAATTCATGCCAGTCTTCGACTTTTACTCATTGCACATAAAGCTAGTGTACACTCTGTTCACATCATTTCGTATATCCTTATAAATTTAGGAGGAGAGAAGGTTAGTGTTCTGTTTCTCCTGACTTATCGGGCATTTCACAGTGACCTATCTGCCCATGATCACTTCAAAAGAACTTAACGTTCATTGACTTTGACCAAATTTGGCTCATTCAGAGTGAAATAGTGGCTGAGTAGCTGTCAGAAAGACTAGTTTCCAGAATATTTAATCGATTTCACTGAAATTTGGTAAGTGGGAGGAGGTAATGGAGATATTTGCTGGCATTGAGATTAAAGGTCAAACGTTAATTTAGCCCTTGGCATTGGCATCTCAACACCCCTAATGTACAAACTGCAAACTCCCTCTATTTTAACCACACTTAAAGATAGATATGTGTTATTTATTCCTGAGAATAATAGTCTAAAGATATTCTGTGGTGAATTCTGTCTGACAAGAATAAGGGGCCCTGACCTCTAGAGATTTCTACAAACTTTTACTCTCTGGGTTTTAACCTCAGATGCCTCATCCGTCTTTGTGATTTTGATAACTGGTTTCCCATAGCCACCACTTCATAATGACCCCTAAGTGAAAATCTAAAATTTAGATTTTGCTCTTTATAAACTTACATGGTTTTAGAAGGAAGAAGCCAAGGTAACAAAGCAGTAAGTACAAAAAGAGAAAACGCATACTAGGGCTATGGAAAAAGAACTGGATTTGGAATCAGAAATTCAGATCCAAATCTGGATACTTCTTGTCTGTGTGATCTTAGACTGTAATTTAACTTATCTGACCGTTATTTTCCTCTAGAAAGTAACAGTGCTAATTCTTAATTTATAGAGTTGTAAAGAGGATCAAATGGGGGGGCGGGGGGGTGGGATGAATTGGGAGATTGAGCTTGACATGTATACACTAATATGTATAAAATGGATGATTAATAAGAACCTGCCACATAAAAAATAAAAAATAATAAAATTCAAATTTAAAAAAGAGGATCAAATGAGATAATACCTGTGAAAGTAGCTACTACAATGCCTGGCACAGAGTAAATTCTCAGATTCAGTAAGTGTGAGGTTATTTACCATGTACGATGACCAACAATATAGGCAAGGACAAGTTGTATTTCATAAATATTTACATATTTACAAACGGGTTAAGTTGATATATTCATCATCATTTTTATTGTCCCTCTTGCCTAAGCATCAGTTATAATTGATTAAACAGCTTTCAAGGTTGACTGGATATTCAATACAACCCAGAACAGCTGAGCTCCCAAGCTGTCCTTTTCTGAATGTCTGAGAACATTCTACCTCCTCAGGTCTTGATGCGGGTCCCACTGATTCTTTCCATGACTTCGGTCATTCACTCCATTGAATGACTACTATGATTTCCAGCCCAAGAGACATACTCTTGCCTCTTTCTTGCTTCTCACTGTCCGAACAGAACAACATTCACCAGCCCACTGATGATACTCATTCTACTGTTTCATAAAACTCATATTCTTCAGCCATTGCTCCCAGCTACCGTCAGGTCTCAGGTGGAAGAGCTTCTACTGGGTCTGCTGGGCAGGTGCCATTTTGGTGGCTCTCTACCAACAGGTTACCTTATTTTACCAGACACAATTCCTCTTCATTATCTTAAGGAAAACTACCCCTTTCTTCCCATGTGAAAATCACAGGTTTCCTCTCAGCTTCCCCCAATCTGAGTTCTGCCCCCAGTCTGAAGACTACCGTTAGCCTCTGGCTCATTTGCAGACTGGTTTGCTCTGAGCATAAAGAAAGACTAACACTCCCCACCTCTCACTCCAATTTGTGCCCATGGCTCAGGCCACTAGCCCCACCCAATTCCCTTGGTTCTCTTTCAAGACTCATCAGCCAGCATGTATACAGTGAAATATCTATCTAATGTCCTCCAGTCAAAATTTTAGAATATAAAACTCTCTAGGTGCACACATAAAGTATGCAAAATAACTCTTACTGAGAAAGAAGCAGTATTTAAATCATGTCTGCACGGAGTAAATACCTAACTAAAAGCAAGAAGAGATAAGGCAGAAATAATAAGTTGAAATTCTAAATATCTGAATCACTTAGGACATAGTACATTTCTATCACAGGCAACATAGCAGCCTTGTAACAGATTTTTTTTTCTTTCACAGATCAACTAATTTCTAAATATCTTCACAAGACTAAAAAATAATCACACTTTCCAATGCTGTTCCTCATCACCAAAGCCACCCCCGGGTCTCTAACTAATGTATCCTCAGCAAAGTCTTAACCTTT
This sequence comes from Mesoplodon densirostris, assembly GCF_025265405.1. Taxonomy (NCBI): domain Eukaryota; kingdom Metazoa; phylum Chordata; class Mammalia; order Artiodactyla; family Ziphiidae; genus Mesoplodon; species Mesoplodon densirostris. Next base: position 12,348,984 of record NC_082671.1, read on the forward strand.
ATTCATACCCACATCCTCAGTGGTGAAATCAGCGCTTTAGGGTCCATTCTCTGGGAGAGTCCAGAGATATCACTGATTACAGTTGTGGGTGAATTTCACACGGAAACACTAGCAGAGTAGGAACTCTTGAACAACTGCAGTCCACCGGGGTGCTGGGTTAGAGAGGATGGTCAGAACTGCAGAAGTGACCAGTGTTACCATGTGCCCACCCAGTGACTCACCAACACAGGTTTGGTAAGTTCCCTCCCATCCAGTCACATAGAAACTGCAAGGCTCTATGAAAGAGACACATTTTTCTCTACTCAAGGACCCACACTTCCCTTGTTTTTCCCAAATTCAATTTTTACATCACTTGACATAGCTAGTGTGCTCTCAGTTGTGAGCTTGTGCATGCACACACCTGCACAATACTGTGTGCACACATGCAGAAAAGGAAGAAGGGAGTCGACACAGAAAGATCTATAGAGAGAGAGTACATATCTGTTAAATACACATGAAGCAGGTCATGGTGAGACAGGACTTAACATTGTTTAGTAAAAGAAGCCATTGTCTGCTTCTTCATTAAGATGGACCTGGAAAGAAGTCTGCATCCTCCCAAGAAGTTCCCCAAGGCAAACAAACACCTCCTTTCCTGGGGGGAGAAATAAAAGAAGACTTTCGGGCATAACAAAAGTATCCCTCTTGGTATGGACAACACTGATCTCTAGAGAAGAGGTGGAGAAAGTAATACAGAGTCAAGGATTCTGTTGGGAGAAAACAGATTGAGACCCCCAAACTCCTTCAAAATTACTAGACACTCTTCTGTAGATTGCTATAGTTCAGACTGAGACCACTGACAGGAAAGAAAAATGATGGAACTCGCCACGAGGCAATGGGGAATGTACGATATGAACCCAGCTCAACTTATAAGGGACTAGAGGTTCCCGGAGGGGGAGCAGTTTCAACACAGCATAAGGCTGAAGCTGGAAGTCCTTCAGATATAGACCTCCCAGGACAATGACCCTGTCTTGCGAACAGTGGATGAGCAAATGGATGTAACTTGAAGTATTGTAAGCCCAAGGCAAACCAGATAAACAAACCAAACCAAAACAGGGTCTATTAAGTAGGCTGCTCAGACCATCCAGTTCTCTCTCCTTCTGAGGTCTAGAATGAGGCTGATCTATAGCCTGAGAGTAAACTCCTCGTGTTCTTGAACAATGTGGCATGGATATTAGCGAGACCTTCAGAGGGTGAATTTGCTTTTCCTGATAATACGGGGAGGAGGGAGTTTTAACAGTAAATTTAAAAATAAAAGATGTGACCCTTCTTTTAACCCAAGCTGATGACTGGTACAAATGGGTACAAAACTAGTTACACATATTAGATAAAGATTGAACCCCTTTGGGTTCAATTTAGTTTATTTTGCTAGTGGGTTTTTAATCAAAATGTGAAAAAGGTGAAGAGTAATGAGGTGAAAGGTGAACATCCAGATGGCTAATTATAGCTCATTTGCCCAATACTCTGAAACCAATGTGGTTCCAAGCCAACTTTATCAGAGAATGCTCATCCCTGAGATAGAAATCCTTGAGTCTACAGCAGGTATTTAATGATTTACAGGCCTTCATTGGGGTACAGGGGCATCGAAGAAGGAGTTGACACCCACTGGGTTACTAACCTTGCCGAGCCTAACGCACAAAGTAAGAGTAAATATCATTTTTCAAAATGGCGCCACAATGTTACGGTGCTTTGCTAAGTCTTTTTATCAAGAGCTCTAGTTGGGGGATGTGTTTTCTGTATAGTCTAGCCTTCTCTATTTACTGCTAAAGACATAATACGCATTTAATCATTCCTGAGCACACACAACATGAACGGCCCTGTCCTAGGCGCTAAGGAGGATGCAGTAAGTTATGGGAAATTATCCCTGACCGGAATTCTGACGCCTGGAATGTACAAGTGACAATAATGCAAAGTGTAATGAAATTAGCACAGGGAGAATTAAAATACATGTTATGGGGCTTAGGAAGGGAAGGGATCACACATGATCAGGAATGAGGAAAATTTTCATGGTGGAGAAGTAGGACGATGGTGGCAGCGGAGGCGGTGGTGATGATGATGACCAGGTACTAACAGGATGAGGAGCCGATTCTAGTGGTGGGAGCAGTTCAAGCCTAAGTGAGGCTTTGGTTCTGAGCACAATAAAGGTTCAGTTAGGCTCTTCCTTCAGCAGATATTCATCAAGTGCCTCATAAATGCCAAAGGCTGGGTTGGAGGCTGGGGACAGAGACAGGAGCTACCTGCCTAAGCTCCCACGGGGCCGAGCAGAGCAGCAAGAGGTAAACAGAAAAATAACATATTAGGTAAGCACTATACTGCATTACACCGTGTGGGTTAAGTGCAGGAGCTCTGTGGTAAGACTGTCTAGGTGGGAACAGGACCCTATCACCCACAGGCTGTTACCGCAGGCAAGTTACTTAGCCTCTCTCGCCATGGTTTCCTCATCTGCAAAATGGGTCAGTAATGCACCTACCTCACAGGGTAAATGAGATAATGCCTCTGAAGCACCTGGTGTGGTGATGGACACAGAGTAAGTGCTTAGTGAATAGTACTATAAAGAATACATTTGTTTGTGTCCATCAACAGAGGAATGGATAAAGAAGATGTGGTATACACACACACACACAGACACACACACACAATGGAATACTACTCAGCCATAAAAAAGAATAAAATAATGCCAGTTGCAGTAACATGGATGGACCTAGAAATTATCATACTCAGTGAAGTAAGTCAGAAAGAGAAAGACAAGTACCATATGATATCACTTACATGTGAACTCTAAAATATGACACAAGTGAACTTATCTACAAAACAGAAACAGACTTGCAGACATAGAGAGCACACTTGTGATTACCAGAGGGGAGGGGGCAGGGGAGGGATGGACTGGGAGTTTGGGATTAGCAGATGCAAACTATTAATATGTAGGATGGATAAACAACAAGGTCCTACTGTATAACACAGGGAACTATATTCAATATCCTGTGATAAACCATAATGGCAAAGAATATGAAAAAGAATGTATATATATGTATAACTGAATCACTTTGCTGTACAGTAGAAATTAACACATTGTAAATTAACTATACTTCAATGAAATAAATTTTTTAAAAAAGCATGTTTGTACTTCTGTCTGAATATCTGATGTCATGAAGACAGTCTCTTTAGAAGTAGAATTAGGGAAGAGTCAGTCAAGGATACTAATTTTAAAAGTCATTAATAAAAAAAAGTCATTAATGCATTTTTTTTTTTTTTGCTGTACACGGGCCTCTCACTGTTGTGGCCTCTCCCGTTGCGGAGCACAGGCTCTGGACACGCGGGCTCAGCGGCCATGGCTCACGGGCCCAGCCACTCTGTTGCATGTGGGATCCTCCTGGACCGGGGCACGAACCCGTGTCCCCTGCATCGGCAGGCAGACTCTCAACCACTGCGCCACCAGGGAAGCCCCATTAATGCATTTTTACACACTGTTTTCCAAAAACGTTGTATCATTTCACACTCTCGTAAGAAAGTGTAAGAAAGTGCTGATCTCACTGTACTCCATAGTTAATATATTTTTAAAAATTTTGCCAATTTGGTAGGTGAAAAGTATGTCATTGCTTTTTTAATTTTCATTTTTTTCATTATGGTGAGGTTCAACATTCTTCATGTGTATGAGCCACACATCTTTTTCTTCACATCAAATCATATTCCCATTTTACAAGTGGGAAAAATGGGAATTTTGGTTGCAGAGTTTGGACTTAAAAAGGTAGAAAATGGGAACTGCTTGAAAATTACTGAGAGGGGAAAAAATTGAAATGATCTTATGCTACAGGGCACATGTGCTAGTTCATTTCTTGTCATATTATTGGGAAGGAACAAAAATAAACTAAATTAATATTAAGGAAAGTTTGTGGGGGGGTTGGAGCGGGAATGGATTAGAAGAGAGCCAAGAGAATAAATTGAAAACATTAAGACAGAAAGAGGAATAGGGAGCAAAATAAAGAGAAAAAGACAGTGAGAGCAACACGATTACCAAAGGCAGGCAAGGAAAGGAAGGAGATGAGAAATAAGCCCCCCAGTTAAAATTTACATATAGGGGGAAGGGATAAATTGAGAGATTGGGATTGACACATACATATAAGATAGATAACTAAGGACCTACTACTGTACAGCAGAGGGAACTCTACTCAATACTCTCTAATGGCCTATATGGGAAAAGAATCTAAAAAGGAGTGGATATATGTATATGTATAACTGATTCACTTTGCTGTACACCTGAAACTAAGACAACATTGTAAATCAACTAGACTCCAATAAAAATTAATTTAAAAAGTAAATAAATAAAATAAGATAAAATTTACATATAGTTTGTTTCTTTTCATCCCCCGGCCTCTGTACTTGAACAAATATGGCTTTAGCTCTATAGCTTGTGCTGCAAAATGTACACTGATGTGGAGGGGAGGGTAAGCGTGGAAGGAGAGAGCAAGGGCACGCTAATGGGAGTCCCAAAGGTGCACCGTTCTCAAAGGCAAGGTAATCCTGAGCCCCATTCCATTAACCTGGTGGCCTCATCTCTGACCTGACCTGGAAGCAAAAAAAGAAGAACCTGAGTCAAAACAGCTTCTGGATGTGGATACTTCAGCCCAAGTCACCTTTGGAATGCCCCCTTTTGGTGCCAAGAACAGAAGGTCAACACAGAGAAAACAGAGTTAAAACTGAGGCCAAGAATAGGAGTGAACTGGAGCCAAAAGCGTATTCTCATCAACTTGCTTAAGGACACTCCTTCTGCTCAAGAGTGATCACTTAGCCAAACTCTTGTCTACATCCTGACCACTCAAGCGTTTCCAGCCTCCTCTGGACCTCATTTTTTCCATGTCAATTTCAGCCCACCTCACCTGTGCCAGGAAACTGCAGGAAAGACATGTCAGCTGGGAAAGGAAAGGCGGCAGAAGAAAGAGTTAAACAAAGTCCGTCTCTCCACTGCCTGAGGTATTGTGCAATACCCCCGGCCCTCAGCAAAACAAGAGCAACAGCAGCTGCAAGATCCACAGCGCTGGGATAAAAGGCCCCTGAAGGAGAGAAGATGTGACACCATTTGGTGCCTTCCCATCACCGGAACCCGGAAGGATGTCTCCTCCAAAGCCTCGTCATTCGTTAGCCTTTCTCCTTCCTCAAAGAACACTGACATTCAGAAGATATGCAACAGATATTTAAGGTGCGAAGTATATGCTTAGAAGTATATGTGCGAAGTATATGCTTAGAGCCCGCAGGTCAGGTGGTGCCTCCCTACTCTGGGGCAGTCTTATTGACTTGGGTCCAAGTGTCAGTTCCTAGGCTAGCACACTCAAGAACCTTTCCTGGGCTTCTTACAGTTCCTGTGGCTGACTTTCTCTCTGTCTCGAGTTCCCACATCCACCCTATTTGTCCACTGTTGTTCCAGCCAGACCAACGGAAATCTGAAGTCCAGCCTTAACTGGTATCTACATAAAGGGAAAAAAATCCACTTGTTTCATCCACCTTGTGAGCTTAGTACGTTTACCTAAGATCTGGGTGGACCTAGGGAAGGGCCACATTACTGCTGGAGCGGGCCAGTACCATTTCCACGGCTGGTCCACACCGTTGTGGCCCACTCTCTCCCTCTATCGTCCTCCTATGCTGGGAAATTACATATATACATACATACATATATATATATATATATATATATATATATATATATATATATATATATAAAATTGTGTACATATTATACATATAAAATACATATATATATATATGTTTTTATTTATACCTTACTCATGTAGGTGTTCATAGATCAAGCAGAACAGTTTCTCCCACTCTGAAGTCCCTCAAACTCAGCTTCTACCCCAGGCAGATTTTTCAAGTTGTTTATTCTGAAAAATATAGATTAGTCTCTCTAAAAGGTATTCTGGAGAATACAACTTTCTCTAGTCATATTATAACACAGGATGGTGCAACTGATACAAAATTATAGAGAAGTTACAGGTTATAGTTTCCCTTAAGCATGAATAATATTCAAAGTATTTAGCAACTGACACCTTCGCCAGCCAATCAGAATGGAAGGTGGCCTCAGAGATGGAGTGGGGTCCTGGGCCCCTGCTCTGCCAGGCATCAGCCCTTTCCGCTGACCTGTGGGAGAGCCTGGAGGAGGGACCAGGTGCACTCACAGGCTTCAGAGCAGCTGCTCTTTACTGTCTGGTCTAGAAGTGGTTTTACAGTTTAATGATGTACAACCACACTAGTGCTCACCAGCTGAACCCTGGCCACTCATCAGAAACAATCTTACTCGATCTCATTTTATCTGCTGAAAATACTGCTCCATCTCTCCCCAATCCTCCCTGTTTGTAAAATCAACCGGAACCCATTATTTTGGTCATCCTGCCCTTAACTTGATTGTTCACTTTTGGTTTTGATTTTGGCCAGTGATTAAGCCCAGTGCCCTGGGATTTTTTGGTCTCTGGGAAACCAATTTACTCTTGATCACATATTTTAGGGAGAAATCAATTCCTTCAAAGTTACCCTACATCGACTCTGGGGCCTTTCCAGAGTCCAGGTATAACATATATTACCAGCAGCCTCCTTTCCTTACAGAACCCAACTCAACTAACCAAACTGCTCTGCTCTGTAACTCTCTTCATTCCTTTTTAACTGTGCGGACATTACCAAAACTCAAGTGTGTTTGTTTATTTGTTTGTTGCTAAACAGCAGTCCTTGGGAGTTAAGCTCTAGGACAGCACTAGCCAACAGAAGTACAATGTGAGCTACCTAGGTAATCTGAAATTGTCTAGTAGACAGTAAAATAAGTAACAAGAAACAGGTGAACTTAATTTGTATATATTATTTAACTCAATGTATCCAGAATATGTGTAATCAATATAGAAATTATTAATGGGGTAATTCACATTCTTTCATTTATACAAAGTCTTCAATTCCCAGTACGTATTTTGTGTTTACAACACATCTCAATTCCACATGGAAAGTGCTGATTGCCTCATGGGGCTAGTGGCTGCTGGCTGGACAGCCAGACTGTCTAACTCAGCTACTTACAGCTCCACCAGTTCTCAGCTGATCAGTCTTGGGTAAATAATCTATCTGTGCCTCAATTTCTCATTGGCCAAAAAGTGATAATAATGGTACACACCTCATAAGACTGTTGTGAGAATTCAGTGAGAAGGCACTATTCCTAGAACATAGTAAGATTTCAACCAACGTTAGCTATGGTTATCACCAGCATTATGCTGCTATTTCATCCCCCAATACTGCTATCCATTTTCCAACTTTTTATTCAACATCCAAAAGAACGGGGGTAGTAGCCACATCCATAAACTTCTCTCTCTAGGAGCTTGTGGTCCAGCCTCTGTCCTTTTTTCGGGTGGAGAAATAATGACCTAGAACAGTCCCATATCTTTAATAACTAATTAGATGGTGTCCATTCTGGCCGAAACAGACCAAACATAACACAAAGTGAATTCAGCCAAGTACAGCCCAAGTACAGACACAGTGAGAAGTATATTTTTTATTTACCTGGTGTCTGAATCCTTATTCACCACTGAACTATTTTCTTAAACCAGTCTCCTCATTTATGTAAGCAACTTTTATCTCTACGCCTGAATTCTAGCCAGTATTCCATGAAGGCTCAGCCAGAGAAAAGCATTCACCGTGATTTACCCTCCCAAATATTACGGGATGTTATTTATGTGGCCTTTGAGCAGGGTTCATGTCCATCCCCAGCCATGACTTCATTTCAACCACAAGCAACAGCAGAGGCACCATGTTTCCCGAAACTCCTTTAAAAACAAGCCTGCAGATGCCAGGAGAACTGGGAATATTAATGACTGAAAAGCTGGGAACTAAGGGATGTATGCAGAATGGTGGGAAGGGAATCTAAAGAACCCAGTTCTACTGAGCGTGGAATTGTTAACAGAGGGCAAACGTTTACAAAGCTTTGTGGCTGGAGAACTGATGATGGAGGAGAAAGTCAGAAGGCAAGAGTCTGAAATAATCTAGGGTCAAAAGTATTTGCAGAACCAGGGTGTACAATATTATTTATAGAGAAAAATAGATTTTTGGGGGACTCAGGAAAGGTGTTGTAAGACTGGGTATTGCCAAGAAACATACAAGATGCTTTGGCATATGTAAGTGGCATGATTTATGAAGCCTGAAAAAAAAGGAGAAAAAAAAAAGAGAGAAGCAATTTTGTTCACATAGTATGCACTTATATTTTATTCTTCTCAAGAAGGAATACGTTCTGATCACAGACGTGGCCAAATATTTCAGCAGGACACTCAACAAAGACCCTTATGGAATCCTGGTGGAAAGAAAAGGTGGAGAAACAAGCTAAAGGGAGGTCTCTGGGGGACAACCGAAGGATAGAATCCTGTTTCATTCAGCGTTTTTATCAACAAAGTGGGGAAGAATAGTTCGGCAAATTTACAAACTACACAAAAGACAAGAAAATGGAAAGGATACTGAGGTGACAGAGGGAAGAATCAAATTTCAAAACTACACGGGCAGGCCGGAAAGATGAGATCCACCTAAACAAACAATACGAACTGGGTTACATTTAAAACCAGCTGCACAAAGGGAGCGTGGGGAAGGCTTGGCTTACTTTGGGTCTCAGATCACTGCAAACTTGGGTAACCAGGGTGCCTAGGAAGCTGATGCAATCGTAAGGTACTTTAATAGAAGGAAAGCATACAAACAAGGGATGTGATCATTTAATTGTAGTCGACAGTGAAAAACTGATCACTGGTACCTTGATCAAATGTCCCTGTGAAATATCTGAAAATCACTGAATGTGGAAACCTGCTGAGGAAATTTAGGCTGCTTTGTGTGAAGGAGAAGACTCGCTGGCTGCCTGAGTATTGGGCTGATGTACCTGAAGGCAGTCATGTGGAAAAAGGTTAGAAATAATTCCAGAGGGTAGAATACGGCCCTCCGAATGGCAGTTACAGCATGGCAGACATTGTCTCAATATAAAGAAAGCCTTTCACAGGCTGGACGCAATAGACTCTCTTGGCCATCCAGGTAAGGTCCCTGCCACCAGAAATATTCCACCAGAAAGAGTCTCCGGGCCACCTCCCTCTCAGGGATTCCTGCTCTGAGTGAGATGCTGAACCGAATGACCTTTAGGGTTCCTTCTGAGGCTACGCTAATATGGTATTTATGCAGTAAAATGTACACAAACTGAGTCAGCTCTTTCTGACAGTGTAACGTAAGTGAGGTAATTACACATACATATACCCCCATCACAGAGCACGCGTGTTATTACTAGAATCAAACCTTAGCTCTTCCATGTCTGTAGATCAATTATGTCAACAGAGTTATGTGCTGACCTTGAGCTAGTGAAGTTGAATGTAGAACAGGATCAGAATTTATCTGAGTTGATGAAATAGGCTTCACTTTTCCATAACTAGAAAGCACAGGCCAGTCAGTAGGCCCGGTGAGGGAAGGAAACAGGCTACAGAGAAAGAGGAGTAGTTTTCAGTTTCTCCTGCCTATGCTGGCAACACAGGAAAGGAAGGGAAGGGGCTGTTCCACACATACACACACACACACACGCATACGCACACACACTCTCACTCTCATGGTAGAAGCCAGACACTAGGCTTCTGTGACTGTCAACATTTCTAAGCAGCTTGAGAGCAAACGTTCTTCTTCTATATCCAGATGATCTTTACCACTGAGGTTAAGAATAGTATTATATTTCTCCTTCTCTCAAGGGATGAATTTGTCAGATTGTCAGATATCATTTTTGTCTTTGAGTTGAGGATACAATAAAATACAGAAGGAATTCTATATCATCTCTCAGCCATTCCGGTTTTAAAATTGATGATTCAATATGGCTCCCTTTTGGACAATAACATAATGAGGCTCATTTCTTTCAGATATGAGGAAAGAACTCTCACTACTTTATAGTTCCACTTCGTACGTCATTCTTGAGCTATCTTTCAGTTTGGTGAATCAAGCTCGGGAGGCTCTTTGTTCTAGACCCAAGTCTCCCACATATTTTTATCTCCCCATCACACTCCTGGTTTCACTTTAACTCCCCACTAAAGGTCAAAGCTGCAGCTCAACAGCAGACCAGGAACTCAGAAGGTAGAGATATGGAAGGAGTCCATCCTTCACTCTATGGAGATGGGAAAAATAGGTCTTTTCCTAGTCTTCATAGAAAGAGGCATATACTCTCTCTTTCCCACATACATATACATAGGCATATACATAGAAAGAGAGCACCCGGAGCTCTCCCACATTTAGAGAGAACCAATGACTTGACACAAGTCTTCCGTCATTCCCAAAAGAAATCAAAATTTTCAAAGACTGAGTGGGAAATTTTTAAAATACTATTAGTATAAAAAAACTCCATTTTGTATTCTCAATGTCAAATTTAAATAACAGAAAGAGCCAACAAGTTTATGATACGCTACAAAAAAAAAAAAAAAAAGGAAAAGCTTCACTTTACTCAATGTCTTCACTGAAAATTCATTTAGGTCTCCTCCAGGTCAGCTCATCCTTCTCCCACCCCAATCATCAAAGGAGCAGGATACCGAAAAAATAGAAGGACTCATGCACTAGGGATAAAGAAGGGAGTAAGTTAGGGATGCCATATACAATACCTACTTTTGTCTTATAAGCAACAGGATACCCTACGTAATGAGCTATGGACGTTCTGTTGATGTCCAAAATATAAGACAAGAGAAATACTAACATGAATGGATTTTTAGAAAACCACAGATAGGCAGTAGGGGGAAATGCAGCCCTTTGTTCCAAGCAATAGGCAGAGTTAGGTGGGTATTAACAGAGAAATATTTCAAAGGCTAAAACACTATGACAGTAAAGACACTATGATCTAGGCACAAAAATCTGGGGCATAAGAACAAAGGTAGCTGACTGAGGTCTGTAAATACCCGGCAAGACTGATGAAGGCCTTTGGGCTCTTTCACAGGACAAAATATGTTTCTTTGTCATGAAGCAAATGATCTGAGAAAAGAAGTGAAATAAATTTATTCTAAATAAACAAAGAAGCCCACTCCAAGCAGCAAAGCTCTGGAACCTGCTGGCCAGACTTGATGTAGATTAGCTCAAGAACCAGGAGATGCTCAGTGGAGGCTAACACAACATTGTAAAGCAACCATACTCCAATAAAAATTAATTTTAAAAAATATATATATATTTTAAAAAAAGAACCAGGAAGTGCTGAGCCTGAGGGTTCAATGTCTTCAGAATTTGTGTAACTAATACGGAATATATCCCGCTGTGTCCTAGCTCAACAGGAAGCTTCCTGAAGGCAGGGAAGGCCTGCAGTAGTGACTAGAATATAGTAAGTGCTTAATAAATATTCATTATGTGAATACAATAGCTCAATTCAAGTTGCCCCATGTATCAATGGTGGACTGAACGTACTAATGGCTGCCATTGATGGCCTCCTCTGAAGTTCCTCCCATAGAGAGGTATAGTCTATTTCTTCACCCTTTGAAATGAACTTGCCTAATGACTCATTTTGGCCAAGATGATGAGGGAGAAGTGTCACCGTGCGAGTTTCAAGTTTAGGCCTCAAGGGGCTTTGCACACTTTTGCTTTCTCTCTTGGGAGCCTGCCATGATGTGAGAATAAGCCTGGGCTAGCCTGATGGAGGATGAGAGACCACATGGTGAAGAGCCCAGCTGTCCCGACTGAGTTCATCCTAGACCAGCCTATAGCCAGCCAACATTCATACATGAGGGAACTTGGCCAAGATGTTCAGAGGCCAACGCAGCCCAAAGCCTACCACAGATGCAGGCCTGAGTCCAGCTGAGACCAGAAGACCTGCCCAGTTGACTCCTAGGCTCATGAGAAAGAATAAATGGTTGCTGTTTCAAGCCACTATGTTTGGATAGTGGCTTTTAATCCAACAATAGCAAACTGACACACCTCCCTAAATGTTGCGTTTCTGCCCTTTATCACTGACCTTGTCTTTAAATGTTTGTGAAATATTTTCACTCCTAATAGTTTAATTCAAAAGGAAAAGCAAAAAGAATCCCTATCATTCATTCAATAATAACTTATGTCTACATGTCCTTTCTCTTTCCCCTCTTCTTGCCTCTAACTTCTTGAAGTCCTCATTTATGTCTCAGTTTTTCTGTTAAAATCAGTCCCTAGATGGTCTCCAGGCATCCATCTTTGTTCTAACCCCATCTGCATAATGTGTAAGAGTTATCATCCTAAAACATTTGTGTAATCATGTCACTCCTCTCCTCAAGAAGTTTAAACCTTTCACATCACGCACAGAAGAAAGTGTGAACTACGCATATGGCCAGTCACATCCCTCACACTTTTGCTCCAACGTCTGTTCCCAGTGTGGCCTCACACCAGAAGCCCCCCACGGCTCATGCCCCAGGACACCTGTCTGCCTCCGTACTCCCACTTTTCCCACCCTCATATTTCTGTCCAACTTGTTTCATATGCTTGCAATTTCCCACTGGTGAAAATCCCACTAAAGCCACCACCCTAAGAAGCTACCCTAATCTTCCACTATATCTTTGTGTAATAAAAATGATATAATAATAACAACAACAATGCCGATGATAATACTTAGTAAGCACGTACTATAAGCTAGCGCCGTGTTCAGCACTCCCAATGCATTCTCTCTTAACCATCACATCAATCCTAGGGCATAGCTATTCTTACCACTACCTGCATGCTCTAGATGAGCAAACTGTGCCTCAAAAGGGTAATCAGTCCAACGTCAAATATCTACTAACTGGCAGAGCTAAAATGTGGATCTAGGATCCTAGGAGTAAATACACTGAGCGACATCATGGCTTCATTTGAATGTCCCATAGTTATTATAATAAAGTAAAGCACAAAGGAGTTTAAATGACTTGCCAAGGCCGCAGAGTCGTCAGCAGAACTAGATCATGAATCAACGATTCTGAATCCTCCAATCTTATGCTAATTTTGTGCCACCAGGGAAAATATAACTGCTGCCTGGTCTCCCCAGGAGAGCATGAGCGTTTTTGCCTTTGCCCATTTTTTTCAGTTAGAATGCCTCAACTAAACTAAGCAGGTAAACTTTAGTTTCTCCTGCTGCTGTAATCATCCATAGCTCTTCAGCCAAGATTCCAAAGCTAGAGGAAGAAAGTGAATCTAAAACCAAATTAATTTTTAGCTTCATTTGATTCACATGTCAACAACAGTCCACCCAGTCATATACAAGTGAACTAAATTTCCCATATTCCCAATTGTGTTTAATTCTCTTGGGACCACATAGGTCGCACTGATGCCTTAAACATGCTAATCTCTTTCTGTCCTACTTTAGGTACTGGTCTCCCAAAGAGCACCCCATACATAGCTGAATATACTTGCTTTTCAAGAACTGTGCTCCTTTGACTTACAGAAAATGTCAGCCAGGGTAGTCCCTGGTCCTGATGGATACACTTGCACACTTAGGAGTGCAGGCCTGCGATTGGCCTGTAGCTATGAGCCTCCAGAGGTTAGGGCCAAAGAAAGGAATATGAACCAAGAATATAGCAGATTTTGCCCACAAGTATCAGGGTTGAAAAAAAAGAAAGAGGAAAGCGCTGAATACAAGCCCAGGTGAACCATGTAAGTTTAGAAATAGCTCTTTTGCTAACTCAAAGGGGACGGAAGGGAAACTGACACAGCTTGTTTGGCCGCTGTGCCTGTTGTCCACTCCCTTTCTTGGTCCACGCAGCTGCGCAGCGGGTGCAAGATGCTACCGCAAGCGGCAGGGGCTGCAGAGGCAGCGGGGGAAAGGGTCTATTCAAGGGCGCTTAGTCCTCCCAGTTTGAGACTCTCCACAAAAGAGAGACAACAAATGCAGGCTTCAAAGGAGAACAGAAAATGTTACAGTGATCCACCTCCCCCGAGAACCCTTGATCGGCAGCACTTCCTGCTGCTTTCTGTCCATCCTCTACCTCCCCCAGTTCCGGCTCATCTAAGAGGTTTTTTTATTCTTAAGACCTATAAAATAGGCATAACAACTAACTGGATGAAACAGACGGTCAGGCTTAACCTAGGCCTGGAAAAGTATCCACTCAATATTATTTGAAAACTTATCTTAAGTTTATGAGAAGCCCCTGTATTAAAGAGGAACTTCAGCTGAATTCCAGATGTCTTCGGTTATTCGTTGCTTATCTCACGTGTACCGTACGAAAAGATGAGGATTCGATTCTGTTCAGTCCGGGAGAGGGGGAGGTAACAGCAGATAAGATGGGTCTTTGCTGCTGGGAACGCCCTTAGAAAGGAACCCTCCTGGGCCTCCCTGGTGGCGCAGTGGTTGAGAGTCCGCCTGCCGATGCAGGGGATACGGGTTCGTGCCCCGGTCTGGGAGGATCCCATATGCCGCGGAGCGGCTGGGCCCGTGAGCCATGGCCGCTGGGCCTGCGCATCCGGAGCCTGTGCTCCGCAACGGGAGAGGCCACAACAGTGAGAGGCCCGCATACCGCAAAAAGAAAAAAAAAAAAAAAAGAAAGGAACCCTCCAGATTCTAGTGCGGGGCATCTACCTGCCAGAAACATGTGCACTGTTTCAGACGCCCTTTCCTCGAAGTCTAACTGAGAACCACTGATTCTCCCCCAGTCCCTCCCGCTCTGCGAGCTTAGGAGCACCTCTGCCAAAGGCCAGGGACTACCAGTGAAATGACACACAAATAACAGCCAGCTCAGCTAGAAAAAGATCTCATGGGGGAAAAGAGCAAGAACTATGAGCTTTCATAACGTTTGCAAATTATCTAAGGATTTCACATATCCTATTATCCTCTCCTAAGGCCTATAACTAACTCCAGTGCACGTTAACAGACTCATCAACACATTGGAAGACACAGTTTCGGCCAGTGGGAGCACTCTTTAGTAAATAAGGTGTCAAACCGCCTTTTATTCACTCCAGATATGGAAGAGAAAAGGGAAGGTGAACAATTAGCATAAACATGTCACCTACATTTCTAAGAATAAAGAGCTCACCGTTTTTTTTTTTAAATTGAAGTATAGTCGATTTACAATGTTGTGTTAGTTTCAGATGTACAGCAAAGTGATTCAGTTATACATAGACCTACATATATTCATACATATATATATACATATATATTCTTTTTTTAATAGATCTTTATTGGAGTATAATTGCTTCACAATACCATGTTAGTTTCTGTTGCACAACAAAGCGAATCAGCCATATGCATACACATGTCCCCATATCCCCTCCCTCTCGAGCCTCCCTCCCACCCTCCTTATCCCACCCCTCTAGGTGGTCACAAAGCACCGAGCTGATCTCCCTGTGCTATGCGGCTGCTTCCCACTAGCCAACTATTTTACATTCGGTAGTGTGTATATGTCAATGCTACTCTCTCTTCGCCCCAGCTTCGCCCTCCCACCCCATGTCCTCAAGTCCATTTTCTATGTCTACCTCTTTATTCCTGCCCTGCAACTACGTTCATCAATACCTTTTTCTTTTTTTTTTAAGATGCCATATATATGCATTAGCATATTCAGATTCTTTTCCATCGTAGGTTATTACAAGATATTGAATATAGTTCCCTGTGCCATACAGTAAGTCCTCGTTTATCTATTTTATATATAATAGTGGGTATCTGCTAATTCCAAACTCCCAGTTTATCCCTCCCCCCACCCTTTCCCCTTTGGTAACCCTAAGTCTGTTTTTTATGCCTGTGAGTCTGTTTTTGTTTTGTAAATAAGTTCATTTGCATCACTTTTTTTTAGATTCCACATATAAGTGATATCATATGACGTTTGCCTTTCTCTGTCTGACTTACTTCATTCAGTATGACAATCTCTTTGTCAGATCGCACAGTTTTTATCTCACTAACTAGACTGGTCAGTCCCCAAGATGCAAATGCACCACCTTCCAAAAATTAACTCCAAAAAGTTATCACTTAGAAACCCAAAAGCATTCTCTCACTGAGCCAATATAATAGGTGGTGATTGCAGTCTCAGGCCAGCCTGCAAACACCAATTTATCTCAAATACACCAGGAAGGGTCTTCCTAGGAGCCCCAGGCCTCTCTGAACCTAAGCCCATGCGTGCTCCTTGAATCTTAAAGTCCCTTTAGTACCAATATCCTGACATCTCAGAGCGAAGGCCGGCGGAGAGAAGGGAAACATATCAGGTTCCATCACTGTGGCGGCTGGACAGATGCTCCGGTGGGAGAGGTGGAGAGATATAACATTCCTCCTAAAGTCAGGGAACATGAGAGGAAGGGAGATGGTATGTGATGAAACTTTCCACTTTAATCCTAAGAAAAGATGTTGAGTTTAGGGGATAGAACTAGACTTCCAGAACATTAGAGAGGCCACCATAGCCTTTATAAAAAATATTTATTTATGTATTTACTTATTTATGTATTTATGTATTTGGCTGTGCAGGGTCTTAGCTGCAGCACACGGGATATTTGTTGCCCCGTGCAGGATCTTTAGTTGCAGCATGCAGGATCAGTTGTGGCATGTGGGATCTAGTTCCTTGAACAGGAATTGAACCTGGACCCCCTGCATTGGGAGCACAAAATCTCAGCCACTGCAACACCAGGGAAGTCTCGAGAGGCCACCATAGCCTTTCAACAGAATGCTGACTGCAGACATAACTTTTTCAGCAAATATAACTAATAAAAAACCACATTTCTCTCATTTCTACTGATTATAACCATTATATACTAATTATAGAAACATACAGTTTTAAAAACCTAGGTCTGGGCTTCCCTGGTGGCGCAGTGGTTGAGAGTCCGCCTGCCGATGCAGGGGACCCGGGTTCGTGCCCCGGTCCAGGAAGATCCCACATGCCGCGGAGCAGCTGGGCCCGTGAGCCATGGCCGCTGAGCCTGTGCTCCGCAACGGGAGAGGCCACAACAGTGAGAGGCCCACGTACCGGAAAAAAAAAAAAAAATCTAGGTCTAATGATCTTATCAATACGCTCAACTCTTGCCAAGAATGTGCTAGCACCACAGAAGTCTTGCACTTAAGGGGGCATCAGAGGTCATCTACCCCAATACCTTCATTTTAAAAATGAGGCCACCAAAGGCTGGAAAACTTGAGCGATTTCCAGAAGGCACTCCAGTTCTTTAGATCCAGAAATCACCTGGTGTCCACCGGGGACACTATTTCATGTGCCTCTTATATAAACTTTGGTTTCCCTTCTTTGAGGAGCCTTTCATTTCTCTGCATTGATGCTCCCCCTGGGAGTTAAATCCCACTCCCAGCCACAGAGGTTGTTTATTTGAGGGAAGGTATTCATGGTCTCATCCCAGGCATCTCCCTTTGAACTCTGAGGACTCCGCTGGAACTCTCTTTGCAGCCGGGAGAGCCTATTTTTCCCTTTTCTCCAAGGAAGGCCATCCTTGGCCCTGAGCATCAGGCCTCCTGCACTCGCTTCCTCCAAGCAAGGGGAAGACGGCACTGGTGATAGAGCAATAAAACTGCGAATGTCAAACTCACTTCATTTGCTGACCACCTGATTAACGGTTCATCTCCACAGTTCAAGTCAGCCCCACCTAAGCCTCTGGAGCTTCTTGCCAAAGCCTTCTTAAACAGTCTTCATTTTTTTTTCTACACACACTTAAAAACCTCATTAAGCAGGAGAGAATGTTTTTTTGTTTGTTTTTGTTTGTTTGTTTGTTTTGTGGTACGCGGGCCTCTCACTGTTGTGGCCTCTCCCGTTGCGGAGCACAGGCTCCGGACGCGCAGGCTCAGCGGCCCAGCCGCTCCGCAGCATGTGGGATCTTCCCGGACCGGGGCACGAACACGCATCCCCTGCATCGGCAGGCGGACTCTCAACCACTGCGCCACCAGGGAAGCCCAGAGAATGTTTTTTTTTTTTTTTTTTTTTTGCGGTATGCGGGACTCTCACTGTTGTGGCCTCTCCCGTTGCGGAGCACAGGCTCCGGACGCGCAGGCTCAGCGGCCACGGCTCACGGGCCCAGCCGCTCCGCAGCATGTGGGATCTTCCCGGACCGGGGCACGAACACACATCCCCTGCATCGGCAGGCGGACTCTCAACCACTGCGCCACCAGGGAAGCCCAGAGAATGTTTTTAAAACAGTCAAATAGTGTTTTCTCCATAGCCTTGCATGATGAAGGTTATGAACTCTTATATTCAGCAACTGCCTCTACAGGATGCATGCCAGGGCAGCACGATGATAAACCACTGACAGTGGTCCAGTAATGGTTTCCTGTTACCAGTGGAGATCTTAAGTGGTAATAACTGCAAAAGGATGTTCCTATTAAGCTAAGTGTGTGTGCCTTCCTATTCCTTCAGCAGGGTTTAGAACATGGCTGAGGCTGAAAGCAGCTGGAGGAGGATAAAGGGTGCCCCGCTTCCTCGTGTCCCCTGGGCCAGTCCTTTTCAAACCTCAAGACACCCTGAAATGAAGAAGAATATTTTGGTGGTCAACACCTTGCTGTTAGACCTAAGTGTCAGTCCAAGGTCAGGTTGTTAGTGGCTCTGAATATTGCCTGACCCCTATTAGCCTGAGTTTCCTCAGTTGCAAAGGTGATAATCATGGTCCCTTTTCCTTGTACAAGGACTGTTGGAAAGATGAAATGATCGGGCTATGCATTCGAATTTGGCAAAGCAATGAGTACAAGAAGGAAGTGCTCAATAAATGTTAGCTGCCATTGTTGAAAAAAAAACAATACACAGGAGAGGTGCTCAACATCACGAATCGCTAGAGAAATGCAAATCAAAACTACAGTGAGGTATCACCTCACGCCGGTCAGAATGGCCATCATCAAAAAATCTACAAACAGTAAATGCTGGAGAAAGTGTGGAGAAAAGGGAACCCTCTTGCACTGCTGGTGGGAATGTAAATGGACACAGCCACTATGGAGAAGAGTATGGAGGTTCCTCAAAAAACTAAAAATAGAACTACATATGATCCAGCAATCCCACTCCTGGGTATATATCTGGAGAAAAACACAGTTCGAAAGGATACATGGACCCCAATGTTCACTGCAGCGCTGTTTACAATAGCCAAGACATGGAAGCAACCTAAATGTCCATCAACAGACGAATGGATAAAGAAAATGTCGTATATATATACATTGGAATATGACTCAGCCATAAGAAAAGAATAAAATAATTCCATTTGCAGCAACATGGGTGGACCTGGAGATTATCCTACTAAGTGAGGTAGACAGAGAAAGACAAATATCATATGACATCACTTACATGCAGAATCTAAAAAATACAAATGATACAAATGAACTTATTTACACAAAACAGAAACAGACTCACAGACTTAGAGAACAAACTTATGGTTACGGGGTGGGGGGGGGCGGGGGGGGTAGTGGGGGGAAGGGATAGACTGGGAGTTGGGGATTGACATATACACACTATATTTAAAATAGACAACCAACAAGGAGCTACTGCTCAATACTCTGTAACAACCTAATTGGAAAAAGAATAGATACATGTATATGTATAACTGAATCACTTTCCTGTACATTTGAAACTAACAGAAGATTGTTAACCAACTATATATTCCAATATAAAATAAAAATTAAATAAATAGAAATGACACTTTGAAAAATATCTGTTGAAATCAGATGCCTTTCAGCTTTCCCCATCACCACTGGTCTCGAATGATAGTCACTGGCTATCACCATCACCCAGAAGTACAACTGGGGAGGAGGATCAGATCACGGTGGTGGCCGGGAGCCTGGGTGTGGGAGGGGCAATCGTCCGCATGTCCTGCAGTGCTCCTTCCCTCTTCAGGCCACAGAGCTTCTGATGCCCTGCAGTGATTTTACACAACTGGCTTTTATTGAAATGTGGAGAGGCCCCATGACCACAGAGGTGAGGCGAATCAGAAGGAGAGTTTCATGTCAGCTAGCTTGGCATGAGCTCAAAGCAGAAACACACCATCATCACTCTCTTTGCATGGCACCTGATGTGACACCTGATACTTGATGTATCGGCTGGGGACACCTCCTCCTTGGAGATGTCCGCCCAGCTTTCAAACTTCTGAACTCCTATGGAACTGTGGGGTGCAAAGCACTACCTGGTCCAGGTGTGAGTCTGTCCTCAGCTCTCCCAGCCTCCACCTGCCTATCCATCACAGACAGGGTTCCTCTGCAGTAAACCTCTGTAAGCTTCAGCCTGCAGGGCCTTCGGTCCCTCGGGCAATATCCCTGCAGGGACCTGCCTCCTTAGCCTCAGCCCCTCTTTCCGTGTCCTCTCTTCCGCGCTCCTCAGTCTTCTCTGGCCCACTCATCCCCTGAGCCCTTCTCATCTGAATCGTCTCTCTTTGAGCTCATTATCTCTGCTTTCCTTGAATAAATACATTTCACTTAAAAAGGAAAGAAAAAACTTATTTTTTATACTGTTCCCTAATCATACATCCACCTGACCCAGAAGACGACGTTTTTATCGCCCCTTTTGCAAGATGCAAATAGATATGGACAGTTAGAGACAGCACCAGGAGGCCCCCCGAGGTCTCCCTTCATGTTTTCCATAACTCTGGGAGTAACTGCATTTTATAATAGTCATCTCCCATGAGTGCTCTGTGGGGAATCATTTCTTTTCTATTCTATTTTTGGCCGGGGGAAGAGTGGCAGGGCAGTGGGCAGCAGCAGTGGGCAGTGATTTTTTTTTTTTTTTTTTTTTTTTTGCGGTACGCGGGCCTCTCACTGTTGTGGCCTCTGCCGTTACGGAGCACAGGCTCCGGACGCGCAGGTTCAGCGGCCATGGCTCACGGGTCCAGCTGCTCCGTGGCATGTGGGATCCTCCCAGACCGGGGCACGAACCCGTGTCCCCTGCATCGGCAGGCGGACTCTCAACCACTGCGCCACCAGGGAAGCCCATGGGCAGTGATTTTATACAATATGTAGCAGGAACCTTGGGTCCAGAGAAGGCACACGCTCCTGTTGTTGAAGATGTTAAAGTGAAATAAGCACCATTATTAGGACCCAAGCCAGGCCTGAAAACAGGACCTAAGGTGGGCAGTTTGGTTTGGGCAAGACTGAGGTTGTCGTCAGGAGCCAGAGAGCGGGACCAGGACTGGAAAGGCAGGGCAAGGCCGGGGCTGCCCTCAGAGCAGGGGTGAGCAGGCTGGAGCTCCACCCCAGAGACAGGTCACGAGTCCCGAAGAACATGGGCGTCGGAGTCCAGGCCCCGTATCAGGCAAAGGAGAAGGTGCTCAGGGGAGCCCTCCGCGTGGTCCTTACTAATTTCAGCACCGGTCACCAACAGAATAGCTACAGAAAAGAATGACGGTGCAGAGAGAACACCACTCTCTATGAATTGTTTCGTTTTCTCAACAGCCTTGTGAGGTAGGAATTTTTAACTCAAAGGTGAAGATGAGGCAGCTGAAGCTCAGAGATACTAAGGGACTTGCCCCAAGGCCGTGAAGTGGGTGGGTGTCAGAGGTGGGACTGGAGCATGCATTCTGACTCTGCGTCCAGTGCTCTTTTCAATAAGCCTCAGCTGCCGACCACCACTGAGGGCAGAGTCTCCCACTTCCTAAAGGCAGCAGTTGGCCTGGGACCCGTGAAGGTCCTGTTCCAGCGTGAGCCAGCAATGGACTTTTCAACGTTCGGGCACGTCTTGGAAACTGGAGGGGTGGGCTCTGCAGAAGACTATTTTTGTTCTTTTATGGCTGAATGAAAACAGACGTCTGCAGAGCCCACCCATCCAGTTTCGAACTAATGTCATTTGCAGCAACATGGATGAACCTAGAGATTGTCATACTGAGCGAAGTAAGTCAGACAGAGACAAATATCATATGACACCGCTTATATGTGGAATCTAAAAAAAAAACAAAAATGGTACAAATGAACTTATTTACAGGGCAGAAATAGAGTCACAAATGTAGAAAACAAACTTACGGTTACCAAGGGGGAAAAGGGGGGAGGAATAAATTGGGAGATTGGGATTGACATATACACACTACTGTATATAAAATAGATAACTAACAAGGACCTACTGTACAGCACAGGGAACTCTTCTCAAAACTCTGTAATGACCTATATGGGAAAAGAATCTAAAAAAGAGTGGATATATGTATATGTATAGCTGATGCACTTTGCTGTACACCTGAAACTAACACAACATTGTAAATCAACTATACTCCAATAAAAATTTTAAAAAAAGAAAAAGAAAACTGTATCAAGAAAACATTTTGGGGCTGATGCAAATATTAAGACTGAATTGTGGTAATGGATGTATAACTCTACACATTTACTAAAGTCATTTAATTATGTACTTAGAATAAATGAATTTTATTATATGTAAAAAAATAAAGAAGTCTATTTTCACAGGGAAATGAAGGAGCAGGCTGGGGGAGAACTTATCTTAAGAAAAGGAGGAACCAAATAAATTCTATCCACTCACAAGGCTGTAGCCACAGGGTGGGAGGAGCAGTGTGGAAGCCGCCGTAACGGCTGTTGTGTACCCTCGCCCTAGCCTGACCTGTGGGTCCTCAGGGAATGAGGAAAGAGGAGACGTAAGTAAATGCTGAAAAACTGTTTCATTACAAACTTAGAAGAAATTATGTCATGAGCATGCCTGTGGCTTTGGTAATGGCCTATAACGGGACGGGGGATGAGACCTTTCACCAGACACTCCACCACAGACCATGTTGAAGCTTTGGCATCAGGAAGGCCCCAGTGCATTCGAGGCAGGTGCTTAGTGGGAAACCATAATATCCACGGGGAGTGGGGTTGCAAAGAGGCCGAGGTGCAAGGCAGATGCCACGGAACTCAATGAAAGCAGCAGGAAATGACAGTGCTACCGTGGAGAAAAACCAGGAAAACTACAGAAAATGGCAGCCGTTCCCAGCAAATCCGGTACCAGAACCATTTGTGAACCTGTGACATACCCTCCCGAGGGCTGCCCATGCCACACCAGAAGACAATGAGTTTGTGGGGGACTGTGGTCTTAACTGGGTAGGGAGGAAGCGAGAACGGATGGGGTCTGAACTGTTACTAACATACACACACAAAGTGGGGAGGGCTGGGGAAATCGGCGCTATGTATCGTATTCCTAACTGAATTTTCTTTCAGAAGTATAGATGATTTACAATGTTGTGTTAATTTTTGCTGCATTTGTGACGTCTGTCATTCAAACGAATCCCAAAGCGGACCTGAATCTTCTGGATAAAGTGATGAAACTCACAAATCTTTAGTCCTCAAGAAAATTTCAGGACACACTTGTCCTCCAATCAAAAATGTGCTCAGCATCCTCTCTCCTTTCCAAACAGAAGGAATTGAGCATCCAGGACCCTGCCAAATGCGGTTCTGTGTTTCTCCCACTCCTCTCTGGCCTGTGTTTCCTTATTTGAATCCATTTCCAATCCCCCAAAGGGCTCCAGTAACCTAGCCCCAGCACGTCACCTCACTGACAAGCGCGCGGTGGATAAGCCCTCTCTGGCCTTGGCTCTCTCCATAGTTTGGCCCCTTATTTGAACGGTGTGTTCCAAATGGGGCTCTTCAAACCCTGTCTCAGCATCTGAGCACAATAGGTAATTTCCACCTCACCATCAGACTTTCGTGGGGGTAGAAACAGAGGGGGGCGAGTTTTAATTCCGTTGCCATCTATGTCTTCAACTCCTTAGTGAAAGTGGAAAAAATTAAAGCAAAGGAAAGGTGAGTAGTTTACTTATGTATATGTTCCTAAGGACCACCTCCGCTTCTATGGCAATGGGCCAGTAGATGCTTCTATAGCAGCAGGTCCACTTCAGTGCATCTGCAAAAGTTCCTCTCTACCAAATTAAACACGAAATGAGGATGAGCTATCCTCAGAACAAACTATCATCCCTCAGTTAAGTCCATTACCGTGACACCTGCCCTTCCCAAACCCAAGAGGTCATAGAGATTCGGTAACAACAGGAACATAAAATATTTCTGCATCAGCACAGCTCCAGCAAGAAATTCCTCTACGATTGTCTGACAGAGACATCATTTTTTTCTCACAAAGTTGTTCAAGACAATTGAGTAATCAGAAGAAATGAGGCTAAAAATAATGTTAGCCATGGAGTGGGAAGACGTAACTCAGCAAAATGCTGGCAAGTGCTTCTCTAACCGCCAAGCCTCAGAATACACAAATGCCCTTTTCTGTTCAGCCGTGACAATCTAATTCAGGTTTTGTCCTCCCAGGAGGTGATCGGTGAGTCCAGATGGACACCGAGCCGTCTCATCTTCCCGGGCACAGAAGCCAGACTGCACTGCAGGTACGTGCTCCGTGTCTCCACTGCCAGCTAGCTTGGCCAGGAGAGGAGCTGCCGTGCCCAGAGCCAGCTCCTGGGAAGCTGGGTAAGGCCACAAAGCCCAAGGATTCCTTAGGCCACTCTGATGTTTCAGCACCTAAGGGAGCAATCAGAACTCAGCTCAGCTCACCCACCAGAATTCGGAATGACTGTAGGATGAAATCGAGACATGACCAGAACCAAGAGAGTAAAGTAACAGGAACAAGCGCTGCTGAGTACAAAGAGGCTGAGTCAATCTGTACGAAGCAGAGAAAAAATCAAGTCCAGGAACGTTTAGTGGACAACAAGCCAACTGAGTTAGTGATGTAACAAGGTTAGAACAAGTTAGGTCAGGCTATTTAAATTTCAGAGTGCAAGGCAGACATAAGAAGGCGGTCATCATCCCTAAGTACGACAGGGTTAGATCTGTCGGGGAGGAAAAGATCTCCCTCAGCACTTCTAGGTTCTTCTGGTTGATCTAAGAATTAAACTGACATGAGACAGATTAACAGGAGAAAACCACACAGAAGTTTAATAACATATGTACGTGCGAGAGACCCGGGAAAACTGAGCAACTCACCAAAATGGCTAAAACCCTCACGTTAAATACCATCTTCTGCTACAGACAAAAGAGGATGCTGCGGGTAGTGGTTTGGGACCTCAAAGGGAAGGAAGGTGATTGACGTGGAGGTGGAAAAGCAAACATTTGCTGGGCCTTGCAGAGACCATGGGACACAGAGAGGACTCTTAACAGACTTCACTAGGTTCCTCCCTCTCTCCACACCCAGTTCATACTCTAGTGATCGAGGGTGACGGCTCCCATTCCTGGAACAGGCCCTCTGTCTACATTCTTGAGGCAGTTTGGGGGAAAGTCAAGGGTTCTTCCCAAGTCTTTTCAGCTCAAAGTAAAACACATGCCAAAGAGTCAGTTTGTAGTGGCAAATTTGGCTCCCCTACAGATCTTTTCTAGAGAAAGAAGTCACGTTGGGGCAGTGGCAAAAACAAAACAAAACAAACTATAAAAAATAGGTTTAGGGCTTCCCTGGTGGCGCAGTGGTTGAGAATCCGCCTGCCGATGCAGGGGACACGGGTTCGTGCCCCAGTCCAGGAAGATCCCACATGCTGCGGAGCGGCTGGGCCCGTGAGCCATGGCCGCTGAGCCTGTGCGTCTGGAGCCTGTGCTCTGCAGCAACGGGAGAAGCCACAACAGTGAGAGGCCCGTGTACCGCAAAAAAAAAAAAAAAAAAGGTTTACACGTAGAAGAACTGGATTTGACCTTGCTACACACGTTCACTACGCCACCCGGCATAGACTCTCTGAACCTCAGTTTTCTCATACATAAGATGGACATAATAACAATACATAACTAAAGAAAAGAAAAAAGACAATACATGATTCATTAGATTGTTGTAAGGATTCATGAGGTGATGCATATAAAGCACTTTATAGTGCATGGCAAAGAGTAAGAGTTCAATAAATGTCAGCTCTTAATGGACATCTGTTTCTGATATTGCCAAAGGAAGACGAGAGGAAAGGTTCTGGGGGAACCCCGCATGCCTTAAATATCGTAAAATATGTTGCCTCCTGAAAATGTGACCAACCACGGACCTACAAAGCGAAGGACCAGACAGGCCGCCGCACTTTGCGCCCCTACCCCGTTCTGCGAGGCTCAGCCTAAGGAATCAGCCAGACTCCTCGGTGATCTTTCCCTTTAACCTCACATTGTGAGTGGAGGGAAGAGGGCCAGAGCGGAGCGTAATTGTGACCACAGGGCACAGGCCTGGATCCACTGCAGCTGGGCTTGCAAATGACCAGCCAAGCCCTTCCCCAGTTCTGAAATGCTTTTAGGACCATTTTAAATAGAAATGTCCATTAACCTTGAAAGCAGGCAATTAGTAATGTAAATATTGTCACCTTATAAAGAAAAAGGAACAAGATCAATGTATTTTAAAAACCTCTGTGAGAGAAACAGGCTTCCTGCCACAGTCTAGCCTCCTGCATCTGGTCAACCAATCCTTCCCATCCATCACTCGACCACTTGACTTGCCATTTCCCCGCAGGCTTGGGAGCAGGAACAGGAAAGACCTTAAAGTCCACCCAGTCCAAACTCCTCATTTTAACAGATGAGAAATTGAGACTGGGAGAAATTAAGGTGTTTTCCAAGAACGCCAATTTAGTGGCAAAGCTGGTACCAGACTCTAGTTTTCCTGATTACCCGTCATACCCGTGCTGTTCATTCTCACCTCAGAGACTTTATGACAAGGAATATGATGCCTTCGCTTCTCTCTATTTAATAGACAGCAAGCTCCTTAAAGCAGGGTAAAGCATCCAGCTTTTGTATTTCTCATGAACAGCCATAAATGGATTAAAAACACTTATCAGTTGCACCTTGATGGAAATGACAGTGCAGAGCAGAGGAACCAGGACCCATGTGGGCAAGGATCACTTGTATTAGACATAACTGTGCTAATAATTTTGGAAAATCCCTAAAGCTTCCCAGAATATGGATAGGACCAGTCTGCCATTTTCAAATAAGCCCAGCTTCATGCAAGTGGGCAGAAAGCTATTCATTTTGAGTAAAGTAACAACTGATTGTTCTCCATTTCCATATAGGATTAAAAGCTATCAAATGAACTGCAACAAGAGCTTCACGGTACATGAGACAGAGATAATGTCCTTATTCAATGGGCATAAAACTCTAAAAAAAATGCCATGGTGTGACTTTTATTCTTACAAATCTTATAAAATAACGCTGTCCAGAAGACCTAAAGAGACATTTCTCCAAAGAAGAAATACAGATGGTCGATAGGCACATGAAAAGGTGCTCAACATCACTAATTATTAGAGAAATGCAAATCACAACTACAATGAGGTACCACCTCACGCGGGTCAGAATGGCCATCATTAAAATGTCTACAAACAACAAATGCTGGAGAAGGTGTGGAGAAAAGGGAACCTTCCTGCACTGTTGGTGGGAATGTAAATTGGTGCAGTCAGTGTGGAAAACAGTGTGGCGGTTCCTCAGAAAACTAAAAATAGAATTACCATATGATCCAGTAACCCCACTCCTGGGCATATATCCAGACAAAACCATAATTCAAAAAGATACATGCACCTCTATGTTCATAGCAGCACTATTCGCAATAGCCAAGACATGGAAACAACCTAAATGTCCATTGACAGATGGATGGATAAAGAAGATGTGGTACATATATACAATGGAATATTTCTCAGCCATAAAAAGAACAAAATAATGCCATTTGCAGCAACATGGATGCAACTAGAGATTATCACACCAAGTGAAGTAAGTCAGAAAGAGAAAGACAAATACCGCATGATATCAGTTATATGTGGAATCTAAAATATGATACGAATGAACCTATCTGTGAAAGAGAAACAGGATCAGGGACATAGAGAATAGACTGGTGGTTGCCAAGGGGGAGGGAAGTAGGAGAGGGATGGATTGGGAGTTTGGGATTAGCAGATGCAAACTGGTATATATAGAATGGATAAACAACAAGGTCCTACTGTATAGCACAGGAAACTATATTTTATATCTTCTGACAAACCATAAAGGAAAAGAATATAAAAAAGAATATATATGTATTGGGTTGGCCAAAAAAGTTCATTCAGTTTTAAGTAAAAATAAAAGACACATTTTTCGTTTTCACCAAGAACTTTACTGAACAACGTATTCATTAACCAAACGAACTTTTTTGGCCAACCCAATATAACTGTGTCACTTTGCAGTAATTAACACAACATTGTAATTCAATTAAAAATAAATTTAAAACTGAATAAAATAATGCTGTCCAACTTGAATGGTTCAGCTACTCTCCCATATGAAGACAGATGCTGGATATATGCCCTCCTGTGAGCCTTTCCATCCTCTCTTACTTTCTGCCGTTTTATGACAGTGACGTCCTAGCAATGCTTAATTCCTTACCACCATTATATCTCCTACCTCCAATAACTTTCACATTCCAACCCATCTTTTAAGTCACAATTGTGACTCAGAAGCTCTGGGGTGGAGCCCAAGAGTCTGCACTTCTAACAAGGTCCCTGAAAATATGGATGCTGCGATCAACTACCCAACCTTGACCTGGGATGTCTTCCTATTTTCCCAAGTGTGTCTACCCTGACCTGGACGTCTCCCTAAAACTCGGAGAGTGTCTACTCTGACCAGGGATGTTTCCCTAATTCCCCAGGTGTGACTACCATGACCTCAGATGTCTAATTATCAAGGTGTGTCTACTGTGACCTCAGATGTCTAACTCCCCAGGTGTGTCTCCTGTGACCTGGGATTTTCCTTAATGGCACATACGTGGCAACTGTAACCTGCTCTGTCAGCCTAGCAACGCACGTTATTCCTGACTCACCCCCTTTCCTCAGTAACCTCTTTACTAAAGTGTTTAAGATGCTTTGTGTGTGTTTACTGTAAATGAATATATGATTGCAGTGTTATGAAAATTAACTAATGGTGTCATTCATTCAGTTAAAAAAATATATCAATGTGCAATATGGCATGTATCATACCAGCCCCTAGGGATACAGAGATGAACAACACATAGCCTTATTTGGAGATAGATGTCTTGGTTCTACAGGTTACTAGCTGATTGACCTTGGGAAAACTACCTAATTTGTTTGTGTTCGTTTTTTGTTTTATAAAATAAGGATAACAATGTCTACCTTACAGGGTAGCATAAGTATAAAAGAGAAGTATGTATGAGAACTCACAATACACTCCAAAATGTACTATAAAAACATTTGATGTGCTCATTCTTATCTGTTCAGGTTCCCTCTTATACTGTAAACTGCCTTAAGATAAGAAATATCACTTTTTCCCTTCTACCAAAACTACGAGTTTAGCATGGTTCTTTACACTTTACGGAATTTAAATTCTCTTTCATGGATTGCCTTATCTCTTTTTTCCCCATTGTTGGGTAAACAGTACATCCTAGAACATTCACAAGAAAAACACCTGAACCAGATGGATATTAAGACACATCCTCCAAAAATCTCTGTTCTGAACGATTTCTCATTCCACCATTAAGTTCCTCCTTGAATTTAACAGGGCGCTTCATTTCCCGGTGGCCCCTTTCTTCCATTGATCTCAGAACATTTCCCACAATTGCTGGCACTCAGTAAATAGTCATTGAATGACTAAATTAATATTAGGGTTTAACATTCGTTAAATCCAAGACAATACTGACAGGTTTGGGAATTGGAGCCAGAATCTGTAGCCCTTTTCCCTTCATGAACAATTTCAGTGCCCTGGGTCAGGGCAGCCACCCATCCTATCCCCTGGAAGCTGTCTGAGACCTTGATACTGTGCCTTGGAAGCACTTATGATTTATACACCTGTTCCTTAAGAATGGTGGCCACTCACGTAATTGACACCAATTAGCCCTTCTCACTCCAGGTCCCCACGCAGGGCCAAAGGCTAAATGAGACACAAACACGGTCCACCTCTCAGCGCGGTGGAGGGTGAGTGACACACCGGCAGAGGGTGGAGAGGAAGTTTAGGCTCTCGCCATTGTTCGCTGCATCTCTTTCGCTCTGGTATCACCCTGTGCTTCCATTTCTAGGGACTGTCAATCCAGCACCAGATCCACTTCAGCGGAGGCAGAACCACTGAGAGGCCAAGTGCAAAGGCTTTCAGAGCACAGTACCCCTGAGAGATGGCTGAGCCACC
Source organism: Mesoplodon densirostris (assembly GCF_025265405.1). Taxonomy (NCBI): domain Eukaryota; kingdom Metazoa; phylum Chordata; class Mammalia; order Artiodactyla; family Ziphiidae; genus Mesoplodon; species Mesoplodon densirostris. The sequence continues at coordinate 12,378,898 of NC_082671.1, forward strand.
ATCTCAGGGTAGAACCTCCGGGCATCTCTTGCCCGTTGCCTTCTTCTCCAGGTGCTGTTCCTGCTGCCGCCACGGGCAAGATTAACAAGAAGGTTATATTTAAACTTCCAAGAGGCGCTGCTGTGCCATTATGGGTCTATTTAAAATCCTCCGGGCAGCTGCAGTACATAATAACAAATCAGCGGGAGGGAGGAAGGAAAGGGAGGAGAAGGGAAGGAGGAGGGGAGGTGGTCAGGAGCATCACGAATTGTTTCTGTGAAAAATGGACTGTGAAAAGATGGCAGGGGGTTCAGGCAAGTTAAAGATGCCCCCCCATGGTGAGAGCCAGGGAGGGAGAGGCATCAGGAGAATGTGCTAAGCAGGGGCTGGGAGAGAACCTAGGATCCTAATATGAAAATCTGCCAGACCTGAAAACTTGCCGCCTGCCTGGGATATGGCATAGCTCCAGGACACTCTACTTCTCCCAGGGGACCCTGCTGAACAGTACGAACAATACAAGCCATTGGTTCAATGTTGATGACACATCAGCACCAGAATATAAAGAGCTCTGGCGCCCGGGGTACAAGGCGGCTCCCTCAGACCCAACCAAGGCGTGCCATTCTGCTCCTCAGTTCAGCATCCAGTGCTTCGCCAAGTCAAGGTCCCTTACAGGACGTTCCCTACTGCAAGAGCTTTAGCACCAAATGATGCACCTGCAGCTGGGCTCAATTTTGACCCTGAAGACCCACCCCACTTTCTTCTGCCTTTGCTAGGTTTGGGTGTAAGGCTTTTTTAGCTTCTCCTTGCCCTCTCCTATCCCGTGGGTACAGCGGGATAGTTACAACGTTCACCGAACTGTAGGGCACAGTCATGTTCATTTTCATTTCTCAGCCCTACCTTCACCCATAATATTTGTTAACCTTGGTTTGACTCACATTATCCAAACTCTTGACCATTTTTATCACGCTTTGCTAAAGTTGCTTCAAAAGTTATTAACGTTTCTCATGATTTTTTTTTGTGTGTGGGCAAGTTTACTTAAATCTCCACTAATTGTCCAAATGACCACTCTCTGCCCACCCCTGGGGCTCCCATATGATAAAAAATCTCTGGTCTCACAAGCACAGACATTACAAGATGAAACCAACAGGGCAGTCCTGGGCAGCACATGCTTAAAATGAGGAAAACAGTTATGATCTAATTGATTTTGCTTCTATGGATGACCAAGCTGGATGTCACAGGCTCAAACAAATATTACTATGAACATAAGTCAGAAAACTTGGAAGTTCACAGTAATCCAATAAATCAAGTAAATATCAAAAATTCACTTTCTACTGCAAAGACATATTTTAAATGTCGTGTCATATTCTGATGTAAATATGTAAGTAAATGATGTAAGATGTAAGTTCTATATATGTTATTCTCTCAAATAGAATATTCTAGTAGATCAGCATATGTTAACAGTTTATACAGATTAAGAATGCATTCCTCAAGGAGCTTTATCTTCTTTTCTTTTGTTTCTGGTTAAATGCCTAATGAGCAGGAGATTTATAAAACTATCTGTCCCTGCTAAAGGAACAACCGGTAAACAATACAGACAATTTGTTATAAGCCCAAATCTGCCATATCAACATATACTTGCTGATAGTAACTACAGATTTAGAATTAAGTTCTATAGTTAAGTATAGTAATTGCTTATTAAGCACATTATGCAGAATATATTGTGCAAATATTACCAACATACAGAGACTGTATAAAACATTCTGCCATGATATGTTCAGATTACACTCTGTGACCCATGTGTCATAACTCTGTAAGAATCTATAAATGATTCATTACCTAGTGTCAATGTCCTCCCTTTTCATTCCTGTATCTTTTACTATAACTATGAGGAGCTCAAAAGAGATAACACCTCCAGAGAGAAAAAGCCAGAATTCCTACAGGAGGTGCTACACCACCCGGTCCAACCTCTCCAATGACTGAGGGGACAGAGAACCTTGTGACGGCATCCCATCCAGGCTCCACCATCCACTATGGAAGCAAATGGCCTTGGCCAAATGAAATGGCCTTTTCAATAATAAACACAGCAAAGATCCATTATACTCCAAAGAGTTCCTTCTGCGTGAGATGATCAATTGAGGAAATCAGATATAATAATTCCAAGGTGTCAGACGAGAAAACATCGATAAAACAAAAGAAATGCAGCCCTACGGACACGCTGTCCCTCATCAGGCCTCCAGCTGAACCTGTACCGACCACTCAGCTCATTCTCTGAATTCCTGGCCACTTGACTCACTCACTATCTTACATGTCATCCACCTCTGGATGGACTGAGACTTTGAGTCGGTCCCTGGGAACGGCTCTGAGCTCTGCTCACCAGCATGGCTTAGAGGAGACCTACCTACACTCGCTGACTGCAGAGTCTGGGGGAGCAGGCAGGGGGCGCTCACCCTGGCTCAGCTTCATATACGTCCCCCATCCTTCCATTCCCTTGGGACCCATCCCTTCACACACCCACCAGAGGTTTACTGAGTCCTCATGCTGGTGCTCAGGATAGAAAAAAATAAGATATGATCTGCCCTGAAGGAATGTGAAGTGTCGATGAAGTAATAAACATGTAAACAAAGAATAATAATTTATTAAAGTGAAATCATGGAGACAGACCCAGGGGAAAACAGGCTGCCGCTTTAAAGTCCCCACTGGAATAACAGACAATTCACAAAAGCAAAATAAAAATCAAGTGGCTAATAAGTATATTTTAAAAATTCAAGCTCACTGATAAATCAACTAAATAGAAATTTAAACATTTTTTCCAGTTTTATTGAGAAATAAGTGACCTACATGACTGTGTAAGTTTAAGGCATACAGTGTGATGGTTTGATTTATACATATTGTGAAATGATTACCACAATAGGTTCAGCTAATATCCGTCTTCTCATCTAGATATAATTTTTAAAAAGGAAAGAATAAGAGAAAAAAAGGGGAAAAATTCTCCTTGTGATGAGAACTCTTAGGATTAACTCTCTTAACAACTTTCCCCACAATTATTTGTCTTATATTTATCTTATAACTTCCGTTTATACCTTTTGACCACCTTCCTCCAATTTCCCCTCCCCCTGACCTTCATCTCTGGTAACCCCAAGTCTGATCTCATTTTCTGAGTTTTAAACAATAACATTTTACCTTCTTAAATATGCAAGGTTTCTTTCTTCATTGCAAAGGTCAGAGTAATGGATATTCTCATACATACACACAAGCACAAGCCCATATAATAGTTTTAAATTTCTGGAGATCAATTTGATAATATATACTCAAAGCCACAAAACGTTGATGCTATCTGACCAAGTAAATCCAGTTTTACAAACTTATACTAAAGAAATAATTAAGGACAGACAAAACGATTTATCTGCAAGGATGCGCATCATTAGCTTATTTGTAAAAGTCCTCATTTTGAAAGTAATGTAAAATGCTGAACCATGAAGAACTGGTTAAATTGCAGAGTTCTATGCAGTCAGTAGAAATGATGTAGAAGGAGGCTTTTGACAGGAAAGAATGATCACTGTATGTTGATAAAAAGAAAAGGCTGGATACAAAACGATATGCATAGTATGACCTCATTTTTTATTTTGCATAACACACACTGAGAGATGTTTACAGTGCTGCTATCTGGTGAGATGATGTCTGCTTTCATTTTCCCCTTCTCTTCCAATTTTTCTCTGATGTGCATGTATTGCTTTTGTAATAAGAAAACTAAAGTTACACTTAACTTTAGAAGAAAATAAAGTGCACTTCCTGGGCTAGGCACTGGGCTGGGGGGCTCTGTGTGTACACCACCTCTAATTTTCAGTCCTGAAGAGGATGAGTGAGACTAAGTGACTCAACTAGTCAGACAACTGGTAAACCATCAGTCGAGATTAGAAACCACGTTTCCAAACTCCTGTTTCCCTCCCTGTTGGCTAGTTCATAATACTTGTTCCCTAAAATTAGACTTTTTTCATCGATTTCACTATGATGTTACAAAGAGTTTTTTATATAAGCCAAACCAAAACATTTTTTAAACCAACGCGATACCTAAAATAAAATTTAGGGGATTGTGAACAGGCAGAAAAGTGCCTTTAAAAGGGTTCTTTCACTTTATATCTGAGCTCACAGCAAAGCCTCCTAAAGCCTGTGATGAGAGGGGGAGGGGTACGAACAGTAGGAAGTCAAAAAAACAAAAAAAAAAAAACAAAAAAAACCCAGAAGACACTCATGTGTGAACAACAATTCACGCAGGGTTCCCCACAGCCAAGTCTCAGCTGATGGAGAAAGTCAACCAGACGGGCGTTTGCCTTTCTGCCTGTGAACCTGCAGTTATGTTTGTCCCAGTCACTTTATGCCCCTCTGCTTTTGTGTAAAGTACAGTCCCTGGGTGCTTTATTCATTATTTGCCCATCTTCATCTTTCTCCGAACCTGCCAGATTTTATCGTTGTGTTGGGATACACGTTCCTGGGTGATCGAGTATGAACCTGTCAAACGTCTGCCTCTTCTTTCTGATCTCACCGCGTCTTGTGGTTTCTACAGAGTCTTTTTGTTAGTGAGATATTGTATGGAGATAAGAAATCTTTTAAATGCTGCTTTAATCCTCTATTGTCTGTTTTGTCCAAATTACACTGTGCATTGCTTAGATTTAATAAATTGATTTTCACTCTCTTCTTACTGGAGATCAGAGCTTTCTTAACGTTTTAGGTTGTTATTCCTAAAATTTGTACATTCAGATATTCTTAATGCCTTTTAGCACTCCGCAGTCATTGAGGCTTCTCCACATTCTATCTCAACTTAGTTTTCAGTCCTTTCTCTTTAGTCCTTCAACACAAATCCAAAAGCAAGTCATCCAGACTCCTCATTTGTGAAAATTATTCCACTTTCATCCACATTTGGTCATGGTGGCCCCTCCACCTAGACTGCCCTCCTCTTTGTCCTTGAAAATCCATGGAATTCAAATACCACCGCCTCCTCTGATTACACTAATTAAAGATTCCCTCTGCATTCATCCGTTACACTTAGTTTTACAGCTCCGGCAGCATTTCTCATACAGATGTATATTATATACTCTTGGTTATGTCTTATTACCTCCGATAAATTCTTAACCCCCATGAGGTCTGGAAGAGTGTCTTGAGGCAATAATGCCTTGACCTTAATAGGTACTCAAATCTTTTTTTAATGAATGAACCCAACAGTGTTTCTCCAAGATCCTGATCATGAGGGCAAGGGCCAATGTGCACAGTGTACCTGGAGTTCATGGGTTTCCTGGGCAGGATGCTGACCCCTCTCTTGTCCCCAACACACACACACAGAGCCTTGCTGCTTGGCTATTAAGTTCAGTCTGGTCTGGCCTTGATTTCATTTTCCCTATCTACATTTAATTTAAGAGTCAATTTATTTCATCCTTTAGTATTTATTTAGTACTTCGTGTTTGGGAGGAGCTTTGCAATCATGTATTAGTTATTCTTCTGCGAGACAGACCAGTATTGTCATCCCTCTTTTACAGTCAAGAAGCTGAAGCCCAGAAAGCTTCTATGACTCATGGAGGGTCAAAGATAATGTCAGTGTTAAACCCTACAGCTCTAAAGCTTCTTGCCCACAGATTCCCCCATGTCACCACATTTCCGACCAGAAACCAGGGCTCAGGGATCAGCATAAAAGAACCTCATAACCCAAACAAGATTGGATTAAGAAAAACCTGAAGCTCACAAATCCAAACAGTTATTCCAAACTGCAGGATTGGTGGGGTTTTTTTTCCTTGAAAGTAATACTCTTCAATGCTAACTATAGCACCAGAGAAAGGAAGCTGCTTGCATCTCCACTGTAAGGTGTTCACTTTTCTAAGAAACAACAAGCATGTAGGTTATTAACCTATACGTTATTAAAAATCTAAAAATATTCAGTTCAAACTCTAATTTGAGCAATATAGCCTGCCACTTAAATGTTCTGGAAGTGCCTCGTAAATTATAATACTTTCTACGAATGTAAGGTCTATCACTGTGTTATGTTTACTTTCCTGCAAATCCCATGAGATTGCATAAGCTTCTTTACTTTCTGTCCTGAAATCCTGCTTGGTATTAATGAACAGGGCACAAGGCCCTTAAGGTCTCTGGGGCTGTTTTATGCAAAGAGGCAGGTGGATTAGAGATGTCTAAGATGTTCTCCTGCCCAAACAGGTTACAGACGCATGTACCTGCGTGGCTGCCATCTGAAACGATGGAAACGTCTCAGGTCGGTGGGTGGTGGTCATGTGGACAACCGCACCAATGGCTTCACACCGTGTCTAATAATTAGGGGCCCTAGAAAAATTCCAGCCACTTCTCTGCGTTTGTTCACATTTCACTCCCTGTGCTGCCCTCTCCTGCCTCTCACTTCCCATCTCCTCTCTGACCACAGTCACCTTGCCTTCCCTCTTCTTGCCCCAGGAAGCAAGCTTTACTAAGCCAGGGGAGAATCTCACCACAGTGAAATCTGCCTCAATTTCAATCAGCAACAGAGAGGGGAAAGTGTCCAAATTAAGCTGCTTGATTGCGGAAATTAATCTTGTCATTTAGCGTCCTGTTCTGCAGAAGAGGGCCTCTGATTAGCCTCCTTGTTTCAGAATATTACAAGCAGGAGTTTATTAAGCAGGCGGCATATTTTGTAGTCAGGCGAGTCGGAGGGTAAGCAAAGGTGCCAGGAGCTGCGGATAGAAGGACAGCCAGTCGAGGACCCTCGCCGGCTTCCACGCCCAGGTTCTCCCAGGGAAAGACGGTCACAGAGTCGGGGCGCAACCAGCCCGCCCAGCTGGGGACCACGCCTCTGAAGGGGAATTCAAGAAGCAGTAAGATAATGCATAGTCCTTTATCCTTTAAGTAACAGAATGATGAGAGACCTTCTGATGACTAGAGAGACAAATGATGACTAGGGGTAACTTCACACACTGTACAATTAGAAGCCAATGTGTGGAGAACTTGCTTTCATAGGGCCATCCGCTGTAGCAGCTCTGAACTGTGTTAGTGTCTAGATTGAGAAAGCCATAAAGACTGCATGTGTGTACCTTTTCTTTGGCGGGGAGGGAGGAAGGGCAAAGAGGTCATTCTGTCTCTCCCATCAGTGTGCGCCAGCATTTTTGTTTTTTTTGTTTGTTTGTTTTTGGGTTTTTTGGGGTTTTTTTCACGGTATGCGGGCCTCTCACTGTTGTGGCCTCTCCCGTTGCGGAGCACAGGCTCCAGACGCGCAGGCCCAGCGGCCATGGCTCACGGGCCCAGACGCTCCGCGGCATGTGGGATCTTCCTGGACTGGGGCACAAACCCGTGTCCCCTGAATCAGCAGGCGGACTCTCAACCACTGTGCCACCAGGGAAGCCCTGCACCAGCATTTTTAAACTTTGAAGGTGTGCGCTATCCAGTAGAAGGCAATTTGCTTACTAGACCGTGTTCTCAACCTCACGGCTGCTGGGGTCGCTTTGAATTTGGTAGCAGGAGGGAGTCAGGGTTGACCTGCTCCCAATTCACGCAACTTTCTGGTGCAATGGCTTTTTCCAGTGCTGATAGCCTGACCTGCACCACGCCAAATGAAACACAGCGTGGAGCAATGGGGCAGTTCAGTGCAGAAGCCCCAGGATTTCATTAGAATGGCTCAGGGGCTCCTGAGCCCTAGAATCAGAGCCCAGGCCACCAGCAATAGATAAATGGTGCTGGGAGAAAACCACTCATTAACCAAAGTGAAACAAAAAGCAGCTTAACAACAGAAGTCTTTCTTCTTTAGTTGCATCCCAATTTCTCCTTAGAACAATAGCAAAGAAACATAATCAGGGTGACGACTGATGCAGGAGATGGATACCGATTAAAGTTACGGACAGATCAGGAATGCAGAAAAATAACTCTGGAACAGGATCTCTGAACCTTGGCTCTATTGACACTTTGGGCAAGATAATTCTTTCATGCGAGGCTGCCCCATGCCCTGTAGGATGCTTTAGCAGCCTCCCTGGCCTCTACCCACAGGACGGCAGTATCTCACCCTACCCCAACTTGGCACAACCAAAAATGTCACCAGATACTGTCAATGTCTCCGAGGGTCAAAAGTCCCCTCCCTTGAGGACCACTGCTCTAGAATAATAGCAATCTCAGAAAAACAAATTTCCTAAGTTTTCCCAAATACGCTCATCATGCCCTTCAACTCTAAGAGGCAGGAAGACCGTGAGGTTTGGACGCCAAGAGGCCCATGATCAAGTCCCAGCCACCACGCATTTGTGTGTGGCCATGGCTGAGGTACTTTATCTCTCTGAGCTTTAGTAGAATGAGAAGAAGAATTTCCTTGCACAGTTTGTACGAGGATTAAAGTATATACTACTATATGCCTGGCATCTGGTCATAGAGGAGACGTTGAAAACCAGTGGCAATCATTATTACTCAAAATCCTAAAATTCAAACCTGAGACAGCGAATGACATGCCAAAGATAAAGAGAGAACTTGTAAAGTGAAACATTAAGCACGTTAGCTGGTCACCATGAAAGTTTGTTGTCAAAAGGGTTTAAGGAGGGAAAGGGAGAGAGAGAGAAGCGAGGCCCCCTGGAGCTGGGCCGCAGCCCTACGCGGGAATGCTGAATCAGGAGAACCTCCACGTACACCGGCCTCCGGGCCCACTGAGGTGTCCCCGCCTCCAACAGGTCATCTTCCACCAGCACTCAGAGCGCCCTTCTGTAAATGTAAGGCCCGCCCGGTCCTTCTCCACACACTTAGCATAGCATTCAGGCCTCTCAGCCTGGCCTGTGGGCCCAGCCTGCCCCTGCCTTGGCTGCTGGCCCCTCCCCTGCTTGCTGTTCCAGCCAGGGGGGCTTCTAGCTCTTTCTCCAACTGCCAAACGCCTTCCTGCTTCACGACTTCTCCACTTGCTGCTCTCTGAACCTAGAAAGCGCCTCCCTCCCCTCCACCCTTCAAGCCTTCGCTCAGATGCCATCTCCTCTGCGGGAGCTCCCTCAACCAGCTTCTCGAAATGAACTCCTCTTCATCTTCCCATATTCTTTATCCCCTTACCTTGCTTTCCTTTCTTCACAAGACTTAATTCTGTCGTGAGTTAGATCTGGCGTTACCTGTTCTCTGTCTGTCTCCCTCAGGAAAATGTAAGTTCAAAGCAGGGACTCTATCTAGCCTGCTCAGTGGCCCCAGGGTCTAGCCTGCCTTGGGCACTCAGTATGTATTTGTCGAATGAATTGCAGGTGAGTGCATCCGTGGTCATTCTAAAGGATTTTCCTATTGCTGAGTGCAGCCTAGCCCGCATCCCTGAGTGCCAGCCCCTGAGAAGTGGAGTAATCCCTGTCACTCCCGAATGAACAGTCACTGCGTCCTGCTTAACAGTGCTTCTGTACCTCTGCCTAATGCCTGGTACAGACACCCCAAAATGTTGATGGCTTCTGCCGTCGGAGAGATCAGAGGAACAGGGAATAATACACCTTCTTTGCTCTGTCCATACATCCAAATCCTGGGCCAGGTGTTCATGCTGTATAAGAAGAGGGTCACAGAAAGGCTGTCTTCACCTCCTTCCCGGCACTGCTAATACATCTCCACAAATAACAGTCTACCACCTTGTAGGGAAGTCTGACTGTGTGAATTGGATTAATGCACCAGTGGGCAGCAAAGCACTGGCTGCCTGTCACATAGAGTAGGGTTAATTTATCAGATCCAGTAGCAAGATTCATTTATCTAATCATTAGCCACTGCCACCTATGGTAACCAGCCGGAAACAGTGGCCTCGTTTCAGTAAATGAACGGTGGGCATGTATAACTGGGGAAGGAGATAATGAGGAAGATGCCAAAGCAAACTAGAGTTGGCAATGTGAGAACCAAACCCTCCCTGTGATCCCATTCCCATTCCACAAGGGACGGGCCCTATTTACAGTCGTAAAATACGGTCAAACATCAAGAAGGGTCCTCACCATGCCTGCACAATGACTTTCTGGACAATAGTACTTACAAATGCTAGAGCAGGTTTTTTCCTTCATAAAATAGAATAACTTGGGCTAGACGAAGCTGCAAACTCTGGCAACTGACACAACTAGCCTAACTGGAGGGCAGAGAGTGGGTCATTACACTAAGACTTCTGGCTTGGAACTGGGCACAGAGGTCATCTCTCAGTGGAGAGAAGGAAGAAGGAAGACATCCAGGAAAACCTATGAATAGGAAGCAGGGATGCTAAACCTGGAGTTCATGACTGGGCCTCAAAGGATCCATAAATCCCCTGAAACTGCATGCAGAACTGGGTTTGTGGATACTTTTCTGAAAAAGGGATCTGTAGCTTCCTTTAGAGTCTTTAAAGGCTCCATAAGCCATGGCCACTGTTTTATACAAGTCTCCACAGAAAAAAGGTAGTATGTCCTGTGACTCCTAAGATATAGTGGTGTTCATAGGCAGGGTTCAGTGTTTCAGTTAACCGATCTATCCAACCATAAAAATCAATTCAACAAATATTTGCTAAGACCCAGACTGTGCAAGATACCGTGTAGCACCATTTCCGGGGTTGTGCCTAACAGGAGAAATTTCGAGAAAATGTTAGCATTCTTTTTTTTTTTTTTTGAGGGAATAAAATTCTTAACAAAATGTTGACTGAAATAACTTCTGAGATCAGGCATTTGGACTGAATTTTATTCACCTGTTACATTTGCATTTTCCACTATTGACTCTCCCCAACCTCTATGTTCATCTGGACATAACATTTTTTTTCATTTTTCCTCTTCTCATCTGCTACTGAATCTATTTCAACTTTGAACATTTTCCACAAGCAAAATTCTGCCACAGTGCTTTGCATTCAATAAAGGAAGAACAGTGTAAAATCCAACAGATAAAAACTGAAAATGAAATAAAGAATTCTGTGTTTTAGTCTATTAAATCTGAGGCAGCTGAAAGAGATTAAATTGCAATGTCTGAAAGAAATGGAAGTGAGGAAGAGAAATAAGAAAATTAATAGTAAGATAAAGATGTTGATCAGGGTGCCCAGCATACACATGCGATATTTAAAACCATGAAACCATTTGCATTGGGAGTGAAAAGATAATGGACTCGCCTTTAGAGTGACCGCTGTAGAAATCAGTAAAGGCATTTCATGGTAAACTGGCATCCAGGCTACAATGAGGTAAGCAACTGAGAAGTTTAGGGAAATTTTATGTAAAACTGAATCAAGAAAAGACCAAGCAATAAAGCTATTTAAAGAGCCATCCATTTGAATACTGAATATCAGAATTATGACATAAGGCTAGAATAAGAGTGCGCAAAAATGAGAACCAGATGGCAAAGCAAGCATGTGAGAATGCTGTAGATCCCAAACACTCTACTTCCAGGACTCGGGGTACCGGAAGTTGGGAACAGGGTGAGGATAAAAAGTTGGGGGGTGGAGAGCAATTCACAACAGCAGCAGCAGCAAAATAAAAGTAATAATAATAATCGCTAAAAGTAATGAGCACCTACTATGTGCCAGTGCTTGACACACACTCTCATTTCATCCGAATGAACACTCTGCAAGGTTCTGTAAAAAAAAATAAGGAAATGGAAGGAAGGTCGGGAAGATGAAGGCACTTGCCAGAGGTCATTTATGCAGGATTTAGACCCAAGCCTGCCTACCCTCTAAGTGCTAATTCATTCAATAAGGTATAGAGTAAAAGCAGTGAAGACTTGAGAACACATTCCTTTTTCGAAGTGAGTACATACAAGCCAATAAGGGTGTGGCCAAGCTCACAAAACAGGTAAAAAAGTTACCCTTCTCGAGATGTTTTCTATTTTTTTCTTGGCCTTGTTTTAATTAAGCTGTACAGTCCCACTTTTGGGGAAATTGGAAAATCTCAAGGCTGACAGCGTTTATGCCTCTGTGTACACGTGTCCTCACGCTCCATTGACTGAGTCTTCAGACCAACGTGGGCAATGACTCGAGAGGCAAAAACCATGGATGTATCGTCACTTCAGGATTCCCCCAAATGGTTCCTTTTAGACAAAATAAGAAAGTGGCCTTTTTTTTTTTTAAAAGTCATAAAGAAGGAGACAGCAGAGATTCAGAGCTGGGATCAAACACCTGGGCTTCCAGGTAACCTGGGAAGTGTTTAGATTTAGGAACTTAATGCCTAAAGTACAAAACGCTTTCAAAAGAGATGAAGGCTTCGTACTTCCCTGGTGGCGCAGTGGATAAGACTCTGGGCTCCCAATGCGGGGGGCCCGGGTTTGATTCCCAGGTCAGGGAACTAGATCCCACATGCCACAACTAAGAGTTCGCATGCCACAACTAAGAGTTTGCATGCCGCAACTAAGGAGACCACCTGCCGCAACTAACGTCCGGCACAACCAAATAAATAAATAAATATATATATATATATATATATATATATATATATATATATATAAATAAAAGAGATTAAGGCAGGCAAATGAGAGCTTCCCTCTCCTGTGCATTCCTCAGTGTGCAGTCCCAGCCAGAGGGACCCAAGAGAGAGAAGAGCCAGGTCCGACTCCACATGTCATGTTTTGCCATTAGGGTTGGCTGAGATGGCCAGCAAAGGAGAGAATCACTACAAGGCAAGTGTTTTTTGAATGTGATGCTTATTTTATATGTTCTAAGATTTGGGACCAGTTTCACTGGGGCCACTAAGAGTTACAAAACAGCCACAAATCTGTACCCAAGGAGAGAACAAAAGAATTTCAGTGAATAACCAGAGCCTCCTCCAAGTCACCAAACCTTTTCTCTATCATTACAGATATTCTTAAGGAAGTTTAAGTTCTCTTAACCTGTATTTTCTGCCATGACCAATTCCCTCTCTATGTTGCAGCACTGTTCAGCAGAGCTTCTGGTGATGACAGGAACGTTCTCTACCTATGCTGTCCAATGTGAGAGCCATCAGCCACATGTGACTGTTGAGCACTTGAAATGTGGCTCATACCATTAAGAAATTGAATTTTTAACTTTATTTAGTTTTAACTAACTCAAATTGAAATTTAAGTAGCCACAGGTGGCTAGTGACTACTGTATTGGTCACGGCAGAAACTTTAGAGCACTGAGCAGGCCTGGCTTCTTATTTCCTGGTTCTTCCTGTCTCTGAATGCTATTTTCAACTCTTCCCTTAACTTTCATCCCTTGGATTTTTTAAAATCTATCTTTAAATGTCAATCTTGTTTTTCGAGGTCTTTTTAAACTGCACCTTTATCTTTGGTTAAAGCATATAAAATTGCCCTTTTACAGGTCAAAAACAGTAGAATATCTGTAAGTCTCATATGGTTCAACTCTGTATAATGTATCTTAGGCTTCTCTGGTATGACTAATACGTGACACAAAGCTATGCACACAGGAACCATCTGTGGTTGAATGAATGAATGAAAGGATGAATGAATGAACAAACAAATGGATACTGGCTGAATAAACGAGTGACAAAGTTAGGTGGCCAGCAAATATTTAAGCATTACTCAAGGTACCTTTCTTCAAATCAGTGGGCAAACATAATTGATACTGAGGTTAAGCCACAAGGCAAAAGCCTCTCAAATCAAAAACACATAACAGGAATATGTTTCAACTGAATCTAGTATTAGGCACCATTCAGAACAAACTTCTGACATTATGAGAATAAAATAATCATTCTCAATAAAATGAGTACCTTGGGATTCACGAATTCCTGGAGCAGAAAATGATTAAAAATCATTAAGGATGGGTTGTTTATTGAGGAAGGAATTGGAGTCGTTAGAAAAGGGAGATTTGGGGATAGGTACCAGAGACATTTGAAGAAGCTATGGAAAAGATGTGGTCACAGTCTAATAATGGACCTTTGGGAATATTTCTGTGTAATATGAGAACTGGAGAAGTGAAAAAAAAAAAGATCATCAGTTTTTAAAGTCTAACAAAATAAGCTCTCATGCAAACAATCTGGCCTGGTGTTGTTCATGAAAGCCCACTGTGCCTATCTTTGAAGTGGAAAGGTGGGTTAAAATACAAATGCATTTTCTGTCTCTCCTTCTAAAAATGTGCTTGTAGACTTTAGCCTTTCTTCTGCTACTTGTATTCAGGGGCTTCTTTTGACATCATTCCTTACACAATAATCTTCCCATTAAAAGAACACAAGTAGGTGATAATTTCAAGTGTAAATCAATACCCTGAGTCAAGAGACCCAACACACACACACACACACACACACACACACACACACACACACACAGAGCTGTAGTTCTCCATGTATGAAATGATGCCACAAACCCACGGCCAGCGGTGCGTACATGGGAGAGGTGTTTGCAGAGCGAAGAAAAATCATCCATGGTCTGTCATATGGTCCCCATTTGTGAAAATCAGTTTACACATACAAGTCATATGAAGGCTAAGACCACCATCTGTGGCCAGAGGTAAGAGATGACAGGTCCCTAACTCCAAACAGATTCTGAAAAAAATAGGTACAAGGAGCTGACACCTGTAATACTACGTGCTATAAAATGGAACCCGGAAAAGTGGATGCATATGGATATGACAACCGACACATGGTAAAACGAATTTTTCTCTCCATCCTACTGGAAAATTCACAGAAGATTTAAGGTTTAGAGTTTCCACCAGTGGTTTGGACTAGGTTCCTATTTTCTTCCCCATTTTCCTCCACTTATAAGGGGCCAGAACGATAGGTTACAATGAGGTAACAAGGTTAAAGTCACAGTTCAGGTAAGAGGCCGGCAGGCTTTTTTGGAGCCCATGCTATATGAAGCATGGAAGTTCTACTCTGGGAAGGAGTGCGCGGCGGAGCCTGGTTTCCATAGCACTGCCATGGAAACAGCTCTCTGTGACTGCCTCCAGGCCCTCTGAAACTGAAGCATCTCTCCCTTTTTTGCTCTAACATCCACCTCCGTATCACATGCCCCCAACCCCTCACAAATGATTAAGGGGTATTTTGAGAAAGCGGGGCCCTAACCGGGCTTTTGCCTGGCTCTATTAATATACATTAATATCCTTGAATGAAGAAAAAAATCAGATGTTTCTTCCTCTTTCACTGGGGGTGGGAGGGAGGTGGTGGATAAAAAAGAGAAGAATAAAAACCAAAAGGCTCAAACCCCTAAACCTGAAATTGCAAAAGTAAAAATCTTGACAAGTGGCGTATTAAAGATGGGCTTAATAATCTCATGCAGGGGGTTCTTTTATCCTCTTTTGTCTGCCTGGAATGCCAGTGTCCAAATATAAAGGATTTAATTAACTGTTAGGATGTACAAGAGCCTCTCCCCTAATCGTTATCATGGGAGATCAACTGGAGGTTTGGTAGGATTTTTTTCTCAGTCTCCATCCCTTGGTCATGATTTCGAAAGTAGAATAAAAGTTCAGAAATAGCCTTCTGGAATCCGGTAGACAATTCCAACAGGAGGAAGCACGGGTGACTGAGCAAGCTTTGTATCCTTCATGCCCCCCTCTCCGGTCCCTCTGAGGGCTGAGTGACAGCGGGCCAGCAGTGCACGGGGCTGGAATCTGGCTGGGTGACGTGCCCTCTAGCCGAGCTGGAGCGATGCCCATGGACCAGGAGCAGCTGGGAGCTCAGGAGGCCTGGGAGCCAGCAGATGCTCGGGAACTTGACAGAGCACGGCAGGATGGCTCCTGGCCCAGCCGGGGAACTGCACCTGGGACCCTCAGAATCCTCTTCCTGTTTTCAGTTCTTTCTCCACCTGATAAAATGAACTTGGGACCCTGACCTTGCCACACGTGTAATGCACAGATGCATAAAAGCATTACACCTGAGAAGAGCCTGAAGCTACAGTTCCTGATAAAATTGTTGAGAGAAAACATAGTAAAGGGGGGCTTCAAAAACTGCTGATGGGGAAAGATGGGGCTGTGATTGTTATTTGTTTTTCTGTTTTGTTTTTTTTTTTGCGGTACGCGGGCCTCTCACTGCTGTGGCCTCTCCCGTTGCGGAGCACAGGCTCCGGATGCGCAGGCTCAGCGGCCATGGCTCACGGGCCCAGCCGCTCCACGGCACGTGGGATCTTCCCGGGCCGGGGCACGAACCCGCGTCCCCTGCATCGGCAGGCGGACTCTCAACCACTGCGCCACCAGGGAAGCCCGGTGATTGTTTTTTAACCCCTTCAGCATCAGCCGATCATGAGTAAAGAGTAGGAAGAGTGCACATATATATGCAGAGAGGATGAAAGTCTGGCCGTGAGTTTCCAGCGCCTCAGGAATGCTTCTTCGGGGTAAATAACTAAAATGCTCTATGTCTTTATTTCTTCACCTGAAAAGTCTCCTCTGCCTGCCTTGCTGAGAACTGTGAGATGGAAAGCAAAGCCCGGATCAGTCAGGGTTAGACAAGGGGGAGTAAAATAACACAGGAGTTCTGAATTATTCATTTTTATTTGTGTATTGTAGTGATAATTGCTACAGTTTTTTTTTTTTTTCTGTTTCTCCTGGATGTTGAAAATTGTAAAAAGAAGACTGAATAATTCAGCATGACTCAAGAAAACATAAATGGAGTACTGTCTGGGCAGTGAATGCCTATGAAAGAGATTCATTTTGCTGTTACTCTTAACATTTGTGTGATGCACTGGTTTATAATTTAATTAACAACCTACGATGGCTCTAATGAACGTGATAATATTTGTAAAGCATTTCAGTGTTCTAAACGTGAAAGGGACTGAACAGTCTCAATCCCTTCGTTTCTACCAAAGGGTAGGAAGGAGCAAAGGACCCAGTGGGAAAGAACAGGGACGTTCTCAAACCAAAGGCCATTCCAGGAAGACCTCAGCACCCACACATGCCAAAGGCACATTTCCAGGCACTAATTCCTGCCCTGGCTTTTGAGCACTTGTGCTAAGCTCTACATGCAATCTTATTTCATAACACCGCAAGCCTAGAGGCAAGGCAGGATTTATTTTAAAGGGTGGGGGGGGGGTTGCTATTTCAGTCTAAGAGTCACAGGTGAGTTGGGGAAACATAGAAAGTGTCCAATTCTCATTATTCCTAGAGACTAAGGAGCCCACACTCCAATCCAAACCTCATGTACTTAAATCCATTTCCTCATGACATCTGCTTCACAGAGTCCAGAAATGCTGCCTGAGGGAACCAGCCAAAAAAAAGGGCGTGGAGAGGGGAGAGTGGACAGCAGTTTGAAGAAAAGAACATTCATCCCCTGAAGACTGCCAGACCTCAATTTCCCATCAAAGATGGGACCATCCTGACACACCCCATCCCAGGGGCTGGTCCAAGCCTCTCTTCAGCTCCTCCCTCTGTGTTCCACACCAGAGTTCCACACCAGGCCTTCTGGGGGGCTCTCTTTTATACTACAGGCTGTTCACCAGCCCTAGCCCCTCTCCCTTGTGACAGTAACACCCTACAGTCATATAACCTCTGAAATGTACATCCACACATTTATTTCCAGACAGCCCATGGGCAAGTTATAGGCTGAACTGTGTCCCTCTAAAGTTCCTATGTGGAAGCCCTAACCTCCCCTCCATCGGCCACTTCAGAAGATGACTGTATTTGGAGACAGGGCCTCTCAAGAGCTGATTCAGTTAAAATGAGGCCATTAGAGTGGGCCCGAATCCAATACAACCAGTGTCCTTATAAGAAGAAAAGATCTGGACACACAGAGACAACAGGGACATGCCCCAAAGAGGAAAGGCCATGTGAGGACACAGGAAGAAGGTAGCCATCTGCGAGGAAGGGAGGCCACAGGAGAAACCAAACCTGCAGACACTTGGATCTTGGATTTCCAGCCTCCAGAACTTTGATAAAGTAAACTTCCGTTGGTTTAGCCACCTGGTCTGTGGTGTGTATTATCGTAGCCCTAGCAAACCAATATAGGAAATAACACCACCTCCAGCTGAGAAGCAAAAAAAGGTTCTATGCATCTGCAAAACTCAACTCACACTCATTTTGTCCAAAAGCCTTCACTAATCTCTGAAAGGAAATATAAATCCACAATCCTTCATCTAAGACTCTAGGAGCAGGATGTGCTTGATAATTTAAAATTTTTCAAAAGTTAAAAACTAATATTCATTTCCTGAATATTATATAACACCCTCCTCAGGGTGTCTAGGGTAAGACCCTGTAATCAAACACATAAATGTTTCCCCCACAAAACATAAAAACTGAACACTTTTAAGATTAAGTTAAGACTATAAATGGATTCACATCACTTTAAGGTCAGATTTTGCTGCCAAATGAATTTACATTAAATCAGGTTTTTACCATAACTGAACTACAGAAAATGCTTTGTTCTTCAGCATATGTTGGATTTCTCCCCTGCAATTAAGAGATCAGGACTCAATCCACCTCCCTTAATAAATGAAATCCAGAACTTCCAGAACTGAGAATTAAATGGACATTCTTCTGGCGAACAGGAGCAAGCAACAAGCAGCGTAAACTTCCTGCCCTGAGGTTTTGCCTTCCTCACTGGATTCTCCTACTTTGGTTCCGGGCCCTGGGTGAATATTTCTCTCCTTAAATCTCTGGCCAACTGTGGACAAAGCCTTTCCTTTAGTTTCCCTTATTAGAACTTTCAAAAAAAAAACTTTATTAAATCCCAAGGGCTAACAAAGGGGAACAAACAGAGCTATTCTGACCCTACTCTGGGTAGCTAGCTCTCAGAGGCTTACAGCCCCCCCAAATAATCCACATCCCAAGAGAAAAGAGGAAAAAAGGCCCATAGCCAACTACCTAGTGCTATCCTAAGTGCCACCACCTAGGGACACAACCCTACATTATTTTGACCCTTCCATTTTCAAAACCAAGAGAAAGGTCCCTTCTCTAGCCTACGACAAAGTAGAGAAGCTGTCATTCCCCTACCCATATACCCACCCACCCAAGCTAAAATATTTATTCAATAAACATTAAGCACTTAGTAGGTTCTTCAACTCAACTAAGTGCTAGGAATATAACCTTGAGTAAAACAGTAAATTTACCCTCATGGAACTTCTTAGAAACATTTTTGCTCTGTATACCAACAGCACACATTGCTTACCTCTGCTATAGTAGTCACCATACTGCATTTTAATTCTTAAATGCCAAACTTTCTTACTAAATTTTTAGTTTGTTATGGGAAGAAGCCATGTCCTTTTTATTTCTCAAGTTTTTTACACAATGCTTGCCTACATTAGGGGGCCAGATTAATGGTGACTGGATTCATGAATAAAGGAACAGGGATGAGGGAGAACTTGGCCACTAAATGCTTTTAATTATCTAAAAGGCAACCTTTCTTTTTCTCCAGATCTGTGTCTTTACTATCCCTTGGCTAATTACTGCCACAGTCGGATAACTGGTCTCCCTGCCCACAAAAATTTACACTTCACATTGCTACCAAAGAGAGCTTTCTAAAAGAGAAATTTGATCATTCCACTACCTTGTGGTAAGGATCAAATTCCTTTGAATCATATACACGGCACTTCACAATCTAGTCCAAACTGGTTTTTGTTTTGTTTTGTTCGCTTTTTGTTTTTTCCACTCTTCTTGTACTTCCTACCGTGCAACATTTACCCAAGATTACTCCATGTTCCTAAAATATACCCTGCTCTTTCGTCTCTGTATCTCTCCCCAGGCTGTTGTTCCATTTTCCTGTAATGCTTAATTATGGCTCCTCTTTCCCACCTTGCCCCCTACCCCCAAACACCTCCCCATTGAAAAAACCCATTGTTCACTGCTCAGGGCCCAGCTCAAATACCTCTTCTTTTTTTTTTTTTTTTTTTTAAATAGTGTTTATTTTTACTTGTTGACAGTTTGCTTTATTTATTTATTTATTTTTGGCTGTGTTGGGTCTTCGTTTCTGTGCGAGGGCTTTCTCTAGTTGTGGAGAGCGGGGGCCACTCTTCATCGCGGTGCGCAGGCCTCTCACTATCACGGCCTCTCTTGTTGCGGAGCACAGGCTCCAGACGCGCAGGCTCAGTAATTTTGGCTCACGGGCCCAGTCGCTCCGCGGCATGTGGGATCCTCCCAGACCAGGGCACGAACCCGTGTCCCCTGCATCGGCAGGCAGACTCCCAACCACTGCGCCACCAGGGAAGCCCCTCAAATACCTCTTCTTATATGGAGTCTCTTCAACTCTCAGGCAAAGTCATTCTTTTCCCCTGAAACTAAGCAATACAGTAAAGGAAGGTTCCAGAAGGAAGGCCTCTCTTCCTCTCTTATGCATACCATATACTTGGTGGAGGTTATTCCTGGCCCCAGACTTGAACTGGGAAATGTACCCCTCTGCCTTTAAGAAGATGTTGTTAAAATGCTAATATCTGAAAGATGTATCACACGCAAAGGCTAACCTAATGATCAGTTAATTGTTATCAGGGATTAGTTAATGGCCAGCTGAGCAATAGAAAGGGACTGGTGCCTGGGAAGAAGGAGAAGTCAGAGAGGAAGAAAGGTGCTACATACAGAAAGGTAGGAAGGAACATAAAACAAACATTCCCTCTTTTACCATTTGCCTGGGATCAATCCTGGCCCATGTAGTAATAGAGACCCTGATCATTTGGTCATTTAGGGAGAATTAAGTACCAGCCACTGTGAAACGTTCCTTCGGAGCCATATATGATTAAGAAACAGCCACTATCCTCAAACAGCTTATAATCAAGTGAACTATTGCATTCACAAGAATCACAAGCCTACCATCCTACCCAGGGCCAGATTTTTTTCTACCAACTGAATGTAAAATGCAGGAAGTATATTCCTTGGTGTTTATAAGACTTCAAACATTACTAACTTTCTCCATTATACAGAATAAATATGGGAGGCAATGAAGCAGTAAGAAGCCACCCATAAATATTCTCAATCCTAGCCATGAAATATGTCCTAACTTTAACATATATAACAAGTCGAATGAAAATCAAGGAATGAGATGCAAAGCAATTTGATTTGCTCTCTCTACTCTCTTTTCTGTACTGTATTTCCTAAAGGGCTGGGCCTAAAGTCTTATGAATTATTAGCACAGGGGTTTCAGAAGGGAATTTGGATGTGCAAAAAAGAGAGGGAGAGAAGTCTACGAAAAAATTATGGAACCACACTTGTAACATATTTGGTTAAAAATAATGGTACCACCCTTGTAATATATTTGGTCAAAAGGAGCCAAACAATCAAACAGATTCTGAAAAACATTTGTAGGGGGGTTCAACCCTCTCAGCCTGTAATGCAGTAGTCAAAGATCTAAATGTATCAGGCAAAGGGGGATGCTTGTAGGGGTTACAAATAAGTATACAGCCCGTGAAATTACAACCTATTTGCTAAAATAAAGTGTGCCCATGGGGAAAAGTAACTAAAATATAACAGAATCAGATAAAGGTTAATGAGATGAATAGCAAAGAAAGTATGGGGTAACATCAATACAAACCTTTATTTATTGGGAAGAGTCTACATGTCAAGCAGTTTGCAACACCCCTGTTAAGTCTCATAACAACTATACAACGTCACTACGGTAGAAGTCTTCTTATCTGACAAGATCAGGATAGACAGAAAACTTTGGATGAAGCAAGTAATATTTATACCTTTTACGTCTTATTTTCAGCTAGAATATATAAATGTGCATCCATTTGCTAATCTCTTGATATAGAGACAAAACCTTTTTGTTGATTTTGATTTGATGACTGGAGTTCCTATCTTTCTTACATAAATGATCCCCAAAGTCCGTAGTCTATAATTCTTAGTTTTAATTCCTTTAAGACACCTGCAAAGGTTGAGAATCATTTCTTTTTCCACATGGTTATCCAACTGTTCCAGTACCTTTTGTTGAAAAGCCTCTTTCTCCATTGAGTTACCCTGGCATCTTTTTTTTTTTTTTTTTTTTTTTTTTTTTTTTTTTTTTTTTTGCTGTACGCGGGCCTCTCACTGCTGTGGCCTCTCCCGTTGCGGAGCACAGGCTCCGGACACACAGGCTCCGCGGCCATGGCTCGCGGGCCCAGCCGCTCCGCGGCATGTGGGATCTTCCGGGATCGGGGCACGAACCCGTGTCCCCTGCATCGGCAGGCGGACTCTCAACCACTGCGCCACCAGGGAAGCCCTACCCTGGCATCTTTAATGAAGATCAACTGCACATGTAAGTCCATTTAAGAGCCCCATTGATCTATATATGCATCCTTATGCCAACACCACTCTTTATTACTGTAAGTATGGTAAGTTTTGAAATCAAGAGGTCTAAATCCTCTAACCTTGTTCTTTTTCAGAATTTTATTGGGTATTATAGGTCCTTTGTAATTCCAAATTTCCATAAGCTTTTTATAATAACTTATCAATTTCTACCAAAAAAATCCCCCTGGGATTTTGATTGAGATTTAGATGAGTCTAAAGGTTAGGGTGAAAAACCCTGAATCTTAAAATAAATATTGAATCTTTTGATCTATAAGCACAGTATATCTTTCCATTTACTTAAGTCTTCAATTGTTCTGAGCAACGCTTCACAGTTTTCAACGTAGAAGTCTTACCCATATTTTGTTACATTTTCTGTATTTCACGTTTTTAATGTTATTGTAAACAATATTTTATTTAAACTTCTTAAATTTCCAATTGTTCTCTGTTAATATATAAAAATACTATTGATTCTTACATATCAATTTTGATTCCTATAACCTTGCTAAATTCATTTGTTTCTTCCAGTGGTTTTATTTATAGCCCTTAGAATTTTCTACATAGAAGATCATAGTCATGACACTTTTACTTCTTCCTTTCCCATCTGCATGGCTTTTATTTCTTTTTCATGACTTATTTAGTATGCTACAAAACTTAGTATAATGCAAAGTAGAAGCAGTAAGAGCAAACATCCTTGCCTTATTTCCAATCTTAGGATAAAAGTATTCACTCTTTCACCACTAAGCACAATGTTAACTGTAGGTTTTTCATAGATGTGTTTATCAGGTTGAGGAAGTTCCCTTCTATTCTCAGTTTGTTGAAGGTCTTTATCAGAAATGACTGTTGAATTTTGTCAAAATGTTTTTCTGCATCTATTGAGATGATCATATGGTTTTTCTCTTCTTTTTCTGTCAATATGGTGAATTACATTGGTTGATTCTCAAATGTTAGACCAATATAGCATTCCTGTGATAAACACCTCTTGGACATAATGTATTCTCTTTTTTGTTTCTTGCTATATTTCCATATACTATTATTTTGTTGAAAATTGTTGCTTTTATGTTCATGAGGAATATTAGTATATAGTATTCCTATAAAATCTTATCTCATTTAGATACCAAATGTAGTACTTGTTATAAGTTTTTAGATGTTCCTTCCTCTTCTATTTCCTAGAAGAGTTTGTGTAGAATCTATATTATTCTTTGCTCAAATAATTTGGTGGAATTCAACAGTGAAGACACCTGGGCCCAGCATTATCCTTATGAGAGGATTTTACCTAGGAATTCTGTTTCTTTGATAGATACAGAGTTATTTAGGTTATCTTCTCTTCTAGAGTGAACTTTGATGCTTTTATGTATTTCGAGGAATTTGTCCACTTATCTAAGTTGTCAAATTTATTAGCATAAAATTGGTTATAATACTCCTCTATTATCTTTTAATTTCTACAGAATCTATAGTGGTGTCTGGTTTCATGACTGATATTGGCAATTATATTTCATCTCTTTAATTCTCAGTCAGTCTTGCTAGAGGCTTACCAATCTTATTGATCATTTTGAAGATATAGTTTTGAATTTCATTGATTTTTTCTTTCATTTGTCCATTTTCTATTTCATTGATTTCCCCTCTTACTTTATTATTTCATTTCTTGATACATATTACTAGTGTACCAGAAAAGGATGTATATTCTCCTGTTGTTGAATAAAGTTTTCTACAAAAGTCAATCAGGTCAAAGTGGTGGATAATGTTCTCCGAGTCATCTATATCCTTAATATGTTTTGGCATACTTGTTTTGTAAATGAATGAAAGAGAAGTGCTGAAACCTCAGACTACAAATGTATTTTTGTTTATTTCTCTTTTCCATCAGTGTTCCATCAGTGTTCACTTCATGTATTTTGAAGTGATTAGGTGCACACACATTTAAGATTGTTGCATCTTCTTGAAGGAAAAACGGACACTTTTTCATTATGAAATGTCCCTTTTTATGCCTGGCTATGTTCCGTGCCCTGAATTCTACTTTGTCTGATATTAATTTAGCCTATTCAGATTTCTTTGGATTAGCACTGGTATAGTATATCTTGTTTCACCTTTTTTCTTTTAACTTATCTATGCCTTTATATCTAAAGAGGACTTCTTATGGAGGCCTTGGTTTTTATCCAATCTGATAATCCATGCCTCTCAATGAAGTATTTAGGCCATTTTCATTTAGTACTATTATTAATAGGTTTGGGTCTATATTTACCATTTTGCTCTTTGTTTTCTGTTTTTTACATCTATTCTTTGTTCCTTTTTTCTGTTTTTGGCCTTTTCTTGGACTGTCATTGTTCTGATGGTTTCTCTAGGATTTACAATATTCATCTTTAAATTATTATACTCTTTCTTCCAATAATATTATACCACTACACAGATAGTATAAGAAACTTCCGTTTTCTTTCTCATCATGTTCACATCTTCCTTTACATCCTTGAACATATTTATAATAGCTCTTTTAGTACCCTTTACTGGTGTTTTGAACATCTTTGTTATTTCTGCCTCTCTTTCTAATGTTTTGTTGGGGTCTTTTCCCTGTTTACAGGTCATAGTCTCCTGTTCTGTGTGTGTGTGTGTGTGTGTGTGTGTGTGTGGTAGGGGGAGGTAAACTTTAAAATTCCTTTTAAAAATGTGGGAATTTTTTGGGGGGCAAGGAGTTACTTACAGGTTAGTTTATTGCTTCTTATGGCATTCTACAATAACCCTTATTTTAACAGTAATTTAACCCACTTCTAAGACATTAGATCTGAGATCTCTATTGAACTCAGTGAAGTCTTTCCACTCTGGCTTAAGGGAACTAGAATGGCCCCTGGCCCTGTGGGAGTCATGGGATTGTTCTTCTTAGAGCTCCATGATCATTGCTATTTCCTCAGACATTGTTCCTGTTCAATCTCGGGGAGTTTCACGTGCAATGTGCACAGACTGCTATTTGGACAGAGACTCAAGAGGAGCCCGATGCCTATTTCTGGAGTTCTTGCTCATTTGGGGTGTTCTGTCCCACAAAAATCTCGCCCAGCCTCCCAAAAGTCTGACCTCTGTTGTCTTACCTCAGTGAGATTGCTCAGCTCTACTCAGATCACCCCTCCCTGTGCCTCACTCATGGAATTATCTCCAGGTAAACAGCCTAGGATAACCTGACTTCCTTTTTCTCAGGAAGAACAGTCCTGTGCTGCTTATCTTCCAATGTCTAAAATTAGCCATTTCCTTTTTCCCTTTCAATTTTCTAGGTGTTTATGGTGGTGGTGGCGGGGGGGCGCTAATTCTAGATTCTCTTACCCCCTCACGGCTGGAAGTTAAAGTCTCATACTTTTTATATTTGATATTAAATTATATCATCTTGTCTCTGCTTAGACACCTTCAATAGCTTCATATTACGTGTGGAATTATACCCAAAGTCTTTATCATGGCCTATGAGGATGTACATGATCTGATGCCTGTTTGTTTTTTCTGACCTCAACTCCTACTAATCATCCTTTGCTCACTCCATTCCAGCTACATTCGCCTTCTTTATTCTCTATAATTCCTCATCAGAGCCCTTATCCTTGCTGCTAACTCTTCCTAGGGTGTGTCTACCATAGATCTTCACATAGGTGGCCTCTCGTCATCTAATCCCAGTCCAAACTTTACCTCCTCAGTATCTTCACTGAATACTCAATCTAAGCTAGCTACTCCCCCAGCCACTTTGCATTAAAAGATTCCCTTTTATTTTCTTTATAGAACTTGCCACTATCTGAAATTATTGTGTTCATTGATGCATTATCTGACCATCTCCAAGACTGGGACATGTAAACTCCATGAGCCCTGAGACAAGTCTCTTCACTCCTGAATATCCATCACCTATAAGAGTACATGCCTATACTGGGCATTCAATACGTATCTGTTGAATAAATAATACTGTTCATTTTAAATTAGAATTTAGAACACAGAGAGCAGATTGTGGTCTAGAGAAAGAGAAAACACAGAGAGGGAACTAAGCCCTTGGAGATGCTGACACCCTTTCTTTTCCATTTGCTCTTTCAACACACCCATTCCTGCTTCATTATCTGCAGTCCTGGCCTAACAGATAAATTTGAGATCTAAGGATGATGCAGATTTCACCAGGTCCTGGTTGAATACTTGAGACTGATCTTTATCTGAATTAAAATCAGAATCCTCTGAGATGCCAGTCTCTAAGAGGGAGATGTAGGAGGTAAGAGAACACCAGCCCTGCTAAGTCCACCTGCCAGGTTTCAGTAGCCTTTCTCTTTGTGTCTCAGATGAGACTATTCCTGAACTCAGGGCAAGAGAGGAGGAGTCCCTTTACCAAAGTAGTTTTTCCACACTTACGCAGTGGCGGCTCTGTGATAGCACCCTGTCTGAAAGAAAGGGGTCACCTCAAAGAAGGTGTCCCCCCTCCCTCTTTCCAAGATGCTGTGGGAAGGTACAGGCGTGAAGAAGGGATGTGGAGTGCTGGCGAGTGGCGGGGGGCAGTGAGGGAAGGGATGAGACACGAGAGTGTGTGTGGTGGATCTAACCTACTCTCAAAGCACCTGAGACCCACCCACTCCCTGGCAGACAAGAGATGGCAAATCTGTCACCCTGTGATCAGAAAATGGTTGAGGTCTGTCAACAAGCCACAGTCCCTTAAGACACCCACATAAAAGATACTTGACAAAAGCAAGGAACCTTAAAGAAGGCATTACCTAAGGTAAGAGATTACAGCTCAGCAAGAGGCCCAAACCAGAGCAGGGCCAAGTCAGTCAGCTCATTCTTATGCCCTGGGTTATGACCCAATTCCATTATTTTTGTGACTTGGATTATAACTCATTAACACAGACACAGATAAGAAAACTATCAGTCTTGCAAAAACTGAAACAAACTAGGCTAACTTAGGCTTCTACCTTGAGGAATACATTTTTTTGACATATGACTTCTCGCTTTATGATCCTGTACAAACACCCAAAGAGAGCATGTCTTTCATTTCCTAATGAAATGAGAGTTGTAGAGAAACTACAGAGAATATAATTGGAGAAAAAACAAATGCCTTCATCTTCTTTGGAGCAAACACTACCATTAGCTTATCTTTATAACACTTTATCAAAGGAAGAAGGAAAAAAATTAAAAATTAAATTAAAATATAGGTACATAGATTGGGGAGCTATATCTACATAAATAGATAATATAGATACATCGATCGATAGATAGATAAATCCATCTATCTATATATCTCCCCAATCTAAGAAACTAAGCTACAGGACAGTATAAGCCATATAGACCAAAAGCCCTCCTCTCCACTGAGGAAGGCTTAAAACTCAGGCAACAGTCCTGCCCTGACCGCCCTGCTTAAAGAATCCTTTTCCTGCAAGAAAAGAACAGAGCCCAGCAGGAAAGTCCCACTGTAAATACCGTCATGCTCATCATCACCTCCCCACACACCCGTCACAGCTTTAAAGTGAAAACTGCAGGTGAGTGAGTTGATTTTCTGGTTCCCTATCAAAGTGCAAGTAAATTCAAAGTTGCCCCCAAAGACAGTGTCAGAGGTGAGAGAATTCCCAGAGTTTATACCAATTGCTGGTGACCGTCTCTTCTAGAACAGGAGCCAACAAACACCCTTTCTGGCCACTGGAGATGCCAGCTCAGGCCTGAGGGACAAGAAAGCAAAGGAGCGGTGGGTAAAGCCAAGGACAGAGGGAGGGTGAGGGCAGCATGACGCCCGGGCACAGCAACATTGGGTAAACGCGATGGACTGAAAGGGGTTGAAATCGAGTAGGAGATGGGCAGCGCGCTGCGAACAGGCAAGGACGGGAGAAGGGAGCCGAGGGGTCCGTGTGGAGGAGCCCAGTGATGCCCCTCACAACTGCCTCTACCACCAGTCTGCAGACCAAAGCTGCAGGCCCCTCTCTCTGCCCCAGGCCAGGCCAGGCCGTCTCCTTAGTTAAACGGTTTTAGTCTCTTTTCCTACTCAACCTTATAAAGAAAGACTGTGTACTGACACATCCAGAAACAAAAAGTGACCTGGGCTTAAGAGAAACAAGTCAGCAGGCCTAAAATAAATTCAGTAAGCAGTACTCTGCTTGGCATTCGTTTTCTATAAGGTTTGGGGGGAACTTGCTTTATAAGAGAAGCTTTGCATGTATTTGTTCCAAAATATATGCTATATGCCGGGGGATGGGGGAGTGTTCCTGGTTGGGGGCCAGGTTTGTGTTATTTTATTTTCACTTATTGGTGCCAGCCATTAGCAGTAGGGGAACAAACTTAAAGAAAGGTGGTGTTCACCAACAAACATGGAGTCCAGGAAAATTTAGCAATTTTCCTGAGACCTGTGTCTTTTTTATAAGTATGTATCCTTATTGTAAGAGTACTATTAAATCTTGTAATTGTGGGAAATTGGGGAATTATAAAGAACATACAGAAGAACACTGAAATCATCTCTGCTGTCTTCATTCAGAGATCATAACTTATCGCTTTTGGTGTCTGGAGATGAACATTTTTTCCATTGCTCACATCATCACAGTATATTCATTTTTACAAACATGGGCTCCTCCTAAGTTCACTCTACACCCCCAGCAAAACACACACCACACTGGACTTCGTCTTCCAGACAGTACACTCCACCATACCACTACTGGGTAAAACCTTCAGAGCGCACCCCCATCTCCACTGGATAGAACCTTCTAGAGTGTAGGGTCTGTCTCTTTTATTTACATGCCATCCCCTGCATATCATAATAAATACAGTGTCCTGAACACAGTAGAGAATCAACAAATATTTGTTGACTAATTATTACAACAGCTTTTTTCATGCATTTATTGAATATAACATTTTACCATTTCATTAATCTTGTCTTCTATAATTCAACTTTTAATGGCTGTTTAGCCTCTATACCATGATTTAAGTAGCTCATCACTTAACATGTAAAATGTTTCAAATCACTATGATAAATAACGCTTTGATAACCATCTTTCAGATAAATATTTTTGCATTGTCAGAGGGTCATTTTCTATAAGCTGAACAGCTGTAATGTACACATATATTTTTGAGGCATTTATTACCAAACTGTCTTCCAAAAAGGTCATTCTGGTTTACATTTCTAGGATGAATTTATGTGAGTGTCTATTTCCCCGTACTCTCACCAACACTAAGCACTTTAATGCAGAAAAAATTGTCACTCTGATGGATAAAATATAGTATCTCATGATAGCTTGAATTTGAATTTTTTGATGTCAGTGAAACTGAGCTTCCTGTGTTCAAAACTGTGTTGCCTCCCAAAGAATAAAGTCAGTTCTCCACCTTTTATCATCCTTACCTTCTCTTATTCCCCCCCAAATCTACCTTACAAAATAGCCATAATGGGTATTTGCTGTTCCTCCCAGGCAGGCTGTGCTCCGCAGCCTCTACGGAGGAGAGGGACTTCTGCCTCTTTTCCCACCACTCCATCTCCACCTACAGGAAGCCTACCCTTCCTTCAGGGCCCTTGTCCAAAGACAATGCTTTTATTCACCAGAGCAGCGTTCACGGAGTTCGTGAAGAGGTTCCTCGCCCCACCAGGTGTGCCCTCTCCGTCACAAAGCTCAGAAATCTCTCTGTCTGCAGCAAACGTGTCCTGTCTTGTGTCGTAGCTATTTGTATCCCTGATTCCTTAGCTCTGGCCACACTGGCCCTCTTCAGACTCTCACACTTGGCCATGCAGCCTCCTCTGACACAGCCATTGCACGTGCTATCTCCTCTGCCTGGAATGCTCCTTCCTCCCCTCTATGCCCAGCTGGCACTACTCATCCCGATGCTGCCCTGACCTCTGCAAAATGCACAGAGGAACAACACTGTGTACCTCACACCTCGTACTTACTACAGCTGGAGTTTGAAGTTTACTTGTGATTACTTAATGACCTGCTCAGCTGCAACCTGCATGAAGAAAGTGTCTTTTTGTGTTCACCGCTGTAACCCCAAGGCCTACAACGCCCATAACAGGTGCTCAGTGGATAATTATGGAATAAATAAATGAATGAATAAATGGTACGGAAGACAATGGGATAATGGGACGAGGACTCTGTATACAAACGGTCATTGTTAAAGTTATAGTTATCACTGGGATTGCGTGCTTCTTGAAAACAGTGCCTAGCATGGCACTTGGCATACAGTATGGTATTAAAAACGATTATCTCTTGAATTGAAAGTAGACAGGTGACGTGGATCTGTGTTGACCCAGGGACTTACCATAAATCTGACCTTGGAAGATGGCTAAGCACTAAGACATCCCACAATTTCAATCAATCCGTTCAGAGGGTTGTAGGCACTCAAGTGTAAGCATCGTTAGGCCCATTGTCCAGTCCTGGTCCTTACAAGGAGGATAACACACTAGAACCTGCCTTAGGACAGCCACCATGGGCCTCGGAACATTCTTCCTTTCTGTCTCCTCAGAACCTTGGCCTTTTTCCTGTTCTAATTTTACACTATGACTCTTCCCTGATTCCTAAATCCAGTTCATTAAACTAGCTGAGAATATTATAAACTATAAATTCTGTTATAAAACTTATAACTTCAGTTGTTTTCTTTTTTTTTTTTTTTTTTTTTTTTTTTTTTTTTTTTTTTTTTTTTTTTGCGGTATGCGGGCCTCTCACTGTTGTGGCCTCCCCCGTTGCGGAGCACAGGCTCCGGACGCGCAGGCTCCAGACGCGCAGGCTCAGCGGCCATGGCTCACGGGCCCAGCCGCTCCGCGGCATATGGGATCCTCCCAGACCGGGGCACGAACCCGTATCCCCTGCATCGGCAGGCGGACTCTCAACCACTTGCGCCACCAGGGAGGCCCTGTTTTCTTTTTTTTAATAGAAATTTACTTATTTTATTTACTTATTTTGGCTGCGTTGGGTCTTTGTTGCTGTGTGCGGGCTTTCTCTAGTTACGGCGAGCAGGGGCCACTCTTCATTGCAGTGCATGGGCTTCTCACTGTGGTGGCTTCTCTTGTTGTGGAGCACGGGCTCTAGGCACATGGGCTTCAGTAGTTGTGGCACACGGCCTCAGTAGTTGTGGCTCGTGGGCTCTAGAGTGCAGGCTCAGTAGTTGTGGCGCACAGGCTTAGTTGCTCTGCGGCATGTGGGATCTTCCCGGACCAGGGATCAAGTCCGTGTCCCCTGCATTGGCAGGCGGATTCGTAACCCCTGTTCCACCAGGGAAGCCCATAAATTCAGTTGTTTTCTGATTGGTTTTTCTGAATGACCACTGAGCCCAAGATTCTCCAACTGTGGAACTCCTCTCTTCTAGCCTATCTC
Organism: Mesoplodon densirostris; assembly: GCF_025265405.1. NCBI lineage: Eukaryota > Metazoa > Chordata > Mammalia > Artiodactyla > Ziphiidae > Mesoplodon > Mesoplodon densirostris. The sequence continues at coordinate 12,410,176 of NC_082671.1, forward strand.
TCATCCTGATCTAAGATGGAGGCTGTCGCCATGTGGCCACCTGCTAGGTAATTTTGAGCAAATGGCAGGTGCTAAGGTGAGACTGATGGAAACAACATCCTTAGAACCGAAGAGGCTATAACGGCCCCATCTCACCCCCATTCCTACCCTTCTTACAGAGGAGGAGATGAGGTCCCCGGAGGATAAGGTACTGCTCCACAGCATCACAGCTCACGATGACAAAGAGGTATCGGGCTCTTCCTACAGCCCCATGATTCCTTCCTCATGGAAATCACAGAGGGAAAAAAAAACTGATGGTCATTCTACTGGCGCTGCCTGAATGTGATCAAAATTCTGTGAGTTGAAGGCTTGCTACTTTTTCCTAACACGTCCTCTGCCCACAGGTAAAGGCAAGAAAAGAGAGCAAGGTGAAAACACACCTTTTATATCTGACAGTGTCTCGAACTAGAAGAAACCCTCCATAGGAAGTTCCATCAGCAGCTTTAGGTCAAGTTCCAGACGCAAATCAAAATGCCAAGTCATGTTTGTTTCACGCACACCACAAAGAGCATCATCTTTCGACCTGAGTGACCACCGGAGTGCACGATGTCCCCCCCGTGCACCCTCACATTAGGCACCCCTGACTCTGCCTGGGTTCCCATCTTGTTATCCCCCATCAGCTGGCAGACCTTGACCCTGGGACAGCTCCTGCCTGTTTACCTCGCTAATTGCAGTGGTGTTCTCCCTTCACCCCTTTCACAGGTCAAAGAACGGTCATGTTTCACGAGGACCTTGCATTTTCTAAAGGCGATAAGCAGAGAGGGAGAGGGAGGTTTGAACTAAATCTGCGAATTATGTGCCATTTTCCCCCCAAGGATTTCAGAGATGGCCACTTTACAGCCAAGTGTGTGGAAGCCATGATCGCTGCCTTCGCCAAACAATCCCCAGCTAGGCCAGTAAATCTCAACCTGTTACACCTAAGAATCACCTGGAGGGTTTAAAAAATTACATTTGTGTGCACCCCAAAATGATTACATCAGACTCTGCGGGTGGGACGCAGGCACCTGTATTTTTTTAAACTCTCCAGGTGATTCCCGAGTGCGGCCGAGTCTGTGCACCTCTGTTCCAAGCACGGGCCAAAGGAACCTTCTCTTACTGACCTTTATGTGCCAAGGATAGAGCACCAGGAATGGAAATGAGGAAGAGGAGAGCTAAATCCGTGTCCCTTCCCCTGTTCTCGTTCTTTCCCCATTTGCATCACAGGCTGTAATTCAAGTGGCTCGAAGAGCTATCTACCATCTATGGAGCAGAAAAACATCCTGAAGGAAAGGAATACCTCCCCCTGCGCCCCACCCCTTTTTTTTTTTTTTTTTTTTTTTTTGCGGAACGCGGGCCTCTCACTGTTGTGGTCTCTCCCGTTGCGGAGCACAGGCTCCGGACGCGCAGGCTCAGCGGCCATGGCTCATGGGCCCAGCCGCCCCGCGGCATGTGGGATCTTCCCAGACCAGGGCACGAACTCGTGTCCCCTGCATCAGCAGGCGGACTCTCAACCACGGCGCCACCAGGGAAAGTCCCCCTCCCCCTTTTTTAAAGCCCTGACCAACTTCTGTCCTTACTCTCAGTTATTGTGCTTTCTTGATTTGAAGCTCATAGTTTCCCAGGATCCTAAAATGAGTTGTAAGGGAAGAGACAAGATGCCCGCACGCTCATTTATCTGGAATCCTGGTTCTGTGAACATTCCCTCGAATAACTATGTGCCTAAGAAGATGTTTCTGAGAAAGAATACTTAACGTCCCGGCTTCAGCTGTCTCTATCTTACCTCCTCCCGTTCACAGAAGCTTTTATGTAAAACAGAAAAAACCTCTTTTGCTATTAGCTCAGCCCAGATAGAACAGGAGCCGAGCCGGGAGTGAACCCAGTAGAAAGTACTCTGTGAAGGCCACTGAAATGACCTCCACAGACACAGTCCCTCATGGGGTTGGACAAGGTGGGGGGGTGAGGGTGAAACTCCGGAAAATGCCCCCTTAGGCTGGGGACCCAGCCAGTCCTGGGGACAGGCACTTAAATTAGCATTTTGGGGGAGAAAGAGAGGGAAGGATTTAAGGAAGCCAAGGAGTTGTGTGAGAGAGCAAACATACCACATTAAAAAAAAAAAAGAAAGAAAAAAAGAAAAGAAGGCAGCAGGAATATGTCCTAATTTGGAGAAACAGGCCACATTGCCATGGCAACTCTGAATCTCCACGAGGCAGCCAGGCATGCCTTTAAACACCGTGTTAAATAGTTCAGTTATGAAGAAGAAGGAAGAAAGAAGAATGTAGGGGTCGGAGAGAGAAAGAAGAGGTCTCAAGTCTGCTGTGGGCCAGAGAGAGGTGCCACCCAGGGCCCGGGCACTCTTCAAGGGAGGTCTGAAAAGTGAATCTGCAAGTGCTGAGCTGGATCTTTCCTCTCCCACTTGGGCAGGTTGGGGACTGTATTGGCAGAGAGGTAACCTGTATCTTAAGGAAGATCCTCCCAAGAGTTAACCCAGATGTTGACCCACACAGATGTTAACCCAGGACTTCAACCTTTATCGTCTGAACTGCCACCCCAACATGGAAGCTGCCTTCTGCGCCCAGGTCTCCTCCCAGCACCCCCAAGGGGCCAGCGGTCTTGAGCCACAGGGGAAGAGAATCCAGCAGCCCTGAGGGCCGAGGAGAGCCACACCTGAGCCATTCCTGGAACCCATTCATGGCACACTGGTCGGGAACTCTGGCCTAAGGGAAAAAACACTTCATTTATTAAAAAAAAAAAAAGTGTTTTTAAGCCACCTGGAAACCATGCCTAAATGAAGTGATGCCATGTGTGGTACTTTGGGATCCAGCCAGTGATGACAGGAATTCAGGAAACAGTTTACTGAGTGGCTCTGAACCTTTAGAAAATATGAGTCAGGATATAAAGCTGTTCTCCCATCTGGAACATTAATTACTCAAATTATGCACGAAATGTTCAGCATTTATTGTACCTTGCAACTGCTTCTCAACTATCTTGTCTTCCACATTACTTTGTATCCTTTCCTTTCAGAAAGTCCCTCTCCTGGTCCCTTCTGGCTTTGTCCACCTGCCTTTCCCCACTTCTCTGTTCGGGCTAAGGGCTGCCCAAGACAGAGCAGGAGAGCAGAGAAGCTCCAGGGGATGCCCAAGGGTGGAGGAAGGAGCCTGCATCGCAGGTAACCCGATGGGGATGAACAACAGCAAGAATAATAAAAGCAGGTGTGTATTGTTTCCCCAGGCCTGGCCTCCCTCTCTTTTTGTTCATCTGCTTACATCAAATCATCTTCCCCACAGATCTATTCTTAGCACATGAAGCTGAAATTTCCACTTGCTCTGCTGTGCTCTCAGAAAGTTTCCTGTTCCGAGAACACAGCCCAGCCCAGCGGGGGTCCTGTCTTATCTCGTGTGGCTGGCTGCGTCTCCAGCTAGAGACATCAAGGCCCGAGGGAGGCCACGCAAGATCCCAAGCCAAAGAAAACCAGGCCTCTCCCCCATAAACACCCTCCCCCTCGCCCCGCCCCTCCACCTAGAATGTATCTTCCACGTCCTCTTCTGCCGCCTTTGCACAGACTCAGACCACAATCTCCCAAGTCCTAAGTGTCTTCACTTGTACAAGAGCCTCCACCACCACCCCAGGATTGCTGGGAGGACTGAATGAAGTACCTGTGGAAGACTGAGGCCCATTTGCAGGCTGAAGTGAAAAGGGGTCTCTGTGTGTATATATATATGTATATGTGTATGCCAAGTGCCATAAGGCATTTCCTTCTCTGTTGACCCCGTAAGGTATTATGACCCTGCTTTAAAAGGAGAGCCTGAGGTTCTAAGAGGTTATATAATTGCCTATGTCCAAACAGCTAGCAGTGGGCAGAACCCGATTTTGGCTTTCACAGTCACAGCCCTTGACTGCCACCCTACTCTCAACGGTGGCTCGGGGTTTCCGCACAGAGGCGTTTGGAGCTGACAGCCCGGTTGGACGGTAGGGCTTCAGGAGCCGTGCCGAGGCTGCACGGCGTAGCAGAGTCAGCGTTTAGTGTGTGTCTTTATTTGGGGTGACGCATGTTGGGGCAGGGAGGTATAACTGATGGAAATCTGTGAAGGGCCTGAGGGCACCTACCCCCCAGCCTCTCTCGGCGCTGCCCTGAGCACACTGCCTTTCTGATAAATGCAAAGAAATACCTGTTTAAAAGAAAATGCCATGCCATGTGTTCCTTGGTTGCAATTCTGCTTCCCCCCCCCCCCCCCGCTGGAGATCCACGAATTACCAAGGGATTTAAAGATTTAGGAGGGAGATACAACAGGAAATGTGTAACCATTCATTTTTATAAAAATTAAATGAGCAGAAGGCTGCACATCAGAGGGGCGAGAATAGGAAAAAAATGAGATAAATGGTGAATGGGGAAAAGGAGAGAGGAAAGTAGTAAGTGCTTAACAAACTCACTACTTAAAATCCCACTTAGGACAAAGCCTGGAACATAGCCAGACATGACCCAAAGTGCTCCATTTCCCACCCTTCAAGCCCCTGCTATTTCCTTGGACGCCTCATTCTCTGAGGAAAAAATTCCTAGTCTAAGTCCATCTGATTCAGAGAAATTTCCATGCCCGGAGCACCCCAGGCCCCCAGAACTCAAAGACTCTGGCACTGGTTTTCTTGTCAACTTCTTATTCTTCCTATCTGACCTTCCTGTTTCTCTCTCCATTCCTCAGGTCAATTAACCTGAATTGAAAAAGAACTGGATTCTCCTTGCATTGTTTTGTCACATGACCTCAATGGCCTCTTGCGATGCCACTGCCAGCCTTCTGGGTTCCACCTCCTGTAAGGTTCACGTCTGTCTCTCCTCCCTCTTACCTAGTCCACCTCCTGTCACCTCTTCAAGGACTTACAGGGTCAAACCACTCATTCACCAAGTAGTCACTGATGATCAGGTGTGACACGGGAGAATTTCTACCATGGCCTCAAAGCTGTTTAATAGGCAAGACGTTGGGAGGGACAGTAGTTGCAGAAGCCAGATGTTTTGCTCAAGAGATGAGTATATTTCAGGGGTGTCGTATAGAGGGAACTGGCAGCTTGCTCTTGGCACCCCGCTGATGCAAGATGGCATAAAACCCATCTCCCGGCTTCGAAGTTATCCTGGGCATGCCAGCACTCACATGCCCACCCTCACTGACAACCTGAGTGACTCATTCACACTTTCGGAAGCACTCCTCTGGGAAGCTCACCGAATCTGCAGTCATTGAGCAAGGCCCCCAATGCCTGAGCCACTTTTTGGTAAACCCTCTCACCCATCCACTCAGCCAACATGTGGCAGAAAAGGTGCCACCAAGGGCCCTGATTATAACACGTGCCGATGACACTCGGTGGTCAGGTCAGCCCTGGCACCGTGAAGCCCACATGTTCAAAAAGATGCATGAGTCTAAAAGAAACAGCAAAGAATCCAGTGGTTTCCACGGCAGCCTGGCAGACTGATTTCCCATCATTTACAATTAATTATTCGCCATAATGTACACAGACAACCACAAAAGAAGGGAGCTTGGGTAAGGGCTAAGAAGCGACAGAGTGAGGGTGCTGGGGCCCAGGAGGGCTTTACCATGATTTATCTACACAGAAGAAAGGTGTGGGCTAGATCCTTTCCTGCATGATGGAAATTTAAAAGTGGTGAAATGTAACCACACATACAACCACCGTGGTGAAAATCCTCAAGTTCTTTTCACTTCCTTCTAACCAGAGTAATAATTACACCTAACGCTTGTAGAGTGCTTATAGCTTAACAAAGCACTCTCATGTATATTATCTCATTTTTAATCATTACATCATCCATTGTCACTGTATGGACAAAGAAACTTTGGCTCAGAGAGGTTCAGTGATCTGCCCAAGGTCATGCAGCCAGCAAGAAGCAGAGCCAAGTGGTAGACCCAGGTGTCAGACAAAGGTCTTGTGACTACACGCTTCAAATTTATTGCACTGCTGTCCCCAGTCCTGGGAGAAACAAGGGCAGGCACAAGAAAAGCCCAAGATCCAAGAATAATGTGTGTACGAAAAGCCACTCAACGGCATCAATTAGCTACTGAAAATGCACCTTCTTTAGTGAGGAATAACCAGGTCAAAGCTTTGATTTTATTGAATGGACCAGTACAGCTCATTCAGTGAACATGAAGCATCTCCATAATAGGAAATTCTGCATATGTGTGTATTTATATAGGAATCATGGAATATTTTTATACTTGATTCCTTCTGAATAAAATGTACCATTTCTCCCCTTCCTCGCAGGAGGAAGGAGTTTATCCTGTAATGAAGGACCAAACCACTTGTAACTCAAATGGTGAGGCGTGTTCCCATCACCTCCAGGAGGACGTTATGTATGCTACCACGATGCATGACGTCAGCGGCGCATGACGCACTGCCTTATTTCATTCTGTGCCTCTCAGTTCTGCTCCATTGCACCTCTCCATATCACCGGGGCCAGCTTTGTTCCCTCTGGAACCTGTTTATTCGGTAAGAATCCAGGCATTCTAGAAACACACAGCTGGAAAGGAACTCAAGGTCATCTCATTGGAGAGGAGAACAGCAGAACGAGATACATAAACAGATTCCAGGGCTGAGAAACATGCCTTGGACACTTACTCTGCAATGGGAAGGAGCAATGAATGGCTGCATCTGTGCGGGGGGATCTTGCAATGTGGAGCCAAGAGGCCTGGTTTACATTCTGGCAGCACCTCTCAGCTGATGTGCAACATTGACAACCACTTCACATCTCTTGGCCTCAGCTTTCTCCTACATAAAATGGGGGTAATAATATCTATCTCACAGGATTATACTGAAACCAAGATGATATCATTAAGGTAATACGTTAAATAACATAAGCAAATAATATAATCAGATGTAATAAAATAAAATACATTTTGAACTGAACAGGTACTCAACAAAGTACCTGTTCAGTTCAAGTTAGATCTCTTTCCATCTTTTTTTTTTTTGCAGTACGCGGGCCTCTCACTGCTGTGGTCTCTCCCATTGCGGAGCACAGGCTCCAGACGCGCAGGGTCAGCGGCCATGGCTCACGGGCCCAGCCACTCCACAGCATGTGGGATCTTCCCGGACCGGGGCACGAACCCGTGTCCCCTGCATCGGCAGGCGGACTCTCAACCGCTGCACCACCAGGGAAGCCCTTTTTCCATCTTTTATATGACCAAAATCACTGAGTATTTCTTCGTTGATTTAATTTTAAAATAATACTACATAACTGATTTTTATCTCTGATGTTCTACATCTTCTGGGTTTTTATCGTTTCCTCTCTGAGCCTTGAATTGTTTGTCCTGTCATTTTTTACACATTTCTAAAAAGTAAATGTATGAATCTCTTCTTCAGCTTGATTCTCCAGAGGCCAGAAGCAAGAAGTAAAGGCAGCTCATTCTTCACTATGGAGATCCCATAACGCCCTACATCCGTGTGTTTATTAAGTAATCATAGTTTTCTTCTTTTTATTAATAGGTATTATAGGAACACTATGAGGTAAACATATATCAATGAGCGGATGTACTGGTAACTCAAAGCGAAGAAACGTATCACTTTTTTAGCCTAAACAGCCTAGTTGTGGGTAAATGTAAAGTTCCTGTTGGGTTTTTTGAACACTGAAGATAACCCAGTGCCCCCCAGGGGATACAATTCTCATCTTATAGATGAGGAAATTGAGACCAAAGAATGAAGTGACTTGTCCAAGGTCACACGGCTGGCCAGGACAGAGCTGGGACTCTAACCCAGGACGAGGAACTCTCCGACGAGCCTCCGACTCCTCCACACCACAACTGTGACATAACCTTCCCACCAGCAAGTTGTGCCTAGATTTTATTTCCTCAGATTACGGATGAATATGTCATGCAGGACAGAAATAAAAGGCTCGCTAAAGTCAAAGTAGATCACTCCCCCCCCATCCCCCATCCCCGAGCCTCATCTATCAGTCACTGAAGGTGATTGTGACGTACCCCGGAGAATCTCAGGGCAACACCTCTAGTGATTTCTGGCAGAGAAACAGGATACAAGCAGAGCCCCTAACCTGTCAGGCTCCAGACCAACAGTTCAGGGGACGCATCTGGATCCACAGCTCTTAGAAGTAATTTACTGGGTAACGCCGCCTCTGGCAATGATATCCACACCAGTGCTTCCCAAACAGTAGTCCATTGATCAATGACAATCCAAGATAAACTTATCATTGGCGCCCAGAGAAACGAGAAATATAAGAACAATGCAGTGGTTGTTGATACAGCTAAATGTATTCAATTTAAAGGACTCTCCCTTATTCTGAGATCATGTATTTCCTAGTTTTGTTTTGTTCTTAGTAAGTATCCAAGACCTTTCTTTAAAAAAAAAAAAGTGGTATAGAATTTACAAAATATATCTTTAATTGGGAAAATAAAGACTCACCATGCTCTATCATGCCACCACGGCCATGATGATTATAAAATAATTAGTCTGCAGATCAAGTAACCAGGAAACCTCTCCTCTAAACAGCAGGCAGCAGAGGCTGTGTGTCAGGAAGCACTAAAGTGTCCACTGAGGCTGGGGCCATCCCAGCAGAAATGAGGCTCTGGGAAGGCCCTGCTACTGCCATGGTCAAGGGGCTTCCGGGAGCATCATAAAACCATACTACAGCATGACACTCACCAGTCAGTATCCTCTGAATTCAGTCACATAGGGTTTTTATTATGTTATATTGGGATCTTTGTTTTAATTTCTTTGCTTCTGTTTTTTACATTCAACTAACATTGGTGGATAACCACCTTCCAAGTGCCAACATCTGTATCAGCAGCTCTTACATGCGTCATTTTTCTGAGCCTGTGAGGCAAGCCTTCAAGGTATTCAAGGTGTCCATGCCTGGTTTTTGTAGCTCACGGCTGCAAATTTTTCATGCTGGCCTCTCAGATCTTAGTTTCTCAAATTCGGTTCTCTTCATCTATTTTCTGTGCCCTATTCTCCTTTAGAGAGGCGTTCTGCACGTTACTATCGATTGAAATCCTATTTATGTCCAGCTGTTTCTCCAACCTCACTACTGTGTTCTCAGTGACATGTACCAGGTATAACACATAATGGATGCTCAATTATATTTACTGAATGAGTAAATTAATCCTAGATCACTTTCCAAGGAGCTAATCATAATTCTATGAAATTATCAAAACGTTGACTTTTTTTGTGAAAATAGACCTGAAAAGAAAGCTAACTTCCATAGTTCATTATGGAAATAGGGTGAAACTGAGGTCTAGGGAAGTGATGGGTTTTCACCAGCAAAAGTAATTAAGATAATTATAATGAGATAACACATATAAAGTTCTTACACATAGCAAGGGCTCCATAAATGTTAATCTTCTTCCCTTTCCAAGCCCTCTTCTGATTAGTTGCTTGTAGGAATGTTGGGGTGATTTATTTTTCTTTTTTTTAGGAAATTTGCTTTATTGCAGTCACAACACTGGTTTTAAAAAACTATAGTATCAACACTGGGCCAAGGAAAAACACGATTTCACCATTTGATATGTTCTCCAGAATACACACACACACACACACACACACACACACACACACACACACTCTTCCAAAATTTTGGTTGACATCAGTTTGCCGATGATTATAAATATAATCTTCCAGCCACCTGAGTTCACATCAAATACTTCTAAGGGCCAGTCACATTTGATCCAGTTTTTAAATTTTTCCAATTTTTCATGGATGATCAAATCTAAAGCTTCTTCAAAGTAAAGATTAAAATTTTTTTTCTCTTAAAATATCTGCACCTTCAGGCTTTCACAGTTTATTAAGGCAGTGCAACAGGACTTAGAGAAGCACTGGGAAAGCTTCTGCAAAGTGAGCGTTGTTTAATTCTAAGATCACCTGGTAGTTGATAAATATTAAACAGCCAGAAGAAATCGATTAGGGCTAGAAGCACCAACATCCCAAGAGTCTCACAAGATTATTATGTCTGCTTTTGAAAGAAGCAATTTTTAAATAATAGGTACAAGCTGCAGATCTATCAAGATCCTATCGTTTTCTAAGTCCAATACGGCTCAGGTTTTTATCATTTGTTTACAACAAATCACCAGATCTCTCTGAGATGTGTCATGTTACATTGGCGTGCACATCTCTTTCTGCCTGTGCCGATGTATTCTATTTACACCGACCAGTGTAGAATACTGTTTAATATCCATTTTAAAGCCAATGTTATCAAAATATATTTCGGCCTACATTCAACAACTCTGGAGTAGGCCAAAACCCTAGTACATTTCCTCCTCATTATCACCTCAGTAAGAGTCCCTTGCCAGGATCACACTAGGAGGCTTATATCTGACAAAGCTGAATGAAGTGTTAATGAAGGGAAAATGTCCCAGCCCATTCTGAGCTTTGTTCAGAACAGGTGTAAGTGTACCCTGGCAAAAGTGGCTCTTTTTTTTCCCCCAAGAGAGGACAGATAAAGGGAGAGGTTGTACACTTGGCTTTGCCACCTTTCGCTTGAATGGTGTGGTCTGTTGTTCACTAACACTGAGGTTTAATCCTTGTCCTCATTTTAAAATTCCTTGGTATGAGCTTTACCCATGAATTCCCCAACCTAGATACTGCCTGACCTTTCTGACGTGTCCATACAGATTTAACATATCCATGGCTTCTTTTTCTTCCCTCTAAGTAACTTCTTGATCTTCTCCAGTCCCATCTGAGCTCTTCATTCAACTTAAATCTCATCAGCCAGCGTCTACGAAGAATTCCTGTGGCCAAACCCTCTGGATTCCGTGTGACCCGCCCCTGTACTGACCTGAAACCACAGGTCATTCAGGTCCCTCAACACCCCTCAGTATGGTTCACCTGATTCTCTTCTCTCATAGGCACTAGCTTTGGGGCAGAAAACCTAGATTCTAGTCCTAGAGCCTATAATTTCTTGGTCTCCGCTATATCACTTAACTTCCCAGAGTCTTCGTTTCCTTACCTGGAGAACAGGGAGGATGGTTACTATTATCTTCATTCTTCAGAGAGACAACCTGAGGCTGTATTTCCCATCTTGCACAACTGTCATTATCAAATTAAGACAAAGTATTAAATACATAAATTCTCTTTGAAAGGTGCAGAGCATCATAAAATGTAAGATTTGGTTATTTTTTATTATTATTATTATTTTAAGGTGTTGTTTCTTTTTTCTTTAATTAATTAATTTATTTATTTATTTATTTATTTTTGGCTATGTTGTTTCTTCGTTGCTGCGCATGGGCTTTCTCTAGTTGCGGCGAGCGGGGGCCACTCTTCATCACGCTGCACGGGCTGGTTATTTTTTTTAAATCTCTCACCACATATACTGAGGAGTTTCTTTCTGATCTCTCTCCTGCTTTCCCTCTTTCTTTCTGGAAGCCTCCCTGCCCTTCCAGTATGAACCCCCAGTTGCAGACAAATGTCCATGCATACTTGAATCCTGCTTTCCTAATTATCTCAGTTAGAGGAATAGCTCAAAATGAAAAGTAAGAGGGGTAATCTCAAGGCACCATTTTTGGAGAAAAGGGAAGACCGATCTGTAAGTAATTGGAAGACACCAGCTTCTTTGATCATTGAAGAGTCTCAACCAGATGAAATTTACTTTACCCAAAGTTACTTTCCATCTGCCTACCTGTGATTATCATAAATTCATACAACCTCCCCATGTATGGGTCTTTTACCATGAAGAGACCAAAAATTCATTCAATGATATTTACTTTTATCAATATCCGACAGATTAGTTAAAGTACTTCTAATCAATTATCTCAGACGACGTTAGTGCAAAAAATGGTAAAAAAAGAAAAAAGTCATATCCCCCCACCCATCCTAATTCAATTTGCTCTTGTGCTTCACCTCTAGTCAGGAGAGAAGAGACTGCAATTCATTATATCACATTATCTGCTAGAGCATGAACTAGCAGGACTGGTGCTTTGTGGAGGTAAAAGTCCTACCAGAGACTGACCTGGTAATCTGGAAAATTAGGCCAGCTCCAGGAGAGAGCAGAGGTGTGGCCTCAGGCAAGTCACTTAATCTTCTTTGGCCTCAGTGTCTTCTACCATGAAATAAGGGCACTGATCCAGTCTCTGAGATCCCTTCCAGGCCAAACGGTCTTGCACATAGGACAGCAAGATAAAACATGCATCCGGGCTTCTGTGGAAGGGTGGGGACTAAGATGGGGTGAAGATGAAAACAGAAAGCTCCTTTTCCAAAATTCCCTTTCCCTTCTTCACTGCGTGAAGAGAGCTGCAAACTTCTCTTTGCAACCCTCTGTCTTTCAAACCTCAATATCTGTCAGAAAGGATGCAGTTGGAAAACCCATAGTCTGACCACACGTTTTCGTATTTTGCCACTGTCCCTCGTTTCCTTTATTTACTTTTATCTACACATGCTGACTCTTGTACCCTTTTCGTGGCCTCCCCCTATTCAATTACCCACTTCTCCTTCAGTCAACATCTGCTTCTCTTGGACATCGTATCAGAAACTTCTAGAATGGATTATCTGCCTGGCCTTTGTAGCTCATTGCTGCAAAATTTTTTGTGAGGGCCTCCGAATCTTGGTTTATCAACTTTGGTCTTCCTCGTCTAATTTCTGTGCCACCTTCTCCTTTAGTGAAGCATTCAGCATGTTATAAATCCCAATCCCTTCATTTTGCAGATGGACAAAAGGTAAGACTAAGAGATATCAAGGGACATGACCCAACAGCTGTGGTTGGTTATAAAGGAAGGATGAGAACCAGGCCTCCTGATGCTGCAGTTCAGTCCAGGCTTTCCACTGTAACCCCAGCCACCACTAAGTGAATATTCCCACTCAACCCCAGGGAGCAGCTGGAAGAAGGATAAAGTCTCTCCCAGAAATGAGCAGTAGGGTTCCATCTACTCTATGGCCGCTATGATCCCAAGTCGTTTTCAAAAAATTAGCCCCAATCGCTCCCCCCTCAATTCAGATATTGGTGACATGTATCTCACATTTTATAGTCCTAGCTGGGAATTAATTGCCTATTGTGTTTTTGTGGGGTTTTTTCCCAGCTTTTTGACAACTGTGATTAAGTCTGCTATAGACTCTTTAGAGCTGCATCCCCACCTCAAACCTCCTCGAACCAACCCTTTTCCTCATAGCAAGTGTGCTTGCCAATATGCTCCAACTCCACCATCATCCAGCCCAGGATCTACGTGGAAAGAAGTAATTCAATCAGTTCTGTAATTATTCTCTCATGCTTACAAGTAAATAAGTGCTGCACATTCTCCCGGAAGCCACGAAGGGCCCAGGAACAGTGAATGACAGGGGGGAATGGGTCAGGACACGTGCTCTGGGAAGTATGTAAAAATTCAGAGAGGGGTTGATGGAGGAGAGAGCAGGAAATGGAGGGTGAGGAACAGGCTGAGAGTCAGGAAAATGGAAAGAGAAGCACAAAACAGGGAGAAGAGAGGGGCAGAATTTCTAGAGACGTTGGACAGATGTCCAAACCAAAGGACAAGTAAGGAGGAACACAGTGTAACTGCAGACCCAGTAACAGAAGAGGCAGGGGAAGGCGTGCAGGTAAAGGGAGGCTGAAGGAGGCCAAACGCGTGCCATTGTCATCATGATCCTTGTCTCACAGCGAAGGAAACTGAGGCACAGAAAACAGGCTAAGGTCACAGGGAGCCAGAATCGGAGTCCAGGGCTGTCTGGGCCTGAATTCTGTCTATGACACTGAGCTCAAACCATTTTTTAGACCTTTAACAATATAAAATGTGAATCTACAGTGATCTCAAAATAAAAATTTAATGGGAAAACTCACATATATAATATCATTACCGATGCTCCTTATCAATAAGTGAGCACTGATCCAGCCACAGTCCCTCAGCCAGAGCCTCACGGTGACCAAGGGCGTGGACAGGAAAGGGGGCAGTTCGAGGTTACCATGGCCGTGACTCAGAAGACAGCAAGCAGGATCCTACGGAGACAGGACAGATATCTTTGGTTGGCCTCATTAAACGCCAGGTTCTAACCAACTGAACTCACTCGACAGACTATAAAAGTGCTGTTTGACAGCCACGAGCAGACCACCTGGGAACTTTTAACTATGCCAGGTTCAAAGGTGGGCCACTCAGGGACCCGGACACTGACAGGATGAAGTGTGAGGATGGCCGCGTGCCCCACACAGAGTGTGAGTCACGTGGAAGAGTGTAAGTCATGTGCACCACACAGAGCGTAAGTCACGTGGAAGAGTGTAAGTCACGTGCACCACACAGAGCATGAGTCACGTGGAAGAGTGGGTCATAGGAGATGGGGGAGGGCAAGGGGAGAGAAGGGCAGAGAAGCACAAAGCAGAGCTGGGGGAGCAGAGAAGAGGGGAGGGAAAGGGGGACGGAGAGAAGGAGAAATCAGAGCGTCTAAGGGAGGGAGAAGCAAAGAAGGGCACAGATACAGGTGAGGCGTGCAGCCCTGGGGGCAGGAGCAGGCAGCTCAGAGTTCTGAGCGCAAAACGTAGGATTTCAGGCTTCTCTACGGTGTGGAAAATGCAAACGTCTAGAACTAGAGTTCACGGATGAACCTAGGCTTCCCATTTCTACTGGAATCTCTTCCATTTCCCAGAATGAGCTCCAGAGGCCTCCTGCCTTAGCTGCTGAGATGCTCCGAAGACTCTGGCGCAGGTTGCATGCTGTCCCCTCTCGGCTGGGGTAACTGACACCCTTCTCGGTGGCTTCCCTTTAGTTTCAGTTTGCAGCCAGGTCCCCCAGCGGAGCCTAGGCTGATGCTCACACTGATGAGGCTCCTTACGAGTGGCAGGATTTGTGGGAGTCAGGAAAGGACCTTCGGTTTTAAATGTGTATTTCCCTTGAGGTCCAACAGGGTATGTGAAGGTCCACTAGTCCAAAGTTCTTCCTCTGAGTTAAAATATAAATGCCCATGGAAAGGGTCACACATTAGCTGCTTTTGTCTATTTCAACCCTGGCAAGGACCTAGTTGTATAGGTTGCCTCCCAGGGCCTACATCGCAAGGTGGGATGCACGAGTGAGCTGTGGTTCTGCGAGTTCTCTTCATCTCTAACATCTGTGATCCTGTGAATAACTCTCTTCCCCTTGGCCCAGGCTGGCCACTTGCCTGGAATCTCTGCCAGAGCCATCTTCCCCCAGCCCCTCTGAATGGAGATCACAGAGCCCCCTTGCCCCGCACTCCCTGCATGGCCCACTGATAGGGCTTCCCCAGGAAGCACGATGCGATTCAGCCCTGGGTCTGTCCTCCGTGGAGCCCCCAAGGATGTCCTCCTTGGAGGTCCCTGTTTCATTTCAATCCTGGTTCTGGGAATGGTGCACTCACATGTCCTGCCCCAATTCCTCTGTCCCTGGGCTCCAACCCCGGGATACTGGCCTTTCCTCCTTTCAGTATCAACTCTGCCTTCCAGAACCATCCATCCAGGGTAGGAGACCCTCTGTGATCTCCATTCAGAGGGGCTGGGGGAAGATGGCTCTGGCAGAGATTCCAGGCAAGTGGCCAGCCTGGGCCAAGGGGAAGAGTATTATTCACAGCATCACAGATGTTAGAGATGAAGAGAACTCGCAGAACCACAGCTCACTCGTGCATCCCACCTTGCTATGTAAGCCCTCTTCCAAGAGCACATGGCCTGTTCCCGTCTGATTTCAAAGGCTCTTTCATTACCAGTAAGGTATTACATGGACTGAGTGCGCCTTGTGTGCTCCATGTGGCCCCATCACAGGAGGAGGAGACAAATGGATTCCCCTTCTCAGAAAAGGGCTGCCACACTGCGAGATACACTGGCCTCTCCTGTGCATTGCTCGAGCCCACCCTGCTATCTGTCCCTCCACCCCGATATGGATACCATTCACACACCTGAATATAACTCTTGCACGTAAGCAGGCCTCTGATCATCAGAGAAACTAACAGGGAGAGTAGGTAGTGAAGACCCGGCAAAAAGAGAGGAACAGCGGGAAGGGGCCGGGGAGGGGGCTGGTTGAAGCAGCCTCTGGATACCACCCCCAGGAAGGTGGCACCTTCCTAGATTTTGATCCAAGGTGATAACAGTTACAGCTGATTTCCTAAGACTATTGAGAGAATAGCAAGAGACAGTTTTCTCCAAGGCCTACAGCCATCCAGGACAGTGAGGCAAAAATATTACTCCTTCTCTGTCAACTTCTCACCTGCTGAGATGGAATCTCAGACTGATGTGTATCTGATTTCACTTTCTCCGGACACACAGCAAGCTAGAAAAAAATATCTTTCCAATCCCAAAAATGTCAGTGAAGAGTCTGATTTGATCCAGGAGTCAAATCCTGGGCCACCCACTTGGAAGTGGGTGGGCTTGAGGGGGCAGTTCCCCTCTGGAAGAACAGAGACCTGGGAAGGCGCGGGAGCTCCTGGGAGCCTCAGTTCCGGCCCAAGCAGACTGGGAATCAACCAGCAGTTTTGTCCACCCTCATGGACCTCTCTCTCTGATTTCTCTTTCCCTTTCTACTTCTTGTCTCTCATCTCACTCTCTTCTCTCCTTCAGAGCCTGTTCTCTTGTCTGGAATGTTTAAGTCCTAAGCAAGACCGACTGAGAGAGGGAGGCATCAACTTTCAAGGTCAGGTGCCAGTTGGCCGCTGTCTGGGCAATCGGGAGAGTCCCCTCCCAGGCTAAGCTGGATGTTCCAGGAAGACCGAGGACATGACAGTGACCCAGGGCAAGTGCAGCCCCCCGGGTGAAGTCCCTGGGTGTTACTGTCATCGGACGAGGGTCCCCATTGTCACACTGCCACTGCTAATGTGTGACCGTGGCCAGTTACTTTCCTTTCTGACGCTCAGTTTCTTCATCTGGAAAAGAAGGAGAACAATCCTACTGCCTAAGCCCTAGGGCTCCTTTGAGAGTTAAACTGGCTGAATGTGGCTAAAGCACTATCTCATGTAACGTGTAGCCCTAACTTGTAGGAGGCACTTGGTTTTTTTTAAACAGGGAAAGAGAATGAAGCTGACTTCTTCTGAAACTCCAGATCTAGTCCTCCCCAGTCTCTCAGTAACCACGGAAAAACACATCCAAAAGAGCATGATAATCGCTTCTAGACCAGGACACGAGAGCCTGCACTCCAGCTGAAAGTCAGGGCCGAGGGCCGCAGAGCCTGACATGTGATGGCTGAGTGCCCCCTCCCCCAGTTCCACGGCCCCTCCGTATCACGTCCGCATTCATTGCTCCCTCCCTTCCAGCTGCCTTTCCTCTCCTCCTCACCTCCTTTAGCTTCTTCTCACCCTTCGCCAATCCCTCTTGCTCCTCCTTAAACGTTATTAAGCAGCCACATGAATATATTGCACAAAAAGAAAGCTCAACGGGGAGATCCTGACCCATCGCAAAACTTTACAACCTAAAAACATGCCATGTTCTACTCACCAATGGCTCCCAAACCTGGCTGTGTCTCCCAGTCCTTTGGGGTATGTTTGGGAAAATTGTGAAATTAGTGGGGCTTTACTCCAAACCTATTAAATCAGAATCCCTGGGTACAGAATCAGAGAATCTGTATTCTTATTTTTTTGCGGTATGCGGGCCTCTCACTGTTGTGGCCTCTCCCGCTGCGGAGCACAGGCTCCAGACGCACAGGCTCAGCGGCCACGGCTCACGGGCCCAGACGCTCTGCGGCATGTGGGATCTTCCGGGACCGGGGCACAAACCCATGTCCCCTGCATCGGCAGGTGGACTCTCAACCACTGCGCCACCAGGGAAGCCCGAGAATCTGTATTCTTAAATCATAATAAAATTTAAAAACTCCTCTGTTGCTTCTAAGTTCCAGTCAGTTTAAGAACCACTACCATACACTGCACAATTAAACTACAAAAACAAGCTCCTTTCCCCTCTTTTGCTTGATGATTTTTGGTTCCTTCAATCCATCACCCTCCCAACTTATGATACTACACAGCTTTATTTTCTGAGAATTTACAATATTTGCTTTTACGTGAGCAATGAGAACCCTGGAATGGCAAGAGAATGAAAGGCAAAGGTGTTGGAGGGAGCTGGGAAGACTATGCAGACATGGATCTGTGAAGGCGGAAGGCACGAGAATGCAGGTGGAAGGCAGCAGGAGTAAGGGCCGGCGGGGGGCGGGGGGCGGGGGACGGCAGCATGGAGAAACCACAGTGAAGCCTGGCTGTAGTTGTCTGTTGTCCTGGCAACGTGATGCTGAAAGACTGAAGGCTGCTGCTCTCTGTAACACTGGACAACATGTCATCAAGGCAACAGAATGCATCCAAGACACATGGTGGCTGGCCATGTGGTCTTGGGGGTGTGCCAGGAATCCTCAGTTGAAGGCAGGCTACACTGGCTGTGCCGTTACACCACCTCCCACTCTCACTGCCCACACCCTTCACCCCCACATCAAATCTTGCCCTGGTTGTTCCATTCCCTGTGGCACTGTTCTCAGTGCTATCAGCCCCCCTTGGAAAGTGTGGAAATTCTCTCAGGCTGCAGTGATGTAGATGGAAGTCCAGGAACTGGCCACTGGACACTGGTGCATGCATGGGAACTCCATAAACTCAAAAGGAGAGGAAGCTGTTTAGCCAATGACAATGCTTCTAACTTCCTCCATTGCTTGGCTACTTTGCTCCCAAGTTTGTAAACTAATTTTGTAAAAACAACAAAACTGCATCATCCATAGATATATCCAAAGAAGTGATGCCTGATTCCAGAGGCATTTGTATTTCAGTACTACGAGAAATGATAACAGCAGCGATTTTGTAAAACCAGGCGTGCTCCTGGTGGAGTAATGAGTCCTGTAAAGGGTATTTCATCTCATTTCATAACAGCTCTTTGAAGTTAATGAGCATTAACCCTATCACAGAGGTGAGAAGTCACACAACATGGCAAGAGGTCACTCAGCTTCTGAAAGAGGGAGCCAAGACTCAAACTGGCTCCAAGGTATATGTCCCGTCTCCCACACTCTACTGCTCCTACCTGAAAAGATGCTAAGTCAAGTTACATCACTCCCTTCTTACACCTTCTAGAATGAATTGAAAAATACCCAACTTTGAGGCCCTCCAAGATCTATCTCACAGTACCCTTCAACCTCAGCTGCTACCTTTGCCCCCATGGCCATCCCCCTCCAGCCCTACCGACCTTCCGGCCACTCATCAAACAATAAAAAACATGCCCGCCCTTCGAGGCTTTTGCACCTGCTGTTCTCTCTGCCAAAAGGCTGCTCCTCAGATTTTCATCCTTCTGGATCCTTCTTATACAAATGCCAAGTGCCACATGCTCAGAGACCTTCCCTGACAATCCTAAAATAGCCCACAATATCCCTCCCTGTTTTCATTAAAACATTTACCACTGCCTAAAATAATACTGTTTACTTTATGTGTTTGTTTATTGTCAGTCATTGTACCATGAGGGCGTGCCTCTCTTATGGACTAGATCTCCAAGACCTTGAACAGTTCCTGACACCCAGTAGATACTTAACAAATATTTTTTGAATGAACGAATAAATCAATGAGAAAGGCTGTTGTTTGCTAAAGGAAGTTTCAAAATCTCTTGCTAGGACCTTTGGAAACTTAATCGCATTGATTAAAGTTCATTGGTGCTACCTGGCTGATTAGCATGTCACATGAATTGCACATGTTTATCTTTCAAAACTTTTTTAAAAATCTGTATTTCTTTCTGCTTCCTCCTTTGAAAGAAGGCTAATAAAGTCGAGATTATCACCGGCAGCCATCTGCTGTGCATGAGAAAAGCTTTGCTCTGCCACCTCAGAATGCACCCCTAACCTGAGACTGCCCTTTTCCCGTGACTCTCTGCTGGAAATTAAGTGGCTGTGAGTGCCAAGGTGTTGACTGCTGGTATCTGGCAGAGGTGAAGAAGGGAAGGGTGAGGGAGATAGCAGCCTGGAGAGAGGTAAGGAATGTACTCGCCAGGAACCAGAGAGTAATCCTACCGTCCATTTTTATTTGGGTTTAAAATACTTTTCTCTGAATTGCGACTAACATCTGTTGCACTGAAATAATAATCTACCCATATATTTCAATAAGTATGCATTAAGGGCTTACTATGCGCCAAGCTATATGTTAGGTTCTGCAGACACAAAAATGCAAAAGACATAGTCCCTGCCCTCATGAAGCTTGTAGACTAGCAGGACAGATGGCTAATAAAAAACGATTATGATTCATTACAATTGTGATAAGGACTATGAAAAGTATGAAATGAAAGGGGATAAAGGGAAAAGAAACAGCAGCTTTTATTTGAGGGGAGGGAAAAAGAAAAATCTGAAAGCATGACATTGGATTAGGAGGACAGTCCTAGGTGAGATGCTCCATCCTGAGGACGGAGAAGAGAAAGATACAGGCAACTAACGGCAGCGGCAAACACACACACACACACACGCACACACACGTGCACAGGCACAGGTACACAAAACAAAGAAGCAAAACCAAACCCAAGGAGAGAGGAGGACAGAAAGGGATATTAAAAGGCAAGCCTCACTGCCCTGAAGTTCCACCAAAGAACAGCTGACTGACTCTGACACCTCACCTCTCAGCACTGTCCCAGGCCCCGGAGGTCCAGGATACGCGAGCCAAGTACCCGGGAGCTAGGTGAGTTCAGATCCTGCCGTGGACGGCTTGCGTTTCTATTCACATCACTCCCTCACTCATTCATTTATTCAGTGGAGACTTACTGAAAAACTCTCACAGACCCACTCTTACTGATTCCTGCCATTTGCCAGGCCTTTTCTAAGCACTTTTAAGAACTTTACTTAATAAACCTTAAGAAACAGGGTCTATTTTTACCACCATTGTATAGATGAGGAAACTAAGATTCAGAGAAGTCAAGTTATTTGCCAAAGGTCACACAGTAAACAGTGGAGCCAGGAAACAATCTAGGCACTGAGATGCCAGAGCGCCCCCTCTTAACTGCCATGTGAGTGTTGCTACTTCCCTAGGGCTGCCGTAACAGTTGTATCACATACTTGGCGGCTTAAAACAACAGAAATTTCTTTTCTCAGAGTTCTGGAGGCTGGAGCCTGAAATCGAGAGTCGGCAGGGTCGTGTTCCCTCTAAAAGCTCCAGGGGAGAATCTTCCTTTGCCTCTTCCAGGTTTCTGGTGGCTTCCTTGGCTTGTGGCTAAATAACTCCAGCATCTGCCTCTTTCAAGGACCTCCCCCTTGTGTAGACGTCTTCTCCTCTTCTACCTCTTAGAAGGACGTTTGTCACTGGATTTAGGGCCCACTTGGCTAATCCAAGATGATCTCATCATAAGATCCTTAATTACATCTGTAAAGATCCTTTTTTCAAATGAGGTCACATTCACAGAGTCCAGGAGTTAGGACACGGAAGTATCGTTTCGGGGTTACCATTCAACCCACTAGAGTGTGTACATAGAGTGTACATTTTAACAATTGCTAATTGTGTAACAACAGTTGGCTGTTACTATGCACCCAACATTATGGCACGTGCTGGGAACACGAAAGTCAGTAAAGCGTGGCCTGGCCCACAAGGAGCCTGCTGTACAGCAGATGAGACAGATAAGTAAACAGCATGGGTTATAATAAAAGCATTTAAGAGCACAGGTGAAGTGCAAAAAAAAAAAAAAAAAAAAAGAACTAGTAAATTCTATGAAGATGGGAGTCAGAAAAGGGTTCACAGAAGTGCCATGATTTCTCTTGGAAAGTGAGTAGTAGGCGCTTCTGGGTGGAAAAGGAGGAAGAGGCACTGACCAAGGCCCAGAGATGTAAAACCGTCAGGACCAGACGAGGCGCGGTGACTGATTTAGCGTGACCTCACGTTGCTGCTCAAGGGCGGGGAGGAGAAGGGAAAATCCTGGAGAGGTGGCCTGGGACCACATCAGAGAGGATGTCCTAGTCCCAGCCGTGGGAAGCCGGTGTGGAGTTTTAAGTGAAAGTGTAACGATCAGATGTGAGTTTCTAAAGAACCACACAGGCAAGCTGCCACGTGGCAGGGAGGACAAGAGAGCAGCAGTGCCACTGAGGTCGCTGCAGTGCACGGAGGGGAGGGAATCCGCGACAAGGCTTCTCTCCTGTTGGCCTAACTGTCCTGAGGGGAAGGGAGTGGCCGGGGTTGACCCCCCAGACTGGGCAGCGGCTGCCTCCTGCTTTAGACACGCCTCTCTTTCCTCCTCGTCCTTGATCTCTTCTTATGTCTCTAAGAATCTCTTTAGCTCTTTCCCATCTCCCCCTCCTCTCATCCCTCAAGTAGGGGTTCCGTCCTGGACACACTTCTCTCCTCGTCCCCCGCGTTCGTTCTCAGCCTCTCCTCCACCCTGCTGGTTTCAACGACCCCCTCCGTCCCAGTGAGGCTCATCTCTTACCTTCCAGCCCAGACCACTCTCTTTACCTCCAGTCCCAGATCCAACTGCTTGCCAGTGTTCCCGCTCCTGTGACCCACCCATGTTCCAAATTCTACTCATCCTCCGTCCCTCTGTCACCAAATCTGTGACAAACCTAATGCCTCTTGTCATCATAATTTTTGTAATAGCACTAAAAGGGTCAACAGTGTTCAGGGCCACAGAAGGCCACGAACGACTTGAAAACCCCGCTTGGATTTGGCATTTTGCATAAAGGGAAAGACGAGGAATTGAAAACAGCAATTTCCGACGAGCACTGAAGGAATTTAACTATGAAAACAAAGAGCGAGGGAGGAAAACCAGGGTCAAGGAAAGCTTTCAGGTTTGTTTATTTATTAATATGAGAGTGATCTGAGCATGTTTGAAGAGGGCAAAATTGACATTTTGGGGAAGACAATTCTTTTTTTTAATTTTTTTTAAATTTTATTTATTTATTTTTGGCTGTGTTGGGTCTTTGTTTCTGTGCGAGGGCTTTCTCTACTTGTGGCGAGCGGGGGCCACTCTTCATCGCGGTGCGTTGGCCTCTCACTATCGTGGCCTCTCTTGTTGCGGAGCACAGGCTCCAGACGCGCAGGCTCAGTAATTGTGGCTCATGGGCCTAGTTGCTCCGTGGCATGTGGGATCTTCCCAGACCAGGGCACAAACCTGTGTCCCCTGCATTGGCAGGCAGATTCTCAACCACTGCGCTGCCAGGGAAGCCCCAGGAAGACAATTCTTGACAGGTGGGTACTATCATGTATCCTGCAGGACGCTTCATACACCTGGCCTCTGTGTTCTAAGTGCCAGTAGTGGGTGCGTGCAAACACACACACACACACACACACACACAGAGACCAGTCATTATCATCATCCAAAAAATTCCCCCAGTACATTTCCAAACATCTCCTGAGGACCACTAAGCTAGACGGCAGATGCCAGGAGGGAGGAATAAGTTGATAATTAAGGAGAAAAAAGACATAACTGGTGAGCCAAAGTCCTGGAGGACATGTGAGGCGACTGGACCAAGGGCACAAAAGCAGAGTTTGGTGTAAAGCAGGAGAAATTTCACATGAGAGATGTTGAGCTTTAGAGTCACACAAACATTGGCTGAATTCCTAGGTCATCACTTCCTTCCTTTGAGAGACACTGCCTGTTGACTAACCTCAAAGTTGGTCCCAGTGCTTGTCCCCTTGCCACCTCCACCAGAGAGCCTGCAACACCCAAAGTGCTGGCCATGTGACGTGATTTGGGGTCATGAGATCAAGGATATGGGGAAGACTTTTCCTGGTCTAATGATACCCACCCCCTGGCTTTCCCTGCTATGGGTTTGGGGCAGGACGCCTAGAGCAAGGGCAGCCTCCTCACAACAATTACCAAAATGTCAAGAAAAGCCCAGAGGTCAGCCCTGACCTCACCATGTCACTGCACCAGCCCCAGCAGTCCCCAACTCCAGGAGCCTTGTGCTGAGACACCAATAAGCACCTATTGGTTTAAGCCATCATGAGCAAATCAATACCTAAACGTCTTGGGCAAAACAGCCTCTCTGATCTACAGTTTCCTCACCTGTGAAATACAGACAAAATGCATGCCTTATAAATGCAATGAAAGAAGTAAATGAAGCAACATATAAATGAAGCTCATATTAAGGTGACCAGCTCAGAGCCTGACAAAAGTAAATGATCAGTGTTAGTTCTCTTTCTCATTGTAACCTCCTAACAACCCATAATAAACTCGGGTGTTCTTTGTCTCTGTGAAATAGAATAGGAGCAGTAAAGTATTTTGCCTTCAGAAAAATGGAATAAAACTAGCCTTGAACATTACTCTCATACATGGTGAACGCTTAAGCCACAGAATCAAAATATAATGTTGGGGAATAGAAATCGATACAACCACTATGGAAAACAGTATGAAGGTTCCTTAAAAAACTAAAAATAGGGCTTTCCTGATGGTGCAGTGGTTGAGAGTCCGCCTGCCGATGCAGGGGACATGGGTTTGTGCCCCGGTCTGGGAAGATCCCACATGCCGCAGAGTGGCTGGGCCCGTGAGCCATGGCCACTGAGCCTGAGCGTCCGGAGCCTGTGCTCCACAATGGGAGGGGCCACAACAGTGAGAGGCCCATGTACCGCAAAAAAAAAAAAACCTAAAAATAGAACTACCATATGACCCAGCAATCCCACTACTGAGCATATACCCAGAGAAAATCATAATTCAAAAAGACACATGCATCCCCATGTTCACAGCAGCACTATTTACAATAGTCAGGTCATGGAAGCAACCTAAATGTCCATCGACAGAGGAATGGATAAAGAAGATGTGGTACATATATATACAACGGATTATTACTCAGCCATAAAAAGGAGCGAAACTGGGTCGTTTGTAGAGACATGAATGGACCTACAGAGTGTCATACAGAGTGAAGTAAGTCAGAAAGAGAAAAACAAATATCATATATAACACATATATTGGAATCTAGAATAATGGTATAGATGGCCTTATTTGCAAAGCAGAAATAGAGAACAGATGTAAGGAACAAATGTATGGATACCAAGGGGGAAAGGGGTGGGGTGGGAGGAACTGGGAGATTGGGATTGACACATATACACTACTGATAATATGTATAAAGTAGACAACTGTAGACAACATACTGTATAGCACAGGGAACTCTACTTATTGCACTGTGGTGTCCTAAATGGGAGGGAAATCCAAAAGGAAGGGGATATATGTATATGTACGGCTGATTCATTTTGCTGTGCAGTAGAAGCTAACACAACACTGTAAAGCAACTATACTCCAATAAAAATTAATTAAAATATGTATATATATAAAATGTTGAATAAAATATAGAGCCTAAGAATGAGGCAAAAAGAATCACAGAAGTCTCAGAAAGGGGAATGAAAATACATTCTTGGTGTATAAATCAGATTCCAAGGAGGTTTTTCAGCAATATCAGTGTAATCTATTAAAAACTGGCTGGTGAGGGAACTCCCTGGAGGTCCAGTGGTTAGGACTCCATGCTCTCATCGACGAGGGTGCGGGTTCAATCCCTGGTTGGGGGACTAAGATCCTGCAAGCCGCACGGTGAGGCCAAAAAAATTAAAAAGATAAAAACTGGCTGGTGACATTTAGTAAATTATGTGTCTTCCTATGTCTATAACATATTACTACTTCCTACCTAGTACTTTTAATATTCCCCTCATCTCATTGCTCACTTTTTCTTTTATATCAACACTGACAAATCGATGAGTAACCCTGGATTCAAAGACTATTTAATTCTGCTCTGCTTTCTTTTTTAATGTTCTTGGCTTATCTTCATTGCTTACATCCTATGTGTATCAGTTTATTGAAATCACTGTATGTCTCTGCTTTGAAAATCGTGATATGGCCTGATCGGGGCACAGTCAGTAACTGCAAGGCCACAGAGGTGGAACCCACGGAGCTACAGCTGAGCCACCGGGCTTAAAATGAAGGGCACTGACATCCCAAGCTCCTCTCTTGCGGTTAATGGGAAAACATTAGAATCCCATTTCCTTCAAATGATTTAGGTAAGGTCTGGTGTAGGAAAACACAAGACAGCGTATACTGAGGCCCTACGGTTTACCAAGTGCTGGGCACGCTGCTTCGTAAGGCTTGGTAAAACCCACTAGGAGCCAGGTGTTATTTCTGTCCCCATTTTTGTACAAATGGAAAACTGGAGGCTAAGAGTGTTTAAGGAGCACAACTACAGTCACATGACTGGGAATGCGCAGAGCTTGAGCCTACTGGCTACAAAGCCTGCCTTCCCTCCACGTGATGTCACCTCCTTCCTTCCACAGACACACCATCACCTCCTGCCAGCCGCGTGAGACGTGATGGCTCATGCGTTACTTTCTAGCAACAAGCACCTAAATTTCTGTGAATGCCTAAAACAATTTCTGGAGCCTCAGTTTTTCTAGGCATTAAAACTGCACCTGGACTGCAAGTGGCCGGTCTCTTGAAAGCAAATCCCAGCTCCAACTGGAAAAGAGCAGATACGCTGGCCAACGAGACGCAGGTGGAGAGTCCTGGAATCCACACAGGCTTGAGGGCAGCATCACTGCAACGTCTATGGCGTCTCAGAGAGAACTGCCCACTCGCCTTCCCCCAAAGTATAGTTCAAGGAAGGAAAAATGGGAGAGGAGTAACAGACCCCCAGGCCCCCAGATGATTCTATCCTGGCTTTCTTCTGACTTCCTCAGTGTGTGGACTGGAAGTTTTAAAGTCAGCGGAAAAAAAAAAAAAAAAAAAAGACTCAGATCCCAGTCCCACTATGTTTCTAGCTATGTGATTTTGGCCACAAATACATAAACTCTCTCTGATTTATTTTCCCCATCAAATGAAATAATGCTACTTGTCTCACAGGACTGCTTAAGGATTAAAATGCTCATTAACGTCATGCCTGGCACAAAGTTGGCGTATGATAGCAGCTCTGTTACTGTCTTGCCTCTTCCACCTCTATGACTTAACTCTG
Organism: Mesoplodon densirostris; assembly: GCF_025265405.1. Classification (NCBI taxonomy): domain Eukaryota; kingdom Metazoa; phylum Chordata; class Mammalia; order Artiodactyla; family Ziphiidae; genus Mesoplodon; species Mesoplodon densirostris. Next base: position 12,436,947 of record NC_082671.1, read on the forward strand.
CTCTGGTATGAATAGCATGGCCATCTTGGTTTCAAGGTTATGTTGGGTATGGAAACCCACGTGAGCAGATGGAAGGCAGTTAGACTATTTACAGGGTCACACTCCACCGCTGGCTCAACTACCGTCTCCAAACATATTGCCATTAGGTGTTGGGGTCGGAGGAGGGAGTGGGGAACAGGGGGAGAGTGAGGGAAGATGGGGCCAAAGGAGAGTAAGGGCCATCCTCCTGGCCCCAGTTGGATTCCAAAATGTGGCTTTCTGCAAAGAAAATTAGAGTGCTAGTAAAAGTATTAACTCTCAACCAATAAATTTAGAAATGAAAGAATCACAGCAAAAGATGCCAGAGTAAGAATATGTTCACCTGTCCTTTAGGGGGGAACAAGATAAGGATCACGACACATGTCTTAGCTACTATACTCCACTCTGATCAACAGAGTAAAGATCACCCTGATCTATTTCCAGACCTTGACCCTTTACTCAGCACACCTTCTCTTCCATTTTTGCAGCATTAAATCTTGGGTCTTCCACCCTTTTGCCTGATTCTACTGTAACTTCCACTTTCTGTATTCCTTCCTACCACCTGCCCAAGCCATTTTCATTGGCCCTAATGCTAGTGACAAAATAGTTTTCAATGACCGTCATTCCCTGTCCCCACTTTTTAATGACCTCACCTAAAGTATCTGTTTGCCCAGCATTTTTCCAACTATTTTATTGTATTTTATCTTCAAAATGTTGTAAAGTGGGTACGGCAGAAAACAAAATTTAACACTTATAAACTAGAAACCGAGTATCATGTAGCTGAAGTGATTTGTTTGCCTAAATTTCCAAAGCTCCTGAGAATGGAGACTGAAACACAGGACTTACAATTCTTAGAGCAGTGCTTTGTGGGGCAGAATTGCATAAATAGAAAGCACAGGTTTCAAAAGAGGTACTTCTGGGATCTGAATCCCAGTCCCACTGCTCGTAAGCTGTAATATCTTAGATTAGTTACTTAACCTCTCTGAGCTAAAATCTGAAAACCCAAGAAAGATTTCAGCAAATCAGCACAGAAATCTCCTGGAAAGAAATAAAAGTATGTCTTGCTTTAGTTCATCATTTAGATTCTGACGGGCATCCTAATCCAGGATCTCAGGGAGAATAAAAGCAATTATAACAAGGCAAAATAAAATAGACTCTTTATACTTGGCGGGGAACTGCCAAAAATCACCTCATACATTTATTTATTTATTTATTTATTTATTGCAGTACGCTGGTCTCTCACTGTTGTGGCCTCTCCCGTTGTGGAGCACAAGCTCCGGACACGCAGGCTGAGCGGCCATGGCTCACGGGCCCAGCCGCTCCGCAGCATGTGGGATCTTCCCGGACCGAGGCGCAAACCTGTGTCCCCCGCATCGGCAGGCGGACTCTCAACCACTGCGCCACCAGGGAAGCCCACCTCATACATTTTTAAATGGGCGCCGTTACTGTTCTAAATGGTCTCCTGCAACAAGGGCGAGTGGTTCTTTCCTTATTAGAGTTCTTCCTTAACTGAACGTGCCCTTTTTTGGCCCTGGAGCGGCTACGCCACCAACGAGCCTCGGCCTCCCTGGTGGGACAAGAGCAAAGCTCCCACCACAGTTCAGAGCCCTTCCCCCGGTTTTCACCTGAGCTCCCTTCTCGGTTGGTGTCCAGTTGTGAAGCGCCTCTCTATTTGGCTGTGACCCTATTTCATTTCGTGCTTCTCCTGGATCATGAAGCCTTCTCCTTTCTTTCAGACTGTTCCATACAACCTTCAGCTTAGCCTGCTGAATGCTGTGCTGGACAATTAATGAAGCTGCTGCTCTGTATTACCTCATTTAATCTTCGACAACCCTATAATGGATATATGATTATCCCCATGGTACAGACAAGAAAACCAAGGTTTAGCATAAGTGGTTTGGTAAGCTGTCCAGATCCCCACATGTAGGAACTGATGGTTAAAACTGCTGAGTCCGAATTCTGAGCTTTGAACAGCTCTGCTCTATCAGCCCGCATGCTGCTTTCTGCCATGGTACAAGGTGCATTTCCTCAATGGGAAAGTGGAGACTAATTAATGTTTGTACTGATTAATTAGCATATGCAAAAAAGTGAGCGTAATCTCTTTGATCAGGTGCTGAACTATGCCTCCCTACTTTTGCCAAAAAGTCTCTGTAACTAACTGTGCTACCTTTCTTCCATCACGAACTCCTTGAATCAGGAATTTCCTCCCTGTAAACCAATCTTCCACAAGGACACTTAATAAGTTTTATCTGAAACAAACAAAAAACAACTGAGTCAAAACAGAGTGGCAATTACCTATCTCGTAGAAGGAGGAAGCAAAATGGAAGGCTTATTCACCATCCTTCAGGTGGCGACTGTACCTTCAAGACTATGCCTTAAACACAGCAAAGCTGTATTTCTTAGATTTTCTGCATTAGTTCCGCTTTCAAACGTGCTGTCCTATTGCCCGTAGTGGATTCGGAGTTGTCAAACTCTGTGTCCCCATTCTATGTTGGTAAGATACAGTCATGGTACTAAAAATAACTTCTATCAAAAAATAAAAAAGCTGGCCTTAGAATTTGAGGTGTTTTATTTTTGAAACTTGCCCCCAAAGCTTATTTCTTTTATTTCTGGGGGACTCTTTTTATTTGCCTTCCGGCTGGTCCTTTAGGCCTGTGAACGTCCCTCTGCACAGCTGCCCAGCATCTCAGTGCTGCTGCCCTCTGGATCCCGGAGGTCCGGGGGGCAGTTCCTCCCACTGCCCCACCCATCCCCTGCAGCCGCCCCCCACCCATCCAGGCCTCCCACCCCGTGACTGAGCCTTCAACCCTCCCACTTCTGTGGCACCAGGACCTCCTGCTTGCTTCTTTCTTCTTTCTCCTCTTTCTACCTACCTTTCAGTAACTCTTCTTTTCAGGTCCAAAGTCAGTTAGATATTATTTAGGCCATTTTAGCAAAGTGCCTAACAATTATTGCCTACCTCCATTTTTTGATGGAGAGAGAAAAAAGATAAGATGGGATATTGGGGTGTGGTTGCAGTGGGGGGGAGGGGGGAGGGGGAGGAGACCAGAGGGGGATCTCGTTACAATGACCCGGAAAAATCCCCCTCACTGGCTTCCATCCTCCATTTGACCCCTGGAACTGGTATCCAAGGGGCCCCCTATAGAACTAGGCTACACCTAAGCCTCCACCATTTCATAGCTCATTAATCCTCTCCTCTAGTCAGATTCTGATATTGCCATAATGAATCAAGGGATGCATCACTTTTAGGCAGATAACATTCACCACAGTGCTACGTAACAGAGGATAAAGTAAAGAAGAGGGAGGTAGGAGAGACCTTAACCCGCCTCTCCATTTTCTTGAGAGGCAATCAAGCACACGGTCTGTGGAGCCAGCAACCAGTCCTGGACTCCACGTCCTAGCCGCATAATTTGGGATGTTATTTAACCTTTCTGAGCCTCAGCTTCCCCATCTGCTAAATGGAGATAAGTAATACCACTTAGCTCACTGGGCTGTTAAGAGTATTAACTAAGATAGTGAAGGCCAAGCAGTATGTTCCCAGCACGTGGTAAACACTCTGAAACACCCAGGATACATCACTGAACAAAAGAGCCCAGTCTCTCCACATGGCCTGCGTCATTCTTCATAGTATTATATTGTTATATGCATTTGTAAGAGACACAGCAGAGAGGCAACCAACCAGTTTAGCCAACAACCTTTTACACTGGGATGGGGGGGAGGGGTGAGCCTGAAATAACAGGCTGTGCAAGAGTCCACAGACGCTACATCAATCAATCAATCAATCATTTTCACCTGACTTGCTCTCAAAGTAGGTTTGCACTTATTTATGATTCAAAAACTGGGCTCCTCCATCTTGGCATTCTTTCCATGCAAGTTGTGCCCTCAAAATACCACTGCTAAAATATAATATACTTTGCTCAGGGCAATGATGTTTAAAAAAATCTACCTGAAGCAAAAACTCATTAGGTTTTGCCATGGTCCACCTATATTTTCCATTCTATTCAAGTTTATCCCACTTCCCTTAGCATGGGCTCCTCGGGGCGGCATTTTTTCTAACATCCTTACCTGTGCCTTTACCCATGCGAACGGGACAACAGCTTTCTCATACGCTACTGAAAGCATTAAGTTCCCCCACTTAGTTCTCTCCCCTTGACTTTTCCTAGACTGAACAAAGGAAGCTCCTAAACAGACACGAGTCATCTCTGCCTGCTGCCGACAGATGGCGATAGTGATCACGCAAGCTTATTTGACTCTGTTAAGCCCTGTGGCCCGGTGGTTCTCAACTGGCCAAGTAGCACGCTTGTGGCGTCTGTGCTAGGTTTTGAGGCGTTTGCAAACATCGTTAAGCCCACAGCACGTCTTTTCAGTACAACACTGAAGGCGGTTTTGAAAGCAACACTAAGAAGTATAAGATGACAATGCAAAAGTAGAAACAATTTAAGAAACCCAGTGATGCATAACAAATATTGCACTTGTGAAATGAATCATTCTAAGATATGAATGACTGCAAAGACAATATGTATGTGAAAAGTACTGTACTTAAGCAATAAGCAATAATCATTGTACAAAGCAAGGGAAAATAACCGAATAAGTGGAAAATGTAAAAACAAAACATAACTACAAACAAAACACTTTTTCCTGCAGTCAGAGAATAAGCATCGATGTCACATGATAATTACTTTGCCATGTGACAATCTAATATTAATGTAGGAGAGACTGGTTTATTTGCGGCCTTGAAGCAGTGGTTCTCAGCCTTAATTGCACACGAGAATCACCTGTGGAGCTTTTAAAAATCCTAAAGCCTAGGCTGTGCTCCAGAACCTCTGGGGGTGGGACCCAGGCATTGGTTGTGCTGAAAGCTCTTCAGGTGATTCCAACGTGCAGTCAAGGTTAAGAACCACTGCCTTCAAATCTAAGCCTGGGGAAAACACAGCTGCAACCGGTTCTATGGATTAAAATCCATTCACATGTGCATATGGGATGGGTGTTGAGCCTGGACACCTTAGCAAGAAGCACTTCTCTAGGACATCTGAATCTTCAAGGAGACAAATTACCTGCCTCAGGGAATTCTGCTTTTCATATTCTTGAAACTGGTATGGAGGGAGAACATGTATTATCAAGGAAGAATAGAGCACACCTTTTCTAAAGTTTTGAAGGAGGTATTCATACACGTCTTTGAAGAAAATATATCACCGAGCTACAACCTTCAACGTCTCTTAGTCATTTCAGTGAATCCATTTACAAACAAATGGACACACAAACCTGTTCCAAACAAAAGGAGCTTCTAGATACCAGCATCTTTCCCTCACTTTCAACTCCAAAGCATTAGACTAGCTCCTGGTCTATCCATTCACTCAGTGCATTCTGGTTACCTCTGGTTACCATCTGGTTACACTCCGTCTTTCATAATCGAGTTTGGCATTCAAACAAATGCATCATTTAGTTCTCAGTACATACCCCCCAGGCTATTCTCACCACGGCCCCCTTTTACCTTGTCTGCCATTATCATCGAGGAGCCCCCGTGGATACCCAGGATGGGGGTGAGAGTCTGGGCTGAAATGAAGTCAAGGATCTGGGCGATGGCTTCCTGGTCTGTGTCGTCTGCAAACACCACGCCCTGGATCTTCCGGTCAGACATGAGATCACAGATGCGGGTTATGATGCTCTTTGGGTCCGTCTCATTCATGGCTACCAGCTCCACACGGGGCACCACAGAGAGATGGTGGAAATCATCTTTCTCGTGGGCATCCTTGATGGCCACCTCGTCTGAAGTGCCCACGAGGATGACGGCAATGCCAATGCTGGGCGGGCTCTTCTGAGAACGAGCTCTGCTGCCTGACACGGCCAGGACAGCCAGCACCAACCAGAACTTGGGGGAACAGCACTCCGCTCTGGGCTTCATCTTCAACTCGTCGACTCCCTGGAAACACAAAGAGAGGATGGTAAAATTACAACCCACACTACATGACTGTCTGGGAAGAGGCTGGATACTGCAAGTCAAGGAACTTATCTCCTTTTACTGATCATCAAACCCAGCTTCTATCTTCTAGCCTAGTTTCTTATCTCTTGTGTTTGCACAGCAGAGTGAGGAACAAAAACTTCCAAAAGTGTCAGAAATCCTTGAGTAAAACACTAAAAGATGCTACTGCTACTGACAGGGACAAACAACGGGAAGAGGATGTAAGTGGTCCAGGCAGTCATACCAAGCGCACGAACACAGGAGTCTCCAAGGGCGTGTCGGGCTGTTGCCACGAGCCCCCCGGTACTCCTGTCACAACCCATCCTTGAACTGCTCTCGGGGGCCAAGGGATGGCAAAGGCCAGGCCAAGTGAGCAGCAAAATGGGCTCAGCAGAGGTTACCTACAAAACGTGGTCTGGAAGAGCCTGGACACAGGAAGTTACAGATACATAAGCCCCCATTCTTGCTGCCTTTACTTTGTATTCACCTCAAAGAGGACAAGAGCCTGAAAATTCTTGAGCAACCCATCCGGATCTTAATACTAAATCGAAAACAACCCGTATGTTGTTTGGGCAGTACTTTTAAAAACATCTCCGATCCTTACAATGAACCAGCAGGGGAGAAACAAGAAAAGCATTATTATCACCATTTTATGGATGTTGAAGGGAAGACTCAGAAAACCTATGAAGTCCGAGACCATAAGCCAATTAAGTGAAATGAACGTGAGCCCAGATCTTCTAGCTTTCAGGCCTATCTGCCTTACATCACATTGCCTCTTACATCATCAGTTATTACGAGGAATAGTTTTATTCCCATTTGTTTATGCGGCAAAGTACGGTGATTTGGACAAATACTATTGAATTACTGACCTGGTGACCTTTCTGAAATGACTGACTTCATGTTTGCATGCAGTTTACCACTTTTTACCTTTTACCACAAACTCCTCCTGCCTCTTTACTTCCACATGTGCCCCTAAATCTTATACTCTGCACCAGACTGAGGACACAGCTCTCTCCAAAGCTTGGTCACTTCTCTTTTCATGTCTCACCATTCTCCAAGAGCTCCCCTTACTGAAATAGAACTGGTCCTGCTTAGATTGTATTGATTTGTTTTAAATAATCATTTATGGTACATCTGGTATGTGTCAGGTACCGTACTAGGCATTTCCTCCTCTGCAATCTCTTTAGTCCTCCTAGAAACCCTATAAATTAGTCATTTGATCCCCATTTCTCAAATGGAGAAACTGAAGCTCAAAACAGTTACGTAATGTTGCCAAGGTCAATGATATTACAACACCAGCATGGCAGTACATGCCAGTACAAAATACACATACCGTTTTGGGGACTTCCCTGGTGGCACAGTGGTTAAGAATCCACCTGCCAACGCAGGGGACCCAGGTTCCAGCCCTGGTGTGGGAAGATCCCATGTGCCGTGGAGCAACTAAGCCTGTGCGCCACAACTACTGAAGCCCCACGTGCCCTAGAGCCCACACACCGCAACTACTGAGCTCGAGTGCCACAACTACTGAAGCCCGCGGCCTAGAGCCCGTGCTCCACCACAAGAGAAGCCACCGCAATGAGAAGCCCACGCACTGCAGTGAAGAGGAGCCCCAGCTCACTGCAACAAGAGAGAAAGCCCGCACGCGGCAACAAAGACCCAACACAGCCAAAACTAAACAAATTAATTTTTTTAAAAAATAAAATACACATAGCATTTTTATACTCCAAGGAAATAGTCTATAAACTGCACCCCAAACCAAAACCAGGGATTTTCATTCTTCTCCAAAGGGAGAGAATGTAAACAAGGATGATAATGTTGCTTCATATCTCCTGCTTGTCTGGAAAAAAAAAAAGGTAAGATATTAGGAATCAAAAAGCTTTGAGAGTTTAGCTAACAAAAAGCAAACAATAATGATGAGGGTGTTGAGCAAAGAAAGATAAGCAAGTGTCCAGGTTAAGCAGACTGACTGCAAAGGGCATTAATGATTTGGAGCTAAGATGCTGGGGACATTTTATGGCTGAGGAAGCAAAAATCCAATCCAGTTCTTGGCAGAAAACATTTTGGAACCCTTGCTGTTGCAGTCATCCTTCCACACTGCCAAGAAGGAGCCCTGGAACACCGGCCTTGTCTCTCTCTTGCAAGTAAGACGAGCAGCTCAGTGGTTCACATCTGAACCAAGTTTATTCCTGACACCTTCCTCGGCTGTGAGTCTCTGTGGAGACAGGGGATGACTACACAGCCCTGGCAACCCCTGCGATGAACTGTCCCCAGTTGAGCGGGGCAGCCGGAGCCCAAACTCCTCCTCCCAGAGCTCTAAGCCAGCAGCACTATATCGAGTCCAGCAGCACTGAATACTGAGGAAGACGGATGGCTTTAGCACCTCAAAGAGCTATTGGCAAAATAATAACAAAAATAATCTGTTAAATTTCAAGGGCTGGTTCTCAAGGAGAACCAAAAGATTTAGAATTTGGCAAAAGTAGCAGCTAACTTCATTCCAATGGGATTCGAGTCGTACAGTCATCAGTCACTAAATCAGGTGCTTTCGCATTGAAAAGTGGTCCACTCTGCCATGACTGTTTATTGACTTTAATGCAGTCTACGCTCTCCCACTCTGATGTTTTATTTGGTCGCTTAAAATATCTCTTACATTCCTCTATTTCTTCTTACACAATATATTATACTTTGTTATGCGATGGCTAGTCGTGACACTCGAAGAATAGACTCTGGTTTTACTGAGTGTCTCTTTTTATACTCAGGATAGAGCAAAGCACTTTACGAAGCAATACATTATGGGAGATATCAGTAACAGAGGGACTGCGAGACAAACAAAGAAGTGCTGTGAATACAAACTCAATTTCACACCTTAGAAGGGGTTAGTTGAGAGAAAGCTTGTAGTCCAAGATAAGCTAATTGGTGGTGCTCCCTTCCACCCAACAGACCATGTTAGTCTTCAGGCACCTGCTTTATGAAGCTGTGCCCCCTCCTGTGCACTGCAGTGCCCCCTACCCCAGTAGAACTGAGCACCGTTTCCCTTGGGCTCTTGTCATGGCCTGTGTGTGTCTATCTGAATACCCATAACAGTTTATTAGAGTATATGATTATGTATCTGCCTGTCTTCACTGCTGGTCATCTCCTGGTGGGCAGGGACCTTTTCAGTTCAGAAAGCACCCACTTTTATTAAGCACTTTTATTAAGCACCCACTCCCTAGCAGACATTGTTCTCGGTGTCAGGGATGTAACGCAGACAGGTTCTACGCTCCAGGACCACAGTCTAGTAGAAGACACAGACACACAAGAAAACCTTGCCTCACTTGTATTTGCAATTCTTGGGGCCTAGCAGTGCCTTGGATACATAAAATAAGGAAGGACTCAATAAATGGTAGCTGCTGAGTTTCTACCATAATAAAATTGTCAATGCTTGGCCATTTTTACCTACACTAGTAACCTATTTTATATACTATATATTTATAGTAACAGTTTACCTGTAACCTACTATATGCCAGACACTATTTTTCATGGATTGTTAAATCATATCTAAACATGATATAATTTTCCCCATATTACAAATCAGGAAACTGATCTTCTGAGAGAGAGGCTAGCCAAGTGCATGACCAAGATCACACAGCTAATAATTGGGCATCAAGTTTCAAACCCAAGTTTGTCACCAAAACCCTTGCTCCTTCCATTCTACTGCCTCTCAGTATGAGTGTGTGAATTAATGAATGAATAAACAAATTCACTAACCAAAACCAAACTGTGTTCTAATACCAGTTCCACAGTAACTAAGTACCTGAGGGGAGTCAGGTCCTCATCACTGTCTCTATTTCCTCACCAGTGAAATCCAGATAATATACCTAACCTAAATACCTGAGAGTTTTATGTGAGGATCAAATGATAATATGCAGCTGGAAGTGCTTTGAAGAATATAAAATCTCTAGAGATGCAAAGGATGTTACCTTTAAACTTCTACAGAAGTTGTTCAAGGAGCCTAGCTATTTATGAACGCACCAGGTCAGCATGTGGGAGGTGGGCGGGGAGAGAATGGCAGACAGTCTGAGAGGAATGCTGAGAGGAACTTCACAGCAGGGGAGGGTGGAGGTGGGGATGGGGATTGTATTGGGGAGTGGGGGTGCGGGTGGCAAGAGATATGAGTTCTCTGACGTTCTAACTCCCTGAAGAAGATGTTGCATAATGGCCTCAGGGGAGCAGCAAACTCCACTGACAGCTGACGAGTCAAGTGCAGCAGAATTCAAGAGTAATTCAGGCCAGGGGCAGTAACGGGGATCAGTGGAACTCGGCACCCCCAAATCATGCTGTAAATTCAGACACGAGGGTTCACAAGCAGAACCAAAAACAAAGCATCAGGATTAGAGAGTCAACTGTTCACCTCCTGATCCTCTGCCTCCTTGAGGCTTGAGTTGAGTGGCCCTTAGATTTACAGCAAGCAGAAGGCCACAGCAGCTTGTGTTCAGGCCTACCACCAGTGCAGGGTAACTAATAGGGACCAGGTGACACTTTGCCCACAGTAGGCTCCAAGGGAAGACATATTTGAGTGAGAAGCTGGGCCAATCCTGTTCTCAGAGAAAACTGAATCCTGGGGCAACCCCAAAAAGAAGGATAAAATGTGATTTAATAGATGAGTAAGTCGGGCTTCCCTGGTGGCGCAGTGGTTGAGAGTCCGCCTGCCAATGCAGGGGACACGGGTTCGTGACCCGGTCCGGGAAGATCCCACATGCCGCGGAGCGGCTAGGCCCGTGAGCCATGGCCGCTGAGCTTGCGCGTCCGGAGCCTGTGCTCGGCAACGGGAGAGGCCACAACAGTGAGAGGCCCGCGTACCGCAAAAAAAAAAAAAAAAAAATAGATGAGTAAGTCAAATTTCCCAAGCACCATCCTTAATGGAGTCAGGATGCTGTTTCGAGTGACCTAATTAAGGCGACTGTGATTAGAATATGATAGGCAGTGAATAAAATGAAGATCAGAAGTGCCAGAACTATGCATCAGGTCCAGTTTCCCAAGCTACCAATAAAGACAGAAAGTTAGGATGCATAGGCCTTAAAATTTGTCACACAGGAGAATGTGGGGGGAAAAGGAGTCTCATACAGTATAAGTCAAGTGAAATATAAATGAGTATAACCTTTTTGGAGGGCAATGTGAGAATGTCTATCAAAATTTTAATATCAAGACAAAATAAAACTCAAGGTGAAAACATCAAAAGTGACAATGAGAGATGTCACATACCAGTTCCAAGAAGATACTATAATCATGAATATACATGAATCTAAAAATACAGGCTTGACATGTATAAAGCAATAACTAAAATTACCCTGGGAGTAACAGATAAATCCAACAGAGAAAATATAAACAATGACATAAATGATCAACAAACAAACAAAACAAAACAAAGCATGAGTAATAAGCTTGAACTATTTCAAATATCTAGCTACATATACAAGAGAGAATATATATTCTTTATAAGCACATGGAAAATATTAACTCTACGAAAGTGCTTCAATAACTTCCAAAGAATCAATATGAAATGATTGCCATTTTTCTGTAATGTGATTAAATTTACAAATAAAATTTTAAAGGTAGCTAAACATATCACACATCCAAAACTTTAAAAAAACTTAATATTAAATAACACTAACGTGAAGGAGGAAATCACAACAGAAACTGAAAAATCCTTTGATTAGAATGACAATGAAAATATAAAATACCAAAATTTCTAGAGCATAAATGAAACGGTTTAGAGAGAAACCTATACCTTTAAATTCACTTGTAAGAAAATAAGAAAATAAAAAAAATTAATTGTAATTAAATTTTCATTTATTGAACAATTAACAGAGTCAACCCTAAGAAGGAATTGCTTAATAAAGATAAGGGCAGGAATTAATGAAACAGAAAGCAAAGCAAAGAAAAAAACAAGACCAAAAGTTGATCCTTTGAAAGACTACACTAGACTAAATTCTGACAAGACCAATCAAGGAAACAAAAGAGAAAATGCAAATGAAACTGATGATGAAAAAAGGACAATAACAACATATACAGTAGAAATTTTAAAATAATAAAAGAATATTATGAAAGTTAGTTGCTTTTAAATTTAATGTATAAATATCTAATTTTAAAAAGCAAAAAGTTTCAAAAGAATATGGAAAATTTGAATAATAACCATTAAAGAAAATAAAATGGTTATCAAAGGCCCCCAATCCTAATCCACCAAAACCACCCCACCCCATCTTTGCCAAAATAAAAGGAAGTAAAACAGGTACACGTGGAGGAAATGAGCCTTGTTCACACAAGTTGAACAAAACAGAAAAACAAGAAAAGTTTAATTCTAAATCCAGATAATTACAGTACAAGAAAAGATTATCATAGGTCCCTTTCACTTATGAACCTAAAGGCAAAAAAATCCTAAACAAAATATTAGCTAACCAAAACAAATAGTATATTTTAATAATAATAATAATAATCAAGCGTGGTTTGTATAAGGAATGCAAGGACGGTTTAATATCAGAATATAAATCAAAATAATTCACCACATTAATGGACCAAACAAGGTATTTACATGAATATCTCAAAAAAAAAATGAAGAAAACACATTTGATTAAGGGCAACACCTATTTATGATATAAATGTTAGAATATTTTTTTAACTCTTAGATGACATTAAAGAGATTCATTAAAGAGATCATCAGTCTACCTGGTAAGAGTGTATACCAAAAACTCTTAATCAGATTTTTTTTGACAGTGAGTTAGTGCTATCACTGCTCCCGGAGATTCTGGTAAATAAAATAAGGCAAGAAAACAAAAGTTTTAAGGATGGGAAGGAAAGAAAAAATAATAGCAGTATAGGAAGATAATATGGTTATCTACACAGAAAGTCCAACAGAATTTTAAAACTATTAATATTAATATGGGTAGAATGAGATTGCTAGATAAATAATACTCTTATAAAAAATCAATAGCTCTTTTTAACCAACCAGAAAATATAATAGACATAATAACAAAAACAACTATAAATTATTTAGGAATTAGCAAAAAATGCACAAGACCTCTGCAGAGAAAATTTGAAATGCTATTAAAGGATATGAAAGAAGTCCTGAACAATGTAATCATAGACCAATTCATGGAGGGGATAACATAATATTTCAGAAAGTTCTATTTGCTCCCAAATTAATCCATAACTTGAAGGCAATTCCTATCAAAATAACAGCAGGATTTTTAAAGGAATTTTATTATCTTACTCTAAAAGATATATAGGAGAATAAAGGTACATGGAGAACAAGTTAATTAAACAAGACATCTTTATCTGAACCAGTAATGAAAGTGTGCCTTGAACAGAGAAGTATGAATAACTTAACTCTGCAGAACAGATCCAAAATAAAAATTTTTTAATTAACACATTTTGTAAAACGTTTAAGTTCCAAGTCAGTTTCAGGTTTTAAGTCATACTTTCTAAATTCAAATGTATAGAGACACAGCAAATGCTGAACCAAAGAGGTGCTTTTTTGAATCCGAATGCTTTTAGCTTAGGTAATAAATGTGTTCACCAATCATCTGAAGCAAAAAGTAGGAGTATACCAGATGTCAAACATCTACTATCCAATGCCATTCTGAAGTACAAGACTGATATCTATTTCTAGCAAAAGAAACACAATGCCATCTATGTATTCAGGGCATTTGGAAACCCAATTTCAATCCTCCAGAAGCATTTAGGGTCTGCTAAACACATCTAAACTTCATCTAAATCTGTAAAAGTAACATATAAAAGGCACCTATCTTTAATATTAGTGGACTTAGAACCTAAAACTTCTCTCTGCATTGTTATTCTCCTCTTTTCATATTGTTATCATCATCCAAACTCTTTTAGAGCTTCTGAGCTCCCTTGCCCCTGCTCTTTCTTCATAAGGAACAAGGTAAGAAAGCCTGGTAATCTGGGGCTTGGGGTCTGGGACTATGTGCCTATGAAACCAGTGATGAAAGAAAAGTCTACCTGGACATCCTGTAAACATGCCGAATCCATTTTTAATGTAGTGACTGACATGGCAATAAACGGCTCTCCTTGGTCCTGTCGGGGGATTTAACTTATCTAAATATACTTCTGGGCAGAGCTAATCCCAAATCCATTTCAACACACCATAGTCACAACAAATAATGTAAATAGACAATCAAAGAACTCAGAGCCTTAGTTAAGTCATTTCTGGGAAAGTACTCGATCAGGGAAGAGCAGGATAGATAGGAGAGAGGGAAAAGATACAGGAAAAAATTATCTAAACCTTTGACCCAGCAGATGGTTCCATCAAGTCCTCCTACATAAAGCAAGTAAGGATGCTGTTCCAAAGACCACCAGTCCCCTAGACCCTATGAGAAGGTGGCCTCATCACTGCAAAGGGCCAATGTGCCATTGAATTCCTTGGCAGAGGAATTTGCTTTCCTAGGACTTCTGTTACCTAAGAGGCTTCTTGTTCTCACTCAGTCCAAGCAGACCTACCACCCGAGCCTCGTTCTACAACCTACCACCTTGTTCTGCACCCTTCCAGGAGATAAATCCTGGCTTTTCTATCTGACCTATTTTTTCCCGCTGTCTGCACAAAGAAGAAGTATCACTTCTACTGTCACCCAATGTCTTGACACAAGAGTTGAACAGATAACTAATAAAGGATCATAAATCACTTTATACGTATGCATTTTCATAGAAATTTGTCATACAAACGTAGATGATTATCTGTACTCTCATCAGCAACAGCCACTGATGTTTTTTTTTTCTTCAATATACTGCAAGAGCAGACACCAAAATTTCTCTTCTAACATCTGCACACGGTTCTTAATTATAATTAATTTATATGCCTCCAAGGACAGTGTAGGCAGCCCTGATGAAATCCAAACCTTTTGAAACCTGATTCTGATGATCACCATTTGGCAGCAGAGGAGGGCAATTGCATGTATTGGTTTAACAGCAAAATAGCATTTTCAAGTGTTAATAAAAATTATTGGCTTGTCACTGACTATTAAGAGAGGGGGATGAGCAGTAAAAAATGGGTGATGGATGATAAAAAGAGAATCATGGGAACGGGGGAGCAGGAAAAATGTCACCTGAGAAGGAGGTCAAAGGACAATATTGGGAGGGTAACGGTGAGCCAGGGCTGGGACAGGGACCACCAGAACCATACGCATCCACCCAGAACACGCTGGTGTTCTGAGCTGCAGATAAACTGCTTGTGTTAAAATAGATTTAAAATTGGGGTGTTGAGGAGGGCCATTTCCAAGTCCCCCATATGATCTACTCTACTGCCTAAGTATATCCCAAGCCACTGCAACCCTCTACCAAGCCTGTTCTGCAACAGCAATAATCGTGCTGCGTTGTGGTGGAGATAGCACAACTCTGGAGTTGAGAACGTGTTTTACATTTACTCTTAACTTGCTATGTGATCTTAGATCAGTTTCTTTACCTCTCGGACCCTCAGCCCCCCTCATCGGTAAAACGTGAGCCAGTCACAGTTTTCACAGGATAATTGTGAAGATTCACTCATTGGACAAACGTTTGTTAAATGCTTTCCACGTGCCAGAGAATGTGCTAGGAGATGGGATCCAACACCAAATGGAATACAGTCCACAAGGAGCCTTTAGTCTAGTGTCCAAGACAACAAAATAAGCAGGAAATTACAGCACGATGTGATGAGTTAGAAAAGAGCATGCCCAGTGCTCCATAGGAGGCCGCCTAACCCTGTCTGGGAGATCAGGAGATTAACAGGCTAAGTACTAACACATAAGCAGGAATAGTCATGAATATAATGAAACTGCAAAAATAATAAAACATTAGTTAGAAGGATATTATGATACAGGGGAGAAAGCAAGGAACTAGACGTCAAAAGATCTAGAATTGACACTAGGCTTTGACACTTACTCCCCTTAGATGGAGGGGAGGTAGTAATTTAAATTACCTGGACCTCATTTTCTTCATTACAAAATGGGGGTGATTATCCTCACATGGCAGAGTTGTTGTGAATATTAAACAATTTACTTGAAAGCATCTAGCAAACAGCACGTACCTGATATTTATTTACTGAATATGAATATACTGTGTTCAGAGACAGATAAGGAGCTTCTTTTGCCTTGAATTACTTAGAAAGAAGTCAAAGACTCCTTCCCTCCCACCCCTCTCTCCAGCTTTAGTACAATTTCTACCGACCTTAGACACAGGTTGTTTTTAAAAGTTAGTCTACAAGTAACAACCTGATATCCAATATAAACAATATTTAAAATAGATTTTGTTTTTTTTTAAAGCTTTTAGTGTTTTGTTTTTTTAATATTTACTTATTTATTTGGCTGCGCCAGGTCTTAGTTGAGGCATGTAGGATATATTTCCCTGACCAGGGATCGAACCCGGGCCCCCTGCATTGGGAGCAAGGAATCTTAACCACTGGACCACCAGGCAAGTCCTTAAATTAGATTTTAAATCCTAGAACCACCCAGCAGTAGAACCTATTCCCCTATCTCCCACCAGCCACCAAACAGCCACCACATTTTGTGCAAAGTAACATGATAACTTCAACTACATAAAAACATTCATTTCTTATCTTTGGAACCCATACCTTCACTTACTAATAGTGATTCTCCCTGCATGGAATATAGGAAGGGAGAACCCAGTTCTCACTAGCTTGGCTAATAAGATAGCTTTTCTAGCAAACCCTAATGAAGTGAAGTCAAGGATAACGTGTCTTCCTTACTACGTCCAGTACTTAATAGAGTGCCTGGCATATGGTAGGTGCTCAATAAACGTCTGCTGATGACACTAATGAATGAACCAATAAATAAGTACCTAAGAATGCCAATAACAGGTTGATTCTCTCCATCTCCATTGACACATAAATGAAGGCACCAGTCTAGGTCCTTCACTCCCAAGGGTTACAACATGAGGGGAAATACCATAAACACCAACACCATTCCCAACTTCTTGATATTCTACGGGGTCATTCTTAGGCCAGTGTTGTTAGCTGATAATTGTCTATGTATCTGAGTGTTCATTTGCACATGTACATATGTGGGTAAATCAATGCCTATACTGGTGATATACATATGTGTACAAATGAGACCTCTTTCCTCTGGTCTCTAAGTTGTAAGATGCTGCTGCTGCTGAAGCATGGTACCCAAACATGATTCAGCCTTCACTCAAAGCCTAAGTTTAAAACAAGACCCTGAGGCCATAAAAGACCTCAAAGAGAGCATGGTAGCAAGGCCAGAATCAATAGGGAACAAAAGCCACACCATTTGAGCTGCCTGGTTATCAGGCCAACTTCAGATGCAGTCATATGTTTCTTAATGTAAAATGCCATCTTTATTTTTGCCATCAATATTCATATTTGTTAACCATGCAACCAATCATAACTGAATTCTAAGCTCGCCTAAATCCCTTTAACCTCACATGTGGAATTGAGCACCTACTCAGAGAATTAATCATAAGTGGAAACATACCTCTCTAATTTCACTTCTCACCCTCCTCTCCCTCTCCAATTACTGTACGAGAAGAATGTGTAGTAGAAGGGACACAGATCTGAGGATTAGGAAACCCCAGGCCCTGTTACAACCCTACTACTAACAAGCCAGGTGACTTAGAAAGAATTACTCAGCCTCGCTGTGGCTCTGGTTCTTTATCTGTGAAGTAAGAGAAATGGACTGGTTGTGTTCAAAGTCTCTTCCGGCTTTAAAACTCTGTGACTCTCTCTGTCTTCCATACCCTCCTCAAGTTCAACCCCCTACTCTTCTGTCCTCTTCTCTGAGCCCTGGGAGGCAGTCCTGTTTGCAGCACATCAATGGACGTCCTAGTCCTCTGGCTTCCAGTTGGGTTTGACCCAACAGACAGCCCAAGCAGGAGGAAAGAGGGAACAAGAAGGCCAAGACTGGGGTATTTCCTCTTCGTGCCTCCCTCCCTGTGGGTTCACGGTAGGTTGGTTGCATCACTTGACTGAAGGTCATGGCTTCCATGAAACATCCTTTTCCACACGGCTCTCTCTACCCAGTTCCCCCTCCATATTCCAGGTATCACTCCCAGCTTCCTCCTTCAGGACTAAAAATGGTGGTAACTACGCCAGGTCACTTCTAGCTCAGGACACTGTACCACCTCTTGTGGTTTCTGTGCATTGCCCACATCTTGGTAAACAGTCCTTTTTCTAAACTCTCTTCAAATTAAACCAGTTGAGGGTTGTTATCCGTTTCCTACTCTGACCATAAATGATACAGATTCCTCCTGCATTCCATAATGCCTAGGAGCGTCTCAGGTTCAAAATGGCAAACCCAGGACCTGAATTCCACCCCACCCACCACTGAATAAGGTATGGCCCCTCCAGATGGTGCTTCCTGCTTATCCTCAGGTCCAGGTTCGGTCAGCAGTATGATAAACAGTAACATTCTCTGGGCGCCAGGCCCCCCTGCAAAGAATGGATAAACGTCTGTAGAATATTTCAAGAGAATAGCCTCCAGGAGCTAGCATTTTGAGTGAGGAATATAAAAGCACTGGGCATCAGAAAAATACACCAAGCAATTATCAGAATGACTCCAAAGCACAACCCAGAGAAAGGCCAAGCATTTTCATGAAGGAAGATGTGGTCATTAAATGGGACTTTATGTTGCTGAATTAACAAACTGGGTAAGGAAGCCTTAACTTTCGTTCTTTCTCTTTGGTTTGGTTGGAATCTGTTTCGTGAAAAAATGAATTTTAGAGTCAAATGTTCACTGTCAAATTCTAAGCCAAAGTATAAACAAAGAAATACAGCAACACAAGAAACCATAAAGGTGATATTTCAAGGAAACGTGACAGTTAACTCTATATTGTTTCTTAGTATGTGGAAAAGAAATTAAAATAGTGAAAAAGAACAACAAAAAGTTTGTGGCTCCCTTGCTGTAATGATAATAATATAGTTGTAATCTGGCCACCCTTCACATTTTTCATTGCTTTTAAAAAGCAAGTAGCTGTTCTCTCTGCCTGAGTCCAGCATTTTTACACTGTTAGAACAGCATGTACATCAGGCCTGCATCACCATGTCCACTATCACCATAGAGATGGTAGAGTGAGGCCAGCTGGCACCGCCTGCACCTCCCTTCCCAGGCCCCGCCCAGGCCAAATGAACCCCTGTCCCCCGTACAACTCAGTCGTAGGCAGCACCACAATCCACCTGCAGAGATCTGCGCATCCAATACAGGGAGTGCACTCAGGGTACATGCGACTTGCCCGTTAAAATCAGATCTTGACATAGGAGATGATGGACGTTAACTAAACTTACGTGGTAATCATTTCACAACAATGTAAGTCAACTCGTTATGCTGTATGCCTTAAACTTATACAGTGCTGTATGTCAATTATATCTCAATAAAACTGAGAAAAAAATAGATTTTGAAAGCAAAACACTCGACCTCACACACCGGCTCCTATCCCTTTCCCCTCAAAAGTCCAATGAATCAACACATCCTTACTGAAGACTCACTTTGCGAATCACAGAGAAGTGTTCCAGGGAGTTAAGGCTTTGCTTCTGCCCACGAGGACTACCCACTCCAGCAAGGAGACGCCAGAGACTCCCCAACACTGGACCGTCAGATGGCATGCAGGATGTAAAGAACTACAGAGGCGAGCAGAGGGAGGCTGGCTCTGGGCTTGGTAGTGAGGACATCTTTGTCTGGAAGCAGCTCTGAGGGTATCTGAGGTGAGGAATCGAGCTGGAGCGCAGGAACAGAAGCGAGGCAGGCAGCACGAAGGCAGCAAAGCGGTGAGACACAAAGCTTCTCGGGGATGGTAAATGGCGTGGTGTGGCCAGAAGAAGAGTTCATGGAAAGAGTAGTCGTGAGATAAAGCTGAAAAGGGACACAGAGAAATCTGGGTGCTCAGCTCAGGTGCTTAACATACTGCTGGGGAGGCGGCAAGAAATGACAGAAGAAAGAGAGGGGAAGGAAAAGATCTCCGATCATGAAATTCAGTTTATTCTCAATTTCCAAGGCGAATGAAACTCCAGTGCTGTTTGGGAAATCAACCAGGCTGGCCTATTACAGCATGGCAAATCCTTCTAGGCCCAGGATAATAGCCGCCACTGTTGAGAAGATCCCAGTTTTATGATGATTAAGAAACCGAAGTACTGATGAAATGCCATTCACTGAAGCGTTTTGGATTGAGATACTATTCATGGAAACGGTCCTCTTCTCAACATGAACAGTTCCCCGTTGGTAACACGAACCTCAACACCACAGCCCTGGACCGCTGCCTGAAGCTGCCGCTGGGCTCCGAAGCCTCTTTCCTCCTCTCGTCTCCATCCTAAATCGAGTACCTCAGCTCTTCCAGTTTAGGACTCTCACTTGCTCATTCAAAGGCTGTCTCACAGACTCATCGAAACCCGTCATCCTCAGGCGGCCTTCTTTTCAGTTTGCAAATTCTCTCTGGCTTCACTGTGGCTGATGAATAGGTATAAGGTTTTGCATGTGTGTGGATTAGAGAGAATAACTCATTCTCATTCATCTGGCCTCTCCTCCATCCTTTTCATTCCATTCCTCGCCTCTCTTTTCAAATCTGTCTTCTCTTTTTCTTAGAATTTCCTCGTCCTGAGTTCTTTTTGAGTGTCTTCCCGCTTTCATCCCCTCCATTTGACTAAAACTTCCTTGACACGAGTCACTTACAATACATTCACGAACAACTCTGGTTGCCTCTTTCTTTCTGCTGTTCTAATTTTCCCTGGCTGTGCTTGACAGGATTCATTATTTGTTTTGGCCCCATCTCGTCATCTCTCTGGAAGCCTAACCTTGCTTTCCTCGGTCTGCTTACATCTGAATGTCTCTGGGAGCCTCCGCCTCTACTCTCTTACTGTCTCTGGACCACTCTTTCTCTTTCCTCATCCTGCCTCTCCAGGGAGCTTTACTTCTCCCCAGAATTTAACCTTATACGTTCCCCTCCCCTCAACTGAGCTGGTGACTCAAATCTTATTCATTCCTAACCTGTAAAGAAAGGTCTTGTTTTACACTTTTATCCATCTGTTTAGTTGTCTGGCCTCACTTCAAGGTTGACATGTCTGAAATGCTTTCACAGCTCTTCATATGCCCTTGTCATTTTCCTTTGTCTAATTTATATTCAGGTCTAAGTCAGACCCTGCTACTCTCTCTGTTTTCCCACCAAATTCTTTCCTCATCACCTGATGCAAGGTCCTAATGTTTTCATTCAACCATCTTTCTTCTTTCACTCCACATCAAAATATCCCCATCAGAATCATCTCCTCGTGGTTGCCAAACGACATTTTTCTTTCTTTAAAATCTGACATCTTGGGCTTCCCTGGTGGCGCAGTGGTTGAGAGTCCGCCTGCCGATGCAGGGGACACGGGTTCGTGCCCCGGTCCGGGAAGATCCCGCATGCCGCGGAGCGGCTGGGCTCGTGAGACATGGCCGCTGAGCCTGCGCGTCCGGAGCCTGTGCTCCGCAACGGGAGAGGCCACAACAGTGAGAGGCCCGCGTACCGCAAAAAAAAAAAAAAATCTGACACCTTGTTTCCTAGTCTCCTCTTCCCTTAAGAGTCTACAGACACTCAGCAATGTCGCTTGACAGAAACATAACGGATCCAGTCTGAACTCCACAGAGTTTAGTGAAAAGGCTGCTAAGCCTTTACCCCTGCATCTAATTAATCATTCACACCTTTGAAATTCACTGGTTCTTCTCCCAGCCATACGCTTTGTCGTTCCCACACCAATTCCCCAAATTCCCATCTGTCTCCTTCTCCAGAGTCAACAGGCTCTTTCTTACACAAATCTCTCCAAAAGACAGATGAAGAAATAACACAGAGATCAATTAGTTACATCCGACACAAACCATATGTGCCACATTTGCCAAAGGAAGGGGGCACAGCGGGTGCCCAAGGTGACTCTGGGCTCATCAAGAGCATTTTCCCAGGAGATCTGAAATCTGGAGGAAATGGAAGAGCTCTGATGGAGGGGAAGGGACTGAGTGAAGCACCAGGAAGCTCCCTGGAGTTGCTCCAGACCAGAGAATAAGTGCAAGGCACCAAAGCAGGAATTCCCAGCTAGTCAAAGGGAATAAAGGGTACCCAAGTGACCCATAATGAAAAACAGCTTTTGTTTTTCTTTTTCATTTTTAAAGAGGCACTGAGAAATTGTGGGAAGAGGCTTGGATTTGAAAAACTTTTACCATGTGACATTAAGCACACATCACCTAGGCTCTCTGAACCTCAGAGGTGGTCCTCTCTAAATGTGAACAATGATGTGAAAATAACTCTATGTCACAGGGTTATGAGACTTAACTGGGAAAATATGTATAAAGGTAGCATATAAATTGAAAGGTACCACGTGAATGAGGAAGTCTGTTATTCTTAAATGGAACTGACAAATTATTCATTCATGCATACATCAGTATGTAAATTTTAGCTAATAACAAAATTCTTTTTTTTAGGTCTAGTTTACTGGAGTATAATTTGCATACATTAAAATTCACCCTGTTAAGTGTGCAGTTCTATAAGTTTTTACAAACATATACAGTATGTAACCACCATCATAATCAAGATATGGAATATTTCTATCACCCAAAAAGTTCCCTCTATGAACTCCTTTATAATCAATCGCTTACCCCACTCCAACCCCTAGCAACCACTGATCTGATTTGGTCCCTATAATTTTGCCTTTTCCAGAACATCTTCTAAATGGAATCATACTGTATGCAACCTTCTGTGTCTGACTTTTTTCACGTGACACAGTGGCTTTTGAGATTTCCCAATATTGTTGCTTGTATTGGTACTCGGTCCTGTTTATTGCCAAGTGATATTCCCCGTATGAATGTACTACAAAGTATTTATCCATCCACTGTTGATGGACATTTGGGTGTTTCCACTTTTGGTGATTATGAATAAAGCTGCTATACCATTCACATTAAGTTCTTAGACATATGCTCTAATTTTTCTTAATTAAGTACCTGGGAATGAAGATGCTTGGTTATATGATAAGCATAATTTTAATTTTATAAGAAATTGCCAAACTTTTCCAAAGTGGCTATACCATTTTGCATTCCCACCAGCAGTTCCTCCACATTCTTACCAACACTTGATCTTGTGAGGTTTTTTTTTTCTTTCCTTCCTTCCTCTTTTTTTAATTAAAAAAAAAAAGAAAAATCCATCCATTTCTATTGGATGTTTAGTGGTATCTCACTATGATTTTAATTTAAATTTCCTGCGAACTAATAATGTTGAGGATCTTTTCAAGTGCTTATTTACCATCTGTATCTCTATTTTGGTAAAGTATCTTTTGCCCATTTTTTAATTGGGTTGTTTGTCATACTATTGAGTAGTAAAAGTTCTTTATATATTCTAGACACAAGTCCTTTATATAAGATATGTATTTTGCATGTATTTTCTCCCACTCTGTGGCTTATCTTATCATTTCCTTAACAATGACGTTCAAAGAACAAAAGTTTTTATTTTTAATGAAGTCCAGTTTATCACTTTTTCTTTTATGGTTCATGCTCTTTGTACATCTAGGAAATCTTTACCTAAACAAAAAAGATTTTTCTTGTTTTCTTCCAAAAGTGTTTTAGTTTCATAGTTAGTTCTATGATACATTTTAATTTTTTACATGACATAAGATATGGGTCAAGGTTCTTTTTTTGTCAAAAATCAATTGCTGGGCTTCCCTGGTGGCACAGTGGTTGAGAGTCCGCCTGCCAATGCAGGGGACACGGGTTCGTGCCCCGGTCCGGGAAGATCCCACATGCCACGGAGCGGCTGGGCCCGTGAGCCATGGCCGCTGAGCCTGCGCGTCCGGAGCCTGTGCTCCGCAATGGGAGAGGCCACAATAGTGAGAGGCCCACGTACTGCAAAAAAAAAAAAAAAAAATTAATTGCCCACGTGTGTGAGTCTACTTCTGAACTATCTCTGCAGCCTGACTGACCTCTATATCTATTCTGATGCCATTCCCACACTAGCTTGATTACTGTTTCTTTAGAGTGAGTCTTATAATCAGTGTATGTCCTCCAATTTTATTTTCATTCCAAAGTTCTCTTGGCTTTTTTGCTTTTCCATATAAATATTAGAATCATCTGTCAATTTCTACCAAAAAACAATCTGCCGGGGTTTCTATGGAGCTTGTGTTGAATCTACACAAAAATTTGAGAAAAACTGACATCTTAACAATACTAAGTCAGAAATTTTATAAAATTTACCCCTATGAATATCATGTTTTTGATATCGTAAATTTGTTTCTAAATTACCATTTTTTAATTTTATTGAAATATAGTTGATTTACAATGTTGTGTTAATTTCTTCTGTACAGCAAAGTGACTCATATATATATGTATTTATATATATATTCCTTTTTCATATTTTTTCCATTATGGCTTGTCACACAATATTGAATATAGTTCCCTGTGCTATACAGTAGGACCTTGCTCATCCATTCTACATATAATAGTTTGCATCTGCTAATCCCATTTGCAGCAACATGGATGGACCTAGAGATTATTATACTAAGTGACGTAAATCAGAAAGTGAAAGACAAATACCATATGATATCATTTATATGTGGAATCTAAAATACGATACAAATCAACATATCTACGAAACAAAAACAGACTCACGGATATAGGGAACAGAACTGTGGTTGCCAAGGATGGGGTGGGGGGGTGGTAGGGGAGGGAAGTAATGGGAGTTTGGGATTAGCAGAGGCAAACTATTAAATTTCCATTTCTAATTGTACATTGATATCATTTATGAACACAATTAATTTTTGTATATTGGCCTTGTGACCTTACCAACTTACTGGTTCATTTTCATAGCTTTTTGGGGTCTATTCTTTGCTACTTTCTACATAGACAGTCATAAATTCAGTTTTATTTTTCCCTTTCCCTTCTTTTTCTATTTTTTGTTACACTGGCTAGGACCTCCTTCAATACAATGGTTCAGAGGAGTGGTACAGGAAGCACCCTTGCCTTGTTCCTAATCTTAAGGGTAGAGCATTCAGTCTCTTGGCATTAAGCAGGATATTACCTGTAGGGTTTTCACAGATGCCCTTTGTCAGGTTGAGGAAGTTCTCATCTAGTTCTAGTTTGATGAATTTTTTTAGTCATGAATAGTTGGGAGGTTTTGTTTGTTTCCTTCACTGGAATTTTTTTTTCTGCCTTTGCTTCAAGATTCTTTCTATGAGCTTGCCTGCTCACAAGGACTTGAAAAGAAATGAGTGGTGCATTTAAATTACACATGTAGTGTGTTATTCTGATTAGAGTTTATCAGATTGACTGAAGTATAACAAAAAGTAAGAAGCCCCGCTAAGGAGGTTGTAGCTAGTCATGCAGAAGATAATCAGGCCATAAAAAAAAATTGCTGGAGAGAAGATAATAGATCTGAAATTGATGAGGAGTAAAACACAGTAAGATGTGGAGAAGGTGGGAGACTAAAATTATATTAAAATTTTCCTCTACACCAATGTTTTGGGAAGGAGAAGCCAGGGATGGGAGACAATTTAGGGAATAACTTCTGTGTATTTTATATCAATTTCCAGGTGTCAGCGGTACACAGAGTTGCAGAAAATGTTGCAGATGATGAAAGATAAATACTAAACCACAGAGAAAGAGCAGTCAGAGCCAAAAACACTGACCTAAGTGACAACTAAATGAAGATGAAATCTCTCTCTAAATTGAAAGCACAGATATACATCCTTAAGAGAAGAGCATCCTTTCTACCTGGGTATGGTTAGAAACTCCCCCAAATGAACTTTTGTTTCCGATTAATGTAAGAATTTTCACTCTTTCTTCCTTCATGTCTACTTCAGTCTTTATATAAATGCTTTCCTACTATGGTAGGGGCCCCCGTCTCTGCCCCTTGCCTATGACCTGTATCCGGATTCCCACTTCCCTCACACCAGCGCTGCCAGCTACAAGGTTTGGGAAGTGCTGGTAACAAACTCTGGAAAGCTTAACTAGGCTTTTACATGTTGGCTTAGGAATCTACCAACCTTCCCGAAAGATGTGTATTCTTAAGTTTTATTTTTCTAAAATATTTATTTATTTATTTATTTATTATTTTATTTGGTTGCACCGGGTGTTAGTTGTGGCAGGTGGGCTCCTTAGTTTCAGCTCGCCAGCTCCTTAGTTGTGACATGCCGGCTTCTTAGTTGTGGCATGCAAACTCTCAGTTGCAGCATGCATGTGGGATCTAGTTCCCTGACCAGGGATTGAACCCGAGCCCCCTGCATTGGGAGCGCGAAATCTTAACCACTGTGCCACCAGTTTTAAACGAGAGTCTCAGAACCTGACTTTCAGAATAAACTTGTTCGTAAGATAGAGTACTCGTGCACAGAAAGGACAAAAGGAGGGCGAGGTATACAGTTTATTAAAGAACTCACATCCAATGCAGTGTTTCTCCAAAGATGATTTGCAAGCACCTTGCCTCAGAACCACTTGAGCACTTGGCAAAATCTGTAGCTACCCAGGCCTGACTCCAGAAAAGGTGGTGCAGAGTCTCTGAGAATGAAATTTGGAAATCTGCATTTTTCATAAGTGCCCCAAGTGATTCTACTGTGCACTTATAGATCAAGGAGCCCCGATTGGAGGAGTGTGGAAAAGCCAAATAATTACAAAAATAAGCTGAAATGCTTTTGAAAAAACTTCAGTGAGACAGAAGAAACGAAAACACAAAGAAGAAAACAGATTACAAAAATCTGAATAACCTAAGTGACTTTTAAAACACTTTCTATTAACTGGTAACATTTACACAGGCAAGCACATACATTATAAGTATGCACACAGCTCAGTGAATTTTTATAAAATAAACCAGCACTGAAGATTTTAAATGCCTTCATAATTAAGTATAGAGAAATTTTCATGGGGAAAAAAAAGGGTGCTTGCTCTCTCTACCCCTGAAATTAAATTAAAAAAAAAAAAACTAATATATAGGGGCAGGAGGATAAGGCAGAGAATTCAATAGAACTCTTACAAAAACATGAGCAAACGACGGCTTGAATGGAAGCTGAAAAAAATACAAGGAAATCACAACTCCTAAAAGAATAATTCAATTCTTAGTCAAAGTGACCTGCTTTCAGACACTTTGGGGATTTATTTCAGACTTACTTACACTTACCCACTCATCCAGGACACGTAATAATTATGCAAAGTGAGTAATGAAGACTGGGGGTTTCTGGATCTCATGGATTTTATTTCTTTGGAGCAATCTTGAGAAGGAGAGAAGGCCAATAGCTCTTAGGTATTTACTTCTGCAGCCTGCTGTGGGGACAGGTACTACAGTTATAGAGCAGCTTCACTCTGAAATAGGAAGGAAACCATGTCATGTCCTCAAATGTATTGTGACAACAGCTCTGTCTTAGTGGCTGTGGACTGAGCCCTGGGACTGATGCAGTCCGCAGTCCACCTTCATCCACTTTTACAAGCCTGTTTGCTCCTTTGGGCCAATTCCAAGTCAGTTGAGCAAACAACGAAACAGCTGAATTGGCATTGGAAAGAGAAGGCAGGGAGATGAGAGAGGAAGAGGAAATGAGCAGGATGAGTATAAAAGGGGACAGAGAGACAGTTGTATTTAACCCTGAAATTAATATATATAGCACCTCTAGGCAAGGAAAGCAATCTGGTCATCACCTATTAGCACAGGATAGGACATAAAAAAGCTTTACTATCTGAGTCTGCTGAGAGGGTTTTAGGTAAGCACAATTACTCAACTTAATATTATTGAGTGCTTTATCTTCCAACTACTTTATAACCGTTACCTAATTAATTTTCACCAAACCTCCACAAGGTCTGTATGTATTAAACACCCGCTGTAAATGGACAAACCAAGAGGAAGAGGTTACATGACTTAACCTAAAATTGAAGAGAGGCTGGCATGTGAAATCAGAATGTGAACAGCAGTAAAGTATTTCTGTTCCGCAAGACCATGCCAAACCCATATTTTTCCAAACTGCTTGTGTTTTCAACCTCCTAGCATTTATGGGATGGCGCCAAGGATGGAATTGTGCACTAGTAAAAGGTGCATACACCTGGCTTTCATTCAAATGACAAAAAGAGGTGCACTTCTCACAAGTAAATATGAGCCCAGAAAACTAAAATACCCAGCGGGAATAGGTACAGAGAAGTACAAGCAGGGGCACAAAGCTCAGCATCAGTCACTGGCATTCTTCAGCCTGGCTCATCCACAGATTTCATCTTTTTTCTTTTTTTTTTGCAGTACGCGGGCCTCTCACTGTTGTGGTCTCTCCCGTTGCGGAGCACAGGCTCCGGACGCACAGGCTCAGCGGCCATGGATCACGGGCCCAGCCGCTCCGCGGCATGTGGGATCTTCCCGGACCGGGGCACGAACCCGTGTCCCCTGCATCGGCAGGCGGACTCTCAACCACTGTGCCACCAGGGAAGCCCAGATGTCATCTTTTTTAGGCTTCTAAGCAAAGCCTGGTCAAGGCAACAGTCTGGGTCCCTCCAATTAGTGGGGACTGAAATGGTCTTCCTATCCTAAGTCTGTCCTCCTAAGAGGAACTGAGGCCCTGCTGCCCACCTGTGGTGCTGGTCCTGACCATATGGCAGGCCCACCTTGCCTCCCTGATGGCTCAAAAATCCCCTATTACAGGTGGAGGCTTGCCCTGAACTCCAGCCACCAAAGAGAGCCCTGACCCTCTGTTTGGCTCTTGACAGTTTCTTCCTTCTAGGGGAACACAAAGTTCTCCAGATTCCCAGTAAAGACATGACTTCCTCATGCCTTTTCGGACCCTATCACTTGGTACATCCTCCACCCATCCTCCTCTTCTCTCTCTCTCTCTCTCTCTCTCTCTCTCTCTCTCTCTCTCCCTCTCTCTCTCTCCAGTATTTTTGAACCTATCACTACTGCGGGATCAGTCCTACTTTCCCTGATCTCACCACCATTTTCATCCTCCCTTTTCCCCAATGACTACTGCTAGGATCCCATTACATCTTAAAGTCAAGTCTTTGTGAACCGTGAACTTTAAACATTAAGGACATAGTTTCAACGTTAGCATCCTCTGTCCTGGATACCTGCCACTCCTTATTACCAGCGCACTGCTGCCGACTCCAATAATTTCCTCTTGCCCCATCTGTCTCTTATCTCAGACTCTTCTGGTTTTAACCTTCTGTGAAATTTGCCCATCTATCTATCACTTCTAGAAAGCAAAATACATCAGGGACTTCCGTACTCTGAATCTCCTACAGATGACTCTCTAACTTCGGAAAGCCATACTGGGGATTTGTAAACCATAGCACCTCAACTGGGTCTCGAAATCCATCTGCTGCTGACTGGGGGGGAAGTGAGGTGGAGCCACCACTACTATCACCCCATGCAGCCAGTGGCAGTACTAGAATGTCCATTTAAGAGAGGCTTAGGAGCACCAATCTGGTAGAAAAAGAAGCTGAGGGACTTGCCATAAGGCGGCAATTACATAACAAGCACTATGTTTACTTGGTGTATATGTTTATTGAGAAGGGATGCTGCAGGAAGGCTTATAGATATTATGGGATGATGTTTCCCCATCATTCCTTATCTCACTGTTGTCATTTGAACCATTTTGAGTATGTAGGTCTCTAAGACCAAACTGAAAGAGCCCGTGAAATCTAGTAGATGGGGGGTGTCTGGTCCACATATCACCCATACCCTGTACATGGTGTGACTCCTGCCCAGCTCAGGTAGGATTTAAGGGAAAGCAGTGCTATTTGGGCACCACGCAGACTTTCCACTTCGGGAGAGAGGCAATACCCTGGGCACCCTGGTCTCCGAAGCTGCCAACTCCAGCGGGCCCAGGACTCATCTGAGCCGTCTTCCTCTGCAGGTGAGGACACTCGAGGGCAGTGGCTTTCCCTCTCTTGCACTTTAGCCAAGCCAGACAATCTCTGCTCACTGTCAATATTACTGATGCACAGCCACCTTTAGCTGATTGCCATCTTCCGTCTTCTGGAATGTGATTTTTAAATGCGTTATGTATTTCATTTGTGCAATGCCCTGGAAACTGGATTGGAACACAATTGCAGCAGATTACACTATTTATTTTACATACTTGAAGATGGAGCCTCTTGAACTAGATATGCAAATACATGTGAATAATATGCAAATCGGTGTTCTCTGCCAAGACTCTGGCATTTTTCTTTTAATGGGACTGTGATTCTTATTCAAGAAGGAAGAGCATCTTCCTTGCATCCGCCTGCATCAATGCTCTCCCCATCTTCCCTTCAAGGCCCTGACCAGCTTGTAACTTCACTAAGCTTCAAAGCCCTGAGAAAATTACAGGCTCCACTGAATTACATTTAAACCTATAATGGTCATTCCAAGACATTATTTAGTGCCTTTCACTAGGTGTGCTACAAACGCAATGAGGGTCACCCTCCTTCACTGCCAATTTGGGATTTTATTCTCAACCTCATGGAATCTGACAGTCTCCTTAGTAATTCTAAATTTAAATGTTCTCACCTACTGTACAGATGCAGCCACTCAAGCTTTCTAAAGAAAAAATGCAGTTTACAAAGCTTTTTAAAGTGATATTTACAATGGGGCTGGTAAAAGGTGTCAGACTGGCACCTGCAAAATTGAACCCTCTATTTAGCCTCAGAATAGTCAATTACATGTGTCTTACACATGCTACCAGACCACCACCATCATCATCACCACAACCTACCATCAAAGCTACAAGGAGAAAAAGACTTGCTAGGACCCAAGAGAAGCAACTGAAGAAACTAATCACATCCAACAATTACTTGCCTACTATGTACAAGGCACTCTTCTAAGTTGTTAAAGATATAAAGGTAAGACCAGCCTTGCCATTTAGAAGTGTACAATCTAATAAAAATAATGACAAGAACCAATATTCACTCAGCACATATTTTGCAACATGCTCAGCACTCAACATGGGCATATCACTGGTTGCTCATAACAAATATACTTGCCCAAGATCTTACAGTTAAAAAATGGTAGAGGCCAGATTCAAACCCAAAGAAACCATCCTAGTGACTCATGTATAAATAATTGTTAAATGAATTGAATTAAAATTTCATAGGCTAAACACAACAGTCCCAAAAAAAACAAGGTGAGATCCTTAAATTAACTCTCAGAAAAGGTTTTCATTCAGGGCTATAATAACACAGGGGAAGAAAGGAATCAGAAGTTCCATCTCCCAATGGCCCAGTTCTAATTTGTATTTAATGCTTATATGTCAAATTCAATAAAATAGCCTCATGGTTCTCTAGTCCTAGTTCCCTTATAAAGAATATTATTTTTAAAAAGCTATTTCAAATTCTCATAATGAAATATCATACAGGCTAGATTTATCCTTCCTATGTTGGGAATAGAATAAATGAAATTCCCTAAGTGATCCAGGGGGCGATGAAGGCCCAAGATTCCCAGACACCATGAGCTGAAACATCACACAGGCCAGAATGAAGCTGTATCTCCCACTCTCTCTACTCCCCAACCATTTGTTTATTCCTCTTGGTTCTGCAGAGGTCAGAGAGGCAAGGCAAAAACTGCCACCTTGGATAAAGAAGCTTCTCCCTGTAAGCACAGAACACTCTCAAAAGCCTTGCAGTCATGAGAATACAGTGGGGCACCAGAGCATCCAATGAGAGTCCCAAGGGCCACCTATGGCCCACATTAACCACACAGTTCTCTTGAGGACTTTAAGGGAGTGAAGGTTATCCCGTTAGCCCTCCAGGAAGACTTCCTATTTCTGAGGTTTTAGAGAATGAATCTTAAAGCTTGCTCCAAAAGAATTCACCTGACATCCCGCAAGTACTTTCTCTTCCAAGAAAGAGAACGAGTGGACTGCAGGCTCAGAGCAACAGTCGTCAGGGATGAGCACCCGGAGTCAGAGACGAGCTGTGACCTGACCACAAATGTCCCCATCCCTTGAGAACCAACCGGGTTGGTTCCAGGCTTTGTTCACTATGCAAATGACTTGATCGACATTGATCAAAGACTGGCACTTGCCCATATCTAAGTGCTTGTGTACAAATAAAGATGATTAAATTGTTTTGAACAGCTTTTGAATTACATCTGAGCAGCCATATTTTAAAATAGCGAACACATTCTATTTCACCACTGTTATCAATAAAATATTCATGGGGCCCATACATACATTGATTTCTAATCATACAGCCAACTACCAAAGAAATGTGCCTTCCGGTTTTTCCTGTGCTGGTAAAGACTGATGCAGAAGACAGACGGTGGGAGCTAGGGGTAGGTAACAGAAACCCTTGAAAGATGTATTTCCTGAAGAGTTTTTTGGTAGTCATAAAAAAATCCTAAAATTGTGATGTCAAATGAAAAGTGCAACATGAAAAATTTGTGATTCCAAATCAATTGAATAATCCACAGAAATAAAGGAAGAAATATACCAAAATATTAGATGAAAAACATTCATTAAATTCTTTGTTTAATCATAATTAACTAATACCAAACCTCAAAAACTTAAGAAGGTTTCAGACCCCACACATGAGCTACCTGGAAATCTGTGAAAAGATATACATGAGCACATCTCACTTTATTTAATAGACGTGTGTCTGAAAAGCTACACATAAAACTCAATTCTATAAGTTTATTCCACAGATACCTGAAAGCCAGGTACTCAGAAGCACATCATCACAGCTTGCTATTTAAAACTATGATTTTGAGAAAACTAATAACCCAAAGGAAAAAAAAAATCATGAACAACAACAAAAAAAGCAACTTAATATGACATTTTTAAAGGAAGAGGAAGGTTTGCAGTCATCTGATTTATATACTGATGACACAAAATTATGTTCATAAATACAATAAAGAATTGTTTGAATACTGCAGATATGAGCAGACATTTCACAAAAAAGAAACTACAAGCCAACATTCAAAATTGTTCAATATCACTGGTAATTACAGAAATAAAAATTAACCTAGCAGTGGAGCATAATTTTTACCCACCAAATCATAAAGGTTTTTTAATTTAGTTTTTAGAGGGGAGTAGCCAAGGATATGGTAAAACAGCACTCTCACATATTGCTATAGGGAGTATAAACTGATAAAACCATTTTGGAAAAGCCATTTGGCATTATGGATCAAGAGCCTTAAAAATGTTCATACCTTTGACCCTGTAATTCAATTTCTGGGAATCTATCCTAAAGAAATACTGTAAAATAGAGACAGAAAAGCTTCATACACCAAAATGTTCACTGTAACGTCATTTATAATAGTGAAAATTTCAAATTAATTAAATGGGTGACAGTAAGAATGTGGTTAAGTAAATTATGCTATAGCTATATGACAGAATGCTAAATATCCTAAAAAATTATGTTTACCAAGAATTTTTAATAACACAGAAAATCCCTTATGGTTGTAATGTTAAATAAAAAACCAGCACACAAAGAAAACAGTATGATTCCATCTATATAAAAATACATAGAAAATACTGGAAGGAAATATACCAAAATGTTAATAGCAATTACTTTGTTGGAATTTAAGTGATTTTTTTCTTCTTTCTGCCAACTTTTCCATTTTTCCCAAATATTACACAGTGAGTATACATTAATTTCATAATCAGAAAAAAAATTATTAAAATTATATATTACATGTATTTCAAGGATGTACACCAGCCATTTAATTAAAAAGAAAAAAAAGACAGGGAGAAGGATAAAACTGAAATAAGGCAGAGAAACAGACTAATGGAGCCTCTTCCTGTCTCCTTTTAGGTACTGCCACTAAATTTTTTAAGGCCATGTTGTGTTAGCAACTGCAAGCATATGAAATATTTACCCCATTAGCCAAATAAAATTAAGTTGAGTGCATAAATGTCTTGGGTCACATATTTGCTACTTCTGACCTAAAGGAATCACATTATGAATCATTTTGGAAGGAATCAATCACTTCTGTTAAATGAGAGTCATGATCTAATTCTTAGTATTCAAGTTTATTTAAAGGGCTGCGCTCTCTTTTGTGTGCCTATAAAGGCATGTGTACATTGTGTAAATATTGTGAATGTGCCTGCAACATGTAGACACATTCTAAAGAATGTAAGAGCAACTAAGAGTTGTATCGGTTGATTTATTTCAACCCTCTCTCTTGCCAGATGAAGAAACTGAGACCCAAAGAAATCATGAGGCTAAAAAATTTGCTCAGGGTCACTTGGCCAGCCAGTGACAAAGCCAGTGTGGCTGAACAACCAGTAGGGAGGTTTTCCAAGAAACTGCAATGCCAAGTTTATACCCCAGTGCTGTGACTGCAAGAAACTGGAAAGTTGAAATGAAGTTACAGTAACACCCACTCTTACCCTGCCCAGAAAATGAGTACTTTCACTTTAACCATTTTGTATACTGAAGGGACTTCAAAAGCTCTTGGGAGTGTGTGGCTGGGCACTTTGATCTGTATATATCGGTCCTAGGTGGTCACTAATTGCTCATTTAGCAGAATAAACTGAAAGCGGAGGCTAAAGCAGTATTTGTTTTATGGGTAGTGTAAGATCAAAACAGCTCTTTCCAAAATCTGAAAGGCCAAGAATTTGAGAAGTTCTTGAGGAATGACAGAAAAGTGGGTTAATAATATAAACTGAACTCTGCAGGTAATAAATATTTCACCGCTCCTGTACAACATTAGGCTAGCTATCCCTGCCTTGTGATTCTTGGTGGCTGTGACTAGCATATGTAAAGTATTTCAAGGTGACTTACTAATAAGCTCATTATCTGAGGTTTTCAGAAAAAGTTTTTGAACGTGGATCTTTAGATCTTTTCATACTATGTCAGTTCCTCGAACTTTGGGGTCTAAGTAAGTGTCTTTTGGCTTAAGAGTCATTGTGCATATTAATCAGGGTATCCTTATATGTAGCAGAGGTTGACTAAATCAGGACTTAAACCACTTTGGGAGAACACATCAACTCCCTTTATATCCAGTGGGCTTTTACCAAATGTCTGTGTGCATATTATAGTTGGTGTATATGCCTTATATTTCATCTATACTATTTGGGTAAATTCCATTTGCAAATATTTTCTACATTTAGAAACTCAGTATTGATAATAGAAAGTAATGTGTGCAAACAGAGGATCATAGTGCGATTTCAGAGGAGAGGTGAATTGTAACAGAGGGCTCTACCAGTGTGGAGTCTCCTTTAACTGCCACTAAACTCAGAGCTGAGAACAGCAGTATGGTGCCAAGGCAAATGAGTAACAGTGGGAAGATTGGGACAAGAGTGCACAGCTGATGAAGCTAAGGTGCAGGATGAGCTTGGCTACGACAGTCCATAGAGCCTTGTAATTAAAGATCAAGGCAGATACTTGGAATGGAATCCAGAAGGGGAGAGGGTGTCCAATGAAAAGAGCAAAGCAACGGGGTAGGTCCTTCAAAAGGTCTACAGCATCACCACTGGCCAGGGAGGGCACGCAAAGAATCCAAAGTCAAGAAAACACAGACAATTTAAGAAAGTTATCATTAAGGCCATAGTGGTGTTTGTAAATTTTAAAATACATCTCCAAAATGAGTGTGATGCACAACTACATGGCAATGACTTCCATAAATCATACTAGAAAATCCAGTTCAGTATTTTACCATACTCACATGGTGATCTCATGGCTCTGTGGACAAGTGAAGTCCTTGAAAAAGAAAAGTCCAGAATATAAAATGTCTTTGGGGGAGGTCTTCAGAAGTCCACATATATAAAGACTATTATCACTTTATGGGCAAGTTAAGTTTTATCTACATATTTTACTCTCTAGCAAGGACTATAAACAGAGTTGACCTAGCTTTGACATGCACTAGCTGAGTGACCTTGAGTAAACTGTTTAAACTATCTGAGCCAAGTTTTCTCATCTGTAAAGATAACAATAATTAAGATAATAATACCTACCTTGAAGAACTCTTGTGATAAATAAATGAGATCATGTATGTAAAGTACCGAGAAAGAAGTGTGGCACATCTGCCCCCCCATAACAGGTACTACTTATGATAATAATTATGACAATGAGTTATGATAATAATGTTACTTACTTAAAATATTACAAACATTTAAATTGCTCCTTCCCTTGCTCTTTTCGATTGCCCTAAAAAGAAGAATCGTTCCACTGCATCCCATCCTCCCTACAACTCTCTGAGAAAAGCACAAGAAATAGGGAAAAGCTGATGTCTTAGGAAAGTTTCTCACTGACTGAGTATATTTCCTCAGAGCTTCTTAAGTTAGTCAGCCAAACTCATGCCTCTCTCATGCAGGGAAATCACGGCCCAGACCAGCTAAAGCCTTGCTGCAGAAACTATCCAAATCCACCACCTTCTCTGTTAGTATGTTCTAAATAAAAGACACCCTACCTCCAGCCCCACTGGCTTGCTAAAGCCAGAAGTTACCAAAGGAGCAGGCACAGAGGAGAGAAACACCACTGTGTAATGAAGAGTACATCAGATGATCGGTAAGAGACTCCCAAATCTTTAATATTGGACAAGAATACAAATTAAAACAGTAACCTTCTTAACCTATCATTTCTCAAGAAAGCTTTCCTGAATGCCTGCATTCTAAAACTGTTTTCAGTCTATAGGGTGCATAAGCTCCCCCAGTGAGTCAGGAGCTTTTAGACCTACAGAAGTAACTGGCTATGGGATCTCATGCAAGACACTTATCTCTCTGAGCCTGGATTCTCCCTCTAGAAAATAAGAACGTTGTATTAGGTAATCGAAGCAGTCCATTTCAGAGGTAGACAGACAGACAGATAGATACAGTTAACTCAAACAACACGGAGGTTAGGGGCACTGACCCCTGCAGAGTCGAAAATCCCTGTATAACTTTACAATTGTCCCTCAATATCCATGGTTCTGCACCCCCAAATTAATCCAACTGTTGACTGTATGGTACTGTAGTACATATTTATTGAAAAACATCTGCATGCAAGTGGATCCAGCAAAGTTCAAATCCACGTTATATTCCAGGGTCAGCTGTATTTAGACAGACGATCAATAGATGATACATATATAATGATAGCACATTTTTACTGGGAAAATAAAAATAATTGAGTATAGCTTAATTATTTAGTTCTACTGGAGAATTACATCCTGGGCCCAGACTATTTTAATAATTTGGTCCTTATTGAGAACAAAACCACAACACACCAAAAGTTATGGGCTGCAATAAAAGCGGTGCAAAGGGGGAAGTTTATTACATTAAAAAGGAAGGAAAATCTCAGATCAGCAACCTAACTTCACACCTCAAGGAACTAGAAAAAGAAAAGCAAACTAAACCCAAAGTTAGCAGACAGAGAGTAGAGCAGAAATAAACAAAACAGAGAATAGAAAAACAGAAAAAAAATCAATGAAGCTAAGAGTTTGTTTTTTGAAAGACCAATGAAACTGACAAACCTTTAGCGAGACAAAGGAATGAAACAGGAGACATTACACAACTGATGTCAAAGAAATAAAACTGATCATTAGAGACTACTATGAATAATTACACACCAATAAATAACATAATGTATAAGAAATGGATAAACTTCTCAGAACCTACAACTTACCAAGACTGAATCGTGATGAAATAAAAAAATATGAACAAACCTATAACTAGTAAGGAGAGTGAATCAGTAGACAAAAATGTCTGAACATAGAAAAGCCAGATTGCTTCACTGGAGGATTCTACCAAACATTTAAAGAAGAATTAACACCAATCCTCAAACTCTTCTAAAAAATTGAAGAAGGAACACTTCCAAACTCATTTGATGAGGCCAGCATCACCCTGATACCAAAACCAGATAAATATACCACAAGAAAACTACAGGCCAATACCCTTGATGGATATTAATGCAAAAGTCCGTAACAAAATACTAGCAAACCAAACTGACACATTAAAAGAATTATACACCATTACAAAGTGAGATTTATTCCTGTAAGGCAAGGATGGTTCAACATACGAAAATCAATCAGTGTAATACACCATATTAACAGAATGAAGGACAGAAACTACATGATCACCTCAATTGATGCAGAAAAGCATTTGAGAAAATTCAACACTCTTTCATTGATTAAAAACACTCAACAAACTAGAGATAGAAAAAAAACTACTTAAACATAATAAAGACCATATATGAAAAACCCATAGCCAACATCATGCTCAACAGCATGCTCATCATGCTCAACCCATAGCCAACATCATGCTCAACATCATGCTCATCATGCTCAAACTGAAAGCTTTTCCTCTAAGATCAGGATCAAGGCAAGGATGCCTACTCCTGCCACTTCTATTCAATATAGTACTGGAAGTTCTAGCCAGAGCAATTAGGCAAGAAAAATAAATAAAAGGCGTGAAAATTGGAAAAGAAGAAATGAAATATCTGTGTTCACACATAACATAATCCTATTTATAGAAAACCCTAAAGATTCCACAGAAAAACTGTTATAACTAATAAGTGAATTCAGCAAAGTTGCAGGGTATAAAATCAACACACAAAATTCAGTTGTGTTTCTATACACTAACAATGAATAATCTGAAAAGGAAATTTTAAAAAACAATCCAATTTATAATATCATCAAAAATAATAAAATACTTAGAAATAAACTTAACCAAGAAGGAAAATGACTCATACTCTGAAAGCTACAAAATAGTCCTTGAAGAAATTAAAGAAAAACACAAATAAATGAAAAGACATCCCATGTTCATGGACTGGAAGACTTAATATTGTTAAAATATTCATACTATCCAAGCAGTCTACAGACTCAATGCAATTCCTATCAAAATCCCAGTGGCATTTTTTTTTTTTGCAGAAATAGAAAACCATCCTAAAATTCATATGGAATCTCAAAGGACTCCAAATAGCCAAAAAAGTCTTGAGACAGAAAAACAAAGCTGGAGGCCTCACATTTCCTGATTTTGAAACATATTACAGAGCTACAGTAACCAAAACAGTATGGTACTGGCATAAAGACAGACATATAGACCAATGGAACATAACAGAGACCCCAGAAGTAAATCCTCATATATATGGCCAAATGGTCTTTGACAAGAGTGCCAAGGCTACACAATGAGGAAAGGATAGTCCCTTTGACAAATGGTGCTGGAAAAACTGGATATCCACATACAAAGAAGGAAGCTGGACCCTTAACTTACACCACATACAAAAATTAACTCAAAATGGATTAAAGACCTAAATGTAAGACCTGAAACCATAAAAGTCCTAGAAGAAAAGATAGGGGGAAAGCTCCATGGCATTTGATTTGGTAATAATTTTTTGGATATGACACCAAAAGCAAAGGCAACAAAAGCAAAAATAGACAAATGGGACTAGATCAAACATAAAACTTCTGTGCAGGAAAGAAAACAATCAACAAAGTGAAAGCAACCTATGGAATGGGAGAAAATATTTGCAAATGCATATCTGATGAAAGGTAATATCCAGAATATATAAAGAATATAGACCACAACAACAAAAATAAATAATCCAATTAAAAATGGACAAAGGACTTGAATAGACGTTTCTCCGAAGAAGATATCCTGACAACGAGCATATGAAAAGATGCTCAACATCACTAATCATCAGGGAAATACAAATCAAAAGCAAAATGAGATACCACCTCACACCCAACAGGATGGCCATTATAAAAAAAATAACTAGTGTTGACAAGGATGTGGCTAAAGTGGAGCTCTTGTGCACTGCTGTGCACTGTTAGTAAGAATGTAAAATGGTGCAGCCTGTATGGAAAACAGAAGTTCCTCAAAAAATTTAAAATGGACCCACCAAACTAAGGAAATCCTATCATATGGATGAATTACGAGAATATTATGTGAAGTGAAATAAGCCAGGTGCAAAAAGACAAACGTTGCATGATTACACTTATATGAGGTATCTAAAGGAGTCTAACTCTTAGAAACAGAAAATAGAATGGTAGTTGCCAGGGGCTGTGGGGAGTGAAGAAAGGAGAGTTGTTGTTCAATGCGTACCGAGTTTCGATTTACAAGATGAAAAAGTTCTGGAGATCATTTGCACAACTATGTGCATGAAGTTAACACTATTGTACTGCACACTTAAAAAAGACTACGATGATACATTTTACACTACGTGCTTTTCACCGCAAGGAAAATAAATAAATAACTTGGTCCTTATTGCCCATCCTCCTCCGTCCTCCTCCCACTGCCATCTTCTTCATAATATAGAAAGAGCTACCTTAAAACAGCACTGGCTCTGCCAACAAGGGTTTTAATGAGGAGACAGAGAGAGGTGGGAAGGAACAATGATAATAAATACCCACAGGAGCTGCTTATGTTACTCTCCTTCTCTCCTTTCTGAGCTAACCAAGCCCACAGGCTGCAAATGAGTCCCATCAGGGTCAGAGTCTGATGGAGGGATTTTTTTCCCAGTCATTATTTCTAGCTCCTTGTATTCTTGATTAATAGAACTATGCTTAGAGATAATAATAATAAATATTTATTGAATAACTGTGTTAGCCACTATGCTGTGCCATTTATACACAGAATTGCATTTAATACTTAAAGCTTCTTAGAGATAGGTTATGTTATTAGCCAAAAGTCACATGGCTAATAAATGGCGGGGTAAAGATATGAACCCAGGCCTGCCTGATTCCCAGGCTGGTGCTTTTCACCATAGGAGAGAACTCTGTTGTCACTGTATGGTCACTTTGTAGCCAGATCATCCTGCTTGCTGGATGTGGCGAGAAATCAAGAGGCAAAGCACAAATGTAGTTCTTCCTTGTCTGCTCACTGCGCTTCCTGGCATATTTTCCAGTGCAAATAATAACGACTACTACTATTACTACTCCTTAGTATTACTACCATCACTTACTGAGAATTACATTTTGTCAGATACTGTCCTAGGCTTGCGTAAGGATTATCTTCCTCATTTTATAGATAAGAAAACTTAAAATTCAGAGAAGCCCATATTTTGCCTCTGGTCAAAACAGCTTATAAAGTGGAGATGAAATTAGAGCCCAACACTGTGTAACTCACCCCAAAATATATTATTAAAATTCGGATGTGGAATCAAGACCACATTAATTAATTTTTTAAAAGAGGGCCACATTAATTAAACTGAAATGTGACACTAACTTGTGCAGAGCCCTTAACTCTTTGAAAGTAAAATATATATATCTTATATACATATAAGATATATATTTATATACGTATATATATTTTATATATGATATATATAGCTATATATGATATATATATATATATATACACACACACACACACACACACACATATATCTTTAAAATGGAAAAACCACCCTTACAAAAAAAGACTGGATAACGTTCAGTAGAAATAAGACAAGACACTATGACCTGACAAAAGTAAATGGGTCAGTGCCAAGCTGAAGAGAGTTTAGTCGCAGAGCAACTGGGCAGGTGCCTTACGTAAGCCATGCTCAATCCGAATGAAGATGAAAATAGGCAGGAATGTCCAGAGGGGCGTCTACTTTTGCCCCAAGCAGCTCTGCTATGCAACACAGCATGGTGGTTAAAAGTGCCAAACACACATTAGGAAATCTATAAATATTAGACATGATTACTTTTTACATCAAGATAATAAATTAAAGCAAATGGTTCATCTGTAATTAAACAAATCAAATGGGGAAATTGCCAACTGTCCAGTTCCTGTTACGTGGTATAAACAAAGAATAGCATATTAAGATGTTGAATACTTGTCCTATTCTGTCTGATGCCAATGGGGCTATGACTATGGTCATGTTTTCTTTCAAGA
Organism: Mesoplodon densirostris; assembly: GCF_025265405.1. Taxonomy (NCBI): domain Eukaryota; kingdom Metazoa; phylum Chordata; class Mammalia; order Artiodactyla; family Ziphiidae; genus Mesoplodon; species Mesoplodon densirostris. The sequence goes on from NC_082671.1 coordinate 12,478,583, forward strand.
AATCCACAGCTGTGTTTTGCAGAAGATGATGTTACATATGAAGGGCATTTTTTTTTTAATTAAGAAAAAATTTCAAAACGGTTTCAAGTCTAGGAGGATCTCCCATTATACATCACTAACCTATGTAACAGGCTTATTTATTTATTTTTTTTTTCTTTTTGCGGTATGTGGGCCTCTCACTGTTGTGGCCTCTCCCGTTGCGGAGCACAGGCTCCGGATGCGCAGGCCCAGCGGCCATGGCTCACGGGCCCAGCCGCTCCGCGGCATATGGGATCCTCCCAGACCGGGGCACGAACCCGTATCCCCTGCATCGGCAGGCGGACTCTTAACCACTGCGCCACCAGGGAGGCCCTGTAACAGGCTTATTTCCCAACAATTTCCACCTTCCCCTAAAGGAAGCTGGCAGTATTGACAGGACTCAAACAGGCATGGCTTCCCACCTCCATGCTGTTTTCATGATGTTCCAGTCCTAGAATGATCTTTCTCTGTCTCTATTGTTTAATCTAGTCATACCACTCTTAAATATCCTTCCTGTATAACTTCAAGTATACTCAAGAAAACATAAGCAGCTTAGGGCTTCCTTTATTATTATGAAATATATATAACAAAAGTTCAAAAAATATTTATGTACACTCTTCCAAATAATCCTAGAGCAAGTGCTCCCATAACTACCACCCAGATCAAAGAATAGCATATTATAACTACCCCCAAAAGGCCCCTCTGGGCCCTTCCCTTGTTATGACCTTCTCTCTCACCAGTGGAGGAAGCCACCAGCCTACTGAGTACTCTACTAATCATTTTCTTCCTTCTCTTCAAATGTTCACTGAATGACAAATTCCTAAGTAGTATGATTCAGTTGATTTATAAAATTACGTAAATAGAATCATACCGTGTGTATTATTTCACATTTTGCTTCTTTTACTCTATATCACACCTGTGAGATTTAGCCACGGTGTTGGGTGCAGCTATAATTCGCTTACCTTAATTGCTATACACTGCTCCACTCAATATACTTATGTACATTAGAATACAGATAAGACCTCTGGGTCGATTGCAGCTTGGAGCTGTTCTGCCATGTCAACTCTTATTCAGCAACCCTGGTATGACAGTGTATGAAGTTCTCTTAAGGTTTTTACCTACATGTAGGATTCAGAGCAGGGATATACATGGGTATATATGTATACACACATATATTGTCCCTATGAATTTCAAACTTATTCTCTATATATTTTAGATTTAATAGGTAACACCAAATTATTTTTCAAAATTGGGCAATTACACTTCCACAAGCAGTGTAGATGTTTTCCTCTTAATCTACATTCTCACCAACATTTGGTGTTATTTAAAATATTTCAGTCAATCCACAGAGTATATAGGGGCAACTTATAATGTTTTTAATTTGTATTCCTTTGCTTTTTTATGAGGTTGACATCTTTTTACATGTTTATTGGCCATTTAGTTATCCTTTTCTAGGAAGGGTCTATTAAAGCCTTTTTACTACCCATTTTACTACTGAGTTGTCTTCTTTATTAATTTATACAAGAATATTCATTTCTTTATGAATTATATAGGGAACTATCCTTTATATAATCTGGATATAGACTTCCTTATAAAATCTTAATCAGTGCTATCCAGTATAGTAACCAGTAGTCAGATGGCTATTGAGCATTTGAAATGTGGCTAGTGAAAGTAAAGAACTGCTTGTTAAAATTAATTTAGTTTAAATAGCCAGATGTGGCTACTGGCTACCATACTGAACAATACAACCAATCATAATATGAGTCTTTTGTCAGCTATATATCTTTAAATATGTTTTCCCACTCTGCAAGCTGTCTTTTCATTATCTTTAGGGTGTAACTTGATAAAAAATTGTAAATTCAATGTATTGTTGTTGAACATATCAAACTGGCCCTTTATTATTAGATATATTTTGCTTTAAATAAAAAATATTTGCCTACTCCAAGTTGATGAAATATTCTTCTAGCTCCTATGAGGTTTATGGCTTTACTTTTTACAATTACATCTCAAATCCACCTGGAATTGATTTTTGTATATACTGCAAAGTGAGGAATGTACTTAACTTTTTTAATATAGTGCCCAATTTCCCCAGCCCTAATTATTAAAAAGTCTATGTTTCCCCCCCCACCAATCTGCCATGTGCTTCTGTCATTTATCAAGTATCTCTACCAGTGGGGTGTTTCAGAAACTTTTTAGTCCATTCCACTGATATGTCTGTATATCCTTGTAAAAATATTACACCATTAAGCTTTAAAATAAGTCTTGCTGTCTGGTAGAGCAGGTTCTCCCATTCTGATCATCCTCTTCAAGAGTGCCTTGACTGTATGCTTAGCTGTATGCAAGACAGTGAATTTTACAGTGTAAAATTTTACAGTGAATTTTTGAACGCATTTTATAGTGATTTTGTGTGTGTGTGTGTGTGGTACACGGGCCTCTCACTGTTGTGGCCCCTCCCATTGCAGAGCACAGGCTCCGGACGCGCAGGCTCAGCGGCCATGGCTCACGGGCTCAGCCACTCCGTGGCATGTGGAACCTTCCCGGACCGGGGCACGAACCCATGTCCCCTGCATCAGCAGGCGGACTCTCAACCACTGTGCCACCAGGGAAGCCCTACAGTGAATTTTTGAATCCATTTGTTCAATTTCTCCAAAATAAAATCTGCTACATTTTGATTGGGAGTAAATTGAATCTCAAATCACTTTAAGGTGAGTTAATATCTTTTAAATGCAGAGTCTTCCAATATGTGAATATAGTCTATCTCTCCCTCAATTTAAGTCTATAATGTTTTATAGTATTCTGTGTGGTCTTTGCAGATACATTTTTTTTGTTAGATGTATTCCTAGGTCATATTTTTTATGGCATTATAAATGATATATTTTAAATTTTCATTTGTAATAATTGCTGGCTTAACAATACAATTGATTTCATATATTTTATCATACAACAAAGTTAAACTCTCATCAGTTTCAACAAATATATTTGGATTATTTTTTATTTCTGCATATACAGTCATATCATCTGAAAATAATGATAGGGGTTTTTTCCTCCTTTCTGATTTTTTAAATTCTTTTATTCTTTCCTTACCTCACAGGCTAAGACTACCAAAACAGTGCTGAGTAAAAGTGACAATACGGTGCATCCTTGTCTTGTTCTTGATCTTAAAGGTAATGCTTTCCATATTTCACAATTAATTATCGTGTGTGTTATAGGTTTTTTTAGATACTATTTATCAGAGTGAGGATAATCTCTTCTATATTTGGTTTACTAAGAGTTACCATTATCATTAATAAATGCTGAATATTTTCAAATGTTTATTGAAATGATAATATGACTTTCTCCTTTAATCTGTTAATATGATGAATTAAGCTAATTGCTATTATAGTATTAAACCAACCTTGTTTTCCTGGGAAAATGCTTGGTCATGACATCAAAGTGATTTCAAAGACTGCTGGATTTGATTGGCTCTATTTTTTTAAAATTTCTGCATCTATGTTATGGGTGCAATAGGGCTGTAATTTGTCTTTCTCAGAGAGCCCTTGCTGAATTTTGGAATTGAGACTATGTTAAGCCACATTTAAAAGACACACACACACACACACACACACACACACACACACACATACAACTAGGGATTGTCATTTATTTAAATTCTCTGAAAGCGTTTACATAAAGTGAAAGTTTTCTTCCTTTAATAGTTGAAAAACTTGCCAGTGAAGCCATCTAATCCTGGCATTTTCTTTTCTGGAGGATTTCTTTAACTACCAATTAAACATTTCAAAGATTATCATAATCTTGGGTTTTCTACTTATTTGTGAATCAGTACTGGTGAGCTATATTTTCCAATAGTTTTTCTATTTTAACTAAATTTTCTTATTTATTAGCACATAGTTTTTATAACTTCTTATCTTTTTATTTTATGTAGCATTTATAGTTTATCCTTTTTTATTCCTTAGATTGATTACATGTTCCCTTTATCATTTTTTCAAGACCAGCCTTACCAGACGTTTGTAACTGTGTAAGCTCTTTTTCAAAAAAAATCTGTAGACTTTGTGAATACTTTATATGTTTATTATCAATTTCTTTCATTTATACTCTTGATTATTTACTTCCCGCTACACTCTTCTAGGTTATTTTATTTCCCTTTATCTAACTTCGCAAGACAAATGTCTAGCTTATTAATTTGCAGTCTTTTTCTTTTTAAACACAAGCTGTAGAGACCATAAATTTCCTTCTAAGGACTGTTTTACCTGCATCCCATAGGTATTGATATGTAGCATTTTTGTTACTGTTTGACTCAAAATAGTTTCTAAACTTCTACCACGATTTCTCCTTTAACACATGAGTTATTTATCCCAAAGTATATGAGATTTTCTACTTATCCTTTTGTTCTTGATTTCTAGTTTAACTGCACTGTGGTCAGAAAGAATAAGGTCTTTTTTACCTTGATTTTAGTTCTCTGAAATTTATTGAGATGTGATTTAAGTTCTGGTAAATGATCAATCTCTTAAATGTTTTGTATGTGTTTGAAAAAAATTGTATGCTGCAGTGTTTTGCATGTATCTGTTATGTCAAGTTTGCTAATCATATTGGTCAAATCTTCTATATCCATATTGATATTTTGTTGGCTTTTTCTATCAGCAACTGAGAGAAGTATGTTTTAATCTCCTATCATAATTCTGAATGTTTTTGTTTCACCTTCTGCAATTGTTAATCTTTATAACATATATTTTGAGGTTGTGTTACTAGGTTCCTATAATCTAAAAGTTTTATATCCTCCTAGTAAACCAAAATTTTAATAATTGAAGTGACCCATCTGCATAATATCCTATTTGGTATGATATTAACATAGCAATATCAGCTTTCTTTTGGTTAATATTACAAAGTATATATTTTTCTAACTTTTTATATTCACTCTTTCAGTATCCTTATGTTTTAGATACGTCACTTATAAAAAGCATATAATTAGATTTTTTAATCAATCTGATAATTATTTTTTAATTAGATCATTTTTAGTTTCTGTAATTAATGGGCTTAAATTTATCGTTTTATTTTGCTTGTTCTATTTGTTCCACCTCACCTGTGTTTCTTTTTCATATTTCCTCTTTCTTTGCCTTCCTTTGGCTGACTGAATATTTTTATCATTTTATTTCCCATCTGCTACTTGAAGTTATACACAGTTTTACTGTTTTAGTGATTATCCTAGAAATTAAAACATGTCTATGTAGTTTACTGGTGTAAAGTTAATAACTTTACCCCTCTCCCAGAAAATGTAAGAATCTTAAGACACTTTAACCCCACTGACCTCCCTACTTCATTTATACATGTTTGTTATCATTCCCTTTTCCCATTTTTAATTTTATCACTTTGGGTCAATTTTATTATTACTGTATATGGTTAATATTCCTTTAGATTTGCATATTCATTACTTGTTCTTCACTCCATCTTGCATTTCAGACCTTTCCTCTTGGGTTCATGTTCCTTCTGCTTAAAGTATAACCTTCAGAATGTTCTCTAGTGACGAAAATTCTAGTTTTTATTTTGCTTACTTCTTACAACTTTTTTCATTCTTTTTCTCTTTTTAATAAATTTATTTATTTATTTTATTTTGGCTGCATTGTGTCTCCATTGCTGCGCGTGGGCTTTCTCTAGTTGCAGCGAGTGGGGGCTACTCTTCGTTGCAGTGTGCAGGCTTCTCATTGCGGTGGCTTCTCCCGGTTGTGGAGCATGCGCTCTAGGCGCATGGGCTTCAGTAGTTGTGGCTCACAGGCTCTAGAGTGCAGGCTCAGTAGTTGTGACGCACGGGCCCAGGTGCTCCGCGGCATATGAGATCTTCCCGGCCCAGGGCTCAAACCCGTGTCCCCCGCACTGGCAGGTGGACTCTTAACCACTGCACCACTAGGGAAGCTCTTTCATTCTTTTTTTAATGAGAAAGTAAGCATGCAAGATCTTACTTCCCTGACCAGGATTGAACCTGTGCCCCCTGCATTGGGAATGCAGAGTCTTAACCACTGGACCGCCAGGGAGGTCCCCAACTTTTTTCAACTTTCTAATTCTTAAAAGATATTTTCACTGGCATAAAATTCTAAGGCACCAGTTACTTTCTTTCAGCACATAAAGTTTCTACTATCTTCTGGCTTCTGTTGTTGCTGCTGAGAAATCAGGAATTAGTCTGTTGGTCATTTCTTTATAGTAATCTACCACTTTTCTATGACTTCTTTTAAAATATTCTTTATGTCGTTGATTTTCTGCTGTAATACTATGATTAAGTTTACTGTACAAACCATTTTGAAATATAAATTAAAGACACATTTACCTGTATTTGTGTTTCTTAGTATTCATTACACCTCTTGAATCTGTACATTTTATTTTTATAAATCTATTAATTTATAAATATAAACAGATCAAGATAGATAGTTATGGTTATTTTAACGTCATGGTTTTAAGTATATACAAGTTTTAAATTGTTACATATTTCTGGTAAACTAAACTTTTTATCATTATGATGCAATCATGAGATCTATGTATGTGACATATGGAATTATTTCTTCAAATATATTGCTTCTACCTAGTTTCTCTCACCATTCCTAGAACTCTGATTACAAGCAGAAAAGGTCTTTACTTCCTCATTCTATCCTCCATGTATTTTAACCTCTCTTCTACATTTTCTTTTTTTCAAGGGGGTCAGTGGGGAGAGTTTCTCCCTGCTGCCTCTGGATAATTCTTCTGATTACTCTTCCAGTCCACTAATTCTCTCTTCAGCTGTATGTAAACCTGCTAAATCAATCATACGAATTTTCACTTTCAGGTTTTTTGTTTTTGTTTTTCTTCTAAAACTTCTGGTTGGTTCTCTCTTTTTTCAGCTAAAAATAGTCTTCTATTGTTAAAAAGCGGGTGGCTTAGCTCACAATTCAATCACCAAGTGCTTTTCTTCAAGATACCATGGTATCTTGTATCTAAAGCACAGACACAGAAGTGCTTTATGCATACTACCCATTTCATCACACAAACTGTTTTTTAAAAACACACAGTCAAAGGCAGAGAGTTAACAAAATTAATAACATTTTAATATTTCATCACAGAAATTGAATATGACTAATATTTTTTATTGTGAATGCATGGTGGTGACTAATACAAAAACTACTAGTACAGGTTGGTACCACTGTCTTGATTTATACGAAGGCACCAGCAGTTCACCCATCACTGTCTTTGCATCATCAGTACAAATGTCAACAGAGTGAAAGAAGCAAGTAGTATCTATATATTATTATTACAGTAGTGTTGACTCCCACACCCATGAACTCCAGGGGACTAAAGACTACACTTTGAAAGCTGTTGCACTAAGGCAATGTTTCCATTTTTTTAAGAGTATACATTTATACACAACATATACGTATGCATGTAGGCAGATACATATAAACTATGTGTTAATCTGTATTGAAATCCCAGATCTATCATTTGCCAGCTATGTGACCCTGAGTGAATTATTTAACCTCTGTGAGCCTCAGTTTCCTCAACTGTAAAGTAAGAGTGATAATAGTGCTTACTTCGTAGGGACGTTTAAGAATTAAATGAGATTAATTTATGCATAGCAATTAACACAAAGCCTTATAAATATTATCAGATCAATAAATATTAACTATTACCATTAACTATTACTTTTTTTTTTAATTTTATTTATTTATTTTTGCTGCGTTGGCTCTTCGTTTCTGTGCGAGGGCTTTCTCCAGTTGTGGCAAGTGGGGGCCACTCTTCATCGCGGTGCGCGGGCCTCTCACTATAGCGACCTCTCCCGTTGCGGAGCACAGGCTCCAGACGCGCAGGCTCAGTAGCTGTGGCTCACGGGCCTAGCCGCTCCACGGCATGTGGGATCCTCCCAGACCAGGGCTCGAACCCGTGTCCCCTGCATTAGCAGGCAGATTCTCTGCCACTGCGCCACCAGGGAAGCCCCCAACTATTACTTTTTAAGAGTTTTTTTTAAACGAACTAAACTATGAAGGTATATTTTCAGAATTAAAAGTTACAATAGTATCTCAACAATCTTCCCAATTAAGAACACTTGGCCTAGCTTACAATCTTAAACAGTTTACCGTTATACAATATTCGTTACTGATTATACTTTGATTCATGTTTTGATGGCACGGTTTTCAATTCTGTGTCAATTTAATTTAAGCATATTACCTAATTTACAAACAGGATGGGTACTTAGTTCCTGCTTGAGCTATCATAAAGATGGTGACATTTTCTGAGGCCGATTATGCTTTTACTGGATGACTACCCATAACAGTCCAGAATTTTAACCGTGTATTGCTGATGTTGATAAATAGTATCCACTGTATGCCGAAGCTGACTGCATAGTTTCAGAAACACTTCCAGGTTTAGACAAAGGCTGAACAATAACAGAACTACCTGAAGATCTAGATTCAGGATGAAAAATTTACAGGCAGCCACTGGATTTGACGTTGGGTTCACACAGAGTTGACTTGTAGTCTTGAGAGCAGCAGTAATACTTTGACTGAGTGCACCATTCTTTATTCCCCTGAATAGGAGCTGTGTTCAAAATATGTGAAATTGCTAGCTTTGAACCTGATACCTCTCCGACCAAGACTGGCTCATCACCATCCTCACACTCTTTTGCATACTTTCTTCTGACACCATTCCAGCTCTTCTTCGCATGCCATAAAGAGTTCTGCCATTTTTGAATTATTTTTTGGTGAAAAGCGGTGTCATCCATCAAGTGGCAGAGCTGACTTGCAGCAAATTGCTACCAAGTACACGTGAGTCCACACAAGGCAGCAAGTTATATTTCACTTGTCCTTCCTTTTCTCCTGTTCATCTGTCTTTTATCAGTTTAATTTGCAGGTCGCAGGAACTTCACCGCGAGCAGAGGGGATCCACCTGGCTGAGGCCCGGAGGAAGTAGAGAGAGCGGAAGAGAAGGAGATGCACGTAAAACTACACGTGGGGCAGTGATGCCCTCGGCTCTCACTGCAAAGCCAGCCTGGGAGCCGTGGAGGGGGCGGGGCTCACGGGGAGCCGGCGGGCTGCATCTTGGGTAGGCTTAGGATCAGAGGATCCCGGCTCCCTTTGTTCTTGGGGGAAGACGGCAGAGCCTGTGCTCCGTGATGCAGCTAATAGAAGGCTCCAGGCTCCGATGTCCCCTGCACGCCAGCAGCCGGCTAGGGTCAAGGCCCTGCACAGCTGTGGATGCCCGCCTGCTCAACGGCAGTAATTCCCAAATCTCTAAATGGTTCTTTTACAAATCTTCTAGAACATGTTTGATACTTCATTGGTTCCTGGAGATACTTTTAAGCTTGTCTTTTACTTCTTTAAACACAGTAACTACACAAAGTGTGTCTGACGATTCCAAAGTCTGGAGATGTTTCTGGTCTGTCTCTGTGCTCTATTAGTTTCTTCCGGTTCATGCTGGTTTTGTGGCATGCTAGTTTATATTGAAAGTGTAGGGGAGGAGGCATTCCCAGTAATCTTAGGATGAAGGTGTGTTTCCCCCGAGATTTTGCATTTGCTTCTGCCGGATGCCTAAGAGTACTGGGAACCCGGAACCACCTCTAACTGAATTCCCTGCTGGAGGGTTCTTGACCATCCATTTATGCAAATATGGTTGCAAGAATGCTGCTGGGCTGAGAGCCCGATGTGGTTACAACTTCTCAGCCACAGGTTTCTTTCACTTGCCCATCCCCAAGCCCCTTGTGCTCAGTCTCAAGGCAGCTCTCCATAGACTTGCCTGGGGATGTGATGCAGGTATTTCTGGTTCAGAGACTCCAGCTTAATACGGGAGGGTTTCCCCAGGGACCCCACTTGAGCTGAGTTCCAAGCTTTGTTTTGTGCCCTCTCCTGCCTGGCCATCAAAACTGCAGCTCCATTTCCTAGATCAGCAAATACCACTGGGTAAAAGGAGCTCCCAATGCTTTCCTCTCTCTTGGATTTCAGCCCGCTGATTCCTCATTTTCTTATAGCAATTTGATGCTCTTAGGACAACATCCTTTTTATCCAGTATTTTAATTTGTTTTTAGCCAGAGGGTTAGGCTGAGTAGCCAGATTGCCATATTCCAGGAGATGAAATGGCATTTCTTTGTACTCCTGTCACTTAACGTGTTTTATCTTGTATCTGGCGTCCTAACTACAAACAAATCCACAGGCGCTCCGAGCCATACACCGTCCTCGCATTCTCAACCACCCTTCCATCTCCTCCCATCCCCTTACTACAAGGTTTTGCTATATTCAGTCAATTCCAAGTATAACATTTTGAGTCTCAGAAACAATACTATTGGGGAGAGACAATTACGCACTTGATGACATAGAGATGAATGGTTACATCGCAGGAAATGTGTGGTTTTCACAGGGTCTACTGAAATTGGTACATGTGCTTGTGAGTATGTGTGTTTGTGTGTGTTTAGAGAACACACAAGAGAAAGTGAGAACGGGAGAGAGAGAGGATGTGTAGGTGAAGATTTAGTCTGGCAAAATCAATCTCATTTTGTTGGACCTAGAGCTTTATGACTTGGTGAATGGGCATAATGACAATGTGCCCACTGGACAATCAGAATAAGGCGCTCAAAAAACGTCATTGTCGAAATGTGCATACAACCTAAGAAGACACTCCAATGCTGAAGAGGATTAATTTGTATCAAAGTAATTTGCAACTTTAATATATATTTTTTACTTTAGTTCATCGATCCTAAGGTAGTTTCAGTGCCTTTTCTATAACATCTTTTGCCAATTTAATTTCATTTATTTTTAAAAATATTTATTTATTTAATTTTTTTTTTGCGGTACGTGGGCCTCTCACTGTTGTGGCCTCTCCCGTTGCGGAGCACAGGCTCCGGACGCGCAGGCTCAGCGGCCATGGCTCACGGGCCCAGCCGCTCCGCGGCATGTGGGATCCTCCCAGACCGGGGCACGAACCCGCGGCCCCTGCATTGGCAGGCGGACTCTCAACCACTGCGCCACCAGGGAAGCCCTGCAATTTTAAATAATTCAACTTTTCTATATAACTCAGACACTAGGTACATGATTCTCACTGAGAATAAAAAGATTTATATATGTGAAGATACAGCATACCATATCACTTGGTCATGAGTTAAGTATGCAAGTTACTTAATGTCCTTTATATATTCTTTAATATTTTATTTATTTATTTATTTATTTATTTGGTTGGTTGGTTGGTTGGTTGGTTGGTTGGTTGTGCCGGGTCTTAGTTGCGGCTCGCCTGCTCCTTAGTTGTGGCATGCGAACTCTTAGTTGCGGCATGCATGTGGGATCTAGTTCCCTGACCGGGGATCGAACCTGGGCCTCCTGCATTGGGAGCATGGAATCTTAACCACTTTGCCACCAGGGAAGTCCCCTTAATGTCATTTAGTGTCAGATGCTTCATTTGTTAATCACAGGGCCTGGACATGAAATTGTGTAAGACTCCTTCTAGCCTCACATTTCTTCCAAACATTTATTTTTAATAATGGAAAGCCATTTAGAAATAAGCTTTTTGCATATTTTTTACATGCAACGATAAGACTCTCAGAGACAAGATGTTAAGCAAAAGCCATTAGACACAAGAGTACATATTGCCTGATTTCCCTTACATGAAATTCAAGAACAGGGATATAAATCTAAGACTTGACAGAGTCTGAATAGTGGTTTTGTCACTACTGGGGGTGGTACTGACTGGAAGGGGGCATGATGGAACTCCCAGGCTTGATGGTAATGTTTTGTATCTTTATCTGTGATGGTTGTGTGGGTGTATACATATGTAAACATTCATTGAGCTTGATATGTGATATTTGTTCACTTAACTACATGTACGTTTCACCTCAATTTTTTAATGTGTATAAACAAGGACTCAAAAGTTATAGACTTTATTATTTCAATGTTTCTAAAAAGATAAAACAATTTATCCTTTTCTTTTAAAAAATATGTGCATGAATGGTATTTTACTTATTACTGCCCATGAATGCCTGAGTTAGAAATGTGTATATTTTTAAATCCTAAAACTTCATTTCTTTATTTAAAAAAAAAAAAAATCTTCATTCAACTTTCACCAGGTCAGAATGACATCCTCATCCATTCTACCCCAGGCTCCAGTTATTTTGAATTCAAGACACTGTATACTTTCCTTTTCCTAAGCATCACAGGAATATTTATGCCATTTAACTTTTTCTGGAAGCTAAGCCTTCTCAGTTCCCCCCTGTAGGGGAGCAAAATTTGCCACCTCAAAATGTTTCTTTAGCATGCAGATTATTTCTAGCTGAAAACAATCAAGGCTCAAAAGACTCAGGAAGCAACTTTGACCTTCCCCTTAACTGCCTAAAAGAATTTAAATAGAGGGCCTGTTTCCCTGAGTAGAGCTGTCATCAGAGGGATCTTCAAACAATCTGGGCTGGGTGTGGTGGGGAAAACTTCAGGAAGCACCTATAGATCAGAGCCCACTCTGTGTCTCATACTGTCTGCAAGGCCCAGCAAATATTTCTCTACCAAACATTTGCTTTTCCATCTTCATGTGAATCGCCTTCCTCCCCTTTGAGGTCCCAATCCACTACCCCCAACATCCTCTTTTGTCTTAGCTGGATTTCGTGAGGTGAGGATTTCGACCATTTGGGCAAGTTACTCAGTTTTCCTGGGTCTCTCCCATATATACATGTTATTAAACATTTGTTTGATGTTCTCCTGTTAATCTGTCTCATGTTGATTTCATTCTTAGACCAGCCAGAAGAAACCTAGAAGGGTGGAGGAAAATTTCTTCCTCCCTGACACCACCAACTTCCTTCACTGAAGGAAAAAATAAGAAAACCACACAAATATTCTAAATTTCAAATTTGCAAAGAAAAAATAATAATGCTCAAATGTAATAGAAAATGCTGGAAGCTGTTATCAAACCCATGTACTGTCTTGAGACAGTTCGGATTGTTAATAACTGCCAGCATTATCAAGCACTCACTATGCATCGTGGTAAGAGCATTTAACTGGTATTATGTTACCAGATAACCACAGAAATTCATGCGATAGATGCTAATATTAACCCCACCGAATGAATAAAGAAACTAAAGATTAGAAGAGTTTAAAAAAAAATGTACCCAAGTGTGGCTAGTAACTGGCAGATGGTAGATTTAAACTCAAGAGGCTTGATTCCAATGCACAAATTCTTCACTATCGTACTCTAAAATCCGTCCTTACAGTGAACTGAACTCTGTCTCCCTTTACCTCGCACTAGATCTGCTCCTTGGGGAAACGCAGAACAACTTTAATTCCCCTTCCATACGACAACATTTCAAATGCCTGAAGAAAGCTATCGTGCTCTGCCCTGATCTTCTCTCCTGCAGATTAAATACCACCACTGCCTTCCACGGTTGTTTTGTCTGTTTGGTTTTGATATGATTTGTTTCAAGTCATGTCCCCTTACTTAAGACTTCTTACAAAATGCACCCCAGAGTATTCAGTGATTGCCTGGAATGGAAGAAAGGACATTCAAAGGGGCCTGAAAAGTACACAACACAAAGCACACTGCTAGACTGCTCCAGAAGAGAACGACCACCTTAATAGAGGCTAGAAATGCTTGGTACGTAGTGGAAGAAGTGGTCAGAAGAAGAAGCCCTGGGATTGTGTGTACACACACCGTGCTCAGTATAAATGTGTATGAGTTCATCCCCTGCAATGAGGGCAGGCTCCAAGGAAGTAACATAATGATACTTGCTTCTCTCCTTCTACTTTCCTAAAGCCAGATCAAAGCCACTTATCCTTGGACAGCACAAAGGGCAAAATTTTGGAGCTCCAAATTCCATGGCACAGGCAGGCCATGTTACACAGAGCTTCACTTAAAGTTGACTTAACTACTTCTCGCACGTGTAGAGATCCATGTGAAAACACACGACTGGCTGGGAGACAACCCAAGTAGATAAACACAAGCGGTACTGACTTGTGCGAACTTATCTTTGATCAGGACAACCTGGGCTCAACACAGGGAGGTCAGAAGCCTGTTGCGATGGTCAGTAATAATACCTCTCAACAGGGCCAGTGGATAACGTGCTGTGTGTCCTAGTGAGGGAGAGCCCAAACAGGAGTGGAGGGCAGGAAATAATGAGCTTTGTTCCTGAATCCAGCAAAAGTTTCTGATCAGGCTTATCAAAGTCTCAGGGAAAGATATGAACTGTAGGCATCATGACAGACAGAGGCACAGCGAGGTCTGGCGCCCAGCACTAACGTGCTGGGGAAATACACTGTATCCAGCGGCCTGATGGCTGACGTCTGACTGGTCCCTAAACTGGGAAAGAGGTGAGAAAGACTCAGGAAAAAAGATGCAGACAAGAGGGCTGTAAGGTTGGAGGAATACCCAGGAGTAATAAAGGTAAATGTGACAAGGAATAAATATGGGAGAGAGAAGGCTGTTGCAACTAATGGTGAGACAAACTAATGGTGGCTTTTCTGATTTATACAAAACATCAGAGAAGAGAAAAGGGACCTGAATTAGAAGATACCAGCCATCTTTGTAAAAAGCTCTTCTTTCTAAAGGCAGATTGATTGACTGTCAGAGATTATAGAACAACCAAGAAATACCACCTCCTGCATTTTGAGAAACAATCTCCAATTAGGGCAACTAAACTATTTACCTAGGAAACCCAAGAGCAGAAGCCATTTCTATTACATTTCAGGAATGGATTTTAATATGTTCAGAAGTTCAAATACTTGCTATTCTTCTTATAAAGTTTAAACTTAGACAAAATGCTTCCAAACCTACTTATTCCTTCACTGACAAACACAATAATGCTCCTGGGGTTTAGATCTTATTATTATTAAATACTTATGAAGTCTCCCTGGTGTGCTGAATGCAGCACATAATAGATGGATAAATACATCGTGTGCCCTCTTTGAGGAGCTTAAGAGTCTTATAAAACTGATAGGACACACAAATAAACACCCCCAAATTTCTGCCAGGGAGTACTTACAAGAATCAATGTCATTACCATGTCTTGGTGTTAGGTACAGGCGTGAAAACTGAATTGGTCTCGTTTGATGAAAAGGAAGAAACACTCGGACAGAATTGTTCCAGCAATATGCAGCCTGCTCTTTCCCTCCTCTCCGTCCCAGAGGAGGTGCACCCTCTCCTGTCCATAGCTAAATCCCTCCATCCAAGTTCCCCACTCCGTCTCATCTCCCTGCTGCTGCTTGGGCTCAGCCCTTCATCTTTTCCGGCTGGGATCACTGGCAAGGCCTCACCGCTCTGAGCCATCCTCCTGCACATCGTCTCCCAAGGAATTTTTTTTAATAAAATGTAAATTTCACTGTGTCACTCCTCTGTTTAAAGATTCTTCAGTGGCTTCCTGCAGCTCTCAGGATATAGTTTGAATTAATCCCCCCCTCATGACATAAAATGATCTCTGCGGTTTGCATCTTTCAGAGATTTTCGCTCTCATCTTACGGCACCTCAGGAACCCGTCTGCTCCCAACCTACTGCCCTTGACTTGAAGGTTCCTAAATTTGCTGTGCCTTTTCGCATCTCCGTGCCTCAACTCACGCTCAAGGGGCGCCTGGGCCACCCTTCCCTTCTCTCCTTAAGCAGCCAGTTCAAGCATCGCCTTCGCTTGAAAGGCACTTCCCACCCTTCCCACATTTCCCTGGGCTGGCTCTGCTCTGGGCCCCTTTCTGTTCTCAGGTGAGACCCTACTGATGCCTCTCCTGTGACAGTTAGTACCGTGGCAAGTCTTGACTGTCTCCTCAACTAGACTGGGAGCAACTCCAGAAAACAGCTGGATCCCATTCCTTCTTATATCTCTAGCATTGACACAGTGCCCCCAGCCTGGACACTAAGGCTCTGGGAGAAGCTGGAGGCGGGGAGGAGGGGAGAGAAGTGAGCGGCAAGCGGGCCCCAGCCAGGAAAGCAAATTCCTCTCGAAGTCTGCGCTGGCCGCACAGCCCGGGAAACAGGAACCTACCCACAACCTCTGAGGAGTTTGTGTCAATATTTATTCTTCTTTACGCAGCTTTCCGTAGCTACCTGCTCTCTTGCTCACCGCAGGCCATACATCACACTCCTATCTGACGGCTTTCTGGAAGGCCCCTGATCTGCAGCGGTTTGTGGGCAGATGGGCTCTTCTCTCTCCCTTTGTCAGGACCCCTGCTCTAGGCCTCAGGCTCCCTGCACACACCCCCTTCCCCGCACACAGGCACCCTCACAAGCACAGGATGCTGGGGTCAGCGCCCTGGTCCCGGCCTTGCAGGAGGCGGAGCTGCCTGCACGCAGAGGCAGCTACTCAGCTACCTGTTCACTCCGGCCTCTGTCACTCTCCTCCTTCTCTGGTTTTTTCCATCTCCTCCTGCAGAAAGCTTGTAGCAGGAAAACAGCAGGCTTGACCGCCCAAGGCATCAGGAAGCCCTGCCCCACCGTGCGTGCGGGGCCAGCAGGCAGAAAACAGCCCCCAGCATGACCCGCAGGGCCAGGGCACGGTGGTGGTGGTGGGGGCGGTGGCGAGAAGCCCGAGGAAGCGAGGCCCCGGTAACCTCCCCCTTCCAAGGCGGGAGGGGGTCCTGCCGGCGGCTCCTCAGTGCCTCCCACCCCGGGCAGCACAGGCTGGTCATTAGGATGGAGCTGATGCCATGGCCCTTCATCCAGGCCGACGCTCACTCCGGTGCGATTCAACAACGGTACGCACTGAATAATAACCAACCGGGGTCGCCTGCCACTCCCGGAGCAACAGGAGAAAGAGAAGAAGCAAAAGAGAGGGGAGGCGATCAGAGGTCAGAGAAGAAGAAAGGAGGAAATGAGTGGGACATAAAGTGAGAGGGGAAAGTGAAAGACTTATGTGGATAGCATTTAAAGGAGATGCTTCTCAAACAACACTAGGCAGGAATTAGCACTCCTGTCGAAGCTGCGTATTTAATATGACTAGTAGGAAACCACCTTCAACGTTTCAGAGAGCATAGCACGTCCGGGAGAGGGGCAGGCTCACCTGAGCCTCCTGCTCACAGCTCTGTAGTTACCTGTGGGCACAGGATAAGGATGTGGCCACAGGAAGGCAGCAGGGATTTCAGGTGGTATCTGAATTTGCACCGCCCTCTGGAAGAGTCAAGGTGACTGCGGTGTAGAAGGAGCACGGCTTAGGAATTGGGGGTGCTGGGTTCAAACTACTTTTTCTCTATGACTGGCCTCGAAGAGTCTCGGTTTCCTCATCTGTAAGACGGAGCTGAATATAATACCCTTCCCAGATTTGTTGGAGAGGAGTCAATGCATGTGCATTTTGCAACGTGCAATCCAAGTGTCAGCTCTAGGCGCCTCCCAACATGGGGAAGCAATGGACTTCCTTAGCGGTCCAGTGGTTAAGATTCTGTGCTTCCACTTCAGGGGGCATGGGTTTGATCCCTGGTCGAGGAACTAAGATCATCCTGCATGCCACAAGTCACGGCCAAAAAACAAAAGAAAAAAACGGGGGCGGGGGGGGGAAGCAACAAGCAAAACAGTAGGAGGGTCCAGGTGCACGTTACAAAGCCCTGGGGCCCCGCCTCCTGGTCCCTGCTTAGAAGAGGAGCTAGGCAGGCTCCTGGTCCCGGGGGCTCACAGCCCAGTGCCTCAGTGGGATGGGTAACATCTCACCTCACTCCCCGATCCTCCCATTGGAAAGAAATGACTGAGCCCTCCTCCTTACAGCTGAGGTGAGAGTAACAGTGGCAGTGAGTTTCAAAGAGCCCGGGTAGAGAGGATGCAAATCCGATACCCAGAGTCCACACCGCCTGGGTGGAGGACCCCAGGTATATCTTTAGTCCTATCAGAGCCATGTTCACCACATTTCCTTTTCTTTTCTGAAACAAAAATCCCATTAGAGCGCAGGCAGAAATCAGTACTAAGACATGGTGTTCGAGACTAGAATCTTCTATGCAACACCTCTGATGCCCTACTGATATCAGCCCTACTCAGCACAACACAAGACACACATGGAATGGCTGGAGTCAAATGGACGGTGGAAGACAGCTTTATACTCTGACGCACACAGAGAGCCTCCAGAAACTTCTCCGCAGCGTCCCCTTTGAGAACCGGCTTTCCCAAGAAGGGGTCAGAACGGGAGTACCAGAGGCAGGGAAAGGTTTATAAGGGGTCCTGGGCTGCCGGGGCTGCCACTTACTCTCTGGGACACTGGGTGAGTCATTTCAACCCTTTAGGCCTCTGCTTCCACACCTGAAAAATGGAGAGTCTGCAACGTGCCACCTGCAGGTGAGCTTTGGCGGGGCCTCACAGAGGTGCTGCAGATGCCGTGTAATGTGAATATGAAGCACAGGGCTGGGCGTGCACTCCTGCCCCACTATTCCTTGCCCCAGGGCCATCTGAGATGCCACAAATGGAGAAAATGGTTTCTAAGATGCCACAAATGGAGATAATGGTTTCTAAGATGCCACCCCCTCACTGTGCCATCGGACAACTGACTTTCTCTCTCCAAACCTTGGTTTCTTCATCTATAAAATAGGGGTAAAAACAGTGTCTACTTCATAGGGTAGTCATGGGGATTAAATCATTAACTTATGCAAAACGCTTAGAACAGCAGCTGGCACACTGAACAGTACCAACTACCTAATTATTATTACTGTCATGAGTGGTGATGTATTTTCATCTTTGATTCTAAACTCAGCAGATCCTCATTCTATTCACTAAGCTCCCCATGGAAGAAACACCCACCTCGGCATCAGGCCATGAGCAAGAGGTTAAGCACCGACCAGGCTCCAAGGGACCGAGTGGATGGAGCCACCAGACCAACTTATTCAAATTAATGTCGCCCATATCGGTTCTTTGCCCAGCTGTACCCTCCTCCCTCTCCTTAGCCCTAAAGCCAGAGAAGCACTGAACTGGAGTTAAAAGCACCAAGTTCCAACTTGGACCCTGCCACCATGTGCCCTTCTACATGTTACTTAATGCCTCTGAGCCTCGGTTTTCTCATCTGTAGAAAGTAGGCAAGTAGCCACTATCTTAGAGGCAGAAATAAGGTAACGGAGGTGAAAGCACCCAGTGTAGGTCCTGGCATGCATTAGTCACACAATAACTTAGGTAGATTTCCATTTGAATCTAAACCACTCCATTGCCTCGCTCTCCACTATGTTTCAGACCTGCTAGTGGTACCCAAGGGCATCACCCAAACCCTGGCCACAGGCAAACCGACAGCATTTGCTGTCCTCTCTCTCTATTTTAAGCTGTGCCTCCCGGGACTGCTCCTGGCCATTCTGGAAAAGTCAGGCATCTTGCAGATGTAACGCTGTAGGCGTCCAGGTCCTTGGAGCAGTGCTACCCAAGAGGACTTTCTGCAGTGACGGCCATTCTATCTGCGGTGGCCAACACAGCAGCTTCATGTGGCCACTGAGCACTTGAAATGCAGCTCAGCGGCGAAGAAACTGAATGGTTATTTCATTTAATTTTAATCTATTTACATGTAAAGATGATCTGTGGCTACCGTATCCTGTACTGGACAACACAGCCTTAGGACCACCCCAGCTGTGGCCAAAGTGCTAACTCCAGCTACTCTTCTGAACAAGACATCTGACCCTTCCAACCACCTGGCTGGTATCTGTATTTGGACTTTGCTACTTCCATCCAGGCCAGCTTGGGGGAGCAGGAAAATGAGGCCGCTCAACGGCTATTTCCAATGTCCCCCCAATCACCAGGTGACCAGAAGACTTGTTTTTAACATGCAGGTAAAATCAACATTTCCCTGGTTTACTGTATTTGGGGGAATGTATGTGAATTTCAGCTATTCTTTTAATAGTCGCTGGGGGTTTTGCCTGCAGTGGGATTACTTTGTGGGGTATCTCACCAGAGGGCAGAGCTTTCAGGCCAGTGATTAAAAGGCTGTGCACTGACGGAAGATGCTGGACAAAATGCTGGGGACCTTTTCAAAAATGAGATCCCTGGCATTGCAATTTCACTCGGTCAAAATCCCACAAGATTTACCTTACTTCACAATATTTTTTTACATTAATCTTGCCAAGATCAGATTCCAAGAAGCAATAAAGAATATTAAGTTAGCTTTCACTTTAAATCAGAAAGTTTGTTAGAGTTGATATCCTACACAAATGGTCATCTTTGCTAAACTGAGATTGGCCCTGAGGGGGTTGAGAGAGAGAAGATTCATCCTCTTGTTTATAACGCGTGAACCTTGCATAGTTTCATGACCTTCGTCCGAGGTATTAAACGTGTTGTGTGGATTGCTCTCAGTCACTTACCCTAGGCTAAACCAAAGCAAAATACAAGACCCTGGCCCAAGTAAGAGAAAGCGGGGGGTGGGAGGGAAAGCCCATCTGCTCATCTGATAAATATCTACTAAGTCTCTACCATCTGCCAGGAAGACACAGATGATGGGGTTCCAAGTTTAGTTAGAGATAAATCTATAAACAAGTAATTACCACGTAAAAGGTACACGGTCCACACAAGCTGCCTGGGAACACAGAGAATGGACGTTCCACAGGGAAAGTTAAGGAAGACTTTCCCAAGAGGAAGCCTTGAGCTGGGACTGAAGACTGGAGAGAAGTATGCCAGGCAAGGACGGCAGGAGGAGGAGCTACGTTTCAGGAAGAGGACAAAAGCACGAGGGAGGGGCAGGGACGAGCCTTCTATACCAGGGAGGAGCCCCAGAACTGGTCTGTTTTCGTTTTGAAGCCTCTCAGTCTTCCTGGTCTTTACCGACCCCCTTAGCCCTCTTCCAGATCCAAGCCACCAGTCAGTCCAAGAACATCCTGTTCCTCCGGGTCACGCCCCATTATGAGAAGGCTCCAAATTGGGTCCTGCTAACAAAATCACACAATCCTACAAATCAAGGCTGCTGATTCTTTATACAAAGCCCCGGCAACCTGCCATCCGTGTGAATGGTGTTTGCTGTTTCTGGGAATAGACCCTCCGCTGCCGCCACAGGTAGCTGCTACCCAAAAATTTTAGAGGGAGGTGGAAACCATCGGGGTGGGCTGGCTGTGTTGGGAAGTGCTGTAGTACTTTAAAAAAAGAAAAGAGATGTTCCATGATAGCTAATTTAACGAGAGGAATGTCAGGAGGCTAAAAGTGGCTGCAAAGTACAGGACAATAGAGTGACGCAGAAGAAGAAAAGGAGACAGCAATGAATGACCAAGGTAAATGTGGGCTCGCTGGAAATTTTTCTGGCAGGACACTCGATTCCTAAAATTGATCTTTTAAGTCACGCTTATTTAGGAGACCAGGTTTTAAGAAGGTCCATTTACCCCAAAGTGCAGAAGAAGCTAGAATATTCACAGGAAACTATACAATATTACAGATAAATATAAATTCAAAACTAGCCTATAATTGTTAGATGAAAAACATTTGTTACATTAGGTGACAATATCTCATGTTAAGTGACAACTTCAGAATACACAAAAATACTTCTTTCTGCTTTCTTATTATTCTGATGATAGAAAAATGTCGGATTTTTTGGGTAGAGTTTTTTGTTTTTGTTTTTGTTTTTTTTTGTATCTTCTTAAAATTAGGTCACCTCGCCAGGATTTTTGGACATGCTGGGTGGATTTTCCCAAATAAAGACATCACAGTGGTCAGCTGGCAACATCAATGATAGAATTCAGGTCCCCAGAAACTGGAACCAAGTAGGGCGGCACTGTGACCACAGCTCTGGACCCGCTGTCAGACAGCCATCAGCTTTAGCTTTTGTAGTCCACCCTTTTCTCCTTGTGTGCATTTAAAGACAAGTCTCTTAACTTCTCTGTTCCTCAATTTTCTAATCCGTAAAAGGGGAATAGTAATACCTCACAGGATTGCTAGGAAGATTAAAGACAATGATATAAGTGAAAGCATAAAGAAAATAGTAGTCAGTAAATCTTCGTTCAGTTGATTCTGATAAACACCATGCACTGATTCATAATAGGAGTTTGACAGTCTGAAATCTGGATGTTAAATAAAATGTCCACATAGCTTTCAAAACTCCTGGTTTCTCATCCCTTGACTAATGATCAGTCACAAACTGAGAAAATGAATCCCAGTTCCCTTGCATTTTCTATTTATTTCCCATCCCGCAGTGGGGCATTGGTTAAGGGAAAATAAAATATATTAAAAGGGTGATTATTTGCTCCCTCCCCTAAAAGCCTGTGGATAACTGACTCACAGACTACCCATTATGAAGTTGGGGGCCTCCTTTTTTACACAGGGTTTGTAGCTCCAAAATGAGTGACTTTATCAAAATAAAGCTGGAAAAGGATGCCTTAGTCCCCTCCTCCTGTGATCTCTCTTTGGAACTATCAGCTTGAAAGTCAGCTTTCTCTTTGTCAAGATCCTTCTCAATCTTTCCCACCCACTCGAAACTATTGACAGTCCAACTAACTTATTTTTATTTACTTCACTTATTTAATACCTCACTTGTTTTCAGAAGGAATAAAGACTTCTAACTCCAGCTAATAGAGAGACTCACCTGCTTCCATATCTCTATTCTGGAGAATTCCCACCATGAGCTCCTTTTCTCCACATGCAGAACCGGAAAGCTCAACATCTACCTGCCTGATTTCACTGTTTTAACCAAACCTCCCTACACATAGGCAGGCAGACCTTCAGTCTTCTAAGTCCGAGTGTCTATGTTCAGAGTTTCATACTTGGTGACCTTCTAAATGCGGTTTAGAGTTTATCGTTCTAGGAGTCCCAACATACAATCCATACAGAAAGCAAACAAAGCCAAGTTGAAGATTATAAACTACTATTCTTCATAGATTCTTTTCAAACTCTTCCCCTGAAACACTCACGTATAAATTCAATCATTTGTTTCTCTCACAACTTTTCTAAAATTCAACCTCTTTTCTAAACTAACATTCTCTAATACACAACTATCCATTCTCCTTTGGAATGGTCCCAACATTTTGGAAACAGTGGCCCCGTCTGACATGAAAGATGTCAGGTAGAGGCCATATGGCTTCTTTTTCTAACAGGCTTAATGACAACTCTAACAATAATTTTGTTTAAAAAACGTGACGCAGTCTTTTAAGACAGTCCATCAACTTAATTCATTTGAGTTAAAAAAAAAAAAGGTGGTATCCATTTACAAAACAGTAGGGAAGCATCAAAATGAACCAATGAAAACTTTTGACCAAGATCTTGCTTGAAAGTTGAGACGTGAAGAAGAGAAAATCTTCTTGGAAAAGAGTGGAAAGGCTCTGCAACCTGAGAGTGGTTGGGACCCCACAGGGACTAAAGAAAACAGACCTTCTTCTTTAGTTTCATATCAGAAGCATCTTGAAAATGAGATCAGATCAGTTCCAGATGAACTGGCTGGAGCGTTGAGCTCTCTTTACCACAGGAGGAAATCACATTCCTACAGAGGAAAACCCTACAAATCCTTTCAATCAATTCAGCTTTTCACCCTGTGTCGTCCCTAAAGAGCTTATTTCTGAAGAGGTCTTGGATGATAACAGACCCCAGAGGAACTGACACACAATCCTGAGACTAACAGCCCTTCTCTTCCCTAAAAGAAGGGAATGGGAGAACCAAGATGGTGGAAAGTGGAAAAGTGAAATAAAAAAGGAAGAGAATCAATAAAACTAAATTTCCCCAACATGATTATGCTTCTTACTGAAACCTCATTCCTTGGCACTTTAAGCTGTTCAAGGAGAAGGTTGAAAGGGATAGGACTACAGTAGGGAAAAAAAGGAATGGCTATTGCCTTATCCTAGGCCACATGTCCCTTTTCATTGCGCAGTAGGGATATCGTTGGTTGATCCTCAGCACCATCCTCACCTCTCCAAGCTCTCCCTTGCATGCTAGGCTCTCTAGAGCCTAGAAACTGCCTTTCGTAGGTGCCCTAGCCAGCAAGTTTCCAGTTAGATTCCAACAGTGAGACTGTTGGCACCCAGCAGAGGGGGGTTTGTCTGGGACATCAGGCATCTCCTGAGAATTGCCCACTAGCTTCATTGCAGTCCCTGCACGTACCTTTTTCCTGAACAGGACTTTCCTGGCCTTCACTCCCCCAGCCTTTCAAAGGTTTCGTAAACCTCAAATTCCTGGTATTAAACCACTTCCCATTCAAGATATCTATGGAGCCTTCTGAGATACATTAGTCTCTTCCTCACCTCTCAAATTAATACGGACCAACACCTGGGGACACTGGGGATACGGAAACTGCCCAGAAACATAGTACCTATCCTCGAGCCATAGTTTACTCCAGTATCTACTTTTAGGAATTTATTTTTATGTTAAAATAATCATTGAAATACTATGGGGAAAAGGGCATTTTAAAATGAACTTTCAATAGACTCATAGACATAGAAAACAAACTTATGGTTACCAAAGGGGAACGGGGGGAAAGAGATAAATTAGGAGTTTGAAATTAACAGATACACACTACTGTATATAAAACAGACAAATGACAAGGACGTACTGTACAGCACAGGGAACGATATTCAATATCTTGTAATAACCTACAATGGAAAAGAATCTGAAAAAGAATATATATATACACATATATTCTGTTTTATATATATACATATATATATATGAATCACTTTGCTGTATACCTGAAACTAACACAACATTGTAAATCAACTATACTTCAGTTAAAAAAAAGAACTAAAATAAAAATTTAAGATAATACACAAAACTTAAAAGAATGTAACTCCTGCAGAAGGCCACTCTACAGCACACTCTCAGAATGTGAAGGACATGTTTCCACTTTCTGCAATTATGTGTAACATGGTGGACGAGTTAGAGACACAAGGCACATGTGTCTGTCTGTATATCTATCTATCTATCTATCATCATCTATCTATCATCTATCTACATCATGTATCATCTATCTATCTAATCTATATATTCTATCATCTATCTATATATCCATTCATCATTCTATCTATCTATCTTTCTATCTATCTATATACCTGTCTATCTATCTATCTAGATCACCTATCATCTATCTATCTATCTACATCATCTATCATCTATCTATCTAATCTATATATTCTATCATCTATCTATATATCCATTCATCATTCTATCTATCTAGCTAGCTACCTACCTACCTAAGCTTCTCCCGTGTTCCACTTTCAGAAGGGATTCTAGATGGCCTGGTAGCACTGGGGATACACTCTCTGTGAACAGCACAGTCAGGGCACACAGCGTTCAAGTCACTGAGCTTCTGCACACACGTTAGCTCCTAGAAGGCAAGATCCCTCCTGGCAGGGAAGGCATCGTGTCTAATCAGCTATACATTCTGCACCATGCACCTCCAACAGTGCTGCCCCACCCTAAGCATCTGATACATATCTTATTCATTGAATTGAGGAATCAGTGAAGAGATGGCTAGGTAGATAGGTATTTACCAAGCATGAGTGGCTGCACAGCATAGAGGTTATAGTATATACAATACGTATTAGTAAATGTGTAACCTTGAACAAGTTAGTTTGCCCCTAAGCCTTAGTTTCTGCACCAGGAAAACAAGGATAATAATTGTACCTACTTTATAGGGTCTTTAGGGTTGGGGTGAAGGTTCAAGAGAGATGATACAGGTGAACTGCAAGGTGTCTGGCACGTAGTAAGCTCCCCATAAATATTAGCTATTATCATTACCAATTTCCCCTGGATTTGAAGAGCCTCAAATATGCTTGGATCATACACCTATACTGAGTCTAATTCAATTTTTCCTCAATGGTTCAGAGAGCACTAAAGTGCTTCAGCAGGTCATCTGAAATAGAAATTGTGTCTCCAGTTCATTAGCCAGAATGGCAGATAGCAGGGTACCCCGGTTGTCCTAGCTCACACACAACGGAAGCTGGCTAGGAAAAGCTGATGTTCTGGCCACATGGCAGCCTTCCAAATTGAATTGTTATTTGGGGTAGGATTACAAGATTAGTGGAAAGGAGCACACAGGCAATGAAATAATACATTTTGACTTTAAAAAACAGATACAACAGCTCATGAAAGCTTACTCCTGACGTGAGGTTCAAACTGGCAGGAGTGTGAAGCTCATCACAGAGGCTAAAACCTGGCTAAAAGCAAACGAACAATTATTAATGATAACGTACATAGTCAGAGGAATGCCTGGCGGGGAGCCTGTAGCACCCGTGATAAGTCCAGCTTTATTTAACGTCTTACTTAATGATCTGGCAGAGAGATAAACAGAAGACTAAACAGAGATGCTGAAGTGGACATCTGTTGGCTTTGCCTGCCAGGCACCTGTTCTCCTGTTAGTGGTAACAACACCCAAGTTGTGCTTTGAGGAACAACCCCTTCCCCAGTGGATAAAATCTCCATGGGCCTGTCAAACAAGATGCCCCGTGCTGGACCCGAAAAGATCCCCCTCTCCCTGGAATTTGAATCTTAAGCAGAGTACCACAAAGGCTTCAGAAACCACAGAGCCATCCAGCATCATTCATTCCAGGAGTGTATCTCTGGGACAAAGAAAGTGTATTTATTAATTCCTGCTACCCAGATCCTTGGAAGCTCCATGACACTTTTCCTTTCCTTTCCCTTCACATCTAATATACATCTTCTTCTTCCCCCTTACATGAGTCAATGTCATTTCCTGTGGACTGCAACCTAAAAGCCCCACTAACAGAGATGCAACTTCTACAAAATCGGAACTAACTGGAAATGTGTTGATATGACCCTTCAGCGATTCTCAAAATACTCTTTCAGACATTAGCGTAAGAAACAAAGCAAGTGATTTAAAAATCACAGTGTTTTGATTCGACTAGAAAAAAATTCACATTGACATTTTTCTGGGCAAAAGAAATGATTCTAATATTCACACAACAGTACAAATCACCTAACCTTAGAACTAAGGTGAAAGCAGAGGACCAGACATGAGATCTCAGTGAGCTGAGGCACTTCTAAATGCCATTAAAGTTCTCTATTGCATAAAGTGCAACACATCCGACATTAGCCAAGTACATCATGGTAAGTGACCTCTATGGTACACTGTCTGAATTATTGGGTTCATACTTTCTTTAAAGAGAGGAAGTAAGAGGAGAATAAACCCAATGAGGTTTGAAGAAGCAGCATAATAAAAATGAATTAGGCTATCCAGGGTAAAGGGCTGAATGCTAAGGATACACCAGCTTTGTTTTCCAACAGCCCTGCTCTCCTGGGTGGAGAGCGTGTAAGGAGGCCACCGGCTTTGCTTGAGGCTAAGAGCCACTCCAGGCTTAAGTGCCATCCATACTTGCTGATGATAAAAACCTCAGCCACCCAGGCTCAAAAGAGGAAGTGAAGACTAACGGTGAGGCCGGCCTAGCAGCCCAGCTGCCCAACTGGGTGTTCCCTGTCACCAACAAACCCTACTCTGCCTACTCTGCCATGACAGCTCGCCTACACTGCTTTGGGGCCAGAAGAAGCTACCCTGCCAACAACGAAAACGGCCACTCTTACAGGGAGAATTTGGAAGAAAGGGAGGAATTTTCTTGTCAGTAATGGAGAGAGTCAAGACCCATTTTCTAGCCTTCAGAGAACAGGGAATCCTACCCCTACCGTTCATTCCTCCCACAATCTCTGAGCAATGCCTCTGGGGGGGACTCGCCAGTGCTACACCCTGGGTGGTGCTTTAGGAAGACCTGAGGTATACACTGCATACATCATATAAAGGGGTACACAGTAGTAGGTAAATTGTGTATAAGATATCCAGTATTGTATCAGTTAGGGTCCCAACAGGAAGCAGATGATAACGCCAGATGGGGAGATTGAGGAGAGTTTAACAAAGAGACTATTTAAAACGGGGTGGGCAGAGTCAAGGGAAGCCAACAAGGGGTCCTGAAACACCCTGGCTCTGGCCACGGTGGGAGCTGTCACTAGCTCTGGATCCCTGACGTGGCAAGAGGAGGGAGCTAATAATGGATCCCAGTGGAAGCTGGACCTGTGAGAGGGGCCACCCCAAGGGAGCTGTGATCTCTGGGAGAAGAAGGCAGCCATTCTCAACCCACAGTGCAGGAGGGACGAAAGAAACTGGGGGCTGGTCCTCCAACCTCACCCTCCTGGTGCTCTTCCTTGCATCCCATTGGCCAATCCTAAGCAGACTGGTGGGGAGCCCGCTGATCTGGTAAATCAGGCTCAGCCTCATAGTGGTCAAAGCAGAGTGGAAGGATGGGAGGTGGATCTGGAGGGGCCAACAGAGGAATAGCCATCTCTGTATCTATATCGGTCATCTGTTTCTAATCTCACATCTTGACGACTTCTCACATCTTCCTCCAAAGTACATGATGCTCATTTCAACCCTTCTACTCTCTCTGTAAGCTCTTCTAACCCTCCCTAAATGCCAATCTACATTTTCCTTAATTTTCTCAGTTATAAAATTAGGGGATAGGGTGCAAAAGTGGTATTGGGTTGGCCAAAAAGTTCGTTCGGGTTTTTGGTAACACGTTACAGAAAAACGCGAACGAACTTTTTTGGCCAACCCAATATTTCCTCCTTCTCCACCATCTTTCCCCTGGCATAGCCAGGGACAAAAGCTTCCTTAAGGCCCTAGTCAGAGACTTCCCTGGGTGTCCAGTGGTTAAGACTCTGTGCTTCCAAGGCAGGAGGCGTGGGTTCGATCCGTAGTCAGGGAACTACGATCCCACATGCCGTGCAGTGCAGCCAAAAAATAAATTAAAAAAAAAAAAGAGATGAAGACTCTAATCATAAAGGAAAAATGAAGATGATGATAGAAATGCTAACATCCTCCCTAATACCTCAAAGGAAAAGGAAATCTTTGCTTTACCAACATATAAAGGGCAGAATCCAGGTATCCTCTCATGTACACCTGGAGCGAAAACCAACCCTGTGTTTTTTTAGTGGCTGAAACAGCAGCACTGCCCTCCACCAGCCTTGCCCACGTTGTCCGTCCAGCTCTACCTTCGAAGTAGCTCTCGGCACCTCCCGGCCTCTAACTATAGACTAAGTCCCAGCCTCCTGTGTGACTTGACCCAACCAGGACTCCAGTTTCTACAAAATCCTCTTACACAGCACGTGACAGGGCAGGGATAACAGGAAGAAATTACGGGGTAATTTAGGAGCACCGTGTTAGAAGAGGCTCCCAAAGATGAGCGGTGTTACGTCATGACAGGCTGCAAAGGAAAGTGGGGCAGCTGTCCTTTTGGATCTGTTGGCTGACAGCATCTTCAAAGCACGGCTTCCTTTTCTGATTCCCGCCATGTTGGAAAGGGGCGTGCGCGTAGCTCGGGAGGTCAGAGCTCCTGGTGCTTCGTCCACTTCACCTCTGCTCTGACAGTGGCATCATGACATGGTTTATGAGGGAACTCGTTCACTGCCCTCCACGACCTTCGTCTCAGGCTTTTGGGAAGGACCCCAAACACCCTGATCTTCCCTTGGGACCTGAAAACCAAGGGAGCCCCAGAGTCATTTGCTCCACTTTTAACTCCTGACGGTTAAAACTCAAGCATTTGGAAACAGTTTTTAAAGAGATTGAAGCTATTAAGAGTGAGATGTCGATGAGCTAGTTCAAAGTCCGCATGAATGGCCTGTTAATGATTTTAATGATTCTTGCAGTAAGCACTGTGAATGACCTACTGTTAAAATACAGAATGACTGGCTTTTACATGAATCCATTAACTCTTCTTTTCTCACAATTCTATCCCAACTAAAATATGTTCTTCCTTTCAATTTGAAGGGCACGTGGATAAAGAAAACTGAGGTACACACAAAGCATGCATTTTAGTGACTGGGGGTCAGAGGAAGCAAAGGAAAAGAGGCAAGAATAAGCAAGGTTCTGAGCTGCTGTTGGTATGAAGCTGTGGTTTACAGAGGAAATAAAGCCAGCAGGGGCACAGTCAGCCGGAGGAGGCGGGCAGAGGAGGAGCACAAACTCTGAAGGCAGAAATGAGAAGGTGATGGGGATAGAGATGGAATGGCAGGGGCAGGGACCCACTAGGGTCCAGCATCTTCAAAGAGCTGCACCTGCTTCAGCTGCGCACACGCAAGTGCAAAGAGCACCATCTCACCCTGGTGTGTACGTGTAACTAACAGGGTCATCTCTCATGCTCTGGACCTGGCTTAATGCCTGGGCTACTGCCCCTTGCCTGTTAGTATACTCTGAAGCCACCATCCACCCCTAAACAAGGTACCCAGTCCTTTCTTGCCAGGCAGCAGAAGCAGCTACTGTCCTGGCTAGCTTTGTCCTTCTCCAGTTGACAGCACCACGCAGAGACGACGACCTCGTACAATGGCCCTGTGGCTCCAGCTTCTCCCCAGTACCATCCTGCTTGGTGGTTGGAACCTGGGTGAGAGCAGGGGAGTCTGTCCAACAATGGAAGCATAAGGAACAGAGTAAGTCTGTGGCAAATGAACAAAGTCAGAGACTGCTCCCACCTGGCTCTGCCGGCATTTTAAAAAAGATGAACAGGTAGAGAAGGCATTTAAGGTGTTGTAGACTTGTATGGAAATTCACAAACCAGGACCCACGGCTGAGAGCATTTGGATCAAAAGGCAAACAAGACAGAAAATAACATCACAGTAAGAGTAGGCCACCAAGCATCTCAGCCTGACAGAGGATATTGAAAATATTTCCTGAAAGAGATCAGAAAACTGGCAGAAAGGCAAGATACTTTAGCCATACAAGGTTTCAATTATTTAGACATGCTAGGAGTTTAATTCTGTTAAAACAGGGCATTTGATTTTTCCTTCTGACAGCAGTATTTCCCAGAAGGTTAGGAAATCTTTGAGAAAAACTGCTGTAGGGGAGGAGGTTATTGTTCCTAGCCCTAGCTGTGGGCCAGCCAATTTTTTTCCCTGTAAAGTGACAGACAGTAAATATTTTACACTTTGTGGGCCATGTGGGCTCTGTCACAGCTATTCAACTTGGCCTGTGTAGTGCAAAAGCAGCCACGGGCAATACGTAAACAAGTGAACATGGCTGTGTTTCAATAAAACTTTATTTACAAAAACAAATAGTAGACCCAATTTGGCCTGCAGGCTGTAGTTTAAGGATCCTTGTCCTAGATGGTTATGTAGAATTAATGATATCCCTGTGAGAATATGACCACATCCTCCAGGAATTTATACTAGCTAAGAAAGGGGATGCTATGAAGAGTAAGCTGTGCTATTTAGTAAGATGATTTCTGAGGGAAAATTAAAAGTTGGAAATAATGAATTTGAGTCTATGGACATTTCTAATAAAAAGGCAATGTGATTCAAAAGAGATGTAATGCACTGCTTTAAATGATTTGATTCTGGCTGTATAATAGCTAATAATCCCAATGCAGAAGATATTTAAGAGACAATATGGATACTCAGAAAGTTTGTGATTAAATCAGATTATATAAGAAAATGTATAGAAGATGTACTCCTAATATATAAAAACAGGCCAGTTATAAAAACAGAAGGGCAAACTTATAAGAAAAGTGGCTCAAGCTTAAGAAAAAAATAGTTAAAAGACTTTTTAAAGCTGTGTTCAAAAGAAAATGATTCAGGAAGTGATAGAAACAGCTTCATATGATGATGGAAAGTTAAAAGATGACAGAGAGAAGGCAGAGGTACTCAACTTTAATCTTGCTTTTTATCTCTTCCACCAAGGAGAATGATCTTCAAACTGAAAAGGGTAAGGCAAAGGGGGCTAAGATGAAACTGAAACCTTATAGGGGAAAAGAAACAGTAAAGTAGAGGCCTATCCCTTAAACCAATACAGCGAGTACTGACCCAGAACACCGGCAACTCAACAACAATGGCCAGTGTTCACTGAGTTCTGAGGATATGCGAGGCAGTGTGCAAAACACTTCATCTGCATTAACTAAGTTAGTCCCCACTAACTATATATATTGTACAGGTGGCCCTCAAAGATATCGCGGGTTCGGTTCCAGACCACTACAATAAAGCAAATATTGCAATAAAGCGAATCACACAAATTTTTTTTTTTTTGGTTTTCCAGTGCATATAAGAGTTATGTTTAGGGAGTTCCCTGGTGGCCTAGTGATTAGGATTCTGAGCTTTCACTGCTGTGGCCTGGGTTCAATCCCTGGTCAGGGAACTAAGATCCGGCAAGCTGCTTGGCGTGGACAAAAAAAAAAAAAAAAAAAAAAGAGTTATGTTTACTATATACTGTAATCTATTAAGTGTGCAATATTATTATATCTTTAAAAAATGTACATGACTTAATTAAAAAATACTTTATTGCTAAAAAATGCTAACAATCATCTGAGGCTTCAGTAACATGGTAGTAACATCAAAGATCACTGATCACAAATCACCATAACAAATATAACAATGAAAAGTTTGAAATGTTGTGAGAATTACCAAAACATGACACAGAGACATGAAGTGAGCAATGCTGTTGGAATAAAATGGCGCTAATAGACACTTGCTCAATGCAGGGTTGCCATAAATCCTCCATTTGTTAAAAAAAAAAAAATGGAATATCTGGGAAACACAATAAAGTGAGGCACAGTACAACAAGGTATGCCTATATGTACTATCATTTTCCCCCATTTTATGGATGAATAAGTCAGAGTTTAAGAAACGTGTCCAAGTTCCCTGTTAGTAAGTACAGACCTAGGTCTTGAACTCAAGTCTGACTAGTACCGAAGTCCCGCTTTTAATGACACTTCAATAATGTGAAGACTTGTTCAAGAATCACTATCATTAATCCTTTAGAGGACTGGACCTCTACACTGGAGACTGGCATACGACCAGCTCTAACTTGCACATGACCAGCTCTAACTTGCACAGATTCACAGAAAAGCTCCAAAACAGACTGATAAACAAGCGGTATGGTTGCTTCAAAACAAAGAAAGATGTGAGCATCAGGAGAGCACTGGTTCACCTTGAACCCATTTCTGCCCTGGCCCCATCCATCCACCAGGATAACAGCATCCTAACAACATAGTCTCTGCCCAACTCCACCCTGAGTCTGGGAAAGCCAGGCCCCAGGATGTGCCAAAGAAAAGCCTCCCCACGAGTGACAGATACCCGAGCTTCTGCCACATAACTGGTGCCACTGTGCTAGGTCCTGGGTATCCATGGGAGCACCAAGCTTCAGCTTTCCTCTCCTCTCATCACCTGTGAACAACAGTGGCCTCCATGGCCTGCGCAGGTTCCCATTCCCAGGCTCCTGCGTCAGCGGTTTGGATCCTAGTTTGGCCATTCATAAGCAGTCATGAGACCTAGGCTAAGCTACTTATCTTCTTTTTTTTTTTAAGATTTATTATTTATTTATTCATTTTATTTATTTTGGGGCTGCATCAGGTCTTAGCTGCAGCATGCAGGATCTTCGTTGCAGTGCGCAAGCTTCTCTGTAGTTGTGGCGTGCGGGTTTCCTCTTCTCTACTTGCGGCGCACAGGCTCCAGGGCACATGGGCTCTGTAGTTTGAGGCACGTGGGCTCTCTGGTTGAGGCGCGCAAGCTTAGTAGTTGTGGTGCTGGGGCTTAGTTGCCCCGCGGCACGTGAGATCTCAGTTCCCTGACCAGGGATCGAGCCCGCATCCCCTGCATTGTAAGGCAGATTCTTTACCACTGGACCACCAGGGAAGTCCCTACTTAATCTTTTTTTTTTTTTTTTTTTTTTTTTTGCGGTATGCGGGCCTCTCACTGTTGTGGCCTCCCCCGTTGCGGAGCACAGGCTCCGGACGCGCAGGCTCAGCGGCCATGGCTCACGGGCCCAGCCGCTCCGCGGCATATGGGATCCTCCCAGACCGGGGCACGAACCCATATCCCCTGCATCGGCAGGCGGACTCTCAACCACTTGCGCCACCAGGGAGGCCCCCCTACTTAATCTTTGATGGTCAATTTCTTCATCTGCAAAATGAAGCATCCTGGGCCACACTAGGTTAACTGTGATGGTTTAGTGTGACGGGTAAGTGAGAAAACATAGATGAAAGTGCTTTGTAGAACACTACAATGTGCTAAACAAATATTAATAATTACAAGTTATTATTAACCTTATTTTTTAATTAGAACCTTATTGTAACTTTTGTTGATCAGATTGCTAGACTGGCGATTCAGAGAAATGTAAGTATAAAGAATCTTGATTTCAGTGGGGCATTTAGCCAAGCTTCCCATGAGATCTTTGAGAATATGACGGAGAAAGGTGGGCAGAATAAGGGTACAGCCAGGGAGGTTCACAGCTGGATGAGAAGAGGCCAATGCAGCTTGGAAAGAGCTTTGGGGAACCGGTCCAGACACATCCAGGTGACAGAAGCATCTGCCCGGCTGTGATCTTGAGCAAGTAAGAACCAGACCCTCTGACGTTGTGGGGCCTTCCTCACTCTTTAGTTGTGTTTAAAAACAGCCTTTGGCCTGTCTACATTTACATGATCTATCAGTAATTTATAATTTATATCCACCCCCTTTCACAAAATATGTGAAGCAATTAACATGTTTATTAATCACTAGGATGAAGGCATAGGAACCTGTTTATAAAAGGATGTCCCTGAGTGACAGAATTTGGACCCAAAATAGACCTTGACAAGCCAAATCAAACAAACAAGATGAAGTGCAACAGTGACAGCCTTCAAGTTCTGTACCTGGATCCAAAAATAACAAACAAAAAAACCCACCATCTATTTAATAACAGGATGGAGAAATAGCTTTGAAATAGTGTGTTAAAGATTTAGAGCTCTTAGATGATAACTAAATATCAATCAAAAGTTCAATCTGGTTGTCAAAAAAAAAAAAAAAAAAAAAAACAATGCCATCTATCTTAGGCTGCAACCATAGACGTAGAATACTGAAAATGAAGGAAATCATTTTCCCGATATATTCTACATGGGACAGATCTTATGTGGGGTACTATATTCAGTTCTGGGCATAACCCAGAAACACCTGAGCTCATTTAGAGGTGGTTTGACCTGGAAAACAATTAAGAAAAATGTAAAAATCTAAAAATTATATATCATGTTAGGAACAGTTGAAAGAACCAGTATATACAATGTGTACAAAACAAGAGGAGGACTGTGGCATTCATCACCTAATAGCTGCAGAACACTATTCACGTTCCATTCTCCTTTTAACCCTCTACTAAAACTGCTCATATAGAGGTCACCAATGATCCCCATATCACCAAATCCGACAGTCAATTTATCATCTCATCTTATCTCTCGTGTTCATTCAACAGTGTTGACTATCCCCTGATTTGTGAAACACTTCCATTCTGGCCTCAGTAACACTGCAGTAGCCTGGCTTCCTTCAGCACTCCTGACCTTCCCTGAGTTCCAAAGGGCAGATGCAAACAGTTGCTAAGCAGGGAAGGGAGAGAATACAGAAACAAGGGAGAAGCAGTCAAGAAACAATAGTGCAGTGATGGGGCAGGGTCTTGGTTCCTTCTCAAGGAATATACATAACAGTACTTTGAGTTCTTTTGCAGGAACTAAGGCCCCCACTCAGATGGAGGATGGTAACTTCAGGCTGAGCACAAGATTCCTGTTACCTCATCACCACCCAATCAGAAGAAAGCCTGCACACAGTGGAAGATAATGAAGACTCCAACCCCCTCCCCAAATGATTCTCCCTTTAAAAACTTTCATGGTTGAGCAGAATCTTTGGAGTTGGTTTTTGGACATGAGTCCACCTTCTCCCCAGGTTGCAGGCCTCCTGAAAAGCAAGCTTTCCAGCCAACACTTTTCTCTCGAGAATTGGCTTCTCAGCAGAAAGCAGTCACACCTGAGCTCCATAACAGAAAGACTGCATTTAAAACTATTGATGTTTGTTTGTTGGTACTCCAAGATGATAGTTAAAGTGGTGTTTGCACTCAAAGGGATGTTGTGTGTCTGTGTGTGTGTGTGTGTGTAGCCACAGCTCCTGCTGGGCAGCCCCCCTCCCATAGCTACAGTTCTCACCAGGTTTCTTAAACATGGTTCCTTCCCCTTGTCCCCCAGCAAGATGTGATAACAGCTTCCAGCTGTCGCTAGCCTCTGAACTTGCTCATCAGCTCATGGCCAGTCCCTTATTTCTTCCTATTCCTCTGTAAACAGTCCCTTTATCAAGCTCTCTTCAGTTAAACCCTTTGAGTATTCCCTCACCTTCCTGCTAGTGTTACTGAAAGCTCAGCCTCTCTGTACACCGGGGCCGAATCAAATCTCCAAGACAGAGCTTTGGGTGAAGTAGAAAAGGATAGCTTTATTACTGTGCCAGGCAAAGGGGGACACACCGGACTTCTCCCTCGAAAAACTGTGTGTCCTAACCCAGGAGGATTTGATGAGGGGTTTTATAGCAGTGATTCAAAGGTGGGGTCTCTGACAAGATTAGGGCGTGAGCAGGGCTTGATCTCCCTTAATCTCATCTCAGGTCTCCTAATCTTGATGAGCTTCTCTGGTCCCTTCAGTCTTGCCTCAGGTGGCTGTTCCTTCCTAGATTAGCAATGGAATCTGCCCTTTGGAATTCAGGGAAGGTCATGGATGCTGGAGTCTTGCCTACAAGAAATGGGGGACAAGAGGGCCTCTGTGCCTGGAAGCCCTACAGGGCCTCACTTGGTTTCACCGGGACCCTGACTGAAGCACTAAGCCTGGCCTGAAAGATGGCTCCCTTCCCTGGGCAGCACCTTCTGGTCAGTCAACTTAATGTGACAGCCATTCCCCTTTTTTGTTGGTCACTACTTGAACTCCAAGACCAGCAGATTAATTTAACAACAATCTGTTTTTGTTTCCAGCTAATTACCCACTGAGTCACCATTTCCCCAGGCATCTACCTGATACAGCCCCACTGAAATAGTCTTACATTTATAATTCTATCCTAATTTCACCCTCCACCTACCGTGGCTTCCCAAATGCCACGGTATCCATATCCATTCCCTGTCGTGGCTTAGGTATTGCTGGTACTCTGCAGAGAGGGTCCAGCCTAGCCAATCAGCTATGGCTCAAAGATGGGCTCCTGTCCTGCCAAGGCATTGGAAAATAAATCAAGAAAGCAAAGTAGAAGCCCCATGATGGGACTGCACAGTAAGTGCTGAAGGGAAGACTGCAGGAACGTTGCCCAAGTCTACTCGGTTTGCCAGACCCCGAGCTTGGAGTAGCCTAATTTGCATCAAGATCCTACCAGCTGGAGGGTATAGAACTACCTGCCTTGGTAAAGTCCAGCTTGGGAGAGGAACTGGTCTAAGCTGACAGAATGAGGTTCACCCTGCCTGAAGGTGAATAGGACTGGGAAAGGCAACAGTGGGTATGTGTCTCTTCCTCAGACCTTTCTCTTACCTCTCAACATCTCCCAGTCACCAACCTACTCAAACTGCTTCTTCTCCTGAAACATCTGTTCCCAGCATCCAGTCTTACTTCTCAGGGATACTACAGCCCGAAGAGGGCACGAACTCTGCCTTCTCTTCTGCTATATTCTCCACAGCCCCTAGCACAGTGCTGAGCACCAGAAGGACTTCAGAAAATGCCTGTTAATTCACTGCCTCATCTCAGCAGCCTATTTCAGTTACTCTCACAGACCCAGATGCTAATACTCCTTTCCTCTGTGAATGCCTAAATCTCCCCAGCCAACTGGTTCCATTTACATTTTTTTCTAAAAATCAAGAAGTGAACAATAACGAAATTGCCAGAAGGTGCATGCCCTTGACTCTCTTTCTCTGGGTTAAGAGAAAACCATCTGGAAACTGGGTTAGATAAAATAGTTTTCATATACATGCTTGCATTTTCTCACAATGATCTTTAATAGTGGATTCAACAGGCATTATGACTCCCATTTTAGAATTACTGAACCCAAGGCTCAGAAAGATTAAGTAATTTACCCAACACTACAGGGCTTGTAAGTGAGTTTAACTCCAATTAGAACCCAGGTCTCTGTCTGCTACCCCACACTGCTTCTTTATTAGCTCACCTCTCCCCCAACCCCAGCTTAACGCCCCTTCCTCCATAGGCTAGCAAACGAATATAAAATGATGGGGCGGTATAACAGGGCATCTGGTCATAATTCATGGCTGGCTGCCTCACTGGTGCAGAACCAAGACCCCAATACACATGACCGAGTCCTAAATCTTGGCCATCACTTGCTGCTGCACACACTTGGGAGTGATACCTTCCAGCACTCTAGATGAAAGGCAAGGCTCTCAGTTCTGATATAAACAAAGCCCTGTGGGCTCACAGGTCATGTGTCAAGGCTGCTGTGAATAGCAGCCAGAAAATAAAGTCTGCTCTGGTACTCTCCCATGTTTCCAGCTAATAAAACCCAACGGCAAGCAGCAGCTTGATGTCTTGTTCCTTCTGTTCTTGCCTCACCTAAATGGATGAAATGCTTATTCCCATTTGTGCTCTAAAAGAAAACCCAAGGTGTCTAAGGATGGGCAGCCAGTAAGTCCTGGGACTTTAAGGCAGAGATGACATAAGGAACAGGTAGTCCATAGTTAAGAAAACATAAGATAAAGTTTGAGGTTTTCAAGAGCCATGGCTGAGTGAGTTTGCCTCTGCCTCGGCTATTCAAAAGACCAGCATGTGGGACCAGTAAGAAATATAAGACCTCTGTATCACACAAATTTTGAATACAAGCAATAGTTAACTCACTAAATTACTTGACTACACACCAACTTCAGAACATAGCATGGCTGCACCGTCACTTGGGGGTTCCTATACAAATAATCATACCTGCACTTATGAAGCACTTCATCTCATCCTTAGGGAGGAAAGCGTTTTCTGTGTGATAACCATGACACTGAGTGATATTCCCAGAGCACTGGCTATCACCAAGCACTGGTTTAAAAGTATGAACTCGTAAGTCAAACTGTCTGGTTTGAATCGAGACTGTGTCACTTGCTGGTCGGATTTCTTGCCACAAGTTACTTACCCCTCTGCACATCAGTCTCCTTACTTATAAAACGGTAATAACAATAGTACCTATTTCATAGCACTATTGTGAGAATTAAAAGAGATAGTACATATAAAACAAATAGAAGAGTAGCCTGCATAAGGTACTTATTGAATAAGTGCTAGTTATTATTAAAGATAAAAGTAAGTTGAGGGCTTCTGATTTTTGCAATGATGAAATATCTGGTATCAGACTAGCCTTCCTACTGGAAAAGAGTATATAAAACTGGACAAAATATATGAGGCAACTGTTTCTGGTAGTGGACAAAAAGCGGCATAAGATTTCAATTCCTGAGAAAAGGAAAACTCATGAGATCAGCCTGTGATTGCCCTGGCTCTTTGTCTAGACACAGTTTCCTGACTGGAGTAGAGAGAGCTGAAGTCCAAGCACAGCACAGTGGCCACACTATGCTGAGGGGGCCGAGGTCAGAGTTCCTGGCAGCTAAGAAGGCTGGAATCTGCAGGGTAGAGTATCAGAGAGAAGTGTGCAGACAGGGACCCCATAAGCTCATGCCTGAGGGCTGGGTATATAGCTCAGGGCAAGATACCCATGATTTTCTTGATAGCAGTTACTACAAAGGTGTAAGTAAAAGAGAGATACCAGAGGTTGAGTACCAGTGTGGAAAGGGAAGTTGCGGAGTTTGCTGGAGTTCCAGCCCTTCCAGAGTGGAGATTTCCAGAAACATCACTCCTTAGGAACAAGGACCATACCCTTAAAATAAGACTTACTCGGGGCTTCCCTGGTGGTGCAGTGGTTCAGAGTCTGCCTGCCAATGCAGGGGACACGGGTTTGTGCCCCGGTCCGGGAAGATCCCACATGCCGCAGAGCGGCTAGGCCCATGAGCCATGGCCGCTGAGCCTGCGCATCCGGAGCCTGTGCTCCGCAACGGGAGAGGCCACAACAGTGAGAGGTCCCCATACCGCAAAAAATAAATAAATAAATAAATAATAATAAATAAAATAAAAAATAAAAAAATAAAATAAGACTTACTCTAGTCTCACCCTAATAAAGACTAATTCCAAACCCCAACAAGATCCACAAGGAGACAGAATTTAGAGACGGAGTTCCAATAAATTAGAGGGGCTTGGGAAATGCCATGGGCTTTGCATAGATATGCAGCAACAAAGCATAAAACCGAGCCTGCACAAACTCACAGCGATCAGCCAGTATTTAAGCTGTAAGATAAAATAAGAATTAATACTTTTCCAAAGAAAATAACAGAATCCAGAGTCTCTCTAACATATTATCCACAATGTCCAGCATCTGATTTTAAAAAATCACTTACAAGTGGCATGGACATATATTCACTACCAAATGTAAAACAGATAGCTAGTGGGAAGCAGCCGCAAAGCACAGGGAGATCAGCTCCATGTTTTGTGTCCACCTGGTGGGGTGGGATAGGGAGGGTGGGAGGGAGATGCAAGAGGGAAGAAATATGCGGATGTATGTAGATGTATAGCTGATTCACTTTGTTATACAGCAGAAACTAACACACCATTGTAAAGCAATTATACTCCAATAAAGATGTTAAAAAAATAAATAAACAAATAATTTTTTTAAAAATAAAAAGTCACTTACACATACAAAGAAAATGGGAAATGTGATCCAGATTGTGGACTTGGCAAGCAAACACTTTAAGTAGCTATTAGTAGTTATTATAAATGTTAACAGAAGTGAAGAAAAATATGTTCAACTAATTAAAGGAAAATACAGTCTTAATGGATGAACAGATAGGGAATTGTAGTAGCAAAACAGAAATTACAAAAAGATGCAAATGCAAGTTCTAGAACTTAAAAAGTATAATGGCTGAAACAAAAACAAAATTCACTCTTTGGGCTTAACAGAAGATTGGAGATGACAGAGAGTTAGTGAACTTGAAGACAGATTAATAATATCATTGATTTAGTCTTTTCTTTTTTTCACCCTGGCTCTCTGCCTAGAGACAATTTTCTGACCATAATAAAGAGAGCTGGAGTCCAAGCATAGCACAAAAATAAGGAAAAGCAGGGAAAAAGATTGAAGAGAAAATGAAAGAGCTGCATATTGATATTTGGCACAATATCAAATGATCTAACACACATATAATTGAAGTCTCAAATGATAAAGAGAACGAAATTGAAGCAGACAAGATATCTGAAGAAATAACAGCCAAAAACTTCCCCAATACAATGAAAAACACTGACTTACAATTCCAAGAAGCTCAGCAAACTCCAAGATTAATATAAATGGAATCACAAAAGGTACATCATAACCAAACTTCTGAAGACCAAGCTGAAGAAACAGAAGATCTTGAAAGCAGCTAGCAAACAAAAGATGAACATAGAAACAAGGAGGAAAATGACTGATGACCAGAAGACAATGGAACAGTATCTCTAAAGTGTTAAAAGGAAAAGGAAAAAAAAAACCTGTCAAACCAGAATTCTATTACTAGCAAAAATATTCTTTAAGAATAAGGGTAAAATAAAGACATTTTTAGATAAAGAAAAGCTGGGTGAAAGGATGGTCTTCAGGCTGAAGGGTAATAATGCCAGATGAAAAAACTCCAATCTACAGGAATGAGAACCACTGGAAGTAAAAAATAAATGAGCAAATATAAAAGACTACATTGTCATTCTTCTCATAAGTTACATGAAATAATACTGTTTATTAAAGCAACAATGATTATAGCATAAGGTAAAGTTTTACAGACTAGATGAAAGTAAGAGATAAGACAACAATCATGCAAAGGACAAAGTATGCAGTTAAATGAAATTTTGCTGTTGTGAGGTTATTACATTTGTGAAGTGGGAAGTGTGAATCAGGAAACAGAAAGTGGGAACTGCAAAGTGACAGGTATGAAGTGAGAAGTGGAGAGGGGAAACTAGGAAGTATGCAATGTCATATGTGATGTGTCAAGAGGTATAATATTGACTCTAAATAGACTATCATAACTAAGAATGCATAGTTTTAGCCCTAGAGCAACAACTAAAATAAATAATAAGCAAAGGTACAAATAAGAAGTAAACATAGGAAATAAAATGGAAAACACTAAGCAATAGTCTGTTAACCTAAAAGAAGATGGGAAAGAAGCAACAGACAAACGAAGATAAGCAGAAGGGACAAATGACATCCAAATAGTGTGATAGTGGACATAAACACAACCACATCAATAATTACATTAAATATAAATATACTAGCTCTCTAGTTAAAGGGAAGAGATTGTCACACTGGATAAAAAGCAAACTCAACTATATGATACATATAAGGAATACATTTTAAATATAAAGGCATGTTCAGGTTGAAAAGTAAAAGGACAAAATAAACTAAATCATGCAACAATATGACCCAGCATTTCTATGACTTCTAGACATATGTCCATAAAAAGATTTTGACATGAGTGTTCTTTGCAGATTTATTCACAATAGCCAAAAACTGGAAATAATCCGTATGTCCATAAACAGGTGAATAGATAAACAAATCATGGTATATTCATAAATAAAACACTACTCAATAAAAAGGAATGAACTACTGATTTGTGCAACAACATGGATAAATCTCACAGACATTTTGCTGAGCAAAAAGGCTAGATTCAAGAGATTACATAATGTATAATTCCATTTATATGAAATTCTAGAATAGACAAGACTAATATGTAGAGATTACAAGTCAGACTAATAATCCTTGGGTGGGGGAGTTGGGGAGTAAAACGGACTGCAATGGTGCACAGGGGAACTTTCTGAGATGATAGAAAGGTTCTATTTCTTAATTAGAGTGGTGATCATGTGGTTGCACATATTTGTCAAAGGTCATTGATCTATATGCCTAAAATATCTAAATTTTATTTTATGTAAATTCTACTTCAGTAAAATTGATTTAAATTTTTTGATAAAGGTAGTTAAACATTTCTCTCCTCTTTTTGTCATCACCATCACCAACTTAACCAACTCACATCCATCCAGGACAGAGAAGTAGAGGCTTAAAATAAAATAAAACCTCACCTCAAAACGACTGGACTCTTCCCCGACCCCTGTCTATTCTGAATGCAGTCTTGGAATTACTACCTAACATTATTATTAACAGTAGTACTGATCAACTTTATTGATCTGTAGTAGAGCTTAGTTGACTAAAATCTAGCCATTTAAAAAACTCTCTTGTAGAACCAGAGCAGTTTAAAAACACAAAGTGTTTTTAATTCAAGAAACACTGTCACCCCACATGAGTGCACAGAATAAAAGGGCCCCTTTGTGTTAGCTCCAGCCTCGAGGTAGGAGCTGGGAAGCTACTACAGTGACCTGAAAACCCATGGATGCAGGTTCATGATCCAGTAGAACATTAATCACAAGCTTATGAATATGTGAAAGAGTCAGAAACCCATAGATTGTATTGCTAAATTTCACAGTCCCCTGAGACATTTACAGTTTCATCATCATAAATGAAACCAAGACTTCTTTTGCAGGGGGGCCCGCCTTTCTGAGCTGTCACCTTGTTCCCCTCGCCCTCCTATACCATTAGCACCCCCTGCATCTGCTGGGAGAGTGATACAGTCCCTCAGATCCACTGTGATGCGCTTTACCTCAGCCTGCTTTATGATTGATGGAAGAGCGGAGTAAGGAAACCTCCTTTAAAGAACTCCGTGGAGCACAGCCAGAAGGCATTTTCCCCCAATGTTTCGGGGGTTTTTCTCACCTTCCCATTTGCCCTCAACCCATCGCACATACACAGAAACAGACAAGGCTCCAAACTACAAAAAGATGAAATGGGAGAAGAGACTGATTTACGAGGGTGGTACAGGGGGGTATAACCAGCTGATAATGGGGCGAAATTGAGCAAAGGCAAGTGTAGGCTGAATATCAAGAAATATTTGAAACTCCACAGAGTGTGAAGCAAGCTAGCAGAAGCCAAGGAAGCCCTATGGCTGGAAGATCATTGAACGCTCAACAGTGGGAAATAGGAGCCTGGCTGGAGGGCCCTAAGGGAGCAGAGGTGGCATTTACATTGCACTAATGTCCCAGAACTGCTCTGCTGAATTAGTCAGTCTGTGATGGGTGACTGCGTCTGTATTCATCCTCATCTCTCCCTCTCCAACTTTCTCCCTCTCTCTCTCTCTCTCTCTCTCTCACACACACACACACACATACACACACGCGCGCGCGTGCACACACACGCCCAGCCCACAGGCATCCATACTGTCCATACGCCTACCCCCATGATGACCGGAAGTAGGTGACTCACCGAGCGCTCACAGGGTCTTCCAGGCTCCAGTTCACGCTGACCCTAACCTTCCACCGCCTCATCTCCCACCACACATCCTGTCCACAGTTTCCCTTTATTTCTCACGTTTTCTTTCATTAACCACTGTATTTAAGCTGGTGGCCCCCAGAGGATACCACGGGGCCCCAGAGGTGGCCGGCATACCCACAAGCAGGTGGGGGAGGGGAGGGGAGGAGGTAGGAGATTCACACTCTTTGTGGCTCTTGGATAAAGCTAAGCCAGTTACCAAGAACGATCAAAACAGTGTTGCTAGGTAATGAGGATTATTTTATATTCCAATACCTCCTCTTATTTTTAGTACTTTGAGACTACATTATGTTCCCTTATGGAGCCTGGTCAAAAGCTAAAAGTGCCTGCAACTAGCACACAACTCCCCACAGGACCAAAATGTTCTCCCAAAGAAAAGCTGACAACCTTAGTCATATGCATGATAAGACTGGGGCAGGCCACCAAATCCTCCTGCAGTGAAGACGGACTAAGGGGCAAGAGAAAAATGATGCTGCTCTCATTTCAAACCCTGTGTAAGGCACACAATTGGGTTGGACCTCTTGTTTTCAAGTCTAAGGTACCCAGCTACGTGGTAGAATGGAGAATATAACCCTGGACAGAGTGATTTGCTAGTCTAGTAAAGTTGGGAGTAGGATAGCCACCTCCACGGCTGACATACAGCAGCATAATCTGCCCTTAAACTTGACCCACTGGGAAGTGGTAGCCAAGGCCTACAGCACTCACGGTATTAAACACAGCAGAGTCTCACTGCAGATTTCCAGTATGTTAGTATCCTATGAACGGTAGAAAATGCCA
Organism: Mesoplodon densirostris; assembly: GCF_025265405.1. Classification (NCBI taxonomy): domain Eukaryota; kingdom Metazoa; phylum Chordata; class Mammalia; order Artiodactyla; family Ziphiidae; genus Mesoplodon; species Mesoplodon densirostris. Next base: position 12,523,340 of record NC_082671.1, read on the forward strand.
CTTCCAGATCTATGTGCGTGCGGACCATGGGAACCAAAGGTTGAAAACAAACCTAAGACTGAACGTTGATCCGTTGAGAATGCAAATGAGGCTCACCTGTGACTAACTCTAAACGGGCTCTTGCAGTGTCTATTAAGGACCACTTGGAAAAGCTTAAATGTTAGCATGTTACTGCCCTCTCCTGGGCAAAGGTCAAAGATGGTGCAGATGTGTGAGTCACACCTGGTTGACGTTTGTGTGACCCAAGGCAGTCAATCTTTAATCCACTCTTTTACAAACCTCTGAAAAAGGGCTGCCTTCCACCGTCTTCCGCAGACAAATCTCTCCTCCGACTACCACCCCTTTCCCTTTCCCACTGGAAGCAAAGCCTCCTGAGACCACAGGCTTCATTAGTGGGTGGTTGTGGTGAAGGGACTGGAATTGTCCACTGGAACAGCTAGTATGATGGAGGTGGGGAAACAGCCCAGGACTTCAGAACATCCTACTGATCCACTTTTTAAGCAGCAACCCCCTTCCCGGTTTCTTGCTCTGGAAATGTTCACCTGGGCCTGAGAAAAATTCGTCCAATCCTCATCCTGCCACGCACATACCCTCTCAAATCTTCCATACACCCAAGCACTTACTCTGCTGGAACCTAACTTTTACAACTGAATAACGTAATTAAATCGAATTCATTTGCAATTTTCAAGGGCTAGAATATCTTATCAAAATTAACGAAAACTCAAATCTTCTGAAAATAATTATCTTATGACTTTAATGGCTGTACAAATAACAGTTTAAAGGAAGATACACAGGAATATTAAATAAAAGAAAATGAGACAAATTAATTAACAATGCCCTGATCGGCCTAAATTAGGTAAGAATCTATTTTTTATAAAGTCCTGAGGTAAGTCACTTATTTCCAACTCTTCATTTTGCATGAAGCAGAAAAATCAGGTCTGACATCATACAAGTTAAAAGGATCCAAATTAATGGGAATTTACAATACAATATCTTTCCATAAAGATGATAATCACATTAAAGGATTCTCATCTTCCACAAACATTCACCCAGGGCCTGCTGTGCACACAGCACTGCACCTGGAGAGTGAGCCCAATTTCATTACCGCGTCTCCCCGTGAGGATGGATAACAGAGGATCCTGAGAGCCACCGGCGGAGTCACCTGGCTTGCCTGGCACTTTGATCATGTCCCCCTATCCCTCAGTTCCCTGAAGAGAGCCTCCCCATCACAGTTGTAGGAAAAGCATCTTTTCAGTGGCAGGCAGTACGGGGTGTGGGTGAAGCAAGGGACACCCCAGGGATGAGGGGGCCTGACTCCCAGTCTCAGTGCTGCTCATTCTCCTCTCAGATGAGAAGAGAAACGGCCACCATCCATGGAGCAATGTGCCAGCACTTCAGGGATATTTCATTTAATCCCTAAAACAGTCTTGCGAGTGGATCTCATTTTATTCCACCATTTTAAGGATGAGAAAAGAGAAGCGTACCAAATTTAAGCATTTTGCCCAAAGTTACAAAAGCTTAGGAAGTAGATTCAAGATTCATGTGAAAGTCTGTCTGAGGTTGAAGTCCAGGCCAGTAACTGCTGGCCTCTACTACACCCTTTGCGTGGGGAATGGAACCCTCTGATCAGGCTTGCAATGCAAATCAAATGATAATTTAAAGAGGGCACGTTCTGGATGATCATTTGCTTGCATAAAGGATCATTAAGTCACGCCCGTGCTCAAAATTCCCCACTGGTTTCCCAATGAATTTAGAATAAAATCCCAAGTTCTCGCCGTGACCCACAAAGCCCCACATGAACTGGCCCTTGACTACCTCCCCGGCCCACCTCCCCTATTTCTGCCCATTCGCTGCCCCCTCGGCACGGCCAACTTGATTTTTCTTAAACAGAAATGCAGATTTCTGCTTCAGGGTCTTTGTGCATCTCGTTGTCTCTGTCTGAGACACTCTCGGCCCAGTTATCTACCTACATGATCCACCTCCTCATTTGGTTCATGCCTCTGCTCAATGTCACCTGCTCCAAAAGGCCTCTCCTGCCCAATCTCTCTAAAATAGAAATGCCCATCACTTCCCATCCCCTCATCTGTCTTCAGTTTTATTGACTGTCCTTATCACCCTCTGATATCCGTATATTCACATCTGTTAGTTTATTGTCTCTCCCATTACAGTAAAAGCTTCATGAGGGCAGGAAGCTGGCCTTGCCTGATCACTGCCGTATCGCTGGCACTATGACAGTTCACGGCACATGGTAGAAGCTCAGTAAATATTTATTGAATGAATGAATAAATGAACTTAAATTCCTTTATCAATATATCCAGATTTGCCTAATTTTCTTTAATTTTCCTTTGTAAAAAAATCTAGGAAGGACAACCTCAATTTTATGCAGATGGGCCTATTCATTACCCATTTAATCTAATTTTTTTCCATTCCCATCTAGGTCTTCTCTTATTTCATTCCTCAAATCCAAAATACTATGCTCTGTGCAGCTCAATATCAAAAAAATAAATAAATAAACAACCCAATCAAAAAATGGGTAGAAGATCTAAATAGACATTTCTCCAAAGAAGACATACAGATGGCCAAAAAGCACATGAAAAGATGCTCAACATCACTGATTATTAGAGAAATGCAAATCAAAACTACCATGAGGTATCACCTCACACCTGTCAGAATGGCCATTGTCAAAAAGTCTACAAACAATAAATGCTGGAGAGGGTGTGGAGAAAAGGGAAGCCTCCTACGCTATTGGTGGGAATGTAAACTGGTACAGCCACTATGGAGAACAGTATGGAGGTTCCTTAAAAAACTAAAAATAGAACTACTGTATGACCCAGCAATCCCACTCCTAGGCATATACCGGGAGAAAACCAATATAATTCGAAAAGATACATGCACCCCAATGTTTATTGCAGCACTATTTACAATAACGAGGACATGGAAGCAACCTAAATGTCCATCAGCAGAGGAATGGATAAAGAAGATGTGGTACATTTATACAGTGGAGTATCACTCAGCCATAAAAAAGAACAAAATAATGCCATTTGCAGCAACATGGATGGACCTAGAGATCTTCATACTGAGTGAAGTTAAGTCAGACAGAGAAAGACAAATACCATATGATATCACTTATATGTGGACTCTTAAAAAGGGTACAACTGAACTTATTTATAAAACGGAAGTAGAGTCACAGATGTAGAAAACAACTTATGGTTACCAGGGGGTAAGGGGGGAGGGATACACTGGGAGATCGGGATGGACATATATACACTACTATATATCAAACAGATAACTAATAAGGACCTACTGTACAGCACAGGGAACTCTACTCAGTACTCTGTAATGGCCTATATGGAAAAAGAATCTTAAAAAAGAGTGGATATATGTATATGTATAACTGATTCACTTTGCTGTATACCTGAAGCTAACACAACATTGTAAATCAACTATACTCCAATAAAAATTTTTTTAAAAAGACATTATGCTCTGAACTGCCACACACCCCTTCCCAGAAGTGCCTTCAATGATCTGCTAAAACCTTTCTCTAACCACACAGTGCAGTGGAGGAGTGACAATTTCAAAGCCACTATCTCAGTCACACAACCCAACATTTCACAGCCTAAATAACCAAATGACTACCATGCGCTGTTACAGGCGGAACCCTTCACCTGCCCCAGTTACACTGCTTCCCAACGGCAGCAGAGCTGTGTAAGTCTCAGAACTGGGGGCCCTACTGTCCAGTTCGGTACACCAGGCTCCAGCTGAGCCCCGTGCACAGGGGCATCCTCATTCAGATGCCTTTGAGGTCCTAATCGCTCAGCACCTACTTTGCATTTCACACTCACATTCTCTAGTCCTCTCAAAACTACAAAGGCAGACTCTGTGTTCTTCATTTTTTTTTTTTTTTTTGCAGTACTTGGGCCTCTCACTGCTGTGGCCTCTTCCGTTGCGGAGCACAGGCTCCGGACGCGCAGGCTCAGCGGCCACGGCTCACGGGCCCAGCAGCTCCGCGGCATGTGGGATCTTCCCGGACCGGGGCATGAACCCGCGTCCTCTATATCGGCAGGCGGACTCTCAATCACTGCGCCACCAGGGAAGCCCTGTGCTCTTCATTTTACAAATGATAAAAGTGAGTAGTATCGGGAAAGTAAAACAAATGGCCCAAGGTCATGAAGTTAGTTAGGGCAATGAATGAACCCGGAGCTGACTTGAGTCCAAGGAAGAAACATCTCTTTCAGTTTTAACAGATAAATAATAAGGCTTTTACCTAATTGTTCAAGTATTTTTCATGCAGTTACTATGTGTCTCGGACCAGGATAGGTAATCTAGAACACAAAAGAAATGTATAGGTTCCTAGCTGAGAGGGAGAGTTGGGGTCATCAGTTCAGTTACTTGTTTATAACATGCTCATAGCTTTAATTCTTCCAAGAGCTGGACAACTGGGTACATTCATTTGTATGGTTCCTGTAAACTGTGAGTTGTTTCTCACACACTGCTTCACCTCTCAGATGACTATGGTTAGAAAAATAAACTGCTTTACTAGTACCATGTGCTTTTCAAGAATAGAGTGATTCAGCACAAATTCTTCAGTTTACACTAAGAGTATGTAGGGGCTTAGAGGCTTGAGGTCTGACACAAACTGCGAGGGACAGGCCAAAAAAAAAAAAAAAAGAAAGAAAGCTACAGCACCACCACCCCCTCCAAAAAAAATGCAACTAAGTAACTGCTACTCTCCTTGTTCCAGCTGCTTAATCCATTGGATGTATCACTGTTATGACATTAGAAAGAGTGAGAAGTGGCAAGGTAAGCATTTTTATGAGGTGTTACAATTTTGTAACTAAACTACACTTCCTTTCCAGAAACTACGTTTTCTGTATACTGCAGATTCTTGTTGCATTCCTGGGTGTTACCGCTGAAGCTGGCTCTGCCGTGTGATCCTGGGGAAAGCTGCTTTCAGAACTAACTGCAGGGCTAACACCTGAACCTTTGTCTAACGTGTTAGAACAGCGCTAAGTCCCTGTGAACACAATAGCAGTGGATTTTCTCTCTAACCTCCTTCCACCTTTCTCTCTCCAGAACTAGCCTTTCCACCAAGCACAATAGGTACACCAGCACCTACAGGTGTGGCAATCCTACAGCGAGATCGGCTGCCTGAGCCAATGAGGGGGATGGCTCGGACTCCCATGAATACAGTAGTCTATTCTGTCAACTCAGGACTATAAGGACAGTGGCAAAACAGGTCAGTCCAAGCCCAGCTGAAGTCTCTGCAATGAGGTAACTTAAGCAACTGCTTCTTCACCTGACTTTGATTTCAGGAGCAAACTATGATGCATTCGGACTTGGAAGTAAACCATCTATTACCAGACTCAATTCCTGTGCAGACACCGAAAAGGAAGCCTCAGATGCCAAACCGCTGCCCGTATTACACAACTCGGTGATACCGGGAGGTAGGTGAACAAGCCCGATTTGGGAGTGGAGGTGAGCAGCCCCGTGCGGCATTCCAGGGATGATGCAGACTACTCCATGGAGATACAGAGTAAAAAGATTGGTGGGTCAAAGGTGCAAACAGGGAAAGTCTGGTTTTGAAGTCAGTATCAATATCTAAAAGCTGGAGTAGGCAGAGCAGGATGTGAATAGTGCTTTCGAATTTTTTGCTCAGTTACCCACAAAAGGGATTCTTAAAAATGATGTACCCTGGTGTTCGTTTTTTTGTTTGATTTTGTTTTGTTTTTTGCGGTACGCGGGGCTCTCACTTATGTGGCCTCTCCCATTGCGAAGCACAGGCTCCGGACGCGCAGGCTCAGCGGCCATAGCTCACGGGCCCAGCCGCTCCGCAGCATGTAGGATTTTCCCGGACCGGGGCACGAACGCGCGTCCCTTGCATCGGCAGACGGACTCTCAACCACTGCGCCACCAGGGAAGCCCCTGGTATGCGTTTTTAAACTGACTTTTAAGTTCTTTTCACCATAATCTAAACGGTTCCAAAGGATACAATTTCTGCCATAGAGTAAACATAAACATTTTCAAATAAACTGTTCCATCACTGTTTTAAGTGAATTCAGTGGAATATGTATACTAAAGTAACTTGATATCTACCACCATCCCCTTTCAAAATATAAGAAAGAGCTCTTCTTTAAGTGTCATAACTTTTATATCATTTCCTTGGTTCCTTGACATTGTATTTCTGTCTCATTTCCCCCACAGGATTGTGTGGTAGTGTGATATATATCATGCTCGAAAGTATTTTAATGATCACTCTCTATCATGCTTCTTTGCCACCAAAGTATGTATATACATTGAAGTTTATGATTATTTTGTTCCTGTTACCTGTTACCTGTAATCATGGGCTCTAAGTGTTTAACTGTTTTTTTCTGGATTGAGATAATATTACAATTATTATTTGTAAACGTGCAGGGAAAATAACATAAATACATTATAAATTTTGACAGATGAGTATTCAACCTGAATAGTAAAATCTTATTCGTTTTTATGTTATGTGTATTTTACCACAATTGAAAAAACACAAATATAAAAAAAAATCTTATTCGAAATATATCTCTTAGTAAGCTGGATACAGGGGTAGTTTATGATGTTTTGAATAAAGGACGTGTCCCCTAACACCAATATTTCTAATTATTCCTTTATGTGTACCCCCCGCTCCCAAAGAAGTTTTTTCAGCTTAGGGCAATGTATATAGTAAAATTCTAGGAAAACGAGAGATGCCTGTCTTTTGTGAAGTAGACAAGAGCAACCATGAAAGGGAGGGGTAGTACTTCCTCCAACAGATCAGTTTGGGGAAAGAATACACGAGCAAACTAGAAATTAAGTCCCTTAACATTATCCCTGTCTTCATACTCCTTGGAAAGTCTTCATGTGCTCACAAAAGCATCTGTTCTCCAGCTTGAAGGCTGCTGTGTTTGAGAACTTCCGGCACACTGCAGACTTGTTGCTTTTCCCGCTGACTAAGGTGCGGCCAGTGTAGCTAATAAATCCTGAGGTTGAGTGTACACATCCCCTCAGGGTAGGAAAAGGCTAAGGCTCCCATGTCCCTTAAGGGTCCTGGGATTACACCAACCTAGGCTGCATGTTGCTTTCTTCTCATTATCTCCCAATAGGGGAGAGTCAACAGCTTGGCTCAGCAAGCAGCAGGGCCCGTGAACCATCCTTTGCCAGGGAAGTTGGAACACAGCGCAGAAATCACGCTTCCCCTCACTGGAGGACTGGGGTCAGTGATGGGAGCAAAGACAGCCACGACTCCACACACATCCCCCCTGCCCCCATGTCCAGCAGCAACCCTGCCCCACATCCTGCAGTGTGCTATTTCAACATCTGCACGGACATTCTCCATCCTGTATCTTATATTTTCAATAATCCGTTCCGTCCTCTCCTTTCCTTTGAAACCCTAACATAAAAAGTGGCCATGGGGCTTCCCTGGTGGTGCAGTGGTTGAGAGTCCGCCTGCCGATGCAGGGGACACGGGTTCGTGCCCCGATCCCGGAAGATCCCACATGCCGCGGAGCGGCTGGGCCCGCGAGCCATGGCCGCGGAGCCTGTGTGTCCGGAGCCTGTGCTCCGCAACGGGAGAGGCCACAGCAGTGAGAGGCCCGCGTACAGCAAAAAAAAAAAAAAAAAAAAAAAAAAGTGGCCATGGATCCTGTAGGACCCCACCTGTGGCTGTGGCTCCTTTCCCAGTCCCTGCCCAAATCCTCTGCTGATGACACCAAAACATCACCATGGCAACCATTACCGACATACAGTGCGAAGCTGAGGACAAAGCATGACTTCTTCTCCAAATCGCTTCTACAATGTTCATCTGATGTCATCTATCACCCTCTAGGCTTACTGGCCTGTCCCAGGACCAAGGAAGCAGCACATTTTTAAAATTCAGTGATGCTTTTTAATAACAGTTATGTTCACTAAAAAGTAATATAAACACTTTAAACATAGGAGAGAGAGAGGGAAAGCGTTACCGATAATCCCACTGTACTAAAATATCTAGTCTTAACATTGTGGTCTTTGAAGCAGCACATTTTAAATCGGAAACTGTTCTTTTCACTCTCCTCAGAACATCTCTACAAGAAAACTATGACAAAAGTTGCCATAGCTCCACTCAGACCACAAAAGTATGGCACTTATTCATTCGAAAGCCAACTATCTTTCAATTAAATATAGAAAAAAAATGCTACTGGGGGAGGGAAAGATGGTACCCAAAACTAGCACACGGGTAAATACAATACAAAATGCCAAACTGTTGTTGAATGGAAACAAAAAAGAAGGTTCTGGGGCAAATATAGCCACAGTGCCTCATAGCAAAAGCCTAAAGAAAGTCCCTGCCAGGGGGTATCCTTTGGGTAAATGCTTTCTTTTCACAAGGATCAATCCAACCCTGCCCCACATGTTTAAATGCTAAATTCAAAATTGCACTGTGATGAAAGAACGGCAAACCTTTGCAAGCCCTCTGGGGGGACTAAAGATGCTGAAGTGTGTGCCTTGCTGAGACAGCGCTGTAAATAGCAAGGAAGTCCTACTTTCCTTTGTTCACAGATAAAGCACAGTCCTACAGATTTGGGTCTTAGATTTCTTTGTTTATATCCTGTCAAATTCATTTTTGCCAGAGTCATCCGGTTCTGCTCTGATGCCAAAGATTGTAGCACAGTTGGTGGTGGCACAGCCAACGCTGGTGACTTAACAAAGTCTGTTCATTCAAAAGGCATGTTCCTGAAGGAGCTCAGACTTAAGAGAGTCGGATTCTGCAAGGAGCAACTCTACCTCTGGTTAGAAAATTTGAAATTCCTCTGAATACAGGTTACATCAATGCCATCAGCGTAACCAAAGATGGTGCGTCTTGATTCACAGTAAAGACTCAGGAGGTGCGGTCCCTAGGCAGCCCTCCATGTAAGGAAGCCAGTCAGTGAATAATGAGAATAATGAGAATTCTGTGGACACAGGGACCGTGTGGAGTCACTGGCACTTTGGTCCCTCGAAACTGATGAGCAGGTACGCAGGCCACCCAGGGACCACAAACTTGCCATACCGCCGCAGACCACTTCTTCTTTGAAACAACTAAGTGCCTGGGAAAGGAGAGTTTAGCTGACTGAGCCTTTTAGAGGGTGCTCCCAGAGATCCTACTACTTCACCTATATCTCAGGTACCCAGCAGAGCAGGCCAATCCTCCCTGTAACAGGTGACAGCAGAAATATCTGTGTGCTTGCTGGACATCAGGGGATGCTTGCTTCAGCCCCAAGAGCACTCAGGGATCCACGTCAGGGCTGAGTCCACAAGCTAAAGAACCCAGAGCTCCTGGAGAGAAATCAGGGGAGAAGGCAGGTGCTGACCCTCATTTCGGCCTGGACAGCAAGCAAACCTCAGCTCAGTGAGAGCCATTTCAGAAGCTCCTCGCTGCTACAGAGGAATCTCAGAAGAGTTCCCGACTGTTGCAATTCCACAGTTCTCCCACATCCAGGCTCTCTGAGATGAAGGCCAGAAATTTTCCTCTCTGTTCCTCCTTTCCCAGGGCTGCCTCAGATTTCCAGTACCTTCCATCTGAACTACTCAACCAGAGGGACCACAGGGCCTCCTGAAGTCTTTACAGGACTCAAAGCATGAAAGCTGCAGGGGTGTCTGCAAGCAGCTCAGAGCCGCTGGCATGGGGGGGCTTCAGCTGTGCAGAGCGCTACACTCTTAGGATCACGCCACATACGACATCTACACTGTCATTGGCCTCTTTACCAGGGGGTCAGGCATCCCATGATGGACACAGGATTCTTAACAAACCCTTTAATTCGTGTACATGTTCAGGTATTGTTGAGTAAGATCGCAAACCACAACATCAAGAAGAAGGTACATTCGATGTTGTGCACGTCGGTAGGCAGCAAAGCAAACAAGAGATGGACACAACTCAAAGGGAACCAGCAAAACAACACCCAACTTTTGATATGCACCAGGCTATGCTGTGCTTGCAGTACAGAATATGCAAGATCCAAGCCACTCAAATTCATAGTTACTATGCACTCAATACATGTAATTGATAAGGAATTCAAAAGAGAGCAACAAAGCGTACTAAACGTTAGGAAATAGGCACTTGAATTATCTTTGATCGTGATGTTGATTACAGAACCTAAGAGGAAAGACCAGAGGTGGCTGGAGGAAACAGAAGAGTTTCCACTTTATACAGAAATGCTGATCAGTCTGCTCCTTCCGCTGATGCTGAAGAATGGTTTTTTGTTTTGTTTTTGTTTTTTTTTTGGTGGCGGCGGGGTGCGGGGGGGGTTGACCACGCTGCACAGCATATGGGATCTTAGTTCCCCAGCCAGGGATCGAACCCACACCCCCTGCATTGGAAGTGTGGAGTCTTAAACCACTGGACCACCAGGGAAGCCCCAGGAATGGTTTTCTCCTGTGGACAGAAGACCTCATATTTATATATGAAAGAGCTGCCAGAAAAAATGGGGTCTCCCACACCAGAAGAAGTCATTGAAGAGGGTGTAATGGATCCCTCCTTGTTAGACATCATTAAAACAGGGCAGACCAATCAACCCACAAAGGTCTGCTGAGACCCCCAGCCCAGGCCTAAGCATCGTAGTTGAACGTGGGAGCCCAGGACTAACTGGGGTTCAGACCCCAGCTTGCCCACTCACTCGGAACCTTGGGCAAGTGATTCAACTGCTTTGAACCTGTTGCCTCACTTGGAAAATGAAGGTGATAAGAGTCCTTACCTCATTAAGTTAGTGTGAGGATCGAATGAGAACATGTATGAAAGCAGTTAGCACGGTGTCTGGCACGAACAGCAAACTCAATAAATTACTGGTGCTGCGTGGACTTGGCTCCTTGCCAATCCAGATGCTACTTGCCCAATGAAGACATAAAAAGGATTTCTGATGTGTCGGATTAAGTGTCTCAGGTCCCTGCCTGACCATGAATGCCCTTTGCTCCCTGAACCTACACCCCTGGCTCTGACTCAGGCTGCAGACACAATTCTTTTTTGTTTGTTTGTTTTGTTTTGGTTTGGGTTTGTTTTTGTTTGTTTGGTTGGTTTTTTTTGCGGTACGCGGGCCTCCCACTGTTGTGGACTCTCCCGTTGCGGAGCACAGGCTCCGGACGCGCAGGCTCAGCGGCCATGGCTCACGGGCCCAGCCGCTCCGCAGCATGTGGGATCTTCCCAGACCGGGGCACGAACCCGTGTTCCCTGCATCGGCAGGTGGACTCTCAACCACTGCGCCCCCAGGGAAGCCCCCACAATTCTTGATAAAGAGTTTCTACCTGAAGTCTGTGGAACAAAATAAGCTTTAGGTACAATATCACTTGGGCAGAAGCAGTTCATCCAAAGGCCAGACTGTTAATAGCACCAGGGTCCCTAGCAGAAGCAAGCTCAGCACAGCTGCTCTGATTGACAGGCCGAGCCACACACAGCATAGAAAACAGCTAAACTGGACCAGGAAAGAGGAGGATAAAGGATGAAATCTCCACTCCAGAAGGGGTGCTTCTAGAGAGAAAAGGTGCAGACATTTCCCACTCCCTTGTGAACATTTCAAGAGTAAAGCCAAGGGGCTTCCCTGGTGGCGCAGTGGTTGAGAGTCTGCCTGCCAATGCAGGGGACACGGGTTCGAGCCCTGGTCTGGTAGGATCCCACATGCCGTGGAGCAACTAGGCCCGTGAGCCACGACTACTGAGCCTGCGCGTCTGGAGCCTGTGCTCCGCAACAAGAGGCCGCGATAGTGAGAGGCCCGCGCACCGCGATGAAGAGTGGCCCCCGCTTGCCACAACTAGAGAAAGCCCTCGCACAGAGGCGAGGACGCAACACAGCAAAAATAAATAGATTGATTGATGGAAACTCCTACCCCCAACATCTTCTTTAGAAAAAAAAAAAAAAAAAAGAGTAAAGCCAAGGGAGAGTGGTGATACGGCTTTCCAGGCAAAATACAGGACACCCAATTAAATCTGAATTTCAATGATAAACAACAAATATTTTTAGTATAAGTATGCAAATACTGCAATACTTGGAAAAGATTTACACGGAAAAAAAAATGACTGTGTATCTGAAATTCAAACTGAACTGTTAATGTGTTTTAATTCCCTAAATCTGGCAACCCTAGACACGGGACAAGAAACTTTCTGTATGCAAACCGGCCAAGGCCAGGAATGAACTGGAAATACTGAAAAACCAGAGTGAGTCCCAAACAGTCTCTCTGCTTGGTAGACTGGCCAGAGAGAATTCATGCCGGGGGAGGCGGGGGAGATGGGAACCCTGCAGCTGCAGAGTAAGAAAATCCAATGTGAAAAGCATTCAGCCTCAATGTAAGGGGTGAAGAGGTCTCCTTGGGCAAATCAGCTCATCTCATTAACAGATATTCCAGTCAAATAATCCAGTCTGTTTGTAGAAAGCTCACTGCATCCAAAAGCCAAGCATATGCAATTCATGGTTGACAGGGCTGCATAACTGCCGCCATTTGTCAAAACTCTAGGAAGATTTCATGGAAACTAAGTGACCATCCCACGCTCCCGAGCACACTACACCCATTCCCATCACAGCACCCACCGCACAGAACATTCTTATCCATCATCTGTCCATCTCTCCCTCTAGACTGCGAGCTCCTCCAGGGCAGGGACGGAGTCTCATTTATCTTTGAAACCACACCCTTAACAGTGCTGGCCACACAGCACATCTGGGTGGCTTGCATGGTTCCCAAAAGGGAATTCACAGGAAGAAGGTGATAATTAGCCTCTATGCAGATTAAGCCAGAAAAGGGAGAAAAAAATCCATTTTCTTTATTAATTCCCCTCAACAGATTAGATATGTTTATTTGTACAGGTTTTCTATATAAGTACATTTTATGTTATCAGTAGGTCCGTGTATGTATAGCAGCAGTACGAAAGGAAAACTCCAAAGACCTTTGTTGATTTTTTCCTTTTGGTGGGGGGGAGTATGACATGTATACAATGATGTAAGGATTAAAATGTACATAAGCGCTTTAAGTATGTGTCTATATGTGCATCTTGTGTGCACATACGGAATACACTAGCGGTCCCTTAAAGGGAATGAGAGGTACTAGAAAAAAGTTTCCACCCAAATCTCTTCCTGGAAATATTCAGATGTCTGAGGCACTCAACTCTAGAATCAGTTCTCAGGAATAGTTCCCTTTGCATTCGTGAGACGGTAACACAACATCTCTATACGCTAACCATTATACAGTATCCACAGGAATCCACACTGGGAGATGGTGATGGTCGAGAACGGCTTTGTAGAAATGAAACTCAACACTCTCGGAGCCTCACGTTGCTTCAGGACAAATCTCCAAATCTCCTGTCTGGCAGCCTTGCTTTGCATCTCATAGAATCTCTCCTTCACCGACATTTACCTGACCCTCTCCTTACTGCCTACCTTCCCTGGGCACCTCTGCATCACGTCCTTCCCCTAACGCTGCCCTCCCCCCAATCTTTCTTCCTCAAAGATTGCTCGAGTAGTCATTGGCTACTTAGAAGACCAGATATAATCAGGTTCTGTCCTTCCCTGGCCGCGTATCCAATGTATAGAATAATGTGTGCTCTCCCAAATCCCAGGATCTGGGCAAGATCATTCGCTAGGCATGGGAAGAAAATGTGAGAACTTCTATTTACATTTAAGTTTATCTCACCCGTTTTTAATTTCTGGTTTTGTGTGTGCTTTATAATGGATGTCACATAGTAGACAGTATACACATATAATTACGTACTAAATAAACATCTTGGTCACTTGTGTTCCAGTTATAGATGGCTGAATAAGAAACCACTCCAAAACCTAAAACAGTCCTTTTATTACGCTCACAAATTCTGAGGGTTAGGAGTTTGGATAGGGTACAGAGGGATTGCTTGTCTCAGACCCACAACGTTGGGGGCCTAGTAGGAAAGACTCAAGCAGCTGGGAGGTGATTCCGAGGGCTGGGTGCTGGAATCATCTGGAACTTCTCGACCACAGGGCTGGCACTGGGCTCAGCAGGGACCACGGCCTGGAGCACTGAAGTGGCCTCTGCAGGTGGCTTCTCACCACCCTGCAGCTGGGAGGTCCAGAGAACAAGCAAACCTAGAAACGAAGTGGGAGCCACGTGGCCTTTTCCAACCTCGCCTCAGATGTCCCCTAGGGTCTCTCTCCAGACCCTATTGGCGGAAGCTGTCATAACGCTGCCCTGATATGGGGGAGGGGACTAGGCTCCACCCATAATGGGGAGTGGCCAGGTCACACTGCAGAAGAGCATGGGCGGGTTTGGAAAGTAATCTACCTCCGTTTTCCTGTTGGCTCTGAGATCTTTCCCCCAGCCCTTCTCCTCCACTGCCCTGGATGGTAGGGGGCACACCCTGCAGACCACCTTTCCCAGGTTCTGCGGCCATAGACTTCTGCTAGCTTGCAGGATCTTAGTTCCCCGATCAGGGACCAAACCCATGTCCCCTGCAGTGGAAGCATGGAGTCTTAACCATTGGACCACCAGGGAAGTCCCGACTCCGGCTAGGTTTAAACAATGAAGGTACTGCCCAGAGATGAAGGGGGTGCCGAAGAGAGGAGAAGCTAGGATATTCCGTTCTGGTCAGCACATCCCAGGGGCTGAATCTCCTCCTTGGCTTCTGTTCTTGGCTAAGCAGCCACCATGCCTTCCAGCTCCCAATGGACAGCTTCCACCATGTTCCCTGTGACTCAAAGGTCGATACTGACTTCCTGTTTTGCTGATCTGGGGTTGATGTGCGGCCATGCCCCATTTATCATGTCAGTTCTTCCAATCCTTTGTAACTAATTCCCAATATTAAATTCTCCTGTTCTAACCACCTGATGCGGACTCTGTTTTCCTATGTAATAAATATACACTTATTGGGGATAAATATTCCAAAATGTTTTACTCAGCAAAATGTGGGATCAAAAACACATGTCAATCATTGATGTAGTCTTTAAAGAGATGTGGAATGGGAGCCAGGTTGCCTGAGTTCTGGCCCTGGATCAGACACTAGCTTTATTCTTTGACATTTGCTTAGTGCGTGGGTCTTGGTGTCCTCAACCACACAATGGGTGGTCCCTTTTAGCACTAGCATTCTATGATTTTATCTTCCAGATATAATCTGCCTACTAGGTTCAGACCTAACCCACACTGACCTTGATTATGAGTCTCACCTCAGCACTTAGAAAAAAAAATGACTATCACAAGCAAACATAATTTTGCTACATGATTCAACAAAGGGAACTAGCCACGCTAAACAGTAGGAGCCTGTCTGCAGCAATGCTCGCCCCTGACGTTCTGCTGAGGGTGAGACGGAGGATGGATTCAGGCACCAGGGGAGTGTAAGAGCCCCGTTACCACACTCGGGTCAGCTCTGGCTTCTCAGCTCTACAGAAAAGCATGACAGTGTCTGTCAGTGGACCTGTACAAGGAAGCCAGGCCATCTGCAGACTGAGTGCCATCCACGATCAGAGGAACTATTGGAGCCATTCAAAACCAGAGGAGAATAAACTTCTTCTTTTTTTTTTCTTTAAAGGGGGAAAAAAATTTTATAACATAAAAGGAGCATAGTTTATTCCAAAACTGAAAAAACAAACAAACAAACCTTGTGCAATGAGCCTGCCAAGTATCCCATCAAGAGGAAAGCTTCCACTTTAGAGAAATGCCTTCATGATGGAGCTGATAGAGAGAGGGAGAGGCAGGCTGGTGCTCTTTCCTTTCAGGTGCATATAAAGGCACCCTTATTTAATTGTGAGTCACAGACATTGCATTTTTTACAAATTGAAGGTTTGTGACAACACCGCATTGTCAGATGATGGTGCCCATTTTTTAGCAATAAAGTATTCCGTAATTAAGGTTTGCACATTTTTTTAGACACAATGCTATTGCACACTTAATAGACTACAGCACAGTGTAAATGTAACTTTATATGCACTGGGAAACCAAAAGTATTGTGTGACTCGCTTTATTGCGATACTCACTTGATAGCAGTGGTCTGGAGCTAAACTCGCAATATCTCCGGGGTCTGCCTGTGAGATGATTCCTTCACCAATTCACCCATCCCCTTGTCTCCTTCCCATCCCAAGAGATTAACAAAATTGATTGCAGATTTAACACAGCGTCTTTAAGATATTTAAAGGAAATGAAATACTGCAGTAAACTACAATTTGATCATAAATTTTAAATCCAGAAATTCTATTCGATTGAATATTATTTGAGTCAAATGAGTTAACATCTTGAGACCTAGCATTCTTTGGTAGTAGAGAGGTTTTCATGTTCAAGCTACTTCTTGTAACAGGATTTGACCTGTAAATCAATCTAAATACCATTCAGAAACATAGTTTAGGAAAATGCACCTCCAAAACCAATACCCTGAAATAACATTAAAGATGCTTAAGGGCTAATCCCAACAAAAATGGGCAGAAGATCTAAATAGACATTTCTCTAAAGAAGACATACAGATGGCCAAAAAGCACATGAAAAGATGCTCAACATCATTAATCATCTGAGAAATGCAAATCAAAAGTACAATGAGGTATCACCTCACACCAGTCAGCATGGCCATCATTAAAAAGTCTACAAACAGTAAATGCTGCAGAGGGTGTGGAGAAAAGGAAAGCCTCCTACCCTGTTGGTGGGAATGTAAATTGATACAGCCACTATGGAGAACAGTATGGAGGTTCCTTAAAAAGTAAAAATAGAGCTACCATATGATCCAGCACTCTCACTCCTGGGCATATATCTGGAGAAAACCATAATCCGAAAAGATATATGCACCCCTATGTTCACTGAAGCACTATCTACAATAGCCAAGACAGGGAAGCAACTTAAATGTCCATCGTCAGAGGAATGGATAAAGAAGATGTGGTATATATGTACAGTGGAATATTACTCAGCCATAAAAAAGAATGAAGTAGTGTCATCTGCAGCAACATGGATGGACCTAGACATTACCATACTCAGTGAAGTAAGTCAGACACAGAAAGACAAATATCCATATGATATCACTCATATGTAGAATCCAATTTAAAAATATAAAGATACAAGTGAACTTATTTACAAAACAGAAACAGACTTACAGATTATCGAGAACAAACTTATGGTTACCAAAGGGGAAACGTGGCAGGGAGGGATAAATTAGGAGCTTGGGATGAACACACCCACACCACTATGTATAAGATAGATAACCAACCAGGACCTACTGTATAGCACAGGGAACTCTATTCAACATTCTGTGATAACCTATATGAGAAAAGAATCTAAAAAAGAATGAATATATGTATATGTATAACTGAATCACTTTGCTGTACACCTGAAACTAACACAACATTGTATATCAGCTATACTCCAATAAAACTAAAAGAAAAAAAAATTTTTTTAGTTAAAAAAAAAGATGCTTAAAGGCTAACAACGAGAACTAAAGCCTTACCACACATCTGCAGCAGACTTAGAATCTTGCCTAAATCGCTAACCTGGTTCTATCTGAACAGAGTACAGTCATCCCTGGGTATCCAAGGGGGGTTGGTTCCAGGACTCCCCCCACCCCCTGCGGCTGCAGATACCAAAGTTCCTCGATGCTCAAGTCCTTTGTATAAAATGACGTGGTATTTGTATAAAACCTATGCATATCTTCCTGCCTACTTTAAGTCATCTCTAGATTACTTATAATACCTAATACAAAGGAAACACTATGTTAATAGTTGTAAATACAATGTAAATGCCATGTAAGTAGTTGTCAGTGAGCGACAAATTCAAATTCTGCCTTTTGGAGCTTTCTGGAATTTTTCTTCCAGGGTATTTTCCATTCACAGTTGGTTGCATCCATGGATGCGGAACTCTAAGATACAAAGGGCCGATTGTATTCAAATGTGCAACTTCACTTTGATGATTTTAAAGAGCAGGAAACAAGTTCCAACTGGCGCACAATGTATTTATTCTCCTTAGCTAAAATTAGTTCTGCATCTGAATGATTTTGAGATGAACTGGGCAGAATTCATCATAGACATAGAGGCCACTTTCTTCCCTTACCTGAATCCACAATGGGCCTGGATAGATTACACAATACTTAGAAACAATGAATCAGGTATAAAAGGCAAATGAAGAACTAAAAGTAAGCGGCCAGCAGATTCAGCTAGGAAACAAAGAACAACTCCATTTAATGTGCCTACTTTATGCAATGCACCTTCCTGGATCCCGTGCAGAAAATGAAGATGAACAGAGGCAGCCGGGCCGTCCAGGGTCCCACTGTCCAGTGGTGGCATCAGACACATATATTAATAATCTGAAATCAGACTTGGCAGTGACGAGCACCATGGAGAGGATAGAGAGGGACACATAAGACTGCAGACGGGAGAAAGTGTCGCCTTGAGGCTACGGGATGGCTTCTTAGGGGAGGTGGAATTCCAATGGGACCTTGAAGAATGGCTAGAATTCTGACAAAGCCAGGGGTACGGGGGTTGGGAGGATGAACACTTGGAGCAAAGACAAGGAAGTCTCTGCGCCTGGAGCACCAGTGGGGGACAGCGAGGACTTCAGTCTGCAGGCAAAAATGATCCAGGAGAGGTTTTGGAGACGGCAGACGCAATTAGATCTCTGACTTAAAAGACAACTCATGGCAATTTGAGTTTCGTTCTTAAAATCCACATTCCTGGGAGAAAATTTTGCAAAAATCTCTTATCAAGGCAATAACTCTTGGTCACAGCTCCCCTGAATGCTCCCTCCCTGGTTCTGTTTGAAACGCCTCAGTCTGAAACCCAGCGCCTTGTTCTCCAAGTCACTGCCTCCAACTGTTCATTCCGTATGGACCCTGGATGCCCTGGCTGGTGTCACATCTGTCTGCCCAGCAACCAGCTGGGACAACATGGGCAAAACCCAGAGTGTCTCCTGAGGGTTCACCAGAAAGCCCACAAGCCGCAGAAGTACCTACTTCTACTTTCCTATAAACGTCCATGGCAATAAGAAGCAAAAGGAAACATTTTTACCTGGATGAGTAGCATCTATGTCCCTTAGACAGTTAATGTCAAGGTTATCTTGTTCTACAATTTCCCTGGACTCAGAAAATCAGAGCTCAGAATCCTCCCTCTGGTCCCGTAATTAAAGACTGAGTTTCTGAGGAAAGTTCTTTCTCCTTCTCCCCTCCATTTCCACGTGTAAACAGATTTCATTTATGGACGGTGAGAGCTCCCAATGCGTTCTGTCCCGTCGGGTAAAGAGAGTTCAGTATTTTTTTTCGTTGTAGGCATAAATAATGAATTAGATTAAAATTCAAGTTAAGCAGAATATGTGAACAAGAAAGGGGAAGGAAACAGGCAAAGAGAGGGTCAGGTCATACCAGGCCAGACCATCAACCTATCACTTCCATTAGCTATTCTAATGGGGCGGTGGCGGGGGGTGGGGGGTGTCATTTTCTGATTCTTCCACTGGACTTGGCAGCAACAAGTCTGCCTCTGGGAGCCTCTTCTGGGGGTCCAGCCTCAGTAAATACTAGGACTTTTAAAGCAATGCAAGATATGGGAAGAAAGTTTGTATATTCACACGCTGACACACACAAACACACGAGAGAGGCGGAGAGATGTAAAGAAAGGCTTCAACCAAAGGGACTTCTGAGGTGTGTCTCGGTAGAAATTAGAGACAGAAGCACCTAGTGAACTCATCTGCATCTCCTTAGTAACCAGTGGACCACTTGGAGGAGGCTGGCGAACTGCCACATCGCCATGTCAGAGCCCCCTTCACGCCAGCGCTGAGACACAGTCCAGCCCCACTCGGCCTGACCCCCTCAGGAAGAGGCCAAGGCCCCCCAGGTGTGAGTGCTGAGCTGGCCTGGGGCTGCTGGGAGGGAGGGGACCTGGGAACTGGTGGTTCCTTCTCTGAAAATACTTCCCACCCGACAGCAGGAAGCTCTGGGCACTCTTCTCTCTTCTACAGGCTCTCATGATGCTGGTCCCCAGCAAGCTCCCACCTTTGGGTTCCTCATGGTTGACTGGGACCTCCCAGCAGGTAAAAAGGGAAGGCAGGTGAGGTAAAGACCCAGATTAGGCAAATTACTAACTCTGACAAGGGTAAGGAAATAGTGAATCTAGAGCTGTGACGTCCAATGTGGAACCACTGGCCACCTGTGACCATTTAAATTTAAATTCTCCATTCACACTTGCCATGTGTGCACAGTGGCTACTGCATTGGACAGAAAAGATACAGGACATTTCCATCACAGGAGAAAGTCCTACTGGACAGCGCTGGTCTTAAGGTTGTCATGAAGAGGCCTACTGGCACCTTAATTAGGACTAAAATGTAGTGTTGGCGATACGGTGACAAGAGCACTAAATGGGAGTTAATTCAAGGCCCAGCTTTGCTTATCGTGGACTTCAGTGCCATGAGGGAATCACTCAGCAGCTCGACCTTTAAAATAAGGGCACTGAACTGGATAGGTGACCCCTAAAGCCTTACCTTACAGAGTAAGATGAAGCACTAGACCCAGTGGGGGAGAACCCTGAACTTACAACAGGCAGGAGACCCAGGTTGGCAAGTCCCTCATCTCTCCTGCCCTTAGTTTCCTCGGCTGTTGAATGGAATGTTTTCATCTACCTCCTAAATCAAACTAACATCGCTTCATGATATATAAGAAAGTTAAGACAGTAAGTCCTGAAACTTCTCATCCCAAAGAGAATTTTTTTTCCTTTATTCCTTTCTGTTTCCTTTTCATTAGATCTATATGAGAAGATGGATGTTAGCTGAACCTACTGTGGTAATCATTTCACAATACATGCAGATCAAACCATCATCCACCTAAAACTGACACAGTGATGTATGTCAATTATCTCTCAACAAAACTGGGAAAAAGGGCTTCCCTGGTGGTGCAGTGGTTGAGAGTCCACCTGCCGATGCAGGGGACATGGGTTCGTGCCCCGGTCCGGGAAGATCCCACATGCCACGGAGTGGCTGGGCCCGTGAGCCATGGCCGCTGAGCCTGCGCATCCGGAGCCTGTGCTCCACAACGGGAGAGGCCACAGCGGTGAGAGGCCCGCGTACAGCAAAAAAAAAAAAAAAAAAAAAAAACTGGAAAAAAAAATTGCTGTTTGCTGCAAAATGCTAAACAAGAGCTGGGTGTTACCCTCATAAGTTAAAAGATCTGTAGCGCACAGTGTTTTAGGATTCCTGCCCCTCCCCCTTATCCCCGTGGAGCATCTCCATTATAAGTGCCCAGGCTGTGGCACTGGTGTGTTTTTCCCACAGCCACATCCTTGCTCCTGCTGGCCGCCTCCTTAGCAGAGCCATTTTGTTGCCTGTGTCTGGCAAACCCAGATCTCCCTCTCCTTCATCCTCCTCCTCCTCTTCCTCCCAAAACCAATAAAATCACAAAGAGAAGAGCAGGTATTTTAAAGTCACCCATAAAATATGCTCTTGGAGTTCCTCCTGGGCTTTGAGGGGAAGAAAAGGCACTTACAGAGACATCATTTATTGAAGTCCTGCTATATCTAGTGCACTTTATTTGGGCTGTGGGAATTAGCTTTAAAAAAAGAGGTACAACACACACCGTTTTAAAGCAATTATACTCCAATAAAGATGTTTAAAAAAAAAGAGGTACTACCCAAAAAAAGGTGGGGGGAATGAAACATGCACATTTGGAAAAGCTTCCAAAACACTCAGGGATTCTTTATACACACCAGCAGGTGTACATTAACATAGGCCAAATCTAGTAAGTGCTTAAGACCCAAATGAGATCTGGAGTAATAGGACAAGGAGAATCTGGTGGGTTCTTCGGGAAGGTTCCTAGGGGAGTTCAAAATTGAGTCAGCTTTTGAAAGAGGTGTTGGACCTGACTGGGCAAAAAGGAGAGAAGAAGGCTTTACACAGAGGGAAATGACAACACGCCAAGGTGCAGAGACAGGACAGGAGGGGCTCAGACAGGTGAGCGCCCAGCGACCTCGCGGGGGAGGAGCACAAAGGCCGGTGGCCGCTGGAATGGGGGCCCCAAGCGACAGGGGAGTCAGGCTGTAATGGGCTTCGTGGGGAATTTCCTTTTGCTAATAAGTGGTAATGGAGGGCCACTGTGGACCCTTGAGCAGAGGAAAACAGTGTTTGATGAAGACAATTCCAGCAGCTGCATGGAGGATGGAGGCGAGGAGGGGAGGTGGGGAAGCCGGCCAGAACCCTGCGCTAGACAGTCGCCATGGAAATGGGAATGAGGATCAAAGGAAACCGTGCAGAGGAAGAAATGGCAGAAGGTGGCGGGGGCTGGAGCGGGGGTCTTTGGGAGAGACAGCCAGTGGGAACCAGCGCCAGGACGGCGTGCCCCTGGCAACGGGGGATGCTGGGAGAGGGTGGCCATTCGAATGGAGAAGGGACAGGAACATTGGGTCTTGTTTAAGGAAATGTTTTTCCTTGAACATTTTCCGATATTGGGAGGATGGGCCAGGGGAGGTTTTTCTGAAAAATCACTGGAGACATAATCAGGAGGCTGGAATACTAAGTCAGAGAAAGACAAATATCCTATGATATCGTTTATATGTGGAATCTAAAAGAAGAGTACAAATGAACTTATCTACAAAACAGAAACAGAGTCACAGATGTAGAAGACAAACAGGGCTACCAAGGGGGAAAGGTGGGATGGGATAAATTGGGGTTGACATATACACATTACTATATATACAATAGAGAACTAATAAGGACCTACTGTACAGCACAGGGAACTCTATTCAAACTCTGAGATGACCTATATGGAAATAGAATCTAAAAAAGAGTCGACATATGTATATGTATAACTGATTCACTTTGCTGTACACCTGAAACTAACACAACATTGTAAATCAACTATACTCCGATAAAAAAAATTTTTAATGTTTTTCCTTGAACATTTTCTGATATTGGGAGGATGGGCCAGGGGAGGATTTTCTGAAAAACCACTGGAGACAGAATTCGGGTGCTGGACATGGAGACGGCAGAACCATCAGAATCAGTTTGCCACTGAAGCCAGGTGATAAAATGAGTCTTCCAAAGACTTGAGGCTTGAGAAATAAATCAGAAACGGATGCTAGATTACACCTTGAGAAAATGGTGGCGGAGCCTGGAGCCAAGATGTACAGCGGCGTTTCTCACCCGTGACACTACTGATATCAGGGCTGGATTGTTGTTTCTGGATTGGTGTGTCCTGGGCATTACAGGACGTTCAACAGCATCCGGGGCCTCCACCCTCTCTCCCAGTTGTGAAATTCAAAACTGGCTCCGGACGTGGCCCAGTGTCCCCCGAGAGGCTGCATGGTCCCTGATCGAGAACCACTGATGTGACGTCACGGCAACATCTAACATTTATTTGTTGAACGCACGCAGTGTGCCAGGCACTGTTTTAAGTACTTCATAGGTATTTAGTAATTTAAGGCCAAAACATTTTGAAGCAGCTATACTATTATTACCCCCATTATATAAGTAAGGGAACGGAGACTCAGAAAGGTTACGCAATTTTTCAAAGGTTCCACCGCTAGGACCTGGCAATGTCAGGCAGTTTGTCTGGTTTTTTTGGCCGCGTGGCATGTGGGATCCTAATTCCCCAACCAGGGATCAGACCGGTGCCCCCCGCAGTGGAAGCACGGAGTCTTAACCACTAGACCGCCAGGGAAGTCCCTGTCAGGCAGTTTGGCTCCAACGTCCCTGATGTGTACCACAAGGCTTGACTGCTTTTTTTGTGGAAAGAAGGAATCATACACAAAAGCACTTTGAAGACAGATTCCATAGAGTCCATCAGGGCTGAAGAGAGGGTATAAGGGAGATACACAAGCTCCCTGAAGCGCCAGGCCTGAGGCTCCGGGAGAAAGAAATGGGGACCTCAGAAAGAGGAGTTGGGTTGAGGGAAAAATGAATTTTGCTTTGGATAAACTAAAGATTTAGGGCAACCACATTGAAAGCAGCAGTGAAGAAAAAGTGGGAAGACAGATTTTTGTGATTTCAGGAGAGTAGGAGCCTTGAGTGTGACAGCAAAACTCCTAATGAAAAGATGGATTGGGCCAGAAACGAAGACTGTTGAAGTTATGAAAGATGGAACAGAGGCCCCTCTGCAGTTTCCAGCAAACAAAACATAGACATGCCTGTCTGGGTTGAAAAGAGAAGGACTGTGGACAGGTACATCAGAGAGTGCTGACTTTTTCAGCCAAGTGTCAGGAGACCATCAGCTGTGAGCAGGGGCTTGGAGCGAATGCTCAGGGAGGTGATGTTTTCAGGACAAGGCAAGCATGTGATTCTGGGGCTCGAAGACAGAGGCTGGTCACCCCATCTTTCAGTGATGATGGTGTTTTGGAAGGAACGACCCTGAGCATGATGGGTGAGATCACTTCTGGGACTTTTTCATCCGCCCTTAGTAGCATGAGTGACAGAACAGAAAAAGCAGATACGACTGCAAGTTGATGGGTCACTGATGGAGAAATTAAATTAGAGAGTGATGAAACCTCGGTGGTAGAGTAGGGAGGGGAGGGGCAAGTCAGATCGAAGTGAAATGGAGGAAGCAAAGCTTGAAGGTCACAAAGAGGGTGAATCGAGGTCTTTGGGGGAGTGGGTGAGAAAGACACAATAATTTAGGGACGGAATGTTGCTGGAGGTCTGGATGGAGGTGCAATGTAGACGAAGTGGAGGATGCATCTCAGCTGGTAAGGGGTTGACGTGCCATGGAAATGTGTAAGAACCCATGAACCCAACATATTTCAAAGTTTCTTTAGTGTATATTTTGAAATATAGTAGAAAGAGGAACAAAAAGCAAAAACATTGACTATTTTAAGTGAAGAGCTAAATAAACACTTGTTCTATTAAAATTAGAGAAAGTTCTTTCCCTCTGGGCAATCTGAACAATCCACTTACAATAACAAATCTAAGAACAGTTATTTCCACAGCATGAAGAGCTGTGTGCATAAAATTACAGGGTTAAGAGCATTTATTTAATCAAGCCACCACGTCTTCTAGAAACATGGGTCCACTGGACTGGCAGACAAGAATGGCCAGGAGTTTCCAGAAACCGGGCACTGGATCTCCTAGAGTAGACGCTGCAAGCGGCACTGTAGGAGGGGAAGCGGCACCCTGCACATGGGAGACAAAGGAGCAGGTGTGCGAGAGGAACCAGGGAGGCGGGTCCGGAAGCCCGGCTGTGCGTTAGAACCACCTGGTGCCTGAGTAGGAAATGAGAAGCGGTGCCCCAGGGAACATTCTCTAAGTCTCCTTGCACCCTGCGAAGGAATGATTTTCCATTCATATTCTCATCTTCTCTCCGTCTTTGTGTCTCTGTCTGTGCCTGTTTTACACGCACGCGCACACACACATGTGCACCGGGCTGGCCCTTGCACACAGAGAGCAGCAGGGAGCACGGCTTTCCCTGGCAGCAGCTTTGTCCTCCAGCTGCATCTGGGCTGGAGCCCAGCGGCACCGAGGAACCAGGCGGGAGCACGGGGGGGGGTCCTTGCCTCCACACCCATGTCATCCCCACCCCTGACTCCAGTGCCAAAGGAGAATAGGACCCAGGGCCTTAAACATATCCACCCCTTCTCCCATGGAAACGGGAGGCTTTCACAAAGACCAATAACCTACCAGCCTGCAGGCGCTAAACTCAGATTTTCACACACGGCATTCATTTTGTAGAAAATTAACCCTGAATTGCCTATGTTACTGGCAGGCACCATGGTGCAAATTACCGAAAACCAAGAAAAAGGCCAAATTGATTTCTATTTGCCATCCGAATGCTTGACATTCTGTGAACTCATAACGCTGAATTCCTTCCCAAAATGTCTGTTTGCCACCATTTAGAGGCAGGAGTAAGACAGAGGTGTACACGGAGCAGGCTGCAGCCGGCACTTGTCTGCTGGACAGCAGGCTGGCCCATCGCCATGACTGTGACAACCAAGGAAGCCTGGGAGGGGCCGGCCCGCGGGCAGGCTGGCTGACCTCCACCAAGAAGTCTCAAAAACTCCCCAGAGTCCAGACAGAACTTCCCAGGGCGGAGAGCACTTGTCGCTCTCTGGTTCTCCCCGGAAGTCTGCCCAAACTGTGGATGACTCTATCCCTGCCATCGGCGGGGCTGGGAAGTGGGGTGGGCGGTGGGCGCCCCTTCTCCGGGGACTACAGTCAGACTGGCATTCTGTTTGCACAAGTCCCGTCCCCAGGGTCTGGGAAGAGGAAACCTCCTTCGGGCCCTTTCCTTTCCTCCCTCCCTCTCCCACTTTCTCCCCCTCCCCGTATTTCTCCTCCTCGACACACAAAGGAGAAGAGAAGCCAAAGAACTTGACTGGAGTTGGGGTCCTGGATATGGCACTTTCCTCTTTTTCCTTCCATCACTCTCTTTTTTGTCTCTCTCCCTCTCTCCTGGCTGCTGCCATTGTCTCTAATAACGCAAGGATCCCAGTCCCAGGTCTCTCCGGATTGCCCCCCGCTGGACCCACATAACTTCAGGACCGATTTAGAAGCGCTCCCCACTCCCCGAGGGCATCCTGGGCCCCTGGGTGTCACACAGTTCACTCTGTCTCCCTGGTTACGCAGACACAAACACACCCAGCTTCTACGCGGTCCCTCCTGGGTGTGCTACAGCCAGGGTGGAGCATTGCTGAGGAGTAGGTGGGGGCAGGCATCTGTGTGGGAGAAACAGACAATGGGGAAGGCCAGCAAGGAGCATCACTTCTTCTCTTTCCTGCCCTACTGAGAACCCCCGGGCACTGTTCCTAGGGTGTGGACGGCAGAGGCGAGGGAGCTAAGTTCCAGGCACTTAATATACTTTGCCTCATCTAACCTGCATGTAACCTGCACTTCGCACAAGAGTTCCGGAAGCCCAGGGCCAAAAAATCAAGGGCCTTATCCAACGTCACTCGATGGCAAGCAGCAAAGTCAGCATTCTGAACCCAAGTCCCTTCGAGGCCAAGGACCTGGCCCTTGATTCTCGTGGGCTGCTGATCTGGGCAGAGCTAACGGGGCTTTGGTCTTTCCCTCCAGAGGCACTATTCAAAATCCGGGTTGGCTTTGGTTTAAAAACCACAGCAGTTCCAGCCTAGAAGTCCTAAAGATGCTGGCCCCAAGGCATCTTGGAAAGGCACTGCCTGACACCCAGTAGAAAATACAAAGCTCCCCCCGGGAGGGAGGGGTAAGGAGGGAATCCGAAAGGTTATCTCCACTGACCGTCCCTTCTGTTGGGAGGGGAGGGGGATCCTCTCAGAAAATCTTAAGATACCCTCACTCTGGGGTCCCAAAGGAGAATTCATCTATGGCTAGAAATTGTCCTCAGGGCCTTAGACAAGAGTCAAGGAGTCAGCTGAGGTAGACTGGGAGAGGGCTGAGGTAGTAACCTGAGTATTAAAGCTAGTGTTCCTTTATGCCCATTTCATCTGAATCGCATCCACCGCTTCCCAAGCACTCGAATCCCCCCACACCCAAGCGGCCATGCTGGCTGGCTCAGCTCAGGTCTCAGCTCCTGGCTTGTCGGCTCTTGGAGACACAGGCATGATGCCTGATTCCACAGCAAAGAGAGCCCGGAGCCCTGCACGTGACCTCAAGCCTTCATAAACATTCTGTAAAGGAACCCATGAGGCTGGTTGATCCTGGAAGAACACGGGAGTTGGGGTCTCAAGGAATTCTTCCCCACACCCCACCCACTTCCAGAGACAAGTACGTGGAGCAATACTTGCCAGGGGGTGCCCTGGACATGGGATCTAGACAAGGGTTCTGACCCTGGCGTCCACGGCATCCATCCTAATCCTCTGGGTGGAATTTGGGGAGTTTGCATGAAAGTGGGTCCAGAGCACACGTTTTAGGAATCGCTGATCACGTGCACGTGTGGACCGGGAGTGGGAAGGGTGGTGACAAAGAGGAAGCGGGGTGGCGGCAGGGTCTGCGGACGCTGTGAAGGGGGCTGTTCCGGGCACCACAGCTGCAGAGCCAACCCTGGAGGAACACCTCCCCAGCCCTCAGCCACGAGCACAGCCCCCGAGAGGCAGGCAGAGAACTTCACTGTCCCCGCCTTGTCGAGGACGGAACACAGGCTGAGTTCAAGTCCCCCCAGGTGAGAGGCCATCACACTTCCAGGGCATCACCAGAGCTGGCAGCCACTGTCCACCACTCCCTTTTGAGCACCGTCTATGCAACTCACCCTGTTCTTCTGTTTAAAAGGTAGAATCTCTGGGGAAGTCAAATCTAAAGCTTTCATTACTTCTTCTTAATTACATATATCAGTCTGCTACAGCCTGCCAGGCCCATCCTTCTCAGAAAACCACAGCTCTAACAGGGTTTGCTCTTTAAAAAGCCATTTTGGTGGTTACTTCAAGGTGTTGGGAACTGACTGTTAAGTTCAATATTTTTTCCAAGGTAACATTTATGCTTATGAGTTTGTAATTTCCAGCCATCATCTCTTTCTTAAAAAGGTTAGGAGCTGGCCCTCAGATGTCCTTCCAGTCCTCTGTGATTTTCTCAAATGGCAGGCTTTGCCCTGCAGTGTCCACTTCCTTGTTAGAGGCAGCTTAGAATCAGTCTTTAAGACCTAGGGTTACTTACTATACTATTTTTAATGTTTCAAAATCTCCCCCAATTTTAACTCGGTTTTGTGTTCCCTAACCCATGCTAGAATCTTGATCATACACACATGTACCCACAAACACCCACACGTGTGACTGTATGTGGGTAACCAGTTCCCAACTACATCCTAGGAAAGTAAGGATATACCTCTAGCCCTTATGGTGATGACTTTTACCCCTTTACCTTTATCTGATTCCTGATATAATTAAAATTCTCATTTTTTAATTTCCTACCTCGTCTTTTCTGAATATGACAATAATTCACTTTATTGCGGAAATTTTATAAAGAAAAATATAAAGAAGTAAAGTGATAATTCCCTTGTCTCAAATTCTTCTATCTTTTGCACAATATGTTGCCCTGACCTTTCCAGGTTTCACAACTTTCACTTTTTCTAAATAGGCTCACCTGCCCACCAAAGTCATTTTTCTTCTTAGAGTAAATTCTGTTTATCCAATCAGGTTTTCTCCAGGCGTCCTCAACCAAAGTAACAAGCATCTCTCCTCGGCTCTCTCAAGGCAGAGGCAAAGAAGAAAGAGCTCTGGACTTGAGATTCAGAAAAGCTGAGATGGCGTTCCATCTCGTTTTTTTCTTTTCGACTATACACTTTTGTATAATCACTAGAGCACTTTGTACCTCAATTTCTTCATCTGTAAAATGGAGATAAGAGTTCCTGCCCAGAACTCCTCTTACACTGGGACTATCAAAAAATGTGTTGGGGAAAAAAAACATATGAGAGGGACTTCCCTGGTGGCGCAGTGGTTAAGAATCCGCCTGCCAATGCAGGGGACACGGGTTCGATCCCTGGTCCGGGAAGATCCCACATGCCACGGAGCAACTAAGCCCGTGCACCACAACTACTGAGCCTGTGCTCTAGAGCCCGTGAGCCACAACTACTGAAGCCTGTGCTCCACAACTACTAAAGCCCGCGTGCCTAGAGCCTGTGCTCCACAACAAGAGAAGCCACCGCAATGAGAAACCCACACACCACAATGAAGAGTAGACCCCACGCGCCGCAACTAGAGAAAGTCCATGCACAGCAATGAAGACCCAACACAGCCAAAAATAAATAAATAAATTTATTAAAAAAAAAAAAATGAGAAAGCCCTCGGTAAACTATAAGGCATTCCAGAAATGTAAGTGATTGTTACTATTAGAAACAACTTGGTTTGTCTTGGCCTCTGTTCCCTTCTTTCACTGAAAACTTCCCTTTCTTCCTAAAATTTTGTTCGTTTGTGTGCAGGTTTCCTTACAGCTTTTCATTTTTTCCTCTCTTTGATCAGTTCACGGTCATTCTGCCCAAAGCTCAATTTAACATTTAAATCCTTGGTTAACTGGTGCTTATCTGTGGGTATCTTCTGCATTTTTTTTTTTTTTTGTACTTAGAATTCACATTCTCTCAATATTCTAGGAACAGGTCAGCTCTTGGCCATACTTTCTTCTCTTGCCATCTATGATATGATGAGATATTCAAAGAAGTCAATGCCAGTCTTGATCTGGAAGGTCCTAAGCCAGAAACGACTGGGGCAACTATGCATTACACCCTCACCACCAAACTGGCTCCGACTCGGTTGGGCCCAGGGGCTGTCATAGTAGTTACTACTTATTGAATGCTTACTCTGTGACACGTACTGTTCAAAGTGAAATAACTCACTTAATTCTCACAATGACTGAAAGGCCAGAATTATGACTACGTCACCTTCTATGTAGGGAATCTGAGGGTATAGAGAAGTGAAGCATCTGCCCAGTAAACTAAAGGAGCTGAACAGAAACGCTGGCTGTCTGACTCTGGAGTGCTTGTTTTCAACCACTGTTTTCTGGACCTGCCACCGTGTTAGACTGCGGTAAGAAAGGATGAGGGGGAGTGCAGTCCAGCAGGCCGCCAGGGACCCCTGAAGTGCCACTGGCAGAGATGGTGGCCAGGAAACCTTAAGGAACCAAAAGGGGACGACAGCAAGGAGTAGAGAAGTACACCCCACTCCATCCACGGCAAAACTCAACAGTGAGGACACTGACATATTCCCAGGCTTTTCTGGAAGCTGGTCCTGGGTGGGCCCTATATCTAAGGAGCCCTTCGGGAGCATGGTCCTAACCACCCTTCAAATTCTGCTGTGCACGCTCTTCTCTTTGCTCCACCATCCTTATTATGGAGAACCGGACACACAATATGTTTCTTCTAAGTGTCTGACCGCTCAAGTCAACCATAAAAATTTACTACAAAGCTGTGGAGCATAAAGCTTAAGAGCATGAGTGAGCTCCAGCCAGACGGCTGGGTTCAAATCCTGGCTCTGGCACTTGAGCTATGCAAGTTTTAACTTCTCCGTGGCCTCAGTATCCTCACCCATAAAATGTAGGTAATAACTATTCATACCTCTGAGGAGGTTGGGACCGTCAGATTCATTCATGCATGGAAGCACTGAACACAGAGCTTGTAGGTGCTCACGCCACGCCACCAGGTATTTGGTACGTGCCCACTCCCTGCCAGCACTCTGCTGGGCACACACAGGGTAGCGGGCAGAGGTGCTTTCTGCCGTTGAGAAATTCTCATCACGCAATGGATGGGATGGAGACACAGCAAGAGTCATTTCAAACCAGGGCACCACGGGAGCAGGAAGAGGTCAGTGATTCCAGCCTGGGGGGACCAGAAAGACCTGGCGCACAATCTTGAAGGTGGAACAGGAGAGCGGGTGACGGTGGGGAGGGCACCGCACACAGAGCGAGAGGTATGAGCAAAGGCCAGGGGCGTGAGACCTCCCTTCACATTAGCCTTCCCCTCCACTTGCGTCGCCATCTCCATCTCCCCTCTTCTCGGACTGTGTAACAAGAAAAGATAAGTCTGGAAAAAATGGTTCTACACATAAAGCTAGAAAGATTAGTCTTGCTCTCCATTCTGACAAGGCTTTGTCTAGTTTTCTAGATAAATACTGTGAAAGAGAACCTGAGGAGGAGACAGAGACCAAAGACTAAAAACCACAGGTCTCAGTGTCTGGTGCTGCTCTGCATTCCGAAGGCCGGGACCTCGGCTGCCTGCTCCCACCCCAATCAGATCCCCCCTCTTCTAGCCATGGGGAGTGCGTGGATGGCACTGGAGGCCGTTGCAAAGCTGTTATGTTGAGCAGGATGGAGTTATTAACAACGATACTGTATGTGTGCGTATGAAACTCATGGTTTGATGCGATTCTTTACGTTTCCTCATTTGACCCACAACACAGTCACTGTCTCCCCCTGAAGACCTCATTTTACAGGTGAGGACGCAAGTTCGGCGAGGTTGGGTAACTTGCCCAAGTCACTCAGTGCCCACAGTGCTGACCTGGAGCTGAGACGGACCTGGCTTCCTGGCCCCTCGTCCAGTGTTCCCCTCCCTCAACACCACTTTGCTTCAAATTACTGAAAAGTAGTTTTACAATATGCATGTGATAAAGCTAAGGTACCAGAACTCCCTGTGGCACCAAGACACAACCTCTTTTCTTAAATAGAAAAATAAAGATATAGGAAATTGAACCTTTGTCTTGTATGCTTATTTTATTAAAAAAACAAAAAAAAAACCCTGCCCTCTGTGTCAACAGTTAATGCAGATATTTGAAACAAAACGAGTTCCCTTTTGGGAATGAAGCAAGTGTATCTCACAGAACAATAATAGTGGGTTCCCTTACTAATAAAAACACAACTACGAAGCAGGATTCTTGACCACCGTTCTCTTACTTTAACCATTAGGCTCCACTCAGAGTGGTAGTTTACAAATGGGTTTGAGAAAGAACTAGGTAAGAGAAAATGGGTAATTATCAAAATATCCAAGATTAAGTGAGCGGAGGACTGTTTCCTCTTAAAGGAAGTAGAGTCTTCAAGTTGGAGGTGAATGGTAGGAACAGGCTAAGAAGATGGTGCCCAAGCCTTAACCATCATGTGAAATCAAAGAGATGCTGATTGCCAGCGCCATGGCTTTCTCACCTCCTGTCCTCACTAAATTAAACTACGGTCCAGAAACTGGCTATTTTATAGGATGCGTTTTTCCACTTGAAAACAACTTTGCCTTTTGCCAAGAGCAAAGCCTAAAGAGAAGGGAGCTAGAAGGAAGTCACTTTAGCTGAACTTTCAGAGTATATGCTGTTTCCCGGGTCCTCTACACATAAACCTTCACCTCCTTTGACATGGAGGCGGCTCTGTAGAATTTAAAGAGCCAGGGGTTAGAACCAGAGCACCTAAGCTGGATTTCTGGCTTGCTGCTTACAGCCATGTGCTCTTGTCCTCTCGAATCCTCACTCTGTTCACCTGAGAAACAAAATAATGTCAGGCTTCTGGTAAGGACTGAATGAGATAACATATGTTAATGTAACCCAGAATATGATATATATATATATATATATATAAAATGGAACCATGCATATCTATTGCCGATTCAAGGCCCAATTTCAACAGAAAATTGAAATTGTCTTAAGCAAAAATGAGGCAATTCCTTTTAGATAATTATTATATTTAAACTAACAGCAAAAATTCTTAGTATTTTCATTCCACCATTTATCTCCAAAATGATCTACAATTTCTGGCTACCTAATGCCAGGCCCTTCCCACGCCTTTCCCTAACCTCTAACTGAGGTTACGCAAACTGAGGTGCATAACCACAGATTTGTCGATAAATGAGGTGCCCTGCTATGGTGGTGAAAAGACCATACATCATTTTCAGAGCCAACTCTGAATTTTATCTTGAAATCAAAGCATCTCCGCAAAGAGATACAGAATAAAAAGGAGAAGGTGAGTTACCATGATCCTATTTATTACAGAAAGCCCAGAACAGTGAAGGCAACTGGGCGACATGAGATGAAAAAGCCCTCCTAGGGATGTGCCCCAAAAGCCAGCATGAGAAAGGCGCTACAAACAGAGGGAAAATAAAACCAGTACATAAACAAACGACTTGGGAAGACTTATTTCTAGCTGGGAAGATCAAGCAAGACTTGGTGGAGGAGACAGGTTTTGAGATGGACATTGAGGGATGGACAGTATTTACGTGGAATTTGAAGGGAAGGGGAAAAGCGTAATAAGTGATGAGTGAGAGCTTTTGGAAGAAATACCCTCATTGAACACAACGTAAGATGAAGCTCAGAGAAGTGAGGCACTAAGAAATGGGTGTATTTTCATTGTCGGCCTGTAGCTAGCACTGAAGACACTCTCATCCACACAGCTCTAGTCAAGTTCACCCGAAGCATCAAGAGGTGCTTGTGTGGCAAGGAAATGGAAACATAAAAGGTATAAATATGTCAGCTTTATCCTCAGCGCACGTTCATTTCCGAGCGTCATCTGTATCGGCAGCCAGCATTTCTGAGCAGTGCCCATGTGCAGACAGCATTCTGCTAAGCACACAGGACACAAGGTGACATAAAGCAGGAAAAATGTTCTCATGGAAAACTGACAAATGAATCAACAAACAAAAGTGATTTCTCTTCTATATGGAGGCTCTATGAAAACTCATCCAGTAGTTTTTTCTCCAAAAAGCCAAGGGGTCAGCATATTCCTACCAAGAAAGACCTTCCAAATCTGAGCACCTGTATTTGGTCAGGGCCAGATTTCCTCTACAGTCTCTCTTCCTCTGTGAGCTGAAGGAAAAACCAGGATACAGGCGTAAAAAGAACCAGAACAGGACTGAAATGTGTTCTCCTTCCCATTAAGCCCAGAAACAATCCTGGAGTTTTAACAAGGTGATCAAAAGGAGAGGCACAAACCCTGAAGACATCAATTCTGGCCCCATGGAATGCGTGGTCGGTGTGGTGAGAAATGCAAGGGGAGAGGCCGCAGTAGCTTAGTGATGTGGATGTTTTGCTTCCACAGGACCAGCCAATAGGTATTTGGAAATGCAGATCAGTGAGCACACTGCTCAGGTTTCTCCTAGACGCTCAGTGGCTCACACCCCTGCCTATCCCAGCAAACTCCACCGTGACTCCAAACCACACTCACAAGCTTGCACACGTCCACAACAGAACTAGTATTTTTACTTTCTTATGGTTTGTCTTTCCAAAGGAACACAGATCCATAGATCTGCTTCTTTCCCCTCGTCTCTGTGCATTTGGGTTCATGTTTATTTTTAAATGGGGAAGGAAGGGAGTCAAAAAGGAAGGAGGGGAGAAAACGGTGAACCCAGCCAGCCTAATAGTCAGGAATTAAAGTAACAGTCACAGAAGAACAGAGCTTAATGCCTCCCACCCTCTTCCTCCTCTTCATCCCTTTAATACTCGATTTCAGGCACTGAGACGGAGGAGACCAGGGCTGGTGGCCTCCAACTGGCACTAAGATAATTGCACCATTCACACCCCTCACCAGTCAGTCAGGGTCTGCTTAGCCAGCCCCATTTATTAATAGTTTTCCTACATTTACAGCGTTACAAAGGAGTGAAATGAGGCTTCCTCTCCAAAACAAGAAATGGGGCGCCCTCAATAGAGACTAAGTGGAACAGAGGACGTTTGCGGAACCAAGGGCCGCTTGCCCCACTTCCCAGCCACACCTGCTTCAAGGGTGTCTGGGAAAGCAGCCCCCACTGCCCTAACCCTCGCCCCCAGCCTGTGTCACTGGCGAGAGCGCTCAGGAGCGAGGTAAATACAGCTCTGCTCTGAACTGCAGAGCAGCTCCACCGCTGGTGTGCACTCTGTATGCTCAATCCCCTCCTATTCCAACCACTTCTTTTGACCTCTGACTCAGGGACCCTCATGCTACTCATGGGACAGTTTAACGGCGACAGGGTCTCAGTCCACACATTCCAATGCTAGGACTGCACGATGCTGTGAGCTAACAGGGGCCTTGTCAGTCATCTTGCCCAGTGGTTTTCAAATATGGCCGCACATGAGAATCCCTGGGAAACGTTTTTAAATGACCACTGCCTGACTGCCTCCCTGAAAGATTTTAATTTAACTGTTTGGGGTACGGCCTGGGCATGGACATCTCATGTCCACAGGATGTTGCTGTTTAGTTGTTTGTATTTATTTTTGCCGAAGCTCTGCAGGTGATTGTGTTACTGACCTGGGGTTAAGAAGCACTGCTTTAGCCTGTCTTGCTGGTCCAGAAATGAGGAAATCAACAGCCAGTGGCCATGGCTTAAACCATGGTCCCAAAGTAAAATAACACAAGCAGAAACAAAAAGGAGCTTCCAACTCCCAAGACCACCACCTCCCCCATCATCATGCAGGCAGCTACCGGATACCCTGGGGAAACTTAACATTTTAAAGACCCATTGCACAGCCAGGGAGTATGCGATACCCTGGGCTCAGAAGATGTGGGGATGAGCAAACGCTGACCACTGGCTGACTTAGGGGTCAGGCATCCCAAAGGGACAAGTGGGGTGGGGCATCCCAAAGGGATGAGTGGGGCGGGGCAACGGAGGGGAAAGTACTGAAAAGAGATTCCATGGACACGGCTCTGCCACATGTACACGACTTTAGACCACGTGGCTAACCTTAGACCTATTTTCACAGCTTGAAAATGGTGGTTGTGGAAGACAGATAATCTCCAAGGTGCTGTCAGCATTAATTTTTTTTTTTTTTTTTTTTTTTTTTGGCTGCATTGGGTCTTTGTTGCTGCGCGCGGGCTTTCTCTACTTGTGGCGAGCAGGAGCTACTCTTCGTTGCGGTGAGCGGGTTTCTCATTGCGGTGGCTTCTCTTGTTGCGGAGCACAGGCTCTAGGCATGCGGGCTTCAGTAGCTGTGGCTCACGGGCCCAGTAGTTGTGGCTCGCGGGCTCTAGAGCGCAGGCTCAGTAGTTGTGGCGCACAGCCTTAGTTGCTCCGCGGCATGTGGGATCTTCCCGCACCAGGGCTCAAACCCGTGTCCCCTGCATTGGCAGGCGGATTCTTAACCACTGCACCACCAGGGAAGTCCAGCATTAATATTCTTATTATCCCAGGTCTTCCTCACACACACATACACATACACACATACACACACACACACACACACACACGCATTACTTACCTAAACGCACAGACACATTTACTGTATTTAAGATTATTTTTGACTAGTGTTTGGTAGGGAAGTCCCTGCACAAACATGCCCCTATGTACACAAGTCTAGTGGTGGTGTGTGTGCGTGTATTTGGATGCACACAAGAAAGCCTGATCTCTAATCCAAAGACACCAGTTACCAGTGATCAGACTAAGGCCCTTTGAAGGTGGGAGGATTGATCCAGAACATCTGGGCATTCTCACAGAGTACAGTGGGCTTTGGGAAAAGGAGCAAAGACATCAGCTAAGCTTCAGGTCTCTCCCAAACCTCTATTCTCCCCTCCCTGAACAATGCAGCTTTCATCCAGCCATTGTTCTGAAGTCCCGCCTCTCTGAAAGAAACAAGACCTGACTTCCTAAGAAATTCTAACCAGCGGAAGCCCTGAGAGGGTCTATACAGAGATTCATGAGAAATTCAGACTTGACATTTCTTTCTAAAGATGGAAATTTACAGTCTGAATGAGGCAATGAGCAAAGCCACAGAGGATGGCGTGTGTGAAGCACAGTTTGGCTGTTAGGAGTCGAGTGAGTTCACCTCGAAACCTTAAACTCTCCTGATCTAAGAAGCTCTCCACGACAGATGACAAACACCGCCCCCCCTCCCCCTTAAAAGGCTGGACCCCAGCAGGGCCAAAGCCTGGGCCTCTCTTTCCTCCCAGGCCTGCCACTCCCTCGGGTCTGGCCTCCTCCTCGCCCCCTCCCCATCCCTCTGAGCACAGCCTTGTCACTATGCCTCCACCGTCCTGTCCCTTAAGTCACCTTGAAATGAATGTCCCACCACCCAGTGATGGCATCTGCTCATCCACATACCTTCAGACTCAGGATACTCTCTTTACATGCAGGTGGGTCTTTAAAAAGTCTTCAGGCCAAGCTTAGCTTCCTTTTGCTAATGAAATGAACACAGACCACCATATACAGAGAAATGGTGAAAGTGGGGGAAAAAGGGTAGAAGGATGGGGAACAGAAAAAGGTGCAAATAAAATTTAGAGGGACATTCATTTCCAATCCATCTCCCCTTAGGCACCACTGCCACGGTTTAATGAAGTGGTAGCTAAAGGTGTCTTCCTAGCATCTCTACACCTGGGCACCCCCATGAAGAATACTTCTGAAACAAGAGGCCATCTCCTAAGGCTACCAAAACATTTTGTGAATGCCCTGGGAGTAACTATGCCCCTTTTCTTCCAACACTCCCCTTTGCCATTAAAGAAAGCAGCTAGTGTCCAGATGGCATGGCGTCTCTCTGCCTCCCTACTCTAGAAACACATGGGGCTAGGCTGGGTCCTCTTTCCCAGTAGCTTGGCCTGGGCTAGGATCCAGCTCTCTCCTTGAGTACAAACCGACTAACAGCTGTCCCTTTCTTTATAATGGCCATCAACAAAGTTAGCTGCAAGCCAGTGGCTTAAAATGAAAATTGTATCATTTGCTCCTTCCAGAGACAAGCCTCATAAACAGGGCTAGCATTCATTAACTGTAGAACCACTAAAGCAGCAGTGAGAGCCTCTTCCCTCTTCTTTCAACAAGACCCTGACTTCATTCTCTGGCCTCGTCATTTGGAGTCTGAAATTCCTCATCAGTGAACCAGCACATTCCTGTGTCGATCGTCTCCCCAAGTGAAGGGAGGCGAGGAAGCGTGGGAGGCTCGCCCATTCACACCACTTGCCTCTCCATCCTCCTAAGGTGACCATCCTCTCCTTCTTCTATAAGACTCCTAATTATTTTTCAAGATGTAGTTTGAATGTCAACCCCTCCATGAAGCCCACCTCCTTCTCCCAGGCTGCTCTCTCTTACAGCTTTAACCTAAGGATATGGTGGTGGTCTCTTTACATGCCTCCCCCACTAAATCATCAGTTACTGGAAGGTAAGGACCAGAGCTAATTCTTTTTCATAACTCAGTGCTTGACAAATATTGGTCCTTAACAAATGTTTGTTGAATCATTGAGGAGAGCAGACGTCATAAAAATAAAGTTAAAAGAAGAGACAGTGTGAAAGAAAAGAGACCAAGAGATATTAATAAAGAAACACAGAAGCAGGAGTTCATAAAAAGAGGGAGAAGAATCAGTTATGAGGAGGACCAGCATAAGGAGGCATAGAGGATGGAAAGGGAAGAGGCGAACAATGCATGTGGGTGGAAGAGTGAGGGGAGAGAGGACACAGGTGAACTTAAATACAAAGGCCCCTTTCTAATTTCTATTTTCTATTTTTAAGAGCAAAGCAGAAATGCTGGAAGTCCTCAAAGCAGAAATATACGTGGAGCTGCCGGTGTAAACCATGATATAGAATTAGGGTCAGGAATGATGTAGACCCATGATGCATGGTCCAGTAACTTTGGCATCACCCGGGAGATTGTTAGAAATGCGGAATCTCGGGTACCACCCCAGACCTGGCGATTCAGAATGGACATTTTAAACTAGGTCCCCAGGTGATTCCTATTTACAATAAAGTTTGAGAAGCACTGATGTAGACGTCTGAAATCCACTAATAACCTCCACGTCTCACTCTATTCAATGGTGTGGTGCACAGAGACTTGGCACTAAGCAACTGCCCCAACCTTAACCAAATCACTTAATCTCCCTGGATCTCAGTTTCTTCACCTATTAAGTGAGAAGTCCAGAGGAGATGCTTTCAAAAGTGCCACAGGGCTCTCATATTCTTGATCTCATCTAACAACATAACTGCAAATCATTCCTGTACCCACCATTACAAACAACAAACAGCATCTTTCACTAATCAATATTTCATTTCTCTCCGTTCATTCATCCATAGACCTACCATTAACAGCCACAGGTGCATGGTAGGAACCCATCTCCTCTGAGTTAGGCCTGCTCCTTCACATTCTGTTCTATTTTCTGCAGCCTTCTGAAAGATAGTATCAATTCAACCACTAATCTACTCTCCCTGGAGACGTCTTCTTGTGGTTGCAAAGAAGAGATGCACTTTAATAAATGTGAACAATTCATTAGACCAGTAACTCTTTGGATCCATATTTATTTACAGAGAGAGACGATACCAGCATCCCGTGCTGCAAAGGTAGTTTACTGAAAGGAAGAAATTTCTAGAATTCTTAAGGAGGATGCAGAACGGCAGTGAAGAAAAGGAGCTTACCCACTCCTGACCCCAACAAGTTACCCGAGATGAGCTGTTTTGTACTCTCCATCATTATGAAGAGAAGGTCAAGGTCATCGTTCAGAACAATAGTTTCCCAACCTTGAGAATGATGAGTTCCACCTGGCTCCTATAGGCTGCTTTTTTGCTCTGGCTTCTTCACACATAACCTGTCCTTTCCCCCACCTCCTTCTCTAGTTCATAGTCTATAAATATTAACTAAATTTCTGCTTTAGCCTGTCAGTACTAGTGGCTGTGTCGCCTGCATTTTCATATTCTTGAACAAGAAAATAGGAAAAAAAAAAAAAAAAAAGAGCCCTGCATCCTGGATTCCTCATATTCGTGGAGGTAATAGGAGAAGGTTTTACAAGGTGACCATGATGTGGCCAAGGGCTGCATCAGCTCAGTCCTGTTTCTCCATTCATCCCACCAACCAATTCTAGTGCACGTGTCCACCTCCCAGGTACCTGTCGCCCCTCCCCACACAAGGCTGGATGTGTGGACGCAAAGGTCAAGGGAGACCGTCATGGTTCTGAAGCCATCTTTCTGGAAGTGAAGCAGGAATACAAAATCGAGGTACCTGCTGTTCATCCCTTCACCAGAGGAAGTCTCTCTTCCCGCTCAGCCTAAAAGAAAGGCACTGGGTGTGCAAAGTAGTGACTAGAGGAATTTTTTCTCTTCCTCCTCCTTTGCTGTCATTTTGCCTTCTTACTTACTCTCTCTACCTCTATCTACTCCCCGATATATGATACATTTACAGTGGCAAAACAAGGCTCTTCAGATAGACAGGCTTCCCAGGGATGGAACCAACAGAGAGAAGGCACTAGACACCCCGGGGCACACCCTGCTCCTCTCCTTACTTTCAGCATCTGTCTCTAAGCTGCCATATCATCCTGTGTTCACAGATCCATCATGCTTCGCTACACCTGAAGCACAGGCACAGAAGACACCATGTCGTTCAGCTTCTCTTGAAATCACCAACCTAACATCTTCAACCGTGCTTTCCTGGGAAGTCTTTATTTCCTACTAATTTTTTTTTTCTTAATTGCACATCATGGAGGCACCTCGAATGAAAGTAAATGTACTCTTCCTCCCACCAGCAGCCACATTTCTCTGCCATGTGCCCACACCATCAGGGGGGCGGCGGGAGGGGAGAAGACAAAATAGAACCCGGTCAGCTCTTTATGCTGTGAGGGAAAAAACGGGGAGAAAACAATGGCCCTGAGGCCACCCAGAGCACCACTGAGTCACGGCCTCATGGCGTCCACTCATGAGGACAGGGGCAGCCACCACCTGCCAAGGTCTCCAAAACGCCTTTGGATGTGGAAAGACACAGACCACCTGTGGCGATTCCTCCTTGAATCCCAACAAGCACTTTGTGGATGGAGTCCATTCTTTCCTCTTTGTGGCTTTCCCACTGCCTAGTCCTCTTCCTCCCCTTTCAATGTCTTGTCCCTTGCCCAGTCTTAGAGCCAGCTAACAATGGCCTGGAACCTGGCTTCACCCCATTAGCATTCAAGGCCAATGGGGCTGAGACTCTGTCGAAAGGCCTCCTGGCAACCTCGTGACCAATCCACACGATGACTGGTGTAGAAGACTGTCGTGGCCCCAGGAATGCAAACAGGACGATGCCCTTGGAGATGCACCTCACCTTCCTCATCCTACCTATGGAATCATGGTGCATGGAGCTGCTTTTCTCACCCACACCTCGGTTCTATTTTTAAGTCAAATTCAGAGTTCATCCTCCCACTTGAAGAAGTAGCAGCAGATGGGGAATGAGCTCAGGTGTCTCAGGTGAGCACACACTGGATCATGTCAGCTATCTGTAGATGTGGTGAGCACGGCTCAAAGTGGGATCCCAACCGCCACTCTGATGACACCATGGTTACAGATGAGTGCTGAAGCAAGAAACGCTCAGGAGAATGAGACCTGGGGGAGGGGAGTAGTGAATCGGATGCTATCCATCCTTTCTGGACAATGAAGAACTCTCTTCCACCACGATGTTGAGTGACAAGGACCTTCAACGTCTTCCCCAATATCCCTTTAGTATTTTGGATGGTTTCAAAGTATTATAAAAAAAAATACTGGAGAAAAGATTTAGGGGGAGAATACTTTCAGGAAGATTATTGGTGCTAGTGATTCTGCCACATTGTTTTGAAGATCTTGATCTCAACCTGATTCCTGCCCTTGGGTGCCTTCGGAGTTTGGGGACCTACGGTCAGTGGACAAGGTGACGAGTAACCAGCTCACCACCTGGCCCTGCAGCCCGTGGGCGACCTGATCTCCTCAGAGTTGTCTTGGATTGCATGAGCGACTAGCTGAAGAGCCATTAGCTAAGTCTTTTCCATTTCTCCTGCTATTTCTCTTTTCAAGTGCATGAATATACCACCTAGCCACACTGCACATGCTGTAGAATTTGCTGAGAGGGAGAAAAATGTAAGTATTAATTCTCTTTGGAGGGTCCAAGGCTAACACATGCAAACGGCACATCTCTTTGTTTAACACAAAGACTCACATGTCGAATTCTGCACCCCTGCCACACACACAGCATTTTAGAACTCTGCAAGATAGCCATTTTGCAAGAGTGGGGAAGTAACAGTTTGCTCGGAGGATGTGTGGGTATAAATAGATGTGCAGA
Organism: Mesoplodon densirostris; assembly: GCF_025265405.1. Lineage (NCBI taxonomy): Eukaryota > Metazoa > Chordata > Mammalia > Artiodactyla > Ziphiidae > Mesoplodon > Mesoplodon densirostris. The sequence continues at coordinate 12,565,530 of NC_082671.1, forward strand.
CAGAAGGAGAAATTTATAGCTCAAATATAATAGCACACAAAAAAATACGAATTAAAAAGCAGAATACTGACAGAATTCCTTCTTTCCAAGCTAAAGATTTAAGTCCTCTTAACCTGCAGCATCCTCCAATTCCAGGTGTTCTGAGGCCAGCCTGATTCCCCACCTAGACCTGTCCCTCTGCAGTAGGCCTCCCGGGATCTCTGGGCCCAGGGTCAGCATTTAGACAGCAAGTGGACTTCGGGTCAATAGCCACAGTAATCTCATTCATTATTTCATTTTTTAAAAGGCATGAGAAGGATACCTAGGAAGGTAGAGACAGGAGCTAGAGAGACATGGAAGTGGCAAAGGGGAAAAACCAGCCTGAAAAAAAGAAAAAGCTTTCTCGATTCCCATAAAAAAATCAGAGCTTTAGCTTGGGGTGAATAAATGGCTATTTAACTCGAAAATCACACAGGTCTCCCAACCCTTATGCCATCCAACATCTGTCCCTACATACATCCACCCCCACTGCCTCCAAAAAACCCAAAACCTGTTAGATGAGGAAGGAAAAGAAATAACGTGGGAGATTTCCCCCTTTGTAACAAGTCTTTTTCCCCAAACAGCATTATTTGAATATCTTGTTACCTTTTCTTCCCCCAAAAAAATCCACTTGAGGGACTTGAAGAGAGAGATAAACAAGGAATCCCTGCCCCAGGTGAGAAGAAAATGAAATAGAATTTGCCCTACCTTGGTTTGTAGAAGCCAAACCTCTAGACGGACAGATTAAGGGAGTGAGCATGTTGGGAATATCCAGTCGTGTCTTCTCGCTTGCATATCCACATAAGAAAGATGAAGGATAAATAAAAGGAAGATCATTTAAAATCCAATTTAGCGTGAATTTTGTTTTAATCTTGCGTCTTGAAGAGATGCAAATTCAACGAAAAAAAAAAAAAAAGGATGGACTTCAAAGGTAATTCAGGATATGGAGAGCAGCTCACAATGCAGAATCCAGAGTGATTATTCCGTTTGCATGTGAGATTAGTGGCTGGACTATTTTTTTTTTTAATGATTCTTCTGGCAATTACGGTTTTTGATTTTTGGAGCTTTAGTGGAGGAGGCTCTGTGTAGAGAAGCTGGGGGCCGGCTCTGTCCCTCCGTGGAGCATGGTCATTTCCAAAGCGTCCCCTTCCTAAGGGGGAAAAAGAGGCGGTCAAGGTTTGATTCGAGTGTCCCCCAGAGGGTGAGAAAAATGCATTCCGAAAAAGAGATCAATTCGTTTTAAGGAAAAGGGGGAGGAAACCCTGCATTTCCCACAGAGTGCACACGAGAGGAATTGCAAACAGCTGGCACCGGTCTATAAATAATTCAGAAAAGGTCTGGCTATACCATTCCTGGGACAGGCATGGATGCGAGGTGGGAAAGCCAACCTGAATGGAGGAGGAGAGAGGGAGGGAGGGAGGGAGGGAGCGAAGGAGGGAAGTGGGAAGCAGGGAGGAAGGGAGGGAGAAGCGGCTCCACGTAGCAACACACACTCACTCACACGCAGAAACACAACCCCGACTTAACTCGCCAGCAAGTGCGGCCCCCAGCCCCATCTGCAGTGCTGCTGACATGTCTGTCTCGCTCTTCCCATCGTCTCCAACAGCAGCGCCTCCTCCCACCCCGGGCTCGCGCTGAATGGGTTCTGATTGTGCACCGGGTGCACACTGGGCATTCCCTGGAAGGGGCACACTGACACGCGCGCACACACGCACGCGCCCCCAAGCGCGCACTCACACTCACCCCCGCGCACACTCACGCCGCCGCCGCCGCGCTGCTGTGCAGCTCACGGGGCTTCACCTGAAACGTGTCGATTGGACGGATGGTCGCGGCGCGTGGCTCCGGCCCGGGGCCCCGATGCCCAGCCTCTCTGCTCGGTAAGGGGACCAACCCCCCCAAAAAAGACCGGAGAGTGCCCTATCCCTTCACCCTGAAAAACCTTTTTTCAAAAGCCACGTCCAAATGAGCAAGTGCAGGGCTCTGCAGGCTTTAAGAGCTTTACTTAATGCCAGGTTGGTTAACGGCTCCACTGCTTCGACCCTTTATCTTCCTGACACCCCCATTCCCCCCCCCCAAAATGAGACAATAGACTCCAAGGCGAATATTTACGTACCGGCTTGGAGAGCCTGGGCGATAGCAGGGTCTCCGGAGAGGGGTGGCCGGTGGCCGAGGATGGAGCGTCTTCCTTTCCTGCAAAGCAGGATTAATAATCCGTCTCGGAGGGTTTTGAAGTTCACGACTCTTCTTTGCAAAGCAAAGGAAAATGCATCCGGACGCCAGCACTTCTGGAGGGTGGTGCTCAGAAATCACCCAGCCGAGCACTTTCGATAGAGCAAAGCCCCGAGATTTCCTAGAGGTGAAGAAGCCGAAGGAAGTGGTTTTTCAAAGGGGGTGGGGGACCTGCCTTTCTCCAAAAAGGTGGGGGGTGGAGAGGCAGGCGCCCAGATTCCAGCTGGTGATGATGGGAGCCGGGGGAGGGGAAGCGGGCGGGGGCAAGTCAACCGCGCGGCGGCGGGAGAGGAAGAGGAGGAGGGGGAGGAGGGGAGAGTAAGAAAACGGGGGATTAATCACCGGGTACGGGGGCAGGGCGGGAGATCACAGGCTGCCTGGTCTGGATTTGGGTCTCACACTCAAAAACGTGCCCCCCCCCCACACACACACACCCCTACCTCTCACACACTGCTCTGGTGGGAGGAGAAACCCGCGAAGCTAGGGGAGATGTTCCTGCTCCCAGAGTGTGTGCGCGCGCGTGTTCTCTTTCTCCACACCTCCCACCCCATCCCCAGACCCCTTCACCCCCTCACTCCTAATGCTAAGTCTCTGGCGGAGGCAGCTTCCCACGTCACGTGCTGGGGGAAGTGGGGTAGGAAGGGGGAGAACGCTTAACCGAGTCCGTGGCGCCTCCTGCCGGCCGCAGTGGGGAACGGCAGCGAGGAAGGGCGGCCAAGGGGTCGGGGGAGCGAGACAGTGCCCCCGGCGGGCGGCCCCGCTCCGCTGCGGAAAGCGTCTTCAGGGCGGAGCTGCGGTTTGAGATTTAAGATCCTTGCTTGATTTTCCATAAATCAGCCTTTGCTTCGTAAGTACGTGGCATGTGCTGGACGCAGTTTAAAGCCGGGTTCTTGCCTTCAAGGGGCTTAAGATCTATTTGGAGCCCATGAGGCTGACGCGTAAAACAGGGGCAAACAAAGCAAGGTAAATGTAATTAAGGGCTAAATTGTGTAGTACAGGTTACGTGTGTGCTTTGCTGACTGCTAGTGAAGGTTTGAAGAATTTGGAATTTTCTATTAAAGTAGATCCTGTTATTTAAAGACCTTGAGAAGAAGATGATGAGACAGGTGAATTATCCCTAAATAAAACTAGATTTCAGGGCATTTACAAACCCACCCTCTTGTAAAAAGCAAACATCTATTCATTTCTCTCCGTCTTAAGCTGCTTTCTATTTTAACAGTACTTATCACCACCTGTAGTATTGTTTACTTTTAATATTAATATCATTGTGTAGGCATCATTTTTATTCAGATCCATTGTCTCTTCAGAGATACAGAATATTACAGTGGTGGAGCATTTTCATTCTGGTTATATCATGAGCTTCTTACCCACATTCCTGAGAAGCAGCCATATAAACACACGGGTAACAATCCTGTGTGAAGTGTTCACACCTAGTAGCTGGGTGCTTTGATCTATATAGAATGGGGTCCTATAGACCAGACAGCACCCATAATACCTCTGAACTAACTCTTTCATGTTTCCCGATTTTGATAGGCCGAATCTTTGAATGTAAGATGTTTAACACGCACACAAACACATAAGCATTACAAGAAAACACAAATACAGTGTGTTCACGTGTGAATTATTCTGTCTCAGTAATGGTAGAGCTATTTTTCTAAGTCAGGGTAAGGCTGATCTTCCACCTCTTTGGAGAACTGCAGAGGCGCCCTGAATCGCTGTGCCCCTTGACACACAACAGCCAACTCAACCACTCCACGTGTAGATTTCCAGTTGTTAGCATGTGGATTCCAGGAGGGGTGTGGGATAAGGAGAGCAAGGGCCCTGTGGGGCTTTCCTGAAACACTTCTGGAGTTTTCCAGGAATGCCCATTAACGTCACAATAGTATCCAATCTCACTCAAGGCTGACCTTTAATCTACTTTTTTTTTTTTTAAACCTCAGAGTCCACCCTCCCCTTCCTATCCCTGATCCCCTTCACCAAAATTGGACCAATTCTCTTATTTTATTCCTTTCCTGGACCCAGCAATTCCGTTCCTGCCTGTTCACTTTTGCAAGTATAGAGAGAAGGATGGGATCTCAGATCCCCTCTCCCTAACTCCACCCTCTCTTTCAGTTTCTAGCTCAAGTTCCAAGTCCACAGAGGATATTTTTCTGTCAACCAAGCCTGAACTGATTTCTGTAACAACTTCAAGGATTTTTCAATGAGGTCTGGCACCTCACCACCATCCCCCTGACTCCACGCTCTGCATTTGGACATGTGTAGAGGAATGTGCACGAAATGACTGGGTGATGCCACTGGCATGTATGACCCAGGCACGAGATACTACACATACCAAATTGGACATCTGGTCCTGCATTATGAAGAACTGGCCCAAAAGGAGAACAATACTTCCACAAGCTATTTATCTTGAACCGTATGAAGCTACTGGTATTTAATCATATGAAATAACCATTAATTATTAACTTATAATAAAAAGGCAATTTCATAAGGTTAAACTTAAAGGTATTATCCTTATATACGGTATACCTCTTATCTTCCCAGTTAGTTGTTTAACTACTTAGGGAGACAGACCAGCATCTAGGTATCCATATATTCCCAGCACTAGGCTGCTGGTTGGCAACCTCAGAAGTTCCCCTGGGGCAATTCAAAATGGCCCCAGTACAGAGAGGGCAAGGAGAGACCAAAGAAAGAGGCAGCCCACTCCAGATTGGTAGGTGGCAGTTGTAATAAGCAAAGGAACTTACATACCAGGCTTGCTGTCTTGGGAAGCTGCAAGATGAGTAGATCTCCACACCTGCTGGACCTAGATAGCAGCCCTAACAGGGTTCCATCACATATTCATTCCAGATGGTGTCAATAATACATCCTCAGGCTTCCCTGGTGGCACAGTGGTTGAGAGTCCACCTGCCGATGCAGGGGATACGGGTTCGTGCCCCGGTCCGGGAAGATCCCACATGCCACGGAGCGGCTGGGCCCGTGAGCCATGGCTGCTGAGCCTGCACGCCCGGAGCCTGTGCCCCACAATGGGAGAGGCCACAACAGTGAGAGGCCCGCGTACTGCAAAAAATAATAATAATAATAATACATCCTCTCAGGGTTGCATCCTTGAAGTGGCTCCTAGGGCAGGAACAGTGGGCGAAATGGACATTCCAAGGACAAGGGGAGGGTGTAAGGAGTCTTCATATTGCCTGGGTCCAACTCGTGGGTCAACTGCTGGTCACATCCTCTTAATGATCTCCTCCAATAGTGGTGCCATTCACACATGTGGGGTCTCAGTAAATATTAAGGATTTTTTATGACTGTTAGAAACCACTTTCCCAAGCAGTCTTGCCAACTCTGGAAGAGCTAATTCTAGGGACCATGCAGCTTGTGAGCAGAAGGTGGTATCTCTTCTCCATGGTGTCCAGTGCCCATTTAATGAGGGAGACCTCTCTCCTTATTTCTCAGACTTCCTGTCACTCACTTGCACTTCTAATGAACAACCTTTGCCTCCAAGGACCATAAACCTTTCAATAAAACTGTTTTCGGAGATCACCCAGATTCACGAAATTTGAAACACCATTTCTCAATGTTGCAAATATGCACTTCCTAACTCCTAGTCAGACAGCAAAGAAAGAAATATTCTAACACGACAAGATGTTGGGTTATATTTCACAGCATTATTTATTGAGATAAAAGCTCTCACCTGAGGCTGCTAATGACACTGTTGGAGGTATTCTGCCAGCTCACTTGACCCAAAGGATCCCAGGAGATGCAAACGGTCCATGGCCCCATCAGCAGATGCAAAGCCTATGCCTTGTCTGGAGAAAAAAGACAGAAGTATATTCATCTCACAGCATATTTCAGATCAAACATGGAAACCAAAGGAAAGGGCCTGAAGCTTACAATTTGGAGTCCTTCTTTAAGGAAAAGTGTAGAAAATTTGATGCGAAAGTAAATACTTACATAAAATGAGGAAATACATCACAACAACTGAAGAATTCTGATACTTATAAATGCAACACTTTTTAAAATTAAATAACATATTTTATTAGTTGCTGCTTGACTCTTCTGTAATACTTGCTTTTCTACATTTTTTTACTTCATACTCTTTGAGTACCTCTTCACATTATGATTATTATATCATTTTCTATAGAAATAATAGAAAGAATGCAGTCTGATCTTTACCATGGTTGTTCAAAAATTATTTTTTATTGTTGATCATTTGGGGAAATTTCTTACTTATTGGTAGTAGTACATTTTTCAGAATTGTTGAATTAGGGAAAACCTTTATCAAATTTTTTTATATATAAATTGTAAGGCTTCAAGGGTTTCAAGTTTTCTTGTACAGTGACTAATCTTAAATATCCCTTGAATTGATGACACTCATTAACCAGTTTGCAATGTATTATAAAGTTTTACATTATCTTCATCAATGTCAGTATTTTGTCTCAAACTTACCAAAAATTTAAATCATTTCCCAATGTGTACATATGACTCACTCCTCTTCATTAACTGGATTATCAAACGATCCAGGAGCCTATTCATTACTTCTATTCAAAATTTCTCTTTTCTTCTTAGAGAATTATAGTTTCGGTATAATTTGAAAAACAAAATGTTGCAATTTGCTTCCCAATGTCAGACTGATTTCTATTGATGTCAGGGCTAATCTTCATCTTTTTGTTTCATATTACATTAATTATTATCTAAGTTTTCTCTTGGTTCTTTAATAAATAAATGTAGATAATAATAAAAGAAGGAACTCTTCAAATATGTCCCAAACAGCAGTCTGTAATTTCTCACTTGTTTTGTTAAAATGTCCCAGAATGTCTTTCCAAAGTGCAGGTTAAGTGGCACAATCAAGCTTTATCAACTCTTTTGAATAAACTTTTCTACATCTCTATGTTCGGGTTTCCCTTCCCAGCCTATGAAAAATTTTAGAGCCTTAATATTGATGTACACATCTTACAAAGCTCGAGCAGCTTTCTAATGGGAAACATTACACTTTGATTCTTTAAAGAAAATTCTAAGTTGTCACATACTCTATTGGGGAGAAAATGTAAAAGGAAAAAAAGCTGCAACAAAATACAAAAGTGGTCAATGACTTCAGGTGAGGTGGGGGGCAGCTTTTTTTCCAACTAGAACAAGAGGATGACCCATGGAGCACATGTTCTGTGACACTTTTATGTCAGGATACTGGGTGAGTAGGGGCAAGGCGCAGGTGGAGTTTTCCTGGAAGCTTTCCTTGGGACAGCTGGCAATAACTTTACAGGAAACTGAAGGCAAGCTGCATAAATATATCTCACTAAACCCAAATTAAATTATTCCCTACTCAACTTCCTCTTAGCTTCATCTCAAAGATGCTCACCGCCAGTCCAAGGCCACCCAGCGTGAAGGAAAATCAGAGAAAGTTGGAGTGGAAAGAAACAGCAATCTTAAGTGATTTGCAATTAAAATATGCTACTTTTGCAAATTCTACTAAAACATTTGGACACATTATTAGGGCCTCTCCCACAGTCTTAGAAAGGGCCCCAGGTGAGTGGCTGGGAGTCTGAAGCTGCATTAGCTTCAAAGTGGGTCTGTCCCCGCTCGTTACCTCAAGTAAAACAGGCTTCCTGGTTTCCAGAGAAAATATTCGAATGTTTATCATCTCTGAAAAAATAATTCATAAAGGCTTAGTTGACAACACGCATGTTAATGCCTTCTGCTAAATCCAATCCATCTTCTTTTGCTTACTATTACTGGAGTGTACAGGAAACACGGGCAGAGCATTCAATTTTAATCACTCTCACAAGCATACTAAGATCCTACCATCACTACTCTTTTAAAAGAATCTCTATTTTGTTCTTATCCTAATGATATTAATTATTCAACTTGGACAGTCTTTTTTCAAAGGGATAAACAACCTTCATCCCCTTGTGTGAAGTCCTCCAACAATGAAAAAAAGTTCATTATCCACTACAGTTTTTTGAGCCTGTTGTGTATATATTGTGAACAATACACTCCTAGACATTTGCACTGTGTACTCAAGGGAACATTTCTTTCACACTCCCCCAAATGGGCCCTTTTCTTTTCCAAATTATACAATGGTGGCACAAGGGAGGAGAGAAAAAAGGGAGGAATAAATAAGACTTTCAGAAAGAAGATTGAATCTAGAAAGCAGGAGATGTGATGAGATAGTAGGAGTTCTCTGTAACAGAGAAAGGGAAGGATCCACATGGTGTTATTTCTAGCAGCACTCAACTCCTGCGAGAACACACCCCGAGTGGAAATAACCCCCTATTAAGCACGGTTAGAGTTGGCACTGCCTTATTGTTTTTCCCCCTCCTCCAACATAGCAAAGATATGACAACAGTGTATCTGACCCAGCTGTTTTTGGTGTTTTTTTTTTTTAACAAATCCTTTAGAATCTTGCTTTTTTTCCACCTGGAAAGGTCTCCTTTTTCTTCTTCTTTTCTTTTTTCCATCTAAGCACGGTGTGGGTGGGGGTGGGGGAACATCTCTAGTCTCACCATTATGGGGAAAAGAAGATGCACTCTTCTGATGTTTCAGTGCCAGGTTGTTCAAGCTTCTTGAGAAATGTGCCCCAGTTTCTTTTACTACAGACAATGTGGATGAGACACTGTCGCTATCTGAAGGCATTTGGAAACATCGTATTACCAGAGGCGGTCAGATAATGATGTGAATGATAAAACAAAATGGAGATAAACTTTGTAATTCTCCTCTCACCAGTTCCCTTCTCTCTTGTCACTTCACGCTCTTCTCTGAAACTTCTTAACGTTTTCCTTTGTGAGCCGTGTGTCAGTGCCCGCCCCCCATATTCTTTTTCCACTTCAGCATCTGCCTCCTTCCATGTGGCTCTTTACTCCTGGAGCCGTCGCTGTCATCAACCTCCAGGCAGATACCACCTCTTTTTCACGCCCCTGCAGAGAGTCCCTTTATCACACGGAGGAGCTTTTCCTGAGAGTGGCTTCTGCCCACTTCTTCTGCCCCCTCCGCTCCCATCGCCCTGCACCCTCCCCATTCGCCACCAAGAGACCTTATGTGGAGCCCAGTTAAAGGAAATAATGACAAAGCAGCTTCGGGATCTCCTGCCAGAGTTGAGGGAAGGAAGAGGCCACAGGGAGACCTGGGCAGGCTGTTGAGAGAACACGGAGTCACAGGGGTGTGAGACGATCACGTGTGGAGTCAATGGTCCCACAAAATAAATGTGAAATTAATGTGAAATCATGTGAATTAAGATGATTTCATTAGGGTGTGTGTGTGTGTGTGTGCGTGCGCATGCACACACACACACCAGCGCTTTGAGAGAATTCTGAGGCGCAACCTGAGGCAAAGGGTGGTTCACATGTCCCAAATCTGCATAATTAGCCTGAGAGGGATGGAGCATAAGCTTCACGAGGGCAGGGCCTGGTCCATTTTGTTCACGGCAACATTCCCAACACCCAGGGCAGTGCCTGAATGAGTAAATAAATGAATGACTTCTAAGAGGACCTAGAAGATGAGTAAGTATTTAAAGAAGGATTTTCTCTGCCGCTGTAAGAGCTGCGTTATGATGACCCTGATTGAACTTCTCAACAGGCCCCCCACTAATGGGATTTAGTTCAAACTCTCCCCTGACAGGTGGGCTCCTTCACAGCCTGGCTCCAACTTCTCTCTCCTCTGTATTTCTTCATAACATCCACTCATTTTTTTCATTTTGTTTTAAAATTGAGGTTTATTTTCTTTTTAAATTTAGATTTTAGTTTTCTCAAAGTTATATAAGCAAAGAGTTTAAGATGCTCAAAATAGCTCAACAGCAGTCCCCTGACCTCCCATCACCACCGTTTCCCACTCACTAAAGGCCACCACTTTTAGCTCATCTAATTGAAGCTGTTGGCGCTAGCCATCCCAGCTCAAAATGACACACTTACACGTCTACGTCTTAATTTTTTAAATTTATTCATTATCTATTGGTATCCTACTATGGAAGATAAGGGTTTGCCTCTTTTTCAAAAGCAAAAACTAATGTACCACATATAAGCACACTTCCTATCTACCCTCATATTCTCCAATATATGCACATCATAATTATACTTAAATCAATATTCATTTGCAGTTGTCCTGTAAATGTCCTTTATCAGGCTTGGTTATCTTATATCTTTAATCTCCCTTAATTTAGAATAGTCCCTCCACCTTATTTTGTCTTTCATGACATTGACATTTTTGAAGAATCTGGGCCAGTTATCTTGCAAAATATTTCACAATCTGGAATGGTCTGACTTTTGTGCCCATGAATAGACTAAGGATAAACATTTTTGGCAAGGTGATATTGTGAACTTCTCCAATGCATGTATTAGGAGATACATGATGCCAGCGTGTCCCATTGTTGATGATGCCAAATTTAATCATTGATTTAGGGGGTATCTAACAGATCTCTCAATCATAAAGGTATATTTTCCTCTTTGTAATTGCTAAGTAATATGTTGGGTGATAATTTGAGACTATGATCCCATGTTCCTGTTTCCTAATAACTTAAGGACAAAGAGTATTAAAAAGAAATCTTAAACTTCACATCTAGTGTTTATTGTTGGTAGTGGTATTAGTGCAGTAATTATGAACAGAAATAAAAAATTATATATATGTATATAGGCTCTATCCACTAAAAAGAACTAAAAGCAAGCAGTGACACCCCAGTAACAATAAGCACACCTAGCACCCAGATCCTGGCTTCTAAATACCATTCTCCACTCAAAGTAACCAGGGATCCTTGGCAAAATGGCTGAGTTCAGGCTGAGTCAGGGAAAATGAAAGGTGAGCCCAGAGCATCTTGTTTGGTTTGAAAGCAGGATATGCTCTAAAACTAATGGGGACATGTCCAAAGGACAGAGAATCCAACTTAAAGGGTGTCCAATTGACCAAATTTGGGACTATTTTAGCATAAAAAAAGAAAATGATCATTATTGATTATGACACATTGAATAAAAAGAGACTCCATTTAGTCCAAAGAGAATGGTGGTGGGTGGAGGGAAAAAAAGTTCTTCTTCACAAACATTCTAGCTAATAAATGCTGAAGGAATGATAGAGTTAAATAATCATCATTTTTACAGTCTCCAGTGTAACAGCTGATCATCAGTGAATACTAATAAATGCTTTTTTTGATGACGGTATTTAGCAAGCCACAACTATATGGTGTACTTATTCTTAACCTGTAAAAATAAAGTCCTTTTTTAAAACTTTAAAATGTATATTCTCCCACATCTCACAAATATCTCTTTCCCTTCATTCATGTTTACTAATATTGGGCTGGCCAAAAAGTTCATTCAGGTTTCTCCATAACAGCTTACGGAAAAATCCGAACAAACTTTTTGGCCAACCCAATACATTCATAAACCCTTCCAAATTTCCTTCTTTGCAAATTTTTTCTTTTATCCATTGGTAGATATCTGTGAGCACTGATTCATGTATAATTTAACGACTGTAGAGAAAAATGCTTTAGCCTGTATTTAGGAGCCATTCCTGAAATTCTTCTTTGAACAAAAACATTTCACGAGTTTCTTTTTGTGAAATCATAACATACTTGTCTAAGTTAGCTACTTTACTCCAAATTTTAAAATGCCAATTCAAAAAACATTAACCAAACACTGACCATGTGTGAAGGAGAGTGCTAAATATTGTTGGAAAAACTAGAATAAGTAAAACACATCCCTGCCTTCCAGAAGTTAACAGTCTAGGGCTTCCCTGGTGGCGCAGTGGTTGAGAGTCTGCCTGCCGATGCAGGGGACACGGGTTCATGCCCCGGTCTGGGAAGATCCCACATGCCGCCGAGCGGCTAGGCCCGTGAGCCATGGCCGCTAAGCCTGCGCGTCCGGAGCCTGTGCTCCGCAACGGGAGAGGCCACAACAGTGAGAGGCCCGCGTACCGCAAAAAAAAAAAAAAAAAAAGTTAGCAGTCTAAATAAAGGAGAACAGTATGTAAGCAAAGAAACAATAAAATGCAGATCTATTTGACCCCTATGATAGAGATAAAAGTAAGATGCTAAGACCTCAGAAGTAAGACCTATTCATTCCAACAGAGTGTGGAAGATTGCTTTAGCAGCCCCAATTCTTCATCTCTTCATATAACCACACCCTCCACCATGTAACTCTGCAGTGCCCCTTCCGTTATGGCAGGGACATCCTTGCTTACACCTTGACTTTGGGTTTGGCAGTGTGACTTGCTCTAACCAATAGAAAGAGGTAGAATTGATGGAGTGTCAGTTCCAGATGTAGGTCTCAAGAAGTCTACACATTCCTGCTTGAGCTCTCAAACCTCTGCCACTGCCACAAGAAGAGCATATCTAGGCTAACGTGCTTGTACTGGGAGGGAAGAAGAGACATGCCGAGTAAACTGAGACACCCCAGCTGAGCCCAGCCTACTTCAGACAATCTTCAGCCAACCCACAGATCTGTGACAATAAATGCTTGGTGGTTTAAGCCACTGAGTTTTGGGGTGGCTTAGGGTACAGCAATTTTATGGCAATAGTTAACTGATATACAGAGGAATAAAGGAAATCTTGCACCTCAGAGGATGCGGTACTAGTTCTGAACTTAAAAGGAGTAGACTCTTTTTTATTGAGATATAATTGATATATAACATTATACTAGTTTCAGGTGTATAACATAATGATCTGATATTTGCATATATTGCAATAAAAGGATCGCCACATTGTCTAGTTAATATCTATCACTATATATAGTTATTTTTTTCTTGTGATAAGAACTTTTAAAACCTATTCTCTTAGCAACTTTCATATCTACAATACAGCATCATTAACTGTAGTCAGCATGGGGTTAGACCATTCTAACAATTTCCTTCTGAGCTGAAGGAAAAGCACAGGCAGAATCTCAGAGACACATTCAAGTAATAGCAAGCAATGGAATGCAAAGTCCAAGGAGGAATATAGTAAAAGTATCGAGGTAGGTTCTGGAGCCTATTGAATTCCATACTAAGGAATCTTCATCTTATTTTACATTCTATGAGAGGAATTTAATCTGGCCTAGACTTTTGGGAAATAATGTTGGCAATAATATGGGCCAGGTGCAATGGAGGAAAAAAATATCAAGTTAAGAATGATTGATTCCCAACTATATACTGAGTGTTTTACCTTAACAATCTCATAGGGCTTCCTTGGTGGTGCAGTGGTTGAGGGTCCGCCTGCCGATGCAGGGGACACGGGTTCGTGCCCCGGTCTGGGGGGATCCCATGTGCTGTGGAGCGGCTGGGCCCGTGGGCCATGGCCGCTGAGCCTGTGCGTCTGGGGCCTGTGCTCCGCAGCGGGAGAGGCCACAACAATGAGAGGCCCGCGTACTGAAAAAAAAAAAAAAAAAAAAAAATCTCATATAATCTCTCAATAATCCTATGAAGTAAATATTGGTAACCCCTTATATAGATGAAAAAAAAACCATATTGAGATTAAGTAAATTTCCCCAAATCTCACAGCTAGCAAGAGCTAGAGCTGGGGTTCAAGTTCAGGTCATGAGGCAAAAAGGTCAGGGTGCATGCTCTTTCTACTGTGATAATTTTGCTTGCCAAATATTGGATGCAGGCAAATTAGGAGGCCATTGTTATACTCTAGGCAGTGGTAATGAATTTCGACAGTGGCAATGAGAGAAGAGGGAATATATTTTTGAGAGATCATACAACTGTGTTTATTTATTTATGTTGCCAAAATTAAATCGCCAGAATATAGCAACTGACAGACAGAGCATGATAAGAATACTCCACGTTTCTGGGCATGACTAACTGAAGTGTCGCAATGCCACTAAGATAGAGGATACAGGAAAAGCAGATTTGGTGGTAAGAAACCAAAGACACCAAATTTAGCCATCATCTTAAGGAACTTTCTGACTAGTAATAATGTTAAAAATAACCCGCGCTGAGCACTGTTCTACGTGCTTTGTACTAATTAATTAACTTGCTCATCCACACAACAACCCTGTAAGCTGGTGCTATTATTATCCCATATTATTGATAAGAAAACCAAGGAACTAAGAAATCAAGGAACTTGCACAAGTGGCGGTGATGCTTGGATATGAACACAGGCAATCTTGGCTCTTAGGACTACACTCCTGAATCAGTCATTAAAGGCTCTTCAACGTGTTAGGCCCTAGTCCCAACTATGTTCGTCGGGGTAGTCAAGGTTATGCTGCAGTAAAGGGACCCCAAACCACAGAGACTTAACACAACCAAAGATCACTTCCTGCATGCTCAAAATCCACTGCAGATTCAAGCAACCCTTCATGACATAGCTCTCCATGTGTTGACAAAACATTCCCTCTTGCCTCAATCTTACGTCACTTCCACAGCAATGTGTGCCACTAAGATAGCAGCCATAAGGAAGGAGAGGGATGGCATTCCTTGAGCTGGCTGTTAAATGTTTTGTCCTAAAAGAGATGCATCTCATTTCTGTTCACAGCTCATCAGTCAGAACTAGCCTGTGGCCAAGCCTAGCTTCGAGGGGGCAAGGAAGTATAATCTTATCTAGAAGGAGTGGAGCCATAAATATTGTGAGCAGCAGTGATATCTACTTCCTCAACTATTTCCTCTCCTAACAACCAGTAATTAGACATTTGAGTCTGAAAACTCAAAGTCAAAGTGAAAGCACTAATTTAAAATGTCTTTGGATAAGCATGTATACTTATATATCTTAATTTCTATCTCCTGTCTCAGAATCCAGAGTGTTCATGCTGTTCCCTGTTACCACTCTTATTCCTGTCCAGGGAGACTGAAAAGATCCAAGACCTAATCCATATGCTTTGAAAACTTTAAAGCACATGAGTAGTATCATTCTATCTGATATTAGGATCTTTATTTATCCTCAGTTATCTACTAGCCAATCATTCAATTGTCATGGAACACCTAGACTAAAGATATCCTACTAGGCACTACAGAAGATACAAAAAATTTTAATACCTGTCCCTGCCCTCAAGGAGTTACAGTTTCATTAAGAAACCAGGTTGTGTCCATGGAGTGTTAATAAACATAAGCAAAGTAGCAGAATGCATGTGACAATGAGCACCTCTGATAGGAAATACTATTCCACAGATCACGGAAGAAAAAAATGTGGAATTTTTCGAAATGGTTTTATGGAAGAATCTTAACAGTTAAAGAAGTGAGAACTCAAATGTATGAAGTAGCCAGATGTAAGGATGGTGGGGGCTATGGTGCTCTATCTGAAAGCTTTCAAATTCTGGGAGGAGCACACACACACACCATATAGATCAAACAAAACACAACTTCTTGGGCCTCCCTGGTGGCGCAAGTGGTTGAGAGTCCGCCTGCCGATGCAGGGGATACGGGTTCGTGCCCCGGTCTGGGAGGATCCCATATGCCGCGGAGCGGCTGGGCCCGTGAGCCATGGCCGCTGAGCCTGCGCGTCCGGAGCCTGTGCTCCGCAACGGGGGAGGCCACAACAGTGAGAGGCCCGCATACTGCAAAAAAAAAAAAAAACACAACTTCTTGGAAGTATCTGGACTGTAACCTCTGGGGTTCAGAGGACTGCCCCCAGGGATATCTTTGTGCTACTTGATAACAAAGCCTTACATTATAAAGGTAATTTCAGACAGACAAGATATAAGGGAGATTGAAGGGGGTAGTCTTCAGAATATCTGCTCTCCCAGGGAATCTGGCCACAGGAAAGTTTGCCAGATCTAATAAAACTGGACGCTAATACATAAAGAACTGAAGCACATCTTCCCTAAATTAGCACAAATTTCAACTTAGTAAGGTCAAAATTAATGAGGTTTTCCTGTACTTTGAAATCGTATTTGATGGCATGATAAATGTTAGAGCTAAAAACTTAACTATCTAATAATGTCAACATCTAAAGGAAGAACAAGGGGAGCTATAGATTTTGTGAGTTTTTAGAAGAGAGTACATTTACCCTTGACGCCAAGATTCTTAGAATTTGGTTAAGCAGGACATCCAATTGTATGTCTTATCTTGACCCTTAAAATTGATTGACCATCCCATTTAATTTGAAAGGAACTTAAATTTAAAATTATTAATAAAGATTCAAAAATCTTTTCTTTTGTATTAGTATTTTAAATTACTTTTACATTAAAATAACTCTTTAGCCTATACCTTGATTTTAAAACACTAGCTGTTTATGTCATTGGTTTTGATTTTTATAGATAGTTATGTATATATTTCATTTTTATGTAGTTGTAATATATGTGATTATGTAACCTCTATTCATTTTTCATTTAAATCTACTTTTTATATCATTTTCTAGGTATCTACATAAGTCATACATTTATCAAGGTAAAGGTCATAAGTTGCTAATCTATTCCTTAAATTTTGTTTCCAGTTTTTCAGTAGGATGAATAATTTGCTACTGATACAGCTAGATATAAAAAATACATTTTTTTCTCTTAGAAATATTTACTTGGGATGTATTCCCAAAAGTGGGATTATTGATCACTGAGCACTATCACATTTACTGCTTTCATTTCCAATTTTCTCTAGGAAGATTTTAGGAGTTTGCAAAATCTTACTTGCACCTCTTTCTCGACTGCCCTGCAAACATGGTTTTTATTATTTTATTTATATTTGTTTATATAACATATAAGAAGGAGCATCTCCTATGAGCATCTCTTTTAATGTATTTTTCTGCAGCTCTCATCAAGCTTATTGATTTACTATTCATCCTGTGTGCAAATGATTTGTTGCTCTTTTTTGGCCAATCATTCTATGGAAAAGAAATATTAACTTTATCCATAATTATTCTCCTTACATTTGTATATTCATATTATAGCCATCACATTTATTTTGCACATTTACCCTAGTATAAAATCTTAAATTTCAAGATTTTCCTATTAAAATATTTTAAAATATTTATCACAGAAGCACTTACAGAAATTTCCAACTACCATAAACTCCCAGAAAATTCACATTGCCCTAAGTTATTTGCAATTCAGTGAAATTTTGATCAAGCCCAACTTTCCTTGCAATGTGACTTTAGTATTTTGACTTTGAATTACCCAGGCTGACCAGTGTTATAGAAGTTGAGTAAGGTTGGAGCTGGGTTTATGCTTTTGTAAAGTTAGCAAATATAGTGCAGAAAAAGCCTTATCTGTGGGAGCTTTCCACGGAGCAGAGATCATATGCTTTATAGTACCACCTAACAGACTAAATCCACACTGTTATTCCAGGAATACATTACTGGGCAATACTTTCACCAGGCGTGCTAGAAACATCCTGGCAAAGATCTCACTAGAAAGAGAAATAAATTAAAAATTCACAGTGATTGAGCACTGTTGAGGAAAGAGCCATGTTCCTTCTTGCCACAATGTTAACTATCTCTTTTGCCTGATGCAGTAGTCATCGACCGCTTCAAAGTTAAAGAAACAATAGCCTCATCTTGAGAAATTCCCTGTGCTTTCTGAAGCTTCATTCTTATTATGGAAAAAATCCTGCATTAGGAAATTCACTGAAGCAACACTATGACCTTTGCAGAAGCACTTCCTGTCGATCTCATCTACTTCCATGGTTTCCAGCACCAACTGTACAACAATGATTTCTGAATCTGTATCCTAGGCCAAACCTTGCTTCTGGACTTGAGAGCCACATTTTCAAATGCACTGGAGACCGCTGCCTAGGAGACTGCTGTCTTTCAGACATTGCACACTCAATATTTCTACACTTATCCATATTCTTTCTTCTCTTGCCAAGTCTGCTTCCACTACTATATTCCCTACTGTGGGTAATATGAGCATTTACCCAATTGTCCAAGCTGAAATTTTGAAGCTGAATCCGACTTCTCCCTCTCTCACACCTCTCACTCTAATTCATCCCTCATAAATATCTCTTGAATCCATCTCATCCTTTCGTTCTCTACCCTCACGATTTCATTCCAAGCTCTCCAGAGCTTAGCCCTGAGCTGTTGCAATAGGCTAGTAATTGTTCTTCCAACTTCCAGACTTGACTCCGTCCCATGCACCCAGCACACTACATTAGAGGGATCTCCTAGGAATATACATTGATCAAGACATCTCCCGCTTTAAAATTCTTTAACTGTCTCTCATCACTTACAGGATAAAGTTTAAACTGCTTAGCATGGAACCAAGTTATGTAGGATGTTTGTTATTTGCAAAATCCCACCAAAGGGCAGATAAAGACTTGAATTGTTGACTCTACTCAGTGATAAGTTATACTAATTCACTCATATTCTCATATGGGCTGCCCTATAGTTAATAACACAGATCTTATATGCCTAAGTGGAAACAGAAATGCAGTTAATGACTGCATCCCAAGTTTTTCATACTTTCACCTTAGAAAAAGACAGCTATATTATTTAATCCAATTTCTATAGTTTTTGGAGGCGAAGCTTATGTTATATATATCATAATGGTTTATATTAACTCAATAGTGGATCAATACTTATCAACATTGGACTTTAATTCTGTGGTCATTTAATATGTTATAGATGCTAATAAATGCATTTACTCTAGCTCATGGTGACATATGGATTATAATGGAATCACACAACACAAAAATTCCACTAACTGCAATGACACAGCAAAATCAGCGGGTCTTTAAACTAAACTGAATTTAGTTTAAGCTCAGAAGAAAAAAGAAAAAAAAACTTTAAAAAATTGATTGAGTGTTTTTGTCAACTTTTTTGTACTTGAATAATCAGTCCTTCAAAATGTATTGCTAGTTACACATGTAAAATTTTTCTTCAAAAATATTGTTAATTTCTGAACAGCAGAACTCCCTCCATTCTCATGAAATTTTATTCCAAGATCGCTTCCAAGACTTAATCTCTTCTTCCCCTACTTGGAAAATTTTCCATTTTAGTATTTCTTTTCTTAAATTAAACATATGCAAAGAACCACACCATTCAAGGACCAGATTATGGTAAAGTTCTTCTTGTGCTTAAAATAAAAATTCACATGTTGGGTATTCAGAGCATCTTTCAGAAGACTTGTCCCTATGCATGTGGCACAGAAAGACATGTATGGAAGCTTGTTCTATATTTTCTAGGGTTTTATTTATTCTCACCACTTGGCTTTTCTTTCCTTGTGCTCATTTTAAGAGAATCTGAAAGAGGTGAAAATTCAGGAAGAGATGGTTGACCCTGAGAGTGATGTTCTCCCAGCTCACTCCCACTCTGTGTTCTCCTGTCCCTACTCTGTTTAAGGACTGTTTCCTCATTTATGTTGAAGAAGGAACTCTCTTCATTCCACCACTGAGAGCTCACACTTCTTCCCTCCCACTTTAGGGAATCCTGTTTCATGAGAATTGTAAAAATTTGCAGCAAAAACTTTCTGCAATATTTTCTTCAACTCTTTTGTTAATCTCTATATGGTGACTTCAGGCTCAATTTTTTATAAAGATATAATATAAAATTGTATCCAAAGCTGTAGATATCTTTGAGGTCCCAGGTCATACATTCATTAAAAAGGGTGTAAATGTGCACATAGAGTGCTGGGACTATCCTTTGGTCCTGAACATCACTCTCTGTCACTTAAAAATTATTTTCTCAGGTCTGAGTATATTATCTTCCTGGTAATCTATACTCACCACACAGATGTGATGTGAAGAATAACTAACAAAGAATGTTATAAAGTCTTCTACAAGCTTCGCATATTCTACGTATGCTTACTAATTTTAGCATAACTCCCGAATGAAAGAAGTGAAACCCACATGCTTTAATGCCATCTCAAAGTTCAAAAGCCAACTGTAACTTAATTACAACCGAGCCCAACAGAAATATTAATTCACACAATAAATGTACAGATCTACTCATTATAACATGTCTCTTTTTTCATTTCTACATTTGAGAGTAAATATTGGTTTGATATTTTAAAAAAGAATGAGAAAACACCCAAGTGACAAAAATAAAACAGTTGGCCAAAAGGACAGCTCCGGGCTTGTAAACTAAATTACAAGGTTTCAGCAGGGTGTCAAAAAGGTCACAAATTTAGGATTGTTAGCCATGATCAATTATTAAAGTCATGCTTGAAAAACAAACAAAAAATCATTTTTAACAATAGAACAGTATATGACATTTTTCCAAAAGGGTCGATAGAAAATCTGGCCCTGGCACTGTTTTAGTTAATGGACTGAGGAAAGCGGTTTTGCCTACTTTTACTTTTAGGATGTTTTCAGATGAAGAATTGGACAGAACCACCCCGGTCTCTTTCCTCCTAGGAAAGGGGTGCACTGGCAGAAACCTTTCTTCCACTCTCTTGTGCTTTCCCTTGAGCCCCAAAGTTATTCAGAATCAAGGAAAAGAAGACAAAGAAGAAAGGTTTTTTCATGTCAGCTTAAAGGCATTCCTCCCTTTGTGAACTAACTTCACTTCCATTCAGCCTAATAAGTCCTCTCATTCACTTCTCTTTTATCCTTCCACCTTCAAAAAGTCCTGGATGTAAGCATACAGTGACCAAGAGAAACACCAGAAAGAAAAGAGGCAAGAGCCCATGTTGTTTTACCTAGCCCTCTAGAAACAATAGGTTCTCTCTGTGCTTCTTGCCCTGTTGAGAAAAGCAGGAAAACAGCTGCCAGGTTATCAGTCCCAGCTTTGAACTGGGAGCTTCAAATTCCTGCCCAATGCTGGACATGCCTTGCTAGCCCATGAAATCTCTCAGCATTCCTAACTGAAGACCTGAGAAGATTGGACCAGCTGTGTTCAGAGACTGTCAGGTCCAGAAGAAGAAATGAATTACTTTCAGCCAAATGAATGGTTCTCTAGTCTGTGTCCTTCAGCCTAAGCCTCTGAGGCATTCACCCCACCTAGAAAACATGTCTACGGATTGCTTCCTCCCTATTCCTTAGAGAAGTGGAATTAACAACAATTTTAAAAAGAACTCTCAGGTTAAAAGCACATAAAACACAATATTATCTTGCCTAAAATAGTCTTTCCTAATATCTTATATCTCCCTTTAGCAGAAGAAATAAAGGTTTTCATTATATTTAATCCAGAAAGCTGTAAGGCAGGCTAGATTTTTTTTCTCTCTGATTTATTTGTCCACGTCTTGCCTATATCACTCAGGTCACATTAGGTTTGGGGAAGACAAGGAGACATAGGATAGGGTAAGTCGGGCAAGTTCCTTGAAATAATTGATTGTTTTAAATATTATGTTTACCCAAAACTCCCTATTCATTATGATGGAATATAAATAAAATTCTGATCTACAAATAAACACTTCACAAATATACTCATTGGATTTTTTTTCCTTTTAACTGAAGAAGCACCACTCTTGCTCAGGAGCATGGATTAAAAATTATGAGTTAAGAAAATTAGGGATTTGATGGGTTGTTACCAAGCTCCAATGTGTGTAAGTTACTCCTCAGCCATGAAATAAATGCTCACTGAGAGGAAACTCAGCAGCACTAGCAGCAAGCTGCTGGTTAAGAGGGGGCAGTGGGCTTCCCTGGTGGCGCAGTGGTTGAGAGTCCGCCTGCCGATGCAGGGGACACGGGTTCGTGCCCCGGTCCGGGAAGATCCCACATGCCGTGGAGCAGCTGGGCCCGTGAGCTATGGCCGCTGAGCCTGCGCGTCCGGAGCCTGTGCTCCGCAACGGGAGAGGCCACAACAGTGAGAGGCCCGCGTACCGCAAAAAAAAAAAAAAAAAAGAGTGGGCAGTACAAGAGTGGAAGCAGGAGAGAGGTCATTTTCATTTTAATATCATTTTATAAGAGCAAAAGGAAAGCTTCAATAGCTTTATGGTACCAAATATGTTCTAACGATCTCTTTGAACCAAGAAAAAGCTTGCAGAATATTCAAATGGGATGAGAAGGTTAAGACTAATCATAAGGCAGTTGAGAATAAGGTATTTAGGCATCATGGGAAGTAGATTTTGACACGGAGTTCCCCTTGCTTAACGTTTATCTCAACTTCCTCTCATCTTTTTAGGGAGGAAAGTGAATACATCGATGTTCTTACAGCTGTTTATTAAACATGAGTCCTTACCTCACTTCTCCCATATACATCCCTTCTTTTCAGCAAAGTCTCCGTGCAACTTATTGTGGACCCCTACCAAGTTCACAGAAGTGGGGCTCATCCAGAAGTGGGAAAACACACAACTGTTCCTCACTCTCTCATTCCTGCTCTCTCCATAGTCCTGCCCAGAGACATCTCAGCCTTCCGGTGGGCGTAAGTAGGGAAGGATAATACCTTCTCCTCCTTCCCAAGTGGGATCTGGGATCCAGGATATATGGCCAATGTGAAATTAACATATTCCTCTTTCAGGCCGCTTTGCCCTTGTTATATACACACAGAGAGGCCCTCAAATGTATAAACCACAGACTAATTCTTGACAGTTCCCATCAATATAGCTGATCCTTCCTTCCACTTTCTACTAGGCAGTAATCTTGCAGAACTGAAGTTTCAGTCTGTTCATTTCCACACAGATTTAAGAGGACCTTATTGTTTGGAATAGTCTCCCTTTTTTGAGAAAGTACTACTAAAATCTTTCTGGAGAGTAAAGTATTCCTGATATTAAAACTAGTCAAAGATATAAAATCACACAAGTACAATTTGTATAATGAAAAATGTGCTTGAGCAGTAACTGGAATGTAATCTTACAGGAAAATAGGTCCTTCACTCTGGTTCTCTTATCAGTAAATGCCACATCCCGTACACTGTTGAAGGCAGGGACCACTTTTCACTTTAGAAAAAATGCCAGGATTTTAAGAATCTTTAGTTTTCAGTTTTCTGAAGTGCACAGCAACCAGATTCCATTGTTCTGTTCAAAAATTTTAAGTGTTTTTAAATTTCTCAAATGACACCTAACATGCAAAATGGTATCATTATTGCTGCAATCATTTTAATATTTGAATAAATACAAGCATCTCCTAGAAGACGCCGGGGAAGAATAATCCTTCTCTATTCTACCTTTCAGTGCTATTTCCTGAAATAGAGAATCCCATTTTTGTACCCCTGAAGCCTGCCATGTATTTGACAGCATCCCCTAGAATGGAGTTATTTCACATTTGGGAAATAGGATGAAGGCAAATGAAAGAACTAGATAATTTTTGCACAGTGAATAGGCCAAGAGATGGCTTAGTAACAGTATTTAAGGGTATAAATGTTTAGTCTAAGAAAGATGATGACAAGCTTAACCTCATTCCACTTAGGACAGGGTAGGGGAAAAAAATCACACTAGAAAAATGTGTTGTACATGCATGAATATTTACATGCACATACACATACTGGACACACACATATATACACATAAATACATTCAGAACCTTCCTAAAGCCCTTGTGTATTCTATTTTTTTCCTCTGTGCACCTTGAAGTTTAATAACTTAGTTGGGATTTATGATAGAAATAACCTATGCAGAAGTCCAGAAGTGAATTTATCAAACTCTGGACAACCATATTATGCAGTGATAACAATATATACTAATTGCAGGTCCCGTGACAAATAACCCAAATGGTGGCCATGCACAAGAAGATAATGGAAAATTTTGGCTATGGAATTAAAGTTGGTATCACTTTTTAAAAGAAAAAAATTTTTGACTTTAATATACATACAGTGTTTCTGTCATACCTACAACCCAAGTTATTAACCTTGAAAAAGCTATATCAGGACTTTACAAAGCACCTGTATATATGTATGATACATTCTAATATAAAGGTCGAATCTAAAAGTAAATAAAAGTTTGCCAACTTCTTAGAATCCCAAGGAAATATTTTGTTTGGATGTTTTGTAATCTCAGTCTCTCTTTTCTTTCTTTCTTTTTTTTTTTTTTTTTGTGGTACGCAGGCCTCTCACTGCTGTGGCCTCTCCCGTTGTGGAGCAGAGGTTCCAGACGTGCAGGCTCAGCGGCCATGGCTCATGGGCCCAGCCGCTCCACGGCATGTGGGATCCTCCCAGACCGGGACACGAACCCGTGTCCCCTGCATCAGCAGGCGGACTCTCAACCACTGCGCCACCAGGGAAGCCTTCTCAGTCTCTTTTGAGTAACAGTGTCATTTCCTAAACCTATTCAGACACGGGACTTTTTTCACATATCTTCTCATGCATAATTTTTCCTCAGCCTTCTTTGAAGACACTTCTTTTCCTCCACATCCTGTAGATCTTGAGTCTTAGAAGATAACTATGTGCCCTCCTATATGTATGAAGGTGGAGAAGCGCAGTAGGAAGAGGAGAGCATTCAAAACAGATGGAACCCTAATGCACTGTGGTAACCTAAATGGGAGGGAAGTCCAAAAGGGAGGGCATATCTGTGTGAGTATGGCTGATTCATTGTGTTGTGCAGTGGAGGCTAGCACAACAGTGTAAAGCAACCATACTCCATAAAAATTTTAAAAAAACACAAGAAAACACAGATGTATGAGCCAGAGCAAAAATACAGGGATATGGAACAATGTAACATGTTTAGAGGAATGCAAGTACTTGGATGTGGCTGGAGCACTGACGCTTGTTTGGTGGGGGCAGGTGGCAAAGATGGGGACCTGAACAACTGGGTACAACAATGATGCTGGATGACAGATAGGTATACAGGCTTTGAGACCCTGTTTACCACACCCTGAGGTTTGGAGTTTCTTCAATAGGTAGCTAATGATGGGTTTTAAGCAGAACATTTGGGTCGTTAGATTAGGACTTCAGAAAAATCATTCTTGCAATGATGTGGAGGATTCACTAGAGGGTCCAGAAAAGACTATGTGGACACTGACCTAAAACAGTAATGGAGGGAATGAAATGGAGGTAGTTAGTCTGAAAAAAAAATTGAGAGGAAAGAATTTATAAAACTTAATAGTAATTAAATGAGAAATGAAGCAAGAGAGTGGAAGGTAGGAGGATTCTGAGGATTCTGAATTAAGAAATTAGGTATTCGGTGGTACCATGCATTGAGGCAGAGACTAGAACAGAAGCAAAAAGTAGAGAAAAAGAGGAGGTAGAGGGTAGAAGGGAAAATGAATTGTTTTTATATTTTACATTTGAGTTGGTTGTAGGAAACTCACCAAGCTGAAGTTCAGGGAAAAGATGAGTTCTATGATACCACCTAAAAAATCTGATGTTAGTGAAACCAAAAGCCTGATGCTGAACCTCAGGGCTGAGGCCCTTGACAACACTCTTGTAAAATGAGAAACAGAGAGCTTCCCCTTTGTAAATCCTCTTAGAGTTTGACACCAAGGAGTTCCAAAACACTGTGGATTTTACTAGTATGTCTCATTTCATACACATAGCCACTTGCTCTTAGAGTACACCCACCTTTCAAAAAACCTGCATGTGATAGTAAACCTGTCAATATTTCTAGGCTATAGTTACCCAGTTGTTCAGTTAAATACTAATCTAGGCATTGCTGTGAAGGTATTTTGTAGATGTAGTTAACATCTATAATCAGTTGACTTTAAGTAAAGGAGATATCCTCAGTAATCTGGGTGACAGGTCATCCAATCAATTAAAAGGCCATAAGGACAAAACTAAACCCACAGCAACATCATACTTAAAGGTGAAAGGTAAGATGCTTCAGGTCAGGAACAAGATAGGATGTCTGCTGTCACCGCTTCTATTCAACATATTACTTGATCTTCTAGCTACGGCAATTAGGCAAGAAAAGGAACTAAATAGTAAGCGAATTGGAAAGGAAGAAATAAAACTATCTCTGTTCACAAATGACATGATCTTTTTTTTCAATATTTTTTATTGACATATAGTTGATTTACAATGTTGTGTTAAGATATGATCTATCGTGACTTCCCTGGTGGCGCAGTGGTTAAGACTCTGCCCTCGCGAAGTAAGTCAGAAAGGGAAAAACAAATACCATATGCTAACACCTATATATGGAATCTAAGAAAAAAAAAAGGTCATAAAGAACCTAGGGGTAAGACGGGAATAAAGACACAGACCTACTAGAGAATGGACTTGAGGATATGGGGAGGGGGAGGGGGAGGCTGTGACAATGTGAGAGAGTGGCATGGACATATATACACTACCAAGCGTAAAGTGAATAGCTAGTGGGAAGCAGCCGCATAGCACAGGGAATTCAGCTAGGTAGTTTGTGACTGCCTAGAGGGGTGGGATAAGGAGGGTGGGAGGGAGGGAGGTGCAGGAGGGAAGAGATATGGGAACATGTGTATATGTATAACTGATTCACTTTGTTATAAAGCAGAAACTAACACACTGTTGTAAAGCAATTATACTCCAATAAAGATGTTAAAAAAAAATACTCTGCCCTCCCAATGCAGGGGCCCCAGGTTTGATCCCTGGTCAGGGAACTAGATCCCACATGCATGCCACAACTAAGGAGCCCACCTGCCACAACTAAGACCCAGCACAACCAAATAAATATTTTTAAAAATAAATAAATATATTTTTAAAAGATACAGAACATTTTTATTAAAAAAAGACATGATTGGGCCTCCCTGGTGGCGCAGTGGTTAAGAGTCCGCCTGCCGATGCAGGGGATATGGGTTCGTGCCCCGGTCTGGGAGGATCCCATATGCTGTGGAGCGGCTGGGCCCGTGAGCCATGGCCGCTGGGCCTGCGCATCCGGAGCCTGTGCTCCGCAATGGGAGAGGCCACAACAGTGAGAGGCCCGCATACCGCCAAAAAAAAAAATAAAATAAAATAAAAAATAAAAATAAATAAATAAATAAATAAATAAATAAAGACATGATCTACCATAACATGTCATCTTTTCTATATCTAGAAAAATACTGACTCCACTTTAAAAAATATTAGAACTAATAAATGAGTTCAGCAAGATTATAAGATACAAGATCAATATACAAAAATGAATTGTAGTTCTATACACTTTCTTTTTTTTTAACGTCTTTATTGGAGTATAATTGCTTTACAATGGTGTGTTAGTTTCTGCTTTATAACAAAGTGACTCACCTATACATATACATATATCCCCATATCTCCTCCCTCTTGCATCTCCCTCCCACCCTCCCTATCCCACCCTTCTAGCACCGAGCTGATCTCCCTGTGCTATGCAGCTGCTATGATCAATTAAGAAAAAATTCCATTCACAATAGCATCAAAAAATAAAATAAATTACTTAGGAATAAATTTGACAAATGTAATGCAAAACATATTCTGAAAACTACAAAAGATTGTGGAGAGTACCTAAAGATCTAAATAAATGGAATAACACCATGTTTATAGATTGGAAGATTTAAGATTGTTAAATGGAAATACTCTCCAAACTGAAATACAGATTCAATACAATCTCTGTCAAAATACCAGCTGACTTGGTATAGATTGACAAGCTGATTCTAAAAGTGATATGCAATTGCAAAGGCCTCAGCAAAAAAGCAATCTTGAAAAAGAAGAACCCACACCTCCCAACTTCAAAATGTATTTACAAAGCAATGGTATACAAGACTGTGTCAACAAAGATAAACATATAGACCAACAAAATAGAAATGAGAGCCCAGAAATAAATTCATCTATCTATAGTAACTGATTTTTGACAAGGGTGCCAAGACCATTCAATGGGAAACAACAGTTTTCTCAACAAATGGTGCTGGGACAACTGGATAGTCCTGTGCAAAAATGAAGTTGGAACTTCATCTTATACAATATACAAAATTTTACTCAAAATGAACCAAAAACCTAAATATAAGGGCAAAAACTATAACTCAGAAGAAAATGTAGGGGGAAAATCTTCATGACCTTGTGTTTACCAAAGGATTCTTAGGTAAGACAACAAAAACACAGGCAACAGAAGAAAAAGTAATTAGACTTAATCAAAATTTAAAACTTTAGTGATTCAAGGAACACCATCAAGGAAGTAAAAAGACAACCCACATAATGGGAGAAAATATTTGCAAGTTGTATATTTAATAAGATACTTTATATGCTATATAAAGGACACTTACAACTCACTAATAGGAGAACCCAATAAAAAATGGGCAAAGTATCCAAATAATCATCTCTCCAAAGAAGATATATAGTAGACAATAAGCACGCAAAAGGATGCTCAACATAATTACTAAGTTAAAACCACAATGAGATACCATTTCATACCTACTAAGATGGCTAGAATCAAAAAGACAGATAGCCAACAAGTGATGAGAATATGGTTAAATTGGAAGTCTTATGCATTGCTAGTGAGAATATAAAATGGCCCAGCTATTTTGGATATAGTCCGGCAGCTCATCAAATGATTAAACATGAGTTGGCAAATGATCTAGTAATTCCACTCTTTGGTATAGACCCAAGAGAAATGAGAACCATATGCCCACATGGAAAATTGTACACAAATGTTTATAGCAGCATGGTTCATACTAGCCCAAAGGTGGAAACACCCCAAGTGTCCATCAACAAATGAATGGATAATTCACCTGAATCTAACAATCCATTAACAGGACTATTACTCAGCCATAAAAAGGAGTGAAGTATTGATACATGTCACAGCACAGAAGAACCTCAAAAATACCATGCTAAGTGAAAGAATCCAGTAACAAAAGCCCACATACTATATAACTCCAAGTATATAAAATTCCAAAATAGGTAAATTTGTAGAGACAGAAAGTAGATTAGTGGTTCCTTAGGCTTGTACATCAGG
Source organism: Mesoplodon densirostris (assembly GCF_025265405.1). Classification (NCBI taxonomy): domain Eukaryota; kingdom Metazoa; phylum Chordata; class Mammalia; order Artiodactyla; family Ziphiidae; genus Mesoplodon; species Mesoplodon densirostris. The sequence continues at coordinate 12,594,257 of NC_082671.1, forward strand.
GGAGTAGCTTTAGGGAATGGGGAAATGGGAAGTGAAAGCTAAAGAATATGGAGTTTCTTTCTTGAGGTAATGAAAAAAAGTTGTAAAATTGACTGTGGCAATAGTTGCACATATCTGTGAATATACTAAAAACCACTGAATTGTACACTTTAAGTGGGTGAAGTTTATGGCATGTAAATTATATCTCAATAAAGCTGGTTTTGGGCCTCCCTGGTGGCGCAGTGGTTGAGAGTCCGCCTGCCGATGCAGGGGACACGGGTTCGTGCCCCGATCCCGGAGGATCCCACATGCCGCGGAGCGGCTGGGCCCGCGATCCATGGCCGCGGGGCCTGTGTGTCCGGAGCCTGTGCTCCGCAACGGGAGAGGCCACAGCAGTGAGAGGCCCGCGTACAGCAAAAAAAATAAAATAAAAAAATAAAGCTGGTTTTTAAAAAGTGTGACTGAAATTGAGACTGTGATTAAAAATCTTCCAACAAACAAAAGCCCAGGACCAGATGGCTTCACAGGTGAATTCTATCAAACATTTAGAGAAGAGCTAATACCTATCCTTCTCAAACTCTTCCAAAATATATCAGAGGGAGGAGCACTCCCAAACTCATTCTACGAGGCCACCATCACCCTGATAACAAAACCAGACAAAGATGTTACAAAAAAAGAAAACTACAGGCCAATGTCACTGATGAACATAGATGCAAAAATCCTCAACAAAATACTAGCAAACAGAATCCAACAGCAGATTCAAAGGATCATACACCATGAGCAAGTGGGGTTTATTCCAGGAATGCAAGGATTCTTCAATATATGCAAATCAATCAACGTGATACACCATACTAACAAATTGAAGGAGAAAAACCATATGATCAACTCAACAGATGTAGAGAAAGCTTTTGACAAAATTCAACACCCATTTATGATAAAAACCCTGCAGAAAGTAGGCACAGAGGGAACTTTCCTCAACATAACAAAGGCCATATATGACAAACCCACAGCCAACATCATCCTCAGTGGTGAAAAACTGAAGCCATTTCCACTAAGATCAGGAACAAGACAAGGTTGCCCACTCTCACCACTCTTATTCAACATAGTTTTGGAAGTTTTAGCCACAGCAATCAGAGAAGAAAAGGAAATAAAAGGAATCCAAATTGGAATCAAAGAAGTAAAGCTGTCACTGTTTGCAGATGACATGATACTATACATAGAGAATCCCAAAGATGCTACCAGAAAACTACTAGAGCTAATCAATGAATTTGGTAAAGTAGCAGGATACAAAATTAATGCACAGAAATCTCTTGCATTCCTATACACTAATGATGAAAAATCTGAAAATGGAATTAAGAAAACACTCGCATTTACCATTTCAACAAAAAGAATAAAATATCTAGGAATAAATCTACCCAAGGAGACAAAAGACCTGTATGCAGAAAATTGTAAGACACTGATGAAAGAAATTAAAGATGATACAAATAGATGGAGAGATATACCATGTTCTTGGATTGGAAGAATCAACATTGTGAAAATGACTCTACTACCCAAAGCAATCTACAGATTCAATGCAATCCCTATCAAACTACCACTGGCATTTTTCACAGAACTAGAACAAAAAACTTCACAATTTGTATGGAAACACCAAAGACCCCAAATAGCCAAAGCAATCTTGAGAACGAAAAACAGAGCTGGAGGAATCAGGCTCCCTGAATTCAGACTATACTACAAAGCTACAGTAATCAAGACAGTATGGTACTGACACAAAAACAGAAAGATAGATCAATGGAACAGGATAGAAAACCCAGAGATAAACCCATGCACATATGGTCACCTTATCTTTGATAAAGGAGGCAAGAATATATAGTGGAGGAAAGACAGCCTCTTCAATAAGTGGTGCTGGGAAAACTGGACAGGTACATGTAAAAGTATGAGATTAGAACACTCCCTAACACCATACACAAAAATAAGCTCAAAATGGATTAAAGATCTAAATGTAAGGCCAGAAACTATCAAACTCTTAGAGGAAAACATAGGCAGAACACTCTATGACATAAATCACAGCAAAATCCTTCTTGACCCACCTCCTAGAGAAATGGAAATAAAAACAGAAATAAACACATGGGACCTAATGAAACTTAAAAGCTTTTGCACAGCAAAGGAAACCATAAACAAGACCAAAAGACAACCCTCAGAATGGGAGAAAATATTTGCAAATGAAGCAACTGACAAAGTATTAATCTCCAAAATTTACAAGCAGCTCATGCAGCTCAATAACAAATAAACAAAACAACCCAATCCAAAAATGGGCAGAAGACCTAAATAGACATTTCTCCAAAGAAGATATACAGATTGCCAACAAACACATGGAAAGAATGCTCCACATCATTAATCATTAGAGAAATGCAAATCAAAACTACAATGAGATATCATCTCATTCTGGTCAGAATGGCCATCATCAAAAAATCTAGAAACAATAAATGCTGGAGAGGGTGTGGAGAAAAGGGAACCCTCTTGCACTGCTGGTGGGAATGTAAATTGATACAGCCACTATGGAGAACAGTATGGAGGTTCCTTAAAAAACTAAAAATAGAACTACCATACAACCCATCAATCCCACTACTGGGCATATACCCTGAGAAAACCATAATTCAAAAAGAGTCATGTACCAAAATGTTCATTGCAGCTCTATTTACAATAGCCAGGAGACGGAACCAACCTAAGTGTCCATCATTGGATGAATCAATAAAGAAGATGTGGCACATATATACAATGGAATAATACTCAGCCATAAAGAGAAATGAAATTGAGTTATTTGTAGTGAGGTGGATGGACCTAGAGTCTGTCATACAGAGTGAAGTAAGTCAGAAAGAGAAAAACAAATACTGTATGATAACACATATATATGGAATTTAAGGGGAAAAAAAAAGGTCATGAAGAACCTAGGGGTAAGATAGGAATAAAGACAGAGACCTACTAGAGAATGGACTTGAGGATATGGGGAGGGGGAAGGGTAAGCTGTGACAAAGTGGAAGAGTGGCATGGACATATGTACACTACCAAACCTAAAATAGATAGCTAGCGGGAAGCAGCCACATGGCACAGGGAGATCAGCTCTGTGCTTTGTGACCACCTAGAGGGGTGGGATAGGGAGGGTGGAGGGAGGGATATGCAAGAGGGAAGAGGTATGGGAACATATGTATATGTATAACTGATTCACTTTGTTATAAGGCAGAAACTAACACACCATTATAAAAAACATTCAATAAAGATGTTAAAAAATAAATAAAATAAAAAGTGCAAAACTGATTTTCTCTGAAGAACAGAATCTGCCCATGGATAGCAGTGTCAGCTCTTATCAGAGAGTTTCCAGTCTGCTGACATGCCCTACAGATTTTGGACTTGCCAGAATAAGCAAAAGCCAAGCAGCATAAGCCAATTTCTTGAAAGAGACAGATGAATGATGGATACATAGTAGATGACAGATGATAGATCGATAGATACATGATACATAGATAGATAGATAGATAGATAGATAGATAGATAGATAGATAGATAGAACAAGATTTCTGGATCTCCTACTGTTTCTGTTTCTCTGGTAGAACTCTAATACAAATTTTGGCATTGAGAAATGAGGTGCTGCTGTAACAAATACCTAAAAATGTGGCAATGGCTTTGGGTTTGGGTTTTGGGCAGAGGCTGAAAGAATTTTGAGCTGCTCGACAGAAAAATACTAGGTTGCTTCAAGCAGATAATTAGTGGAAATATGAATGTTAAAGGTATTTCTGATGAGATATCAGAAGGAAATGAGAACATGTCACTGGAAACTGGAGGAAAGGCAACCTTTGTTAAAAGGTGGCAAAACTTGGGTGATCTGTGCTCTACTTTGGAAAAGCAGAACTTATAAGAAATGAACGTGAGTATTTAGATGAGGACATTTCCAAGCAAAGTGCCTGGTTTTTGGATTTTAGGGTTTGTTTCTTTGTTTTTGCTGCTTATTGTAAAATGCAAGAAGAAAAAAATAAATTGAGGGAGGAACTGTTAAGTAAAAAGAAACCAGTACTTGATGATTTGAGAGGTTTTCAGCCTATCCATATTGCAAAGGATGCTAAAATTAGGAAATTCACTGTAGAGAGAGCCTGCTCTGGAGAAAAAGCCGAGAGCATAGCTGGACAACATTTTGTGGAAGAGATTTTAGGTGTGTGACTCATTTTCCAATCAACCATCTCAACAGAAGCCAAGAATAGAGATGAGGTTATCCAGGAGGAATCAGTGAAGAACTCTCTTGTATGATGGTATGAACTCTCTTGACGTATGTAGGAGGCCCATAAGGGTTTTGATAATATTATACCAGCACAAACACTGCCAACTTGGATCAACAGGGATGGAGACTGGACAAAATGTAAAAAGGTTGTCTGCTCCTGAAATTCTACAGGAAATAAATAGATTCATAGAGCCACTCAGCTGCAAACATGAGCTACTCTTAAGAAAAAAAAAATGAAGAATGACTCAGAAGGTGGGACTACCATGGGACCAGAGTATTATTAGTATTATTAGAGTATTATTATTAGTATTATTATTAGTAGTAGTATTCTCAAGCCTTGCAATCTAATGCAGTTGGCCCTGCCAGATTTCAAAGTTGCTTGGTACTTGTGACCTCTTTATTTCTTCCAATTTCTCCCTTCTGTAATGTAGATGTCTATACTATTCTTATCCCACCATTCTATTTTGGAAGCAAATAACTTGTTTTCTAGGTTCACAGACCACATCTGCCCCAGGATAGATGATACCCAGAGTACCACCCATACCTTATTTAGATGATTTAGACGATGAGATTTGGGGCCTTCGAACTGATGATATTTACATGAGATTTTGGACTGAGAGTTAGTGCTGTAATAGGTTGAGACTTTGGGGGATACTGGGATGGAATGAATGTATTTTGTATGTGAGATGGACATGAATTTGGGGGAGCCAGAAGGTTGACTTACTGTGTTGAATAGCAGCCCCTGCAAAGATAAGTCACCCAGAACCTGTGTATGTGAACTTATTCAGGAAAAGGGTCTTTGCAGATGTGCTTAAGTTAAGAATCTTGAGACAAGATAATCCTGGATTAGATGGACCTTAAATCCAATGACCAGTTCTTAGAAAAAAAGAAAAGGAGAAACTACAGAAAAACATAGGGAAGAAGACCATGTGAAGACAGAGGCAGAGATTAGAGTTATACTGCCACCAGATGCTGAATGAAGCAAGGGAGGATTCTCCCCTAGAGCCTTCAGAAGGAGCAGGGCCCTACCAGCACCTTGATTTCAGAATCCTGGCCTCCTGAGCTGTGAAAGAATAAATTTCTGCTGTTTTAAGCCACCAAGTTTGTAGTAATTTGTTACAGCAGCCCTAGGAAACTAATACACTGGGCAAGGATGAACTTTATGCTTGTCCATACTCTACCCAGAGCCATCACTCCCTTGTAATAATTTTTTTTCCTTGTAATAATTTATATCTAGATATTGAACCCAGGTTTTATTGCAGACTCACCTCTACTTTGTGTAAAATTTTTCTCAGGAGTCCCATTGTCCTATTCTGCAACCAGCTTCAAGTGGAGCCACCCCCATACAATAGGCATGATTTTATGTATTCGAACCTCAGTTGGAGATGCAGTGGTCAGGGTACCAGCCCATCTTCTAAGAGAATCCTCCGCTCTTACGTAAATTTGGATGCAAAAGAAATCTGTTGGTTAGAATGCACCAGTTTAAGAGGCCAAAGCACCCAAACTCAAATAAATGGAAGCACTACTCCAACCCCTACAATATCTGAATCCCAAAATATCCTGTGGTATTGTGAGGGTTTTCATTTTAATTGTATTTTAATTTATCTTTGGCATATTATGACTGTGATTATTATAGGCAAATGTCTTGGGCTACACACTTAAGATACAGCTCCTATCTTCTGGGAATTAATAATCTGGTTGGTTATTATTAAAATAATTTTAAAATAAATAGATTAAAATATACTAGGCACTGTGGTAGGCACAGAAACATTTCTTTGAATAAGGTCTGAGGATCTAATATATAGCATGATACCTATAGTTGATGACACTGTGTTGTATAACTGGAATCTACTAAGAAAAAGAGAACTTGAATGTTCTCATCAGAAAAAAAAAAGGTGGGGGGAGCTTGGCCAAGATGGTGGAGCAGGAAGATGCTGAGCTCAGCTGCTCCTGTGGGCACCCTAAAATTACAACTATTTACAGAGCAACTACTGATGAGAATGACCAGAATCCAGCAGAAAAGATCTAAAACTAAAGACATGAAGAAGGAACCACCACAAGTTGGCCAGGAGGGGCAGAGTTGCAGCTTAGTCAAGACCCAAGCGCCCCCGTGGGTGACTTACAAATGGGAGAATAATTAGAATTGAAAAGGTTCTCCCTAAGGAGCAAGGGATTTGAGCCCCACATCAGGCTCCCCAGCCCCAAGGTCCTGCACCAGAAAGTCGAGCCTCCACAGCATTTGGCTTTGAAGGCCAACGGGTCTTATTTTGGGAGACCCTGAGGGCTGTGGGAAATAGAGATTCCACTCTTAAAGGGCAAACACAATATTTCACACACTCTGGGACTCAGGGGGAGAAGCAGTAGTTTGAAAGGAACCTGGGTCAGACCTACCTGCTGATCTGGGAGTCTCCTAGAGAGACGGGAGGCAACTGGAACTCAGGCTGAGGACATAGACACTGGCAGCAGCAAATGACATGACCAATAAGGGGCTAATATATATATGTATTATAAACAGCTCATGCAACTCAACATCAAAAAAAACAAACAACCCAAATAAAAAATGGGCTTAAGACCTAAGTAGACATTTTTCCAAAGAAGACATACATACGGCCAACAGGCAAATGAAAAGATGCTCAGTATTGATAATCATCAGAGAAATGCAAATCCAAACCACAGTGAGGTATCACCTCACACATGTCAGAATGGCTATCATCAAAAAGAACACAAATAACAAATGTTGGTGAGGATGTGGAGAAAGGGAATCCTGGTACACTGTTGGAAATGTAAATATGTGGAGTCACTGTGGAAAACAGTATGAGTTCCTCAAAAGACTACAAGTAGAACTACCATATGATCCTGCAATTCTACTCCTGGGCATATATCCTGAAAAAAATGAAAACACTAAATTGAAAAGATACATGTGCCCCAATGTTCATAGCAGCACTATTTACAATAGCTAAGATATGGAAGCAACCTAAGTGTCCATCAACAGATGAATGGCTAAAGAAAGATGTGGCGCACACACACACACACACACACACACACACACACACACACACACAGGTATACTACTCAGCCATAAAAAAAGGAATGAAATTTTGCCTTTTGCAACAACGTGGATGGACCTGGAGGGTATTATGCTCAGTGAAATAAGTCAGACAGAGAAAGAAAACTACTGTATATTATCACTTATATGTGAAATCTAAAATACAAACAAATGAATATAACAAAAAAGAAACAGACTCACAGATATAGAGAACAAACTAGTGGTTACCAGTGGGGAGAAGAAAAGGGGAAGGGGCAAGATAGGAGAAGGGGTTTAAGAGGTACAAACTAATATGTATAAAAAAAATAAGCTCCAAGGATACATTGTACAGCACAGGGAATATAGCCAATATTTTATAGTAACTTTAAATGATGTACAATTTATAAAAAGTTTGAATCACTATGCTGTATACTGAAACTAATGTAATATTATAAATCTACTATATCTCAGAAAGAAAATAAAGAAAAAATAAATAAATAAAAATAAACATTAAAAAAATGTAAATATGTGAGGCAAATATGTTAATTAACTCCATGGGGGGAATCCTTTCACAATGCAAATGTATATCAAATCATCATGTTGTATACTTTAAATATCTAACAATTTTATTTGTCAATTATACCTCAATAAAGCTGAAAAAATCTTAGTTAAGAATTCATGAGCTTTCTCCTGAGACCTTGCTGCTTACAGGAAGCACTGTTTCCCTCTTCTCCCAGCTCTGCCCCTGGAGAGAGAGGTGAAGGTTGGTGGGAAGGCTGGAGCTTCTGTGACCGATACACCAGAAATACAGCTACACATGGAACAACTCCTACAGAACACCTACTGAATGCTGGCAGAAGACCTCAGACCTCCCAAAAGGCAAGAAACTCCCCACGTACCTGGGTAGGGCAAAGCAGAGAGATACCCGCACAGAGGATCGGTGCCGACCGGCACTCACCAGCCTGAGAGGCTTGTCTGCTCGCCCGCCGGGGTGGGCGGCGCTGGAAGCTGGGGCTTGGGCTTCGGTCAGAGCACAGGGAGGGGACTGGGGCTGGCGGCGAGAACTCAGCCTGAAGGGGGCTAATGCGCCACAGCTAGCCGGGAGGGAGTCCGGGAAAACTCTGGAGCTGCCGAAGAGGCAAGAGACTTTTTCTTCCCTCTTGGTTTCCGGGTGCGCGAGGAGAGGGGATTAAGAGCGCTGAGTAAAGGAGCTCCACAGACGGGCACGAGCCGCAGCTGAAAGCGCGGAGCCCAGAGACGGGAGTGGGACGCTGGGGCTGCTGCTGCCGCCGCCAAGAGGCCTGTGTGCGAGCGCAGGTCACTGTCCATGCCCCCTTTCCAGGGAGCCTGTGCAGCCCGTCACTGCCGGGGTCCCAGGATCCAGGGACGGCTTCCCTGGGAGAACGCACAGTGCACCTCGGGCTGGTGCAACGTCACGCCGGCCTCTGCCGCTGCAGGCTCGCCCCGCACTCCGTGCCCCTCCCTCCCCCCCGGCCTGAGTGAGCCAGTGTCCCCGAAGCAGCTGCTCCTTTAACCCTGTCCTGTCTGAGCGAAGAACAGACGCCCTCCGGCAACCTACACACAGAGGCGGGGCCAAATCCAAAACTGAGACCCGGGAGCTGTGAGAACAAAGAAGAGAAAGGGAAATCTCTCCCAGCAGCCACAGAAGCAGCGGATTAAAGCTCCACAATCAACTTGATGTACCCTGCATCTGTGGAATACATGAATAGACAACAAAACATCCCAAATTGAGGAGCCAGGAGTCAGTGCTGTGCCTCTGAGGTGGGAGAGCCAACTTCAGGACACTGGTCCACAAGAGACCTCCCAGCTCCACATAATATCAAACGGCGAAGATCTTCCAGAGATCTCCATCTCAACACCAGCACCCAGCTTCACTCAACGACCAGCACGCTACAGTGCTGGATACCCTATGCCAAACAACTAGCAAGACAGGAACACAACGCCACCCATTAGCAGAGAGGCTGCCTAAAATCATAAAAAGTCCACAGACACCCCAAAACACACCACCAGACGTGGACCTGCCCACCAGAAAGACAAGATCCAGCCTCATCCACCAGAACACAAGCACTAGTCCCCTCCATCAGGAAGCCTACACAACCCACTAAACCAACCTTAGCCACTGGGGACAGACACCAAAAACAACGGGAACTACGAACCTGCAGCCTGCAAAAAGGAGACCCCAAACACAGTAACATAAGCAAAATGAGAAGACAGAAAAACACACAGCAGGAGAAGGAGCAAGATAAAAACCCACCAGACCTAACAAATGAAGAGGTAATAGGCAGTCTACCTGAAAAAGAATTCAGAATAATGATGGTAAAGATGATCCAAGATTCTATTTCCAGGATCCAAAATCTTGGAAATAGAATAGACAAAATGCAAGAAACAGTTAACAAGGACCTAGAAGAACTAAAGATGAATCAAGCATGGATTAAAAACACAATAAATGAAATGAAAAATACTCTAGATGGGATCAATAGCAGAATAACTGAGGCAGAAGAACGGATAAGTGAGGTGGAAGATAAAATAGTGGAAATAACTGATGCAGAGCAAAATAAAGAAAAAAGAATGAAAAGAACAGAGGACAGTCTCAGAGACCTCGGGGACAACATTAAACGCACCAACATTCGAATTATAGGGGTTCCAGAAGAAGAAGAGAAAAAGAAAGGGACTGAGAAAATATTTGAAGAGATTATAGTTGAAAACTTCCCTAATATGGGAAAGGAAATAGTTAATCAAGTCCAGGAGGCACAGAGAGTCCCATACAGAATAAATCCAAGGAGAAATACGCCAAGACACATATTAATCAAACTGTCAAAAATTAAACACAAAGAAATCATATTAAAAGCAGCAAGGCAAAAACAACAAATACCACAGAAGGGAATCCCCATCAGGATAACAGCTGATCTCTCAGCAGAAACTCTACAAGCCAGAAGGGAGTGGCAGGACATAATTAAAGTGATGAAGGAGAGAAACCTGCAACCAAGATTACTCTACCCAGCAAGGATCTCATTCAGATTTGATGGAGAAATTAAAAGGTTTACAGACAAGCAAAAGCTGAGAGAGTTCAGCACCACCAAACCAGCTTTACAACAAATGCTAAAGGAACTTCTCTAGGCGAGAAACACAACAGAAGGAAAAGACCTACAATAACGAACCCAAAACAATTAAGAAAATGGGAATAGGAACATACATATCGATAATTACCTTAAATGTAAATGGACTAAATGCTCCCACCAAAAGACACAGATTGGCTGAATGGATACAAAAACAAGACCCATATATATGCTGTCTACAAGAGACCCACTTCAGACCTAGAGACACATACAGACTGAAAGTAAGGGGATGGAAAAAGATATTCCATGCAAATGGAAACCAAAAGAAAGCTGGAGTAGCAATTCTTATATCAGACAAAATAGACTTTAAAATAAAGACTACTAGAAGAGACAAAGAAGGACAGTACCTAATGATCAAGGGATCGATCCAAGAAGAAGATATAACAATTGTAAATATTTATGCACCCAACATAGGAGCACCTCAATACATAAGGCAAAAACTAACAGCCATAAAAGGAGAAATCGACAGTAACACAATCATAGTAGGAGACTTTAACACCCCACTTTCACCAATGGACAGATCATCCAAAATGAAAATAAATAAGGAAACACAAGCTTTAAATGACACCTTAAACAAGATGGACTTAATTGATATTTATAGGACATTCCATCCAAAAACAACAGAATACACATTTTTCTCAAGTGCTCATGGAACATTCTCCAGGATAGATCATATCTTGGGTCACAAATCAAGCCTTGGTAAATTTAAGAAAATTGAAATTGTATCAAGTATCTTTTCTGACAACAATGCTATGAGACTAGATGTCAATTACAGGAAAAGAGCTGTAAAAAATACAAACACATGGAGGCTAAACAATACACTACTTAATAACGAAGTGATCACTGAACAAATCAAAAAGGAAATTAAAAAAATACCTAGAAACAAATGACAATGGAGACACGATGACCCAAAACCTATGGGATGCAGCAAAAGCAGTTCTAAGAGGGAAGTTTATAGCAATACAATCCTACCTTAAGAAACAGCAAACATCTCGAATAAACAACCTAACCTTGCACCTAAAGAAATTAGAGAAAGAAGAATAAAAACATCCCAAAGTTAGCAGAAGGAAAGAAATCATAAAAATCAGATCAGAAATAAATGAGGGCTTCCCTGGTGGCACAGTGGTTGAGAGTCTGACTGCCGATGCAGGGGACACGGGTTCGTACCCTGGTCCGGGAAGATCCCACATGCCGTGGAGCGGCTGGGCCCGTGTGCCATGGCCGCTGAGCCTGCGCGTCCGGAGCCTGTGCTCCGCAAGGGGAGAGGCCACAGCAGTGAGAGGCCCATGTACCGAAAAATAAAATAAAAAATAAAATAAAATAAAAAAAAGAAATAAATGAAAAAGAAATGAAGGAAACAATAGCAAAGATCAATAAAACTAAAAGCTGGTTCTTTGAGAAGATAAACAAAATTGATAAACCATTAGGCAGACTCATCAAGAAAAAAAGGGAGAAGACTCAAATCAATAGAATTAGAAATGAAAAAGGAGAAGTAACAACTGACACTGCAGAAATACAAAAGATCATGAGAGATTACTACAAGCAACTCTATGCCAATAAAATGGACAACCTGGAAGAAATGGACAAATTCTTAAAAATGCACAACCTGCCAAGACTGAATCAGGAAGAAATAGAAAATATGAACAGACCAATCACAAGCACTGAAATTGAAACTGTGATAAAAAATCTTCCAACAAACAAAAGACCAGGACCAGATGGCTTCACAGGCGAATTCTGTCAAGCATTTAGAGAAGAACTAACACCTATCCTTCTCAAACTCTTCCAAAATATAGCAGAGGGAGGAACACTCCCAAACTCATTCTATGAGGCCACCATCACCTTGATACCAAAACCAGACAAGGATGTCACAAAGAAAGAAAACTACAGGCCAATATCACTGATGAACATAGATGCAAAAATCCTCAACAAAATACTAGCAAACAGAATCCAACAGCAGATTCAAAGGATCATACACCATGATCAAATGGGGTTTATCCCAGGAATGCAAGGATTCTTCAATATATGCAAATCAATCAACGTGATACACCATACTAACAAATTGAAGGAGAAAAACCATATGATCATCTCAATAGATGCAGAGAAAGCTTTTGACAAAATTCAACACCCATTTATGATAAAAACCCTGCAGAAAGTAGGCATAGAGGGAACTTTCCTCAACATAATAAAGGCCATATATGACAAACCCACAGCCAGCATCGTCCTCAATGGTGAAAAACTGAAACCATTTCCACTAAGATCAGGAACAAGACAAGGTTGCCCACTCTCACCACTCTTATTCAACATAGTTTTGGAAGTTTTAGCCACAGCAATCAGAGAAGAAAAGGAAATAAAAGGAATCCAAATTGGAAAAGAAGAAGTAAAGCTGTCACTCTTTGCAGATGACATGATACTATACATAGAGAATCCTAAAGATGCTACCAGAAAACTACTAGAGCTAATCAATGAATTTGGTAAAGTAGCAGGATACAAAATTAATGCACAGAAATCTCTGGCATTCCTATATACTAATGATGAAAAATCTGAAAGTGAAATCAAAGAAACACTCCCACTTACCATTGCAACAAAAAGAATAAAATATCTAGGAATAAACCTACCTAAGGAGACAAAAGACCTGTATGCAGAAAATTATAAGACACTGATGAAAGAAATTAAAGATGATACAAATAGATGGAGAGATGTACCATGTTCTTGGATTGGAAGAATCAACATTGTGAAAATGACTCTACTACCCAAAGCAATCTACAGATTCAATGCAATCCCTATCAAACTACCACTGGCATCTTTCACAGAACTAGAACAAAAAATTTCACAATTTGTATGGAAACACAAAAGACCCCGAATAGCCAAAGCAATCTTGAGAACGAAAAATGGAGCTGGAGGAATCAGGCTCCCTGACTTCAGACTATACTACAAAGCTACAGTAATCAAGACAGTATGGTACTGGCACAAAAACAGAAAGATAGATCAATGGAACAGGATAGAAAGCCCAGAGATAAACCCACGGACATATGGTCACCTTATCTTTGATAAAGGAGGCAGGAATGTACAGTGGAGAAAGGACAGTCTCTTCAATAAGTGGTGCTGGGAAAACTGGACAGGGACATGTAAAAGTATGAGATTAGATCACTCCCTAACACCATACACAAAAATAAGCTCAAAATGGATTAAAGACCTAAATGTAAGGCCAGACACTATCAAACTCTTAGAGGAAAACATAGGCAGAACACTCTATGACATCAATCACAGCAAGATCCTTTTTGACCCACCTCCTAGAGAAATGGAAATAAAGACAAAAATAAACACATGGGACCTAATGAAACTTCAAAGCTTTTGCCCAGCAAAGGAAACCATAAACAAGACCAAAAGACAACCCTCAGAATGGGAGAAAATATTTGCAAATGAAGCAACTGACAAAGGACTAATCTCCAAAATTTATAAGCAGCTCATACAGCTCAATAACAAAAAAACAAAACAAACAACCCAATCCAAAAATGGGCAGAAGACCTAAATAGACATTTCTCCACAGAAGATATACAGACTGCCAACAAACACATGAAAGGATGCTCAACATCTTTACTCATTAGAGAAATGCAAATCAAAACTACAATGAGATATCATCTCACACCAGTCAGAATGGCCATCATCAAAAAGTCTAGAAACAATAAATGCTGGAGAGGGTGTGGAGAAAAGGGAACACTCTTGCACTGCTGGTGGGAATGTGAATTGGTACAGCCACTATGGAGAACGGTATGGAGGTTCCTTAAAAAACTACAAATAGAACTACCATATGACCCAGCAATCCCACTACTGGGCATATACCCTGAGAAAACCATAATTCAAAAAGAGACATGTACCAAAATGTTCATAGCAGCCCTATTTACAATAGCCCGGAGATGGAAACAACCTAAGTGTCCATCATCGGATGAATGGATAAAGAAGATGTGGCACATATATACAATGGAATATTACTCAGCCATAAAAAGAAATGAAATTGAGCTATTTGTAATGAGGTGGATGGACCTAGAGTCTGTCATACAGAGTGAAGTAAGTCAGAAAGAGAAAGACAAATACTGTATGCTGACACATATATATGGAATTTAAGAAAAAAAAATGTCATGAAGAACATAGGGGTAAGACAGGAATAAAGACACAGACCTACTAGAGAATGGACTTGAGGATATGGGGAGGGGGAAGGTTAAGCTGTGTCAAAGCGAAAGAACGGCATGGACATATATACACTACCAAACGTAAGGTAGATAGCTAGTGGGAAGCAGCCGCATAGCACAGGGAGATCAGCTCGGAGCTTTGTGACCGCCCGGAGGGGTGGGATAGGGACGGTGGGAGCGAGATGCAAAAGGGAGGGGATATGGGAACATATGTATATGTATAACTGATTAAATTTGTTATAAAGCAGAAAAAAAAGAATTCAAACTCCTCCATTTAATCTATGGAACAATAAAAGGAGGTTTTGGTGTTTAACGATCCTTGTATCTTATTACTGTCTAAATTTCTTATATTATTGACGTATTATTTTTTAACAGATAAATAGCCCTCCCTTAGAGGCAGAAGAAGTAAGACAATTGACATACGGCAATATGATATTCTTTTCATCGATTAGAAATGGGGTTTATTTAGCTCTGTTCTTAACAAAGGCCCCAGGAGGCACAGCACGGGAAAGAGAATTATCCTCTCTAACTTCAATCTCAGAAGTTTGGTATTTAGCTCAGCATCATTTCAGAGCCATTTATGACTCCATGATTCATAAATGTAATCATTTATTTAATTTTTAAGTGGTTACTTTTTTTTTTTTTTTTTTTTGCTGTGTTGCATCGTTTCTGTGCGAGGGCTTTCTCTAGTTGTGGCAAGCGGGGGCCACTCTTCATCGCGGTGTGCGGGCCTCTGACTATCGTGGCCTCGCTTGTAGCAGAGCACAGGCTCCTGACATGCAGGCTCAGCAGCCATGGCTCACGGACCCAGCCGCTCCGCGGCATGTGGGATCCTCCCGGACCAGGGCACGAACCCCTGCATTAGCAGGCAGATTCTCAACCACTGCACCACCAGGGAAGCCCTAATCATTTATTTTAAACTAATATATGAAATGCTTCAGATAAACTGGATGCTGTAACAGCTGCCCTTTGAGATGTTGTTTCATAATGAACCATACCTGAATCAATAGATAATAGTCAGGTGCTTTATTCTTCTGATATCAGGGACAGTTCATCTTCCTCTTGTGTTTAACAGATGCATTCTTTAGCAATAACCCTTGGCTGTGTGTTCCAGATAAAACAAACAAACAAACAAAGAGTGTCTTAAACAATATAGAACATTATTTCTCCCTTAACCCTAAAAGAAGGCATATGCAGGCAGATGAGAGTCACCACGGTGAGTCCTCAAAGCCTTTAGAGGACCAGTCTCATTGCATCTTTCTTCTCAATCTTCCTAACACGTGACTTCTAATTCCAGCTGTCACATCTCCAGGAAGAAAGAAGAAAGAATGCTCATCCCCTTGCCTTTAAGGAAGCTTCCTAAAGGTTTTCTTCCACTTATATCTCATTGGCCACACCAATCTGCAAGGGAGGCTGGGAAATAATGTTTTCAGCTGGGCCCATTGCAAGGATTTGGTTACAAAGGGACAAACAGATGATAGATTTGGGAAAGCAATTAATGGCCTGTGACACAGCAGAGGTTCAACATATGCCAGAGGCCGATTTCTGAAGAAGCTCATGCTTAAAGTCACAGCGATTATGCAAAATATACTCCTCACTGCGACATGTACCATTTACGTTCTATTTATCATCTTGCTCAAGCAGCCATAATCCAGGAAAAGAGAAGAAAGTCTTCCACTATCAAAATTGTAAATAATATGTTATCAACTAATTGTATAGTTTAGGCTTCTGCTATTTAAATAAAGACAATTTTAACAAGATTTTTTAAAAAGTAGGTCCAAGAGTTTTTGAAAATGTCCATTGTCCAAGGGGCTGTACTAGGGACTTCTTAATAATAATGGTAAATTTCCAAATATATCAATAGTAAAGCTCACTATTGAGCCATCATCCATTGCTGTGTTTTCAGGGATATCCGAAAGTGTTTGTCAAGTTGAGGGAGTACCCTTGTCAGGGGATCCTAAAGAACAAGACTGACCCCTCAAGTCAGAGGAGAATAGGGGTTCTGAGACCAGCATGATTCAGACTAAGCACACCTCTTCCCAAACCCCTCCTTTGGTGCAGGTTGGAATCCTAAGGAGAAGAAAGGCTATGAGTAAAACTAAAAATCTCTCTCTAAACTGTCTAACTCTTTAGGGCTTAAACAGAACTGTTTCAGGACACTTCTAACACAATGCAACCCAAGAGGTAGGGAGGCATCTTCTCCAGTTCCACAGTAGGGGCACCCCAAAGCTTTGATGTGCTGAGAGCTCGGTGCAGCCTCCAGGGCATGACTGACATGGTCAACGCCCAGTGGTGGAGTAGCACAGACGGACACAGCCCTCGTTACCACTCTGCCGGGCCCAGTGGTTTGATGATACAGCCTTGTGGTGCTTGCTCACAGTTAGGTCAGAGGGCCAACTGAGACGAAGCACCATCCACCATACCTAGAAGAGTGAGAATAGCTGCAAGCAAGGAAACTACTCAGTCCAGAAGAGCAGTGAGAATAACAGGAGGGCAAACTGCACTTAAGCACACGTGAGATATTCCCTGGGCTGCCAAGAGAAGCTGCAGGACTTCGTAAGACTCTAAATAGTTAGTAGTCCATAGCTAGGATGATTTGAGTTACAGATGTGTTTTCCTTGGCAAGAGTACTAAAGCATTAAACCTTTTTTAAAAATTGACAATATTCTAAAATTACGATGCAACTAGATATTACTGAAAAATGGAGTGTGGTTTTGCTGCATAGTAGATACTGAAAATTAGAGTTTCAAGACATCCTTTCTTCATATCATTCAAAAAATACTTATTAAGCACCTACTATATACCCTGTGCTAATTGCCAGGGATGAAGTGGGGAACCACAAAGATGTGGACGTAAAGTGTGGTTGAAGACAATATTAAGTACGGGCTGTAGAAGTTAGCAATTCAAGTTTGCCTCAAGAAATTCACCAGCAAGTTTCTTTTATTTAAAAAAAGATGTGTGTTGGGCTTCCCTGGTGGCGCAGTGGTTGAGAGTCCGCCTGCCAATGAAGGGGACACGGGTTCGTGCCCCGGTGCGGGAAGATCCCACATGCCGCGGAGTGGCTGGGCCCGTGAGCCATGGCCGCTGAGCCTGCGCATCCGGAGCCTGTGCTCCACAATGGGAGAGGCCACAACAGTGAGAGGCCCGTGTACCAGAAAAAAAAAAAAAAGATGTGTGTTTACTGTGACAGATTGAATTATTATCCTTATTATATAATTATGTATTATGTATTTTTTGCCATGTGACTTTTAACGGGTTTATTGAAGTATAATTTATATACCATAAAATTCACCCATTGTACGTGTACAGATCAATGATTTTTGGTAAATTTATACAATAATGGAATAGTCACCACAGTGCAGTTTTAGAACATGTCTCTTACCCCAAAAATGCCCTCATGCTGTGCACAATCAATCCCGTCTCCCAGACCTTGGCAACCATCTCTATAATTTTTCCTTTTTTAGAAATTTTATATAAATGGAATCACACAATACATAGTCTTTTGTGTCTGGTTTCTTTTACTTAATATAATGGTTTTGAGATTCATTCATGTTGCTTCCTGTATCAGACTTTTTATTGCTTTTTTTTTAATTCCTTTTTATTGCTAAGTGGTATACCACTGTATGGACATACCACATTTTGCTTATCCATTTCCTAGCTGGTTAATATTTGGGGTGTTTCGAAATTTGTGTTATTAAAAATAATGCTGCTGTGAATGTTCACAAGTAAGTATTTGTGTGTCTTCATTTCTCCTGAGTAGACACAGAGGAGTGGAAATGCTGGACAGTATGGTAAGTATATGTATAACTTGTCAAGAAACTGCCAAACTTTTTCTAAACTGGATGTAACATTTTACATTCTCATGAGCATTGTAGAAGGATTTCAGTTTGTCCATCTTCTTGCCAGCACTCAATATTGTCAGACTTTTTGACAACAGCCAATCTAGTGGGTCTGTAGTGATATTTCACTGCAGTTTTTATTTACCGTTCCCAAATGTTTTCATCTTTTCATGTGCTTATTAGCCATTTGTGTGTCTTTGGTGAAACACCTATTCAAATCTGCCCATTTTTTAATTGAGTTGTCTTTTTATTACTGAGTTGTAAGAGTTATATATTCTGAATATGTCCTTTATCAGATATGTGATTTACAAATATTTTCTCCTAGTCTGTGGCTTGTCTTTTCATTTTCTTGATGGTGTCTTTTGAAGGGTAATGTATTTTAATTTTGATAAACTTCAATTTATCTATTTTGTCATTTATAGATTGTTTTTATATCAGTTAAACATATCTTTGCCTAAGCTAAGATCACAAAGATTTTCTCCTATATTTTCTTCTAGAAACAGTATAGTTCTTACTCTTACATTTAGGCCCTTGATCCATTTTGAATTCACTTTTTTGTGTACAGTGTAAAGGATCTAAGTTCATTTACATTTTTTTGCATAGGGATATCCAATTGTCTCAACAAAATTTGTTTAAAAGAGTATTCTTTCCCTGATTCAATTGTGTTTGCATCTTTTTTGAAAATCAGCTCACCATAAATGTAAGAGATTATTTCTAGACTATATTCTGTTCCATTGATCTATATGTTTATCCTTATACCACACTGTATGATGACTACAGCCTTATAGTAAGTTTGAAATCAGTTAGTGTAAATCTTCTGACTTTTCTTTTTCAAAATTGTTTTGCTAATTTAAGTTGTTTGCATTTCCATATAAACTCTAGGATTGACTTGTCAAATTCTAAAAGAATAAAACCTGCTGGAATTTTGATAGGGACTGTGTTAAATCCATAGATAATTTTGGGGATAATTGCTATCTTAATAACATTGTCTTATAATCCATGAATATGGTACATCTCTCCATGAATTTAGATATTCTATAATTTCTCACAATAATGTTTTATAATATTTTAGTATATATCCCCTTCACTTCTTTTGTTGTACCTATTCCTGAGATTTTTTTTTCTTTTTAATACTTTTGTGAATGGAATTCCTTTCTTAAATTTATTTTCAGATAGTTCAATGTCCGTATACAGAAATAAAATTATTTTTTATTATTGATTTTGTATCTTGCAACCTTGCAAAACTCACTTATTAGTTCTAGCATATATATGCATGCATACATACAAACTTAGGGTTATCCATACACAAAAGCATAAAGGCTTTTGATTTCTTTTCCTTGCCTTACCACATTGGCTGGAACATTCAGTAAAAGGTGAATAAAAGTAGTAAGAGTGGACATTCTTGCCTTATACCCAATCTCAGTGGGAAAGTTTTTAGTTATTCACAATTAAGTATAATGTTAGCTGTAGATTTTTCACACATGCCCCTTTTCAGATAGAGGATATTTCTTTATATTCTTAATTTGATGAGAGTTTTTATCATAAATGGGTCTTAGAATTTGTCAGAAGATTTATCCGTGTCTATTGAGAAAATTGTGTAGTTTTTGTCCTTTCTATTAATATAAAATACTATATGCATTGATTTTCAGATGTAAAATCATTCTTGCATTCCAGGAGTAAATCCTATTTGGTCATGGTATATAATTTTTTATATATGTTGCTGGTAAGAGTGGGCAACCTTGTCTTGCTCCTGATCTTAGAGGAAATGGTTTCAGCTTTTCACCATTGAGAACGATGTTGGCTGTGGGTTTGTCATATATGGCCTTTATTATGTTGAGGTAATTTCCCTCTATGCCTACTTTTTGGAGAGTTTTTATCATAAATGGGTGTTGAATTTTGTTGAAAGCCTTTTCTGCATCTATTGAGATTACCATAAGGTGTTTATCCTTCAATTTGTTAATATGGTGTATCACATAGATTGATTTGTGTACATTGAAGAATCCTTGAATTCCTGAGATAAACCCCACTTGCTCATGGTGTATGATCCTTTGAATCTGCTGTTGGATTCTGTTTGCTAGTAGTTTGTTGAGGATTTTTGCATCTATGGTCATCAGTGATATTGGCTTGTAGTTTTCTTTTTCTGTGATATCTTTGTCTGGTTTTGGTATCAGGGTGATGGTGGCCTTGTAGAATGAGGTTCGGAGTGTTCCCCCCTCTGCTATATTCTGGAAGATTTTGAGAAGGATAGGTGTTAGCTCTTCTCTAAATGTTTCATAGAATTCACCTATGAAGCCATCTGGTCCAGGGCTTTTGTTTGTTGGAAGATTTTAAATCACAGTTTCAATGTCACTGCTTGTGATTGGTCTGTTTATATTTTCTATTTCTTCCTGGTCCAGTGTTGGAAGGTTGTGCTTTTCTAAGAATTTGTCCATTTCTTCCAGGTTGCCCATTTTATTGGCATACAGTTCCTTGTAGTAGTCTCTCATGATCCTTTGTATTTCTGCAGTGTCAGTTGTTACTTCTCCATTTTCATTTCTGATTCTGTTGGTTTCAGCCTTCTCCTTTTTTTTCTTGATGAGTCTGGCTAATGGTTTATCAATTTTGTTTATCTTCTTGAAGAACCAGCTTTTAGTATTATTGATCTTTGCTATTGTTTCCTTCATTTCTTTTTCATTTCTCATCTGAACTTTATGATTTCTTTCCTTCTGCTAACTTTGGGGTTTCTTTGTTTTTCTTTCTCTAATTGCTTTAGGTGTAAGGTTAGATTGTTTATTTGAGATTTTTCTTGTTTCTTGAGGTAGATTTGTATTGTTATAAACTTCCCTCTTAGAACTGCTTGTGCTGCATCCCATAGGTTTGGGGTTGCGTGTTTTCACTGTCATTTGTTTCTAGGTATTTTTTGATTTCCTCTTTGATTTCTTCAGTGATCTCTTGGTTATTCAGTAGTGTATTGTTTAGCCTCCATGTGTTTGAATTTTTTATAGGTTTTTTTTTCCTGTAATTGATATCTAGTCTCATAGCGTTGTGGTTGGAAAAGATACTTGATACGATTTCAATTTTCTTAAATTTACCAAGGCTTGATTTGTGACCCAAGATATAATCTATCCTGCATAATGTTCCATGAGCACTTGAGAAGAAAATGTACTCTGTTGTTTTTGGATGGAATGTCCTATAGATATCCATTAAGTCCATCTAGTTTAATGTGTCATTTAAATCTTGTGTTTCCTTATTTATTTTCATTTTGGATTATCTGTCCATTGGTGAAAGTGGGGTGTTAATGTCCCATAATATGATTGTGTTACTGTCGATTTCCCCTTTTATGGCTGTTAGCATTTGCCTTATGTATTGAGGTGCTCCTATGTTTGGTGCATAAATATTTACAATTGTTGTATCTTCTTCTGGATTGATCTCTTGATCATTATGTAGTGTCCTTCTTTGTCTCTTCTAATAGTCTTTATTTTAAAGTCTATTTTGTCTGATATGAGAATTGCTACTGCAGCTTTCTTTTGACTTCCATTTGCATGTAATATCTTTTTCCATCCCCTCACTTTCAATCTGTATGTGTCCTTAGGTCTGAAGTGAGTCTCTTGTAGACAGCATACATACGGGTCTTGTTTTTGTATCTATTCAGCCAGTCTGTGTCTTTTGGTTGGAGCATTTAATCCATTTACATTTAAGGTAATTATCAATATGTATGTTCCCATTACCATTTTCTTAATTGTTTTGGGTTTGTTTTTGAAGGTCTTTTCCTTCTCTTGTGTTTCCTGCCTAGAGAAGTTCCTTTAGCATTTGTTGCAAAGCTGGTCTGGTGGTGGTGAATTCTCTTAGCTTTTGCTTGTCTGTAAAGGTTTTAATTTCTCCGTTGAATCCAAGTGAGATCCTTGCTGGGTAGAGTAACTTCGTTGTAAGTTTTTGCCTTTCATCACTTTAAATATGTCCTGCCACTCCCTTCTGGCATGCAGAGTTTCTGCTGAAAGATCAACTGTTAACCTTATGGGGATTCCCTTGTATGTTATTTGTTGTTTTTCCCTTGCTGCTTTTAATGTATTTTCTTTGTATTTAAATTTTGATAGTTTGATTAATAAGTGTCTTGGCATGTTTCTCCTTGGATTTATCCTGTATGGGACTCTCTGTGCTTCCTGGACTTGATTAACTATCTCCTTTCCCATGTTAGGGAAGTTTTCAACTATAATCTCTTCAAATATTTTCTCATACCCTTTCTTTTTCTCTTCTGCTCCTGGGACCCCTATAATTCAAATGTTTGTGTGTTTAATGTTGTCCCAGAGGTCTCTGAGACTGTCCTCAATTCTTTTCATTCTTTTTTCTTTATTCTGCTCTGTGGTAGTTATTTACACTATTTTATCTTCCAGGTCACTTATCCGTTCTTCTGCCTCAGTTATTCTGTTATTGATTCCTTCTAGAGAATTTTTAATTTCATTTATTGTGTTGTTCATCACTGTTTGTTTGCTCTTTAGTTCTTCTGGGTCCTTGTTAAACATTTCTTGTATTTTCTCCATTGTATTTCCAAGATTTTGGATCATGTTTACTATCAGTACTCTGAATTCTTTTTCAGGTAAACTGCCTACTTCCTCTTCATTTGTTTGGTCTGGTGGGTGTTTACCTTGCCCTTCATTGGCTGCATATTTCTCTGTCTTCTCATTTTGTTTAACTTACTGTGTTTGGGGTCTCCTTTTTGCAGGCTGCAGGTTTGTAGTTCCCGTTGCTTTTGGTGTCTGTCCCAGTGGGTGAGGTTGGTTCAGTAGCTTGTGTAGGCTCCCTGGTGGAGGGGACCAGTGCCTGTGCTCTGGTGGGTGGGGCTGTATCTTGTCTCTCTGGTGGGCAGGGCCATGTCCGGTGGTTTGTTTTGGGGTGTCTGTGAACTTAGTATGATTTTAGGAAACCTCTCTGCTAATGCGTGTGGTTGTGTTCCTTTCTTGCTAGTTGTTTGGCATGAGGTGTCCAGCACTGGAGCTTGCTGGCCATTGGGTGGAGCTGGGTCTTAGCATTGAGACAGAAATCTCTGGGAGAGCTCTCATTGATTGATATTATGTGGTGCCAGGAAGTCTCTGGTGGTCCAATGTCCTGAACTCAGCTCTCCCACCTCAGAGGCTCAGGCCTGACACCAGACTGGAGCACTAGACCCTGTCAGCCCCATGGTTCATAAGAAAAGGGAGAAAAAAAGAAGGAAAAAAAATAATAAATAGAAAAAATTATTAAAATAAAAAAAATTTTTTTTAAGGGAAGAAAAGGAAAGAGAAAAAGAAAGAAGAGAGCAACCAAACCAATAAAGAAGTCCACCAATGATAACAAGTGCTAATATCTATACTCAGAGAAACATAAAAATCAGAAACAAATCAGTCACAGACAGCAAACCCCAAGTCTACAGTTGCTCCCAAAGTCCACTGCCTCAATTTTGGGATGATTCATTTTCTATTCAGGTATTCCACAGATGCAGGGTACATCAAGTTGATTGTGGGGATATAATCTGCTGCTTCTGACGCTGTTGGGAGAGATTTCCCTTTCTCTTCTTTGTTCGCACAGCTCCTGGAGTTCAGATTTGGTTTTGGCCCCACCTCTGTGTGTAGATCGCCTGAGGGCGTCTGTTCCCGCCCAGACAGGATGGAGTTAAAGCAGCGGCTGATTAGGGGGCTCTGGCTCACTCAGGCTGGGAGGAGGGAGGGGTACCGTAGTTATAATTGGAATGCAGGGTGAGCCTGCGGCGGCAGAGGCCAGCATGACATTGCAACAGCCTGAGGCACGCTGTGTGTTCTCCCGGGGAACTTGTCCCTGGGTCACGAGGCCGTGGCAGTGGCAGGCTGCACAGGCTCCCAGGGGGGTTTGGATAGTGACCTGTGCTTCCACACAGGATTCTTGAGGGCTGCAGCAGCAGCATTTGCGTTTCATGCCTGTCTTTGGGGTCTTAGCTGATAGCCATGGCTCGTGCCCGTCTCTAGAGCTCATTTAGGCTCATTAGGCTCTGCCTTCTGTGGGCAGACAGAGAAGGAATCCCCTCTCCTCGTGCACCGTGAAACAATGGTCTCTTGACTCTTAGGCAGGTCCAGGCTTTTCCCCAGACTCCCTCCCATCTAGCTGTGGTGCACTAGCCCGCTTCAGGCTGTATTCATGCAGCCAACCCCAGTCCTGTCCCTGGGATCCGACCTCCGAAGCCCGAGCCTCAGCTCCCAGCCCCACCCCCCACCCTGGCAGGTGAGCAGACAAGTCTCTGAGGCTGGTGAGTGCTGGTCGGCACTGATCCTCTGTGTGGGAATCTCTCCGCTTTGCCCTCTGCACCCCTGTGCTGCGCTCTCCCCCCACCCCATCCATCCCCATTCTCCACCAGTGAAGGGGCTTCCTAGTGTGTGGAAACTTTTCCTCCTTCACAGCTCCCTCCCAGAGGTGCAGGTCCCATCCTTATTTTTTTGTCTCTGTTTTTTCTTTTTTCTTTTGCCCTACCCAGGTACGTGGGGAGTTTCTCGCCTTTTGGGACGTCTGAGGTGTTCTGCCAGGGTTCAGTAGGTGTTCTGTAGGAGTTGTTCTACGTGTAGATGTATTTTTGATGCATTGGTGGGGAGGAAGATGATCTCCACCTCTTACTCCTCCACCATCTTGAAGGTCCCCTCTACAATATGTATCTTTAACTCATCACAATCTGCTCCAGAATAATAACAATAACAGTAACTGTAATAGTAACACAGCAACTTTGCTCTGACATATTTTCATTTTTCCCTCTCATTTTAGTGCTAGTATTGTCATACATATTACATCTATGCATCCCCCAAAATGTAGCATTATAATTGTGGCTTCACATAGTCTTTCTTTTTAAAGAAATTAAGAAAAAACAATAAATATGCTTTTATGTTTACTCACATATTTAACATTTTCAGTGCTCTTCATTCCTTCCAGTTGAGTTGAGTCACATCTGCTATCATCATTTCCTTTCAGCTTGAAGGATAGCCTTTAGAATTTCTTACAGGGCAGATCTGTTTTCATTTACCTAGGAAGATCTATATTCTGCCTTCATTTTGAAAGATGGTCTTACTAGATAGAAAATTCCTGGTAAATAGCCTTTGTTTTCGTTTTTTCTATTAGCACTTTAGATATGTTCTTCCACTACTTTCTACACCCCATATTTTTGTGAGAAGTCAGCCATTGTTTGTATTGTTTTCCATACATGATGAGTCATTTTCCTCTTGCTGCTTCAAGACTTTGTCTTGGCTTTCTGGAGTTTTTATTATCATGGGTCTATGTGTGAATCTCTTCATGTTTATTCTACTTGGTGGTCATTGAGCATCTTGGACCTATAAATTAAGGCTTTTCATCAAATTGGGGAGTTTATGGTCATCATTTCTTCAAAAAAAAAATTTACCTTTGTGTTTCTCCATTCCTCCTGGGACTACTATTACAAGTCCTTTGATATGCTTGGCATTGTTCTACAGATCTTTGAGTCTCTGTTTATTTTTCTTCAATCTTGTTTTCTCTTTATTCTTTAGATTAGATAGTTTCTATTGATCTATCTTCAAGTACCCTGATTGTTTCTCCTGTCGTTTCAAATCTTCTACTGACCCTTCTAGTGAACTTTTCACTTCAGTTACTATATTTTTCAACTTAGAATTTCTACTTGGTTCTTTTTTATAGATTCTAAATCTATTTAGATTTCCTATTTTTTGAGTCATATTCACCATATTTTCCCACACATGTGCAGCTCCTAATGTTTCTACTTAGGTTTTGAAATTTTATTTTTAAAATTATTTTTCAGCTTTCCTTATTAGGGTTCATCCCTGTGTCACTAATATTTTAGTCATCAGCTAACAATTTATGCAGAGGTTTGCTTAAGCACCTCAAGTCCAAAAGTACTTCCACCCTCTGGCAATCAATCTGTGTACAGATTGGGAAATGCATTCAACCCTCAGTTAGTTCTCAAGTATGCCCTGGCTTTTACTTTTCAGTACACTCTTTTTGGTCTCTTCTGGCATGAGCATAGCTCATAGTCAGCCAGGAATGTGTGGAAAGCTTATGGAATCCTTTTAATGGCTCTCTCACTTCCAAGATCTCCCCATTAAGTCACTAGGTGGTCCGTCACTTGTCCCAGATAGAAACAGAGCCTCAGGTCAGAAAAGCTGTAGGTTTTTCCCGTTTGATTCCTACTGAGTTTGCCACTTGTAGATGACAAAGCCATGGGATTTTTGTCTTCAGCCTCAAGTTGAGTCTGCCCACTCAAGAAGCAAAACTGCTGGTATTCACAGCCAGCACTACCCTGGTAAACTACAGCTTTCACCGACCAGCATGGGCTGGGGAAGCATCTCCAAGCAGAAAAGGTGCATATTCCCACAGCTCTTACCCAAAATTCTTGCAGATTTTTTCAGGAATAAATCCTTCTCAATTATTATCTCCCTTTGCTCAATGTCCATAGCCTTGAAATGGTTGTTATTGACAATTTTATCCAGTTTTATATTTGATTTTGTTTTGCAGAGGGGTCTCACTGACCTCTTCATACAACAATAGCTGGAAATATCTGTATAATGTGGCTTTGTGGGCCTCTCCCTAGAGTAGCAAGAGTATATTTCTTTGCCCCATTGATGTTGGGCTTGGCCGTGTGACTTACTTTATCCAGTGATACATTAGCAGGGGCTATAAATTTATTCTCATGATCTGGCTTGGATCTTGTACCCTTGTGATCCATCATCAGAAGAGCATACCTTGGATGGTGATTGGTCCTAAAATAAAGAAGCATGAAGTAGATCTACATCCAGTCTTGAGCCTGATGCCAAGCCCAGCTGAGCTCAACCATTTTCAGCCAAACTCCAGCTGAAACCCTACTGACCCACAGACACATGATTAAGAAGATAAATATTCATTATTATGAGCAACTGGACATTTTGGCATTATTTTTTATGCAGCAGAGTTGACTTATGCAGTCACATAATAATAGACAGTGTCCTATCTAACCTGTTCCATACCACCAATAAAAGAGAGTAGTGCCATGCTCTACTTTGTACAGCCTTTTCAAAGTATCCAGATTGAAGGGTAATGTCTAGGTTACAGGCATCATCAAATGCCATGGAGAGGTAATGAAGCAATTGGCATGGATTTATCATGAAATTCTTTACAGAGTCAAGAAAGAACAATGAGCTGTTGTAAGCCTAAAGAAGCCATTTACTGCTAAGTTATCGACTAAGAAGTAGAGAAGTACATGAAAAATGCCATTGTGTCTTTTATGAACCTGATAGACCAAGCTTAGAGGTAACCCAGCATTACTCTCTTACTCTGCATTACAAACTGAGGGTCCATAAGCAAGAATGCATTCTGAACTTGTTTTGCTGAAAGCTCTGCATCATTTGCACACACCTTACAGAGCCTCTTGAGCAGTTTCATCAGTTCAGTTCAGTTCAGCAACAGGTACAACAAAACACCTACAATATTACAAGGGCAGCACAAAGCATCCTAGAATCCATCACTCAAATGACAGAACTTACCAATAAATAGATGTTTATAATATGATGTTATATGGGTTATAAAAGATGTCTATGCATTAGGGAACAATACCGTCTCCCAGATCTAAGAATGTTAACTTAAAAATCAGATCTCTCACCAGCATCATAAGGAATACTGTCAGTCTTGGCACTGAAATAATCCTTATATTGATGTGCCCCTGGAATGTGTGTATGCAGAGAATAGAAGACAGCAGGACACTCAAGGAGCTATTATATATGAAAGCTGATGTCAGAAAAATCACAGGCAAGGAGAGCAGTATAAATGCTATCAGCACATATCAAAACACAGCATCAAGCAATGCAACAGAGCTTTGGACTACTGGGAAACAGCAGCAACACACAAAACAGCCCTAGCTGCAACTGTAAGGAATGTGGGGAAAGACTTCAGGTGAATAGCTAAACAACAATAGGCTACATCTGCTAACAGGTTGAAATTTCATGTGAGCATAGTTCCTTCCACCTTTGCCTGCTTAGCCACACTTGAACATTGCAGCTGTGGCGTGAACCCACAACACTGTCTTAAACAAAACAAAACAAAACAAAACAAAACACGAGTCAACAGGAAAATTCTAGCTATTGCCTATCAATTCCTTATATATTTTTATATAGCTATCTCAACAATTGTATACATAAATTCTAATGTCATCTGGAAATGCCACACTTCAGGTAACAGGTTAGTAGGAAGACTTCTGGAAGCCACGGATATCTCATCCATAACCTCTAATCCAGAAGCCAAAAAGATCTGTGCCTTGCAAGAAAACCAGCTGTAATAAAACCCATGGACCTTATCTACAGAAGCAGCACAGCCTACCATGGGCCCTAAGACCTACAATTCTGTAAAAGCTTACAGACCTCAAAAGCTACTTGCCTGCTTTTTCTAGAAAACTGTTAAGCTTTCTTAAATTATAAAGGACATACAGGTTGCATTAGAAAGGGCATAAAGGTATTCTTAAGAAGCAGTAACAAACATTGGGGAAAATATAGCCAAACTCCTGACTATAATCATACATGAGCCAGGGGCCATTTTATGTGAGAGCAATAGCCCTGTAAGGTTCACTCACTCATAGGGGCATCAATAAAACACAACATAAAAAAAATTAAGCTCCATAATGATGGTACTGACTCATGAAGAAAATGCTATATTAAGTTGCTTTTTCTAATTAAGAAGATGCAGAAGTATAGTACATTTAAGAAGACTTTCACAAAAATAATTGACACAGTGAACATTTTAATGTTTAAATGTAGCTGGAAAATATAAATATGTAAAATCCTTCTTTGCACAATGGCTCTAGATCACCACTGCTCAGCAGAAACAAAAATATGAGCCACCAGTGGAAGCACCCATGCAATTTTAAGTTCTCTAGCAGATACATTAAAGGAGTTTTTAAAAGAGTAAAATTAATTCCAATAATAAATATAATTTAACCCAACATATTCAAAACACTATATTAGCACTTCAATATATAATCAACATAAAATTATTAATGACATTTTATCACATTTCATTTGCACTAAGCCTATGAAATCTGGTATGTGTTACACTATGGCACATCTCAACTCATACCAGCCACATTTCAAGTGCTCAATGGACACACTTGGCTGATGACTACCACACTGGATAGCACAGCTCTCAATAAATGAAGCTTTACTGAAGAACTGAAATTAATGCAAATGCAACCATACTATTCTAATCCAGTATTCAGAACTACTAGAAAAAATGCTGATATCAAGCCACACATGTTCCCTGAGTTTCTCCAAAAGCTCTATAAACAAGGTTGAAAGAATTTAATATATGTCTCTGATAACCATCACCAAGGCAAAGAAAGGTTAGTACTAATTCCTGGTAAGAGGAAGGAAAGAGTTGTAGACTCTTAGAAATTTAGATTTAGGAAGAAATTTTCTCTGTAAGATTTTCTTGAGCCTTCCGAAATGAAGTGTAACCTTTGATGCCATAGTCCTTTTCTTACCATAGTCCTTTTCTTATCTGGAAAGGAGGAAGGAGAATTGTAAACACTTAAAGCCATTTACATAGTCACTTCTAAGGTTAATAAGAGAAGTTCAATTTTCAAAGCTACAACTTTAAAATAACTGAATTTTCAAAGATTGCTTCAATGTATGTCTAGATCACAGTAAGAAAGGCTCTACTAAATAAATCTAATAAAAATATTTTAAAGTATGGCTATTTTTGTACCACATGTCTGTTGGTATAGGGTCATTTGACTGCTTATATATTTTGAAATTTTGCAAAAACTTGATATTAATATTTAATAATTATATTATAATTTGGGGCTATTAAAATCACATGCAGATTTCCTTGTGTTTAACTGCACTTTCTGAAATAAAAATAAATGAAACAAATCTTACTAATGCAACATTAAAATTAAACTTTTTTATGCCCAAATGACAACAAATGTAAAGAAAAATATTTCTTAGGGAAGTAGTCTTTCTCTTTGATCTAATTCAGATCTTGTGTCCTTCCACTTTTTTCTACAACTCCTGGTCCACAGGACTACACCCTGTACAATTTCCTGCTCAAGCACCTCTCTCATGCCAAAAAGGTGGAAGTGACACCTTTTTTTTCTCATTGGATGAGAGCTAGGGCAAAGTTTAGCAAAGAATTAGAGGAACTGTAAGCCTCTGCCAGGACAGACCTGTGCGAAGGGAAGTTCTTAAATGTCAGGTCCTAAGAAGCAGATGGAGACTAAATCTGCACTCTACCCCATGAGTTGCTAATTAAGAACCACTGGAAGATGTAGGGGTCTGGGGAGGCACAGTACATTGGCGTAGGAAACCATGCTTGAGTAAACTGAGGACACAAAGGAGGAAGGATGGCAAGAATAAAGCCTAGGGCTTCCCTGGTGGCGCAGTGGTTGAGAGTCCGCCTGCCGATGCAGGGGACACGGGTTCGTGCCCCGATCCCGGAAGATCCCACATGCCGCGGAGCGGCTGGGCCCGCGAGCCATGGCCGCGGAGCCTGTGTGTCCGGAGCCTGTGCTCCGCAACGGGAGAGGCCACAGCAGTGAGAGGCCCGCGTACAGCAAAAAAAAAAAAAAAAAAAAAAAAAAAGAATAAAGCCTATAAGGCTATTACAAGGTTTTGTTTACCATGAACTTTGTTGGTTTAAATGTATTAATTTTGAATGAATTATAGAAGTTTATTATATTTTTCTACAATAATTATGTTATTTTCTAAAAAGGCCAACTGATTCTCTATCTCTTCATCTTTCTTCATGATTCTCATAATCTGATACTTGATTATTCTTACATGAACTTTCTCAAAGCTTTCTTTCTCTTCTGAGTTGTTGAGGATTTTAATACAAATCACAATACATATGACAGTCTAACTGCAGCTGAGTGCAATAAGAGGAAAACTCATGGTTCTAACATTAACTGGCTCTTATAAAAGATCTTTGTATTACAGGTTGATTTTTAAAATCAAACTACATGCTATTCTAGATCTGTCTTTGGCTCTCCTTGACACCATATTCTCTCCTAGCTTTGGAGGACCTTTTTATGATCAGGAGGCTGAATACACTTTGTAGTAACCATGTATAATAGATTGATACTACTATCCATCAGTTAGTTGATAGGAAAAAAATTGAAGTGATTGCTTATGGACAGAAGTATGTGGTAATCTTAGGCCTTCATTTTGATGTTTAGCTTCAAGATCCACCCATCTCTCAAAGCAGTCCAGGCAATTCTCATGATGTCAGGCCACCAGGACAAGCACTTGAAGTCCAGAACTCATTACTATTTTCCACCCATCACTCTAATAGTAAAGTTCTGGCTTCCCTTTCTTTTGTAGATATTGGTGAGTAGACAGGCATTTAAAAGTAAATGGAGGGCTTCCCTGGTGGCGCAGTGGTTAAGAATCCGCCTGCCAATGCAGGGGACAAGCCCTGGTCCGGGAAGTTCCCACATGCCACGGAGCAACAAAGCCCACGCGCCACAACTACTGAGCCTGCGCTCTAGAGCCCGTGAGCCACAACTACAGAAGCCCGCGTGCCTAGAGCCCATGCTCCGCAACAAGAGAAGCCACCACAATGAGAAGCCCACACACCGCAAACGAAGAGTAGCCCCTGCTTGCCACAACTAGAGAAAGCACACACGCAGCAAGGAAGACCCAATGAAGCCAAAAATAAATAAATAAAAAGAAAGTAAATGAAAGTTTGGGTGACAAAGAGATCAATTCACACTAAGTAACTAAAAGGCAAATGAGACAAAAGTAAACATCAAAAGGCTGATGTGTTAATTTACAGTGAGAAATATAACATCACATGCTCAAGAAATATCATGATGGCTTGATCAAAACACTTTTTTTTTTTTTTTTTTGCCTTGTGGTCCAACCACATGGAAATCAAAAGGAGGATTCATGAGCATGGACTCAAAACAACAGGAGGTAGATAAATCAAGCCTTTAATGCATCCTTTCCCAAAATGTGTTGTGTGCTATGAGGCATTTTAATAGATCTTTCAACAACAACAGAAGGTTCAGTAATCAAGTGAAGTTGAGAAACGCTGGATTAAACCAAGGAAAACAGCTTTCATAACTTCACATTTCCTTTGATCTGCAGATGTACACTGGAGTTGTGAGCTCAGATAGGCAGTTTTCTAGAATAAATTTGGCTCCCATCTTTATAGAACACGTCAATAACTCATGGAACGATATTATTCTACAGATACAGTTTAGGATTCACTGACCAAATTCCTTAGCCTGATATACAGTCTTACCATAGGGACAGATTTGTCAGTGGGCCTAGTGTATTTGGAATGCAAGGACTAAAGCCCTGTATCATTCACCCTTCAGGGACACACTTACCACGAGAACTGAAATAATCAAATAACAGTATCGGAGTCTCCCTCTTCCTTTTTAGTGTTTGGGTGGGCACTGCCAATATATACTTATGTTATTGTCCTTTTTCTTTAATTTTACTTAATTCTACCAGTGATATTAAGACATTAAAGACGTTACAGCGAAGGCATGCTTGCCTACAAGTAATTTCATCTCCTTCAGATGATTTTCTCTACCTTTATTGTAACTTATGTGTTGTGTTGATTTTTAAATGTGACTCTAAATGACTCTATTTTCTTTATTTTCAATTTTTAGAGTCCTGCCACACTATAATCCCTAAATGCTTATAAAAGTATGCAATCAGGGGCTTCCCTGGTGGCGCAGTGGTTGAGAGTCTGCCTGCCAATGCAGGGGACACGGGTTCGTGCCCAGGTCCGGGAAGATCCCACATGCCGCAGAGCGGCTGGGCCCGTGAGCCATGGCCGCTGAGCCTGCGCGTCTGGAGCCTGTGCTCCGCAATGGGAGAGGCCACAACAGTGAGAGGCCCGCGTACCACATACACACAAAAAAAGTATGCAATCAGAAAATAATATAACTGTGGGAAACAGATTCATACCCCCCCCACCTCAAAGTCTATATCCAATCTCCAGAACCTGTAAATATGTTAACTTATATGACAGAAGGCACCTTGCAAATGTGAATAAGTTAAGGATCTTGAGATGGAGTCTGGATTATCTGGGTGGGCCAGTGTAATCACAAAGGTTCTTGTAAGTGAAAGAGGGAGGCAGGAGGGTAAGTCAGAGGAGGAGATGTGACAGTGGAAGCAGATGTCAGTGACGCAATTGCTAACTAGAAGGGGGCCATGAGCCAAGGAATGTGGGCAGCCTCTGGAAGGTGGAAAGGGCAAGAAAAGGAACTCTTCCCTCGAGGCTCTAGAAGGAATGGTGCCTTGCTGACACCTTGATTTTAGACCCATGAGACTCATTTCAGGTTTCTGACCTTCAGAACTATAACATAGTAAATTTGTGTTGTTCTAAACCACTAACTCTGTGGTAATTTGTTAAAGCAACAATAGGAAAGGAATAGAATAACCAACACTTTGGAGACACCTGTCCCCTGTCCACCTGGTCCTTGCTGCCCATATGCAACATGTAGTCTGCTGGGTTCAACCTTGCCGAATAACTAATACCCTGAGCCACAGTGTCTATTTGTCCTTTAAAACGTTTTTGGAGATTCATGTGAATGTCATCCTACAGTGCTATGGAAACTTAAATCTAAGAATCTTAAGAAGTTTCAATAAGCATTAAACAAATCACTGAATGTCTCAGAAAGAGATCAATGTAGTTAGAGAGCAAAAAACTGAAACTTTTAACTCAAGATGACAACTACTTGAGAAATGTGGGTTTTTAGAGCCTCGACAGCAGAATGAACTCAGAGGAGAACTGACCCATGTTAAACAAACTCACAAGACACTGTAAATAACTGTCAGGGTTCTCCAGAGGAACAAATCCAATAGGATGTGTATATAAATAGAGATTTATTTTAAGGAATTGGCTCACGTGATTATGGAGGCAATCTGAAGGGTGAACTGTCAGGCTGGAAACCCAGGAAGAGACAATGTCGAGTTCTAGTCCTAAGGCTGCCTGCTGGTAGAACTCCTTGCTTGGGGAAAGGTCAGTCTCCGGTTTTATTCAGACCTTCAGCTGATTAGATGAGGCCCACTCACACTTTGAGGGCAGTCTGCTTCATTCAGAGTCCACCAATTTAAATGTAAATCTCATGGAAAAACACCTTCACAGAAACATCCAGAATAATGTTTGACCAAACATCTGGCACACAAAATTAACCATCACATAAACCAAAATGTTCATTTATTAATTTAAATTTGGGACATTTCTTCCCATTGATTACAGTATCTGTGTCCACTAACCAGAAAATCTTAGTGTCAGAACATCTGGCAGACTAAATTAATAAGCCTTAAACTACTTGGTAAGTGTGAATCGGAACAAAGTTGGTAGGACAGTCGTGGGAATAATTCACTATACTGGTCAGATTCTACCAGGTGCCTGTGATTTTACTATCCTTCAAAGAAGCCTCCAACATCTTGCCTTTTGAAATTTTCCTTGTCAATAGATTTTCAACCTTTGTTCCATTTGATGGAACACCATCTAGAAGGGCCACCATCTAAAGGTCTACGAGTTGGCCTTGCATTGATTGTACGGCAACTTAAGCTCATTTCTCCTTGAGATTTTCCATATGAGACATATGGACAGAGAGAGAGAATAAGTAAAAGACTTAAAACATAGGAAACAATATTTTAGTAGAAGCAATATAGAAAACAATGGAGACGAGTTAGTTCGGCAGAAAGGAACAAGTGCCAGTAGAAAAAGAAGTAAAGCCTGAAGTGCTAA
Source organism: Mesoplodon densirostris (assembly GCF_025265405.1). Classification (NCBI taxonomy): domain Eukaryota; kingdom Metazoa; phylum Chordata; class Mammalia; order Artiodactyla; family Ziphiidae; genus Mesoplodon; species Mesoplodon densirostris. The sequence continues at coordinate 12,629,383 of NC_082671.1, forward strand.
ATCGTGCACCTGGAAGCTGAGTGGCGTGAAAGGCCTCCAGCCAGTGAGAGTTACCCAGGTGTCCCGACTATACGCCACCTACCAGTTCTCCCACGTATCTTACAACAAATCCCATTTGTGTAGCCCGACACATTCACCCAGGCTCTAGGAAAGCCAGGTAAACCTTTACTACCTTATCAGAGAGTGCACCTCTCCCAGAGACAAAAGTATTCCTATGCCTTAGGTCCGGTGTCTAGATCCCAGGTTCTTTGGACAGCGTTGGAGACTTAAGATCCCTCTGTAGGCTTCTGACCTCATCTCAACACCATATAATTACAACATACAAGATATATATGCCCGATGTATGGTCAGGTCAGTGCTCTGACCTTGTTATTACTGCAGAATATGATCCAGCTGTTCATCTGTTTCCAGGAATGGTGTGCGTTATACTTTCAAAAATTGTGGTACCATTTCATCTTCCTGAGACCATACCCTAGTCTTGCTCTATATACTACAGTGTTGTCCTCTAGGCACTGATTTCTTGATTATTCCTCAAGGTGTGTAAATTTTAAGGATGGCTGATCTCATCCACTCTGTGTGGCTTTTTGGAGGTTTACTGTCACAAGTTTACCTTATTTTTAGTTCCCATGTGACACACCTCACTTCCCCTCTTTGCGCTGACAACAGCATCATGCTTATTCAAATCCATCTCTGAAAAATTAAGAGCTTTACGATTAATTACACAGTAAACATTAGGCAGGGGCAGAATTATAATGCAAAAATCCAGGCTTATTCAATCAATTTTAGTGTATTCACATTCAAGGAAGGAACAAGGAATCTAAAAGCTGATGTCGGGGAATTCTCTGACCTCCTTGAAAGTTCCTTGCTTTACAGATAGGTGAACAACCACAGAACCCAGCTGTCCAGATGAGGCCAGGATTGGGGTCTCTGAGTTGAAGCAATCTGGCAGCTGCTTCTGGCAAAGGCCAAGAAGCCCTTAGGACCCAGTGTCAAGTCATAGAGGGAGGATTCGGCAGGTGCTGTGTGCTCAGGCAGCAAAGAGGAATCTTGACTGAGAAGACAATGAGAGCCAGTGGCAGAATAAGACAATATGGCAGCTCCAACAGACAAGCAGGGGCCCTCTGGTCCCAGCACAGGGACCCTCTGTCTCCTGCCCTGCCTTAGGGCTGGCTCTGTAGGCTGCGGGAGCCTGAACTACTAGGGGTTGTTTCTAACTAGAAAGAAAGTGTTGGTCCACAGATGAATCCTGGGTCTGGATGATGCCTGGGCACAGGGTTCAGCTTGCCCCACTTTCTTGTCACAGGAAACAGGCTGCCACGAAAATGCCTTAGAACAGTGATTCTTCTTCTAATGGGTAGCAAGAGAACCTTTTTTCAAGTGAAATTTTTCTGTGGAATGTCAAATATATAAAAATAGTTGAAAGCATATCAGCTCTGAACAGCCCAGAGCACAAACACAAGGCCACCCCACTGGGCCCCACCCCCATGGCAGCCTCTGAGGCCCCTCCATGGAGCTGCTAGCATTGGTGGAGCACAGTGTGAAAGCAGCTGCTTTAGAATGCCAGGCACTCTGCCTGTGAAAGCCTGAAAGCATAAATTCAGGCAAACGTGAAAAATAAAAATCATGTATCAAGCTGACAACTTAAAAAAACCTACCAAAGTTGAATCAACTGGTCCCTGGGAAACCCTAAGTGTCAAAGGCATCCTTGAATCCTACCACATCAGCAGTCTGCTGCTAGAAATACCCTTACTGGAAAGGCACCTGAAAGGCCATGCATTGCCATGGAACATGTCATTTAGGGTCCTAAACCCTGAATCTGAGTCACGACTCTGTGACTTACTAGCTGGGTGACCCTGAGAAAACGTCTTATCCCTCTGAATCCTGATTCTCTCATCAGCAAGAGGAAGATCACAGGTTTCTTACTCACTTTACGTTGTTCTGAGGATCCAACAAAAGAACACATTCAAGAGGTATATAAACTGTTAAGCTCTGTGTTCATGAAAGTTGGTGACATGATAAAAACCTGCTGCCTGCTGTATCATTCATTTACTCTGCAAAGTTCTATTGAATAATATTCCAGCTGGTGTAAGGCTATTAGATTGGGCTGATTTGGATGTAACTGCTCTGCATCCCACTACACAAGGCAACAGTCCTTCCCAGAGCAGTAATGGGATCTCCCTTGTCTGAGAGAGCCCCTCCAGCCCCACCCGCTGCCTGAGCTACCTGAGGCTAGTGAAGCTTTCTCATGGGACAGTCTACTCCTCTCTGTCCCTCACTGTCACCTCCTCCACAGCTGGGGCCCTGAGCTTCCCGGTCCCGCCTCTAGACAGAAAATTCAGAGCCAGCTGACCCAGTCATTCCATGACAGACAGCCCTCACTTTCACCACCACCAAGCTGCCGGTGGCACTGCCCGACAGAACTTTCTGCAGTGATGGAAATGTTCTATATATGCACTGTGTACTAGATAGCCACCAGCCAGCTGAGGCCACTGACCCCCTGAAATGTGACTAGCATTCCTGAGGAATTAATGTAATTAATTTAAATAGCCACATGTGGATAATAAACAGCACAGCACTAGAAGAATGGAACAGAGGTCAATCTTGGTCTTTTCAATGAAATCCCCCCAAAAAAACCACGTAGTAGTTGCAACCATATCATTTTCAAAAATAAAAACACCATTAAATAAATAAATAATGGTGTTGCCATGTTCATGCGCTCTTGCAAAAAGAGCAGATGGAGTTCCCTGTCCTAACTCGGTCTCCAGTAGTGCTTCTCCTAATTGTTGAAGGTGGTGAGCAGAGGCCAATGTCAGACAAGAAGACAGCCTGCATCTACGGGACTTAGCACTTAGTGATCAAATGAAACCTACAATAACATTCATCTGACACCTATTAATGATGTGCATAATAGCTGTGGTGCATGCAGTAATTAGTTATAAAGGGTAAGTCATTCTCATAAATTACTAAAATTAGCATAATTTTTATATTGTTTCTTCTCTGGTATTAACAAATTACACCAATATCCCCAGCTTTCCTGAATTCTCTGTAAATGTTCATACATGGCCCATCTCCAGCATCACTAAAAGATCAGTATCCTGGCTCTAAAGCTATTGCTACGTGTTCTAATCTCAGCGTTCATTCCCTATCCAAACAGTCCACAGTTGAGGTGTTGGGTGCTCCTGGCCATATTGCCAAGTTCTCCCTGTCCCACCCTTGAGATCCTGGCAAACAGGGCAATTTTTACTCTTCCCTCCTTAAAGTTTCTGCCCTGGAGGGCCAGTAGCAGAGACTCTGAGGCAAATTGTGGATGGACAGCTCTACCCGATCACCACGCATCAAAGAAAAGGGAGGGGAGGGGAGAAAGGAAAAAGGCCAGGAAAGAAGCCAGACACTGAGCAAGGGTGGCCATTTGGAGGAGCCAGAGGAAGTGCTGAAGGTGGACTCTGGGTTAACAGACAGATGGCAGTTTGGGGGCGGAGGGGAAGAGCACGGAGTAAAAGAAGACAGTGCCGCAGCTAGATGAGGGGACCTGCACTCTTGCAGATGTGATCCTGGTCCTGAAGGCACACCCAACAGAAGCCGAAAGGCATGCAGACCCAGGTGGCCCCTGGGCATATGTTGTGCTGAGCAGTCCCTGGGAATGTGCTTTAGTGGCTCTAGCTGTGACACAGCTTCCACAATGAAGAACCAAAATAACTAACATCACTGCAGTCTTGACCTCTTGGAAGACTAGAGGCAGCACAGCGGCAACAGGTAGGCAGAGAGGCTAGGGCGAGGGGAGAGGCTGCAAAGCCCAGGAAAAAGAAAGCTTGCGTTTCCTCTCGACTGGGAAAACTGCAGGAATCCCGCCGCGTTCACAGGAAATACTCATTTCCATGGCAAGTGTTGGGTTATAAATACCTCAAATTGACCCTGAGCAGACCCTGCCGGCAGACTACATGCTTTCTGGGTTAAGGAGGTGGCCAGGGCTTTGAGGGGAACTAAACGGTACAGCTTCCTCACCAAATTTTCTACACCAGGGGTCCCGACATTATCCTGCTTGATGTGCTTTTTCTAAGGTAGAAGCTGTCAAGTACTGGTTTATTATTCCAAGGTCCAGAAAAAAACAAAGGAGTTGTAGTTCAGCAAGGCTTGTACTAAACACAGCCTTTTCTCTCCAAGGACCCTCTCCATCTTCACGGTTTTTAGCTGACTCTGAAACGAAATACCAGTAACAACTACAATCCAGTCACTGAAGGATTTGTCTGAGCAGCACTCAATGTTCCCACCTCAACCCAGCCTCTCCCTCTCTCTCTCTTTCTCTCAGCCTCCTGCATGACTACTCTACAGCTCTTGACATCTTCATTCACGGAGCCAGCTCAGATAGAAACCAGCAATTTTTGTTCTCAATTTAAACTCACTGGAAGGAAGAATTACCTAGCTCTGCTTGAGTTAGAAATCTACTTTTGTTGAATCAATGGATACCAGAAGATCAGATACTTATAGGACACAGGTAAATAGTGGGGTCCCATCTTGAGGGAGTAGGAGGGTGCCTGCCCTCAGAGAAGAGAGATGTGAGCTGGACAGACACTTGGGAACGTGTTTACTGCAGTGCCATACTTCAGTGTTGTTGGTATAGACTGTCTTTGACCTTTGGGAAGAGTTGTCATCACCAGAGATGGGGAAATTCTGAAATGCGGGATGGGGTAACCTCTAACTGCTGCATGGTTTACCTGAGACTGTCTCAATTACCTCCAACTGACCAGATAAATAAAAGCTGTGTGCAAAGGAATCTGGCTCTGCCTGATTGCATGTACACAGGGAGGTGGGGTCGCGATCTCTTCTTTGATAAAGAGTTACTTTTTAGGGAGGGTGGGAGGGAGGGAGATGCAAGAGGGAAGAGATATGGGAACATATGTATATGTATAACTGATTCACTTTGTTATAAAGCAGAAACTAACACACCATTGTAAAGCAATTATACTCCAATAATGATGTAAACATACGCACACACACACACAAAGAATATATATATAAAAATATCTGAATCACTTTGCTATACACATGAAAATAATACAACATCGTAAATCAACTGTATTTCAATATAAAATTTTTAAAAATATGATGCCTAGAACTGAGCACACACACACAAAAGTTACTTTTAATTATTCTGAAGCCAAAAAATGCCTTGGAAGAGAAATGCTACTGATATTCAAGTCTTTGAGCTGAGAGATTATTGTGCTCCCTTCCTTTCAGGGAATCTGAGAAAACCTGGTTGGGAGAAAGTGACTCAGGAGGCAGGGCGTGGGGCAACTGTTTGCGAGATCACACGGAGGGGAATGAGCTTCTCCCCCAGGGGAGCTAATGTTAAAGGTTCCTGTGCTGGTGACAGGTGACTTAATCACGAAAATGTCGATTGCAGTCAGTCGTATTACTTATGTTTATTAGGCTCCAGCAGAGAAATTACGGAGCAAAGACCAGACGATTAGGCTCACCTTTGGCAGCTGCTGACTGAAAGCAATTCTGAGCTGCATCTCTGATGGTGAACTCCTTATGACTAAGAAGAAGATACCAATACAGAAATCTTTCTGTGGAAAAACTTTAAATAAAGAAGAGCCTTATCTCCTAGGAAACCAATTCACTCCTCCTCATTCTCTGTTCAGAAAGATGGCCAGCTTTCCCTTTTCCCTTCCCCAATCCCATCCCCATTGCCTTCTTCAAAAGCTCACAGTTTATCAAAGCAAGCAGGCATTCTAGATGAATATATATATTATATATATATATATTATATATATATGTAAAGCTGAATTGCATCCAGCCAAGTTCTAACACCATTTCCAGATTCAGAATCCTTTTCAAAAGATATTTGGGGTATAAACTTAGAGGCAGATGCTGAATAATTGCTTAGATATCACAAGGAACATAGGCTGTGAATCAGAACACAGCTGGAACCTACCTCTATAACCCTGTTCTCCATAGGGTAGAATTTAGCAATTTAGTAATAGAATTACTAAATTAGTAAATTTAGAATTTAGTAATAGTATCTCTATTACAAGGGGCCTGGTTCCTTATATCGCTTGTAAGCAATTTTACTGATGCTATGGCATCAAGGCACGGTGCCTTATAGAAGCTTTTATCCACTCATTTATTCCATGTGAATTGAGCACCTACTATAAGCCAAACACTAGGCAGGGCACTAGGGAGATAAAGGCTAAGAAAAACAATTAAGGAACTCAAAGTGTAACAGAGGAAGCAGCACATAAGTGAATACTGCAGCTACTAAATTAAGAAGTGAGTGCAAGGCACAGTGCTGGTACAAGAGAGAGTCAACTCTATTAAGGATAATCAAGGAAACTTCACAAAAGAAGAAATCTTTGCATTGGGGTGTTAAGAATAAATAGAATTTTGCCAAGAAGGCTGCTGTGGGAGGGTAGGAAACCTTCCTGATCTGGTACGAGACAAGAAATTCCAAGTTAAGTAATTCAAGAAGGTGGGCACCCAGTAAGACAGAGAGGCAGAGGGAGGTGACTGGAGAAGGAGGAAGGCACTGGCTCATGCAGGATGTGGTGTGTCATGGTTGAGTAATTTGGATTTTATCTCACCCGTGACAGAGGGAGACTGTACCAGATTACCTGTGGTCCTCAGAGCCATTCCCACTCCTTCTATCCTCTCTCCTGTCTCTCAGGAATTGGAAATCTGGGAATACATTTCCTGGATCTCTTGTCAGCAGTGTGCTAGTTTCAAGTCCACCAATTTAGAACCCTGCCTGAGTTGGAATGTAGAAGGAAATCAAAGGCCACCATTACTCCTCCAATAGTTGCAGGCAACTGTGTGAGCTTCAGCAGACTTTAGGTTGTTCTCAATGTTCTGCTGCATGTTCAGTACCTACGTTGGTGCTACAAACAGCTGTGAGTTTTAGCAGTGGTTTTCTGAAGTCCTTAACCAGGGCGAAAATAGCTGCATCCCCAAAAAGCTTACTGTCACATCGTAGACCTACTGGCAAACTTCAGAGCCATTGACAACCTTCTCTGACCTACAGTCCTACAATTTTTCCAATGTTTTATAAGCATCATTTAGCAGTGTTAAATCCATCCCTGCTTAAAATACTTCACGTGGTTTCTGTTTCCCTGATCCAAACCCTGACTGGGGCATTTTAGAAGACGACCCTTGTGGCTTTGTGAAGAAAGAATTGAAAGAGGAAAGACTAGGGTCAGGGAGATCAATAGATGGATTATTTCAACAATACAAAGGAGAGATGATGAAACAAAATTAGGACAATGGCAATAGAAACAGAAGAGGAGAATAACTTTAAAAATATTTAGGACATGTAACCACTTGGATGGAGGGGTTCAGGAAGGCCCTCAGACTTCTGGTCTAGGTGATTGCACTAATACTAGACAGGGAAGAGGGGGAGAAGGAGACTTGGCCAACATTACAGATGATGAGCTCAGTTAGAATATATTAAATCTGTGGTCTAGATATTTAGTAGGCAGTTGGCTAAAGAAGCCTGGGGGTGAAGGGATGGAGGCTGAAGGTATTTATTTTGAAGACTAGGAGCACAGAAATGGTCATTAAACCATGAGAGTGGGTGAAATTGATTAAGGAAAATGTGTAGCATGAACAAAAGTAGAAAGTTAAGAAATGATCCCTGGAAACCATCAACAGTTAAGAGCAAATATTAGAAGAGAATTCAGCAAAAGAGACCAAAAAGGAGTAATCAAGAGAGATAGAGGGGCTTCCCGGGTGGCGCAGTGGTTGAGAGTCCGCCTGCCGATGCAGGGGACACAGGTTCGTGCCCCAGTCAGGGAGGATCCCACGTGCCGCGGAGCGGCTGGCCCATGAGCCATGGCCGCTGAGCCTGCGCGTCCGGAGCCTATGCTCCGCAACGGGAGAGGCCACAACAATGAGAGGCCCGCGTACCAGAAAAAAAAAAAAAGAAAAAAGAGAGAGAGAATAATCCAGACAGTATGGTATTAAGCAGGAAGAGGTCATCTGAAATCATGGGTAAAGACATGAAGATGACATAATTTATAACTGGTAGAAGACATCCATTTAAAAATATAGGAAGGATTTGAACTGACTACCTAGATTCATTCAAATGTCATTATTTGTTCCTTCTCCACATGGGTGCGGTTTTATACAACATGAAAATGAAGGAATGTTCTTTGCAGCTTCACCTGTTCACTGGGTTTTTTCTCTTCCTCTATCTTCCTCCTTCATCCTAAAGGCAATTTTCCCTTTCTTCACTGCTTTATTCCCTCATTTCATTCCCTTTGTTCTTCTCAGGATGAAGCCGGTGCATTTCTGCCTTTACAGATAAGGGTTCCTGCTCACATCTTCCAGATACCTAGTCTGCTTTTCTTTAGCCAGGCAGTCTGGATCAAAGCCTTGTGGATCCAATGCCCATGCAAGTTTGGATGTGGCCACTCACAGACTTATGGGTTCAAAAACTGTAAATAGACCTCTAGGACTGTGATGAAGTCAGGTTAATTGGTCATGACCAGCCTAGTTTTTAAATGAAATCCAGGAGAGTAAAATGGAATAGAAAATACAAGCACATGTTACTGGCAGCAAAGATAAATATTATTTCATGAAACATTTGTTTCAGTGATAGGTTATGTGTGTATTTCAGTTTTATGCACAGTATGTGTGAAGAGTCACAAAGTCACATAATGGAGCAAAGTCTCATAAATATAAGATGAAAAAGAACTACCAAGGATTGAGTTCTACCTTAGTTTACTTTTACAGGCAAGATCCCAGGTGCAGGTAGTTTATTTGGAAAGTGATCCTGGGAAACAAAAGGTAGGGAGTAGCGAAACAGAGAGAAGGAAGGTCAAAGAGCCCATAAAGTGCGTGTAATGTGCTGGCTACCACTGTGGGCAACTGGTCTCCATCTAACTGGGGACACATGAAGGAACTGTGTAGAATGTGCCTCAGAACTGACCAACTAGAGCAGAGGTTGGCAAACATTTTCTGTAAAGGGTCCAATATTCAACATTTTCCTCTTCGCAGGCCGTGCAGTCTCTGGTAACCACTCAACTCTGCCACTGTAGCATGAAAGTAACCGTTGGCAATATGTAAATGAATGGGCATGACTGTGTTCCAATAAAACTTTATTTACAAAAACAGGCAGGCAGGATTTGACCCATGGGTCAAAGTTTGTCAATCCTTACACTAGAGTGATAACCTTCTCTCCATTGCTGAGCGTGCATAGACAGCGAGAAAACAGCACAAATGGACGTTCAGCATGTTTGATGTAGAACACTGGACAGCAAGGATACATGGGAGTGTGCTGGAGTCAGATGGACGAAGGGGATGTGAGGGAGTGTATCACAGATGCTGCAAGTTGAGATTAGGAAATTCTGGAGAATATATTCACATACTCACATCTTTGCTGAAATGGCCTCACAAGGCTCTCCTAAGTCCTAACTCATTTTTCCATACCACCTTTTTCTCTGGAAATGCTAAAACTTAGTGTTTTTATATTCAGCATGACCCATTCCCTACGGAAATTAGTAGTTGCATTTTAGAGAAGTTTTTTCTTTTACTTCTTTAAAGTTAACTGTGTGTTCAGCTCTCATACCTAGCTTGGCACAGACTCTACCATTTCAAATCATTTTCTCTTAAGACTTTCCACACAGAGGAATCTCACCTAATTATTCTTAAACAGTCTAAAAGACACAGTCTCTCTTATGCTTTTAAGCTCATTTTCTTTTCCACATGCTTTCCTTTTTTCCCCAAATGGACACATCCAATTACTCTCCTCTTGGGTGTTTTAATTTCACACATTTTTGTATACTTAGAAAGACCATAGATTGCACTACATTCACTGGCAAATCATCAAAAAGCATTTAGATGAAAGACAATTTTTGTAAAAACATATCTTTTGTAGCAACATAAGCATAAGATCATTCCTTGTTTTAAACCACATAACTAGAGGAGAGAAGGAAATGAGATTTCATGATTTGAATTCTTTTTAATGACTTTTTCATGTATATAGCATTTTTACAGCTCACAGAACTCTTTCTCACTGAAGTCGTGTGATTTATACATTTCCTTATTTGATCCATAGGGAACCTGAGACTCAGAGGTTAAGTGCTTTGTAAACTTAACACAGAAAATCAGTAACAAGACTGGGTCTACAATCCAAGCCCCCTTTATCTCATTATTTTGTATGTGAATTATTCACAACTTTCCTGTGAATTACAGAAATTTTAAGGGTTATTTTTATTTTTATTTTTATTGGCTACTAACTTCTCACAGGGACTTTATAATACCATGTCATTCAACTTTCTCCATGTCTAGATATTGGCTATAACTGCTTGAATGTTTTTTGCTTTTGTTTTAATGCAGGTAGGTCCCAAGCATGGTAGGTTATTTGCAAAGATGGCTACAGAACCTTTTATCCCTGTATGCTCATGACTTTGCCATTCTTTCTAGTGAGAGAGTCTACGTCCCCCACCCTTGAGTCTTGGCTGACCCTGTGATTTCCTTTGAACAGTAGAATGCAGCAATGTAACATAGTGGAACTTCCAAGGCCAGGCCTCAAGATGCCTCTTGAAACATGGTGATGCCATGTGAGGGAGCCTAGCTCTCTTGCTTGAGGATGAAGGACCATGGGGAAAGGGTCCCAGCTGAAATTCGATACCGAACAGCAGGTGAGTGAAGCCACCTTGAACTAGCCAGCACCATTCAAGCCTCCAGGAGACTGAGCCACATGAGTGACTCCAGATGACACCAGTAGAAGTGAGCAGTTAAGCTCATCCCAAATTGCTGACCCAGACAAGGATGAGCAAATAAAAACAGTTGCTGTTTTAAGCCACTAAGTTTGGGGTTTATTTGTTATGCAGCATATACATAACTGATAAACTAGTGATGAGGGATTTCATGGCCCATTATTTTGAGGAAATAGTGGAGATTCCCCAAAGATCTGAAGCCATCTTTAATGCCCCAGGGAATGATGAGTTTCCTCCATTTTTAAGGGATGCTCTCTCAATTCCCCAGGCTTATTGCAGAGTAATGGGATGTTAATAGATAAATAGCATATGCTTATTATATTAACGTCTCACAGAACTGCTCGAGCTCACCATAGAGGCGATTTCTGGGAGCCAAATTTCTATTGCTTGACTCTGCCCTGGGGGCCATAATTAATTAGTCCAAGAATGGATATCCAAGAATGGATACTAGTACAAATTGGGCAAGTTTGTCTCTCAGTGGTGAATATGAAATATTGAATGGAAACCCAGAGACTGGAAATCTTTGAGAACTGAGTCTGTTTAACAGTATGGCTCTGGAGGAAAGGCTATGACTACTCTGAGGTCCCCAGAGACACACTGGTCCCCACCCTTCCTGAAGAGTGGGTGTTCAACTCCTCATTAGACTCTGTGACATAATTTAGTATTCATCCAATAAATCCCCTTTCTCACATAAGCTGCCTTGAGTTGGTTTTTGTTCCTGGCTCCTAAAAAATAAGTCTAAATGCAGGTCCCAATCCCACCTTTGGCTAGGTAGAAGCCCAAGGCTGGCTCTATGGGTTCCTCGGTGGGGGGGGGGGGTGTCTCATTTTATAGTGAGATCAGAAAAGCTGGTATCTTACATTTCTTCATGGTTCCACCTACTGCCCAGATCAGTGCTAACATCAGATATAAGCAAGTCTCTGTCAATAATGATTTCACTGATGAAAGCTCTCCCTGTCCCTATCACCCCATGCTCTTATCACATGGACATCAACCCTGTGCTGTCAGGATCAGCCTTAGTGGTGGCAGTAGGAGGAAGAAAGTGTAGATGATGATACCTGCAATTGGTTTCTTAGGAAACTGGGCATTTGATGGTCTGTGGCACCAAGTACAAGGTCTTTTCTCCACTGCCCACCAGGACAGCTCTGGCCATTCTATTTCTTTGTTCCCTGTGACATCAAAAATCTATACCCCTCTACAAATCACTATAATATACTGATTTTATATGAGAAATCTTAGTTTAAAGAGCTGGGATCTTACATAATTACCACAGTTCAGGCTGCAGGTAACAAAATCATTTTCTATTATATTTGTGCAGGGAAAGGTGAATGCTGTTGAACAGCTCCTGAGGGCATCTTGTTTTCAGTAACAGCTCACACAGTCATGTGGCTAAATTTCACCTATTTCATTCAGGACAAGTCTGGGAATTGTTTCGGTTTTGTTACTGAAAAGGGAAAATGATCTTAGTAAATGTCCAGCAAATAAGCATTACCGAACTTTACAATGTCATGGTAATTTCTGCAAAGGCTGAATCAAGGATTAAAGTTAGGTGTCCCATGGGCAGATGTCATTGTGCCTGAGTCTCTTTTTTGGTTCTCTGAAAAATACGAACAAGGCCTTTGAGTGAATTTAAATCTAAGGAAGTTGATATCTTTTAGAAAATAGTTTCAGGTTGTGGCCTACAGATTGATAGTGAATATTCACATTTGGATAAGAGCAAAATCCCTGGTTCTTGATCATATTCGAATCTTCTCCTCCATTTTCAGAAACCAAAGAGTTGAGTTTTCCACAAAAGTTATTGGTCTAAAGAAACAAATCAATTTATTCCAATTTCTTGTGAATTTGAAAGAGGAGAAAAGGGACAGAATTATACAAATGTAAAAATGGAGATGATCTCTTAATCCCATTCTATAAATAAAAACTTGCATAGGTTTTAGTTTTAGTAATCCTAAAGAAAACATACTTCATGTGTAAAATATTCAAGTTAAAAAACAAAATCAAACAAAAATCCCTAAACTAAAGCTCTCCGTTTAGCCACACTCATTAAAGTTAGAACCATTTCCTTAGAAAGGAGCAATTATCTACTGGTAGGACCTTGTGTTACTTAGTATGTAAATGTCTATGCTTGAGTATCATAGGCAAAGATTACATAGATACCAAAAAGACTCCAAGAAAGGAGTGAATTTGGTCATTGGCAACTGCCGTTTTTTCAACAACCTATGCTCATGACCTACGCGTCATTTTTCTTTTTCTCGTTTATTCACTCACTCCCTTGTTCACTCATTCATTCAATAGCATTTACTAATGACTGCAGTATACCAGGCAATGTACTAAGCACTGGGGATGAAGAGAATTAAAATACAGCTCCTGTCCTCAAGAAGCTTACACTCTGATCATGGAAAATTTCCAGTCTCATCCCTTACATCCAATTGTGAAAATCAATGTAAGTCTCTTTTCTTTCCATCTCTTCCTTGTCTCCACCATGATTAAGGTCATTAATTGATGGCTGAATGGTTAAAGTTGTTTTCTAGTGGAATTCCTACATCTAGCCTCTTCTCTCTCTGCAAATTCTTTATACCACTGCTTCATTCACCTTCCAAAAAGATTGTTTTGATCATGTGATACCCTTGTACACATATCGTTAGTGGCTTCTCGTTTTCCCCAGAAAAAAAAAGATAAATTCCACAACCCAACTGTTATCAGTATAACTAATAATTACTACCATTTATTGAAGGCTTACTGTGTGCCAGGTACTGTGCTAAAGACTTTATACACATTATGTCATTTACGCCGCATGACAACCCACTCAAGGCAAGAATTATCTTCATTTTATAAAACAAACAAACAAAAAATGATGCTAAGAGGTGATCACTAACTTTCCCAAGGTCACAGAGATAATAGGTAGCAGATTAACTCCAAAGCCCACGCTCTTAACCACTATACTGAACCGCCATTCTGCTCTTGAGTCAGTCTCAACCCTGTGCAAGTGTGCTTCTGTACCTTTGTTCCCCCTGGGTCCCCCATATGATATGTCCTTCACTTTCTCCGTGCCTTCCAGGTTCTACTGACACTCATTCAAAGCCCAGTTTAAGTCCCCTCTCCTCTGTGAACTCTTCCTAGACCACGCTAGTCTGCATGGATCTCCTCATCCTCTGAGCTCCTATAGGGCTTATTCTCTCTACCACTCATTTGGCATTAAGATGTCCCATACCACATTTTTAGAGAAATATCTCATATGTCTCAGGCCCAACAATGAAAACCCCTTGAGAGCACATGGTGCTCAAGATACTTAACAAATACCTGTTGGTTTTGTGGTGCTATACATTTAACAGGCACACAATAAATTAATACTGTGTGAGAAGTGAAGTGCTTGGACATTAAAACAATGAGGGAAGACTGTCACTAAGTATGAATGATTACAATGCACATAGCATTCTCTTGCCATGACTGGTAGAAAAGGATCACGCTGGAGATGCTATATCTCCCTGTCCCAGCATTCCATAAGGAACAGAAAGTTATAGGGGAGTTATAGGGGTTCCCCAAATCTTGCCTGAGTAGTCAGACAAGGGAGTATTACAAAAATCTCTGACCTGATCCTTAATTTGAATTAAGATTTATGTGGAACTTAAGTCCCAGAGGCTTACCAAGCAAGCTCCAGGGTAGAAATGGTGGACTTCCCAAACATTTGGCAGCAATGTAGTTTGGCTAAGTCTGAGCGGTATGGATGCTGAGGATTCCCACCCTCTCCTCAAGCTACAGGAAATGGTTTTCATTACAGGTCTAATCTAAGCCACACGGAGGGACCACAGAGCTCCTCAGCCCACCAGCCATGTCCTTCCACAATGAGCCCCTCCCCACCCAGCACATGGCAGGACGTGACGACCACCCTCCACGTCATACCTGGAGGTTAGCCAGAGAGAGGCTGCCAACTGGACAGTAATCTCCAGTGAGAAAGCCTGGCTGCAGGCTACATGTGACCAATTGCTCCAAGCCATTCTTACCTTTGTGAATTAGTGGCAGAACAGGGTCCATGCCTTCACTACTTTGCTAAGGATAAAATGCCAGCCAGTGACTTGACAATGGAAGATTCCGAGTAAAGCCTCAGATGCCTTCAGGTAAGCATTATATTTTCTGAGAAAGGGAAGAAACAGAGGAACTTGTAGCATGTTGGATGCACATTCTCCGGAAAAGAACTGATAACATGCTACATTTGATATTAACCTTTTCTGTTTTTAAAGTGGTGTTTCATAAATTTCCATATAATTTCAGCCTCTCATCAATCCTAGGAGATGTCTCGGGCAGCAGTAAGTGTCCTCCATTGTACGCACGTGGTAACAACAGCCCAGAGCCTGGCCAGAGATCCCAGCGCTGGTGACAGGCAGCACCAGGGCTAGAACCTCTGTGCCTCTCACACTTGCTCTAGTGCCCGGCCAGTCTCAGCACACTGTTCTTTCCTGAGACTGAAGAAGTGGAATATGAAATGGCTTGGTTTGGTTTGGTTGGCTTTGCTTTTTTTTGCTTCCATTCCTGTTCTGACTTTGTTCCCTTTCTATCCCTTCCCTCCCACTCCCCACTGCCCCCCACCCTTTCAGATGCTGCTTCAGTTTCTGCTGCAAACTTCCCAGCTTCACAGCCAACATTTGGAGCTCACAGATTACAGAGCCATGGCCTCAGGCTGCCTGTTGCTTCTTCTCCCGGTTGGGTGAATGATTTTTTTTTTTTTAATGGAGAAGGGGTGTTTGTTAGAGAGAAAGAGGAAAGAAGTGAATAATTACCGAATTAACATCAATTGGTGCTCACCTAACAGCGCCATTGAGACCCCAAATCATCTCAGTCTAACTCTTCAGGTTTGTGATGGACAAAGAGACATTTTAGGGGTCAAAACTCCAGGGTAAAATGCTTTCGGTGTTACAGTGTTTTGATTTACCTGACTGGTCAACATCTTGGCATGTAATAATCAAAAACACTTTAGACAGAGTTCTCGAGTGACTCCTCTCTTTTACTGCCAAGTTGTGAGGGAGAGACACCAGAGAGGGGGCGACATGTGCCGGGAGCTGTCAATCCGGCCTCTGCCTGGCACTAAATTCACACAAAGCACACACCGCACAAATGAGCAGCAAAGAGAACAAGGAGAAATCTGAGGGCTACGCTGTCATTCTACTCAGAGGGAGGAGAGTTCTGAAATTGTCAAAGGGAAGGCCCTACTCTGGGCCTCTCTTTTCTTCCACAGCAACATTGTTCAGGCGACTCTCACCATGATACACGCTTCCACTGAGCTTCTCGGGGTCGGGGGGAAACAGCGACTCGGGCCTCCAGTGCTTCACCGGTATTAAAGATTTTACCAGCTGCACGGAGTGTTCCTGTGGAATCCAGCTATGGCTGTCAGGCTAATAAGAGAAAAGATTCACTGTCGTGAATCAAGTAAATAAACATGCCGGGGAAACACTATGGCAGCAGATAACACTGAGAGGAGAAATGAGAATTGGTACTATTTTTAGTGCTAGCTTTCTGATTATAATTATACTTGAAGAGCAACAAGCATGAACAATATAAAGGCAAAGTTAATTTCGGATCCTGGGCTTGCTGCACAGTTGCTGGATGATGTGAAATGCAATGTGATCTAGAGTCATGTTTCAACCGTGTGACAGGGAAACTTGGAGATGGTAAGTAGCTGCTGGGAGGCTCGTGGGCAAATGGAAGTTGAGCAGAGAAAGATGTTTTTACTTTAGAAAAACCTCACATAGCGTATCCTGTTCACCCTTTTAAGCTAACGTTTACTGAAGACTTATCGTGTGCCAGGTACCGTGCTAATTGCTCTCATGAGAATTATCTCCTTTAATTATCACAACAACCTGTGTGGTAGGTACTGTTATTGTTTCCATCTTATAGAAGCCATACAGCTTGCAAAAACTGTCTTAGAATTTGAACCCAGAGACTTCCCTGGTGGTCCAGTGGTTAAGATCCTGTGCTCCCAATGCCGGGGGCCCAGGTTTGATCCCTGGTCAGGGAACTAGATCCTGCACGAAGCAACGAAGATCCCGCACGCAGCAATGAAGATCCCATGAGCCGCAACTAAGACCCCGTGCAGCCAAATAAATAAATAAATATATTTTTTAAAACTTCTCTTAATAAAAAGAAAGAATTTGAACCCAGCCCTCTTAGCTCTAGAGCCAAATCATCGTGCTATTGTAGATTACACACCCTTCCATTTTCTGTCCTTCGATGAGACAAGGAATCACGTCCCACTACCTGCACTGACTGACACATCCATCACTAATGACATCCATCACTAAGGACTAATGACAGGGCCCATGGTTGCTGCCCCAGTGATCCAGAAAGGAGACAATGGCTACACCTTCCCGACACACCTGGAGCCCCTCCCTTCCCACCCCCGTGTATCCGCACTGGTGGGAACCCTCTCCCTTGCTGAGTCCAGGCCTCACAGCAGAGGTGCTCTCATCCTTCTTCCCAGATCAGAGCACTGAGAAGCACACGCTCAGGTCCAGCTTTGAACCACTACTCTTACCACCACCCGAGGAAGCAGAATGGCTCCCACAGTCACTTCCACGACTCTACGGCACTCAGCGTCTCCTTCCTCCTCCTGCCCTCGAGCTAAAAAGTGCCCAGGTTCAGACTCACTAAATGTGTGTATGAAAACAACTTCCATTCACATAAACTATACCAAAGGCTGAGCTTACAGGATCAACGAAGTGAGGAACAAATTTGTCCTACATTATGTGATGCTCTGAGTGCTAACATACTAGGTGTACGTGCACATGGCAATATGAAAAGATGGAGCTCACTGTTAACCATTGCAAGTCTTCAGATTAAAGGAAGATGAAAACCAAACCAAACTGCCAGCATAGGACTAAAAGGAGAAATCCCCATTAACTGCAAAACACAGCGTGCTTGCTGACTGACCACAGGGTCCTGCGATGCCGTGTTACTCATTTCCAAGCCTATGGAAATATTTCTTAGAGAAAGCTTTATAGTGAGAGTTAATGGGACAATAGCCTTGCCGTTAAGGAAAAGTCTTATACATATAACTTGACTAGAATACATTTGTATTAGTTTAAGAGCTTTTTGGTTCCAAATGACAGAAGATCCAACTCAAACTAGCTTGGGTAAAAAGGGCCCTTGCTAGCTATGTAACAGGCCTAGAGCTGGCTTCTGGCACAGACTAATCCAAGGGCTCAAACTCCGTCACCAGAGCCTGTTCTCTCTCCACACTGGCTTCCTCTCTCCTTCATGTTGCTTTCATTGTCAGTGTCCACTTGGTGGCAGGAAAGATTGTCAGCCACTTCCTGCCCTGCACTCTCTGGAGTTGGAGGGGAGTTTGAAGGATAACTGCTCTGTGCTCCACTCTGATTGGCCTGACGTGTTTCAGGTGCTTATCCTTGATCGCATCCCTGTGGCCGAGGGGTCTGAGTGTATTCTTTGGCCAAGCTGAATCACATGCCCACCTTCCGCAGGGGCTGTGAGACAAAGGGTGAGTCTCCAACAGAAATCTGAGGAATTTTTTCCAAAAGAAGGGGGAAAGGAGGCCTCAAATCAACAGATGTCCTCTACAGTCTCTCTTCATAAAACAGAAGTCCTTGTATGCTTTTATTAAAATGATTCAGTGCCAACGCCTTAAACACTCGACTGTGAGTACACTTAAGCTCCCCCCTGCAATGTAACATTCTTAGATGGTCCTAAAATATTAGCACATATTTTAAAGCTTTGGCTGCCCACTGGTATGAATATGATTGCAAAAATTATATAGGTCTAAAATTAAAAATTAAAATCAAAGACCAAGACCAAAGAATCTTGTATTTCTATCTCAGATTGGCTTCTAAGTCATGAAATGTCATCCTGCTAAATTCAAGTAAACTTTCTGTACTATTTTTCCACTGGATGTTATGTGAGGGGATTAATTTGGGGGGAGGAGACTTGCAAAGACTTTATGGTTGTGTGATAACCAGAGAATAATTACCTGGAAGCATTTAGCCGACATCCCATTGGAAGCAAGGACCGCTGTCCGGTATGGTTCTATGAACACACTCCTGGGGGAGCTGAGTTATCCATATTTGCCTGTTCTTTGCTAGATCAAGACATTTTATGTTTATCAACAGGGGGAGTGACAGCCCATCTACAGTGGGCTGTCACTGTAGATGATATAGTGAACAACAAAAACTGGGGTGAAGAGGAAGAAACAGAGACTATTAGCCTTAAAACCCCCATCCCTTTCATTTGTATCAATTTTCCTATCAGTAGCTCACGCTCCTTTTGCTTCAGGCAGGGGAACTACTTAGAAAGTGGAATAGGTTATGCTCTCCCTGGTTTGCAAATCTCTGCTGCTGCTGCTGCTTGTTTGTTTATCTTTTTGTTTTTAATTATTTTTAAAAGGCATTGGTAACAGAAACAAGGAATGAGAGAACATACTCATTTCTTCCTGGCTGTTGGCCTTTCTTAAGTCCATGATTTTTTTTTTTTAATTTGTTGCTCCCAGCCATGGTAGCTGCTTTCAGTTGCACAATTGAGTCTGCATTTTAATGAAAAGCACGTTATCCTCTCCTATTCAGTTTAGGATAATTGTTGCCCAGTCGAATCATTATAATTAAATTCAATTTAAAAGTGAGAAACCACCTGCAACCATATGTTAAATCTGCCTGTGGATAAGGAAGTTGGTATTTTCACTTTGTATTTAATGCAAAGGTGGATAATGGTAAGATTTTCAATGGTGATGGTTGAGGAGACTTGCTTCTTTTTTTAAATGAGTAATTACAATGCACCTGCGTCTGAAAGGAAATTACTTGACTCTTAGAAAAACATTTTCATTAAACAGAACTACCATTGAGCAGGCTTCTATCAAACGGATTTGGTATTGATGCAGAGAAATCAAGTTATTGAGATGAGAAAAAAATAAGGAGCTTTCAGTAGATAGGTGAAATGAAACTGAAACATAGAAGGATCCTATAGAGAACATTTGGCATTGTTGGGCTGCCCAGCGTCCTTTCCATTTCCTAAAAGTGTTCTGACTTTCCTCTGAAAAAGCTATTTCTCATTCTTATCCAGAGTTTGGAAGAATTAGATCCTCCCAAACCAAGGGCTGGTGTGACTTAAGCCAGTCAGATTAAGCCAATCAGCGTAACCCATTCCTCTGGCCAGACTAATTTGACTAGGAATCAGAGACAATGTTTGCAGGAACTTCTGGGAAGAAGAAAATTCCTCTCTCTTCTTCAAGAGTCACTTAAAGAGATGTTTTTCTCTAGAATGTATAGTTTGAAGATGCAAGATCTAGAACTGCGACAGCCATTTTGCCATCTGGAAGGAAAATCCAGAGTGGGAGGGGCCCCCTAGGCATGAAGCTTTTTACCTAGGAAGGCAGATCTATGTGATCACCTTGGTGACATCATCTGAGCCATTAGATCAAGCTAGCGCTACCTCTGGGTTTCTCAGCCATGTGTACCCACTTTTACACGTAAACTAATCTAAGTTGAATTTTTTGTCACTTGCAACCATGGGAATCCTGGAGGAGTGAGTTCCCCACCTGATTTGAGGCAAGGTCAGCTGACCCTCAGTCTCTGATAGGGTAGAAAAAATGCCAATGCCTGCATTACTGGGACAGTGCATTAGGTCAGGAGTTCGTGGGTCTGGCTAATCATCTGAATCACCAGGAAACTTGGCAAAAACACATGTGAAAACTTGAAGATCAATTATTTTAGGAAATTAGTTTTTAAAAATAGGTGAATTGAGAAAAGAGAACTAAGATAAACATAATTAATGATCTATATCTAAAAGAGGAGGGAGGGACTTCCCTGGCTGTCCAGTGGTTAAGATACCACACTTCCAATGCAGGGGGAGCAGGTTCGAACCCCGGTAGGGGAAACTAAGATCCCACATGCCGCGTGGCCAAATAAATAAATACATAAACAAACAAACAAGGAGGAAGAGAATGTTAGAAGAAATGGGCAAATTTTCATTCTCTTATTCAACTAGCGTTTATTTAAAGTCATTTAATGGCAAAGTACTGTGATAGAACTTGGTAGAGGTGATTACAAAGCTGTGGAAGACAAAAATCCATTTGCACCTGGAATTTTTTTAACCGGGTAGGAAAGCTAAGCAGGTATGCTCGTAAGTCCATTGCAATTCAGTACAAGGCAAGTGCTGAGAAGTTATTTCTACAGTCTTTAACAGCTTACTAAGCATAGTCACACTCATTATATCATTTGATTCTCACAACAACCCTTTGAGATAGGCAGTGGCACTTCGCTATTTGGCATAAAGAAACAGCCTCAAAGTACACAAAGATAAATATAAATGAATGTCACTGTGACATTATTTGAAAGAGAAGAAAACTAGAAACTGCGTAAATAGCCATCGATAGTAGAGTGGCTAGATACATTATGTCTCTCCGTACAAGGGAACAGTAGGCAGCTGTTAAAAATCATAAGACGAAGTTCCTATCTGGGAAAGATGGAGTAAGGCCACTCTACCCGGTCTCCCAGTGAATTAGGATTGCCAGATGGAGCAAATAAAAGTACAGACCATCCATTTATATTTGACTGTCAGATAAACAGTTAATTTTTTTAGTGTGTGTCCCACACAATATTTGAGATAAACTTACACTAAAAAGTTATACTGGATGTCTTGTGCTTTATCTGGCAAGCCTAGACTGAATGGAAATAAAAACCTGGACAAAATGCATGGAGAAATTACCTGAAGACTCTGAAAAGTGAATGGGAGCAGGAAGATGGAGAAAAGAGATCTTGAATTACGAACGATCTGGTGGTGAATTTCCTGGGTTGTTGGTCTGTTTCCTTCCTCATCTCCCAGCCTGGACTAAAAGCAACTCAAATCGCAGAGCTCTGGACATGGCATAGAGAGCAAGAGTGCCGGGCTTCCCTGGTGGCACAGTGGTTGAGAGTCTGCCTGCCGATGCAGGGGACGCGGGTTCGTGCCCCGGTCCGGGAGGATCTCACATGCCGCTGAGCGGCTGGGCCCGTGAGCCATGGCCGCTGAGCCTGCGTGTCCAGAGCCTGTGCCCCACAACGGGAGAGGCCACAACACTGAGAGGCCCGTGTACAGCAAAAAAAAAAAAAAAAAAAAAAAAGAGTACCAAGAGAAGCTCTCCCTTTCTGGTCTGAGGAGTGAGAAGTGGGGCCTCGTATAGTATGGAGAGAACAGGGGAGGTCCTCTGGTTTCCTCCCTCCCTCCTTCCCTCCCTCCCCCCATCACCCCACATCGTGGTATTCACACCCTTGTGTTGTTCCTTCCCACGCTGTACCAAGGTTGGTCTGTGGCCTGACAGAATACGGCAGAATATTTGCCACTTTGGAGGGTGTAATGACTGTGGCTGCAGTCTTGGGTTCACTCTCTCTTGGATCACTCCATCTGAGGGAAGCCATGTCATGAGGAACCCCGTGGAGTGTGAAGGAGCTGAAGTGTCCTGTCAGCATCCACGTAAGTGAGCTCGGAAGTGGATCCTCAAGACACAGTCAAGCCTCTGCTGACCGCAGCCCAGGCAAACACTTTGCAGCATCATGAGAGCTCCAGAGCCAGAACCACTCAGCAAAGTCACCCGCAGATTTCTGACCCCCAGAAATTGTGAGATAATAAACGTGTGCTGTTTTAAGCTACTGGGTTTGGGGTAACTTGTTATGTAGCAGTATATAACTAATATGCCTACCAAAACAAACAAGCAAAAAAATCCACCTTCTCCATATGATTCAAACAAGATACAGATTCTCATAACATAGCAGTCAAATGATGCAATGTTAATGATGCAATCCAAATTACTTGACATATGAAGAATTGAGAAAATTTTCATTGCTAGTATATAAAAATATGATTGATTTTTTTAATGTTGGACTTGTATCCTGTAATTTTCCTAAATTCACATATTAGTGCTAGGAGCTATTTAGTAGATTTCTCAAGATTTTCTATGTAAATGCAATCATGCTGAGTGAAAGGACCCATTCTCAAAATGTCACATACTGTATAATTCCATTTACAGACACACATCAGAGATCTTGTGGGTTCAGTTCCAGACCACTGAAATAAAGCGAATATCACAACAAAGCAAATCACACAATTTTTTTGGCTTCCCAAGGCATGTAAAAGTTATGTTACACTACACTGTAGTCTATTAAGTGTGCAAGAGCATTCTGTCTCAAAAAATAATTTACATACCTTAATTAAAAAATACTTTATTGCTAAAAAATGCTAACTATCATGTAAGCCTTCAGCAAGTCATAATCTTTTTGCTGGTGGAGGGTTCAAATATTTCGAGAATTACCAAAATGTAACACAGAGACACAAAGTGAGTAAATGCTGTTGGAAAAATGGCACCAACAGACCTGCTCGAGGCAGGGTTGCCACAAACCTTCAATTTGTAAAAAAAACTCAATGTCTGCGAAGCGTAATAAAGCAAAATGCAATAAAATGAGGTGTGCTTGTAAATGACAGTCTGGCAAAGACAAAATTATAAGAATAGTTGCCAAGGTTGAAGGGGAAGAAAGGGTTTAACTACAAAGGGGCAGCAAAAGGGAACTTTGGGAGTGATGCACATAAATGTTCTCTATTCTAAATATGGTTTTGGTTACACAAATCTATATATGTGTTAAAACTCACAGAACTGTACACCCCCAAAATTCAATGTATGTAAATATTTTTAAAGTAATAAAAACTATTTTAAAATGAGAGAAAATGTCTATAATATATATTGCTTATTATAAGAAGTCACAAATGTGTGAACGTGTATGTGAATATCATGTGTGTTTGTATGCATGTATTTTGTGAATATAGAAGTATCTTTTTAAATTTTTAATTTAAATGGGTATAGAAATACCTTTAAGGATCTGAAGCAAACTTTTTTGTCACAAGAAAATGTTTTAATCTTTTCATACACTCTGTTCACTTATTCAATAACTATTTATAACTTGGCAAGTATTCTGGAAGGAACCAAGGACACAACAGTCAGTGATACAAACCATTGCTGACTAATAATATTAAAAATATACAACATGTGTCCAGTGTATATGCCAAGTGAGTTACATCTGTTTTTTTTGCTTAAAGAGGTGATAAGAGTTGCCAGGACTATTACAGCTAAGAAGTGGAAGAGGCAACATTCAAACCAGGTTTGCTGTCTCTAGAGCCCAAGCTCTTAACCACAGTGCTATCAGGCTTTTCTGGCAGATAATGTTTGTTAAGCTACAAGTGTGACAAATGAAATAGAAAGTAAATCTAAGGCACCCAACCTTGCAGGGGGACAGAGAAGACAATCGCGGCCATGACATTTTAGCTGAATAAGAGTTAGCTGAGGAAAGCTGGAGGAGTTGAGGAGATTGTGTAGCAAAGCAGAGGAAAAGTAGGGGCAAGGTGCAAAGAAACTAAAAAACAAATAACAGCAACCAGACCCCACCACACACACACACAGACAAAAACAAAAACAAAACAAAACTTGTAGGGCTAAAATCAAGTGGTGGGAGGAGTGAGAAGGGGCAAGTAGTAAGATGCAGGCTTACTGAGGAACCTTGTTAATAACACGGAACTTTAAGAGCAAAGGCACATAATCCTACTGCCGGAACATGGGTTTCTATATTTGAAGCAAACTCTTAACAGAAGCAGAACTGGGGAGGAGTGGAAAAATCTTACTTACGGAGAGTAAATTTTTAAATAATATTTGTTACAACAAACTTGTATAAAATTTGTAACATTGGTTAAGATTTGTATGATGAGAGAAACAGGCCCAGATAAATTGAGGTGTCTTGTTCAAAGTCATACTATGACAGAATCCAGAGGATTCTTACATATGCCTAATGTTCTTTTCAATAAATGACAGTGAATTCAGAAGAAAGTCAGAAAGGGGAGACTGGCGTTTGGGAAAGACTGTATTAAGGAAGAGGTATTTGGGGTCATACCTTAAAGGACAGAAAAAATTTAAAAGGTGGAGATAACAGGAAAGCATTTTTGGTAAAGAGACTATCTTGAGTATAACAGGAAAAAAATAAAGCTTGTTATTTTAGCCGTTCCAAATATTTATCTAAATAACCGTTCCAGGTTATTTAGATCGATTATATAGGTATACCTATAGCATTAGTAGAAGGTGATGCAGAGATGTTACAGGGCATGAGACCTTTGAAAAGACTGTATGGGGTTTGGGAATTGGGAAAAATTAGTAATACATTAACAGCCTTCAGAGAAGCCAGAAGAGATTAAGCCATCTTAGTCTGAGGATGGGCAACGGCAAGCTGTGCTTTCCAAAATAGGTAGCTACTTCCCAAAAATGTATTTCAAAATTTGGCTGGGTTTATTTGCAGGGAAACTTATGTTTAGCTCAATTAAACAACGATGTTTCACACGTACAGGGTTTCAAAGAATTTGGGGCACTCTGGAAACGGAGAAGGGTCCTGACATTAGCCTTCTCATCCGTTATTTAGCAACAATCCCAGCTGTTCTGGGATGCTTATTTCCAGAGCTTCCTGGCACATAATAATAGTAACCTTTCGCCCACACTATGTAACATATTAAGGAAAGACAAATCGTGGGTCTGTGGTTGTTTGGGAGTAGCATGCGCCAGCCTATCAGCACTGTTTACTGATTGGATTTAGGATTTGTACTTGGTTTGGTGGAGCCAGGTAAGTTTGACGGTTAAGTCTGATCACATAAATGTAATATGTCTAATGTGACCAGCTCACTACAAGAAACCTGGACCAGGAGCAGTCTTTGGGCTTTCTGTTAATAGGTGCTTTGCACACACAGTAGTGGTGGTTTGAGACCTGGAGACAAAGCATGTCTTATCCAACCTAGCAGTGAGTAGACAAAGAAACCTGGACATGAAATCTTCAGGCACTTTAAATGCATATCCTTTTCCTGATATTGTTGTCCTGTATCCTTTGCTTGTAATAAAACTGTTCCATGAGTATAAACGATGTGAGTCCTGTGAGTCTTTTCAGCAATCAGTATCAAAACTCCTCAGGTAATTAATGAACAGAGCAAGGGGGACAGGAAGGCACAAAGATCATCTCTGAAGGGCAAACATTTATTTTTTCAGCTCTTAGTGAATGTTTATAGCTGCAAAAACCTCACTTGGCAATTGACAAACAAAAACGACTCAGGACTCTGTGATCCTGAAATCTAGGGAAGTCGTTTTTTCTTCTCTTTTCCTGGCTTTTCAAAAGCTTCCCCCCCTCCCCCGGGGGATGGGAGTGTAGAGACAGAAGCCTCAGATGAACGCCCGGGTCGTGGACACACTGCTCATCATCTTTGTCTTCTTGTGCCTCCTATTCTCACCAAGGGAGTAACCGGGGTCCTGGTTTACAGGACAGACAAGTACAGGAGACTGAAGGCAGAAGTGGAAAAACAGGGTAAAAAACTGGAAAGAAGAAAGAAACAGTAAGAGTCAGCTGGTAGGAAGGAAGGAAGGAAGGAAGGAAGAAAGAGAAAATGGGCAAAAAGAGAAACTGAAGAATAACAATGGAGATGGTCTGAATGAAATCTGTGTTTGCAACTGGCGTTTGTTTTACTGCCCAAACGGGAATGTTAATTCCATATTTGATGGTAGAATGGTGACAAAGGTCCCCTTTCATCCCCCTTTCCTACATCCAAGGACTATCTCACAGAAGTCTGCTGGAGGATGACAACACAGACTGTTCCTTCATCTTCCTGTGTATTCTCTCTACCATGTAATTGGACGGAACATCCAGAAGATTCTCAGCCTTGCCCCTTTACAAGCTGCCACCAAGCAGGCAGGTGCATTTCTTGGCCCTCCACCTCCTTCTGGTAAATTCTTTTGAGATCAAGAACCCTATAATTCCTGTCATCAGACTGGCAACTGCTTTGTAGCAAGAGCCGTAGGCAGCCTTAACATTTGGGCCATTTTCTAGTTTTGAGTTATTTCTAGACTTTTTGGGTATGATTCGAATGAGAATGGCACCTAAGAAATATGATAGTGCTTTTAATCACAGATTATTTTTTTTAAACAAGTGTGTTGACTAGATAAACTCAGGCGATGTTTGAGTTTGTAATGAGAAACATTATGTAATGAGAAACAAACATTATGTAATGAGAAACAAAATCTTGTTTTGCTTATATGAGTATTTCCTGTGGGACCGACTCTCAAGTATATGCTGTGTGCTGTGGAATTCACTCTCCATGAGCGTTTAGAGATCTGGAAGAAAAACTGAGTTTCTGTAACTCTTAATTGGAACTGTTTATTGTATTTTTTTCAAGGCAAATATATGACCTGAGATCAATAAAGAGGCCAAAATTTTAGCTATTTCATCTACAAGAAGACATCTGTTTTGTTTTGATTTATTTCTAGATACACGTTTTTAGTAATCTGAGCTTAAGGGTGAACACTGGCCACAAAGGGGCAATGTTTTAAATCTTATCATATCTGCCTCATATGCTCAGTATATAGAATTGTCCTATTATAAGAATAGGAAAGTAGGAGAAGAAAGGAAAGCAATGACTCATGGGAGCATAAAAAGGAGGGTCCTAAGCAGTTCCCTTCATACCCAAGTACAATCTGTTGGATCTTGGGGAGGCATTCTTAGTCCTCCCTGGAGGCAAGGTCATAGTTATATGTGGTTAATCTCGTGGAGCTTCCTTTTAGTCACAATGGCCTTCAGTTCCTGCCATGCTCCTTTGTAAAGGATAAGAGGAGGCTTATACCGTGATCTTCCCCTCCTAATCCATGGAACTGGAAATCCTGTATGGAGTCACAATGCTAGTAATAAATATACACATTTATCAGTTAAAAAAAAAAAGACTCAGACATGAAATTATCCTTCAAGAATTCAGATGCTCATTAATAACTCATTACTAACTACTCAGAAAGAGTAAAATGTAACCAAGCTAATAGAGGAGAAAAGGCAAAATAATACAAGTGATTCAATACAAAAGAAATCAAGAAAGGAAAGAAAAAGGAGTACAGGATAAGTGAAATAAATAGAAAAGAAGTAGTGAGATAGAATAATAAAACTCAAAATATACCCATAATCAGATTAAATGTAAATGGTCTAAATGTTTTAATTTTTTTCAAAAATATGTTTTTAGGATGGATTTAAAGATAGCAACTATATACTACTTACAACTAACACATATAAAATATAAGGTTACATATGTCCTCTCCTCAGTGATCCCACCTCCCAGTATTCACGGCCTTTTCTAGTCTCCCCTCCTTGAATCTGGGATGAATCTGTGGCTTGCTTTGAGTAATAAAATGTAATATAAGTGATGCTTTGTGACTTCCAAGGGTAGGTCAAAATAAGCCTTGTATCATGTACCTAATTTCTTAGAAAATATGCTCTGGGGAAAGATAGCACCATGTAAGAAGTATAAATAGCCTAAAATCACCATGCTTTCAGAAACATAGATTGAAAGGAACTGTACCCAAGTAATATAACCAATAAGCCTCATCTGTACCTGGATATAATTCAGATAATGAGATCCTGGACTTCAGGAAGGAACTTAATGCCACAGTGGAATGAGACTTTGGGGGCCTCGATGGATAGATTCATGTGGAAGGGATAGAAACCACTGCAGGCCAGAGAGCAAACTGTGTGTGGTAACCAGCTTTTCAATAATAGCCCTTAGTGAAACACACTTCCCAGTACTTGCACTCTTGTGCAGCCTCATCCTCTTTGATTCTGAGCAAACCCTCTAACTCACTTTGGACTAACAGAATACAGCAGAGTCAGTGCTACATGACTTCCATAGCCAGGTCATAGGAAGCCTGCAGCTTCTGCCTTAGTCTCTTGGAACATGCCCCTGCGAGAAGCCAGCCACCATGCAAGAAATCCAGCTACTCTGAGCTTGACATGCTGTGAGAAAGCCTGAGCTAGCCACATACAGAGGTCCTATGAAGAAAGAGTGATGACTGATCATCCCTCAGCTACTTCACCCACTCCAGCTGAGAGGTCAAACAAGTGAGGGAAGAAGATACTTTGGACGTCCAGCCAAATCAAGCCCACACATGATTCCAGCATCAGTCACCATATGACTGCAGCTGCATGAGGGGCCCCCCTCCAAATGAGAACTACTGAGCTGAGCCACGAGTGATAATAATACATTGTTGTTTTAAGACCCTAAGGTTCAGGGTTTGTTATACATCAATAGATAACTGACACAGGACTAAAGGGTTTAAAATAAAGGGATGCAAAATAAATATACTATACAAATACTAGCCAAAAGCGGGTTGTTGTAACTATATTAACATCAGACAAAGTAGACAAAATGGGAAAATATTTACTATACATTAAGAGGAAACTTTCACAATGATAAAAGATTTATTAATTCACTAGGAAGATAAAAATTTTATATGTGTACACCTGACAACACATCCTCGAAGTATATAAAGTTAAAAGTAATAGAATTTTAAGGAGAAACAGACAAATCCACAATCACCCTGGGCAACTTTAACAACCTCTCTCATTAACCATAGATGAAGCAGAGGAAAACTATCATTAAGGATAAAAGAAAACAGGATCATACACCATGATGAAGTGGGTTTATCCCAGGAATGCAAGGATTCTCCAATACATGCAAATCAATCAATGTGATAAACCATATTAACAAGTGAAGGAGAAAAACCATACGATCATCTCAATAGATGCAGAAAAAGCTTCTGACAAAATTCAACACCCATTTATGATTAAAAAAACTCTCCAGAAAGTGGGCATAGAGGGAACCTACTTCAACATAATAAAGGCCATATACAACAAACCCAAAGAAAACATCATTCTCAATGGTGAAAAACTGAAAGCATTTCCTCTAAGATCAGGAACAAGACAAGGGTGTCCACTCTCACCACTATTATTCAACATAATTTTGGAAGTCCTAGCCATGACAATCAGAGAAGAAAAAGAAATAAAAGGAATACAAATTGGAAAAGAAGAAGTAAAACTGTGACTGTTTGCAGATGACATGATACTATACATAGAGTATCCTAAAGATGCCACCAGAAAACTACTAGAGCTGATCAATGAATTTGGTAAAGTTGCAGGATACAAAATTAATGCACAGAAATCTCTGGCATTCCTATACACTAATGATGAAAAATCTGAAAGAGAAATTAAGGAAACACTCCCATTTACCATTGCAAGAAAAAGAATAAAATACCTAGTAATAAACCTACCTAGGGATACAAAAGACCTGTATGCAGAAAACTATAAGACACTGATGAAAGAAATTAAAGATGATACCAGCAGATGGAGAGATATACCATGTTCTTGGACTGCAAGAATCAATATTGTGAAAATGACTATACTACCCAAAGCAATCTACCAACTCAATGCAATCCCTATCAAATTACCGATGGCAATTTTTACAGAACTAGAACAAAATATCTTAAAATTTGTATGGAGACACAAAAGACCCTAAATAGCCAAAGCAGTCTTGAGGGAAAATAATGGAGCTGGAGGACTCAGACTCCCTGACTTCAGACTGTACTACAAAGCTACAGTAATCAAGACAATATGGTACTGGCACAAAAACAGAAATATAGATCAATGGAACAGGATAGAAAGCCCAGAGATAAACCCACGCACCTATGGTCAACTAATCTATGACAAAGGAGGCAAGGATATACAATGGAGAAAAGACAGTCTCTTCAATAAATGGTGCTGGGAAAACTGGACAGCTACATGTAAAAGAATGAAATTAGAACACTCCCTAACACCATACACAAAATAAACTCAAAATGGATTAGAGACCTAAATATAAGTCCAGGCACTATAAAACTCTTAGAGGAAAACATAGGAAGAACACTCTTTGACATAAATCACAGCAAGATCTTTTTTGATCCACCTCCTAGAGTAATGGAAATAAAAACAAAAATAAACATATGGGACCTAATGAAACTTAAAGTTAATGAAACTTAGAGTTAATGGGAACAAAAATAAACAAATGGGACCTAATGAAACTTAAAAAGTTTGCTGTGCAAACTTCCTTTGCACAGCAAAGGAAATCATAAACAAGACAAAAAGACAACCCTCAGAATGGGAGAAAATACTTGCAAATGAATCATCAGACAAAGGATTAATCTCCAAAATATATAAACAGCTCATGCAGCTCAATATTAAAAAAAAAAACAACCCAATCCAAAAATGGGCAGAAGACCTAAATAGACATTTCTCCAAAGAAGACATTCAGATGGCCAAGACGCACATGAAAAGTTTCTCAACATCACTAATTATTAGAGAAATGAAAATCAAAACTACAATGAGGTATCATCTCACACCAGTTAGAATGGGCATCATCAGAAAGTCTACAAACAACACATGCTGGAGAGGGTGTGGAGAAAAGGGAACCCTCTTGCACTGTTGGTGGGAATGTAAATTGATACAGCCACTATGCAGAACTGTATGGAGTTTCCTTAAAAAACTAAAAATAGAATTACCATATGACCTAGCAATCCCACTATGGGCATATACCCTGAGAAAACCATAATTCAAAAAGACACATGCACCCCAATGTTCATTGCAGCACTATTTACAATAGTCAGGTCATGGAAGCAACCTAAATGCCCATCGACAGATGAATGGATAAAGAAGATGTGGTACATATATACAATGGACTATTACTCAGCCATTTAAAGGAATGAAATTGGGTCATTTGTAGAGACGTGGATGGATCTAGAGACTGTCATACAGAGTAAGTCAGAAAGAGAAAAACAAATATCATATATTAATGCATATGTGTGGAATCTAGAAAAATTTTACAGATGAACCGGTTTGCAAGGCAGAAATAGAGACACAGATGTAGAGAACAAACATATGGACACCAAGGGGGGAAAGTGGGGGGCGGGGCGGTGGTGGGATGAATTGGGAGATTGGGATGGACATGTATACACTGATGTGTATAAAATGGATGACTAATAAGAAAAAAAAGTAAGTAAAAAATAAACATAAAAAAATAAAACAATCAAATACTAAATTAAAAAAAGAAAGCAGATAACATAAGAAGACTTTGTGTCTTTGGAGTAGGAAAGATGTCTTTAACAGGACACATATAGTATTATTACTCAAATAGAAATTTATTAGATTGGATTATATTAAAATTAAGGACTTTTATTCATCTAATAAACCATTAAGAAAGTGAAAAAGAAAGGCACAGAGTGAAAGAAAGTATTACATCATATATAAGTGACAAAGGACTTGTATCCTGAATTTATAAGGACCCTCTATAAATTCAATAACAATAAAAAGACAATCAGGTAAAAAAGAGACTTGAAGAGGTTCTACATAGAAGAAGATATCCAAATATATGAAAATGTGCTCAAACTTATTCATCTTCAGGAAAATGTAAATTAAATCCACAATGAAATGCTGTGACACCTCTACCAAAATGGCTAAAATGTAAGTCTGTTAATACCATATTATTGCCATGGATATGCAGCAACTGGAATTCTCATACACTGCTAATGGGTTCTAAATTGGCACAACTACTTTAAAAAAGAGTTTGACATTGTCCACAAGATTTATAATAAACATAGTCTTTGAACCGGAAATGTCATCCTCAGGTATATTGCCAAGGAGGGAAAAATATATATATATGTATATATACCAAAATACATGAGTGAGAATGTTAACAGCCACATTATTCAAAATGGCCAAATACTATAAATTCATAGACATTCTACAAAAGAATTGGTTTATAATTTTTAAGTGCCAAGGTCAGAAAAATTGAGGAAAAATTGAACAGCTGTTCCAGATAGAAAGACATTAATGCAAAGTGTGATCCTGGGTCAAATGAATGCCCTTATTAATATAGTACAGCCATTAACTTCCTTAACTTTTCCATTGCCATTGTTTTAGTTCAGACCCTCAAAATATTTCACTTGGAGCAGCCTTCTAACTCTTCTCTCCACTTCACCTTTATATTTTACTCAGAGTGGGCTTTATAAATGCAAATCTAATGAAAACATTATTATTATTATTCCCAAACACAAAACTTTTCTCTGTCCCATTACCTAGAAGATAAAGTCCGACCCCTCATTTGTGTTTCACCTAGTCCCCACCCTGCTAGCCAAGATCAGCAAATCTGCCTACCTGACTCACAGTTAACCACAGGCAAATGCAAGAGCCCAGCTGTAACCAGAACGACTGCCCAGCTGAGCACAACCTTCATTGCTGACCCACAAAATTGTGAGCTAAATAAATGGGCGGTTTTTAGCTAAAAAGTTTTGGAATGGAACAATACCTAACTGCTACAATTCCTTTTTAATCACCTGAGAAAGGACCCTGAGTCTCTCTGAAAAGCTACTTTGGTAGTGACTACAAAATTCAACCTCATATTTTTTTGTAAAACCGTCCAGGAACAGGTGGAGGGGTATGTGAGTTAAGGCATCTGCCGGAGATTCAAAATTTAGGGGGATGCCTAAGAGCTCAGTATTTGAGACAATATTTTGAGGCAACATCTTTAAATTAAAAATAATGAAAAAAATGCATACTAAACAAAACATCAAAATTTTAAATGAAACCTAGAGCAGACAACAACACAATTGCAATTTCTACTTAACATCTGATTGAAATATAGGAGTAAGAGTAGTCAAGAAATTTTTAAATGGGATTAAGGAGAAAATGGGAAGAACTGATTATTTCTCAGACTATTTAACATGAAACACTTGATTATAAACTGACATTCTCTATAACATTAAACATGTTTCACTGAAAAATATGATTGACGGTAATAAAACACAACCCTCCCCTTTGTTCCCCACCATCTGATTGATGGACCTCACATCATTTGAGGGACAGAAAGGACAGCTATTGAGACTCGTCCCAGATGGAGTTTGCAATGCTAGTAAAAACCAACTTAAATTTAGACATTGCTTTCAGCTTCAACACAGACAAGAATACATTAAAGAACCTTTAAAAGAGGCTGATAAGATATGTTTGTCTTTAAGCTTTATAACCAAATGTTTTTAATGGTCCCACTACACTTTTACTAACATTAAAATAAAAACTCGAAGAACTATCCCTGATTATTTTTCCTAAATGGATTTGAAGCAAGTGAATGGGGAAAATGTATTTACTTATTACACAACACATTTGTTCTTAATGCAGCCTCTTACATATTTGGGCAATTAATGGAGTTTAAATTTGTCTCATGATTAGTCTTGGGCCCTATGTATCCCTTGAAGTGGAAAGACTTTGACATCTGTGTTCTTAAGAGGGACCTTAAATAATGAATAAGAATCTCCACACAATTCAGCTGGAGTAAACTATATTGAGATAGTACAAATAAAGAAGAAATTTTAAATATATTTAATTGGAAAAACAGTAACTCATAAATACTGTGTTTCTTTGGGACTTGAAACAACTATAATAATATTGGGTGCTCTAGGATATGAACTTATCACTGCTTCTGAGCCATCCTTCACTCATCTGCAAATATGTGTATGCCTCAAATATTACAGTTGACTGTGCCACCCATTTGATTAAAATGAGGAATATCTTCCTCTTATTAGTAAAAGGCAAAGGCAAAAGACAAGTTCTACCACTTGAATACATAAGAGAATAGCCAATCTTTGGCATAGGGAAAATATTTATTGAACTGATACCACACCAAGTGCTATACATGCTCTAATCATAAAATTTGACCTTCACAATGCTGTGCAAAAGCTAATATTAACCCCTCTAACAGATGGGGTTTATGAAGCTGAAGTGAATTGACCAAGATCACAAAGATATGGAAGAATATGGATTCCAACCCAGTCCTCTGGTTTCAGTCCTGTGATCTTCCTAGAGGACCAAGGAGAATGATTCCCATTACCCCACAGTAGAGTCCAGCTGAGGTTCTGAGCCCCTTCTGTTTCTTCAGTGTGAGGGATGTGATAGTGACTGAGAGGAATTGAATAGATTAATCTCATTGATGGTCCCAGTTCTTTGCCTCCCCTGTATCAATGTCACTTTGCCAGATGAGTGTACATTTCTCATGGTTTTGCCATGTCACTTGCTTTGGCTAATGGGACGTTAGCAGATCTGACACAGGTATAACTGTGAAAAAGGGCTTCTGCTCTTATGCTTCTTCTGCTGGCACAAGAACATACCTGGGCTGGCCTGCTGGAGCTTAGAGCCTAGGGGGTCCAGTTGCCTCAGTTAACAGTCAGCTGAGGAACTTTCCTGGTGGCGCAGTGGTTAAGAATCTGCCTGCCAATGCAGGGGACATGGGTTCGATCCCTGGTCTGGGAAGATCCCACATGCGGTGGAGCAACTAAGCCTGTGCACCACAACTACTGAGCCTGCACTCTAGAGCCCACGAGCCACAACTACTGAGCCCACGTGCCACAACTACCAAAGCCCGCACGCCTAGAGCCCATGCTCTGCAACAAGAGAAGCCACCACAATGAGAAGCCCGCGCACCGCAATGAAGGGTACCACCCACTCGCCACAACTAGAGAAAGCCCGTGCACAGCAATGAAGACCCAATGCAGCCAAAAATAAATTAATTAATTATTGAATTTAAAGAAAAAGAAAACAGAAACAGGGTTACGTACCTAAGAGTGACATGGAGAAGGGCTAACAGAGAGCGACAGGTCAGGTGCACTGTCACTGAGGAAATAGCCGAGAAACAGACCAAATAGAGGACACACACACACACACACACACACACATTTCAAGGAATTGGCTTCTGTGGTTGTGGGTATTGGTAACTCCAAAATCTGTAGGGCAAACCAGCATGCTGGATCAATTGGCCAGGAACTGATGCTGCAGTCTTGAGAAAGAAGTTCTTCTTCCACAGGGAAACCTCAATTTTGCTCCTAAGCCTTTTCAACTGATTGGCTGAGGACCACCCACATTATTCAGGAAAATTTCCTTTTATTAAAGTTAACTGTTGTAAATATTAACTACAGCTACAAAATACCTTCACAGCAACACCTATATTAGTGTTTGCTTGACTAACTGGGCACTCTAGCTTAGCCAAGTTGACCATAAACTAACCATCACACTGAGGAAGCACAAATTACACTGAGATCTGGATGACAAGGCAGAGTCGACCACGTGAAGAATTGGGGAGGGACTTTTAAGGCAGGAGGAAGAGCTAGTGTTAAGGCCCCAAGGCTGATATAATCTTAGAACACTGTTGTGTACTGAATTTTTATGTGTCCCCCCCAAATTCATATGTTGAAATATAATCCACAATGTAATGGTATTTAGAGGTAGGGCCTTTCAGGGGTGAGTAGATCATGAGGGTGGAGCCTTTATGAATGGAATTAGTGCCCTTAGAAGAGATAAAGGGCCTTCACCAAAACCTGACCATACTGCAGTCTGATCTCAGACTTCCAGCCTCCATAACTATGAGGAATAAATATATGTTTTTTAAGTCACCCAGTCTATGGTCATTGTTACAGCAGCCCAAGCTGATAAGATGCACATCAAGAAGCAAATGGAAGGTCTGTACTAGAGTGCAGTGGCTGAGGAGGTAGAGATAAGTTAAGAGAAGCGGGAAGGTTATATCAGGTAGGGCCTGTAGAACATTACTTGAAAATGCATTTTATTCTAAGTACAATGGGAGGCCATTGGTAAGTTCTAAAAGGAAGTTACATCTGTTTGTTTGTTTGTTTTCTTTTTTTTAAATTTTTGGCTGTGTTGGGTTTTCATTGCTGTGCGCAGGCTTTCTCTAGTTGCAGCAGGCAGGGGGCCACTCCTCGCTGCAATGTGTGGGCTTCTCATTGCAGTGGCTTCTCTTGTTGTGGAGCATGGGCTCTAGGCACGCAGGCTTCAGTAGTTGCAGCACGTGGGCTTCAGTAGTTGCAGCACGTGGGCTCAGTAATTGTGGCTCAGGCTCTAGAGCGCAGGCTCAGCAGTTGTGGCACATGGGCTCAGTTGCTCTGTGGCATGTGGGATCTTCCTGGACCAGGGATCAAACCCGTGTCCCCTGCATTGGCAGGCAGATTCTCAACCACTGTGCCACCAGGGAAGTCCCTGGTTTTTGTTTTAAAGATTACTCAACATTGCCAATGGAGAATTGATTATAGGCACACAAGAGTAGAACAGTTAAGTGATGATTTAGAAACCCGTTGCAGTTGTTCAGGCAAAAGATAATGCTAAGTTGACTGTTCTGATTAGTCAAAGTGGGAAAGAAGTAGATGGATTCAGCTGTGTATTGGTGGTAGAACCCACGAGACTTGCTGGTGGTTAGGACACGGGAGTGGTGTGGTGGTGGGCATCAGCATACATGAGTTTGGAGTTCTGGTTTCCAGTCCAGCATGTAAGGGGCTTGGAAGTCATCATTCCATTCTAACAACAAAAAGCTGAACAAACCGAACGATCAACAGCTCTTCTTAGATCAAGCAGAGAAGTTAGGTCACAAAGCAAACTTCTGCCCCTCAGACTGGAGAGATAGACAAGTGAATATAGGCAATCACAACTTACCAGAGTAGAAACCCATGAGCAGAAACTTCTGTAAGAAACAGTGGTGGGGTAGAAAATCTTAATCGTAATTGATCAATGGAGGAGACTCAGTGTGGACAAGTCTGAAAGTTAAAAAAACCAAGGGAACCAGTTGTGAGGGGCCCCTATACTTTCGAGTTTTACTGCCAGGAATTCTACCAGAGTGAATATTGGAAAAAAAATTCCCTTGTGCTTTTGGCAAAGGGATGGGGAAATAAACATTTTGAAATACTCAAGAAGATTCTGTTCTTAACAAGGCCTTCTTCCAAGAGAAACTATTTAATCAGAGCCTAACCTGCTGGGGTTTTATCAGAGCCTAATTAACCTAGGAGAAGGGAAATAGCCGACTCTAGCCCGCTCTACCCATCCTGCCCCATTGTGGGGGCAGGGGGAGGGCTGAGAAACACTGGAAAAGTTCCCAGTCCAGGGTATAGGATCAATAAAAGACTGAGACCTAATCACAGGACAAGAGAATGCTTCTCTGCCCCCAACAGCATAGACCTGTTTACTGAAGTTCCATTTGCTCAGTACCTCATGTCCAGCTATGAAGAAAAAACTACAAAGCATACTAAAATGCAAAAACACAATCTGAAGAAACAGAACAAGCATCAGAACCAGACTGATATGGCAGCGATGTTGGAATTATCAGACAGGCGTTTTAAAACCTCTATGATAAATATAGTAAGGGTTGTAACAGGTAAAGCAGACAATATGCAAGAACTGATGGACAATGTAATCAGAGGGATGGAAATTCTAAGAAAAAATCAAAAAGAAATGTTAGAGATCAAAAACACCATACCAAAAATGAAGAATGCCTTTGATGGGCTTATTAGTAGACTGGACATGGCTTGCAGATACATCAATACAGGTACTTCTAAGATGGAAAAGCAAAGGGAAAAAAAACCTGAAAAACACAGAATAGAATGGAATATCCAAGAACTGTGGGACAACTACAAAAGATGTAACATACATATCATGGGAATACCAGAGGAGAAGAAAGACAAAAAGGAATAAAAGAAACATTTGCAGCAATAATGACCGAATTTCTCCAAATTAACGTCAGACATCAAACACAGATCCAGGAAGCTCATAGAACACCAAACTAGATAAACACTCCCCCCAAATAATAAAGAATTATATCCAGTGTCACCTCAGAAACCATGCAGATGTGAAGAGAATGGAGTAAAATATTTAAAGTATTGAAATTAAAAAATCACCAATTTACCATTCTGTACTCTGTAAAATTATCCCTCAAAAGTGAAGGGGAAAAAAAGACTTTCTCAGACTAGCAAAAATTGAGAGAATTTGTTGCCAGTAAACCTGTCTTGTAAGATATGTTAAAAGAAGTTCTTCTGAGAAAAATGATACGCATCAGAAACTTGGATCTACATAAAGAAAGGAAGAGCACCAGAGAAGGAATAAATGAAGTTAAAAAAATAAAATAAAACTTTTTTATTTTTCTTATCCTTAACAGAACAGATAACAGCTTGTTTAATAATAGCAACAATGTATTCAATTTTGTGTGTGTGTGTGTGTGTGTGTGTGTGTGTGTGTATGCATGCTTGTATAAGTGAAATGAATGGCAGCAATGATACAAGATTTGGGAAGGGGAAGGAGCATTACTCTGTTACTGGAAGATACTTGCACTACCCATGAAAAGGCTTAGTGTTATTTGAAAGTGAACTTGGATTCATTACAAATGTATATTATAAACTCTAGGGTAGCTACTAAAAAAGTAATTAAAAAAAGAAGAAAAAGAAGTGTAGCTGAAATGCAGAGAAAGGAAAGAAAATGGAATCATATGACATGCTCAGTTAAAACCAAAAAAGGCAGAAAGAGTGGAAGACAAAAATAAGAACAAAGAACAAGAGCAACAAATAGAAAACAGTTACAAGTATGGTAGAGATTAATCCAACTCTATTTGAGTCTGAAGTTCAGAAAGAAATCAGGACTAGAGATATAAATAAGGAAGCCATCAGCATATAGCTGTTATTTAAAACAATTAAATTAGATATGATTGCAAAGAGAGGGAGGGAGGTAAAGGAAAGTCAAGAGCCTGGAACCAAGCTTGGGGTCACTCCAGCTTTTACACCTAAAATTGAGTAACAGGGAACTTCTGTGGCAAGAGGAAGGCAAATAATCAAGGTAAGAAATTTCTAAGTCAAGGAGGAAAACAGGATTGCTCAGGCCACCCAGCTGGGGCAGTCTCTCTCAGGGGGATATTTGTTCATAAAGTTCACTTACGAATCAAGTTGGTAATGGCCACTGTTAGACGCTGTTGTCAATATATTTTTAAAAAATCAACATGGGCCCTGCTCTTTATTTATTTAGCCATGCCACATGGCTTGCAGGACCTTAATTCCCTGACCAGGGACTGAACCCAGGCCACCGTAGTGAAAGTGCTGAGTCCTAACCACTGGACATCCAGAGGACTCTGGACCCCACTCTTAAGGAACAGATAAATTTTCTTCTAAGTTCAAGTGCCAGAAATATTTACACCAGCATTTACAGTTACAGGATAGACAATCCTATAGATGAGCTTCTCCCTGACTTAAAAAGAGTGAAAATACTGTTTCCTCCCTGAATAACCTGGCTCTGAAAATGCCCAAATCTTAAAGGCCTTATTATTCCCAAAGAAATCTACACCAAGATACATCATAGTCAAACTTGTGAAAACTAAAGAAAAATCGTGAAAGTAGCTAAAGAAAAATGGCACCTTATCAATAGGAGAAAAACAACTCAAAAGACACTGGATTCCTCACCAAAGCCTTAGAGGCCAGAATAAAATGGCACAGCATTTCTCAAGTGCTGAAAGATAAATTTGTAAATCTAGAATCCTATATCCATCAAAAATATCTTTCAAGAATAAGAGGAGGGCTTCCCTGGTGGCGCAGTTGTTGAGAGTCCGCCTGCCGATGCAGGGGACACGGGTTCATGCCCCGGTTCGGGAAGATCCCACATGCTGTGGAGCGACTGGGCCCATGAGCCATGGCTGCTGAGCCTGCGCATCCGGAGCCTGTGCTCCGCAACGGGAGAGGCCACAGCAGTGAGAGGCCTGCGTACCTCAAAAAAATAAATAAATAAATAAAAGAATAAGAGGAAATCACGACATTCTCAGATGAAGAGAAACTAAGAGAACTTGTTGCCAGCAGATCTATTCTTTTCTTTCAGCAGATTTATTCTAAAAGAAGTTATTTAAACAGAATGGAAATTATTAAAAATATAAACCTGGGAACATCAGGATGGAAGAAAGAACAGAGTAAGAAAAACTGAGTAATACAATAGGTTTTCTCCTTTTGAGTTTTGTAAATTATGTTTGATAATCAAAATAAAAAATATAACGTGGCCTGATTTGGCTCTGAATATATGTAGAGGAAATATTTA
This sequence comes from Mesoplodon densirostris, assembly GCF_025265405.1. Classification (NCBI taxonomy): domain Eukaryota; kingdom Metazoa; phylum Chordata; class Mammalia; order Artiodactyla; family Ziphiidae; genus Mesoplodon; species Mesoplodon densirostris. The sequence continues at coordinate 12,669,866 of NC_082671.1, forward strand.
AGAGATTATATTATAAATGGGAATGGGTTAAAAAAAAAGGGAAGTAAGGTTTCTACACTTCACTCAAACTGATAATATGATGATAGAAGTAGACTGTAATAAGATATGGATGTAGAATGTAATAATACTTAGGGAAACCACTTAAACTATGCAAAGAGATACATTTAAAAGCATTATAAATAAATCTAGCTGAAATTCTAAAAAATGTTCAAGTAACCCACAGAAATGCAGAAAAAAGAGAAAGAGAGAAACAAAAAGCAACAGAGAGAACAAAGAGAAACAAAAACATAAAATGGCAGACTTATGCCCTAATTCATCAACAATTATTTTAAATATAAGTGGTCTAAATATACCAATTAAAAGATAGAGATTAGCAGAGTAGATTAAAAAACATGATCTAACTCTACACTGTCTAAAAGAAACTAACTTCAAATAAAATCGTATACAGGCAGGTGGAAAGTAAAAGGATGGATAAAGATGTATCATGCCAACATTAATCAAAGGAAAGCCTCTATGAACATCAGGTAAAGTAGACTTTAAAGCAAAGACAATTAAAAGGACAGAGAGGGATATTATATAATGATAAAACGTCAACTGACCAAGAAGGCACAAAAATCCTAAATATATAGGCACAAAACAAAAGAACAGGAAAATGTGTGAAGGAAAAACTGATAAAACTGAAAACATAAAACATAGTTGGAGACTTCAACACCCCTCTCTCAATAATTAATAGAAAACCAATGTAGAAAATCAGCACAGACATAGAAGAACTCACTGACACCATCAACTAAGAGGATCAGTAAACATGTATAGAACACTCCACTCAACAACAGCTCAATATATATTCTTTTCAAGTGTCCACAGAACATATATTAAGATAGAACAAATCCTGGGCCATAAAACAAACCTCAATAAATTTAAAAGAATCTAAACCAGAGTGTGTTCTCTGACCACAATGGAGTCAAACTAGAAATCAATAACAGAAAGATAAAAAGAAAATTGCCAAATACTTATAACCCAAACAGGACATTTTTAGGTAATATATGGGTCAAAGAAGAAATCTCAAGGTAAATTTTTAAAAATACATTGAAGTGAAAGAAAATGAAAATAGAACATACCAAAATTTGTGGGACACAGCTAAAGCAGTGCTGAGAGAGAAATTTGTAGCATTAAATGCATATATTAGAAAAGAGGAAAGTCTCACATAAATAATTTAACCTTTCATCTTAAGAACTTAGAAAATGAAGAGCAAAATAAACTCCAAGTAAGTAGAAGAAAGGCGATAATAAAGATAAAAGCAAAAATAAATAAAATTGAAAACAGAAAGACAGTAGAGAAAATCAATGATAAAAGATTTCAGGTTTTTTCAAAAATCAGTAAAATTGACAAACCTCTAGCAAGACTTACAAAGAAGAAAAAGAGAGAAGACTGAATTACCAGGATCAGGAACGTAACTGGATATATTACTACAGGTTCTGCATACCTCAAAAAGATAATAAGGCAAAACTACAAACAACTCTATACATACATTTGACAACTTAGGTGAAATGAACCCATTCCTCAGAAAAATAGCACAAACGATCACAGCTTATGCAGAATAAAATAAATATGTGAATAGTCCTAGAATCATTAAGAAATTTGAATTCATAATTTGAAAATCTTCCAAAAAATGAATCTCCAGGCCCAGATGGTTCCACAAATATTTAAAGGAGAAGTAACACCAATTCCACACAATCTCTTCCAGATAATGCAAGACAAGGAAACACTTCCCAATTCATTTTATGAGGATAGTATTAGCCTCATACCAAAACTAGGAAAAGACAAAAAAAAAAAAAATCCAATGTCCATCATGAATACAGACACAAAAATACTTAACAAAGTGTTACCAAATAGAGCTGAAACTGAGCTGGACCCTGTGGAGCTCCAAAAGCCTTTCTGTGTCCCCCATTTCTTGATTAGAGGAAACAGGATTCATTCAGCCTCCATGACCTTCCCTGAGTTCCAATGGGCAAGTTCAAACAGTTGTTAATTAGGGAAGGGAGAGGAGTGGATGCGATGCAGAGACAAGGGAGGAACAGACAAGAAACAATAGTGCAGCCTTCGGGCAGGGTTCTGGCTCCCCTTCAAGGGATACACGTAACAATATCTTTGAGCTGTTTTGCAGATACTGAAACCCCCAGCAGGTGGGAGAAGTTAGCTGTATGCTGCCCACAAGCATGTAGACCCCAGACAGGTTGGAACCAGAAGATTGATAATGCTCCCACTTACCTCACCACAACCAATCAGAAGAATGTCCATGAGCTGATCACGCCCTGTTTGAACCATTACTGTAAAACTCCTCACTACCCCCTCTAGGTAGGGACACACAGTTTTGAGGGCATTAGCCCCCTGTAGCTCCCTTTGCCTGGCAAAGCAATAAAGCTATTCTTTTCTACTTCACCCAAAACTCTGTCTCTGATATTTAATTCAGTGTCAGGGTAGAGAGGCCAGATTCTGCTTCAGAACTGGCAATATTTATTTAGTTTTTCTTTTTGGCTGTGTTGGGCATTCGTTGCTGCATGCAGGCTTTCTCTAGTTGTGGTGAGGCCTACTCTTCATTGTGGTGCGTGGGCTTCTCTTTGCAGTGGCTTCTCGTGTTGTGGAGCACAGACTGTAGGCACGCGGGCTTCAGCAGTTGCGGCACACAGGCTCAGTAGTTGCAGTGCATGGGCTCTAGGGTGCACGGGCTTCGGTAGTTGTGGCATCTGGGCTTAGTTGCTCTGTGGCATGTGGGATCTTCCCGGACCAGGGATCAAACCCGTGTCCTCTGCATTGGCAGGTGGATTCTTAACCACGTGCCACCAGGGAAGTCCCTGGCAATATTTTAAAAGAATTATACACCAGGACCAAGCAGGGTTTATTCCAGAGATGCAAAACTGGTTCAATACTGAAAATAAATAATGGTAATTCATCAAATTAGGCTCTACAAGAAAACTCACATGACATAATCAATGCAGAAAAAGCATTTGACAGAGTTCAACACCATTTATTAAAGAAAGAACAAAAAACTCTCAGAAATATGGAATGGAAAGGATCTTCCTCAATTCAATAAAGAACATCTACAAACAAGCTTCAGAATTACAGTTAATGGTAAAAGACTGAATGTTTTAACCCTAAGATCAAGAACAAGGCAAGGATGCCCACTCTCACTGCTCTTATTCAATATAGTGTTTGAAGTTCTAGCTAGTATAATAAGGCGAGAAAAAGAAATAAAAGGCATGCAGATTAGAAAGAAAGAAATAAAACTGTCCTATATGCAGATAACATGATTGTGAACATATACAATCCCATGGAATTTATAAAAACTCCACCTAGTACTAATAAGTGAATCCAGCAAGGTCACAGGGCACAAGATAAACATATAAAATTCACTTGTATTTACATATACTAACAATGAACAAATAAATATCAAAATTAAAAATACAATACTATTTAAAATTGTTTTTATAAAAAGAAATACTTAGGTGTAAATCTTAAAAAATATATGTACGGGGTTTCCCTGGTGGCACAGTGGTTGAGAATCTGCCTGCTAATGCAGGGGACATGGGTTCGAGCCCTGGTCTGGGAAGATCCAACGTGCCATGGAGCTACTAGGCCCGTGAGCCACAACTACTGAGCCTGCGCGTCTGGAGCCTGTGCTCTGCAACAAGAGAGGCCACGATAGTGAGAGGCCCGCGCACTGCGATGAAGAGTGGCCCCCACTTGCCACAACTAGAGAAAGCCCTTGCACAGAAACAAAGGCCCAACACAGCAAAAATAAATAAATAAATAAATAAATAAACTCCTACCCCCAACAACAACAAAATATATATATATATATATATATATATATATATATATATATATATATATATATATATGTACAGAGTTTGTATGCTGAAACTAAAAAACACTGGTGAAAACAATTAAAGACCTAAATAAATGGAGAGACGTATTGTGTTCCCGGATGGAAAGGCTCAGCCTGGTAAAGATGTTAATTCTCCCCCAAATTAATGTAAAAGTTTAACATAATTCCTATCACAATCCCAGCAATATTTTTATTAGGTATAGACAAGATTATTCTAAAACATATATGGAAAGACAAAGGAACTAGGATAAGTTAAAAATTGTTTGAAAAAAAAAAGATTAAAGTGAATATATTAGTCACTAGGGCTCCCATAACAAAACAGCACAGACTGGGTGACTTAAACAACAGAAATTAATATTCTCACAGTTCTAGAGGCTGAAAAGTCCAAGATCAAGATTCCTGCAGGGTTCAGTTTCTGATGAAAGCTCTCTTTCTGGCTTGCAGATAGCCACCTTCTTGCTAGGCCCTCACCTTCCATGGCCCTTGCTCTGAGTGTGTATGAGGGAGGAGAGAGAAAGAAAGCTCTCTGATGTCTCTTCTTATAAGGACACTAATCCTATTGGATCAGAGCCCTACCCAAAGACCTCATTTAGCCTTAATTACCTCCTTATAGGCCCTATCTCCAAACACAGCCACACTGGGGGGTTAGGGCTTCAACATATACATTTGGGGAGTAGCAGAGACAAAACCATTCAGTCCAAAACATCAGGACCAATCAGTTTACCTGATTTTCATATTTATTATACAGCAATATTAATGAAGATTGTGTGGTATTGGCAGAGAGACAGACACACAGATCAGTGGAGCAGAATAGAGAGCACAGAAACAGACCCAACAGATTTTTGACAAAGGTACAAAAGCAATGCAATAGAGGAAAGATATCTTTTTCAACAAATGGTGCTGGAGCAATTAGACATCCATAAGCAAAAAGTGACAATAATAAACCTTGACCTAAGTCTCACTCCTTATACAAAACTTAACTCAAAATGGGTCACACACTCAAATGTAAAACATAAAACTATAAAACTTTTATAGGAGAAAATCTTCAGGATCTAGGGATACGCAAAGAGTTCTTATGCTTAACACCAAAAGCATAATCCACAACAGGAAAAATGGATACATTTGGCTTTAAAAAAATTAAAAATTTTGCTCTGTGAAAGGCTCTCTTCAGATGAAAAAGCAAGCTATAAACTGGAGAAACTATTTGCAAACTGTACATCCAACAGAGGACTAGTATCTAGAATGACATAAAGAACTCTCCAAACTTAAACATGCAAGTATCCTGTCACCCAGGCAATCACGATCTGGGTATTTATGTCAGAGAAATAGCACATGTTCACACAAAAACTTGTACGTGAATGTTTATTGCAGCTTTATTCATAATAGCCCCAAACAGGAAAGAATCCAGATGTCCTTCAATGGATAAATGGTTAAAAAAACTGTGATAGAATCGTACCATAGAATACTACTTAGCAATAAAAAAGAACAAACTATTGGTACACATATTCTCCATAGAATTATGCTGAGTGAAAAAAAAGCCAATCACAGAAGGTTACATACTGTATGATTCTAACTACATAACATTCTTGAAATGATAAATATCAAATCCCTGAAATGGTTTCCAGGGATCAAGGAGGGGGTAGGGCAGAGGGAAAGTAAGTATAACTGTAAAAGGGCAACGTGAAGGACCTTATGGTGATGAAAATGTTCAATACCTTGACCAAATCAATGTTAGTAACCTGATAGGCACTGTATACTATTGTTTCCCAAGATGTTACCATTAAACTAGGTAATGGGTACACAGGATTTTTCTGTAATATTTCTTACAACTCATGTGAATCTAGAATTATCTTAACAAGTTTAATTTTAAAAAATGAGTGTTCAACTCTATGACATAAATCACAGCAAGATCCTTTTTGACCCACCTCCTAGAGAAATGGAAATAAAAACAAAAATAAACACATGGGACCTAATGAAACTTCAAAGCTTTTGCACAGCAAAGGAAACAAGACCAAAAGACAACCCTCAGAATGGGAGAAAATATTTGCAAATGAAGCAACTGACAAAGGATTAATCTCCAAAATTTATAAGCAGCTCATGCAGCTCAGTAACAAAAAAACAAACAACCCAATCCAAAAATGGGCAGAAGACCTAAATAGACATTTCTCCAAAGAAGATATACAGATTGCCAACAAACACATGAAAGAATGCTCAACATCATTAATCATTAGAGAAATGCAGATCAAAACTACAATGCGATACCATCTCACACCAGTCAGAATGGCCATCATCAAAAAATCTACAAACAATAAATGCTGGAGAGGGTATGGAGAAAAGGGAACCCTCATACACTGTTGGTGGGAATGTAAATTGATACAGCCACTATGGAGAACAGTATGGAGGTTCCTTAAAAAACTAAAAATAGAACTACCATATGACCCAGCAATCCCGCTACTGGGCATATCCTCTGAGAAAACCATAATTCAAAAAGAGTCATGTACCAAAATGTTCATTTGACCACTATTTACAATAGCCAGGACATGGAAGCAACCTAAGTGTCCATCAACAGATGAATGGATAAAGAAGATGTGGCATATATATACAACGGCATATTACTCAGCCATAAAAGCAAACGAAATTGAGCTATTTGTAGTGAGGTGGATGGACCTAGAGTCTGTCATACAGAGTGAAGTAAGTCAGAAAGAGAAAAACAAATACCGTATGCTAACACATATATATGGAATCTACGGAAAAAAAAAAGGTCATGAAGAACCTAGGGGTAAGACAGGAATAAAGACACAGACCTAGTAGAGAATGGACTTGAGGATATGGGGAGGGGGAAGGGTAAGCTGTGACAAAGTGAGAGAGTGGCATGGACATATATACACTACCAAACGTAAGGTAGATAGCTAGTGGGAAGCAGCCGCATAGCACAGGGAGATCAGCTCAGTGCTGTGTGACCACCTAGAGGGGTGGGATAGGGAGGGTGGGAGGGAGGGAGACGCAAGAGGGAAGAGATATGGGAACATATGTATATGTATAACTGATTCACTTTGCAGAAACTAACACACCATTGTAAAGCAATTATACTCCAATAAAGATGTTAAAAAAAAAAAAAGAGTGTTCAGACACTTCTAAAGGTCCTTCTGAACGTGACGTTCTAATTGTTACCATGATTTGTGTGGATACCTCTATGGCGTGTTTTCCAAAATACAATCTATGGAACAGGGGTCCACTTCAAGAGGCTGGTAAGTGGTCTGTGATTAGGAGGGTTTGTTCTATTGTCAAATAAGTGTGGATGAGCATTACTATAATAAAGAGAACAAACAAATTTTAAAAACCAATTAACTTTAAGCCATAGTTTCCAAATCCAAAACATGGCCAGAGTCCTTTTCCTTCCTTTCCTTTCCTTCTCCTTCCTTTTCTTTTCTTTCCTTTCTTTTCCTTTTTCCTTTTTCCCTATGAGGACCTAGTAGCATCGAATGGAACACTGGAGGTCCACAGGACACAACCTGAGATATGATGATGTTGTAAATAGCCGGTTCCTTTGACACAGGGTGCACAACTTTAAGTTTTCACTTTCAGTCCTCCCGCAATCCCTCTCTGGCTATGTATGTGCATTTTGGCCAATGCTTCCAATTCCATCTCTTTCTCTTTGTGTTCTTAGTCCTTTCCTGCACTGAATTCAGAGCTCCCTGAGGGCAAGAGCCTTGTCTTCTTCCTCAGAGTCAATCAAGCACTGGCTTTGTACCTACCTCTGCCTCTCCCCAGGCACTCTTCTGACTGTTCAGGCGTTACTCATCTCAGTTATTCTTCTGAAGTGAACCGCTATTGTTTCTGCCTTCCACCAGCATTCTGGAACTGATCCTCCCCCCACGTGAATCATGCATCCTGGTGGCTTGTCACCTCTCTGACATGGGACGCAACATGGTCAGATAGGACCCCATTCTCCTGGCCAAAGGGATTGGTCCAGGGTGAGTATAAGACCCAAACCAAGCTAACCAAAGCTTTTCCCTGGAATTATCCAATTTGGAGTTGGAAGAGAAGGAGTCTTGCCTCTTAGGTCATAGAAGCTGGAAAGATGTAAATCTGAGGCCAGGTTATCCACTTTGAGAAAGTCTGACTATGGTAAGCTGAGGATAAAGCCACTCAGAGACAAGCAGAATGAATGAACAGAAAAAGTTCTGACACTAGTAGTTGGATCTCTGGGATCCCGTGGACAGCTCCGTTCCTGAACTTTCCACTTACTTTAGCTAATATATTCTTTTTATGCTTAGGTGAGTCCAGGTTGGATTTCCATCACTGCAACTAAAACACTTCTAACTAATACATCCCATTCGACTTCTCGTTCATTCCCGATCACCCTAATAAGCAGTAAGGACTGGAACTTTTCATGCATCACTTTAACACATTTGGATACGTTGAACACACTTTTACACTTTGATTGAAACCTGATGAGCTATGCAGGCACCTACTGTGCTCTTTCTCCATGAATGGGATCGAGAACAGATGTGTTTCGATGAAAAGAAGTCAGGAAAGGTCTGAAGCCTGGAGGGGTGTGATGTGAGGATGCGAGGCAGCCAGGGAGGAGGAGGAGGAGGACTGTGGAGGGTCGGGTGGAAAAGGTCCTTTAACGGAGAGGGTGGTGACCCCTCAAATGTATACGTTAGCTCTTCCAAAACGCCATACAGGAGTGAGCCTGCCTCGGTCAACCAGAGCCAGACAACAGCTGGGAGGGGAGAAGGAGGTCCAGACGGACAGGAAAACCAGGGAAGGAGTAGAAGGGATTAACGTCCATCCGGTGCCTAATACATGCCAGACACAGGCTCAGAAAGGCCAAGGAACGATTAGCCCAAGGTGGTGGGTTCACAGTTCAAGCACAAGTCTGTCTGCCTTCAAAGCCAGTGCCCTTCACACCCTGATGTGGGCTGTACCCGGATCCCAGGATCTGCAGATCGGGAGAGGGTGGAGCTTGCGGTCAGGACAACAGAACCCGGTCAGCATCAGGGCCACTTCCCTGCATGACCCGCACACAGGGCTGCCTCTCTCTTCTCCGGAACAGAAGAAAGCTCCAGGCGGTAGCCTCCTGGTGGGTTGTTGGAGCCCAGGGCATTTGAGGACCTGATCGGAACTGGGAGGGAGGGGGTGGAGGCAGATATTTCTATGGAACTAGGTTGTCAAAAATTGGGAAGTGTTCAAGACAGGCAGTACTGTACACGGAGATGAGTGTGATCGTAATCTTTTTTCTCTTAGTCCCCAGCAAAGCCGATGACCCAAGGCTGTCTGCAGGGGGGTGGGGGAGTAAAAGGGAACAGCATCTTCACGGAGAGTCCGGAAGTAAGGAATCTGGTTCCATGTTATATAATCTAAAAATGCCTCCACCACCTACCCTCACCCCACGCACAGGAGCAGGAAAGGGGGAAGAACTCCCAGAAATCACACAGTCAAGGCAAATGCAGCGAAATGGCTCACTGGTTACTGTGGCAACCGACTCCTCCCTGCTCCTGCTGCCTGTCCCACGATCCCTCTGTCACCCTATTTTTAGACTGAAGGCAACGAATGAAAACGGCTTTAAAATATATATATTTTTTCTTTTCGGTGTGTTGAAGACATGCATAACCTTTCAAAAAAGACTCCGAAGCCTGAGCTTCAAGGTAGGGGCAGGTCCCCCGGTCCTGCTATAAGGTGACCCTCATTTCTCTGAGACCCGGACCAACTCTGCAGAGGAAGGAGGGTGCTGGGTTTCCTGTGAGTTACGGGACAACAAATAAGGAGGAGAAACCTGAAGAGACTGGAAGGAGCATAAATGCAAAGTAAGGTGGAGAACTAAAGTCATTAAAAATAAATAACAGTTTTTGAGGAATGACAGGAGTTTTGAATCATCTGGCTAAGAATGACTATGTAACTCACCTCACCTCCAGATTTACTTGTCCTCATCTGTGAAAAAAAGGAGGTGATGGTCTTTCCGAATCTCCATAACCTCCAAGATTCTGAAAAGCTCTAACATCTGTGATCATATACTTTTTAAATGTTACTCTTCTTAACCTTGCAAAGGAGCCAAATTGTAAGAATCTACTAGAGCTTCCCTAAGAAACAGTCCCAAACTTGTTACAGTGTTTGGTTTTATTCCAGTTGTGATATTTGAGGAATGCTACTGTGGACTATTCTCTATCTTTTATTCTGATGGAAAGATACTTAAAAACAAAACAAAACAAAAACAAAAACTTTTAGTGCTGATGAAGATAAGAAATGAAAAAATGTAGACGCCTGTTCCTCCTAGAAAACACTGAATGAGTGCAACATACACTTAAGACGTTTTCATGAGAAAACTGGCCTTCTACAATTCAATGGCCAATAAATTAGCAACTAGAATGCAAAGCTATAGCCTTGGTCTGTGGCAGAAAACAGAGCAGGGTCAGAGGAAGGGAAAAAGTGGAGAAAGCTCACTGAAGGAGGAGAAAAATCTAACCTAGATACAAGCTACATGCTTGATTTAGTTGATTCTGCATGGTGGTAGAAAGGGCTCATGTGTCCAAATGGGTGTCCAAATGGGTGGGGAGGCTCAGTAATAAGGGGCCTCCCCCGACCTCGCCCCATCCCTGTTCAGAGCTGAGTGGGAGAGCAGAGAGAGACAGTCTTCCCCACAGGTGGTGGATGGGGAGACTGGGGTATATTTTGGGTCAGCTGAGGCCCCAGAGCAGGGGCTCTTGAAGTCCATCATGCTTGAGCATTACTAAAATGCTTGTTAAAAGGGCAAATGCTCATTCACAGCACCAGTTTGTAGTAATCTGGCTTGTATACTCTTCACCTGGCTAATATCTATTTGCTGTTTGGTTTTGGCTTAGATGTCCCTTCCACAAGGAGACCTATTAATTACCCCCCACCCCACCTCAGATGGTTTAGATCTCTTCTTGTGTGATGCCATCACATCAGTGTTCCTTGTTTTGAACTTTGTATCATAGTTGCAACCATTTTGTTTAATATCTGTCTTCTACACTGGACTGTAAGGACTGTGAGCTTCATACAGGACATGGGCCACATCTGTCTTACTTGTCACTCTATCCCTAGTCGCTGTCGGGCCTAGCACACAGTAGGCCCTCAATAAGAATTTGTTGAATGAATAAACATTATAAAGCATAGCAGTCCCATGTTGAATAGTGCCTGCCCCCCCAAATTCATAACTACTTGAAACCTCAGAAGGTGACCTTACTGGATCAGCATGGGTCCTAAATCCAATGACTGGTGTCCGTACAAGAAGGTCATGTGAATACATGAGAGGCAGAGATTGGAGTGATGCATCTACAAGCCAAGGAGCACTGGCAGCCAACAGCAGCTGGGAGAGGAACGCAGAACACACTCTCCCCCAGAGTCTCCAGAGGGAACCAACACTGCTGACAGCTTGATTTTGGACTTCTGGCCTCCAGAACTGTGAAAACATAAATTTTTGTTGTTTTAAGACACCCAGATTGTGGTCGTTTGTTCTGACCACCCTAGGAAACTAATACAGTAGCCTACCCGTTCTGGACACCTTTCCATTCACTGATTACTCCTTTTGTTTAGTCTCAGACTCTCCCTACATTCAACTCATGCCATCAAAATTCTCATATTGGGCTTCCCTGCTGGCGCAGTGGTTGACAATCTGCCTGCCAATGCAGGGGACACGGGTTCGAGCCCTGGTCTGGGAAGATCCCACATGCCGCGGAGCAACTGGGCCCATGAGCCACAATTACTGAGCCTGCGCATCTGGAGCCTGTGCTCCGCAACAAGAGAGGCCGCAATAGTGAGAGCCCTGCGCACCGCGATGAGGAGTGGCCCCCACTTGCCACAACTAGAGAAAGCCCTCGCATAGAAACGAAGACCCAACACAGCCATAAATAAATAAATAAATAAAGCAAACTGTCAACAAGTAAAAATAAATAAACACTATTATATTAAAAAAAATTCTCATATTTCCTACTCCAATTAAGCAGTTAAAAGTACCAGAAACCCAAACTGGTTTTAAGAATAAAATATTTATTGTTCATGATCTGCAAAATACAGAGTGAGATGAGCTTCAGTGATGACACTGAGGAATCAAGTTCTTTTCAACCTCTCTGTTTTGCCTCCCAAAATGTAACTTCACCTCAAGTTGGCTCCTTCCCATGGTCACAAGATGCCCACTTACAACTCTCTGGGCTACAGTTTTTTTCTCTAGTATATTCATTATTTATATCTGTGTAACATATTACATTAAACCTATTGTTTAAGACAACAGTAATCATTTATTATGTCTCGAAGGTGTGGAATTCTGAAGTGGTTTGGTTGTGGGATTCTGGCTAGGCATTTCTCCCGAAGTTGCAGTCAGCTGTGAGCTGAAGTTGCAGACACTGAAGGCCTGCCTACCGCTGCAGGATCCACTTCCAAGGTGGTTTGCTCATATGGCTGACAGACTGATGCTGGCAAGTTGGTTCCTCTCCATGTGGGCTTGTACGCAGAACTCCAAGAGTCTTCCTGACATGGTGGCTAGCTTTCCCCAGAGCAGGAAGTCAAAGAGAGAAGGAAGGAACCTGCAACCTGCAATGGCTTTAGCCTCAAAAGTGATGCACCATTACTTCCACAGTATTCTATCATCCTGTTGTTCACACAGGTCAGCCATAATTCAATGTGGAAGGAGACTACACAAGGCGTGGATTTCAGGAGGCCATCTGAGCAACTGGCTACCACATCTATGTCCTAGAAAAGCAAGTCTGAGTTTCTTCCTAGAGTTTGCTCAGAAGAACAAGGAAACTATTTTCCCAAAAATCTCCAGACAACTTTCTTCCTGCTTAATTGGTCCATCCTCAAACTAGAAAGTGTAGCTAGGATATGGGATTGAGCTAAATTAAGCCTGTGCTACATACCACACTATTGGGGCTATACAGGGCAGAGGCGTATGGACACTCAAATGAAAATCTGGATGGGTGCCAGGAAAATCTGGGGAGACACCATAATCTTCCCTAAATCCAGTGGCTTGACCCCAGGAACTTCTATTTCAGTAAATACCCTAGTATGTATGTCTGAAGAAATAAGGACTTATTTACAGACATAACTACAATACCATTGGCTTTAAAAATTAAGTCCTTGGGCTTCCCTGGTGGCGCAGTGGTTGAGAGTCCACCTGCTGATGCAGGGGACACGGGTTCATGCCCCGGTCCGGGAAGATCCCACATGCCACAGAGTGGCTGGGCCCGTGAGCCATGGCCACTGAGCCTGCGCATCCGGAGCCTGTGCTCTGCAACGGGAGAGGCCACAGCAGTGAGAGGCTTGTGTACCGCAAAAAAAAAAAAAAAAATTAAATCCTTATAATCATCAAATGTCCAATCAGCATTTAAATGTTCCTAAATATCTGATTGTTCAATATAGTTTATATGGTTCTGTTTGGTTTTTAATTTTGTTTTCATCAGGATCCAAAGTCTAAACACTGCATTTGGTTGACGCCTCTTCCCTTTCATTTAACCTATATATTTCTCCTTCATATTTTTTATTGCAATTTACTTGTTTAAGAAACTAGGTCATTAATCCTATAGAATTTCTCACAGTTTGGATTTTGCTGAATGCATTCCCATGGTGTCATTTAACATGTTTCTCTGTCCCCTGTATTCCCTGTAAACTGGCAGTTAGAACTAGAGGCTTCATTAGACTTAGGTTCTGGTTTTTTGCCAGATATACTTTATTGATGGTGCAGTGTATGGCAATCTGCATTTTAACAAATTCATATTTAACCAATATGCCCTTTTTAAGTAAGTTATTTATTACTGATATTAATGGAATTGATATTGGATACTTAAATGGAGAGGGAAAAGCTCTGGAGTGTGATTGCAAAACTCTAGCATACATAAGAATCGACTGAGGAGACTTATTTGAACAGATTGCCAGGTCCCACTCCTAAAGTTTTTTATTCAGTAGATATGAGATAAGGCCTGAGAATCTGCATTAATAACAAGCTCCCAAGTGATGATGATGCTGTTGTTCTTAGAACCACACTTTGTGAAACGTCTTCTTTAGAACATGGTGGTTTAGAAAGAGGCTTTGACATCTGAAAACCTAAGATGGAATTCTGCCACCTGCCAGGTGAACAGTCTTGGAAAACTACTTGACTTCTCTAGACCTCAATTTCCTCATCTGTAAAATGGAGTGAAAATAATACTCACCTTAGATACAGAGGTAAAACGATTAAATGAGCTAATACCTGTAAACTTTAGTATTGAGCCTTGTGAATTGTCAATATTCAACAAATGGTAATGGCGTTAGTATACTAATTACAATTATTATTATCAATATTATTATTCCTTTGCTACTTTTATAACTTGCAATCAGGTCATAAGAAATTATTTCAACATAACAGTAATGAGGAATCTGCCTGGGAGACCTACTGGCCTGGAGATAGGAGTCTTTGGTCAAGTTGTGGCTGTGAACTATTTCAAAGTGGAACGTAGGAAAGAAAATGGAGGAAAGTTCTATTCTTATTCAGAGTCAGAGGTGTTCTTCCAAGTGGAGCAGTGAGAAGAAACTGGCCCTTCCCACCACAAACACCACATCTGCCTCATAGACACTCAATAAATTTCCCAATATCACAGATAAAGGGACTCATCTCTCACCCATCAGCAGAACAGTTTTAACATTGCACAGAATGTGCAGACACAAAGACAAGTGGACCAAAAAATCAGACAAAGATATTTACAAAAAATTAACAAAAAGAGTGGCAATGAGTATTTTGGAGATGGGATTAAGAATATTTTTTTAACTTCATCAGTTATTATGAAGAAATGCTGAGGATTCCCTGGGTCACTGTAACTTCCTTGGTTCCACCATTACTTGATTCGACTGTCAGCCCAAAGCAAAGCGAAGGGGACTCGAGCCAATGCGGGGGAGGACAGGACTGACGAAGGGAGAAGACAACACAGGAACAGTCATAAGACTTGAGCTGAGATTAGAAAGAGGTTACTAATCCCTAGCAAGGAGGGGTAGGTAGGAGGTTAACGAAATACATACATACATATATATATATATATTTAAATATGGAACTGAACTGGAAACTTCTGTTGGGGAAGTAATACGGAATAATGATTAAGGGTCAGCAGGTCTAGGTTTCAATTATGTTTCTGCTGCTCACAGGCTGTGTGAAGCTGTACAATCTCTCTGTCTCAATTTTTTTCATATGTAATGATGAAAATATTATGAATTGTTATTAGTATTATTGTTATTACTATTATCATTTTGACAGGAGTATTTAAGGACTGTATATCCCGCCCAAGGTCTCTTATACTGTCATGATTCTCATTCAAGCTGAAGACTATAACTCCCAATCATGGTGGTTGTAAATAAAGTAAAGGGAAAATAAACTTGCCGGTGGGAGGAAACACTCTTAGAGGTCATGGGCATAATGAATCTGCCTTAAAGAGGCAACTGAAGAGCAAGGAAGATTAAGGCATGATGACTTTGGGAAAGACTGTCAAAAGCAGTAAAGGGTCTGAGATTTTCCTCTACTCGCCAGCTGACCATGTAGTCCACCAGTTTCCTGGACAGAAGCCCAAAGATTTCTGGGTCAGACACAAAGGACTTTATTACTCATTGCACAGCAAGCAACGTGAACATCAGCAGATTTGCCTCAGTTCCCCTTGCTGTCAAGTCCAACAGGGGTGACATAATGAGACCAAATGATACCTGCACGCACAGTTGGTTGCTTTACAGGAGAGGAATCCAGGGCCTAAAGCCTAGAACTTTTTGATCAGGCAGCAAACATTGCAGCAAGCAGAAAATAAAGATTCTTAAAATGAATTTAAAATAAAAGGAGCAGTAATAAATATTTTGAAGTTAGCTAGTCCCTTTCCCTCTAGAGAACAAGTAGTTACAAGGTAGTCACACTGCGGTCACCTAGACCTACTTAGTTGCCTGTGTGGCTAGCTACAAAAACTGTTCAGTGCCAGGAGATGGGTAAGCCTTGCAATTTAGCACACTCAGCAAGAACGCCTAGGAAAGTTCAAGGCCCATGGGAGATTGCCTCTACCAATGGAGCACTCACACCTCCTGAGGGCCTTCTGAATCTTATTAAGTCTGCTGATGCTTTATTAATATTTGTATAGGTATTTTTTCATTTATTTAGAGTTGGGGTGGTCTATCATCAAGATAAGATAAGTCAGTCTTTAGAATGCATAATAAAACACCAACTTTCCACATCTCTAATGTATACGAATATTATTTCAAATAACACAGGATACCTGGGGTTCAGATTCCCACCAGTAACCTCAATTCTGAAGTGTCATTTCTAAGTTCCCAGTAAAAAACCCAGTGAAGACTGCTGATGCTCAAGAAAGACAGACTATGGCAACTTTATAACTTTTTGTTGTCCTTGTATTTCTTTTAGAATTCCTAAGCTATATCATGTCATCTCAGCAGAAACTTATATATCTGAATACTGCTCTAGCTCTTTATAGAAATGGTTTTACAAACTATAATTTAATACCATGCCCTCTTTTTACAAATCAAAACTTGGTATAGTTAGTACTAAATAAAAAGCATCTTATTGGGGCTTCCCTGGTGGCGCAGTTATTGAGAGTCCGCCTGCCAATGCAGGGGACACGGGTTCGTGCCCCAGTCCGGGAGGATCCCACATGCCGTGGAGCGGCTGGGCCCGTGAGCCATGGCTGCTGAGCCTGTGCGTCCGGAGCCTGTGCTCCGCAACGGGAGAGGCCACAGGAGTGAGAGGCCCGCGTACCGCAAAAAAAAAAAAAAAAGCATCTTATTTAGTTGAAGATATGCCTACTATCTTGATCAACATCCCCAAAGGTTCACAAAATAGTTGTTGTTTTTTTACAATTTAGCTCCAGGAAGACATTTGTCCAATATGCTTATTCATAATTGATATGAGAGAGATGTAACCGAATGTGCTTCTCTTTTAGCCTTGGCTATAGGAAAACCTGAAACTAAGTCTTGAACTTAAAAGTAGACATTTCCCTCAGTCCAGAATAATTATTCAGTGTCTTTCATTGGTTTGTCTTCATCCTTGTATTTTTATTTCAGTGGTTTTAAAGAATTATGGTACATTGTCTCAAATCATTTTTTTGAAAATAGGCAAAGTAATGAATGAATGAATAAAACTACCTAAGTTTGGGGTGTTTTTTAAAAATTTATTATTGTTAATATTTTGCCAAAGTACCCATAAAGCTTTTTAGTTTAAGGCATAATCCTCAAATTAGTTTAAGATTTACAAAATGTAAATTGAGCTTCCAAGAGTTAGTCAGCATGCCTTATATTATGAGTTTTCCTGACTGTACTTTTATTGGGGTTTAATCAGAGACCATTGTAAGAAATTCTAATCTGGGTTCTAAGCATTTGACATTATTAAACAGCTGAATGAAAAAGAACATAAGAATTGCAAAGTAGAAAATACAATTATTTTTAAGTTGAATAACATTATAAATGTAACAACACTGAAATGCTAAGAAGCATTAGGCAGCTCCATCAGTTCCTGCTTCACAGGCCTAAATGCAACTGGAGAGCAATTTCTGAGGAGCCCGGGGGTAAGGATCTGGTGTCCGTCCCAGGGCAGTTCCCAGGAATAACAGGGCAGAAGTTCCATGGGACAGGTGAAAGACTCTCTGAGGGTTATGCTGCTGGCCGTTGGGTTTGCCCAAAACACATCAGTGATAACAGGATGGTCACGGGCCAGTCATGCACAGACACTCTCATCACCATGGCAAGGCCTAGAATGTGCCTGGAACTACTAAGGTGGGCCACGAAGGTCCCCCTCCTTGGGTACCACATCCAGCCCAGCACCTCTCACCTAGACTCTGCCTTGAACTAAGCACTTCCTTAAGACCAGAGGAATGAACCATCATGAATGTGCTCAGCCAGAGAACACCCAAATCCTCAAAGGCAAACAACCTCTTCCTGGGGCCCTAGATCTACGCCTGCTCTGTGGGTGGCCTGAATAAGGGCGAAGACTCAGCCATCAGTAAAGGTCAGCAAATATACCTTCTTGCTACAAAAGGAGGGCAGGCAACATCCAACCCTGTTTCCTGGCATCACCTGAGTCTTTAACACCATCTAAGAATTTAGATGGGGGGGGAGTTAAATTCTCAAAAATAACTTCAATTAACTTTAATGATTTTAACTTTTAATTTTGAAAGTAAATATGTGTCATCCAGTAAACGGGTTACACTGTGTGGCAGCACAGAAAAACAAGTAACTTTGCAGCTGTTAACTCTGGAGCGGTAACTTTGAAGTGGTGGAGGAAAGGCCATCCTTGACAGAGGGAGGCTGCCAGCAGGGCACCCTCTGCCAGGCGAAAGTGTCCCTACAACCTGCCTAGAGCTGCTGGAGCTGCATGCAGCAGAGGGACCCTCCAGGCCGCTGTGGTCACCAGAGTAGAGTAGCTGTGGCACCCTCAGGGCTAATTCTCACGAAGTATACGTGAGAAAAAGAGAAGAGCAGGAAGCCAGAGCGAGTGTGACAGGACGAAGGGCATTTTTCTGCTTCTCTCTCCTCTTTGCAGCAGCTGCTGTTCACCAGGCGGGGTAAGTGAGGAGGGCAGGCTGCAGTCTGTATTTGCTCTTCCCACCCCCCCTTTCATCATCTCCCTCCCCGCCTCCACTCCAGAGCGAGGACTTCATTCTAACAGGAATCTGCTTTGCTCTTTTTTTTTTTTTTTTTTTTTTTTTTGCTGTACGCGGGCCTCTCACTGTTGTGGCTTCTCCCGTTGCGGAGCACAGGCTCCGGACGCACAGGCTCAGCGGCCATAGCTCACGGGCCCAGCCGCTCCGCAGCATGTGGGATCTTCCCGGACCGGGGCACGAACCTGTGTCCCCTGTATCGGCAGGCGGACTCTCAACCACTGCGCCACCAGGGAAGCCCCTGCTTTGCTCTTGTAGCTCTTTCTACTAAAATATTAACCCTGCTAAGGTGCCTGCAGATGAGAGACAAGCCACAGTCTCTCCTTGAGACATCTGGATTTCAAAAGGAGCCTCTTGTAAGATAAGTCTTCCGTCTCCAATGAGAAGGGGTTTGGATTTATCTGAAAAAGGACCACGCTTGATGCGGAGAGGTTTTCCAGGCACACCTCAAATTATGGTTGACCCTTGAATGACACGGGTTTGAACTGTGTTGATCCACTTATACATACATTTTTTTCAATAAATACGTGCAGCACTACAGAACTGAGGATGGTTGAATCCATGGATGTGGAACCACTCATACGGAGGGCGCACTCTGGGACTTGAGCATCCGCGGATTTTGGCATCTACTGGCGGCTCCTGGAATCAATCCCCCCACGGATACCAAAGGACAACTGTACATTGCCTTGGGCGGGAGGGCTTTCAAATGGCTCTGTTCAGGTCAGACTTAGGACGATAGAGCACTCCAGGGAGAGCAAATGATAGCCTGAAAAAGTAACAATCCCTGTCTCTAACTCAGAGAAATACAAAATCTTATGTAAGAATGATCACTACTAGGAAGAGGACACTTTAATCTTGGAAATGACATAAAGAGTTGGTTGATTCAACTTGACAGATATGTATGAAGACCCTCTTAGGAACTATACCATGAGATACTGGAGTGTACAAACAATGAGTAAGCCACGATGCTTACCCTCAAGGCGCCCAGTCCAACAGGGGAGACACACGTGTAAATAACGCAATGTGGTTGGAACCTGCTGTAATAGCTTCACGGGAAAAGTGCCATCATCAGAGAGGGGAGAGGGAAGAAGGCTGATTCATGTATCAGCAAGTGCGAAAGAGGCATCTTCACTCTAGAAATGCTGAGATCTCAAATAATTTTTTTTTCCCAATGAGGCTAGTAATAGACAAGGGAAAGAAATGGAGAAATGAAGCAAAAATGAGGTCTGTGATTTAAATAGGACCTACTGCAAAAGGATTTTTGCCTTTGCCTTTTAAACTAGAAACCCTTTCAGACACATAATTATGAACTGTATTACAAGAATAAACAATAAACAGAGCATGGAAGATGATAGTGCAAGTTAATATTAGAATTTAATATCCATGAAACCTTGGCCATTCAGTACGTTTAGGGTTAGGGCCAAGGAATCGGAAGGTGAACAGAAAGAGAAAATTATAATATAGAAGGCAAATCAGACGAAAGCATTACTGAATATTTCAATATTTCAGTAGAAGTGGAACTAAGACAATGGTACAAAAGGCAGAGCAGCAGAGGTAGATGATTTATTAACAGAGCTACTAAATTCTGTGTCAAGGATAATTCCAAGTTACAAAGACTGAAGAGAGAGTGAAGTAGACAATACAGAGAATGGGAAATGTAGAGATCAGATGCTAGCCTTAGCTCCACTGCTAACAAATAAGGAGCCCTTTCTGGACCTTGATTTCCATATCTGTAAAGAGATAAGGTACAGTAAAGTCTCGCTAAGATTCCTTCCCTCTCATGTTTTGTTTTTGTTTTTTTTTTTTAAAAGCATGAACAAAGTGTAATACTCATTCATTTCATCTCAACAAATAGTGAGGACACAGCATGTGCCAGGCACAAGGGGACACAGGGGAGAACAAGATTATACTCTGGCTGGGGAGAGATCAAAGGAGATGAGAAAGGGAAAGAGTAGTACTTGACAAGACTGTTAATTCCACTGTTGAGCACTGTGGTAGCCAGCCTCGAAATGGCCCCCAGTAATCCCTGTTTTGGGTGTTCACACTCTTGTGTAATTTGCTCCCACATTGTACCAGGATTGGTCTACGTGACCAACGATACACAGCAGAAATGATGGGAGGTCACTTCCAAGATTATTAGGTGATAAAAGACTGCAGCCCAGTGTTGGGTTCCCCCTGCTCCCCCATCTATCTGTACCTGTATCTCTAGCTCTAGTTTTCTTGGATCTCTTGCTCTGAGGGAAGACAGCTGCTATGCTGTGAGCAGCCCTACGGTAAAGAACTGAAGATTCCAGTCATTAGCCACTGAGGAACTGAGGCCTGTGATAATCACTTGAATGAGCTTGGAAGCTCAAGCTTTTCCAGCCCCAGTGAAACCCTGAGATGACTGTAGCCCTGGATCTACAATGTGACTGCAACCCTGTGAGAGACTTGAGTCAGAACCTCCCAGAAACTGCATGAGATCATAAACATTTGTTCTTTTAAGCTGTTAAATTTGGGGGTGGTTTCTAATACAGCAATAGATCCAATCCACACGTGGTTTTAGTTTCAGTTATTTAAGTGTTCACATACATAGAATTTTAGAACTGAGGCTTAAGGAGGTTAAGATAATACCACTAACAACAGAGCAGGGACTAGAACCAACACCTTTTGATTGTTGTTCAACGCTCCTTTCACTGTACTGTGCTGACTCTCCATAATGGATTAATCTCATGGTTAAAGAAATAAGGTCTGAGTGGATGAAGTAATTCGCTCAAGATTCTCCAGCAAGCAAGTAGCTGAGCCTCTGCACTAACCTACTGAACATGATTCCATTCTTTATAATAATCTTTTTCCTACTCTCAAGCTTCACTGACCTTGAGATAATTAACTGAATGAAGATTACAAGAAATAAGAGCTGTCCTTAAAGGGTAAACTGGGGCGCTTGCCTCAGGCCTTTCCATTCAAGGTGAGCTCTATGTTGGTGATTTACACTTAGCAATATATTCATGCATTTATTCAACAAGTGTTTTTTTGAAACCTGCTTTAAGCACAGCAAAATCTGTGGGTTGTAAGGAATATAAAATGCTAGGACTTAAAAATCTAATTAGGGATAAAAGACAAACGTGATGAAAAATTACAATAAAGTCAGTATATGTTTGCCTGCTGAATGAACAGTAGGAACAATATATGCAATAAGCATTTAAAAAGAATTGCAGGCTAAAAAAAATGAAAGAATAGAAGGAAATCCACTGCTTCCCCCAGTTAAAGTCATACCCCACCCTCAGGCAATGGAATTGAGACCTAGAAATCCCCATTCTTATTCCCTAAAAGCTCCTTTCTCCCCTAGGGATATTCCACTAATTACCATTACAAATATCATGGCCTCTGCTTCCTCCTTCATTGTTTTGGGTGTGACTTGGTCGTCAGGCTAAGGAATTTGAACTCCTTTTCTCTAATTGTTGAAGGTTTTTGAGCTAAGGTTGCAATGGGGATGAGAACTGACTGGGTGGCAGAGGCAGGGGGATTCATGTCAACACCCACATGTTCATACAGGTCGGTTGGACAGGGCTGCCACCTTGTGACAGGCATGGGCAGTGTGCCCTCTGAAGTGGAGACTGGAGACTAGAAGCGGGTGTGGGAGCTTAGCAGTGCTTGACTGGCTGGCAGCTGAAGGCTTTTTCATGTCTGTCTTAAAGAGACCTTGCTTTAGCTTGATAAAGAGAAAATAGAGACAAATGTGGGCCTTTTAAGAAGATCAATATGGCCCTAGGTTCTCAATATTTTTAGCTATCTGGCTCTCTTGTCACAATAAAGATACCAGAAGGAATTCCCTGGCGGTCCAGTGGTTAGGACTCCATGCTTTCACTGCCCAGGGCACAAGGTTCAATCCCTGGTCAGGGAACTAAGATCCCACCAACTGCTCAGAGTGGCCAAAATTTTTTTTAAATAAAATAAAACAGCAGGAAAAAAAAATTATTCTCAAAAAAAATAAAAGATACCAGAAACTATATATTTACACATACAAGGATATGTATATTTTCAAGGATTGTGAGGAAAAGACTGGCAAAAGTAAACAGGGAAAATTCCGGGCAGCAGTGAAAAAAAAATTTGAGCTATGCGTGTTCTTCAAGTCAGCAGATGAACAACAGTCCCGCCCCCTAAAGGGCCCAGAAGCAGTATGAATTTAATATGTCCCCCAAATATTATTCATATTCCCCTTAGCACCTGTCCTTCCTTCTGTGTTCTATAATTTGGTGAATGATACCACCCAACTCAGCCCGAAGGCAAGAAGCCCTCCTAGATGCTCTCCTACCTCCTCCTCACCTCCCAACTGCACTGTCAGTTCTCCTCCCTGAATATCTCTCCAATCTGTGTCCTCCTCTTCATATTCGCTACGCCAGTCTTGGTTCAAACGCTCATTCTCTCTGCCCCAGATCATCGAGCATGAAACCAACAGATGCTTCTCAAGAAGAGTGTTCCATGATTATATTAGTCAGGGTCCCAGCAGGAAACTGGATCACATTCCAGCATGGTAACTTAAGATACTTGGATGATGAAGGGACTTTTTACAAAGGTGTAAGCATGTCACCTGAAAACTGGGTTCTCCTCTTGTTGGGTGTCAAGTCAAAAGACACATCCAAGCCATAGAGTGGGAGAAGGAAGAATGTATTATAAATTGCAGCAAGTAAGGAGAACACAGGGGATCTTTCCCAAA
Organism: Mesoplodon densirostris; assembly: GCF_025265405.1. Taxonomy (NCBI): domain Eukaryota; kingdom Metazoa; phylum Chordata; class Mammalia; order Artiodactyla; family Ziphiidae; genus Mesoplodon; species Mesoplodon densirostris. The sequence continues at coordinate 12,693,078 of NC_082671.1, forward strand.
GCAGTGCCTCCCTGAAAAACAAAATTGGCTAAGTTTTAAGCTAAGGGTACATGCATATTCATGAAGGGGCTTGGGCAGTCTGGTCAACAGGGTCCAAGCTTTAGTTGATTGAAGTCATCCAGGGTGAGAAAAGGTCAACATCATCATCATCCCTTAGGTTCCAATTGTTCTGGGGGTTAAGCGCCTGGGGGATTTAAATTCAGCTCAAGAAGAGCTAGTTTCTAAAGACTTCAGGCTAGTCTTTACCATTGAAATAGAACGGGGAGTCTTTACAACTGATTTGTTATCTTTGTTATTGTTACTTCTCTTGCTTGATAACAGTTTGTTCTTTTGTTTCCTTAAAATCATTATTACTGAGACCTGTTCAAGGGCAAGCATTGTGGCCAGGCTTAGATCACAAAAGGGTTTAGGCCAAAAAGGGCTTTTCTTGCGTCAAGAAAGCCACGCCTGGTTCTCTTTCTCCAGGGACCCCCTACCCTATCTGCTTACAAGTAGGCTAAGGAAACTAGCAAGAGATGGCTATGCCCCCCTAGGCTAGCCACTGCTGGGTCTGAAGTGACAAGAGTTAGGACAGGGCTGTCGCTCTAGGATCCAGAGCCAGCTATGGCTATGGAGAACGGACCTCCCAGCTGGAACTGGGACCTCCCAGTAGAGCTATTGACAAAGCAAGGCCCAGTGGAGGGGGGGGTGTGTAAATTTCCTGTCCCGTCTGTCTGCCCACCCTGGAATCTCCTGCTAGTGACTCCCACTGACTGAACCCAACGAGAAACCAAAAGGCAGGGGACATTCTCAGAAGGCCAGCCTCCTAGAGTCAGGGTAGAAAGAGTAGAGGGTGGGTCTGTGGGGACAAAGAGAGAATACCCGCAACAAAGCCATTTCACAGTATTCATTCGCACATTAGACATTTTTAAGAGAACTCTGGCAAAGAAATCTCTTCAAATTTGTTTTACTCGGTGTTTTCCTGATCTTTCGCCATCTAATCTTGCCCAGCTGTATCTACTTCCTCCTAACTGCCACTAGATATGCCTTCTTAAAGCACAGATTTTAGCAGGTTACCCCCCTGCTTCTAAATCTATCAATGGTTGGCATCATCCTTTGAATGAATGAATGCCTCTGCCTAACCTTGTACCAAAACTCCACCCCCAGCGTACACAGATACCACACCATCGCTGACTCCTACTCATCTCTCCAATGTCATCTCCCTCCCAACAGTTTATACTCCAGGCTTCCTGAGCTGCTGTGGATTCATGACCGCATGCTGTCTTTTTACGTGGAATGCTTCAGTGATCCTGAGACCTGCATTAACAGGATCATGTGGATACTCTTCTAAAAAAACGTTTTCTGAGGCACCAGACTGAGTGACACCTATTTTTGTGCCCCTGCTGTACTTTAAGCCTACATCTGTTATAACATTCATCCATCACACAGTATCAACTATATGTATGCTATTTACCTCCTCAATGAGGTTGAAGAATTTCTTGAGGTCAGGGGTCATGATAATACAGCTCTGTACCCTGGTACAACAGGTACTCAGTGAATGTTTGCTGAATTAAATTCCTCCTCTGTGTAAGGACCACATGGGTGGTTGGCAATCGCAAGTGAGATCTTTCCATGACACGCACCCCCAAGTTATAAGCAGAGGAGATTTCAACAATGTCTACAACTTGGGCTCCTTGCCTTTGGTGCATTATTCCTTCTTATAAAAGGCAAAGGATCAAAGTCAATGTCTCAGTTCATAGAAAACTTATTTCTTGAATAACTCCTAAACACCTGTCTGTAAATGCCAATACCAGGAATTGTGACTCCCCTCAAACAGATCAGAACACAAGTGCCCTGAGGAAAGACTGTGTCTTCACAGTCTCTGCCTTTCTCTGCACTTCTTGCACTAGACTAATCATAAACTCAGATTTTCTCAGGTAAATCTGTACCATGAAACAGCTGGCCCATGGGGTCAGATGTGGGTCCAGACATTTCCAGATGTCCTGGAGGTATGACTAGTGTGCTGCAGACACCTTCAGAAGGGGCGAGAGTTGTTTCCACAGTCAGTTTCAGGCCTCACTGTAGTGCAGTGATGGGAAAGCACTGGATTACTGATCAGACAGAAGAAGGGCGAGGGGAATGTATAAAACCCAAGTCTGCCACTTCTTGGCTGGGTGACCTTGGTCAAGTTACTCTATGCTTCTAGGTGTGTTTCCGCATCTGCAAAATGGGATCAAGACGGGCCTCACATGGTTCTTGTCAGGATTAAGTGACATAAATCAGAAAGAGATTATTAGTAAGGACCCAATAAATTGTTGTTTCTCCTTTTACCACCTTAATCATCTCCTGCTTTGAGAGGCTGCCTTTCTAATTTAGAAGGAGGCAGGTGACTTGGTTGGGTGCAGTGAGGTATGCTAGCTTGTTTGTTTAAATTTTTTAAAAATACTTAATTTCAAAGCTTCCTTATGGCAATACTGTGACAGAAATAAAACTAGGCAGTTGTTGCTATGCAACATCAAGTAGTTTGCCGAGGAACTGGATATATCTTTGCTGTTACTTATCTTTAGTTGAATTCTGAGCAACATTTTTCTGACTAGCCAGCGTTACCCTGTTCTTATTTCGTAAGGGGAAGCTGTTGCGGTGGGAAATCGAGGGGGAAGTGCTGTGCTGGGGGTCACTGGATCATGGCAGGTGCTTGGTCTCCTTAAGACTGGGCATTTTGTGTCCTCTTTTCATTATTTGTTCTTTTCCCTTCATCTGTTTTGCCTCCCATTTTCTTCACTATAATAAAAGAAGACAAGGGGGAAAGTGGACGGGGGATGGTGGTGGGATCAACTGGGAGATTGGGATTGACATACATACACTAATATGTATAAAATAGATAACTAATAAGAACCTGCTGTATAAAAAATAAATAAAATAAAATTCAAAAACATAAAATAAAATTCAAAAAGAAAACATGCGGCAAAAGCTTCACGACATTGGGACTTCCCTGGTGCTGCAGTGGTTAAGAATCCGCCTGCAATGCAGGGGACATGGGTTTGATCCCTGGTCCGGGAAGATCTCACATGCCGCAGAGCAACTAAGCCCGTGCGCCACAACTAATAAGCCCGCGTGCCACAACTACTGAGGCCCAAGCGCCTAGAGCCCGTGCTGCGCAACAAGAGAAGCCACCACAATGAGAAGCCCGTGCACCACAACGAAGAGTAGCCCCCGCTCACCACAACTAGAGAAAGCCCGCGCTCAGCAACGAAGACCCAACGCAGCCAAAAAATAAATATATAAATAAATAAATAAAAGAAGACAAAATGTTTCTTTTAGCCCTTTTCTTGATAGCAGCCTTCTCAGTTTTGGTTAGTTGTTGGACTTTGTCCCTTTTGGAGCAATAAATATTAGAATTTATCTAAATATTTAATTATAGCCAGTCCATCCAATAAATGTCTCTGCTTTTCACTTAATAAAAGACATACCAAAATTAATACAATGCCTTTTGTAAAATATGTAACTCTATGCTCTTGAAATATTCTTATCCTCACCCTGTGTGCTGGTGTGCAATCCTCACACCTTATATTTTCTTTCAGAAAGCTCCTTCCTAAAAAAAAAAAAATCTGCCGAACAACAGACCTGCAGTAAAGTTCCTAAATCTGTCTCACTCCCCAGCCCTCCCGCCCAACGCCGACCCTCCCTTTTTCCACATCCTCTTTTCAATCCTGAGAGCTCACCGACCTCCCATTTTTATTCCTCTTCACTGACTCCTCTGCTGTCTTCCAAGTAAGTATATGCTAGGCTTCATCTGACCCTTCCGCTGTTTCCCATTCTGATCTCATAGGCACTAACTTGTTGAGATTCTGGGAAGGTGCGGAAAAGAGCACACAGAGCTCAAAGCGGGGGGTGGGGGGGTATTCGGAAGGATCATGTGACCAGGTGTGAGGAAAAATTTCCAGGGTTAGGGGGCGTCATGGGGAAGCGGTTCGCATTCTGAAGAAGGCATTTTGAGCTAGAAGCCATGACTCTTGTGCTGAGAGAAACGAGTAAACAACAACAGCAACAGGACATTCTAGGTTTTTTGTTCTCTTTTGGCCCATACCGCATGGCAAAAGACTGGTTAATGATAACAATGCATCGTAAAACCTTCAGAAGGAAAGGAGAATGTGTTGTGGACCATTTGTTTTGTGTGTGGCCATACCGTATTTTTTTCTTTTGATAGCAAATTTATTTATTTAGTACTTTTTCCATTCCATATCATCAGGAGGATTGATTTCAACTTTCCCCAACCAGAGATGGAACCCTGGGCCCCTGCAGTGAAAGCGCGGAATCCTAACCGCCAGACCGCCAGGGAATTCCCAGGACACCGTAGTTTGGAAGGAATGCCAGGGTTTTCATGCTGATACCTGACCTACCCCGATTCTCTCCCTCCTCCTGCCACTGTGTCTACCCCAGCTGAAATATATTTACCTGTCCTCTGTCTCATTCAGCTTTCCCAGGATCAACCGTGTAGAAGATAAATAGGACTGAGAGGGACCTCTGAGAATATGAAGTCTAACTCCCTGATTTCAAAACCTGAAGCCCAGAGACTAGGAGAGATCGGCTACAGTCACACAGCTTGCTGGTGTCACAGGCCCTGTCTCTCCAATTAATGGACTGATTGGCTACACCAGAGGTCAGGAGGGTGGCCTTGTTGTATTGTCTCATTCATGTCTAGAGAAGGGAGAAATCTTTTTAGTCTTGGACAGAGGGGATGGAGACCCAAAGCAATAATGGGCATAGTTCCAGGCTCTAGGGACTGCTGATGAGTTTTAAATAAGACAACACGAACAAGTTCCCGTTTATCTTATCAGTGTATCTTGCCCTATGGTCTTCGGCAAACTTTCATGCGGCAAACATGTATTGAGTACCTGCTGTTTCCACATATGGCACTGGGCACTAGGGTGCAGAGAGACAAAGAGTAAGATTCTGCCCAGCCCTCAAAATGCTGGAGGACTAATGGCTAGACAAAATCTCAAATGAAATAGAACAAAAGACAGAATCACGTGGGAAATGCTTATTGTCACACAGAGAAAGAATGATTAATCCTCCCTGTGAGGAAGAAGAGGTCAGAGATGGTTTCACAGATGACGTGGCTTCTGAGCTGTGTCTTAAAGGGTAAACACGAAAGTGAGGAGCAGGCGGAGAGGAGGGAGCAGGACATCTGTGCAGCTGAGGCAAGCCCAGCAAAGAGAGCCAGGACAGGCGGGCGTCTGTGGTCCCAGGTAAGAGCGGCTGTGCCCGCGCCGTGGGTGCGTGGGAACCAGAGGCTGGAGGACCGTGGTAGGCCTTGCACACCCAGGGCACGGGTTTGATTATCAGATCCATTTACATACTTCTCGTCCACTTGGACAGGAAAAAGATTTGAAGCTATGGAATTTGGACTTTGTGAGCCATGGGGAGTAAAAGGGTTTTAACAGTAAAAGCGTTGTGACTGGATTTGTATGTTAGAAAGATTTTCAGATTTTCACAACTGACCTTTCAAATGCTAGGTGGAATGAGTTAAACATTGCATCTTTCCGAGGCTGAAAGAACTGTAAAAGGCAAGCTTGTGTTTACAAAGTGGAGAATATCTCAGGAAGACTTAGCTTGTTATGTCTGTTGAATTCTAAATAACAATGGTTACGGGTTAGGATAAGACCTAAGGATGAAGAGCATGTCATCTTTTCTGCTGCAGGAGTCCTTTGAAACTCTCCTAAGCTTCCAATGCCATTAAACCTTACAAAGTCTTATTTACAATACACAAAGTGACCCCTACCTAGACAGCCAGATAACAGAAATCACTAACGTTTGTATAACTCTCTAGATTCATTAAAGACTTTAATTCTACTTTCTGTTTTGATGCCCACAACCATTGGATAGATGAGTGTTATTTTTGTCTCTGCTTTACAGGTGAGGAGACTGTGAATCAGAAAGATAAAGTGACTTGCCTGAGGTAGTAGCTGGTCCAGGGAACGGGGCCTGAGTTCTCTGACTCTACATCCTGATGTTCTTTCCACTGCAGCTTGCTGATTATCAGTAGGGTGACAGCCAGACTACCTTCATAGAGATGAGGGACTGTCATCTGCACCAGTTTACTGATGATCTTGGTCATGTCTTTACCCATCCAGTAGAAATACTCACCTGCTCACTGATTGTCAGGATGTTGTAAGAATATGATACCAGGACTTCCATGGTGGCACAGTGGTTAGGAATCTGCCTGCCAATGCAGGGGACACGGGTTCAAGCCCTGGTCCAGGAAGATCCCACATGCCGCTGAGCAACTACGCCCATGTGCCACAACCACTGAGCCTACATGCCACAACTACTGAAGCCCACGCGCCTAGAGCCCCTGCTCCGCAACGAGAGGCCCCCACAATGAGAAGCCTGTGCACTGCAATGAAGAGTAGCCCCTGCTCCCACAACTAGAGAAAGACTATGTGCAGCTATGAAGACCCAACGCAGCCAAAAATAAATAAATAAATAAAGTTTATAAAAATAAATAAATAAAAGCTTTGCTTTAAAAAAAGAAAGAAAGAAAGAAAGAATATGCTACCACTCTGCAAAGAGCAGAGTACTAGGCAAGCGTAATGCTCATCTGTATTCACCTGGTACAACAGCCTGATCCCCAAAAGCCGAGAAACCATCCATATGTTAGAAATGACGGCAAAATATTTTCCCCTTGAACCTTTGTCACATGGAGAAGGGAAAACAGAAATAGGTCGTATCTCTAATGTGTTCCTCTTCCAGATTACAAAAAGGGAAGGCACACTTTTACAACCAGTCATAGTGACACATAAACCAGGCATTTAAAAAATCACTTACAGGGTTTCCCCGATGGCGCAATGGTTGAGAGTCTGCCTGCCGAGGCAGGGGACACGGGTTTGTGCCCCGGTCCGTGAAGATCCCACGTGCCGCGGAGTGGCTAGGCCCATGGGCCATGGCCACTGAGCCTGCACTTCCAGAGCCTGTGCTCCACAACGGGAAAGGCCACAACAGGGACAGGCCCGCATACCGAAAATAAATAAATAAATAAACAAATAAATTAATTAAAATAAAAAATCACTTATAAACTAGTAGAACAGTGGGCAAAGTTACTTCACCTTTCAGGACCTGCGAGGCCATATCTGTAAAATCATGCGGTTGGACCTGATGAACTCTAAGGTCTCTTCCTGTCTTAAGACTTAATTATTCTATGCATAAGTGAAACAGGTTCATGTAAGATCTGATTAAGATCTTCTTGAACCTCCAGAGGTGAATACTGGGAATGCAGTTTTTAAAGCCTACTTCTTGCTGTGAGCCTCACATTACTGCACCCCCTCCTCCAACTTCAGAGACAACAGAGCCCAAACTGATTCATAAACAGCCACAAGAGGAAGACCAGAGGTGTGAGAAGATGACTTCTTGGATAACTCAGCAGCCTGAAGAGACGCTCTCCTCTTTCTTCTCTCGCTGTAGTAGCTACAAGAAGGTAAGAGTCCCCAAAAGACAAACAACCCAGTTTAAAACAATGGGCAAAGGACCTGAATAAACATTTCTCTAAAAAAGATATACAGGGCTTTCCTGGTGGCGCAGTGGTTGAGAGTCCGCCTGCCAATGCAGGGGACACGGGTTCGTGCCCCAGTCCAGGAAGATCCCACATGCCACAGAGCAGCTAGGCCTGTGAGCCATGGCCGCTGAGCCTGCACGTCCGGAGCCTGTGCTCCATGACGGGAGAGGCCACAACAGTGAGAGGCCCGCGTACCGCAAAAAAAAAAAAAAAAAAAAAAAAAAAAATTCAAATGGCCACATGAAAAGATGCTTCACATCATTAGTCATCATGGAAATGTAAATCAAAACCACAATGCATGAGATATGACTTCATGCCTACTATAATGGTTATAATCAGAAAATGGGACAATAACAAGTGTTGGCAAGGATGTGGAGAAATTAGGACCCTACTACATTGCTGGTGCAGATGCTATGGAAATCAGTTTGTCAGTTTCTCAGAAAGGTAAATATAAAATTACCGTATGACCCAGCAATCCCTCTCCTAGATATACACCCAAAAGAATTGAAAACAGGAACTCAAACATATATTTGTATGCCAATGTTCTTTGCAGCACTATTCACAATAGCCAAAAAGTATGGATAAGCAAAATGTGCTATATACATACAATGGGATGTTATTAATCAACCACAATAAACAATGAACTTCTGATACACGCTACAACATGGATAAACCATGAAAACATTATGTTAAGTAAAATTAGCCAAACAAGAAGGACAAATATTGTATGATTTCACTTATATGAAATACCTAGAATAGGCAAATTCAAAGAGACACAAAGTAGATTCAAGGTTATCAGGGGATGATGGGAGGAAAACAGAGAGTTTTTGCTTAATGGGTATAGAGTTTCTGTTTGGGTGATGAAACACTTTGGGAAATATAGATAGTAGTGATGGTTGTACAACATTGTAAATGTAATTAAGGCCACTGAATTAAACACTGAAAAAAGGTTAAAATAGCAAATTTGTGTTTTTATATATTTTACCACAATAGAAAAAAAAAGAAGGGGGCAGGACTTGCCCCCATTGAGTGTGTAAAGCAAAGACTGTTGCTCACCATCCAGTTCTCCAAGGATCAAGTCCCACTGCAGTCGCTGACCTCCAGTACACCCTGAAAGGAATTCAGGACAAAAAACAAGATAAGGTACTCTGTGCTTTGGAAAAACACCCTTAGATAGCTAGGGATATTTCAGGAAAACATTTTAATGAACCCAGATTCCTACATCTTCCCATACATAGAAACACACTAAAACTATTAGCTGAGAAATCTGTTCCTCATGATGTATACGTGATTGTATGCACTCCCTAGCCACAATCATATATACATAGTGGCTTCTTCTCCTACCTCTTCGGAGCAGTCCCCTCAGAGCTACTGAGAGGCTGTTTCCCAGGCAACAGTCCTCAGTGAAGTCCCTGAATAAAACTGAAACTTACAACTCTTACACTGTACATTTTTCTTTCAGTCAACAGATGTCTCAGCAGCCTGAGGCCACCAGGCTTGTTGACCTGCCGCCAGTGCAGGAGAAAGAACACCACAGAGCAGGGCACCAGGGCGCAGCCTGGTTGAGAGGGGCATATGGTCCCCTTGGGTTCCTGTTTCCTGAGGCATGCAGAAGATAGATTCCATAAGTGGCTATACACCCCGAGTAGGAGGCCTTGAAGGGCAGATGGCCATGAAACTTACAAAGGACTACCAATGCCAATGGAGCATGCAGGATGGAGACGTATCAGCAAGGCTTAAAAGAATCCCTGCTGCTTCCACTGGGCCTTCAAGCAACCAGCCAGAGCAGTGAGAATGGTCAAAAGAAAGGTAGGAAGAGGTCACCGTCTGTGTCCCTTATGCTTGTCCCTGACTCAGTGTCAGAGAGGTAAGTAGGAGGAGGAAAGGGGAAGATGAAAGGGAGCCTATGATGCCAGGTGCCTCTAACCTCTAGATCCCTGGAACTACTAATCCAACATGAACTGGGGGAGGAGGAGGAGAGTTTTGAACTAAATATCAGATAGATGATTTTAAGTGAAGAGATGGGGGCTCACAAACTGAAATGAGACTGTTCTGAATAGCCCAGAGTGACTAAGTACAAGGAACCAGACTGAAATATCATTAGGGAAGCGGGCTCCCAGGAGGAAAAGGTGTAAGTTTAGCAGAGCAAAGTTTGTAGAAGTTATTGGACAAATAAATCATTCATATTTATACCACAGTGAGTTGAGTCTGTTTAATACACAGGTTACATACTGTGCGAGATGTCTGCCAGTGTTCTCCAGTACCCCTTCTCTCCATTCCCTCACAGTAAGAGGACTTGCAATTCTAAGCTGAACAAATATCCACTCAGAATAGAGAATACGTTTTCTATCCTCCATTCCAACTAAGTCTGAACATGTGCCTAGATTCTGGACAATTGGATAAACATGGAAATTGGTGGCAGCTTTTGGAGACCTCCCTCAAAAGGTCACTGTCTTATATCCTTTGCTTTCATCCACTTTCTTTTTCAAGTATTCCTCCACTCTGCATCTTAAGATGGTGACTGGGGCTCTAGCTAACATCTTAGGTCATAAGGACAATGGTTGAAACTTCAGGATGGCAGAGGCGTAAACTCTAAGGATTCTTGATTCCTGGGAACTTCTGGGAATAGAACCACTACACACCAGCCCTGGAGAGCCTAACTTTTATACAGAAAGTGGGGTGGTCTATATTTTTAAAGCCACTGTTGTTTTAGCCCTCTGTAACTCACAGCTGAACCTAATTCTATATGAAACATGCAAAATATATTACCATAAAATAATCTAAAGCTAAAATGTAGAAAAAATAAGAACTGCACGGTACCTCTTCACCTTCGCTTAGTCAAAATAACACAGATACTAAAAAGCAGTATTTATGGAGACCTTAGGCAAAGAATTTTACCAGAGCTTCATAAGTGTTCTTTCTCTAGTTTTCTCAATTGCAGCCACATAAATAGGTATTACTGTTCACATCTTAGAGATGAAGACACTGACACTTAAAGAAGATAAGTAACTTGTCTAAGGTCACACAGCTAGTATCTGCAGAGCCATGATACAAACCCAATCTGTCTTCCTCCAGAGCCATGCTCTTAACCACTACACATCACACTGGCCTAAAAGTTCTTGCAAAGATTTATTTGTGTGGAGATCTGGGATAGATTGAACTGCAATAACATTTCATAGAATTTTAATAATATATACAGAAGGGATTTGTTTGGTGTTGGGTGGTGATGATATTTTGTAATTAATAAAACAACAAAAAGTTGTTGTAGGTTTTGCTATCTTGGCTACTATATCTCATACGACAGGTCTACAATACGGTTGTTTAAATAAATTGTAAATAATTAATTCTCAGTCTGCTTATCAATTAGGAAATGCTGTACTATAATGTGAACCCAAGAATATGTTGGAAGACAGCTATTAAAAGATGCATAACGTTGAGAAAATGCTGTGATAACAAACCTACAGTTCTGGCCAAATAGAGCACATAAGTAGCTACTTGTGATAAATCAAACAAAGCAGATTATTTGAGCTTATTTGTATTGCTATTGCAGAAAGTAGAATTTCTCTGAAAAGGTTTTAAAATTTCACTACCTTTGATAAAGAAGCTGAAACATTAAATTGGAACATTAAAATAAGACATTAACCTTTAGTGACCAATTAGTCTGTACATACGGGTTAAATATTTCTGAGCGAGTGCTGATTCTAATTAACTGGCATTGCTTCAGAAAGTGGTTTTCAGGAATATTCAGCAGAGAACCAATAATTCCTTACACTGAGTCCATGCCATAGTACAGAGATTGACATATTGTAGATGTTTAATAAGTATTTGATAAATGAAAGAATAGGTTGATCAAGGTGAATTGATGGTGATTGGGTGGATGAATGGATGGATGATTGAATAGATGAATATGAATGGTGTTTTACCAGCTTCAAGTAATTTTTATAGGTATTCTATCACGACCTTCAAAAGCCTCCTGTGAGCAATATGGCTGATAGACATCCCTCACTTGTATTACCCCTTCAACAACAACAATTTGGCAAACACCCACTAACAAAAATGTCTTTGTGGGAGCTGTGGGATCCAGCACCATATGCCAAGGGACTTGGGAGGAGTATCACCCACCCAGGCACCAGGCAATAGGCATACAGACCTTGGTCCCAAGCTGTGGACTCTGCAGTGGCCCACAAACTGACTCCAGCCCCTCTCAGCTATGGTTCAGGAGCCTCTGGAGAACACTGTCTTAGATAATCACCCATGGATAAGAGAGCCTTTGTGGAAGTCCAGAGGTCCGGTGGAGAAGTTCCAGCAAAAAAAAAATAAAATAAATACACACACACACACACACACACACACACACACACACACACACATGAATTTGGATGCATTGGAGATAGTAAGAGGAACAACTTGACTTTACCCATGTCACCCCTCCCCCAAAGCAGCACAGCTCAGTGCCAAGAGAGACCATCTGTTTCCTACTGAAGGGGAGAGAGAGTATGTGAGTGAGTACCTGGCTTCCACAGATGTGCAGGACTCTGCCAAAGAAGTGTATTTCTCTCTCACCCCAGCCAGAGTACTTGGTCATGATCTGCATGACTAGGAGGCATGAGGAGGCAGGGAGAGTGGCAGACAGAACTCTGGGAGGGCACTAAAGGGATGCGGATCCTACTAAAGGCATCATGGACTCGATCAAGAAGCCCTCGCATGAGCCATTGGGGCGCTCTGCCCATGGATCCCCCCAAAGCTCCACGTGCCTCACTTACACACACCCCTACCCTGTGGCTGGATCTCTGTGTGCACTCATGATGGCAGCAAGAGCTTGCTTTGGCAGCTAGCTAGTGAGCACGCACAGAAAGGTGACCTAGATCTGCAGACCAGGGCAAGACCACAGACTTAAGCTTTAGCATTGCCCCTGAGAAGCCAAAAGGAACACCTCTCAGTACCTTGCCTGGTACATTGCAGGATCAAGAGAAGATATACAAGCTTAAGAATTCTGTCACAAGAGGGATCATGTGAAGGGATGGAAAAAGATACTCTATGCAAATGGAAACCTAGTGAGCAGAGGTAGCTATACTTACATGAGACAAAATAAAGTTTAACTCAAAAGCTGTAATAAGAGACAAAGAAGGTCATTATATGATGATAATAATAATAAGGGGGTCAATCCATAAAAGGTAAAGTAGCTTCTGCTCACAAACCTGAAGACTGCTCTCCTTTCCATCCAGCCAAAGATGCTCCATTCAACGTGGGGAACTACTCTTTCCCCACTATTATTACTGATAAAGGTGTCTGCTTTCTCTCAGTCTCCTTCAAGTTTCTCACTTAGAGCACTTTTTAAGTAAGTTCTCTTGGGGTCAAATTGTGAATATTCAAGTGGCACCACATTTTCTCCAAGAGCCCACATATTAATCCAAAGTCAACTTTATTATTTCCCTCAACTGATGCAACAGTCTAGATGGGGCTCTTGGTAGCCAGCATGGGGTGCCAAGATTCCCTGGCTGACTAAACCGATCAGACCCCCATTGCCTCTGATCTGTAACCCCCACTTACTTAGAAGTATTCGTAGAATTATTTACAGAAATTGTTTAATTATTTTGTATACATAACTTTTGTAGTGGTGTGTACCTGGGATAGCTCAGTTTGAAGAAGACACAAAGCCACTTGCTAGGACTGGATAGGACTACATGCAGATAGCACAGCGCCATTACTAAGCCTCGTGCTCATAGGCTCAGTTATGTTGCTCTCACTCTTTGCCACACTGTGTAGGAGAGATTTATTCCAGTTAGCATCTCCACTTCATTGGGAAGGACTAGGATTCAACATTTTCATATTTTTTCTTTATTAACCATTGCCCCCCCCGACACTGACATTTCCTTTTTTTTTTTTTTTTTTTTTTCTTTTACCGTACGTGGGCCTCTCACTGCTGTGGCCTCTCCCGTTGCGGAGCACAGGCTCCGGACGCACAGGCTCAGCGGCCATGGCTCACACGCCCAGCCGCTCCGCGGCATGTAGGATCTTCCCGGACCGGGGCACGAACCCGTGTCCCCTGCATCGGCAGGTGGACTCTCAACCACTGCGCCACCAGGGAAGCCCTGACATTTCCTATTTTTGTTGGTCCTATTTAGACACATGTTGCACAGCACAACTGGTTGGGCATTTGTAGTGCTGCAAGTGTGTGTTATTGCACGTTCATATGGTGGCCCATGGTGCAACAGGAAGAACAATGAAACTGCAGGCAGAAGACCTGGCTTCTCTCATGAAATATCTGTGTGTGACCTTGGACAAGTCGTTTTATTCTTTTAATGTCTCCATTTATCTGTAAAATGAGGGAATCCAAACATATGCTCTCTGAGGGACTCATTCAGAAATAGTAGTTGATGCTTCTATACTCTACTTGAATAGCACTTTATTCATTACTTGCATTTTCTAGGTACTTCTACAAAAAAGAAATCTCAAAACTACCTAATAATCATAACATGGAATGATAAGGTTGGAAGCCATGTTTTATAGAATTCTTTTTTTAAAAATATATTTATATTAAAATATTTTGTATAATTAAGCAGAATAGCAGTGCCAGCTTATCAAGACTTCAGGGGCAGAACAGAAGGTGAGTATATATGGCTTTTGCTGAAGTTGAAATGAACAGCTTTGAACCCTAGCAAAAGCCATTTTCCCCTCAAGTCCAGCAGAGAATTTGTTGCGTACTTGTGATGGTTAATTTTATATGTCAACTCAGCTAGAACACAGTGCCCAGATATTTGGTCAAACATGTCTAGATGGTGACGTGAGGGTAACCTGTAGATAGGATTAACATTTAAACTTTGAGTAAAGTAGATTATTCTCTAAAATGTGAGTGGGCCTCATCAAATCAGTTGAAGGCCTTAAAAAAGTACCAAGGTCCCTGGGGAAGAGGAAATTCTGCCAACACACTGCCTTTGGACCTGAGCTGCAACATCCACACGGACTCTTCCTTGGGTCTTCACCCTAAGGGCCTGCCCTGCAGATTTTGGACTTGCCAGCTCCACAATCACGGGAGCCCATTTCTGAATCAATCTGTCTCTCTCTCTCTCTGTGTCTCGGTCTCCGTAAAACCAGCCATTGCTGGGTTTAAAGACAAAAGGGAACCATGAGCCAATAAATGTGGGCACCTTGAGAAACTGAAAAGGGACCGTGACCTTCAGTTACAACACTGGTCTTGAGCGGCACAGTGATCTGCGTTACCACAGATCCCTATATGGTGTGGTTTCCAAGAATGCATTGTGGACATAAACAAGGACTGCCTGTACTGTTCCAGGAAGTGGAAACAACACACACCAGCGTCTGAGTGAACTCTGAAACATACCTGCAACCAATCACTGGATCTGGGTAAAGACAACTCAAGATTCCAAGGGAACTTGGGGAAGAGCATTAAGTGAAATTTAGTATATTGTTCCCTGATGTATCTTTGTTTATGACTCTACAGGTGGCTGGTTGTTTTCCTCAGTCCTGTTGCCAAAAGAACTGGAGGAGACAGGAAGAGCAAGAACAATTTGACCCTCAGTGAATTCTCTCTCTCTCTCTCTCTCTCTCTCTCTCTCTCTCTCTCTCTCTCTCTCTCTCTATATATATATATATATATATATATATATATATATATATATATATATCCCTTTTGGTTCTGTTTCTCTGGAGAACCCTGACTAGTATAACATCTTCCTAGACTTTTTCATCCAATCCTGCCCTTATCCCATGTCTTCTGATTCAGCCCCAGCCAGAGGGTCCATCACTCAGTAATGAATGCAAGTGAAAGGGATCTACAAACTAGAAAGTACTGTGCACAGGTATGCTAAGATAATAGCAGTTATTATTGTCGTCATCACTATCATCATTTTAGGCATTCAGTTTGAAACATTAGATACAATGAGGTATGCTCAGTGTTATATCATGTGAAAGGCTGGAATCTCTAAGAGAAGGAAGACCACACAGGGCAGGGTGATATTGTGCTCTGCTTCCACAACCCACCAGCCCAGCCACACATCAGATTATTAAAACCACTTCTGGGAAAGAACAGAATTCGTTGATTATGCATTCATCCCACATAGCTCTTAGCTCCAGCAATTCTCTACACCTCCAGAGACCTCTCATCTTCCTCTTCATCTACATTATCCAGAAAAGAAAAAAAAGCCAGCTGTCAGAGGGAGTGATCTTTTTAGCACTTTTCCAATCAAAACCAGCCTTTGCTGACTTCCTAGGATAAATCCTGCCCTGGTCTCCAAAAAGCCTATGATAGCTTTTCAGTGCACTGGCTCCACCTAGTGACTGCTATCAAGAATGCACCCAAATTTTCTCAGTTTGGATCAAGTGCACAGAACTGACAGCTAAAAATAAGATGATGTGTTTACAATAGTCAGACCTAGATTTCAGTTCCAGAGGTTTCCAGGGAACACTGCACATTGCTTATTTTAGGAGTACCTAGCATAACATTAATAGTGCGGACATTGAGTTCAGACACCTCTGAGTTCAAATTCCTGTTCTATTCCTATTGTTTTTGCCTATGTGACTTTGGACAAGTCATTTAGCTTATTTAAGCTTCTTTTTTTTTGGTAAAAATTGGAGTAATTCTTATATAAGCTTTATTTTTTTAACTAAGCTAATTTTAATAGCTAAGGGGAATTTCTTAATAATATAAATAGATACTAGATAGAATACCTAGTAGACTACATAGCCTTTAATAAACAATAATAAATCATAGTTATTTCTATTATTAGCTACTTGGAGGACTTCCATAGACTATCCATTTCTATATGGGTTGCTACTCCCTACTCTTCTAACTAAACTAAACAGGAGATGATTATCAATTTTATTTTATTTATTTTTTTTGAATTTTTTATTATTTTTTTATACAGCAGGTTCTTATTAGTTATCTATTTTATACACATCAGTTATACATGTCAATCCCAATCTCCCAGTTCATCCCACCACCACCACCTCCACCCCCTCCACACTTTCCCCCCTTGGTGTCCATACGTTTGTTCTCTACATCTGTGTGATGATCAATTTTAAAATGCTTACATTAGCACAGTTTGGGTCTGATAGATGCAGATTTTCCTGTAGGAATTATACATTCTTTGTTATGCTGCTGCCTAGAATAAATATTCTAATGATTCAATAAAGGCACTAAATTTTTTTATTGAATGTGTGTCATATCTGTTCCTTTCTTTGGTACTACAGTAAAAGTTTGAAGTTCATTCTTAGATCTATGACCTTGGGAATATAACCTTTTCAATTACCTCTGATATCTATTCTAAAAATAAATTTTCAACAGCATAATTTTGGGTCTGTCTTGAATGCAAAAACAAAAAAGACCATGTCTTAATGAATGGGGAAGATTTTTTAAAGCACAAATATTTATGGTTAGTTGTTCATAATGTACCTTTGTTCAATTTCAAAACCAAATCTTACTTCCAGAATCCCTTAGTTTGCAATACCACTGTGAGGCAGAAGAACCCAACCTTGCTCCCAGCCTTGTTCTTTCTTGTCTTTGGTTTTTTAGAAGTGGGTATTTTATATCCGGTTTCATCTTTCTCTATCTTTGGTTCTGGATACGGTTTTTTTCCCCCACGGAGAACTTTGTGATGTAGAGAAGAAAGCACTGGACTAAGACCCATGGAACTTGCAACCTCATCTCATCGGAATCAAACTCATGAGACCAGATACAGGTCACAGCCTAAGTCTCAGTTTCTGCATCTGAAAAATGACGATACCTACCTATCTTATCCTACAGAATTGTGGTAAATATAATAAATTAGTGTAAGTAAAAGATCTTTGTACATTATAAGGTGCTTACAAATACAAAATCAGTGTGTAATTATTGCCCAGGATGAGAACTACTAGTTTATCAAGATCTATTTCCAGTCTTTTAAGTATGGAAACCCTCATATACCAGTAATTGTATTTTTACTATGTATTGACTGAGAAAATACAAGTTTTCATTTGGATGTCAAGTTCCTTACAATAACTTCAAGGCCTCCCAGAAGGTCATGGTCATACGTTTAGATGCCTAAATCAGTAAGGACATCAACCAAAGACACACTGGACTGCTTCTGTCTGGTTTTCAGGTTCCTCAGAACCAACTGCTTTCCTTTCCTAAATGTCCTCTACCACTGGCTCTGACTCCTGGCCCCTCTTCTTCTCTGCTGGTTCTCAGGAGCCTAAGCCCACCTGTCATTTCTTCCATAACTAGTAATGATAAATTCTTAACAGTTACTCATAGTTAAACCATATAGGCACACACCTCAACAGTGGAAAATCAAATTGTTATCACACATGGGAACGGAAAGATTTGAGTCCAAAGTACTGGTAAGAAGTGCAAAAATACTCCCTCCCCCAACCCTTGAGTTATTAATCATCTTGAAGTTGCAGTACTCAGACATCTGTTGGATAAAAGAACAGAAGAGAGGGAGGCAAGGAAATCTGCCAAGACCTGAGGCAGATGCTTCCTCTTAGATTTGGACCTATTAGCAATGTTATATGTTCTGACTCTCCCACAGGTTTAAGTTTCAACATCACACTTCTCTAATGTATTACAACAACTCTGGGCTTCCCTGGTGGCGCAGTGGTTGAGAGTCCGCCTGCCGATGCAGGGGACACGGGTTTGTGCCCCGGTCCGGGAAGATCCCACATGCCGCGGAGCGGCTGGGCCCGTGAGCCATGGCCGCTGAGCCTGCGCATCTGGAGCCTGTGCTCCACAACTGGAGAGGCCACAACAGTGAGAGGCCCAAGTACCGCAAAAAAAAAAAAAAAAAAAAACTCTAATGTGGGTAGATCTTGAGCATAAGGAGTCCCAGGTATTATTGGGCCACTTCATTCATTCATTCATTCAGAAGCATTAGTTGAGAACCTACCCAATTAGCCGTAAATTATCCTGAGGCTTGAGATTTAAAGATTAAAGACACTGTTTTAAAAGTGTTCACTGTCTACTGAGGGATTCAGTTTATAGTACGGTGACCTCAGTTCAACTGTACAAGGAACCCAAGGTGTTCTGGAGCACATGGGTCAGCACCTAAACCAGAGGTGAGAGGGAATCCAAAGCGACTTCCCAGAGAAGGGAAGGCCTAAAGCAAGATTTGAAATATAAACGTAAGCTCATCAGGTGAGAAAGGGGTAACTCATTCCAGGTTAACCAACAGGGTTCAGAGACTTGAAAAGAGCTTGCTCGTAAGATGCAAAGTGGAGGAGCTGGGAGACAGGAGAAAGAGTAGCTGAAGGCTCTTTAAGGAAGGGCTTGGGACTTCCCTGGCAGTCCAGTGGTTAGGCCTCTGCACTCTCATGCCAAGGGTCCAGGTTCGATCCCTGGCTGGGGAACTAAGATCCTACAAGCCACGGTGTGACCAACCCCCTGCCACAAAAAAAAAAAAAAAAAAAAAAAAAAAAAGGCTCCCTATGCCCAGCGGACAAGCTTACACTGTGGCTGAGGCGATGGGAGCTACTAAAGGATTCTGAGTGGGAGAGCAGCTTAGATACCCTTTTCACAGTTTTCAGCATGGTCTATGCAGAAAGTGAAGTGATTTCAAGGTTGAAAGAGAGCTGGATTTAGTTGAGTTACGAGGATCAGAGAAGGAAAATGCAGGAAAAGAAAAAGAAAGGAAGGAAATGTGTGCTGAAATGAGTTTGCCACCTATGTATTTTTAACAATCCACATCCCTTATTCTCTGCTTTTCTCCCTCGCCACCACCAATACCATTTCTGGGTTTGACCTCATTATAGTCCACAGTATGTACATCATTGACTCAACTACTTAGAATAAACACATTTAGAAAGAAGATAACGTGGATAGAAATACTGTAATATAAAAGATTTTCTCACAATGTGGGAAGAAGTATGTATTTTTTCTTCCAAATTTCACATAGTCCAAGAAACACTGTAAGGATAAGTGCATGTTGCCATGGAAACTAGATGTCATCATTAGCATCATCAACAGGCTAAATGCCTGTTAGGTATTGTTCTGAGTTATTTCCTACTTACACTGGAAAAGAAAGATCTGATGTTCACTGTGAAGGAATTTCTAATTCAAAGCACTTCTGGAATAACATATGCTTGGTAAGAAAGTGATGAACATTTTATCATTTATCACCCTGCTAGGTGCTAGGGATACAGAGATTGACAAGACTCAGTTCCTATCCACAGAGTTCAGTCTGGTGTGGGGGGCAGATGCATAAATGATTATTAGACAGTGTGGAAATGCAGTGGTAGTGATGTACACAGGGTATTATGCATAACCCCCAGTGCCATGAAACGCTGACACTAGAAGAAGCACATGCTTGCTCAAGAAAAAATAATCTGTTGGTATATCTATTTCTTGTCTCATTATTTATCCCTGAACACAATGTTTTAAGTTCTATAATGCACAGGGGAGAAGACTCCCTTTGTCCTCTCCCAAATGCCTCTCACTGCTCCTAATTTTAACCTTAATCAGTGAGGTTCCCCCATTCAAATGCAGAGCTCCTATAAAGGCTGTAAACACTGGAATTATGGTTTCTACAAGCTGGTAAGTCAAAGAATGCGTGAATAATTTAGTCTCCACCAAGCGCCAATTGTCCTGTGTTCCAAAACTCTGGACCCAACGAGCAAATGATAGACACAGCACTTGGAAAGGATAATACGGAGCCCAGGAGAGGGATTAATCCTTGTTTCCTCTGTGTTTCATCAGCAAACCCTGATGCGGGCTGCTGACGGCCTGTCTGGATCTGCAGGACTCTTGGACTGCCCTCTGGGGCCCCCCTTGCTGCTGATGTTCCACCCGTTACTTCTTGTTGGACCTCCGTGGCTTGGCCAACTGCCTAACCTTCTACCCCGCATCTGCACCGTCCACCAAAGACTATGCTTTGCCTATCAGCCTTTTCCCTACTCCTGCAATAGAATCGCCCTCAAGGGCCTGCTCTGCCAAGAGTCTATAGAGTTCTAATATTCTAGTATAAAAGCAGGATTCTCTAGAGAAATCTAGACAAGAGGAATCAGGCTTACCACATACAGTGGCCAAGGACATGGAGTGTAGTATCTGAATCAGTTCCAGAAGGTCCTGGAGTTCTAAAAGGAGCTTCAATCCTAAGTGAATCAGGGCCTACTGAAGACGTAACACTTGTTTCCCTCTGGGCAACAGCATAGTGATGTTTAAGGGGCCCCTAAGAGTCACACTCAGTTTCATGAGGAGAAAGAGTGATTAAAGAGAAACACCTAGGGCTTCCCTGGTGGCGCAGTGGTTGAGAGTCCACCTGCCGATGCAGGGGACACGGGTTCGTGCCCCGGTCCGGGAAGATCCCACATGCCGCGGAGCGGCTGGGCCCGTGGGCCATGGCCGCTGAGCCTGCGCCTCCAGAGCCTGTGCTCCGCAACGGGAGAGGCCACAACAGTGAGAGGCCCGTGTACCGAAAAAAAAAAAAAGAGAGAGAGAGAGAGAGAGAGAGACACCTAGTTCACAAATGTCCTAGAGTGAATTTTGGGATAAAATCATTTTTGGACTGACTGAAGGACTGGTTTTATGTCAGCCTCTGCAGCCAGAATTATGCTCAATACACATTCCTTTCCTTTCCTTAACCCAGCTTTTCATTATTTACTTTCTTCTCTAAGGTTTTTACAGATGATCCAATCTCCCTCCCCCAAATAACTATCCCTCCACTCTGCAACCCCTTCAATCCACTGTCCTATCTCTCTCTGATGCCTGCCTGTCCCACCCATCCTCATAGCCTTGGCCAGACAATTCTCCCAACTTTGAGTGTGAACATTGCTATCTATACACCTAGAACTTTCAGTTTCCAGGCTGCTGCAGAGGGAGGGGAAACCCAAGCAGAGCCTGCTAGTCTCCACGAGTCGGGGAGATGATGCTGGGTGTCCTAAGAGGCAAAATGGCTAGAGTTTGCAGGGCAGAGTCCTAGAGAGGAGTGAGCTAAAGCATGAGAGGACTTCAGAGATCTGTAAAAGGTCTCATCAAGTATTCAGCTGAGTTTTGAAAGGTGTGTGCATGTGAGGAAACTACTCAAGACCAGGGAAAGAACCATAAGAAAGGACTAGAGGACTGAAGCTGTAATTTGCTATATTAATAGGTTATATCAAAAAAAATCATATGATCATCTCAACAGGAATAGACAGTGAAGAAGGAGAGATTACATATGGTCATAAGGAAGCTTTTGCAGGTGATGAATATGTGCGTTATCTTGATTGTGGTATTGATTTCACAGTTATGTGCTTATGTCAAAACTTAATAAGTTATATGCTTTAAATATGGGTATTTTATTTTACATCAATTATATTCCAGTAAAGTTGTCAAAAAGGGTTACTGACTATAGTAGAATAATAACAATATATTTATATTTGTACAGT
Source organism: Mesoplodon densirostris (assembly GCF_025265405.1). Classification (NCBI taxonomy): domain Eukaryota; kingdom Metazoa; phylum Chordata; class Mammalia; order Artiodactyla; family Ziphiidae; genus Mesoplodon; species Mesoplodon densirostris. Next base: position 12,714,964 of record NC_082671.1, read on the forward strand.
AAGAATTGAAATATACTAAATATTAATCTATTTTTATATAGTAAGAATAACAATTATTGTGGATATACAGCATATGTAGAAGTAAAATATAACAGTAACACAAAGGAAAGGAAGGGAGAAAGGTAAATATACTGTTGTAACATTTTTATACTATATATGAAATAGTAGGATATGATTGTAAGTAGACTGCAAAAAGTTTAAAAAGTATATTGTATTTCATAGAGCAATCACTAAAATTTAAAAAAGTGCTGAAAAACTGCTAAAAGCCTAGTGGAGGCAAGATGAAATCAGAAAAATTATCTAAATCCAAAGAAGTCAGGAAAAGAAAATAAAAAGGGGAAAAGCAATTGACACAAATAGAAAGCAATTAGCAAGATGGTACATTTAAACCTAAGCATATAAATAATTACATTACATATAAAAGGTTTAAACAATTAAAAAGTGGAGATTGTCAGGTTGAATTTTTTTTAAAGGCTCAGCTGCATATTAACTCTGAGAAGAAACCCACTTTAAATATAAAGACACAGATGGTTAACATAGAAAGGAGGAAGAAGATATAAAATGCAAATGCTAATCAAAAGAAAGCTAAAGTGTCAATATTAATATAAGATTGAGTAGATTTTTAGAACAAGAAGTTTTTACCAGGTTTAAGAGTAATGTTTCTTAAAGATAGAGACCAATTCACTAAGAAAATATAATAATTGTAAATGTATATTAACCTAATTACAGAGACTGAAAATACATAAATCAAGAACTGATAGGAGAAATAGAAAAACCTACAAACTGGGACTTCCCTGGTGGCGCAGTGGTTAAGAATCCGCCTGCCAATGCAGGGGACACACGTTCAAGCCCTGGTCCACAAAGATCCCACATGCCGCCGAGCAACTAAGTCCATGAGCCACAGCTACTGAGCCTGCGCTCTAGAGCCCATGAGCCACAACTACTGAGATGCATGCTACAACTGCTGAAGCCCACATGTCTAGAGCCCGTGCTCTGCAACAAGAGAAGCCACCACAATGAGAAGCCCACACACTGCAACAAATATTAGCCCCTGCTCTCCACAACTAGAGAAAGCCCGCACAGCAACAAAGACCCAAAGCATCCAAAAAATAAATTAATTAAAAATAAAAACCTACAAACATGTTAGAAATTTAAATACTCCTCTTTTAGTAAACAGTAGCACAAGTAGACAGAAATAGCTGTAGAAGACTTAAACAACACTATCAACCAATTTGACCTAACTGACATCTATAGATCACTATACCCAGTAACAGCAGAATATACATTCCTTTTGAATTCACATGGAACATTCACCAAGATGGACTATATTTTTGGATATAAAGCAAATTTCAATAAATTTTGAAGTCTTTAAATCATATATAGTACATTCTCTGACCACAACTAAATAAAACTGGAAATCAGTAGCAGAATGGTGTCTGGAAAATCTCCAAGTATTTGGAAATTAAATGATATAATTATAAATAACCCAAGGGTCAAAGAGTAAAACCTAAGAGAAATTAGAAAATATTTGAAGTAAATAAAAATGATAATACATCATATCAAAATTGTGAGATGCAGCTAAAACAGTTCTTAGAAATGTAGATGGTATTAAATGCCTATATTAGAAAAGGAGAAGGGTCTAAATCAATGATCTGAAATTCTTCTATAAGAAACTAGAGGGCTTCCCTGGTGGCGCAGTGGTTGAGAGTTCGCCTGCCAATGCAGGGGACACGGGTTCGTGCCCCGGTCCGGGAAGATCTCACATGCCATGGAGCGGCTGGGCCCGTGAGCCATGGCCGCTGAGCCTGCGCGTCCGGAGCCTGTGCTCCGCAACGGGAGAGGCCACAACAGTGAGAGGCCTGCATAACGCAAAAAAAAAGAAGAAAAGAAAAAAAAAGAAACTAGAAACAAGAAGAGCTAAATCCAAAGCAAACAGAAGAAAGTAAATAATAAATAAAAGTGTAGAAACCAATGAAATAGAAAATTTAAAAAATAATACAGAAAACCAGTAAAACCAAAAACCTTTTCTTTCAAAAGCTTAATAAAACTGATAAGCCTCTAGCCAGACTTAAGAAAGAGAAAAAATCACATGACTTACAAATATCAGGAATGAAGATATTCCTGAGAGGGAATATTCCAGAGGGGGGCAACACTATAGATTCTAGAGACATAATAAGAAAACATTGTGAGTAACTTTATGCCAATAAATTTAATAACTTACATGAAATGGACAAATTCCTTTAAAAAATAAAATAATCAAAGCTCATTCAAGAAGTTGATAACTTGAATATCCCTATATCTATTAAAGATATTAAATTTGTAGCTACAAATCTTTCCACAGAAAAATGTCTAGGCCCAGATGGCTTCAATGGTGAAGCTTTTAAACAAAAATAATACCAATTCTACACAAACACTTAGAGAAAGTAGACGAAGAAACACTTTCTAACTGATTTTATCAGGTCACTATTATTCTGATAGTTAAATCTGATAAAGATATTATTAAAAAAGTATATATCATTATCCCTCATGAAATAGATGCAAAAATCCTTTAAAAATATATGTAAAAATCAAATTTGGTAAGATATATATATATATTTTTTAAGTAGTTTATCCTGGAATCCAAGGTTAGTTCAACATTTGAAAATCAGTCCATATAAAAAGTAAAACCATATGATTATCTTAATAGTGGCAGTAAAGCATTAGACAAAATTCAATACCCATTCATGATATAAACAAACAAACAAACAAACAAAAAAAGCTTTCAACAAACTAAGAATAGAACAGAATTTTCACAACCTGATAAAGGGTGTCTTGAAAAACATACAGCTAAGCTAACATCACTTAAAGGAGAAAGATTGAATTCCTTCCCCCTAAGATTAGGAAACATGTCCACTCTCTCCACCTTCATTTAACACTGTACTGAAGATTCTAGCTGGAGGAATAAAGCAAGAAAACGAAGGAAAATGAATACACTTTGGAAAGGAAGTAGAACTGTCCTTATTTGCAGATAACATGATTATCTATATGAAAAGTCCCATGGAATTAAATAAAAGTGAGTTTAACACTACTGGGCATATACCCTGAGAAAACCATAATTCAAAAAGAGACATGTACCAAAATGTTCATAGCAGCCCTATTTACAATAGCCCGGAGATGGAAACAACCTAAGTGTCCATCATCGGATGAATGGATAAAGAAGATGTGGCACATATATACAATGGAATATTACTCAGCCATAAAAAGAAATGAAATTGAGCTATTTGTAATGAGGTGGATGGACCTAGAGTCTGTCATACAGAGTGAAGTAAGTCAGAAAGAGAAAGACAAATACTGTATGCTGACACATATATATGGAATTTAAGAAAAAAATGTCATCAAGAACATAGGGGTAAGACAGGAATAAAGACACAGACCTACTAGAGCATGGACTTGAGGATATGGGGAGGGGGAAGGGTAAGCTGTGACAAAGTGAAAGAGCGGCATGGACATATATACACTACCAAACGTAAGGTAGATAGCTAGTGGGAAGCAGCCGCATAGCACAGGGAGATCAGCTCGGTTCTTTGTGACCGCCTGGAGGGGTGGGATAGGGAGGGTGGGAGGGAGACGCAAAAGGGAGGGGATATGGGAACATATGTATATGTATAACTGATTAAATTTGTAAAAAAAAAAAAAAAAAAAAAACAATGTCTCAGAATAGAAAGCCACTATAAATAAATTAATTCTATTCCTATATGTCAACAAGAAACAATTGAAAATTAAAATTTTCTAAAGTAACATTTGTTATAACATTAAAAATATGAGGGGCTTCCCTGGTGGTGCAGTGGTTGAGAGTCCGCCTGCCGATGCAGGGGACACGGGTTCGTGCCCCCGTCCGGGAAGATCCCACGTGCCACAGAGCGGCTGGGCGTGTGAGCCGTGGCTGCTGAGCCTGCGCGTCCAGAGCCTGTGCTCCGCAACGGGAGAGGCCACAACAGTGAGAGGCCCGTGTACCGGAAAAAAAAAAAAAAAAAGAAATATTTAGGGACAAATAAGTAAATATGTGTAAGACCGATACACTGAAACCTACAAAGCATTACTGAGAAGAAGTAAAGAAGACTCAAGTAAGTAGAAAGAATGCCACGCTTATGGATTAGAAGGCCCAGTATTGTTAAGACGTTGATTTTCCCCAGATTGAAAGACAGATTCAATTTCAATCCCAATCAAAAATCTCCACAGGCTTTTTAGAAATTAACATGCTGATTCTTAAAATGTATAGGGAAATACAAAGGATCTAGAAGAACCAAAATAGTTTTTAAAATAAGAACAAGTCTGTAAGTCTTACATTACCTGATTTCAAGATTTAAAATAAAGTTACAGTGATCGAGACCATGTGTACTGACATAAGGGTAGACACACAGACCAATGCAACAGAATAGAGATACAGAAAAAGACACGCACTTATGGTCAATTAATCTTCAAATGATACCAAGATAATGCAATGGGGAATAATGATCCTTTCAACAAATGGTGCTGGAAAAATTGGCTATCCATATACAAAAAGTGAACCTCAAGATGGTTCCTCAAGAAGTTCCTCAAACATGAAATTACCTTATTATGATCCAGCAATCCCACTTCTACATATATATCCAAAAGAATTGAAAGCAGGGACTCAAACAGATTTACCTCAATGTTCATAGTAGCATTATTCACAATAGCCAAAACATGGTAACAACCCAAGTACCCATCAACAAATGAATGGATTTTAAAATTTTGCTATACCCATACAGTGAAACGTTATTCACCCTTAAAAAGGTATAAAATTCCGATATATGCCACAACATGGAGGAACCTTGAAAACATTATGCTAAGTGAAAGAAATCATGCACAAGATGACAAATATGGTATGGACTCATTTATATGAGATACCTAGAATAGATAAATTCATAGAGACAGAATAGAGGATGGGGAGAGGAAATGGAAATTATTGTTTAATAGGTACAGAGTTTCTATTCAGAATGATGAAAAAGTTCTGGAAATTGAGAATTGAATTCTTGAAATCTTAGAATCCAAAATTTAATCAGGAGACTAACAAATAAACTACCACAATGGACCAGGCAGAAGATGAGAGTGGTAGCAGTAGAGACAGAAAGAAGTAGACGAATTTGTAATATATTTTAGCGGTAGAACCAAATGAACTTGCTGGTACATGGTTAAGCGAGATGGGAAAGAGAGGAATCAAGAATATCACATAGGTCTTTGAATTGAACATTTGGGTGGAATATGGAGCTATATGTGAATAGATGGAAAAATCAGGAGTTCAGTTTCAGCCTTTTTCAAGTTTAAGATGCCAATAAGACATCATATGGAAGCTGCTGAAGGCAGCTGCAGATACAAATCTGGAGGTCCCTGCTCCCATGATGCTTATAATTCGTGATGGTTAATTTTATGTGTTAACCTGACATTTGGTCAAACATTATTCTGTGTGTGCTTGTGAGTGTGTCTTAGGTGAGCTTAACATTTGAATCTGTAGACTTATTAAGACAGAGCGCCCTCCCTAAAGTGGGTGGGTCTCATCCAATCAAGTGAAGACATGAATAGAATAAAAAGGCTGAGTAAGAGGGAACTCCTCCTGCTTGGCTAGCTTGGGCTGGGACACTGGTCTTCTTCCTGCCTTCAGACTCTTCTTGGGGCTTAAGCTGCTGGCTTTTGGACTGGAATTTGTACCGTTGGCCGCCCTGGAACTACACCATCGGCTCTCCTGAGTCTCCAGCTGGCCAACTGCAGATCTTAGGATTTCTCAGTCTCCATAATCATGTGAGCCAATTCCTAACAGAGAATATAAAAGTGGTGCCTATAATTATGATTGTGATAAGGGTTACAAAGCGTACATATAGGTACTCTGGGAGCATATATCAGGAGGAGAGTCTAATCTAGGCTGAGGAAGGAGGAAAGACTTTTCTGAAATTAAGAATAATTGGTTCCAAACTTGGAAATAAGGCACAATGTTGATTACTTGATACTTTTATATCATACCAGAGAATATTTTTAATAAGCCTATTTGACTTTCATGTGAGTCTCTCAGAAAATATCACAAAAAAAATAACTCACTGCTGACAAGGGACATTTTAAAGACAGACCTGAAATAATACAGATTAACCTGGTAAGGTGTCATGGTTTTATAGTAAACCATGTTGTTAACACTCGTAGGATATTAACTAGTTTTGCATACAACTTAACATTGTTATTTTGACATTTCTTTCTTATCAGAATATACAAACCTCTGTTCTTCAATACATCTTAGAATGAGCATTATTCCTGCTGACTCCCTCATCAATGAGTTACATGGAGCTTAAGCTCCTGCTCACATATAACTCTTTGAGAAGTGTGCTGGGGAAAAAATATTTTTATAAATAAAAAATATTTTTATAAAAGCTAAGATCAGAACAGTGAAGAGGAGCTGGCTGGATACTGCCTGTTGGGTGTGTCGGGCAGCAGGAAGCATAGGGATGTATTCTAGACAAACTGAAACTGCAGTGCAAAAGCACTAAAGCTTAAAAACCAAAAAGCACAATAAGTTCTAGGAACTGGAAAAATATAGGGGAAAATCTTAAGTACTGAGCGGAGAACAGAAAATAGAATAAGATGAGGCTAAGGAGAAAGGTGGGGATCACTGAACAACAGAAGGATCCACTGAAGAATTTAATCTGGGGAGGGACTTGATTGAGATTATGTTGGCTGAAATCTGAAAAGTAAAATAGAAGAAAGCAAAAATTTTTTTTTTTTTTTTTTTTTTGGCAGTACGCAGGCCTCTCACTGCTGTGGCCTCTCCCATTGCGGGGCACAGGCTCCAGATGCGCAGGCTCAGCGGCCATGGCTCACGGGCCCAGCCACTCTGCGGCATGTGGGATCTTCCCGGACCGGGGCACGAACCCGTGTTCCCTGCATCGGCAGGTGGACTCTCAACCACTGCGCCACCAGGGAAGCCCCAGAAAGCAAATTTGATTTGGAATAAACTCTCAGGAGGCCCTTGCAATCATTTAGGCGAAAAAGATGATAGTTTGGTCTTGGGCAAAGAAGGAGAAAAGGAAAACAGAGTCAAGAGATGGTTTGGAGATGGAATCAATATAACTGAATATTGACAAATGTGGAAAATAAGGGAAAGGGCAGAGATCAGGGTTGCTCTAAGATTTCTGGCTGCAGCAGTGAATTGGTAATGCCCTGCAGAGTAGCAGCTGTGTTGGCTTGAGTCTCTGAGTCACAAAATACCCCAAGGAAAGAGCAGGTGTCATCTTTAGCTGTGACCACAAAGTGGCATGCTGTCAGGAGAGTGGCAGCCTGCCTGGGCCACTTTACCTTGGAATATGGTACTTACTAGGTCCTCTGCTCTAGCCACTGCGCTGGACACTGGCATGATGCTCATTTGTAACAATCATTTCCCTTGGTCATTTGCCCAGACACCTCCTGGGCCACAAAAATAATCCTCAGGTTCCTTAAAAAACTGAAAATAGAATTACCATATGACCCAGCAATCCCACTACTGGGCATATACCCAGAGAAAACCATAATTCAAAAAGACACATGCACCGCAATGTCCACTGCAGCACTATTTACAATAGCCAGGTCATGGAAGCAACCCATCGACATGCCCATCGATAGACGAATGGATAAAGAAGATGTGGTACATATACACAATGGAATATTACTCAGTCATAAAAAGGAATGAAATTGGGTCATTTGTTGAGACGTGGATGGAACTAGAGACTGTCATACAGAGTGAAGTAAGTCAGAAAGAGAAAAACAAATATCGTATATTAGCGCATATATGTGGAATCTAGAAAAATGGTACAGATGAACTGGTTTGCAGGGCAGAAATTGAGACACAGATGCAGAGAAGAAACATGGACACCAAGGGGGGAAAGCAGGGGCGCGGGGGTGGTGGTGGTGGGATGAATTGGGAGATTGGGATTGACATGTATACACTAATATGTATAAAATAGATAACTAGTAAGAACCTGCTGTATAAATAAATAAAATAAATAAAATTTAAAAAAAAGAAAGTCTACTCTGGGTGATATTTATGTACTCTTACAACTTGGAGAACTATGAAAACAAGATGCAATTAATTATTTTAACTTCATTAAAAATCAATGATTTAATTTAAAAAATAATAATAACCCTCAAATTAGGCAACAGACACAACAGAGAAAGTGAGGACCTCTGGCACATAACCATTTTCCCTTTCCCTGCCTTCTCTCAGGGTCCCATTAATTCTCTTTTTGTGTTTTCAAGCACAAAAGGGTGTGTGACTCAGCCCCTTCTTGGAAGAAGGAACTATCTGCTGTAACAATCCTACCCCTCACCCCTTAGCTACCTGAATTCTCCTGGGAAAGCCCACCACCAAGCAGCTTCTCCTTTTATGAAACTTGAACATCTCAAGCTGAAACTAGCTCTGCTTCCTGAGCAGTAAGATGCAATCACACCTATAGGACTTGAATCTTCCAAGTACAGAAAGCCGAATGGGAGTGATGTTGCAATGCATCCATGCCTCAGTAGGGGTTCACCATCTAAGAGTCCACAAGGGGCTCTCTTGTGCCCTTTCACCTATTCAACAAAGGTTTAAAAAACACTGCTAAGTGCCATTCTCTATCTAGGCAATGGGAATACAATAATGAATTAAAGTAAAAGGTTCCTGGCCTTTTAGATCTTATATTTTTATAGGGAAAACAATTAGTAAGTAAACACATAGATAAGCAACATAATATAAAAGTAGAATTACCATATGATCCAGCAATCCCACTTCTGTGTATATTTATGTGCAAAGCAAATGAAAACAGGATCTCAAAGAGATATTTGTACTCCCATGTTTATTAAAGCATTACTCCCAATAGCCAAGATGTGGAAACAACCCAAGTGTCCATCTACAGGTGAATGGATAAAAAAGATGTGCCATACACACACACACACACACACACACACACACACACACACACACACTGGAATATTATTCAACCGTAACAAAGAAGGAAATCCTACCATTTGAGACAACATGGATGAAGCTTAGGGACTTTATGCTAAGTGACAGAAAGACAAATACTGTGTGATATCACTTATATGTGGAATCTAAAAAAGCCAAACTCATAGAAAAAGAGAGTACAGTGTTGGTGACCAGGGGTTAGGAGGGTAGGGGAAAATAGGAAGATATTAGTCAAAGGTTACAAACCTCCAGTTACAGGGTGAATAAGCTCTGAGGATCTAATGTACAGCATGGTGATTATAGTTAATAATACTGTATTACATGCTTGAAAGTTGCTAAGAGAATAGACCTTAAATGTTTTCACCACACAAAAAAAGAAACAGTAATTATGTGATGTGATGGAGGTGTTAGCTGATGCTAATATATTATTTTGAAACATATAAATATATCAAATCAACATGGTGTACACCTTAAATTTACACAATATTATATGTTACTTATATCTCAATAAAGCTGGGGAAAATGCTTAAGAAAAAATGAAATAAATAAATTGGAGTTTACTTAAAAAAAGAAAAGCAACATAATACATTGTGATGAAAGTTATGAATAAAGTAAACAGAATGATGAGATAGAAACTAAGGAATGACACTCATCAAGAAAGGTGTTTCTGAGGTGGCGGCATTTAGGCTGAGACTTAAAAGGTGAGAATGAGAGGTTGCCTGTGTTTACTGCAGGTGATGCTATAAAAATCATCAAGCTATGTATTGAGAGCTCTTCATGTTATTAGAGTGCTGTTTGGGGTCAGTGGTAGTTATGTGAAGGCAGAAGTGATGCTGTTGCCAGAACTTAACTCATAACACTGTGGAAGAGGAAACTGTATTTTGAAAAAAGACAGATGTGATTTTCCCTTCACCTTTTTGGAAACATGACTTCTACCTAGTTAACCCAAAGTACCCTGGGGGAGAAGGAGGTGCAGATTGGATCAAGACTGTCAAAGAAGGAAGGAAAAGAGCAGAAGTTATTATTCGACTTGTCACACTCAAGAGAAGTTTGCAGCATAACAATAGGCTAGGAAATGCAGAGTTGAGAAAGAAAGGATTCTCCAAAGTCACACTAAATATATCAAGGGCTAGACCTGATAGACTGTATCACATTTAAGTAGAGCAGAGGTTAAAGAAACATTCTTTCCTGACCCAGGGGACTGTAGGACTGGAAGGGCGAGGGAGAGAGGGGGTGGATGGCAGCTCCCCCCTCCACACCCTGCTGGGTTTCTAGTTCCCTGGAATTGTGTTGGTCAGGCTGAGGGGGAACACTGGGAACTGCAGGGTCTTTGCACCACTCCTCATTTGGGAATCTGGGAGGAGCAGCCCTGCATCAACTTGGGGAAGAAGTAGGCGCCAGCATGACTTAGAGCGCTGTTCCTCTGAATGCTTGTGGACCAACTGATTTTTACTGTTTGTTTTTTTCCATTCAGCCCCGGTACATGTACAAAATAAACTAAGAATAAGTCAATAGAAAAAGGAAGTGAAAAATAAAATAAGTTAAAACATAGGAAATACAAGCCCAGGTTTTTTATTAGATTCAACAGACATAGAATTACCGTCAAATGGCTTTAAAAGTTTCTACACACTTTAACCAGACCCTGTTGGAAGATGGAGCCGAGACTTTAAGCTCAGCTTTTAAAGGGCATGGGCATCCCACAGATGGTTTGCCCCTTCAATAGTTGTTGTCTGGCGCCCAGATACTTCTCTTGCCTGGGCAGGTGATTTCCATGTGTCATCATCTGTTGTTTCTTTAGGATAACACTGGCTGGGACCTAGGCCAGACTGGGGTGAGAGGAAGACAGGGCAAGAAAGGCAGAAAACAGCCTTAAAGGAGAATGGAATTGCTTCTGACGTCAGAAAGAGCTTTGCAGCCTGCAGCCACCCTAAAATCACCCTGTGTGATTATGTTACTAGCAGACACCTTGAGGGATCCCCTACTGGCACCCTAACAGTGGTCTTGCAAATAATCACTTGGCCACATGCGCAGAGCCAGCAGGAAAGACTGGCTTTTATTATTTTATTTCCCGGTACTATACAGGCTTTCTGGCCTGAAGTAAGAGGGGTGAGTAAGAAAAATATATATAATAGAATGGGGGACGGTTCCAACTCTCCTGAACCTACAACTAGACCTGGCTCAATGCAAGAGAATTTTATATTTAGCACAGCTATTTTGGGGGAAAGAAGAGACAGAAAAATGAAGAGGGTAACTGGCATCAGTAAACCCTTCATAAAGCTAACCAGTGCTTACCCCTTTCAGGCTGGCTGGTTCCACTTCTTTCCTTTCTTTGCCGTAGACACCAGGGTTCTAGAGTCTTTCTCTACCTTACAACTGCCAACACTTGGAACTTCCATACCCACCAAACCGAGGCAGCAAGAAGACAACAGGTTCTATGGACCTTGGTCTTGCTCAGCTGTTGCTAATGGGTAACGGGTTCCTGCCCTCAGTTAGAATAGGGTTCACCTGAGATTTGCCCCACCTCCAACTTTCTTCCAATGAGAGCCTCCCTACCATGTTGGATTAGTCAGGGCTCTCCAGACAAACAAAACCAATAAGATATATATATATACACAGAAAGAGGTTTTTAATGAGGGGTTGGCTCATGCAATTATGGAGGCTGAGAAGTCCTGCAATCTGCTGCCTGCGAACTGAAGACCCCAGGGAGCCAGTGATGTAGTCCCAGTTCAGACCCAAAGGCCTAAAAACCGGGAGAGACTTAATCCATGTCCAAAGGCCCCAGAACCAAGAGTGCTGACGTCCAAGGGCTGAAGATGGATGTCCCAGCTCAAGCAAGAGGTAATTTGCACTTCCTCTGCCTTTTTGTCAATCATGAACTAACCAAGATAAACCAAGAGCTAATTAAGATAAAGCAACAGTGTCACCTTGGTCCTAGATGGATTGCTTATATACCTGAGGACTGTCAGGCTAGGTAATTAAGAATCAGGCCACTACCAAGTCCAGGATTTAGTGCCTCTGGCCTCACAATCACTACCTCAGTCCCCAGCCGTTTCTCAGGAGTTCTGAGCAAGGAAGATGTAAAGTTTACTTTAAACTGTCCTCCAGAGGCCTTTGCAGCAATAAATTGGGCTCTAGAAATTGGGTTACAGATAAGTGTTTTGGAGAGGGACATCACACCAAGTGAGTAGTTCATTCTAAAAATTGTGCCTTTTGTGATTTCCTACTATTGAACCATTCTGCGTTATTCATTTGGACAGACAAGGCTGGACTCGTAATTACTGACTAAATCAGAAGTCAACAGTGTTTGAAAAAGGAAAGAAAGGGACTTCCCTGGTGGTCCAGTGGGTAAGACTCTGCACTCCCAATGCAGGGGGCCCGGGTTCAATCCCTGGTAGGGGAACTAAATCTGCGCATACTGCAACTAAGAGTCTGCATGCCACAACTAAGCAGCCTACATGCATGCCATAACTAAAGATTCCTTGTGCTGCAGCTAAGACCCGGTGCAGCCAAAATAAATAAATAAGTAAATATTAAAAAAAAAAAAAAAGATTCAATGCTCTTCATCATTTCTTCCCATCAGACCTCTATAATTCTTAACCCACTGCCCAAGCTTCTCTAATGTACCAGGCTCATTCTTGTATCTAAACTTCTATTTTTTGTTTGTTGAACTACATAAATCTTACCCATAATTTAGTACCTACTTCAGTCTCATCTGTGAAGTTATTCCCAGCAACTTTATCCTACAGCCTTTTATGAACACCTGAAGAACATATTGACTAAAATAGCCCCTTTTTTTGTCCTTAACAAAGATTCAGGGAGAAAGATCTTGCATTATAAACCTTGTTTTTCCACTGTCTCATTATTTGTCTTTGATTGAGTCTCTGAATTTCTTTATGCCTCAGTTACCTCATCTGTTAGAAGAGGATTTTAGACTAGGTTCCAGGGTTAGCAATATATGTCTTACTTTATTAAATAATGTATGTCACTGCTTCAACTTTTCCATAATTATAAAAAATAAGAAAGAAAATAAAAAGGAAAGAAAGAAAAGATGGCACAAGGAAAATAAATTCAGATTGTGTTGAACATTGAAACCATTCCCACTTCTTTTCATACTGTCTATATAATAGAGAATAAATGTTCAAACCTTCCCATTATTAGATTGGAAGGCCTGGGAGATAACATATGGAAAAGAAAGGCAAATATTGTTTGACCGCAGGAAAAAAGTTATGCCTTCTTCCAAGCTGGATAAAAATTTGTCAATTAAGAATGGCCGTGATTTATTCAAAGCCCTAATCTATGGCTTTTTATTCTTCGTACCCAATGCAATAAACACAGGACAAAGTTAAAATTAAAAATATATCCCTCTTTCATATTACCAAATAAATTTAAGGCTAAGGATATTTAGAACTGGCCAGCTGAAATATTCATTTTAAAACAATATATTTGTATAAAAAATGGTGTTAGTTGGAAGAGGAGAGAAAACTTTTTGCTATCAGCATCATAAACTTATTCCTTCCAAAACACATTCTGAATTAAGTAGTACTGTCTGCTTTGCTTGGTAGAATTGTTCCACCTGAGGAGATCAAAAAAGATTTAGCTTGGATGTGTAAATAAAAAGAATTGTTGCTTCCACTACTGAAAAGTTCCATCCTAAGGAAAGTTTCTGCCCAACTCTTTAAGCCTAGGCAGTTAAACCTCCACATCAAAAAATAATGTTGGGTGTTTATCTGAATACTTCAACAACAATTTCTATAACCCAAAAATGAGATGTGGGTATACTGCTTTGCTTCTTCCTCTTACGAACTGGGGATTGAAATAGGAGGAAGGAAAAAAAATAAGAAAGGAAAAGATAGAAACTTGAGAAGTACCTTTGTTTAGTGCAAAGCAGCACAAAATGTACAGGGGAAAACACTTTGAAACACCTTCTAGCTCAACCATAATAGCTATGTGACTTTGTACAGTATACCTTGTTTCTCTCATCTCAGTCTCCTCATCAATAATATGAAAATAGGGTTTTGCTAACATCACAGATGAACTCGATCCAGTTTACATGCTGTACCAGATAGGTCTGATGCAACCTGCCCCCTCATTTTCTGATCTCCTCATTTTCTGCTTTGTTTTGGGTTTTTTTAACATCTTTATTGGAGTACAGTTGCTTTACAATGGCGTGTTAGTTTCTGCTGTATAACAAAGTGAATCAGCTATACGTATAATACATCCCCATACCTCCTCCCTCTTGCGTCTCCCTCCCACACTCCTCGGTTTCTTGCTCAAGTAAGAGCCGCCGCCCAGCTCCTGCCTTGGCTTCCTCTCCTCACACCACCCACTGTCTCAGCCTCCATGAGACACGCCATGCCTCAGGTGTCCCCAGCAGCTGCTCAGAGGGGCCAGGTAACACCATCTAGAAGTCAGGCAAATTTTAAAATAATTGGATGGATTTTGGCCAATGAAAAGCAGGAAATAAGAAGTCACTGACAAATGCATCCCGTACTCCCCCTCCTTCCCAAACCTAACAGTCTGTTCTGAGGCACAGTGGATCGACACTACCTCTCAGGAGATGCTCCGTGTGAAGAGCAGTGGAAACGTCTCTTAGTGAAGCAGTGGCCAGCCTGATAACACACCAACTTATATTTTCTTATCCTCCTTCCCTGTTTTACTTCCCTTCCTCCCTCATTCTTGCTACCCTGCGATTCCACTCCAAATAAAGCATTAATATATCAACCTTGTCTCAGGCTCTTTTCTATGCAATTTAAAGACAAAAAGAGTGCCATGGGGAATTCCCTTGTGGTCCGGTGGTTAGAACTTGGTGCTTTCACTGCCGTGGGCCTGGGTTCAATCCCTGGTCGGGGAACTAAGATCCTGCAAGCCACACAGCACAGCCACAAAAAAAAAAAAAAAAAAAAAAAAAAAAAAAAGGAGTGCCATGAAATTAAGTGAAATGGGAATATGGGAAAGCCATTTATAAGTGTTAAAGTAATCATTATGCCCATAAAAAGTCCACTAGGACAAATAAAAAAGAAGTACAAAATATTACGACCAGAACTTGTTGCAGAGACATTTATAAGGGATTACGGTATAGAAAGAAAAGAGTGCTTAACTCAGCTGGAATGGGAGTTTGAAGTAAAAGGGGGAAAAGCTCCAAATAAAAGAGAGCCTTTCAACTAGAGATAATGCCCAGGCAGACAAGAGAAGGGCATCTGGGGCAAAGGCAGACATGTGACATTCCCTGGAGGCCTGAGAAAGCACGTGAAGTCTCGGGAACTTAGTTGAGAATGAGGTCAAAGAAGGGGCGGGGTCAGATCATGAAGGACCTTGCACCCCACACTGGAGACCTCACCTTTTTCTCACGGCCATGAGAATTGAAGAGGAACAATGTAACCAACGATTACACTGTAAAAAGATCACCCAGACACTGGTGTGGAGGAGAGAAAGGAAGACAGTGAGACAGGAAGTAAAGACAACAATTAGGAGGCTGTTGTATAAGTACAAGGAAAGAATGATGTGGGGCTGGTCTAAGGCAGCGGCTGGGGCAATGCAAAGAAAGGGCAGGCTGCAAAGATGCATAGGAAGTAAAATCAATTTTCTTGAATGTGGAGGTCTAAACAAGAAGGAGGCATCTAAGAGGGTCTCAGGTTTCAGATGTGAACAGGTAGGGACCATTAACCAGGACTGGAAATGGAGAACAGAGATTTGCGTATTTTTGGTAGCCACAAATAGAAGTGATATGCTGAATTTTTGCAGTCTAAGAGATATCTAAGTGAAGATTACCAAGAAGCAGTTGAAAATGTGTGTCTGAAATTCAGTCAAGACTCTCTGAATTGATGTTAGAAGTTTTGAAGAATGCAGAGTTAGAAAAGAGAGTAAAGGAAAAACTTCTAAAATACCAACAACTGAGGGATAAATCGAGACAAAAGAAACCCACAAAAGAGAGAGAATAGAAGGAGCTATCTAAAAGGTAAAAGGGAAACCAAGAAAGACTAGCATCAGAGATCAAGGGGTGGGAGAGATAAGTGGATGTGAGTGATCACCAGATAGGTCAAGTAAAATAAGGCCTAAAAAATGCCCATTGATAGCAACTAGGAAACCATTAATGGTCCTAATAAAAGAAGCTTGGTGAGGTGGTGAAAGTGGAAAAGTGGCTGCAGTTTGTTCAAAAGTAAATGAGAAATTTTTACTTGTTGCTGGTGGGAATGCAAAAAAGGAAGACAGTTTAGCAGTTTCTTACAAAATTAAACATATTCTTATCATAGATCCAGCAATCATGCTCCTTGGTATTTACCCAAAGGAGTTGGAAACTGATGTGCACACATAAACAGGCACATGGATGTTAAACCAGCTTTATTCATAATCACCAAAACTTGGAAGCAACCAAGATGTCCTTCAGTATGTGGATAAATTGGTACGGCCAGACAATGAGATATTATTCAGTGTGAAAAAGAAATGAACTTTCAAACCATGAAAAGACATGGAGAAACCTTAGATGTATATTACTAAGTGAGAGACGGCGATCTGAAAAGGCTACATACTGTATGATTCCAACTATATGACGTTCTGGAAAAAGCAAAACTATGGAGACAGTGAAAGGATGAGTGGTTGCCTTGGGTTAGGGAGGCAGGGAGGGTAAACGGGCAGAGTACAGAGGATTATTAGGGCATTGACACTATTCTGTACAGTGCTACAGTGGTGGATACGTTATTATACATTTGTCAAAACCCATATGTACAACAGCAAGAATGGACCCTAATGTAAACTATGGACTTTGGGTGATAATCTGTCAATGTGGTTCATCATTTATAACAGACCTACCTCTCATGTGAGATTTCGATAGTGGGAGGGGGTGTGCTGTAGGCAGCTGGGCAGGGTGGGTATGTGGGAAGCCTCTGTGCCGTCTGCTCAATTTTGCTGTGAACATAAAATGCTCTATAAAATAAAGTCTGTTTGAAAAAAAGAGTAAATAGGGGATAAGATGGAGATGGTGAGCACATTTTCTTTTGGCCATGCTGGGCAGCATGTGGGATCTTAGTTCCCTAACCGGGGATCAAACCCATGCCCCCTGCAGTGGAAGTGCAGAGTCTTATCCACTGGACTGCCAGGGAAGTCCTATGAACACATTTAGAGTATAAGAAATTTGGGTGTTAAAAGTTGGAAATCACTCAGTTGATCTCCATGGCACTGGAATATACATAAGGAAACTCTAGAAGGGAAAAAAAAACTAAAAATAGGAATTATCTGTGGGAGATTGTGGAGAAGTAGATGAAGGTACTGGGGAAGGGGAACCGGAAGAGGACTTTTCACTGTAAATCTTTTTACACGTTTTTGTTTCTAAACCACGTGAGTTTATTAATTACTCAAAAAAATAAATAAATTTAGCATCTACTATGTGCCAAATACATTTCTTCATGTCTTGAGGAAGGCTGGCAAAATCCTAAGGAATCAAGACAGACAGCCTTGTAGGATCTGAGATTATGACTTTAAAATCCCAAATAGCTTTGAGAGCTGATGAGATTGGCCTCATAAATGCCAAACGTCTTGTGGGGGTAAAATGACAGAAAGGAGAAAGACCATAATTTCTGGGATTCCAGGGAGCTGGAATAGAATGAATGAGAAAAAAACAGAGCTCAGAAACAGTTTATTAGTTAAGACTTAGCTAACAAAGTAGAAGTTAAGAAAACATTATTGTTTTCTAAGCAAAAAATGTTATGAAGCAGCCAAGTTTAGTTGGCTCTCTTTAAAAATGCAAATCACTTCCACTATTTTTTTTTATTAGTTTCTGCTTTATAACAAAGTGAATCAGTCATACATATACATCTGTTCCCACATCCCTTCCCTCATGCATCTCCCTCCCTCCCACCCTCCCCATCCCACCCCTCCAGGCGGTCACAAAGCACCGAGCTGATCTCCCTGTGCTCTGCGGCCGCTTCCCACTAGCTATCTACCTTACGTTTGGTAGTGTATATATGTCCATGCCTCTCTTTCGCTTTGTCACAGCTTACCCTTCCCCCTTCCCATATCCTCAGGTCCATTCTCAAGTAGGTCTGTGTCTTTATTCCCGTTTTACCCCTAGGTTCTTCATGACATTTTTTTTAAATTCCATATATATGTGTTAGCATACGGTATTTGTCTTTCTCTTTCTGACTTACTTCACTCTGTATGACAGACTCTAGGTCTATCCACCTCATTACAAATAGCTCAGTTTCGTTTCTTTTTATGGCTGAGTAATATTCCATTGTATATATGTGCCACATCTTCTTTATCCATTCATCCGATGATGGACACTTAGGTTGTTTCCAGCTCCGGGCTATTGTGAATAGAGCTGCAATGAACATTTTGGTACATGTCTCTTTTTGAATTATGGTTTTCTCAGGGTATATGCCTAGTAGTGGGATTGCTGGATCATATGGTAGTTCTATTTTTAGTTTTTTAAGGAACCTCCATACTGTTCTCCATAGTGGCTGTACCAATTCACATTCCCACCAGCAGTGCAAGAGTGTTCCCTTTTCTCCACACCCTCTCCAGCATTTATTGTTTCTAGATTTTTTGATGATGGCCATTCTGACTGGTGTGAGATGATATCTCATTGTAGTTTTGATCTGCATTTCTCTAATGATTAATGATGTTGAGCATTCTTTCATGTGTTTGTTGGCAGTCTGTATATCTTCTTTGGAGAAATGCCTATTTAAGTCTTCTGCCCATTTTTGGATTGGGTTGTTTGTTTTTTTGTTATTGAGCTGCATGAGCTGTTTATAAATTTTGGAGATTAATCCTTTGTCAGTTGCTTCATTTGCAAATATTTTTTTCCCATTCTGAGGGTTGTCTTTTGGTCTTCTGTATGGTTTCCTTTGCTGGGCAAAAGCTTTGAAGTTTCATTAGGTCCCATTTGTTTATCTTTGTTTTTATTTCCATTTCTCTAGGAGGTGGGTCCAAAAGGATCTTGCTGTGATTTATGTCATAGAGTGTTCTGCCTATGTTTTCCTCTAAGAGTTTGATAGTGTCTGGCCTTACATTTAGGTCTTTAATCCATTTTGAGCTTATTTTTGTGTATGGTGTTAGGGAATGATCTAATCTCATACTTTTACATGTCCCTGTCCAGTTTTCCCAGCACCACTTATTGAAGAGGCTGTCCTTTCTCCACTGTACATTCCTGCCTCCTTTATCAAAGATAAGTTGACCATATGTGCGTGGGTTTATCTCTGGGCTTTCTATCCTGTTCCATTGATCTATCTTTCTGTTTTTGTGCCAGTACCACACTGTCTTGATTACTGTAGCTTTGTAGTATAGTCTGAGGTCAGGGAGACTGATTCCTCCAGCTCCGTTTTTCGTTCTCAAGATTGCTTTGGCTATTTTGTTTCTCCAAACAAATTTTGAAATTTTTTGTTCTAGTTCTGTGAAAAATTCCAGTGGTAGTTTGATAGGGATTGCATTGAATCTGTAGATTGCTTTGGGTAGTAGAGTCATTTTCACAATGTTGATTCTTCCAATCCAAGAACATGGTACATCTCTCCATCTATTTGTATCATCTTTAATTTCTTTCATCAGTGTCTTATAATTTTCTGCATACAGGTCTTTTGTCTCCTTAGGTAGGTTTATTCCTAGATATTTTATTCTTTTTGTTGCAATGGTAAATGGGAGTGTTTTCTTGATTTCATTTTCAGATTTTTCATCATTAGTATACAGGAATGCCAGAGATTTCTGTGCATTAATTTTGTATCCTGCTACCTTACCATATTCATTGATTAGCTCTAGTAGTTTTCTGGTAGCATCTTTAGGATTCTCTATGTATAGTATCATGTCATCTGCAAAGAGTGACAGCTTTACTTCTTCTTTTCCGATTTGGATTCCTTTTATTTCCTTTTCTTCTCTGATTGCTGTGGCTAAAACTTCCAAAACTAGGTTGAATAAGAGTGGTGAGAGTGGGCAGCCTTGTCTTGTTCCTGATATTAGTGGAAATGCTTTCAGTTTCTCACCATTGAGGACAATGTTGGCTGTGGGTTTGTCATATATGGCCTTTATTATGTTGAGGAAAGTTCCCTCTATGGCTACTTTCTGCAGGGTTTTTATCACAAATGGGTGTTGAATTTTGTCGAAAGCTTTCTCTGCATCTATTGAGATGATCATATGGTTTTTCTCCTTCAGTTTGTTAATATGGTGTATCACATTGATTGATTTGCGTATATTGAAGAATCCTTGCATTCCTGGAATAAACCCCACTTGATCATGGTGTATGATCCTTTTAATGTGCTGTTGGATTCTGTGTGCTAGTATTTTGTTGAGGATTTTTGCATCTATGTTCATCAGTGATATTGGCCTGTAGTTTTCTTTCTTTGTGACATCCTTGCCTGGTTTTGGTATCAAGGTGATGGTGGCCTCATAGAATGAGTTTGGGAGTGTTCCTTCCTCTGAAATTGTTTGGAAGAGTTTGAGAAGGATGGGTGTTAGGTGTTCTCTAAATGTTTGATAGAATTCGCCTGTGAAGCCATCTGGTCCTGGGCTTTTGTTTGTTGGAAGATTTTTTATCACAGTTTCAATTTCCGTGCTTGTGATTGGTCTGTTCATATTTTCTATTTCTTCCTGATTCAGTCTTGGCAGGTTGTGCATTTCTAAGAATTTGTCCATTTCTTCCAGGTTGTCCATTTTATTGGCATAGAGTTGCTTGTAGTAATCTCTCATGATTTTGTATTTCTGCAGTGTCAGTTGTTACTTCTCCTTTTTCATTTCTAATTCTATTGAGTTGAGTCTTCTCCCTTTTTTTCTTGATGAGTCTGGCTAATGGTTTGTCTATTTTGTTTATCTTCTCAAAGAACCAGCTTTTAGTTTTATTGATCTTTGCTATCGTTTCCTTCATTTCTTTTTCATTTATTTCTGATCTGATCTTTATGATTTCTTTCCTTCTGCTAGCTTTAGGGGTTTTTGTTCTTCTTTCTCTAATTGCTTTAGGTGCAGGGTAAGGTTGTTTGCTCGAGATGTTTCCTGTTTCTTAAGGTGGGATTGTATTGCTATAAACTTCCCCCTTAGAACTGCTTTTGCTGCGTCCCATAGGTTTTGGGTCGTCGTGTCTCCATTGTCATTTGTTTCTAGGTATTTTTTAATTTCCTCTTTGATTTCTTCAGTGATCACTTCGTTATTGAGTAGTGTATTGTTTAGCCTCCATGTGTTTGTATTTTTTACAGATCTTTTCCTGTAATTGATATCTAGTCTCATAGCATTGTGTTCGGAAAAGATACTTGATACAATTTCAATTTTCTTAAATTTACCAAGGCTTGATTTGTGACCCAAGATATGATCTATCCTGGAGAATGTTCCATGAGCACTTGAGAAAAATGTGTATTCTGTTGTTTTTGGATGGAATGTCCTATAAATATCAATTAAGTCCATCTTGTTTAATGTATCATTTAAAGCTTGTGTTTCCTTATTTATTTTCATTTTGGATGATCTGTCCATTGGTGAAAGTGGGGTGTTAAAGTCCCCTACTATGATTGTGTTACTGTCGATTTCTCCTTTTATGGCTGTTAGTATTTGCCTTATGTATTGAGGTGCTCCTATGTTGGGTGCATAAATATTTACAATTGTTATATCTTCTTCTTGGATCGATCCCTTTATCATTATGTAGTGTCCTTCTTTGTCTCTTCTAATAGTCTTTATTTTAAAGTCTATTTTGTCTGATATAAGAATTGCTACTCCAGCTTTCTTTTGATTTCCATTTGCATGGAATATCTTTTTCCATCCCCTTACTTTCAGTCTGTATGTGTCTCTAGGTCTGAAGTGGGTCTCTTGTAGACAGCATATATATGGGTCTTGTTTTTGTATCCATTCAGCCAATCTGTGTCTTTTGGTGGGAGCATTTAGTCCATTTACATTTAAGGTAATTATTGATATGTATGTTCCTATTCCCATTTCCTTAATTGCTTTGGGTTCGTTATTGTAGGTATATTCCTTCTGTTGTGTTTCTTGCCTAGAGAAGTTCCTTTAGCATTTGTTGTAAAGCTGGTTTGGTGGTGCTGAACTCTCTCAGCTTTTGCTTGTCTGTAAACGTTTTAATTTCTCCATCAAATCTGAATGAGATCCTTGCTGGGTAGAGTAATCTTGGTTGCAGGTTTCTCTCCTTCATCACTTTAATTATGTCCTGCCACTCCCTTCTGGCTTGTAGAGTTTCTGCTGAGAGATCAGCTGTTATCCCGATGGGGATTCCCTTGTGTGTTATTTGGTTTTTTTCCCTTGCTGCTTTTAATATGATTTCTTTGTGTTTAATTTTTGACAGTTTGATTAATATGTGTCTTGGCATATTTCTCCTTGGATTTATTCTGTATGGGACTCTCTGTGCCTCCTGCACTTGATTAACTATTTTCTTTCCCATATTAGGGAAGTTTTCAACTATAATCTCTTCAAATATTTTCTCAGTCCCTTTCTTTTTCTCTTCTTCTTCTGGAACCCCTATAATTCGAATGTTGGTGCGTTTAATGTTGTCCCAGAGATCTCTGAGACTGTCCTCTGTTCTTTTCATTCTTTTTTCTTTATTTTGCTCTGCAGCAGTTATTTCCACTATTTTATCTTCCACCTCACGTATCCGTTCTTCTGCCTCAGTTATTCTGCTATTGATCCCATCTAGAGTATTTTTCATTTCATTTATTGTGTTTTTAATCGATGCTTGATTCATCTTTAGTTCTTCTAGGTCCTTGTTAACTGTTTCTTGCATTTTGTCTATTCTATTTCCAAGATTTTGGATCTTGGAAATAGAATCTTGGATTAGCTTTACTATCATTATTCTGAATTCTTTTTCAGGTAGACTGCCTATTACCTCTTCATTTGTTAGGTCTGGTAGGTTTTTATCTTGCTCCTTCACCTGCTGTTTTTCTGTCTTCTCATTTTGCTTATGTTACTGTGTTTGGGGTCTCCTTTTTGCAGGCTGCAGATTCTTAGTTCCTGTTGTTTTTGGTGTCTGTCCCCAGTGGCCAAGGTTGTTTCAGTAGGTTGTGTAGGCTTCCTGGTGGGGGGGACTAGAGCCTGTGTTCTGGTGGTTGAGGCTCGATCTTGTCTTTCTGGTGGACAGGTCCACGTCTGGTGGTGTGTTTTGGGGTGCCTGTGGCCTTATTATGTTTTTAGGCAGCCTCTCTGTTAATGGGTGGGGTTGTGTTCCTGCCTTGCTAGTTGCTTGGCATAGGGTGACCAGCACTGTAGTTTGCTGGTCGTTGACTGAAGCTGGGTGCTGGTGTTGCAATGGAGATCTCTGGGAGATTTTCGCTGCTTGATATTATGTGGAGCTGGGAGGTCTCTTGTGGACCAGTGTCCTGAAGTTGGCTCTCCCACTTCAGAGGCACAGCACTGACTCCTGGCTGCAGCACCAAGAGCCTTTCATCTACCCGGCTCAGAATAAAAGGGAGAAAAGGTAGAAAGAAAGAATTAGTAGAAGAAAGAAAGAGAGAGAGAAAGAAAGGAAGGAAGGAAGGAAGGAAGAAAGGAAGAAAGGAGGGAGGGAGGGAGGGAGGATGGAAAGAAAGAAAGGAGGGAGAGAGGGAGGAATGAAAGAAAAAGGAAGAGTGACTGGAAGAAGGGAGGGAGGGAGGGAGGAAGGAAAGAAAGACAGGAGGGAGGGAGGAAGGAAAGAAAAAGAAAGTGAAAGGAAGAGGGGTGGGAGGGAGGGAGGAAGGAAAGAAAGACAGGAGGGAGGGAGGGAGGGAGGAAGGAAAGAAAAAGAAAGAGTGAAAGGAAGCAGGGAGGGAGGGAGGAAGGAAAGAAAAAGAAAGTGAAAGGAAGAGGAGTGGGAGGGAGGTAGGAAGGAAAGAAAGACAGGAGGGAGGGAGGGCGGGAGGAAGGAAAGAAAGAGAGAAAGAAGGAAAGGAGGGGCGGAGGGAGGGAGGGAGGGAGGAAGGGAAGGTAGGAAAAAAAGAAAGAGCAGGTAAAGTAAAATAGAATAAAGTATGAAATATAGTAGCGTTATTAAAATTTAAAAGTAATTATTGAAAAAAAAACCGACCGGTAGAACCCTGGGACATATGGTGGAAGCAAAGCTATACAGAGAGGATCTTACATAGAAGAATACACATACACATTCACAAAAAGAGAGCAGGGGGAAAATTCAAAAATCTTGCTCTCCAAGTCCACCTCCTCAATTTGGGTTACTTCGTTGTAAAAAGAGGAAAAGGGCGAGAAGTCTGAAATCTTGCTAAGTCCACCTCCTTAATTTGGGATAATTCGTTGTAAAAAGAGGAAAAGGGGGGAAAGTCTTAAATCTTGTCCTCAAAGTCCACTTCCTCAATTTGGGATGTTTCGCTGTCTATTCATGCACTCCACAGACGCAGGGCACATCAAGTGGACCGTGGAGCTTTAATCCGCTGCCTCCGAGGCTGCACAGAGAGATTTCCCTGTCTCTTCTCTGCTCTCACAGCTCCCGGGTCTCAGCCTTGGACCGGCCCCGCCTCTGTGCGTAGGTCGCAGGAGGGCGTCCGTTCTTCGCTCAGACAGGACGGGTTTAAAGGAGCCGCTGATGCGGGGGCTCTGGCTCACTCAGGCAGAGGGGAGGGAGGGGCGCGCAGAGTGGGGCGGGCCTGCGGCGGCAGAGGCCGGCGTGACGTTGCACCAGACCGAGGCGCTCCGTGCGCTTTCCCGGGAAAGCCGTCCCCGGGTTCCGGGACCCCTGCAGTGGCGGGGTGCACAGGCCCCCCGGAAGGCGGGACGGACAGTGACCCGCGCTCGCACACAGGCCCCGCGGCGGCGGCGGCAGCAGCAGCCCCAGCGTCCCACGCCCGTCTCCGGGGTCCGCGCCTTTAGCCGCGGCTCGCGCCCGTCTCCGGCGCTTCCCAAAGCAGCCCTCTTAATGCCCTCTCCTCGCGCACCAGGAAACAAAAGGGAAGAAAAAGCCTCTTGCCTCTTCGGCAGCTCCAGACCCTTTCCCCGGACTCCCTCCGGGCTAGCCGTGGTGCACTAACCCCCTCAGGCTCTCTTCCTGCCGCCAGCCGCAGTCCTCTCCCTGCGCTCCGACTGAAACCCGATACCCAGCCCCTCCCGCCCGGGCGGCCAAGCAGACAAGCCTCTCGGGCTGGTGTGTGCCTGAGGGCACCGATCCTCTGTGCCGGAATCTCTCCGCTTTGCCCTCCACACCCCTGTTGCTGTGCTCTCCTCCGCTACTCCGAAGCTTTCCCCCTCCGCCACCTGCAGTCTCCACCCGCGAAGGGACTTGTAGTGTGTGGAAACCTTTCCTCCTTCACGGCTCCCTCCCACTGGTGCAGGTCCCGTCCCTATCCTTTTGTCTCTGTTTATTCTTTTTTCTTTTGCCCTATCCAGGTATGTGGGGAGTTCCTTGCCTTTTGGGGGGTCTGAGGTCTTCTGTCAGCGTTCAGTAGGTGTTCTGTAGGAGTTGTTCCACGTGTAGATGAATTTCTGATGTATCGTGCAGGCTCTCCTCGCGCAGCCCGGAGTTCTCGCTCTGTGAAAGCGGCGAGAAGCCACTTCCACTATTTAAAAAAACCTGGAATTAGGGCTTCCCTGGCGGTCCAGTGGTTAAGACTCTATGCTCCCAGTACAGGGGGCTTGGGTTCAATCCCTGGTCAGGGAAGATCCTGCATGCTGCATGGCATGGCCAAAAAACAAAACAAAAACAAACACACAAAAAAAACCTGTAATTATTTCATTGACCAACCCATACTGACAGGTTGAAATCAACCACTAGAACTTTATTATAAAGATTTTTAGACCAATTAAATTTTGTTGTCCTCAAGCCACTGGATTTTGATATAGTTCCATGACCTGTAGCCCTCTATTTATGTATTCATCATAGCTGGCTCTCAGAATATCCCACTAAATAAAAAGTAGCCCAAAGAACACCTCCCACTGAACTCAGAAGATTTCCATCGTGAAAAATCTGCTTATTATTATTGTTATTTTAACAGAACAACGGAATTACCAAATGCCACACAATCAAATTCATCAAGCAAAGAAATGAAAATAAAACAAATAAGAGAAATTCCTGGTTTCCCCACAAACAAACAAAAAAAGTTATAACAAAGAAATGAGCCAGTACAATACTCTTAAGAACACACAAATTGACATTCCATTTGGAAGTCATATCTAAGTAAAATTAAAATTAAATATTAGCCTCACACAAACAATCTGCAATCCCTGCTGCCAAATACTGATAATTATTGGAGTTCTTCATCAAAAAAGCAGTCTGGGGGCTTCCCTGGTGGCACAGTGGTTGAGAGTCTGCCTGCCGATGAGGGGGACACGGGTTTGTGCCCCGGTCTGGGAAGATCCCACATGCCGCGGAGTGGCTGGGCCCGTGAGCCATGGCCACTGAGCCTGCGCGTCCGGGGCCTGTGCTCCGCAACTGGAGAGGCCACAACAGTGAGAGGCCCGTGTACCGCAAAAAAAAAAAAAAGCAGTCTGGGTAAGTAATAAGTAATTCTAGATATGGAGATATGTTAACTCCAATTTCGGCTGACCATATTTACTCACATTTTTCCCCTTTCCTCATCTCTTCCCTCAATCCTCTGAGGAAAAGAAGAGATTTTTTTTCCTGCCTAATTTTCCTCTATATATTGTAATATTTCCTGTATATATTGTAATATATTGTAGTGGTTTTGACATAATTCAAAAAGACACATGCACCTCAATGTTCATTGCAGCACTATTTACAATAGCCAGGACATGGAAGCAACCTAAATGTCCATCAACAGATGAATTATAAAGAAGATATGGTATGTATATACAATGGAATATTACTCAGCCGTAAAAAAACCGAAATTGAGCCATTTGTAGTGATGTGGTTGGACCTAGAGTCTGTCATACAGAGTGAAGTCAGAAAGAAAAAAAAATACCGTATATTAACGCATATATATGGAATCCAGAAAAATGGTACTGATGAACCTAGTGGCAGGGCAGGAATAGAGACACAGATGGAGAGAATGGACTTGTGGACACAGGGGGGAAGGGAAGGGTGAGACGAATTGAGAGAGTAGCATTGACACATATACACTACCATGCATAAAACAGATGGCTAGTGGGAAGCTGCCATATAGCACAGGGAGCTCAGCTTGGTGCTTTGTGATGACCTAGAGGGCTGGGATGGGGAGGGTGGGAGGGAGGCCCAAGAGGGAGGGGATATAAGTATACATACAGCTGATTCACTTTGTTGTACAGCAGAAACTAACACAACATTGTAAAGCAATTATAATCTCATAAAGATGAAAAAAAAATTTTTAATTGTAGTGGTTTTGAAACTTGGAAAAAAGAACTATAATTGCAGCCTAAATGCCGGATTAGTACCACCCTATGCATAACTATGTTACTTCTTTTATTTAGGTACTTACTGTTTTTGTTGTTTGGAGAGAAAAAAATCAGATCTTCAGCTGACACATTATAATGTGTCACTTTAGTAACGTTTGCCCATTTTTTAAGAGACCGTATGTAGCAAAAATTCTGTTAGTGTTTTCTGACAAAATTTAATTTTAAGACAGAAGGATATTTTCTGTGTACAGCAATGTCTGGGTTGAGGGAGGCGGTGGGGAAGCCCAGATTGACACAAAGAATCTCTTGGCTCCTACTTGGAAACATTCTATTTGATCTCTTTTCTGAAGAGATGAAAATTGAATCTTAACAACACTAGCTCTCTAACTAACTATGAGAGTTACTGGGGGAGAGAAATATCCTTTATGCCTCCACCCAGGTATAATTCCATTACATTTAAATGTTTATGTTCCCTTTGAATTCCTGATTAGCTAAAGATTGCTTGTGCTGAGAGCTGGTGAGCCAGTCTGTCTTAGAGAAAATATTGTTCCAATGCTACCTGTACTGAGTTCTAGGAGCAATGTAATTAAATAATGCCTACCTCCTTGTTAGTAAATTATTTGAATATGGGTGTGGGGCTTGTAAACAGCACATCATACCAACATACATACTCAACTTCACTGCAAAGTTTCCAGCCAAATGTCACAGATCCTATGTATCAGGCTGTAAATTCAGGCAGTCACAACAAAGCCCTCAGCTAATCCTAAAGGGAACTCTAGGGACAGGATGACACTCCAGAGTTGCTCCAAACTGGGGCGAGAAGACCAGACCTTTATACCTTCACAACAACCAGCCATTGGATACGAGCTACTCCTGGACCAGGTCAAGACCTTGGGCAAGGTGGCTCTCTTCAACCAAGGCCAAGTCCCAGAGGAAGACTCAGCTGAAAACTGTCGGCTGACAACACTCCCAGCAGCTGGAGGAATGAGGGCTCCAGTCCTGCAGTTGGGGGAAATCTGAGTGGTGCAATACAGCATTCGTAGTCCATCCCTGAGCCTCTTGGATCCACTTGCTTCATATCAGTTTTAAGAGCAGCTCCTCTAGTATTTTAAAGGACCTTTGGTTGTCAAGGGGTTGGGGAGAGATTTGTAAGAGAAAGATTACTGAAATGAACTCCAGTACCCACTGTGCAGCTAGTCTCAAGACCGTAACCGATACTCATCATCTTCCTCCTCACCTACTGCTTCTAGATTCCCTTTACTCCTCTGATCTTAGGTGGCTTACCCAGAACCTCATCCCTGAGGAGTCTCAGACCCTGGTCAATATCCTCTTCTCAGGACTTTGGGATATCCCCTATTTTACTTGTCATTTACAGTCAAACTTGGGCAAGGGAGTATTAAGAGGCCAAGTGGATCGGGTGGGCACCAAATATACCCTTTCCTAATGATCAGAGTTAATAACTTCTCCCAGGATAGTGAATCCTTTCCTTGACGGCTGATCTTTGGGGAGAATCAGTAACTGAGTGACAGCCATAGCTTGTGGCTGAAATGAAACACTTGCTGTGTCCCCTAGTGGAAGTGATCCCTCTGAGATCTGCAGTGTTCAGAGATGGAGAACACAACTTGCCCAGTGGGTTACTGGGGAGTGAATGGTTAGTGGAACCAATCCTGTCTTGCTGTGGTTGAGAATGTAACTCTCTCTGGAACTTCGCGACTCTTGTCATCCTCAGCTTTTTGGGGGCCTCCAGGAGATGAGAGTCTCTTTTATGCTACAAAGGAGGCCTCTCACTTTCATATTTATCTTTTAGTTAATAATTAATTACCCTTTCATTGTCTTTCTACAGAGCTTCCATGGCCCTTGGCAATAGCCATCCAGTTTCATAATCGTTATATTTATTGCTTCCTCTGTTGTTCTCAAATGAGTGATACACTGCACCTGACGGTACATTCCGTTCACTGCTACACAAAGTTCACCACTGGTGAAAGTTTTTAAAATTGTACTGCTACTGCATGCCCTGGACTATCCACTATTTCTACCAGCACCGATGGGGCTCTCGTTGATATCTGGCCTGTGAGAGATCCATTTCCAAAGTCCTTTCTTAGAGTCTGCTTTCTCAGACACGCCTGGCACCAACTGTTATGGGTTGGATTCACCATGAACCAAATTCTGAGACAGAGATTTGTATACAGGGGCTTTACTGGGAGTTGCTCTTGGAATCAACTCCTGTGGGGAAACAAAGAAGCAAGATTGTGTAGAGAGAAGAGTTGAACAGTGAGTCAGTCAAAACAAAGACCATGGGCTATCCAACAGAGCTCCGGAGTTGGGATGGTCCTCCAGAATTGCCCAAATTGAAGCAATGAGGTTAGGACTTTACACACCTGCATCAACCAGTCTGGATATGTGAATTGTCTCTAGGAAGAAGGTGTGACCTCGGACTAGGCAAATATAGACTGGCTAAGTCTTCCTCTTTAGCCAAGGAAGATTCTCTGAGAGAGACTCAGCTGAGAGCTGAGAGCTGCCAACACTCCCAGCAGCTGAGGGAAGAAGTTCTTCTGACCTGGGTTTGGCACGGGTATCTGGACTACACACCACACCATCCACTACACAGACCAGGGAGAATCAGTGTCTCTAAACAAAGACACATTCCCTATTTATTCTACATACCTGCAGTTGGCCATCTTTTATTCCTTAGTTTAACTCAGCTTTACTCAGGTCCATTATATGTGCTTGGCACCAGGAATATAATGATGAATAAGGTCTCTATATTCTCAATGCCGATTATTTCCTCCCTGCCTCCATGTCTCCCGTAAGAGAATGTGCCCATTCCCCTTCTCGAAGAGTCTACTTCCCTAAGCCCTTCTTCAGCGTTCAGCTGCTACGTTTCCTGTCCTCTAGGCCTCAGCTGATTGGTGCAAGGGTGCCAACTGGACCCAAGCTGCACCAATCTGACTTTCTGTTCTGGTATTTTGGGACGGGCACATATGGACCCAAATCAGTCTTTTTTGTTTGTTTTACTAGAAATTCCATATAAAGCCAAGGATGCAACAGAAATAACTGGCTTCTGTGTCCTGAGAAACAGAGAAAACAAGTGGGAAAGCAGCATAAAGTAGACTTGCAGAAAGAAGCAGGGACAGAGATCATGAGTATCCTGTGTCAAGATGATGATTCTGGCTGCAAGTATTAGAAAATCCCAGCTCAACTTTTCTTACACATACCACAAACTGGATGACTAAAACCACAGACGTTTATTTCTGATAGTTCTTGAGGCTGGAAGCCAAGATCAAGGCGTTGGCAGGTTTGGTTCCTCTCGAGGCCTCTCTCCTTGGTGTGCAGATGGCTGTCTTCTCTCTGTGTCCTGTTCATGTGTCCCTGATGTCTCTCCCTCTTCTCATAAGGACACAAGTCATAAGGACTACCCTTATGACCTCATTTAAGCTTAATTATCTCTTTAAAGCCCCTAACTCCAAATACAGTCACATTCCAAGATACTGGGGTTTAGGACTTCAACATATGAATTTGGGGGGAACAGAATTCGGCCCATAACACCTTATACAACAGGAAGTGCTCTTAATGTAGCCTCCAGGTACAGCTTAATGACATAATCAAGGTCTCAGGTATTGTCCCTGTTCTGTTCCTCTTGGCTTCAGGTTCATCCTAAGGCTGGTTCCCCCTGTAGCTGAAAGGTGACTGCCAATGGCAATTGGGATTATAAACTCTCTTTTTAAGTTTGACAATAGAAAAAGATAACCTCTCCACCACGTATGGAATATATGGAATACAAGATGCCCCACATCAATCTCTTTAGGCCAACTTAGGTCACCATGCTTACCCTGGGACCAGTAATAGCCATAAGAATGTCATCTGTTAATTGGCTTAAACGAATGAAGATCTACCCCCAGAAATGAAGATATGGCTGTCTTCTCCTGAAGTTAGAAGGGGAAAGGATGGTTATCCGAACATAATCAAGAATTTGTTAGGGAGGAAGAAGAGAGAATGGATGTTGGATACCTTTGCTGTCAAAGCTTGAGAAAGAATCCCCAGTGGGGACAGGAAAGGCCGGGAGAATTCGTTGTTACAACCGTTCACCTGCCAGCAGTATATTTCTTCCCTTCATTTCTCTCTAGCCACGTATCTCAGAATAAATCAACACAGAGGGAAAAAAAATCAAGATTACATTTTCCATACCTGTTTCCTTACCCTCTCCTCCCATTCTCCTCTCCCCACTACCTTGCCAACGGTCCTCAGTGCACCACCAAGGAAACAGAGAGTAACTTTCCTTGTCCACAGTAGAATTCAGTTTCACCTTGTATTGTTGAAAATATTAGAAAACAAACTTGATGCTTCAGAATATTTGTTCTTTAGGACTTTTCAAAACTCTTGTCCAAACTCATAATAAATAACAAGGGAGGCCAGGTTTTGGATCACTGACCCTCATTTCTTCTGAGGGTTGGTTCAGTTCTTTTTCGTCTTAGCCATACTCCTTCTCATCATTGGTTGTATGTAGACAAGACTCTTGATTTTAGGCAATAGAGAAACAGCATAAACCCATCTTTTTCTCTTCCTTAAAGAGGCAGCTGTTCAACAATTAGCAGTAGGTTTACACTGAAAATATTAACATATAAAATTAGGTTCCCATCTGAGATCACAGATCATTAGATCTAGACTTTTTCTCTGAGTGAAAATTTCAATAATCCTTGAATTTGTGTATATGTGCAGTCTTTCCCACATTGTTTCCAGGTATTGGCTAAAGATTAATTTTTCCATTTACATACTTTTGAATCAAGGCCGACTGAAGGGCTTTGTCTTTTCTGGGCATTTCTGGCAATAAAATGTGTACTTTGTGTATTTAATTGGGTGTTAATGGAAGTGGAGCTCTACTGCAGGTATGAATTCGTAAATATGTACAATCACATTGCTTTGTGCTGGGAGCATGGGTGTGTGTTTGTGGGGAACTAACATGGACGTGAGCCTGGATGTGAACGGGAAAATCGGGGTAAGTGGTGTTACTCGGGGTCAGTACAGGTCTTCATTCTCAGGGAGGAGGCAAGTTGCTTCTCAGTTTCCCAGTGACCTCAGTCCAGCCTGTCAAAAAGCTATTTGGCTTCTCATACAGCAGCCTCTGATTTCTATCCCAGGAACTCCTTTCTTTCAGCTTCCGTTGCCAGAGAATTCCCTGCTTATTCCTTTTCCTTCCACGTCAGTGAGGCCAAAACCCTGCCCTGCTTCTTACATGGCTCCAGAGCAGGATCTGCTATTTAGAAACTAGTGGGAACAACAGGAAAGGGGAGGGAGGAGGAATGTGTGACCAAGACCTTCCTCCTGACTCCAGACCCACATCTACCTCAAACTAAATCCCTACTCTGGGGGACTTCCCTGGTGGTCCAGTGGTTAAGAATCCACCTTACAATGCAGGGGACGTGGGTTCCATCCCTGGTCAGGGAACTAAGATCCCACATGCCATGGAGCAACTAAGCCCGCGCGCTCTAGAGCCTGGGTGCCACAACTAGAGAGAAGCCCGCGCGCCGCGACAAAAGTTCCCGCGTGACACAACTAAGACCCAACACAGCCAAATAAATAAATATTAAAAATAAAAAAAAAAACATAAATCCCCACTCCGTTTCCTAACCACAGTGCACTCTGCGTGCCTGGCTCTGAAATACCCAGGGGAAGCCCTAGGTCTGGCTCTTCTCTAAATGCAAATAAATGCTATTGAAGTCTTTCTTTACCCCAAAATTCACTCTTAAAACTCCCATACTCAACGTAAGTAAAAAAGAAGGAAGTGAGAATACAGGAGAAAATGTGTGTGTGTGCGTGCGTGCGTGCGTGTGTGTGTGTGTGTGTTTGGGAAGGGAGGGAGGGAGCTGTTTTAATTTACCACATGATTGTCATTGTTATTAGACTTAAATAAGATAAAAATAATACAAAATTAAAATAAAAATCCCCAAAGTGCTTCAGGATCAGGCGAGTGGGGTAAAGTTTTTAGATGTTTGTTCTGGTTCTGTCTCTTTCTGTACAGCAGTGAGCAAGTGAAAGAAGCAATGCCAGTGGAAGAGGAAAGCAAGGGGGTCAGTCCTGAGGCCTCAGAAGAAAGCTACAGATTGAAAGTTATCACCGGCTACACCAGCAACTGGCCCAAAATGGGCACTGGGATTGACTGCCCAGCAGCCACTGTCTATCAGATTACAGTATTATAAATCATGGTAATCCCATCCTCTTTGCTACTGCTTGGTTTGGAAATGAACTAATGACCAAATTCTGGCCAATGACACATGAAGGGAAGTTTGTTGTGGGAATTCTGGGAAATTTTTCCCTTGTCTTGCTACCAGCTAGGAAATGAAGTCACTACCTGGAATAACAGAGTATAAAAATTGAAAGTCTGAGTCTTTGTTAACATAATTAAGCCACTTGGGGTAGCCCTTCCCTGGAACTACTGTTATGTGTGATAATAAAATTTTTTTTCAATATTTAAGACCTCTGAAAGCATCCTTCTAGATATATGCTCCTTTCTCATAATCCCCTGGAACTCTCACCACACCCACCTCCTGACCTGTTTTGTCCATAAGAGCTACCCCCAGAGAGTCAGAATTGGAGAGTGTCTCTTACTATGTCCCCAGGGATAAAACAGGGTATAAAGCGGAGTCCTAAGGCTACATCAGGGGACGCAGTGTCACACATAAAAGCCGAGTTCAGCTATAGTAGAAAGAGTGCAAGACTATATATATGTCAAGTACAGTACTAATGAAACGAACTTTTAAGAGTTATTATTATATAACAGGGCTTCCATGGAAAATGGATTTTCAGTTTGAGACAACTGATTTACAGAATACAACCTATGGTAAATTTAAGACTGTATATGGTTCTAGTTTTCATTGAAATCCTTAACTGAGGAATAACCTGGCCTGACCTAGATGTTTGGAGATTTTTATCCTAATATCAGGGATGAGAGGAAACACAGATTTGACTCCATGCCACAAGTCAGGGCTTCACTTGGCCCAGTGGGCATGTGTGTGCACGTGAGGGGAGGGGCTGGAAAGGACGGGAAGCAGAGGCCAATCTCATGGTTTCTCCCTACACTCCAGTGCTGTCATCAGGCAAAATAAGGTTAAAAGGAACATTTAGAGCTGTCTTGAAAAGTCAGAGAATCAAAAAGACCAACTGTACCCTGCTGAGGTTACATCTCCTAATACTGGTGTGATAAAAGAGATGTATATAGGCTAAATGCATGTGTATGAATCTTAGATATCTCTTCGGAACCAGATGGAAAATCCCTTTCCTTCTTTGCCTGTCCTGTCTGTACCCCAGGACAGCCGTGCCTTTGAGTAGGAGGGAGTTTGTGTGGCTGACTCAACCAGTTATCAGTCTACAAAGAGTGGACCAAGCGGGAAATAACCTAATTTTCCCACAGTCCCCGTGACTAGGATTTCCCCCTTACTAAATTACTAGCTAGTGGAAAATATGTCTTAATAATCTGTATTCCTATACCCCCTTAGCCCAATGTGATAATAGCTACCTTTAACTAAACACATGCCAGGCACATTTCTTACATTATCTCATTTAATCCTCACACCAACACTGTAACATAGATGTTACCATGCTTGTTTTAATTATGCAAAAATAGAGCAGTTTGGTTAACTGACTTGATTGAGATCACATAGCAAGCATTAAAGTCAACTCTGAAACCCACACAGTCTCAAAGAACACATCTTTACTAAGCAGCTGTGACCAGGGTCCTCAAGACTGCCCTCAGGCTCAGTGATTCACTAGAAGGACTCACATAATAACTCAGAAGAGCTGTTACACTCCTGGTTACTGTTCACTACGGTGAAAGGATACAGATTACAACTAGCAAAGGTAAAAGGAGTGGGAGGAGTCCAAGGGAAACCAGGAACAAGCTTCTAGTTTTCTTTTCACAGTGGAGTCATAGGAACAGCACTTACAGACAGCTGCTTCTCCCAGCAACAATGTGTGTCAATAAATAAAGAAGACTGCTGACCAGGTAAGCTCACCTGAGCCTTGGCGTCCAGGGTTCCTGGTAGGGATTGGTCACGTCAGCATAGAGTGCCCACATGACTGACCTTACTCAGCCCCCCGTCCCTCCAAAGGTTAAACTGACTCAGCATGGCCCAAGGCCCCAACCATAAATCTCATTGTTGGCATAAACTATCTGATGTGGCTCAGATATGGGAACAGATGTATATGTATAACTGATTCACTTTGTTATAAAGCAGAAACTAACACACCATTGTGATGTGGCTCAAATCTTTGATGAATTAATCCGAATGTCAGTTTGGGATCAGCTCACATTCCCAGGGCCATAGTCAACAGGCTGAACAATTATACTGATATTTCAGGGTCACTGTAGCTCTTGTCTTCTACAAGTCAGAAGGCATATGTGAATTTTAGAGGGATATTAGAGTCTGCTGAGTTCCAAGCAATTGAGAAGAAAATGAGACATTAGATCAAGAACAATAAAAATATTTTAATACATGGATAATACAAAAGAGAAAGAGAAATGTATTTAAATATTCTTAAAAACAAATATGCTTTTTTAAAAATTGTAAGGTACTCTGGACCTATGAGTGGTATAACTGCTTTTCGTTTATTTTTTCGTCTGCGTTGGGTCTTCGTTGCCGTGCGTGGGCTTTCTCTAGTTGCGGCGAGCGGGGGCTACTCTTCATTGCAATGTGCAGGCTTTTCATTG
Source organism: Mesoplodon densirostris (assembly GCF_025265405.1). Lineage (NCBI taxonomy): Eukaryota > Metazoa > Chordata > Mammalia > Artiodactyla > Ziphiidae > Mesoplodon > Mesoplodon densirostris. Next base: position 12,750,837 of record NC_082671.1, read on the forward strand.
TGGTGGCTTTTCTTGTTGCGAAGCATGGGCTCTAGGCGCACAGGCTTCAGTAGTTGCGGTGTGGGGGGTCAGCAGTTGCGGCATGCAGGCTCAGTAGTTGTGGCACACAGGCTCAGTAGTTGTGGCGCACAGGCTTAGTTGCTCTGCAGCATGTAGGATCTTCCCAGACTAGGGATCAAACCTATGTCTCTTGCGTGGGCAGGTGGATTCTTAACCACTGCACCACTGGGGAAGTCCCACAAGTGGTATGACTTTGGACTTAAATGAGCATCAGTTTCCCCATTTATTAAAAAATACTAATAAAAATTATGCACATACACATACCTTGCTGTGTTCTGTTGATTAAATCATGCAATATTTACTTGCTATCTACTATGATCCAATCACCATACTCACTATGAGAAGTCAGTAAACAAGCTCTCGTAGAACTTAGTCTTGTGGGAAAGACAGAAATCAATTAATTAATCACACTGATGCTTAATTACAAATTTAGATAAGTGCCCCAAAGTGAAGGAACATGGTTGTACGAGAGTGTAGACCAATGATTTAAACTGGGGGGAGGGAAGGAAGGTCAGAGATCTAAAGGATGAGAAGAAGCTAGCTAACCAAAGGGGAGGGATCAGCAGGAATAGAGAATTCCAGGCAGTGGGAACAGCAGCGAGAGATGAAGAAAAAAAAACAAACAAACGCCAGGGCTGGAAGGATGTAAAAGAGGCTATAATAGAGAGAATGAAGGAGAGCAGCCTAATAAGAGATGTATCTGGAGAGGTAGACAGGGCCAGAACACTCAGGATGTTAGAGGCCAAGGTGAGAATTTTGTTCTTTATCTTAAGAGCAATAGGAAGTCTTAGGATTTTAAGCAGAGAAGAGACTTACCAGATTTTCATTTTAAAAAGATCACTTTGACTAAAGTTTGGAAATAGTGGCTGGGGAGGGAGAGAGGTGTTGGCTGAAAAGAGTACAAGGAGATAATATTGTGGAGGTGCCAGCAGAGTTAATAAAATATAATATAGAAAAGAAAAGTAAACTAACATTAACTAAGTATTTGCTATGTTCTAGGTGTTTTATGTATCAATATACTAGCTGGTAGGTTAACCCTCAGTCTGACTCTAACACCCATATTCTTTCTGTTCTATCATGTACCTTCAGCAAGTATTCCACGAATCCAATTTTTAAACATGAGAAGGATCAAATGCTCAGCATCCCATCGAGAAACTTTTATTATATACTAAATTTTGATATAACATAAGGAACAGACAGAAGAAAAAGGAAATTCTTTCTAGATGGAGTTTCCTAAAGAAAACAGTTTTCAACCCAATTATGTGAGAAAGATAATGATCAAAAATACTTTGTAGATTAGTAATAATTACTCATAAAATTCTTTTTTGAATTTTTAAATTTTATTTATTTTTTTATACAGCAGGTTCTTATTAGTTATCTATTTTATACTTATTAGTGTATACAAGTCAATCCCAATCTCCCAATTCATCCCACCACCACCACCCCCCGCCACTTCCCCTCACCCCTTGGTGTCCATACGTTTGTTCTCTACATCTGTGTCTCAATTTCTGCCCTGCAAACCGGTTCATCTGTACCATTTTTCTAGGTTCCACATATATGCGTTAATATATGATATTTGTTTTTCTCTTTCTGACTTAACTTCACTCTGTATGACAGTCTCTAGATCCATCCACGTCTCTACAAATGACCCAATTTCATTCCTTTTTATGGCTGAGTAATATTCCATTGTATATAGGTACCACATCTTCTTTACCCATTCGTCTGTCGATGGGCATTTAGGTTGCTTCCATGACCTGGCTATTGTAGATAGTGCTGCAATGAACGTTGGGGTGCATGTGTCTTTTTGAATTAGAATACTCATAAAATTTTAATGAATGTGCTTGCATTTTTTAAAAGACTGAATAATTAAATAAAAAATCCTAGCTGTTTCTCAAGTAGAAGCTAAAATGGCCCATCAGAGCTGTCCCAAATTGGGCTTAAAAGGCCAGGCCCTTATACCCTCAGATTGGTCAGTCACTGGATGTGGGCTGTCCTGGGAAGGGTGTGACCTTGGCTGCATCGGCTCTTTAGAGCTGAAGTGATCCTGGAGACACTGCCAGGGAAGCTGTCCACTTGACAGCACTCCCAGTAGTTGTGGCAACAATCCTTCAATGAAAGGGGGTCTGGGCAACACATCACCATGCCCACTATGTCTCCACAAAATATCACTATATCTTTTTAGGTCTCCCTCATATTATCCCTCTCTACTTGGAGGAAAGAAAAATCCCACAAATATTTTAAAGTAAATTTCAGAATAAATTCAAAAGAGATAGATAGATGATAGACTTACTCAAAAAGCATTTTTTGAACATCTACTTGGTACACAGTGTCAGAACCAGTTATTGTACAAAGGTGTAGAAGGAACAGAGCTAGAGTCAAGTCAGGTACATAAACATTTACAATATCAGGCAGGATGGCACTGCTCTGTGAGTGGTATAGACTGAGTACCAAAAGAATGCAAAAGCAGGATCACGGAGGAATTGAGGAGGAGGCATACTGGGGAAAGATGCAAGGAGCAAAGAAAACTTTGATAAAATACACTGTACCCTACCACCCCTCTTTGCCCTGTACCAGTCCTCTTTCTGAAGCTGTTTGCGTGAATACTAGAAATAAGGACGCTGCTGAAGTGAGTTTTACACAGATGGGATCTCAAAAAAGATCTTTCCAGTCCAAACACTCCTATGGTCTATTTTCCTAAATTTGTAGCAATAAGCTTATTCTATAGAGGCCATGCCACCAATTATTGCCACTAAAGGCATATTAGAGTGAAAGGATCCTGAGTTACAAAGTTAAGAGAAACCTGGGGTTCACCTTCAGAGTTGGCCACTTCCTGAGGCAAATTACACACTCCATGCGCCGTAAAATTGCCATAATTATACCTATACCACATCCTAAATATACTAAATTAAAACATTTAATGGCTAAATGTAGGAGCTCAGTGGATATCTGCCCTCTTTTTTTTTTTTTTGCAGCACGCAGGCCTCTGACTGCTGTGGCCTCTCCTGCCGTGGAGCACAGGCTCTGGACGCGCAGGCTCAGCGGCCATGGCTCACGGGCCCAGCTGCTCCGCGGCATGTGAGATCCTCCCAGACCGGGGCACGAACCCATGTTCCCTGCATTGGCAGGCGGACTCCCAACCACTGCGCCACCAGGGAAGCCCGGTATCTGCTCTCTTTATTCCTCTTATCCTAATTACACCCACTACTCAGGAAGGTGGAGCCTATGACTAGAGTCTCTACAGACCACAGTCTTCACAAATTGATCACTTATATTGATTGTGTTTTCACATGCCCTGCTCATGTCAGTTACTGGATGCTGAGAATACGAAATTGAATAAGACATGGTCCTGATCTCAAGCAGCTTACAGGTTGGTGAACAGGCAGGGAGGGCGAGGTGTGAGTGACAAACAGTATATCAGTAACTAGAATACAGCAAGGTTATTGTTAGAGGTAAGCCCAGGTAGGAGTTCAGAAGAGGGATGCCAGAGAATAGAAGAGCTGAAAGACCCTCAAGAGTATAAATACATCATATCTTTTGAATATTGAGAAGCTGATGCAAAAAGAAGTTAAGTGATAACTGAAGGTCACACACCTACTTATTAGTAAAGTCTGACTAAACCCAAGAACTCTTAAGCCCAGCCTGGGGATCCCTTCCTGGTTCTATTCACTTTCTCCCCCAAACCTAAGGCGTCTGGAAGGGTTTTCCCACTTCAGATAACTCTAATGATCTAAGGCCTTGTCAGCTGCAGGGGGTCAGAATCTTCCCCTGAACTTATCCTCTCTGACAATAGCTCACTTTCATTCCCACTCTGGGCACCAGTATGCCCAAGCAAGAAGAGCCTAGAAAGGCACTCCTGAAGAAAACACATGTTGGAAGTCTTTAGACTCTTGGCTTTATATTCATTATGTTGACCAGCAATAAAATCACTGGGACTCCAGGAATAAGCTATGATTTACAAGCCTAGAATTTTAAAGGCTCAGAAGATAGAGGAAAACTTAAGGAAACTTTAAAGGAGAAAAACAAATAGTAATTATCTTTTTCTCCTCTTTCTCCAATTAACTCTAAATATTTAGTGGTAGCGCCGAGAGGGGTGTCTAGGTCTACAGTGGTGACTGTGCAGTCACACACACTCTGCCTCACCACAGCAAGACAGTGATAAACCATCTTCATTTACAGCACAGTGGCTGAACACAGCATTACTGAATTGTCCAGTTAGTTTAGCATTACATAGTTCAAACATCACAAAAGTAGTTTGGAAAGCATTTACAAATAGTTTCCATTAATTAATTTTCTTTTATTTGAAAGTTAGAACTTTTAAAACTCTCTTTGTAAATATATGTATGATAATAAAGACTGGATGTATGTTAATTGAAATATTTAATTAAATAATAAAATAAGAATAATGAGTTAATTGAAATTGTTGTGAAATTGGTACAGTGATTCATGACTCAAATATTTTCGTCTGCTAAGGTTAGCTCTGGTAGCAACTATTCTCAGGATTAGGTTTATATATCTCATTTAGATAAATTTAGTATTCTGACATTAACAGTTTTGTGATCCATACAAAAGTAAATTCTCTTTTTTTCTGACCGTAAGGGAATATATTTTCATTGTAAGTAATAAAAAAATATTAAAAAGTGAAAAAGTAAAAAAAAAATTACCCATAATTACACCAGGCGATAACCATTTCAATAGTGTAATATATATTTGTATGTATATTATATGCATAGGAACCTACATATATTTAAATTACTTTTAAATTATTATTGGGAATTCCTTGGCAGTCCAGTGGTTGAGACTCGGTGCTTTCACTGCCGGGGAGCCTGGGTTCAATCCCTGGTCAGGGAACTAGGATCCCACAAGCTGTGCAGCTCAGTCCCCCATAAAAAAAAAAAAGTTTAAAAAAAAGTAAATTATTACTATACTATACATAATCATTCCCAACTAATTGTTTTTCTTATTATATTTTGAACCTCCCTGGGGGGAATATCAGAGATTATTGCTACCATCAAAAATTTGAGGATAGGGAGACAAGATGGCAGAGAAGAAGGACCTTGACCTCACCTCCTCTCACGAGCACACCAAAATCACAATTAACTATTGACCAACCATCGATAAAAAAGACTGGAAGTTATTCTACATCTAAAGACATAAAGATGAAACCACAACATGATGGTAGGAGGGGCGTACTGATGATATAATCAAATCCCATACCATATGGGTGGATGACCCACAAGCTGGAGAATAAATAGATTGCAGAATTTCTCCCACAGCAAAGAGAGCTCTGTGCCCCATGTCAGGCTCCCCAGCCTAGGGGTCCAGGGTCAGGAGGAAGAGCCCCCAGAGCATTTGGCTTTGAAAGCCAGTGGATCTCGACTGCAGGAGCACCACAGGACTGGTGGAAACAGAGACTCTACTTGAGGAGGGTGCACACAAGTTCTCACATGCACCAGGACCCCAGGCAAAAGCAGTGACTTCATAGGAGCCTGGGCCAGACCTACTTGCTGGTCTCAGAGAATCTCCTGGGGAGACGGGACAATTGTGGCTCACCTTGGGGATGCAGACACAGGTGGCAAGGATATCAGGGAGTGTTCATCTATGTGAACTCTTGCTAGAAGCAGACATCTTGCTTGGGTCATTAGCACCAAAACCTGTCCCTACCAACAGCTGCCTGTAGGCTCCAGTGCTGGGATGCCTCAGGCCAAACAACCAACAGGGAGGGAACACAGCTCCACCCATCAGCAGACAGGCTGCCTAAAATGTTCCTAAAAAGAGGAGCCCACAGCCACCTCTAGACACACCCCTTGACATGGCCCTGCCCACTAGAGGCCCAGCTCCACCCACCAGTGGTCAGGCACCAGCCCCTCCTACCAGGAAGCCTGCATGAGCCTCTAGACCAGCCTCACCTGCCAGGAGACAGACACCAGAAACAAGAAAATTACTATTCCACAGCCTGCAGAACTGAGTTTGCAAACACAGGTCAGAACCTACCCTGGGACCAGGTTATCTCTGGCCCTTTGGTAACAAGAGGATAGTGTACTGCTGGAAAACATAGGACACCCCTACAGAGGGCCCATTCTCCAAGGTCAAGAAATGTAACTAACCTACCACATACACAAAAGTACAAATAGAAATTTAAGCAAAATGAGATGGTGAAGGAATATGTTCCAGATGAGGGAACAGGACAAAACCCCAGAAGAACAATTAAGTGAGGCAGAGATATGCAATCTACCCAAGAAAGAGTTCAGAGTAATGATCGCAAAGATGATCTAAGGATTCAGGAAAAGAACGGATGCACAGAGTGGGAAGTTACGAGAAGTTTTTAACAGAGAGTTAGAAAATATAAAGAACAACCAAACAGGGTTGAAGAAAATAACTGAACTGAAGAATACACTAGAAAGAATCAATAGCAGAATAAATGAGGGAGAACAACGAATCAGTGAGCTGGAAGACAGTGTTGGAAATCAGTGCCACAGAACAGAATAAAGAAAAAAGAATGAAAAGAAATGACGACAGTTTAAGAGCCTTCTGGGACAACATTAAATGCACCAGCATTCACATTATTGGGGTCCCAGAAGGAGAAGAGAAAGGGCCTGAAAAGATATTTGAAGAGATAACCACTGGAAGCTTCCCTAACGTGGGAAAGGAAACAGTCACCCAAGTCCAGGAAGCACAGAGCATTCCATACAGGATTAACCCAAGGAAGAACATGCCAAGACACACTGCAATCAAACGGACAAAAATTAAAGATAAAGAGAAAATATTAAAAGCAACAAGGGAAAAGCAACAAATAACATACAAGTGAATCCCCATAAGGCTATCAGCTGATTTTTCTGCAGAAACTCTTCAGGACAGAAGGGAGTAGCACAATATATTTAAAGTAATGAAAGGGAAAAACCTACAGCCAAGAATTCAGATTTGATGGAGAAATCAAAAGCTTTACAGATAAGCAAAAGCTAAAAGAATTCAGCACCACCAAACCAGTTTTACAACAAATGCTAAAGGAACTTCCCTAGGGGGAAAAGAAAACGCCACAACTAGAAACAAGAAAATTATGAAATAGGAAAGCTCACCAGTAAAGGCAAACATACAGTAAAGATAGGAAATCATCCACACACAACAAATATGATAACAAAACCAGTGATCGTGAGAGGAGGAGAGGACAAATGTAGGATATTTAAAATGCATTTGAAGTTAGGAGATCAGCAACTTAAAACGAATATATAGAGAGAGAGACTGCTACACCAAAACCTCAGGGTACTGCAAAACAAAAATCTATGATAGATATACACACAAAAAAAGAAAAAGGAATCCAAACACAACACTAGAGATAGTCATTAAATCACAAGAGAAGAGAACAAAAGAGGAAAGGAAAAAAAATAAAATAAAAGACCTAGAAAAACAAATCTAAGCAATTTAAAAAATGGCAATAAGAACATACATATCGATAATTACCTTAAATGTAAGCAAATTAAATGTTCCAACCAAAAGACATAGACTGGCTGAATGCATACGAAAACAAGACCTGTATATATGCTGTCTACAAGAGACCCACTTCAGATCTAGAGACACATACAGATTGAAAGTAAGGAGATGGGAAAAGGCATTCCATGCAAATGGAAATCAAAAGAAAGCTGGAGTAGCAATACTTATATCAGACAAAACACACTTTAAAATAAAGACTGTTAGAGTAGACAAAGAAGGACATTACATAATGATAAAGGGACCAACCTAAGAAGAAGATATAATAATTGTAAATATACATGCACCCAACACAGGAGCACCTCAATATATAAGGCAAATGTTAACAGACATAAAAGGAGAAATTGACAGTAAGACAGTAATAGTGGGGGACTTTAACACCCCACTTTCATCAATGGACAGATAATCCAGACAGAAAATCAATAAGGAAACACAGGCCTTAAATGACATATTATATCAGACAGACTTAATTGATATTTATAGAGCATTCCATCCTAAAGCAGCAGAACACACATTCTTTTGAAGTGCACGTGGAACATTCTCCAGGGTAGATCACATGCTGGTCCAGAAAGCAAGCCTTGGTAAATCTAAAAAAATTGAAAGCATATAAAGCATCTTTTCCAACCACAATGCTATGAGATTAGAAATTAACTACAAGGAAAAAAAACTGCAAAAAATAGAAACATGTGGAGGCTAAACAATATGCCACTAAACAACCAATGGATCACTGAAGAAATCAAAGAGAAAATCAAAAAATACCTAGAGACAAATGAAAACGAACAAACAATGATCCAAAACTTATGGAACACAGTAAAGCAGTTCTAAGAAGGAAGTTTATAGCATTAAACTTACCCCTTAAGCATTAAACATTAAAGCTTACCTAAGGAAACAAGAAAAATCTCAAATAAACAATCTAACTTTACACCTAAAGCAACAAGAGAAAGAAGAACAAACAAAACCCAAAGTTAGCAGAAGGAAAGAAATCATAAACATCAGAGGAGAAATAAATGAAATAGAGATGAAGAAAATAATATCAAATATCAATGAAACTAAAAGTTGGTTCTTTGAAAAGATAAACAAAATTGATAAACCTTGATAAGCCAGACTCATCAAGAAAAAAAGGGAGAGGACTCAAGTCAATAAAATTAGAAATGAAAAAGGAGAAGTTACAACCAGCACCACGGAAATACAAAGGACCATAAGCAACTACTTCAAGCAACTACATTCCAATAAAATGGACAACATAGAAGAAATGAACAAATTCTTAGAAAGATACAATCTTCCAAGACAGAACCAGGAAGAAATAGAAAATATGAACAGACCAAATACAAGCACTGAAAATGAATCTGTGATTTAAAAACTCCCAACAAACAAAAGTCCAGGACCAGATGGCTTCACAGGCGAATTCTACCACACACTTAGAGAAGGGTTAACACCTATCCTTTTGAAACTATTCCAAAAAATTGCAAAAGAAGGAACACTTCCTAACTCATTCTATGAGGCCACCATTACCCTGATACCAAAACCAGACAAAGATAACACACACACACAAAAGAATACTACAGGCCAATATCACTGATGAACACAGACACAAAAATGTTCAACAAAGTACTAGCAAACCAAATCCAACAATAATTAAAAGGATCATATACCATGATCAAATGGGACTTACCCCAGGGATGCAAGGATTTTTCAATATCTGAAATTAATCAGTGTGATCAACCACAGTAACAAATTGAAGAATAAAAACCATATGGTCATCTCAAGAGATGCAGAAAAAGCTTTGATAAAAATTCAATATCCATTTACAATAAAAACTCTCCAGAAAGTGGGCATAGAGGGAACATACCTCAACGTAATAAAGGCCATATATGACAAACCCACTGCTAATATCATACTCAACAGTGTAAAGCTGAAAGCATTTCCTCTGAGATCAGGAACAAGACAAGGATGTCCACTCTCACCACTTTTAGTCAACATAGTTTTGGAAGTCCTAGCCACAGAAATCAGAGAAGAAAAAGAAAAGGAACCCAAATTGGAAAAGAAGAAGTATAACTGTCACTGTTTGCATATGACATGATACTATACATAGAAAATCCTAAAAACACTACCCGAAAACTACTAGAGCTCATCAACAAATTCAATAAAGTTGCAGGAGACAAAATTAATACATAGAAATCTGCTGCATTTCTATACACTAACAATGAAAGATCAGAAAGAGAAATTAAGGAAACAATCCCATTTACCATCACATCATAAAGAATAAAATACCTAGGAATAAACCTACCTAAGGAGGTTAAAACCTGTACTCTGAAAACTATAAGACACTGATGAAAAAAAACTGAAGACAGGGCTTCCCTGGTGGCGCAGTGGTTGGGAATCAGCCTGCCAATGCAAGGGATGCGGGTTCGTGCCCCGGTCCGGGAAGATCCCACATGCTGCGGAGCGGTGGAGCCCGTGAGCCATGGCCACTGAGCCTGCGCGTCCAGAGCCTGTGCTGCGCAATGGGAGAGGCCACAACAGTGAGAGGCCCGCGTACCGCAAAAAAAAAAAAAAACTGAAGACAACACAAACAGATGGAAAGATATACCATGTTCTTGGATTGGAAGAATAAATATTGTGAAAATGACAATACCACGCAAGGCAATCTACAGATTCAATGCAATCCCTATCAAATTACCAATGGCATTTTTCACAGAATTAGAAAAAAAAAATTACAACTTGTATGGAAACACAAAAGATTCCAAATAGCCAAAGCAATCTTGAGAAAGAAAAATGGAGCTGGAGGAATCAGGCTCCCTGAATTCAGACTATACTACAAGGCTATAGTAATCAAAGCAGTATGGTACTGGCACAAAGACAGACATAAAGATCAATGGAGCAGGATAGAAAGCCCAGAAATAAACCCATGCACCTATGGTGAATTAATTTACAACAAAAGAGTCAAGAATATACAATGGAGAAAAGACAGTCTCTTCAGTAAATGGTGCTGCGAAAACTGGAGACAGCTACATGTAAAAGAATGAAATTAGATCATTCCCTAACAACATATACAACAATAAACTCAAAATAGATTAAAGACCTAAATGTAAGACTGGATACTATAAAATTCCTAGAGGAAAACACAGGCAGAACACTCTGACATAAATAGCAGCAATATCTTTTATGATCCATCTCCTACAGTAATGGAAATAAAAACAAAATAAACAAATGGGACCTAATTAAACTCAAATGCTGGACTTCCGGGTAAGATGGCGGAAGAGTAAGACGCGGAGATCACCTTCCTCCCCAAGGATACACCAGAAATACAGCTACACGTGGAACAACTCCTACAGAACACCTACTGAACGCTGGCAGAAGACCCCAGACCTCCCAAAAGGCAAGAAACTCCCCACATACTTGGGTAGGGCAAAGCGGAGGGATTCCCGCACAGAGGATCGGTGCCGAGCGGCACTCACCAGCCCGAGAGGCTTGTCTGCTCCCCCGCCGGGGCGGGCGGCGCTGGAAGCTGAGGCTCGGGCTTCAGTCAGAGCGCAGGGAGAGGACTGGGGCTGGCGGTGAGAACTCAGCCTGAAGGGGGCTAATGTGCCACAGCTAACCGGGAGGGAGTCCGGGAAAACTCTGGAGCTGCCGAAGAGGCAAGAGACTTTTTCTTCCCTCTTGGTTTCCTGGTGCGCGAGGAGAGGGGATTAAGAGCGCTGCTTAAAGGGGCTCCACAGGCGGGCGCGAGTCGCGGCTGAAAGCGCGGAGCCCAGAGACGGGCGTGGGACGCTGGGGCTGCTGCTGCCGCCGCCAAGAAGCCTGTGTGCGAGTGCAGGTCACTGTCCGCACCGCCCTTCCGGGAGCCTGTGCAGCCCGCCACTGCCGGGGTCCCGGGATCCAGAGGCGGCTTCCCTGGGAGAACGCACGGCGCGCCTCGGGCTGGTGCAACGTCACGCCGACCTCTGCCGCTGCAGGCTCGCCACGCACTCCGTGCCCCTCCCTCCCGCCCGGCCTGAGTGAGCCAGAGTCCCCAAAGAGGCTGCTCCTTTAACCCTGTCCTGTCTGAGCGAAGAACAGACGCCCTCCGGCGACCTACATGCAGAGGCGGCGCCAAATCCAAAGCTGAGACCCAGGAGCTGTGAGAACAAAGAAGAGAAAGGGAAACCTCTCCCAGCAGCCACAGAAGCAGCGGATTAAAGCTCCACAATCAACTTGATGTACCCTGCATCTGTGGAATACATGAATAGACAACAAAACATCCCAAATTGAGGAGCCAGGAGTCAGTGCTGTGCCTCTGAGGTGGGAGAGCCAACTTCAGGACACTGGTCCACAAGAGACCTCCCAGCTCCACATAATATCAAATGGCGAAAATCTTCCAGAGATCTCCATCTCAACACCAGCACCCAGCTTCACTCAACGACCAGCAAGCTACAGTGCTGGACACCCTATGCCAAACAACTAGCAAGACAGGAACACAACACCACCCATTAGCAGAGAGGTGGCCTAAAATCATAAAAAGTCCGCAGACACCCCAAAACACAGCACCAGACGTGGACCTGCCCACCAGAAAGACAAGATCCAGCCTCATCCACCAGAACACAGGCACTAGTCCCCTCCACCAGGAAGCCTACACAACCCACTAAACCAACCTTAGCCACTGGGGACAGACACCAAAAACAACGGGAACTACGAACCTGCAGCCTGCAAAAAGGAGACCCCAAACACAGTAACATAAGCAAAATGAGAAGACAGAAAAACACACAGCAGGAGAAGGAGCAAGATAAAAACCCACCAGACCTAACAAATGAAGAGGTAATAGGCAGTCTACCTGAAAAAGAATTCAGAATAATGATGGTAAAGATGATCCAAGATTCTATTTCCCAGATCCAAAATCTTGGAAATAGAATAGACAAAATGCAAGAAACAGTTAACAAGGACCTAGAAGAACTAAAGATGAATCAAGCATGGATTAAAAACACAATAAATGAAATGAAAAATACTCTAGATGGGATCAATAGCAGAATAACTGAGGCAGAAGAATGGATAAGTGAGGTGGAAGATAAAATAGTGGAAATAACTGATGCAGAGCAAAATAAAGAAAAAAGAATGAAAAGAACAGAGGACAGTCTCAGAGACCTCTGGGACAACATTAAGCACACCAACATTCGAATTATAGGGGTTCCAGAAGAAGAAGAGAAAAAGAAAGGGACTGAGAAAATATTTGAAGAGATTATAGTTGAAAACTTCCCTAATATGGGAAAGGAAATAGTTAATCAAGTGCAGGAGGCACAGAGAGTCCCATACAGAATAAATCCAAGGAGAAATACGCCAAGACACATATTAATCAAACTGTCAAAAATTAAACACAAAGAAATCATATTAAAAGCAGCAAGGCAAAAACAACAAATACCACAGAAGGGAATCCCCATCAGGATAACAGCTGATCTCTCAGCAGAAACTCTACAAGCCAGAAGGGAGTGGCAGGACATAATTAAAGTGATGAAGGAGAAAAACCTGCAACCAAGATTACTCTACCCAGCAAGGATCTCATTCAGATTTGATGGAGAAATTAAAACGTTTACAGACAAGCAAAAGCTGAGAGAGTTCAGCACCACCAAACCAGCTTTACAACAAATGCTAAAGGAACTTCGCTAGGCAAGAAACACAACAGAAGGAATATACCTACAATAACGAACCCAAAGCAATTAAGGAAATGGGAATAGGAACATACATATCAATAATTACCTTAAATGTAAATGGACTAAATGCTCCCACCAAAAGACACAGATTGGCTGAATGGATACAAAAACAAGACCCATATATATGCTGTCTACAAGAGACCCACTTCAGACCTAGAGACACATACAGACTGAAAGTAAGGGGATGGAAAAAGATATTCCATGCAAATGGAAACCAAAAGAAAGCTGGAGTAGCAATTCTCATATCAGACAAAATAGACTTTAAAATAAAGACTACTAGAAGAGACAAAGAAGGACACTACATAATGATCAAGGGATCGATCCAAGAAGAAGATATAACAATTGTAAATATTTATGCACCCAACATAGGAGCACCTCAATACATAAGGCAAAAACTAACAGCCATAAAAGGAGAAATCAACAGTAACACAATCATAGTAGGGGACTTTAACACCCCACTTTCACCAATGGACAGATCATCCAAAATGAAAATAAATAAGGAAACACAAGCTTTAAATGATACATTAAACAAGATGGACTTAATTGATATTTATAGGACATTCCATCCAAAAACAACAGAATACACATTTTTCTCAAGTGCTCATGGAACATTCTCCAGGATAGATCATATCTTGGGTCACAAATCAAGCCTTGGTAAATTTAAGAAAATTGAAATTGTATCAAGTATCTTTTCCGACCACAATGCTATGAGACTAGATATCAATTACAGGAAAAGATCTGTAAAAAATACAAACACATGGAGGCTAAACAATACACTACTTAATAACGAAGTGATCACTGAAGAAATCAAAGAGGAAATTAAAAAATACCTAGAAACAAATGACAATGGAGACACGACGACCCAAAACCTATGGGATGCAGCAAAAGCAGTTCTAAGAGGGAAGTTTATAGCAATACAATCCCACCTTAAGAAACAGCAAACATCTCGAATAAACAACCTAACCTTGCACCTAAAGCAATTAGAGAAAGAAGAACAAAAACATCCCAAAGTTAGCAGAAGGAAAGAAATCATAAAAATCAGATCAGAAATAAATGAAAAAGAAATGAAGGAAACGATAGCAAAGATCAATAAAACTAAAAGCTGGTTCTTGGAGAAGATAAACAAAATTGATAAACCATTAGCCAGACTCATCAAGAAAAAAAGGGAGAAGACTCAAATCAATATAATTAGAAATGAAAAAGGACAAGTAACAACTGACACTGCAGAAATACAAAAGATCATGAGAGATTACTATAAGCAACTCTATGCCAATAAAATGGACAACCTGGAAGAAATGGACAAATTCTTAGAAATGCACAACCTGCCAAGACTGAATCAGGAAGAAATAGAAAATATGAACAGACCAATCACAAGCACTGAAATTGAAACTGTGATAAAAAATCTTCCAACAAACAAAAGCCCAGGACCAGATGGCTTCACAGGCGAATTCTATCAAGCATTTAGAGAAGAGCTAACACCTATCCTTCTCAAACTCTTCCAAAATACAGCAGAGGGAGGAACACTCCCAAACTCATTCTACGAGGCCACCATCAGCTTGATACCAAAACCAGACAAGGATGTCACAAAGAAAGAAAACTACAGGCCAATATCACTGATGAACATAGATGCAGAAATCCTCAACAAAATACTAGCAAACAGAATCCAACAGCACATTAAAAGGATCATACACCATGATCAAGTGGGTTTATTCCAGTAATGCAAGGATTCTTCAATATATGCAAATCAATCAACGTGATACACCATATTAACAAATTGAAGGAGAAAAACCATATGATCATCTCAATAGATGCAGAGAAAGCTTTCGACAAAATTCAACACCCATTTGTGATAAAAACCCTGCAGAAAGTAGCCATAGAGGGAACTTTCCTCAACATAATAAAGGCCATATATGACAAACCCACAGCCAGCATCGTCCTCAATGGTGAAAAACTGAAACCATTTCCACTAAGATCAGGAACAAGACAAGGTTGCCCACTCTCACCACTCTTATTCAACCTAGTTTTGGAAGTTTTAGCCACAGCAATCAGAGAAGAAAAGGAAATAAAAGGAATCCAAATTGGAAAAGAAGAAGTAAAGCTGTCACTCTTTGCAGATGACATGATACTATACATAGAGAATCCTAAAGATGCTACCAGAAAACTACTAGAGCTAATCAATGAATTTGGTAAAGTTGCAGGATACAAAATTAATGCACAGAAATCTCTGGCATTCCTATATACTAATGATGAAAAATCTGAAAGTGAAATCAAGGAAACACTCCCATTTACCATTGCAACAAAAAGAATAAAATATCTAGGAATAAACCTACCTAAGGAGACAAAAGACCTGTATGCAGAAAATTATAAGACACTGATGAAAGAAATTAAAGATGATACAAATAGATGGAGAGATGTACCATGTTCTTGGATTGGAAGAATCAACATTGTGAAAATGACTCTACTACCCAAAGCAATCTACAGATTCAATGCAATCCCTATCAAACTACCACTGGAATTTTTCACAGAACTAGAGCAAAAAATTTCACAATTTGTATGGAAACACAAAAGACCCCGAATAGCCAAAGCAATCTTGAGAACGAAAAATGGAGCTGGAGGAATCAGGCTCCCTGACTTCAGACTATACTACAAAGCTACAGTAATCAAGACAGTATGGTACTGGCACAAAAACAGAAAGATAGATCAATGGAACAGGATAGAAAGCCCAGAGATAAACCCACGGACATATGGTCACCTTATCTTTGATAAAGGAGGCAGGAATGTACAGTGGAGAAAGGACAGTCTCTTCAATAAGTGGTGCTGGGAAAACTGGATAGGGACATGTAAAAGTATGAGATTAGATCACTCCCTAACACCATACACAAAAATAAGCTCAAAATGGATTAAAGACCTAAATGTAAGGCCAGACACTATCAAACTCTTAGAGGAAAACATAGGCAGAACACTCTATGACATCAATCACAGCAAGATCCTTTTTGACCCACCTCCTAGAGAAATGGAAATAAAGACAAAAATAAACACATGGGACCTAATGAAACTTCAAAGCTTTTGCACAGCAAAGGAAACCATAAACAAGACCAAAAGACAACCCTCAGAATGGGAGAAAATATTTGCAAATGAAGCAACTGACAAAGGATTAATCTCCAAAATTTATAAGTAGCTCATGCAGCTCAATAACAAAAAAACAAACAACCCAATCCAAAAATGGGCAGAAGACTTAAATAGGCATTTCTCCAAAGAAGATATACAGACTGCCAACAAACACATGAAAGGATGCTCAACATCTTTACTCATTAGAGAAATGCAAATCAAAACTACAATGAGATATCATCTCACACCAGTCAGAATGGCCATCATCAAAAAATCTAGAAACAATAAATGCTGGAGAGGGTGTGGAAAAAAGGGAACACTCTTGCACTGCTGGTGGGAATGTGAATTGGTACAGCCACTATGGAGAACGGTATGGAGGTTCCTTAAAAAACTACAAATAGAACTACCATATGACCCAGCAATCCCACTACTGGGCATATACCCTGAGAAAACCATAATTCAAAAAGAGACATGTACCAAAATGTTCATAGCAGCCCTATTTACAATAGCCTGGAGATGGAAACAACCTAAGTGCCCATCATCAGATGAATGGGTAAAGAAGATGTGGCACATATATACAATGGAATATTACTCAGCCATAAAAAGAAATGAAATTGAGCTATTTGTAATGAGGTGGATGGAGCTAGAGTCTGTCATACAGAGTGAAGTAAGTCAGAAAGAGAAAGACAAATACTCTATGCTGACACATATATATGGAATTTAAGAAAAAAAATGTCATGAAGAACATAGGGGTAAGACAGGAATAAAGACACAGA
The DNA here is from genome assembly GCF_025265405.1 of Mesoplodon densirostris. Classification (NCBI taxonomy): domain Eukaryota; kingdom Metazoa; phylum Chordata; class Mammalia; order Artiodactyla; family Ziphiidae; genus Mesoplodon; species Mesoplodon densirostris. The sequence continues at coordinate 12,767,944 of NC_082671.1, forward strand.
CCTACTAGAGAATGGACTTGAGGATATGGGGAGGGGGAAGGGTAAGCTGTGACAAAGTGAAAGAGTGGCATGGACATATATACACTACCAAACGTAAGGTAGATAGCTAGTGGGAAGCAGCCGCATAGCACAGGGAGATCAGCTCGGTGCTTTGTGACCGCCTGGAGGGGTGGGATAGGGAGGGCGGGAGGGAGACGCAAAAGGGAGGGGATATGGGAACATATGTATATGTATAACTGATTAAATTTGTTATAAAGCAAAAAATTAAAAAAAAAACTCAAATGCTTTTGCACAGCAAAGAAAACCATAGACAAAATGAAAAGACAACCTACAGAATGGGAGAAAATATTTGCAAACAATGCTACCAACAATGAATTAATTCCCAAAATATACAAACAGCTCATGCAGCTCAATATCAAAAAATAACAACCCAATAAAAAATGAGCACAGTATCTAAATAGACATTTCTCCAAAGAAGACATACAGATAGACACCAGGCATCTGAAAAAATGCTCAACATTGCTAATTATTAGAGAAATGCAAAGCAAAACTACAGTGAGGTATTACCTCACTCTGGTCAGAATGGCCATCATCAAAAAGTATACAAATAGGGAGTCCCCTGGTGGCCTTGTGGTTAGGATTCTGGGCCTTGTCTGCCATGGCCTGGGTTCAATCCCTGGTTGGGGAACTGAGATCCTGCAAGCAATGCAGCACAGCCAAAAAAAAAAAAAAAAGTCTACAAATAGTAAATGCTGGGGAGGGTGTGGTGAAAAAGGAACACTCGTGCACTGTTGGTGGAAATGTAAATTGGTGCAGCCATGTTGGAGAACAGTAAAGAGGTTTCTTTAAAAATTAAAAATAGAGTTACCATATGATCCTGCAATCCCACTCCTGGGCATATATCTGGAGAAAACTATAATTTGAAAAGATACATGCACCCCAATGTACATAGCGGCACTATTTACAGTAGCCAAGACATGGAAGCAATCTAAATGTTCATCGACAAATGAATGGATAAAGAAGAAGTGCTATAGGGACTTCCCTGGTGGTGCAGTGGTTAAGAATCCACCTGCCAATGAAGGGGACACGGGTTTGATCCCTGGTCCAGGAAGATCCCCCATGCCGCAAAGCAACTAAGCCCGTGTACCACAGCTACTGAACCTGTGCTACAGAGCCCATGAGCCATAATTACTGAAGCCCGCGTGCCTAGAGCCTGTGGTCTGCAACAGGAGAAGCCACCGCAATGAGAAGCCCGCACACTGCAACAAAGAGTAGCCCCCACTCGCTGTAACTAGAGAAAGCCCACACACAGCAATGAAGACCCAAGGCAGCCAAAAATAAATAAATAAATAAATAAATAAATTTATTTATTTCAAAAAAAAGAAGTGCTACATACATACAATGGAATATTATTCAGCCAAAAAAAGAATGAAATGTCTTTTGCAGCAACACGGATGGACCTAGAGATTACCATACTAAGTGAAGTAAGCCAGGCAAAGACAAGTATCATAAGATTTCACTTATATATGGAATCTAAAAAAAAAGGGATACAAATGAACTTATTTACAAAACAGAAATAGGCCCACAGACATAGAAAACAAACTTATGGTTATCAAAGTGGGTGGGGGGAAGGATAAATTAGAAGTTTGAGATTAATATATACACAATACTGGATATAAAATAGTTAGCCAACAAGGACCTGCTGTACAACACAGGGAACTATACTCAATAATTTGTAATAATTTATAAGGGAAAAGAATATAAAAAAGAATATATATATATGTATATATATATATATATATATATATATATACATATATATCTGAGTAACTGTGCTATACACCTGAAACTAACACATTATAAATCAACTGTACATCAATTAAAAAACAAAAACAAAAAACAACTTGAAAGTTTCTAGAGTAATGAGTCTTATTACATTACCATTTAACTTGCCTATGTGTCATGTTCAGAGGACAGAAGTATCTTGAAGAATGACTATGGATTATCATAAAATTAATTAGGTGGTCAATTGACTCTACTATTTCAGATTTGGCCTCTTTAGTGGAGTGAATCAATATAGCCCCTTCCATCCAGTCTGCAGCTATTGACATGTCACGTGCTTATTTCTGTATAATAAAGTATAAAAACCAGAGCAGTTTGCTTTCACCTGGTAGGGTCAGCAATATACTTTCAAGGTTTTGCCTCAGTTGTCTATGTTAATTTTCTTGCTCTCTGCCATAATCTAATCCACATCAGCAAATTACAAGCCACAGGCCAAATGCCATTATTTTGTATGGCTCACAAGCCAAGAATGGTTTTTATATTTTTAAATGGTTGACAAAGATCCAAAAATGAATACTATTTCATGACACATGAAAATCATATGAGGGACTTCCCTGGTGACCCAGTGGTTAAGACTCTGTGCTCCCAATTCAGGGGGCCTGGGTTTGATCCCTGGTCGGGGAACTAGATCCCGCATGACACATCTAAGAGCTCACTTGCTGCAACTAAAGATCCTGCATGCCACAACTAAAGATCCCACACACCACAACAAAGATTCCACACGTGGCAACGAAGATCCCACGTGCCACAACTAAGGCCCGGCATGGCCCATAAATAAATAAATAAATAAATAAATAAAATATTTTTTAAAAAAGAAAATCATACTAAATTCAAGTTTCAGTGTTAATAAATAAAGTGTTATTGAAACATAGCCACATTCATGTGCTATCTGTGTGTTACTGATGGCTGTTTTCACACTACAACCACAGAGCTGAACAGTGGCAACAGAGATCATATGGCTCACAAAACCTAAAATATCCACTATCTGGCTCTTTACAAAAAATGTCAACCTCTGATCTAGTTCACAGGGACCTTGATTGTCTGGAAATACCACAGAAGGTCATGTCAGCCCACAACATGGATGACATCATGCTAAGTGGAAATGATGAGCAAGGAATAGTGAATATCCTATTTGCCAGAGTGATATACCAGTGTGGCATAGGATGGGAGATAAGCCGCACTAGATTCTGGGCCCTGCCACTTTAGTGAGTTTCTAGGGATTGAGTGGTCTGGGTCAAAATAAAGGATAAGTTGCTAACATTGCACTTCCCACCAAGAAAAAGGAGACACTTTGAGGGTCTCTCTTGATCTGAAGGGCAATAAATATTTGAGTGTGCTGCCCGTTTGAATGGGCCCATAAGCAACAAAAGGCTCTGCAACAGGTCCTGGATGCAATGAAGAAGCTGTCCTGTCACTTAGGCCTTATGGCCTTGCAGGCCCATATTCAGCTTTTGCAGCAGACTGAATGCCACTAGAAAGTGGCAATAGGAGAATCACAGGGTAGCCATCTAAAGTGTGCGAGTAAAGCCATGTTTCCTTCTGCAGATAACATCTCTTTTCAGAAATGTGTCCTGGAGTTCTACTGAGCCTTGGTAAAGAGTGAATGCCTGATCATCAGCCCTCAAATGACCAAGAGGACTGAGCTGCTTATCACAAATATTGTGTTGAGCAGACACAATCGTCCTCATAGTATTTATAATATTAGTCTCCAAAATATATTGAAAGAATAGCTAGTTGCTTGAACTGGTGGTGGCAGATTTCCAGGGCATCTACTCCTGCTTCATTGCCTCCATCTTCACATCATCTTCTCTCTTTACAGGTCTGTGTCCAAATTTCCTCTTCTTGTAAAGACACACGTCATATTGGATTAGGGTGCACCTTAATACTTTCATTTTAACTTAATGACCCCTTTAAAGACCTTATCTCCAAATACATACATCTCATATTCTGAGATACATAGGGTTAGGACTTTAACATATGAATGGGGGGGCACAATTCAGCTCCTAACTTTTAGCCCTAATTTTGTATGTGTACTCTTATTTACTTGGGTCCATACTAACATACTATATAATGGAGATGTATGGGCATAAACAAATAGAAATAAAGTACACCATGTAAACTTCACAGTCTTTTTATCAAAACCAAGGATGAAATCCCTAACAAATGGTACAAGTCCCTGAAAGTTGAAGGGGTGCATCCTTCAAATACGTGGTTTAGTTTACAAATTACAACCATTTTGCCATTTTACCAGGTATTTTCTAAAATCATGTTTATAATTTGTTTAATAGGTAAGCATTTACCATTATGGTAAAACATTCATTGGTGACCACGAATAAAAGTAAGACTCCTTTGGGAATGACGATTGTGAAACATGATATTCTGGGCATTTTTTAAATCAAGAAATTCCCTGACACTAAGGAAAGCTGCCATATCTGATTATCATCTTGTGTCACATTTCTTACCCTTAGAACTCTGTAGACCTTGATGTCTTCTGGAATTAAATACTAGTATAAATCCTCCTTTCTCTCCTTTTAGGGGACTTTAAGGGGGACCTAGTTGCTTAAAGATTATTTCTTTTTCTCAAGTCTTATTGTTGGTCATCCTATATCAATTTTTCCTCTGTGTAAAGTTTTCATCTGCTGATTCAGCTACTCCTTTCTATCAGGAAAGTCTTCTTCTTTCACATCTCTGAATCTTTCCTATAAAGATATTTCAATATAAATATTTCATTTGGGGGGCAGGGGGCTCTCACCACTAAAGGAATAGCAATTATTCTAGTATCAGATTATCTTTGGTCTCCTTCACTATCATTTTCTTTCTAATTGCTTTCATCTTTATCTCTTTTCTCAGACACTGTTAAGCACTCGTCAGGTCTTAATTTATTTCGTTAGCCCTTACAACACGCCTATGGGTAACTGCTAACATTATTCCTGTTGTTTTGGTCAGGGGCCCAGCAGGGGACACACTCAGGCTGGAGGGATTTAATAAATACTTGATGAAAGGATCATGTCCAAAGGTATGGACAGAATGTAGGGCGGCCACAGGGGAGAGTGAAGGGCTCTAGGCTTCATAGCACTCAGGTACTGTTACCCGCCTTGGCCTTGAAGGATGCAGGGACGGAGTGATGACTACTTCCCTATGACAGAGTGAGCTATTTCAGTAAGGGCCCTGGCCAGGAAATATAACCTTCAGTTAAGGAGTACAGCCCTGTGGTCTCACAGGAAGAGGGCAGGGGCAATGAACACCCCAGCTTCACTCTCTTCTCCCGCTTTGACTTCCTTTGAATGCTTCCTATTGCCCAGATTCAATTAGAAGTTAAAAGTCAAGGAAGTTTATTGGTACAGTCCATATAGATCAGTCTCCACCTCCTAGGACACAGAGCAGAGTAGAGAAGCATGGCTAATAGATCTAGAGGGCAAAATTAAGATATTTAGCATATCCATTTTACACCCCAGTATTATACCATTCAGACTCCAGCAGCAGATGGTTAGGAAGGATATATATGTCCTCGGAGATATATATATCTCCTTTTCAAACTAAACAAAACAAAAGGAAGAAAAAGAGAAAATGAACATTTTTTTAGAGCCACATATCACATTACTTTTGGAAACCACTGTGTATAAACTATAAACTTCTTTGATTGTTACAGTGCTTAATAGCATCCAGCAGATGGCAGCATTGGAAAAGGATAGCACTATTTAGAAACGTTTAAAATATTTTTCACAACTGTCAGTGACAGATTACAAACTTCCTAAATGGAAATAACCATTTAAAAAGAGTGGTTGGGTCTTCCCTGGTGGCGCGGTGGTTGAGAGTCCGCCTGCCGATGCAGGGGACGCGGGTTCGTGACCCGGTCCCGGAGGATCCCATATGCCGCGGAGCGGCTGGACCCGTGAGCCATGGCCGCTGAGCCTGCGCGTCCGGAGCCTGTGCTCCGCAACGGGAGAGGTCACAGCGGTGGGAGGCCCGCGTACCGCAAAAAATAAATAAATAAATATAAATAAAAATAAAATAAAAAGAGTGGTCCTAAATAACAAAATGCGGAAAAACTAAACTATTGTCAAATAATAGTATGGCTCTAGGAAGGTGGTTATTCAAGAGTACATATATCCCAGTACTTAACTGATAAAAATCCTCAAATCCAACAGACACGTATCTATAAATATACAGTACCATATAATGTCTTTATAAGATTTGCATAAATTGTTAAAATTTTAAAGCTTGGGTTGTAGATATGCAAGACATAATCTATAAATTGTGCTCAAAGCAAATGTAATAACTAGAGACAATTATTCATAAAATATATACAAAGTGTCATATTTCAGATGCAGAGACAAATTACAACCTGGATCTCAAGAGACTTCACATCAGCTATGAGAAAAAGATTAATTTGCTTTTATGTGTCATTTCTAAACTGCTTTAATCATACCCAACATTCAAACGTGTAAAGTTTTAAAGATTCAGCTAAATATTGTCAGTATTTTAGGCTAGGTACTTAGCTAGATACAGAGAACAAAAATTTTGAAAACACTCTGGTCCTCTAAACCCTGAGTCTGATATGGAGGCAAGCAAACCCAACAAATGAGAATACAGTTGGATCTTGCTCTAATACAGCAAGATGCTCTGTAACTGGGAGGCCCAGCTCAACTAACTCCATCTTGGGAGTCATTCAAGACTACCAAGGAAAGAGGATTGAGGCATTGAAAGATGAGCAGGTGTTCGCAAGGATGACCACAGGGAGAAGGTCACCCCATGTAGAAGAAATAAGTAGAAAGGGAGGGCAGACATGGTAGTGTTTAACCAAAGGGAATTTTGGCCCCCAGAAGATATTTGGTAATGTCTGGAAATATTTTTAGTTGTCACAACTGAGTAGGTGTTACTGGTATCTAGTGGACAGAGGACAGGTGTGCAGCTAAACATCCTACAATGCTCAGGATAGCCTCCCACAGCAAACAAATTCTCTGGCTCCAAAGAGTGCCGCTATTGAGAAACTCCACTCTAACCACAAACTGCATTCTTGGAATGGCCAGCTTGCAGGGAGGGATAGACAAGAGGCAAGAGATGAAGCCAAAATGATAAAGAGGGCACAAAATTAGGGAAGCCTCACTGGCAAAAAAAAAAGTTTATATTTTATCCTAAATGTGAGAGAAAGCCGAACATGATCAAATTTACATAGCAGGAAAACTGCTGTGGCTGCCGTGAGAGAATATATTAGAGATGGCTGGGTTGAGAAATGACAAAGAAACTGAGATTTTTTAACAATTTCACTTCTTTTTTTTATCAATAGGAATATTTTCAGAATAAAAAAAATAGAACTAAGTCTGGTAAAAGGAAACTGAAACCCAAGACTGATGACAAGATTGTAAGGGGGGCAGGGGACTTCCCTGGTGGTCCAGCAGTTAAGACTCCATGCTTCCAATACTGGCGAAGCAGGTTCGATCCCTGGTAGGGGAAATAAGATCCCACATGCCCTGTGGTTCGGGGGCGGGGAGGGGGGCCCTAAAAAACAAACAAACAAAAGATTGTAAGAGGATAAGTAGCTGTTCTAAATGATTTCAAGATTTCTGACTCAGATAAATTAAACTGCCACATGTGCACCTCCTTTTCTGAATCCCTCCCTCTCACTGGCCAGCACCACTGCCCTTTCCTCCCTCTTGCCAGGCCTGGTGCCTCCAAGCCCTTCCCTTGGCTCCCTTTTATTTATCCCACTAGACTGGCCACCCAGACCTGACTTGTTCTTCCGGTGTTGATTTGGGAACTATGCACTCAGTCCTCCCCGCACCACTCCTGAGGTTTAGAGATACTCCACCCCTTAGCCTCAAGCATAGCAGAGACTGACTAGAAGCTTGGTGGAAAGCGGGAAAGAGAGGATTTGACAAATTATCTCCTAAATGATAAGAGAATCTGCAGATGAGATTAGCAAAATGATTTTGTCAGTTCAGAGATGAGGGTGAGAACCAAAATCCTTTCAATTTCCTAGAGTGTTCCACTTCACCCAGCACCCCCCCAACCTCTGTTTCCTACCACCCTGTCCCTCGGTCACTCAGCTCCAGCCACACTGGCCTCTTTCTGCCTCAAAGAGTTTGCATTGGCTGTTCCATCTAGATGAGAAACAGTTCCCTACGGAGCTTTAACTGTATGCCCAGATCCAACCTCGAGATCTTTTTTTAACGGGCAGATCTATTTTTCCCTCTGAATCTGGCTCCCTACCCTTTTTTCCTTCACTTTCACCTGTACTGGCACCTCCACCTCACCCCACATTCACAGTAACCCACGCTTTTGTAGAATATTTAAGTAAATAAGAAAACACTAAGCAACACAGAAATATAAGGATGACACCTGAGCTTCACTCTTCACCCACCCTCTCATCTCCTTTGGATCCTCCTTACTAGCTGGAACCGGGTGGAAGCCAGAGAGGAGGGAAGGTCATTGATGCAGTCCATGTAGATCAGTTTATGCCTCTTAGGGCACACAGCAGGCTAGAGAAAGGGACCTTGGATCTAGAGAGGAAAACTAAAGATATTGAGCACAATTTTTGTTCAGACCACTATACCTGGGCTCCACCACCCAGGTTAAGAACTAAAGCATTACAGATATTGATAGGGATAGAGTAGGCTAGTTACACAGCTAGTTGTACAAGTCCCAGTAGGGAATTATAGACAGAGAGGGAAACCCAGGGAACTTTGGGAGACCACTGTAAGTTGATGATCGCTCAAGAAAGCTATGGGAATGTCATAGAACAAAGCAGGTTTGCTTAACTATAAAGCCATAAATAAAAGCATGAGACACGCCCCAGGTCACTAAGTGAAAGAAAAAAAAAATGAGGCCTGCATTCTGCTGGTCGAGTTCAGCAAGAGTGTGATCCTTAGGACCAAGGACAGGAATTTAAGGGAAAGGTGACACTCCAAAGTAGGAGACCCTCATTATATGGAAACCTGAGATGATTCAACATATTTTAGTATGTGTTACCACCTTCCTGCTGATTTGAGTAAAGCGCTATGACAGTCTTAGCTCGACCTCATAGGGTCAAACACTCCCCTGCCCATTATGAAGAAGGAGCTAGTGATGTAAGCCTGACGTCTGCTTGAAGAATGAGGAAGAAGGCGGTCTTTTCCCCTCCCCCACTTTCCTTTGATTATACAAAAGTAGTCTGCTTAATCCTCAGGGCAGACCCCCCTAACCCGCCCGCTTGCATCCCTCACAAGCGTCCTATATTAATAAATCGACTTCTTGCCTCTCACTTTGCCTCTCGCTGAATTCCTTCTGTGCTAAGACACAAAGAGACTTAGCCTCAGTAAGTCCAAGACACCAGGTGAGTGATACTAATTAAAAGACGGTGGGTTCAAGTCCCAATCTGGGTTTTGGCTGGGTTCAAGTCCCAGCACGTGGGTTCAGGTCCCGATCAGAGGTGCACGGTTCCAGTATCACTGACGCTCCCAACAGACCCCACTCGAATCTCAGTTCCCTTTCTCCCTCTCCAAAGGCAACTGCTATCTTGAAGTATGTGCTTCTCATTCCCCAAAACGTTTTTATATTTCTACTATAAATGCACATATATAGAAATTTACATAATGTTGTTTTTATGTTTGTAAACTTTATATAAATGGTTGTGTACGAGTTTCCTTGCTACTACTTTTTTTGCTTCCCTGTATTACTTTGAGAACTAGCCATGTTATACATGCAGCTCCAGTTCCTTTATTCTCAGCGCGGTATTCTATCTCTTTGTACAAATCACCACAGTAACAGCTAACTGTTCACAATTTTTTCTCTCTTTTTTTTTTTTTTTTTTTTTTTTGCCATGCCGCGTGGCATGCAGGATCTTAGTTCCCCTACCAGGGATCGAACCTGTGCCCCCTGTGTTGGAAGCACAGAGTCTTAACCACTGGGCAACCAGAGAATTCCCAAATTTTTACTATTCTAAACAAGGTTGTAATTTATATTCTCACAGATACCTCCTTACGCACATGTGTAAGAATCTCTCTATAGTATGGAATTAGGAGTAGAATTGTAAGACTAAGAACTCAAGAAAACAGAGCCTGAGGTAAAGATTAAGGTACTGCCACTTTATTTATTTTTATTTTTATTTATTTTTTTTTTTTGCTGTACGCGGGCCTCTCACTGCTGTGGCCTCTCCCGTTGCGGAGCACAGGCTCCGGACACACAGGCTCCGCGGCCATGGCTCGCGGGCCCAGCCGCTCCGCGGCATGTGGGATCTTCCGGGATCGGGGCACGAACCCGTGTCCCCTGCGTCGGCAGGCGGACTCTCAACCACTGCGCCACCATGGAAGCCCTGCCACTTTATTTAGAAAGTACAAGCCCAGGGCAGTGAGAAAAGGAAAAAAAGAAGTGAAGCAAGAAAAGATACAAAACAATACAACGCAATTTATTACCCTGTATCACAACAAGCCATAAGATAGTGGATCACTTGGCAGATGTGTTCACACAGCATGTGAAGCTTTTCCCAGAATGTTTGAAGGAGAAAGTACATCACAGCACAATCTATAGAATGAAAAAGGGAGAGGGGATTTATCTGCCCATCTCTCTTCCCCTCACCCTCTTCTCATAGGTCAAGGTTCACCCCACAAGGAGCTGACTACTTTCCTACCCCTGCATTTAAGGTCGCATCATCTGGCTTTTTGGCAGCCTCTCCTAGAGCCAAATCCTATAACTGACAAATCCTATAATCCTATAACCTGTGTGTAGCATTATATCCAAGTCTGGAAGTGTAGAGACCATTAATTATGAGTAGGATTTGGCATAAGTAATATGAGGGTTATGAAAGTCTGGGCTTTCAACTCAGCCTCCAGCCAGCTCAGGGAGCTTGGCAAGGTCACAAGCAAAGGCAGCAGTATTAGTGAAAACTGGGAGGTGGACAGTGCCTTTAGAAAGAAGGAATCTGAGGAACTGCACAAGGTTTGTGTCCAATAAAGTACAAGCATACCTCAGAGATGTTCAGCTTCAGTTCTGGACCACCACAATAAAGTAAGTATTGCAATACAGCAAGTCACAGAAATTTTTTGGTTTCTTGGTGCATGTAAAAGTCATGTTTATGCTATACTGTAGTCTTATTAAGTGTGCAATAACATTATGGCTAAAAAAACAATGTACATAACTTAATTTAAAATACTTTATTGCTAAAAAAATGCCAAAACAATTTACAATAGTAACATCAAAAATCACTGATCACAGATTACCATAACAAAGATGATAATAATGAAAAAGTCTGAAATATTGCAGGAATTACCAAAATGTGGTATAGAGACATGAAGTGAGGAAATGCTGTTGGACAAATGGTGCTGACAGACTTGCTTCAATTTGTAGAAAATGCAATATCTGTGAAGTGCAGTAAAATGAGATATGCCTGTATGTGTCTTTTCAGCCTTATCTGATGTTGCAAAATTGCTCTCCAAAGTGACTGTACCAATTTATACTTCCATCAGCAGTTTATAAGAATTCAAGTTGTTTCACACTTCCAACACATCATTGCCAACAATTAGTATTATGCTTCAAAAATTTAGCCAATCTGATGGATACATATTGGCACTTCATATTGTTGTTATTTTCTTAATATTTATTTATTTATTTATTTGGTTGCACCAGGTCTTAGTTGTGACATGTGGGCTCCCTAGTTGTGGCATGTAAACTCTTAGTTGTGGTATGCCTGTAGGATCTAGTTCCCTGGCCAGGGATCGAACCCGGGCCCCCTGCATTGGGAGTGCGTAGTCTTAACCACTGCACCACCAGGGAAGTCCCCATATTGTTTTAATTTGCATTTAATTTATTAACAGTAAGACAGTATCTTTTCACTCAGTGAATTCTCTGTTCAAATATTTTTCCAGTTTTTCTTTCAGGTTCTTTGTCACTTACATACTGAATTGCAGTTCTTTAAATCTTCTGAATAAGAATCCTTTTTCATATTGCAAATTTTCTCCCAGTCTGTAGATTATATTTTCACTTTGTGTGTGATAGCTTTTGATGAAGAGAAGTTTTCATTTCTATCAATTATTTCCTTTACTCCAGAGTTTTATCAGGAATGGCTACTAAAATTTATCAATTATCACTTTGAAGTCTTTTGATATGATATGATTTCTCAAAACATTAATATAATTAATTATATTGATAGTTTTCCTGCTATTGAACTATCCTTGCCTTCCTATAAACCTTAATTGGGCATTGTTTATTATTAATAGGATAGATTTCTGAATTATATTTATTAATATTTTATACAATTTTTGCATCTATATTCATATTGCATTCTAGAATATATTCACATAATACTGCATTCATAGAATATATTCTATATACATCTGTATTCTCTAATTCTGTTTTCTGTATTATCCTTATCAGGTATTGGTATTAAAATCAGCTGGATTAACAAAAGTAATTAGAGAGATTTCCGACTTTTCCATGTCTGCCTGAGGCAAAAGGCCTTAGTTAAATTAAGTGTGACTACATAAACCCACCTTCCTAGAATTCTGTCCCTTTCCTGTCAATTTTCTTCTTCTTCCTTCAAATTCCTCAGCTCCAAAAAATATTTTGTCCAGGGCACACGTTGAAAACATCCCTTCCTGGGGGCCGAGGCAAAAACCTACCTTTCACTCTAGTAATAAGACATCCCTTTAATAATAAGCTAATCAGTGGCATATGGCTATATGTCTAACTGCCTCTCAAAAACAAAAATCAAAAAAGCATAATTTGTAGCATTTGCCAATAAGCCACCATGGCAAATTTCAAGCTACCAATGTGATATCACCCAACATGAAATTGGAAAGAAATGCCCACAATTGACTCGTGGAAGCCAGTGAGAACTGGCTCCACAGTACCACTGAATCAAGCCCCTACCTCCATACCTGTTAGAGAACTATGCCAGATTGTGGAAGAATTAAAATATTAAACAAAGAAGGTTGGACTTTACCCTGTAGATAATAGAAAGACCAGTACCGACCTTTGACCTGAGCAAATACAGCTCCTTTCCTGGGTCCTAAGCCTCAGGGCTTCCCTTCCCCACCCTCCGTGCTTTGGAGGGTCCTTCTCAAAATTTTCCAAGTCCCCATCCAGTGCCTGGGACCAGCCAAGGCTACAGCGTCCCCACACCCATTTCTTCCCTTCAGGGCACTCTCCAAACCCTATCTGCTGTACTCTCCCTCTCTCCTCCTCCCCTAAGATGGGTTGCCCAGATACCTAAAGGACTTCCAAACTCATGCCTATGGGTTGACACAGGGAGGTCCATGGCTATGCCCATAGCCAGCTCAGTTCTATAAAGGTGCTTGGAGAGAGCAATATTTTTTTGTGGGATTCTGCAAGATTGAGCTACCAGAATAAGGTAGACATGCTGATGTGGGGTAACTCAAACTGTTTATATGGACAAGGACTCTTGCATAAAAATGTTTGGCCTTTCACAATTAAGCCAGGTATAAAGCCATAAGCTTAGTGCTAGAATACTGTGAAAGAAAGGAAAGAAGATGACTGAAATGAAATGTAGGGCTTAATGACTAATATTGTAAATGAGTGGGATGGGAGGAGAGACACTGATTTAAATCATCTATCTAGAAGCAACATGAGAAGCCCTCACAGCACACAGCGACCAGCAGAGGACCATCTTAGAAAACAATCCTCTCAGAATGAGGATCCTTTACAGTGAAGTTCAACTTCATATTTCTTAAGATGACAGCTGGTGCATGGTTCCTCTGAGAGTCCAATTTAGCATTTTTAGTAGAGGGAGGTTCCTCAGTGCATTTCTGTACTTCAAAATTAATTACATGTTTCCTTTACTCTTTCAAGGATTATGGAAAGAACTCTGAATTTTATAAACAATTCCAGCACTGTCCTATAAAACAACGCTTGGTTCAAAATACTCACTGATTCAGGATTAAGTCATAACATACTGGCATTAGAAGAAAATTTAGATGTCATGGAATATTTGCTGGATCTTACCTGCCATTATCTGTTCCCCAGTTTCTTGATAGCAACATTTTAATGTCCTTTGGAGAAACACCTTCTTCCCTACTCTTGAGTTCCTGTAGTTCAAGTTGGGGCACTTCACCCCCATCCTGGGTCCAGGGATGGGCATGTGACCTGGGATTGGACAATCAGCATAGCCTTTTGCCCTGGCTCTCATGATTGTCCCAAGGATATGCACATATCCCATTCCAGGCCAGTAGACAACCACGGAATTTTTTACTAGAATTATCAAGAAAATGATACTATCTTTGCACTGCAGTTATTAAATCATAAGAGTATAATCTAGAGTTGTCAAAGGGCCAGCACATGAAGGCCTGCTTGAACATAAAACCAACAAAGAAGAAAATAAAGATAAGAATTAGACAGAGAATCCTCATGACCTCATTGGCCAGCAATCCAAATTCATGTACTGTTAGACATGAAACTAGTACTGTTATAGATGAACTGTGTATGACCGAAATTCATATGTTGAAGCCTTAACCCTGATGTGACTGTATTTGAGGATAGGGCATTTAAAGAGGTAATTAAGTTTAAATGAGGTCATGAGGGTGGGCCTTAATCCAATAAAACTGGTGCTCTTTTACAAAGAGGAAGACAGACAGACACACACACACACACATACACACACACACACACACACACACACACACAGAAAAGGCCACCAGAGGACACAGTGGGAAGATGACCATGTGTAAGCCTCTCTCCTTGAGGAGAAATCAAATCTGCTGACACCTTGATCATGGACTTTCAGCCTGCAAAACTGTGAGAAATAAATTTCTGTTTTTTAAGCAGCCCATTCTGTGGTATTTTTTTACGGTAGCCCTAGCAGACTGAGACAAATGCTATTCCTGAACTTTTCACTTACAGGAGTCAATATATTATCCTTTTTATGGAATACAATTTGAGTTGGAGTTTTGACTCTTTTTGTTTTTTGTTTTTTTATGTTTTTTTGACCATACCTCCGGGCTTGCAAAATCTTAGTTCCCCGACCAGGGATTGAACCCAGAGCCACGGCAGTGAAAGTGCTGAGTTCTAATCACTGGACCACCAGGGAAGTCCTGGAGTTTTGACTCTTATAATGGAAACATAATTGCTTCAAATAGTATCAGGAATACAGAATTAAAAAATAATGGACAGGGAATTCCCTGGCAGTCCAGTGGTTAAGACTCTGTGCTCCCAGTGCAGGGGGCACGGGTTCGATCCCTGGTTGGGGAACTAAGATCCCACATGCTGTGCACCAGGGCAAAAAAATAAAATAAAATAAAATAAAAATAAAAATATAAAAAATAACAGACCCCCAAATACAGAACTGGCTAATTGAGGTGAGGTGCAGGGTAGTGAGGACTCTCCCATTCCCCAGGTCGGAATGATTATCAATTCTTGCTTTTTGATAGGAAAGTAACGGATTAAATTACTGCCTATTTTATCTTAGGATTCTCCATGTATCAAACAAACTAGGCTGGATGTTTAGAGACCTGACAGAAAATATGTTTAGAGAACTTGACATGAAATTTATTATGTTGGAATGTTTACTTTTTAGTAAGGTCCAACAAGGAAGAGCCAAGTTTTATTTGAAGCTGGCTTGTCTAAAAACAGAAAAAATAGAAAATACAGCTTTTTCCTATGGTTGATAATCCAAGATGACTGAGAGTAACAGTCTTGGGCTTCCAAGATTAGAATATCCAAATTCCATACTCCAAATTGAAGTGGATGCTAAGGAAGCCAGGATACTGATGCCCACAGATCACTCCCAGTCACTTCCTGTTATTCATTCCCTGCCTGACAGAAGAACAATTGTTCCATTTGCAAAAAGCCAGTCACTAGAATGTAGCCAGAAAAGAAGGGGATAATTAGTTCTGTCTCCCCACCTCTGATAGGCCATGATAGAGGTCAAGAAGCTATGAGCTAGTGGGTGGCCAAGCAGCAATGTTTGTTTCCAAGAGAGTAGGAAAAAATGAATTTTGGTTTTGGTCACAATCCCAAGGAATGTGAATAGAAAAAAAATGCACCAATATTATAAGGGAGTTGTATTGCCTTAGAAACCCCAGGCTTGGAAAACAAAGCCCTATAATTACTCAACCCCTAAGGCAATTAATACTCAAGTCCCCCAAACCTTCCCCAAAGGAATTTGACTGCTGGAAGAAAAAAAGGAATCTTCCCTAATGACTACCTCAGCTGTGGCCACGTGGGACGATAAAGACGGGAAGGCTTTTCATATAGCGGAGCCCACGACAAACAGACTGGCGAGCAAGGAACTTATGCCACTGTTAGGGCGAGAGTCTCTGCTATTCCTGTTCTTCAGGATGTTATGTATGCCACAGAACAGCGGGCATTATATACCGTCTCCCTTTCTTCTCCTTTGAAAGTGTTAGCTTTAAATTATGGTAATCCGGGACTTCGCTGGTGGTGCAGTGGTTAAGAATCCGCCTGCCAGTGCAGGGGACACGGGTTCGAGCCCTGGTCTGGGAGGATCCCACATGTCTTAGAGCAACTAAGCAAGTGCACCACAACTACTGAGCCTGCGGTCTAGAGCCCGAGAGCCACAACTACTGAAGCCCGCATGCGTAGAGCTCGTGCTCCGCAACAAGAAAAGCCACCGCAATGAGAAGCCCGCGCACCACAACAAAGAGTAGACCCCGCTCTCGGCAGCTAAAGAGAAAGCCCGCGTGCAGCAACGAAGACCCAACGCAGCCAAAATAAAATAAAATAAATAAACAAAAAGAATAAATAAATAAATAGATATTTAAAAAAGAAAAAAACATTAAAAAAAACTGTACTTTACTATCCAGACATGAGGAAAGTGACATAATTATGCTCATTTCAAAATTTGGGCAACTCTTTATGAAAAGGAGATTTCTCAAGGACATAGAGGTCACTGTTAGCTGTTTCTCTATTTCCCCGGTCAAAGTAATCTGCTTCTAACTCAGAGCTTTTGGATCTAGTAAGAACAATGTTGTAGACTAAGGAAGAGGAAAACAATGGACATGTGATTTATGGATCCAGTCTCATTAAAAATCTAAGTATAGAGATGAAGTTAGACATGTGAAGATGGAAAAAAGAAAGAGTTTCAATGGTTCTTATACCTTGTGTTCTTTCGCCCCTAAGGCCACATCCAGTCCTGCGCTTCCTGTGGTTCAGTTATGTGAACCAATAAAAATCCATTTTTCTATTCAGCTGCTTTGATCTGTATTTCTGTTTCTTGCAACCAGAGAATCTTAACTACTAAAAATTGTTTCGCATTACTCCTGGGATAAATTCCAGAATCCCTGACTGACCACAAAGCTTTCTTCTCCAGTCCTGATTCAGGTCCCTCTCCCTCCTTACTAGACTCTAAGAGCTCAGGCAACTGCAGTTCCCTGAACACCTGGGTCTCTTCTACCTCAGGGCTAATACGTGCTATTCCTTTTCCCTAAAATGATCTTCTTAAGTCCTACGTATCCTTCGGATTTCCGCTTACGTGCACATCAGAGAAAATGCTTCCCTGATCTCCCAATCTAAACCAATATATCCCTTCTATGTTGATCTCAGTATCTTGTCATTGGGGGGGTAGGGAGGGGGTGGGCTTGATGTGATTTGATTTTGTTGTTTTGCCTTCAGAGTATTCATACCATGTGTAATACATACCTGTTTACTTTTTAATCATCTGTCTCCCTTTCTAGACTGTAGTCTCCCCTACAGAGGTAGACACACAAGTGGCCCAGGGGTCACAGAAGCCGAGGGAGGATTCAGGGAAAGTAGAGCAGCAGCGGGCCCGACTGCTGCCCTACAGCAGTGAGGTGAGCCAGCCGCTAAGGGACCATTCATGTGAGCTACAGAAGGGCCTGCCCCCATCTTCTGAAATAAAAGCCAAAATGACCACGGCTCACTCAGCCATCAAAATCTTCC
The DNA here is from genome assembly GCF_025265405.1 of Mesoplodon densirostris. NCBI lineage: Eukaryota > Metazoa > Chordata > Mammalia > Artiodactyla > Ziphiidae > Mesoplodon > Mesoplodon densirostris. Next base: position 12,785,632 of record NC_082671.1, read on the forward strand.
ACGTTAATATCTCTTGTGGCCCACCCTTAAAGGAAACATACTGGGAAGGAACGTTGGAGAAATGGAGTTCAGCCTAGCCAATCTGACAACGTTCCAGAGCCACCACAGTTACTTAGTCCAAAGTGACTTCTGCCTGAAAGAGTTCATTAACAACCTCCTAGTACTAATTCCAGTCATCTTTCCACAGTCCTCATTGTCCTCAGCTTCTACCATATTGGACAGTTGGGACCAACCTTTCCTTTGTGAAATCACTTTTCCATTTTCTTTCATCAAACTATACTCTCCTGGCTTCTCTCTCTCTCCTTGTATCAGATGGGATATGGCTTGTATTTCTCTTCCCATCCTTACATATAGATATTCACCAGTATTCTCTGCTGTTCCCCACTTCTTCCCCTACAGTTTCATTCACTCTGTCATTTTTACAGTTTTAAGTATTAGTCTCCTTGTCTCCAGGGACCTCCCCCTGTATATAATGAATAGGGCTTGGAGCATAAGTTCAAACAGCCCTGTATCCAAATCCCAGTGATGCCACTTATTGCTGCATGGCCTTGGATGAATTAAACTTTCTGAGTTTCAGGGAATTCCCTGGCGGTCCAGTGGTTAGGACTTGGCGTTTTCACTGCTGTGGGCCCGGGTTCAATCCCTGGTTGGTTGGGGAACTAAAATCCCGCAAGCCATGCGGTGCTGCTGGGGCGGGGGGGGACTTTCTGCGTTTCAGTAAAATAAGATAAATGACACCTAGCTATACTATCAGGAGGGCATGGAGCACCCTCTGGAACATGATGTTATCCGATAACTGTTAGGTCCCTTGCATTTCTTTCCTTTGCTTCCCCATTCCCTCCTCCAAACTGCTAGAGAGTCAATTTCATGCTAGACGTTACATTCCTGCTTAAAACTAGAGTAAACGAATCATCCAGGTTTTAAAACTGAAAGTACCTCATCCAGGGACTCCCCCTTAGTCCTGGGCAAACCTAGCATCTCCACTGGCTCCACTGTGCCTGCTAAGTGGAGTTAGAACACTATGTTCATCAAACCTCTAGGGGACTGTGACATGATTTAGTGGCTTCTGCAAATGAAGGTACTGGAATTCTACAAAATGTCTGTTTTATAGAAGGAGTGCTCTGCTGAAAACCCCAGGCCTAGAGGAATGAGTTCAAACGCAATTGCGTGGCACCCAAGACCCTTGGTGATCTAGCCTGCAAGCTCCTCCAGCCTCCCTTCCCACTGTTTTCATCTTTTCACTCTACACTCCGCTCGCTTAGCTTCTTCTGTTCCCCAGGTGCAATGTTGTACTTCAGGTGTCTGTACCTTTAATGTCCCAGCCCCGCTGACCGACATGCCCCTCCCCCCGTTGTCATGGGCCCAAACTCCTGCTCCTCCCTCAACACCCAGCTCTAGCAACACTTCCATTAAGTCTTCAAGGTTGACTTTCCCCTTCCGCCTTCTCCACTCCTCGTGTGAGATCATCCTTCCCTGCGTTGTGACACACTGCAGTGTGAATGTGTCTCTATGACAGTGCTTAGAGGACTATAAATTCCTAGAAAGGAACTGTGCCTTCTCTGTGAGCTCAGGCAAGTTGCCTAAGTCTCAGTATCTATCAGGTTGTGTGTGATGATTGCATTATACAGCATATGCAGAAAACAAAAACCTGGCACGTTGTAGAAACTCAAGAATTTTTTTTTTAAGTGTTGTTAAAACCAAGAACTTCCACTCTCTGAACCTAACCTGTATTTTCAAACTTATTTCTCACTGTGACTCATCATGCATCAAACAGTCCAGCCAGAAGCTCCCTTTATTATACCCTTTACTTCTCCAAGGTCCAATTCAAAGAAAACTGCTAAGGGGAAGAAGAAGAAGAAGATGAATAAAAACCCTCAATATCCTCTTCCGTGATAGTAAAAGAATACGTTTCCTTGGAAATTATATTCTCTGTGTTTACAGCATAACACTACATATTGTGGCCTTTTAGAATAGTGCTGTTCAAAGACTGTAAAGCCATGTTGCACTTTTGCAACTACAGACGTTTACGTGATACTTCTTAGAATTCTTATTTTAAGCCAAACAAAATAAAGCAAACGTTGTGGTCTCTTGAGCTTTATCACAGTACTTGTTCATGGCCAAGCCAAAATTCCCCATGAGAAAACAGTAGGAAAGAAAGTATTTCATAAAAAGATGAGAAAAGTATGGCTAGCACAGGTTAACTAAGTCATGCAAATGTATATACATAGAGAGAGAGAGATAAGAGCACAATGAAGACAGGAATTCAGGGCTTTCTCTACTGTTCTCAAGGGGGGCTGGGGGAGAGACTAGGCAGCTACTGACAACCTAGCTTACTGTTCCTGTGTCGGTTCAGTGGGATTTTTATTAGGGTGGACACCAGCGATAGCTCGATACTCCTAATCCAGGGAAGGGAATAGAGAGCTGGAGCCAGAAACAAGTAGGGAAGGGATCAAGAGGGAAAAGAGTGAGGAAGAATAAAGGAGTGAGTGCTGGCTAACTTTCCTCCGCCCTGGTTTTGCCAGGGGCAAATGCTAGCTCACTCCCTTGTGTGCTCTGGCAGAAGAGCAGTGCATTCCATTCAGTTAAGTCTCTGCAAGTGCAGCTTGTGTTACTGGATTGCGGAAAACGAAGTGGGGGTAGGAGTGAAATTCATAAAAGGATCTTTCTCTTTTTTCTTTTCAAAAAATGGTAAGAGGAAGGAAATAGAACACATTAATACAGAGAACCATTATTTCTTCATAGATTAGTCAGGAGAGCTAAGTTCTAATTCCATCCAGCCACAACAGTACAAATGGTTCAAGCTCTTTAGCCTTCCATTTTCTCATCTGAAAAAGCAGGGGATTGTGTTGGCTCCGAATTTCTAGGGTTTTGTATTAAGATACCTTGAAGAGGACTTCCCTGGTGGTCCAGTGGTTAAGACTCCGGACTTCCACTGCAGGGCCCATGGGTTCGATCCCCGGTCAGGGAACTAAGATACTGCACGCCCCGCAGCTCAGCAAAAAAAAAAAAAACAACCAAAGACACCTTGAGGAAGTAATGACTGTTTTCATGGAAATAAGGGAGGAGATAAGAAACTAACACTTAGCAACATTCACCTTGTGCCAGGTAAACTGGACTTGCGTTTGAAACGCATAGACTCAGTATCCAAACAGCCTGGGTTTGTGTATGTGTCCTGCCACCTTCCAGCTGTGTTTCCTTGGGGAAGGTACCTAACCTCTCTGTGCTCCGTGTCCTCAGCAGTAAAATAGAGACAATGATACCTACTCCAAAGGGTGGCTGGGATTAAATGAATCTAATCATATATTTATGTAGTATTATGTACATAGAACAGTAACTGGCATAAAGTAATTGCTCTACAAATACTATTATAATGACTATTACAACTCTATAAAGTGGACATCCACTTTTTGCAGATGAAAAACAAAATGGGTAAGAAAACCAAGACTTCAGAGCTTTGAGCTTTTCTGACTTCCAGCAGTTTAGTCTCTTAACTGCTACCCTATACCAGTTAAAAGGAGTGAAAGTCACAGCATTTTTTAGGCAGCTCGGGAAATTCTACCAGTTACACAACGATCAGTCAATCAAAACCATTCAGTGAATACAGAGTAAAACCACAGGTCACAGAAGTCCTCCAACCCCTAGCGCAGCTTTCCAAAGAGTGTAATAATAGCTAATTAGCCTAGGTAAAGAAATGCCCCGAAGGGATTACTCTTGTGTTGGGCTGAAGTCCAAAGAAAAGACTGACATCTAGTCTAAAGGTTCTCAGAAATGCAAATTGCCTACTTGAAATTCCAGGGGATTTAAATCTCTGCATGGAGGAGTCTCTCTGGACTGGAGGGAGAAAGTTTTTTGAAGAAGTAATTGGTAGACCCTTCCCCCCCCCCCCCCCCCGCAGGGAAGGTTTTGTTGGGTGGGTGTGGGTGGAGCACCATGTTAAGGACTCCAGATTCAGAAATCAAAGGGTTGGGGCTGGGGATGGCACATGGCCTGGAGCGGGGGGGGGGGGGGGGGGGGGGGGGGGGGGTTTCAGAGTCAGATCAGGTGCTACAGATGAGAAAACGCAGACTGTAAGAAATAAATGATTAGTCTGTTTCTCTATTTTTTAGGGGGCTTAAAATGTGAGGACCTGTGACGATTCCATTACACTCAGTAGCCCTCCCATTATGGGAAGAGGAGCCCTGAACCAAATCAGTAGTTACTGAGAGTTTACAAGAGAAAAAGGACACAGGCTAACTCTTGAAAAAGCTACAAGGTATAAAAGAAGAAAAGTAGTCCAGAAAGTACTGGGCTGGAGCTAGAGACATGGTATTTGAATTTAACTTAATCTGTTCAACAACTACTTATTCCTTGTTATTTTTTTGCCAGGTACTCTTCCAAAAGCTGGTTAAATAGTTCTGCTCAGACAGATATGGCCCTTAGGGGATTTAGAAAGCTAGTGAAGGAGGAAGAGAATTCACAAGTAAACAAATATATACACTGTAATTGTAAGTTATAGTGGTGCTGTAACAGAAAAAAAGAGGATGCCATATAAGAGATAACAGGGTATAAGGAATCTACTTTTGACCAAGCAGGAAGGCTTCTCTGAAGAGGTGACATATAAGGAAAGCCTTGACAGGTGAGGCTTGACCATGAATTGGAGGAACTGGAGGAAGGAGAAGCATGTGAAACAAAAGGTGGGAAGATCCTTAAGGAAGAGATGATGGAACAAGCAGGCCGATCTAGATTACCTGACCTCCAGTACAGCATATACTACTGTTTTTCTTCCCACAATAATTACTTAAGATGTGTAAATCTCATACAAACAAATTCAATTGATGGATTCACCTTTTTTATGTACATTTTGAAGATGACCTTAGCCCAAACCCAGTTTTTCTCAGGGTACTGAGTCACTACACAAAGCCAGATGCCCTCTCGTGCAGATAAAAATAGCTTTTCCAGATCTACTGTTATAATTGGCTTTTTTCCAGGGCTTTATGCTCTACTGAAACTAAACACTTAAATGAGCAATATAACTCTGGTTTTTAGCCTAGGAGAAACGACAACGTTTCTGGTTCTGCTGTGAGATGTAGGGGTGAATTTTAAACTTCTGAGTTATAATTAATCCTCTGTAACACTGCAGAAGCAAAACATCTGTGATCCTCGTGCAGTAAAAGAGCCCTGTACCAAGCACGTAAGTAAGTAAAACAAGTAAAATGCACACGAAACAAGGCACTGAGGAGGATTCTCAGTAAAGCAGCCCGGGATTTGTGCTTCGACATATAATTGAGACAGGCTCAAAAGGCCTTGCGACATCGTGACACGTTGCTCACTTTGGCCAGCAGAGGGAGACCAGTGAGTCGTCAAGCACCAAATGGAGCCACACCCTGAAAATGGTTGCTTATTATCTGTCTCTTCTCTGATTTTTCAAAAACCACAAGAAGAAAATGAAAAAATCTTGTCCAGAAACGCTTCAATTTTCAAAACTGAGGTTAAAAGTCACGTAACATAAAATTAACCATTTTAGAGCGTACATTTAATACCTCCACAGTATTGTACAATTATTCCCTGTCTAGTTCCAACACATAAGAAATGCTTAAATTTCATACAGAGAGAATTTACAAAAGCCCAGCCCTGTCCTCTCCTCATTCCCTCGCATGGCTGGTTTTGCCTCCACCGGCATCGCGTTGGGAATGGTTCCCGCGCATTCTCCGAACAGCCTTCTTCACTGAACAATCCACAGAACCTGATCCAGGGTTAAAATTACATGTTCGAAAACCAAAACCATCTCAAGTCTTCAGTTCTTTCTCTGGGAATCGCGCAGTTGCAACAGCCAGTATGAGTAACTGTGTAAAAATTCTATACATATTATGTTTTGCCCTTTCTCAACAAAGAAATGAATACATTATTTTGATTTAAATATAGTTACAAAACAGAAATTAACAACGTAATGCACCAACACCTTCCAGACTTTGATGTGAAATTTAAAGTTACTTCCAACCAGAGTGAAAATTTAAGATGTTTCTAGGCTGGAACGAGAGCCAAGATTTTAAGGGCACCATGTCAACTGGTTAGATAACAAATTTGAGAAAAACAGAACTAAACAGTTAATGTAACACAAGCTGAAGGTTTACAACCTAAATCCACTATTTTATTAAAGAATTTAATCTACTTCATGGGGCCTTGGCCCAGGGAAGGGTAAAAAAATGCCAAACTGGAGAGGCAGGGGGGAGGGGAATTGCTGGTGGTGACTCTGGGAAAACAGGAGGGAGGGAAACTGAAGAGCAAATGAGGCCGGATCCGCCCTCACAAAGAGGCAGAAACTGTCTCAACAGCCACCAAATCCAGTTCAGGGCGGTTTGAGCCAGTTTCTGAGCTGGATTGAGAACAACAGCCTCGGCTGAGACTTGACGAGGGTGAAATGGAAAATACAAACTGGACTTTGCAGAAAGAAGTGGAGTTGGCCTGGACCCGCAGGAGCCTAAAGCTGCTTCCTGGAGTGGCAAAGTCAGATAAAATATAAGGCCTGGAGCCGGAACAGCGGCCTATTGCGGAAGGAAAAACGACAGAGCAATGCCTCTTTGCCTGGATCCAGTCCGCATTTTCCCTCTTACTGCCCCTAATTGTGGCTGGTAAGGGAAAAGGGCCTCAGGGTATCAGTTTTCAGAGAAAGCTAGCTGCGTTGTGGGGGAGGGGAGGATTATGTGTCCGGAGGTTTAATGAGGGTTCTGGGAGGGGGGAGGGGGTAGAATGTGTGAGAGGGTCTGAAGGAGAGGGAAGGACACTTCACACCCTGCAGTTCACACCGCCTTTTCGCACCTCTGCTGCATTATTGCACAACCTCAGTATACACGGCACAAAGGTGTCCTGGGAGCACCCTGCGTACACTTGGCCCTTGTACATATAATTGCTCCTGCGGCCCTGTGCATTAACGACAGTGCCGTCCACATGCTCTTTTCATTCGTGCTCTAAAATACATACAAGCTGTACATACCTTCTCAACCGAGGGACATAGCAGTATTAGGTAAGCGTGGAATGACGCCCCTGGCCGCGCTTCCCCTCCCCCAGGTGCCGGAACCTGAGACATCTGATTAGCCCCACCCTCAGGTGGCTCCTCTGAGAGCCCAGCCGTCTGAGCTGTGGTCCACAGCTGTCGAGGGTGTGCACATCCTGCGGCCAGGTTGGGCTCGGAGCCTTCCTGGACCAGTTACATCTCCTGACCACCCGCCCCACCCCTTGCCAAACTCCAAAGGCTGCATAGGAATTCTAGCCCAAGTCCCGACCTAGCTGGGGGGGCGGGGCAGGGCAGGGCAGATTTCGGGGTGTGGGGTGCTGAACTCTCTTTCCCCTGAGTATCCCAAGGATGTTTAGAATCTTCCAGAGGCATAAGATAAGTGTCTCCAGACCCCAAGGCTTGTTTGAATTGGAAGGCAGCCCTGGTGCGGGGAGGGCTGTGAGGACCCCTGTGAGCCTACGGATCTCTCTCACACACACGAACACACACGAACATGCACACTCAATCAAAACCGGCTCTGTGGGGTTTCAAAATGCCCTAACAGATTGGGGGAGGGGAGAGGGAGAAGGTCAAACTAAAAGATGTCACCGTGCTATTTTAATCTTTATACCATAGACGTATGGGGAGACAATTGGAAAACATCCGCTGTGCATTATTTATGTGCAACAATCTTTCATAAACGAAGCTTGTCACTAGCATGTCCTAGTTGACGCTATTACACAAATAAATAACTTATGCAGCACTTTTACATTCATTTCATTAACTGTTAGACTAGGGCTGCTATGGACTCTGCTAGAGGTTTTTTTGTTGTTGGGGGTTTTTCAGTTTGTTTTTTAGTAGAGGGCAGTGTTTCTCCCCACAAGAACATGCAGGAGGCTATAGAAACGATGACGATAACAGTAATAATCAGAATCATAATACTGAGAGCTTACTATAAGCCAGACACAGCACCAAGTGTTTCATACATTAAATTATCTTATTCAGTACCCACCGTATACCTCGGAGTTAGACATTATCGCTCCCATTCTAGAGATGAGGAAAATGGAGCTTGGAGAGATTAGGTATTTCATCAAATTAAGTGGCAGACCAAGATTCTGGTTGAATCTTTGCTTTTAACCCCCTGCTAAACTGCCACCTCACTGGCAAATAGTTACAAACTTTTTTCCAGACCCTACTGTGTGTCAGCCTCCTTTCGGCTGGGGGTTAAGATGGTTACGTGAGAGGCAAGGATTGGTTCAGCGACGAGGACGTGGTTCCTGCCTTCAACAAGCTTTCAATCTAACGGCTGTTTTTTCAAGGACAATTCAGGGCTGCCGTACAAGGGATTATTTTTTTTCTGCCTCTGGGTTCCAGAGGCCATCTGGGAATTATAGTTTGGAATTTCCCTGCCATTTCCATGCTGTGCGGGAGGAACATTTGAAGTCAGGACTGCCCTGGTACTAGCAGACAGCACCGGCAGGCCGGGTGGAAAGGGGCAGGGCGAGGCCTCTGGGGAGCCGTAGCCATGGCAACCCAGCCTGCTTTCCAGAACAATGTATCTAACCAGGAAAACAGCTCCAGAGAGCTTTCTCTTCATAATCCCCGCGGCCCGTTGGGCCAGGGAACGCACAAAGGGGATCCTTTCTTTGTAGAGAAATGACTCTTTACAAGGCCCAGAACAAAGGAAAACATTTGTTGTGTAAGGTCCGTCTTTGTAGTTGGCTGGAATAAAATCAACAAAGCGCAGTTACTTATTTCCTCTCCACTATTCACAGGAAATGAACACAGCTTTGTTGCGCAAGCTTCCTATTTTGGGGTAACATTTGTTTAACTTTTGTTTTATCCCCATTTTACAGATGGGAGATTAGTAATCATGAATGAACTGGCTGTCTGTAAAACTATAATTAAAACACTGTTGCGTCCTTTAAGAACGCCTTGTGAAGCTGGCCCTGCCTTTTTGCCTATTTTATAATAATTCTACAGATAATATGAAACAGGGTTGATGTCCACGTGCTCAGGGGCCTGGGAGCTACCAGGTCTCCCTGGGCTCAAGTCCTCCCACTCTGGGCTTCCAGCCACTCGCCACCCCCCCTCCAGCCAGCAACCAGCAACCGCAGCCTGGAGGAGGAGGTGAAGGAGGAGGCTGCGCAGGGGGAGGGGGAGGAAAGTGAGAGGGGACAGCAGAGGAGAGGAAGGGGGAGGGGAGGAGGAGAAGGAATGAGAAAGACATTCCAGCCCCACCCCTGCAAGTCTCCACTCCAGCAGTTCAGAAACTCCTGCTCAGAAGGCTGAAAGACAGTGTGCCGACCAGTGACTGTACTCCTCCAGGCTTTCAAGTGATCTACAGCCAGACTACACCCGTAGCATTGAAGACTGTCTGTAGCTTCGCTGAGCCAGGGCGTGACCTCCCTAAAGATGACATCAGGACCGTGGTGTCAATCTCCAGCCGCAAGACCAAGAACAAAAGTTACTGTAAGCTCAATAACAAACGATCTTCCATAAAAGCCCACACCTATAAATAATGTAATTTTTAAACAGTTATGAACCAGAAAGAGTAAGAGCTCAGCTACCTCATGGTAATGAAAGCCCTGCTACCTGATTCTGGGTGCCCCAAGGGAGCCCAATCCATCATAAAATCTCCAAGACCAAAATCAGATTGGCCTGCCTCAACATTGCCTCTTTGCTCAGTGATGGGGGAGGAAGGAAAATGGGTCGCATTCTCCTCCAGGTGAATTTATAGGAATTGCCTGAGGGTCTTCTTCAAACTACACTTTCTACCCCATCCCCAGAGATTCTGCTGCCAGAGGATGACTTAATGATAGGTGTCACCACCCCCCACCCAACTTGGAACAAAGTTGAGAACTACTGCCAGTGTCACCCTTGTAAAGAGTTAATTGGATGAACTATTGATACTAAATTAAGGCCTAAATTTGTTGGCCTTTCCCCTGTTAATAATATTTCAGCAGATACTGTTAGCTTACCCTGTTTTGGGAAGTGCAAACAATGGATCTTTACAGTGAATTTCTAAAAATTCTGAGAGTGTTGGAAATTCCTAGAACTCAGGGACTTAAAATCCCTCTCCCCAAGTTTGATCCTTGTAGTATCAAATATTCGTTCAACATTCATTGAACACTTCTTCTTAACGATCAGGCACTTTGTTACTTTTCACTACACTAAACCTGTGAATTTTAAAAATCATGTAAAACATGAAACTTACTTTCAAAGAGCTTACAGGATGGGAAGGAAGATACCCAGGAAGTCAGCTATTGCAGAATGGTATGATACATGCTTTGTAAAGATGGGAACAAGAAGATGTGTGTGGGAGGAGAAAAGGACATGAAAAACAGAGTAAGCCTGGGTGGAGCAGTGAGATAATCGGAGAGCTTCTTGTCAAGAGCTGAAAAATGAGATGGAGTTAGCTAGAGTGATACCAGAGCTCGGGAGTCAGAAGTTAGTTTTAGTTCCAGATTATCAGTCAGTCAGCTATCAGGCAGACATAAAAAAAACTCAAAAGAAAAAGGAATCCAAATTGGAAAAGAAAGAGTAAAACTGTCATTGTTTGCAGATGACATGATACTATACATAGAAAATCCTAAAGATGCCACCAGAAAACTACTGTTGCTAATCAATGAATTTGGTAAAGTTGCAGGATGCAAAATTAATGTACAGAAATCTCTTGCATTCCTATACACTAGCAATGAAAGATCAGAAAGAGAATTTAAGGAAACAATCCCATTTACCATTGCAACAAATAGGAATAAACCTACCTAAGGAGGTTAAAGACCTGTACTCAGAAAACTATAAGATAGTGATGAAAGAAATCAAAGATGACACAAACAGATGGAGAGATATACCATGTTCTTGGATTGGAAGAATAAATATTGTGAAAATGACTATACTATCCAAAGCAATCTACAGATTCAATGCAATCCCTATCAAATTACCAATGGCATTTTTCACAGAATTAGAACAAAAAATTTTACAACTTGTCTGGAAACACAAAAGACCCTGAATAACAAAAGCAATCTTGAGAAAGAAAAACAGAGCTGGAGGAATCAGGCTCCCTGACTTCAGACTATGCTACAAAGCTACAGTAATCAAGACAGTATGGTACTGGCAGAAAAGCAGAAATATAGATCAATGGAACAGGTTAGAAAGCCCAGAGATAAACCCACGCACCTATGGTCACCTAATCTATGACAAAGGAGAAAAGACAGTCTCTCCAATAAGTGGTGCTGGGAAAACTGAACAGGTACACATAAAAGAATGAAATTAGAACACTCCCTAACGCCATACACAAAAATAAACTCAAAATGGATTAAAGAGCTAAATGTAAGGCTGAACACTCTAAAACTCTCAGAGGAAAACATAGGCAGAACACTCTATGACATTAAATCACAGCAAGATCTTTTTTGACCCACCTCCTCGAGTAATGAAAATAAAAACAAAAATAAACAAATGGGACCTAATTAAACTTAAAAGCTTTTGCACAGTAAAAGAGACCATAAACAAGATGAAAAGACAACCCTCAGAATGAGAGAAAATATTTGTAAATGAAGCAGCTGACAAGGGATTAATCTCCAAAATATACAAACAGCTCATGCAGCTCAATATCAAAAAAACAAACAACCCAATCAAAAAATGGGCAGAAGACCTAAATAGACTTTTCTTGAAAGAAGACATACAGATGGCCAAGAGGCACATGAAAAATGCTCAACATCACAAATTATTAGGGAAATGCAAATCAAAACTACAATGAGGTGCCACCTCATACCAATCAGAATGGCCACCATCAAAAAATCTACAAACAATAAATGCTGCAGAGGGTGTGGAGAAAAGGGAACCATCTTACACTGTTGGTGGGAATGTAAATGGATACAGCCACTATGGAGAACAGTATGGAGGTTCCTTAAAAAACTAAAAATAGAACTACCATATGACCCAGCAATCCCACTCCTGAGCATATACCTGGAGAAAACCATAATTCCAAAAGATACATGCACCCCAATGTTCAGTGCAGCACTATTTACAATAGCCAGGATATGGAAGCAACCTAAACGTCCATCAACAGAGGAATGGATAAAGAAGATGTGGTACCTATATACAATGGAATATTACTCAGCCATAAAAAGGAACAAAATTGTGCCATTTGTGGAGACATGGTTAGAGACTGTCATACAGAGTGAAGTAAGTCAGAAAGAGAAAAACAAATATCATTTATTAATGCACATATGTGGAATTTAGAAAAATGGTACAGATGAACCTAAATGCAAAGCAGAAATAGAGACACAGACATAGAGAACAAACATATGGACACCAAGGGGAGAGAGGGGATGGGATGGATTGGAGATTGGGATTGACATATGCACACTACTATGTATGAAGTAGACGGCTGGTGAGTGTCTACTGTATAGCACAGGGGAAAAAAAGAAGGTACAATCTGTTTGCAGGACATATATTAAGTTAGACTTAAAAATGCATTCCAAAAAAAATACATTCCAATGTACATTAGGTGCAGACAAATATTGTTTAATTCCTCTTATATGAGGTACCTAGAATAGTCAAATTCATAGAGTCAGAAGTACACTGGTAGATGCCGGGGGGGTGGGGGAGTGGGGAGTTAGTGTTTAAAGGGGACAGAGTTTCAGTTTAGGAAGGCGAAAAACTCGGGAGATGGATGATGGTGAGAGTTGCACAACAATGTGAATGTACTTAGTGCCACTGAACTGTACGGTTAAATATGGTTAAAATAATATGCTTTATATTATGTGACTTTTACCGCAATAAAAAAACATAAGGAAAAAGAAATACTCAAAAGATAAAGGCAAAGAGGGGAACCTGAAGTCCAGTAGGTCAGGACCTTTGCAGGACTGGAACTAGAGGACTAGCCTAGCAGGAGAACTGATCTGTTTCCTTGTCCAGGAGGCTTCCATGCATCTTGTTAGAATAAGAGCCACTTCACAAGCATGAAGAATCCTGCAAAAAGTGAGCTACTGACCTGCAGATTTCAACACTGCAGCACTTTAACATTTCAATATGTTATTTATAACTTTAGGTTTATTAGTGCAATTACACATTATTGGACCTGCTATCAGAGTGCGATTAAATACCTGATGCTGAGTCAATACTGTTTTCACTGAAATTTTCAGTTAGTCTGCTAAGACCTGTTCACACATGCTATGCTAAGATCTAGCACCAGCAATTAAGCTAGGATCTCTCCCGTACCATGTACCTAACATCTGATCTATTCAACCACTTCAGCTCTTAAAGAACAGGAAAAGACAGATTCCTTAAGAGGTTTGCGAATGTTGGAGGGTAGAGTGTGGAAAGTCTGTTTTCATACTACAACCCCAATTTCTGGTCCCTCCAGCAAGCAGCTTTTTCGGACACTGCTTTTCTCCTGGTAACTCATCAGTGATGTTCACCAAATATTTCTGCGTTTCCAGTTTCTGGTCACAACATAAGATTGAATTATCTTATCACTGTGAAACTAGGTATACATACTTTGGTCAATAAGATAGGAGAGGAGGTGGTATGTGTCATTTCCAGGAAAAAGCTTTAGGACACAGTAAACCATTCACCACTTTCCCATCCCAGCTCTGGGAGATCACAGAAGCAAGTGTTGAGCTGAAAACCTCTTTCAGCCAGAGTCTTCTAGCCAAACCACACTGGTAGGTAGGATGAGAGACAAATGAACTTTTGGTGTGTTATGCCATTATGAATTGGTGGCTATTTGTTACACAGCATGCTCTAGACTATCTTGATTGAGTCACCTCAATATCCATTCCTCTACCCTACTTCCTTCCTAACAGAAGTCACTATCTCTATACAGTCTTCTGTTTTCAGAGACACTGACTCCACCTCCAGCTCAGGGTGGTGGATCTTGTTCAACATAAGCCAGTCATGGTAATATTCTCTTACCAGTCAGTGATTGAGAAATTGGAATGTGACCTAAGTCTGGCCAGTGAAATGTACAAAGAAGTCTGCTGGGAAGACTCAGAAAAGTTTCTCAAAAGAATTTTTAAAAAAAAAGAGAAAGAGAAGAGTTACTCCTTTCTTCCCCTAACTGTTGTCATATATAGATATGACACTAGTTATCTAGCACTATGTTGCAATTTACATTTATTATCTTGAATATTTAGTATTCCACAGCGTAAGTCAGGAATTCAGGAGCAGCTTAGCTGGGTGGCTCTGGCTCAGGGTCTCTCATGAAGTTATGGTTGAGATATTTGCTAGGGCTGAAGTCTTCTGAAGGCTTGACCAGAGCTAGGAGATTTACTTCTAAGATGGTGCCCTCACATGGCTGTTGGCAGAAGGTCTCAGTTCATTGCTGGTTCTTGGCAGGAGGCTTGTTACTTGCCTTGTGGACCTCTCCATTGGGTTAATTGAGTGTCCTCATGATATGGTAGCTGGCTTTTCCCAAAGTAAATGATCTGAGAGAAAGTATAAGGAGGAAAACACAATGCCTTTGTGTCCTAATTTCAGGAGCAACACACTGTCATTTCCATGACATTCTGTTCGTAAAAAGTGCATCACTAAATGAAGCCCACATTTAAGAGGAGGGGGATTATGCTCCACTTTTGCAGGGATGAGTATTTAAAAATTTGTAGGTATGTTTTAAACCAACACAGATGCAACAGCAGGAAGGCTGTGCTGAGATTATGAGGGGCTCCAGCCTAAGGGTCCTCTCATGCTGAGGAAAACAGAGCAGATATGGAAAGGCCCTTGATGGCATTACTAAGCCTGCAACCTACCCTGGACTACTGGTTATGTGAGAAAAAATAAATTTCCTTATGACTATTTTAGCATGTTTGAGATGAGGTTGGCTGATATTTGCAACTGGAGTTGATATTCAGCATATTTGATCATCTATATGTATTGTAAATTAACATATATATCAATATATAAATGTAAAAAATTTAAATATAATTTCCATTTCTAAATTATAAAAGATATATGTATATATATATGTGTGTGTATATCTGTATAAAACTTTTTATTTATAAAAGATATGTGTATGTGTGTGTGTGTGTGTGTGTGTGTGTGTGTGTGTGTGTGTATCTGTATAAAACTTTTTATCCTTGTAGGTATGGATGTGTCTGTGTAGAACTGTGTACCATAGGATAAAAGCTGGGTGCAGATTGTTCTTCAAATTATTCTAATTTCCAAGTAATTTGTTGATTTTTCAAAATATTTGGTGTTACTCTTTGATGCAGCTCTCACTAGCTAAAAGATGCTCCAGTATGAATCATGATTCCATGGACAGAATTGCCATAAAATTTTTCCAACATTTTAATTGAATTGATAGGCATCAAGTGGCTTGTAATATAAATAAGTTTTCAATTTTTCTTAACACCAGCAGTGTTTTTCACGGTGCTGATTTCTCAGTTTCTGCTGAACTAAAAGCCATTCCATTCAAAATTTTTCTAGTAAAACATTTTTAATAATAATTAACTTTTATATAATCAATATACATATAATCAACAATCAGATAGGCAATACTATTTAAAAATAAGACAAAGATAATCCTTTAGGCCAGATGAAAGGTGGCAATTAATGTGTGCTCATGTGCCATGTTAGGTTGCCTGGGTTCAAGTGCTGGTTGGTCAAATAAATTTAAATTATTTTCTATGCCTCAATTTTCTCATTTTAAAAATATGATTCGAGACTTCCCTGGTGGCGCAATGGTTAAGAATCTGCCTGTCAATGCAGGGGACGTGGGTTCAATCCCTGGTCTGGGAAGATCCCACATGCCATGGAGCAACTAAGCCCGTGCACCACAACTACTGAGCCAGCTCTCTAGAGCCCGCGAGCCACAACTACTGAGCTTGTGAGCCACAACTACTGAAGCCCGTGCTCCTAGACCCCGTGCTCCACAACAGGAGAAGCCACTGCAATGAGAAGCCTGTGGACCGCAATGAAGGGTAGCCCCTGCTTGCCACAACTAGAAAAAACCCACGTGGAGAAATGAAGCCAAAAATAATAAGTAAAATTTTAAAAAAATTATTTAAAAAAATGATTGATGATGATTTCTTAAATGAGTTAATATACTTTTAGACTAGAACCTGACACAGAGAAAACGTATTAGTTAACATTTTTATTGATAAAATTAATGTTCTTGATCAATGGGCATTCCATGAGTTTTAATGAATTCATCACCATTAAATGGATATGAAATTCAACATGAATATTAAAAAGTGGCTTCTATACCTCAGATCACTCTTGGCTCCAAACTGACTCCAAGAGTCTTGTCTTTTCCTGCATCTTCCCCTCTGTTTTGAGAGTATCTGCAATGCCAGCAGAAAGTACAGAGCTCTATCTATCCATGGCTACATTTGCCCCTGCTATGACCTGCCCACTGCATTTTCTCTCCTTTTTTCGCTCAAAGCTAAGATTCTACAGAGACTACATCTCCCAAAAGCAGTTGTATGAGGGTCACTTGGGACCATCCACAGGGGATTCTTAGGTGTATCCTGGGTCTTGGATGCTGGAGTGCCAGAGCCACATCCGAGGCCCAGTCTTCCCCACTGGGCTTAGGATCCAACTCTCACCAAGGCAGGTGCCTTGTACATGTGGACTAGACAAGTGGTGCCAGAGCCCAGCCCAGTAGTGACTGGCATGGACATCAACCAATCAGAAAGGACACTGGTCACAGTTCTGAAGCAGGGTCATTTACCCTTTAGCTGCTTGAATTTAGGAAGGTCTGGGAGGTTCTGGGGCGGGGGCCAGGATGGTCAGGGCTGCAAGGATGAGGAGAGACTCATGGGCTTAGGGCATGATTCTTATTGCCAAAGAAGTATTTAAAACAAAAACAAGAAACAGTGCTTCCACACCAGCGCATAACGACTTCATACAGAGGGAAACTCGTGTTTGAGAATGACAGATGTTAATTTACCTTCACAACCCTTCACCATAACTCAGACTACTGATTGGGAAAAACCTGTGTTATGGGAGATATTCTGGAAGATCTCCACATGGGGCTCAGCCCTGGTAATGATTTTTTTTTAATGTTTATTGTTTTATTTTTTATATTTTTTAAATTTATCAACAAAGAGTACTCAAATATCATGAATGTTATTCTTAAGCAAAGTAGGTCAAGGTCATGAGAGTCTTTTTATGAAATATGTTTAGTATCTGCACTAAGAAAGAATGAATAATCTATGCAAATCCACTGCCTGAGGCTCTTTCTCTAAGGCAAATATCTTCCCAAAGAGATAAGAGAGAAACTTTCCCTTTATATCCCAAAGAGAACAAAAGATGCCCAGAGATTTCACTTTGGGCAGAATTCTAATTGAATGTCTCCACTGAGGATCTTTACCATTATTATGCAATTAGGAAAACAAGAACCAATTTAGTTATGTCAACCAGAAGATATTTAAATAAAGGAATTGGTTAAACTTGTTGGGAAATCTGGAGAGGGGAAGGTGACCTTTGAGTAATCAACACTACCATTCCCAGGCTAGGAGAGCAAAATCATTAAGCAGAGGCCAAGGGTGTGTGCAGGTGGGGTTTCCGTTATTGGAGCCCAGCTGCCTGAGCTGCAGCCCAGGAGCCCACAGCCATTGGCTGCTGATCGAGTCACTGCAGCTTTCCCTGCCCCAGACATCACTGCTACTGTTGCCTCTGCCACCAGTACTCTTGCCACCTCCATTCTTTTATCACTGGTGCAGTCTTTGTTGTGTCAACCACTGTTTGAAACTGGAAAAGAGAGTTGCATCTCCCCTCCTCTTGCTTTTAATCTCCCTCCATTGGCAGGATCTGACCAAAAATCATCGGAGATACGCAGGTTACAGAATATAAGCACCTTACAATGTCCAGCAGAGCACACAAGTGTGAGAATGAGGGCTGAGAACAAATAAGTAAATCACCAGCCTGAGAGGTTGTAAGGCAGTTACACCACGTGGACCTAACATGGTCGAGACACTCTCTCACCTCCCTTGGGAGGTTCTCTGAAGACACTCAATAGTAAAGCTGCAGGCAGCCACTCAAGAGTCTTCAGCCTTCAGACACTGAGGGTGCGGAACTATATTAGGAGACTAGGAAACTTCATACAATTGTAGATTCCCACCTTCAAGCAAAGGATAAGGGACAAAAGCAGTACTGGTAAAATCTAAATATTGTTTTTGTGAGTAAATCTGGCGGGAAAAGGACATGTGAAATCCCATGGCCTTTTTCTCTTGGTGTCCTAAAATTCTGTCTCGCTGAGATTAAAGTGCAATCTTTTTTTTTTTTTTTTTTTTTGGCGGTACACGGACCTCTCACTGTTGTGGCCTCTCGCGTTGCGGAGCACAGGCTCCAGACGCGCAGGCTCAGTGGCCATGGCTCACGGGCCTAGCCGCTCCGCGGCATGTGGGATCTTCCTGGACCGGGGCACGAACCCATGTCCCCCTGCATCGGCAGGCAGACTCTCAACCACTGCGCCACCAGGGAAGCCCTAAAGTGCAATCTTATCCAAGGATGAAAAGCATCATTATATTTGGAAGTCTAAAACTGAAAGCCATTGATATTAGGGCAATATAGATGGAGAGGATAAGGAATAACTTCAAACACTAGCCCCACGTAGGAAGTTACAAGGGTGGGCATTCTGTGGAAATAAAAACAAAGACCTATAGCAAGGGAGTCAGCCACTATCACTCGTGTTTTGGCAAAGACTCAAAGGCAGGCGGAGGAGTGGGAAAACTTCATAGTGAAAAAAAAGGGAAGGTTTCAAATATGCCCCAAATAAATGCCATTGGCATGGGGAAACTGTAGTCAAGCTAACTAGAAGTGGGGCATCCTACATGATAGGTTAGGGTGCATATATGGCTTTTTCTGGTTGGTCCTAAGTTGGAAATGGAAACAAAAATTAGGGAAGCTATCAATTATTAACCAAGTCTTGGCCATATGGGGCTAGTTGTCACAGGGGTTATTGTTTGGTTTCCTGGACTATCACTAGAGATAGCAATCTGACTTCTACAAGTCTGACTTGCGTGCTGGCTTTCTGAGCTGGTTATTGTAAATAATGGTTTGGTTTCTGGGACAGGTAGCTTCAGGTTATGGGTGTAGGGGAGAAAAAACTTTTCTCCTACCCTCTTAGGTTCAGTGCCTGTGCTCTGAGAATTAAGCTGACAAAAGACCAATCAAGACGAGGCGGGCTTCCCTGGTGGCGTAGTGGTTGAGAATCCGCCTGCCGATGCAGGGTACACGGGTTCGTGCCCTGGTCCGGGAAGATCCCACATGCCGCGGAGCGGCTGGGCCCATGAGCCATGGCCACTGAGCCTGCGCGTCCGGAGCCTGTGCTCCGCAACGGGAGAGGCCACAACAGTGAGAGGCCTGTGTACCGCAAAAAAAAAAAAAAAAAAAGAGGAGAAAAGCACACAAGTTTTATTTGATGTTAATATTTTTACACTGCACGGGGGG